>NC_091792.1:62785000-64035000 GCF_041296235.1 Equus asinus | reverse complement strand
CCTGATTTCACCTCCAGCCTGAGACACCTGAAATGTAGCTGGCCAAAACTGAGGTGGGCTCGAAACACAAAATACACACCAGACTGTGTGAAGGCTCAGCATGAGAAAAAATATATAAATATCTCCATAAATTTTATAGTGATTACATATCAAAATGATAACATTTTGGATATATTGGATTAAATAAAACATATTACTGTATTTAAATTAGTTTCATCTGTGTCTGTTTACCTTTTTATGCAGCCAACAGAAAATTTTAAATTGCACATGTAGCTCAGATTACATTTCTATCGGCTTTACCAATAATCAAAACCCCTTCTCAATCCCGATTTCAAACGTCCCAATAACCCGCTCCCCTGTCTCCTGGTGTGCTCATTCCCTCAAGAAGTCTGACTCTCGTGCCCCTTGACCTCTGACACTCTAACCCTGCTCTGAACTAACTGTAACTCTGCACTCACATCCGCAGAGCTGAGCACAGCTGGAGGGAGGAAAGACCCGCTCCCATGCTTACTGGGCTGACTTTCAGCTCACGACCACTAGACCCAGGTGGGCCCTGACAGCTGTCCAGTGGGCTTGTTCCTAGTCCATTCACGAACTCATCTCCTAGACACCTGTTTCATACCTCCTCCTCCACCTTCACCCTCGCTTTCCTGTTTGGCTGAGAAAACAGAAGCAATGAGGAGAGAGCTTCCTTTAGCTCCACCACAGCATAACCATGACCTGCATCCAGGCCCTCACACTCTGCCTTCCCTTCTGTCACTGTGGTCCAGCTGTCTGTGCTGTGGGCCGAGCCAACGCCCTCCACTGCACGTCAGACTCCTTCTCCTCTTACTTGCTCGAGGACAGAACTCCAGCAATCCTGCCTAGCCAATGTTTCCCTCTGCACAGCATCACTCCATCAGCATAACCATACTGCTACTTCTCCCATCTTAAAAAAGAAAACAAAAATCTCTCTTGACCTCCCTTTCCCCTCCATTTCTCTGTCCTCTTGTACAGCAGAACTTCTTGAAAGACTCGTATGCAGCCGCTGCATCCAATTCCTCTCCTCCTGTTCTCTCCTGAACCCGCTCCAGTCAGCTTCCTTCCACCCAACTTCACTGAAACTGCTCTTGCTGAGCGTTATGGGCTGAACTGTCTCCCCAAATTCCTGTATTGAATCCCTAACCCCCAGGATCTCAGAATGTGACTGCATTTGGAGACGGGGTCTTTAAAGAGGTGATTAAAGTAAAATGAGGCTGTTAGGATGGGCCCCCATCCAGTCTGACTGGTGTCCTTATAAGATGAGGAAATTTGGACACCCAGAGAGACCCCAGGGGCACATGTGCACAGAGAAAAGACCACATGAGGACACAGCGGGAGGCAGCCCTCTACAGGCCAAGGAAAGAGGCCTCAGGAGAAACAACCCTGATGACACTGTGGGGGTCTGGAAATGGCCACCCCAAGATATGTCTCTTTGGCATCAGGATTATTTGAGGCTGATTGCTTTTGATAAACGGGGACAGGGAAGGAGGCTCTGAGGAATGGAACTTGCCCTTTGTTAGGACACGTTTACATTTGTAAGGTAAATCTCTATCTGTAAAAGCTGCCTCCCTCTCTGTGCCAGGAAGAAGAAAGGAGATGACCTTCTCTCTAGAAACTCTTAATCAATACCAAAGGCAAGGACTTAAATCTGCATTTTATTGTGCTTGTCTGGTAACCTCCTGTAACTAACTTCCCTCCCCCTCCCAACGCTGGCATTTCTTTAAGGATTAAGCATCTTTCCTTAGGCTAGGAACTGATTGCTGCGCTCACCCGTGACCGCCCAGCTCCAGACAATTGACTTGCCTCCGGCTACGCCCTCTGAGACAGCAGACCACTACCTGCTGTGTCTATCAAGCAATGTGCCAACAGGGCAATATTGTGGTTATTGTGGGAGGGACATTTCAATCACATGTGAAACACCCTGTTTGGGGGTATATAACCACTCTGGGCACCCCACTTCTTGGGTGCCCTTTCTTCCTTCGGGAAGAAAGGCCCCGGGCCATGGTTCCTCAAAAAGCTTTGTTTAATTTTCTCTTGCTATTCTGCCTCATGTGAATTTAATTCGTTCTCCGGCCAGACGAACCCCCATTTGGGAAGAGGAAATGTCTTCCTACCCTACAACACCTTGATCTTGGACTTCCACCTCCATAGCTGTGAGAAAATAAATATCTGTTGTCGAAGCCAGGCAGTCTGTGGTATTTTGTTACACAGCCTGGACTGATGAATATACCCAGTTACCACTGACCTCCAATGGCTCAGTGCAGTGGCCAAGGCTCAGTGCTCTTCCAACTTGACCCTTCAGCAGTATTGGCACAGATGGGCACCACTCCCTCTTCAGTACATTTCCAGGGCTCAACATTCCTGATTTTTCTTTCACTAGTTGCTCTTTCTTAGTCTCCTTTGCTGCTCCTCCTTACCTCCCAACATCTTAGACCTCTCAGCATGGTGTGAGTGCCTTCCCTGGACTTCTTCTCATTTCCACACACCCCACCAATCCGTGGGCTCTAATCTAAAAGTACACAGCCAGAACTGGGTCAACTCTCACCTCCTCCACGGCCATCACCTCTTCAAAGGCACCAGCATTTCTCACCTGGATTATCCTAACTGGACACAACACTATCGCCCCTCCACCACTCCATCGATTCATTTCCCAACCTCACAGCCAGGTGCCTTCAAAGCAGCATCTGCATTGGTTTCTCTCCCTGCCTTTCAAGTCAGACCTAATCCATTGCACTCTGGCTTCTCTCCCACCCACCCCACTGAACCGGCTCTGCAGAGGTCACTGACGACCTTCCCGCTGGGAAACCTATCGTCCTCCTGTGGCTAGAGTGACCATGCTGAAATGCAAATTGGACCTTATCCTTTCACGCTTTGAAACCTTCGGCTGGCTTCCCATTGCCTCCAGAAACCCAAATTCCTATGGGTGGTACAGGAGACCTTCCATGATTTGGCTTTAGCTTCAGCAAAATTAAGAGTGTGGGCTGCACAGTCAGTGAATCCTGACTCCAACTGCTATAGACTGAATATTTGTGTCCCCTTGAAATTCGTGTGTTGAAACCTAATCCCCAGGGTGATGCCATGAGGAGGCAGGGCCTCTGGGAGGAAATTAGGTCATGAGGGTGGGGCCCTAATGAATGAGATTAGCGACCTTGTAAAAAAGACCCCAGAGAGCTCTTTTGTCTCTCCACTACGTGCGGACACAGTGAGAAGACAGCTATTAACTAGGAAGAGGGAGCTCACCAGACACCGAGTCTGCCAGCACCTTGATCTTGGACTTCAGCCTCCAGAACCGTGAGAAATAGATTTCTGCTGTTTATAATCCACCCAGTCCATGGTATCTGTTATAGGAGCCTGGATGGACAATCCTTCCTAACTTGGTGATCTTGGGTGAGTTACCTGGTCTCTGTGCCTCATGGCCTCATATGTTATTTGGGTATAATACTGGGGACTCCTGTTTTGGGTTAATTGAGGATCAAACGAGCTGCCACTTGTAAAAACCTGGCAGCAGTGCCTGGCCCAGCAGAGCTCAATAAGTGAGCGCTCATTACCTCCTGCCTCTCCCCTTCCTCAGCCTGAGCTCTGTGCTGTGCTCCCAGATTGGAAAGCCTTCCCCGTCCCTTCTAACATGCAAGCTGCTGCCTGTCCTTCGCTATTTCATTCCAGCAACTCTCTCTGCAGGGGGCCTGCCTTCCTCCCCAAGGCTCACGGAGGGCTCCTGCATACCCGTCTAGTTGCACTTTGTACTCCTTCCCTCTGTCGGACACAAGTCAAATTATAATGCAGGGTCTGTTCACATGTCTGTGTCTTTAGGAGACTTTAAGCTCCCCGAGGGTAGGAATCATGACCTTTTATTTCTGCCTACACCAGCAGCACCATAAAACTCTGTAATCGTTGGATGAATGACATCACGGTTCCTTTTATTTGTCTTAAACTCATCTCTCTAAGCCTTCCTTCATCCTGGCACTGATGGATTTGGCGAACAAGAATGTGTTCAGTCAATCAACAAGCAGAGGCGCCTTTCATGTGCAAGACAGTGCTAGGTGTTGGGGACATTAACATGAATCCAAGGCAGACAGTGTTTGCCCCCAAGGAGCTGACAGTCCAGAGGGCACTCAGGTGCACACAGCTGCAGCATAAGTGTAAACGAACTGGCTGACGGGCCAGGGAGGCCAGGACAGAGGCCCGGGAAAGAGACAGAGAGAAGCCAGGGCTTCTAGAGTCAAGGGCATCAGTCACACTGCTTATCATCTGACACCACGCATCAACACCGGAAAAACCAAGAAAGAGGTAGGAACAAAGCTCACTGTCCTGGAGACTGAAAACAGAGAACGTGGAGGAATCAGAACACCACGGGCGGGCCCCAGGGTGGAACCAGACAGACTGGAGGGATGTGACAGGACTCCTCCTAAGATTGTCACTGATGGAGCTCGCACTGTTGGAGGGCTTAAAGTGGGATAACTCAGGTAGCCCTTGCAACATCCCTGAGTCAGAGGCTACTGTTATCCCATTTTATAGAGGAGGGGAAGCTGAGGCTAAGAACTGGTTCAGGGTTTCACAGCTAGCACGCAGCAGAGCCGGAGCTGGAGCCCAGCCTCTCTGCTCTGGGACTTGCTGCCACTGTGCAACGCCATCCTCGCAATGGAGGTGAGACTGTTAAGGACGTGACCTTTGGATTCGGGTACCTGGGGCGAGTGAGGCACCAACTGTGTGGTCCAAACCCTGAACGTCCTTCCCACTGGGCCACCTTTAGGTAAGTGTTGCACATGGACCAATCTCGCGCTGGTCTGCAGTGCGGAGGGTGGGAGGAGGGAAGAGGACAGACCAGCTGGACTGACGGTAAAATGACAGAGGGCAGAGCCTGTCTCATGACTCCTGGCACCCCTTGCTGCCCGTGGCCAGGGCACAGCACCTGCAGGGTGCCTGAAAACACCTTTCTTGTGGAAAAATGAAGACGAAGAAATGTGTGAACGAATAAGCAGGGGAAGGAAGGCCAGGAGCCACAAAAGCAAGGTCCTTGGGGGGAGAAACGGTGTCACGCCTGAGAATAACCGTGCCCCGACTCATCGCCCAGTCCCCTCAGGGGTCTCCTGAAGCCCCAACCCCACTTACAGCCCTACTCTCACTGCCAGTCCTCCTGCCAGCCCACCCACTCCAGAGTACACCTGGCCAGCAGTCAGACCAGTGACACACCCCAGAGCCTCGTCCCTGCCCCGTCCCTGGAGCCATGCCACACAGGCCACGGCAGGGACCACAGGCTGGAGGCCTGGGTGAAGGAGGCAGGCGGAGCAGAGGCTGCTTAGTGTCCACCTGTGTGGGAAGGAGCCCGTGGGTCTTCTGGACTGCTCTCACCCCTCCCTGACCCTCCACAAGATCCCAGCCTCCCCCCAGGGCCAACAAAACACATCCCTCGACCATCCGGCAGCAGACATCAGGAAGGCACCTGGGTGCCGAGTGCCCCTGTCGGGATGGGGAAGGGACAGACGCAGGCACACCACAGAAGCAGCAGCCCCCAGGGCCCAGAAGATTCCTTACAGATTCTACTTTTTGGGGAATAGGACTACAAGACCTCACTTGGTTTCTCTGAGTATCTAGGCTCTATGAGGAAGCCCACTAACCAAAACTCTGCTTTCTTTACCAGAAGGTAAGCACCAGCCTTAAAACACTGTCCAGGCCAGGGGTCCCTGAGAAGTGGCGTGGGTGGCAGCAGCTGCCCCTGACCTCCTCATCTCTCCCTCTCCTTCTTCCCCAAGATTTGCAGGACATTTCTCAAAGAGCAGGGAGGTGAAATACATGTGTATCAAGGGTCGACTGTGTATGAGGTGCTTTACGAGGGTTCTATCAACTGACTCCCCCGCAGCTCCTGTGAGGTGAATAACACGCCCATTTTGCAGGTGAGGACACTGAGGATTACATGGTGAGGGCCCCAGTGAAACAGGTGGCCCACTCAAGTTAGAAAATGTCACAGGATTTGACAAAGGCACTATAGGCAAAGGTGTGGCCAGGGTGTAAGATGCTCATAAGGGCTAGAGTGGGGTCCTCCCGCTGTAACCACCCCAGGCCCCCAGGGTCAAGGAGGGGAGCATTTACTGGAACCTGGAGGCAAAAAAACCTCTCTCCATGTGGAGAGGGTAGATTACGAGGAGCTGTGACCTTGGGTGGAAGGACACAGCAATCTGAGGTGACCCCATGGGGCAGGAGATGGGGGAATAAATATTGCAACCTCCCTGTCTTCCATCTGCCCACCTCCTGCTCGGTGGCTCCCCAGTGGCCAAACCCAGAGAGGCAGAGAGCGGGTGAATGGTGGCAAGTAGGAATGGAGGGCAAACAGAAGACGCCCTGCACCGAGCCCAGACCTGCCAAACCTCAGCGTCCAGGCTGTGACCTCCCCAGGCTGCTCCCCATCTGGTGCAAGGACAGTCCACTGGGTAAGGGAGACCCAGGATCCAGCCTGGCCACCAGCCCACAGTGACCACACGTTTATCTAGCTGTACTTTGCTTTCAGCTCTTGTCTGCCAGGGAGAGAATCCTGGGAGCACCGTGGTGCTGCAGGGGTTAATATCTCTGCTCTCTCCTGCTCCAGTGCCCAATGCTCCAACCTGTAAAGGGTGTGACCTCTGTGAGGCCCTAGCGGACCCTCCCAGGAAATCCATTCCTACCCTTGGGCGGCTGCCCAGCAGCCCTCAGCTACACCAGATGAACCAGAGAGATTTGATTGATGAGAAGGGGGATGTGGGGGTTCCCTTAGGAGAAGAATTTAATTTTATGGGAAAGGAACGTCAGAACGGGGGGCTCGGTCCCTAAACTCAGCAAGCAGCCTGGCTGCGGGCGGCGGGCGCGGCCAGGAGCATGTGTAACTCATTACCCCTGCGAACCTCCCATTGCAGCCCATGGATGACGCCACGAGCGTGGTGGAGGGCCTGAGGCCGCAGGGTGAGCATGACTGCAATATTTTTCTGACACTAACACCTCTCTCTGGCCCTCGGAAAGGGCCGTGGAGGAGCTAGGCCCAGCCAAACACCACCCACGCCCAGCCCTCCGCCTCCTCCGCCTCCTGGCGCCAGACTGGAAAGGCCTACAGCTGTACAGGCGAGAGGAGAAAGGCAGGAGCCGAGAAAGTGGGAGGGAGGGAGAGGAAGGAGCAGAGGGGAGAGGGCAAAGGGAGAGGGGCAAGCAGACCCAGCCGGCCCCTTTGGGTTTCTGTTCTAAAGGAAGTGTAACTGGGCATCGAGGTCAGAGGAGGCTTGGCTCAAGGACCTCGGAGGTCACATTCTGCAATCAGCCCCTCCACGCAATTCCGGTGGCACAGGTGGAACCAATGCTGTTTCCCACTGGAGACACGGAGGTGAGGACGTCCCTGCTTGTGGGGCCTTCCCATCAACAATGGGGCTCCAACGAGGATGCTGATGGCTCAGACACAAGGGAGGAGATGGGGTCCAGAGAGGTGGACCCACCAAGGGGTGCAGAGGAGTGAGAGGTGCCAAAGAACGTGAGAGAGCAGGTGTGGGAGGGAGCCCTGAGGGATGTGGGGAAGCGTCCTGCAGGATTGGCCTCTCCTGCAGGGGAGAAGGAACCAAGGCACACAGCAGTCCCTCACCTTCCCTTCTTTCCACCTACCGGGTGATAAAGGCAGCGTGGGAGGAGAAGAGAAGACTAGAGAGGACGGAGCAGGGGACAACGGAAGAGGAGAGGGGACGGGGAGTTATCAACATGTGACCTCTAAAATAGCATGTTCCACCCTAATGTCCTTAAGGTCTGAGTCATAGCTAAATATCTGGGCTGTGTTTCTGCAGCTTTGCTTCCCCAGATCCCAGCATCCTCCAGGCCAAGAGGAGGCACAGCCTCCTCTCCCCATCTCCCTGCCTTCAGGGGAAAATCCCGGAAGGGACTTGGAGCCCTCCAAGGCCTACCAGGCGATTCTGTTTTAATTCAGTCAAGGCCCAGGGGGTGGCTCTGGTACCCCTCCCTTTCCCCATCTCCGTCCACCCTCTTCTTTCCCATCAACCCTCCTCCCTCCGGACCAGCCCCACTCTTCCTCTCCCTCCTCTCACACTCTCCAGAGACGAGGATCAAAGACGAAGCAGAATCCTGGGGAAACAGATCAAATCTGGCTTGAATTTCCCCAAATCAGAGCTCCCCGTTCTCCTCTTAGAAATGAATGGGAAGGGGAAATAAATCAAACCGGAAACTGTGAGCTTTTGGGGAGCTGTTCTCATCTCAGCGCCCACCCCGCGCCTGGCTCCAGAAACAAAGAAAGAGTGGGGGAGACATAGATAATTTGGAAGTTAGGTTTAGAATGTATTCGTTCTGTCATCTTTAGATTTCAAGGACCCTGTGTTCATTCATTTGTTCCTTCAACAAATTCTCAGCAAGCACCTACTGTGTGCCAGGCTGGGAGCTGTCAGCGAACAGAACAAATGCCTGCTCTTGTCCAGCCTGTGTCCTTCTGTGAGGAACAGACAGTAAATGATTAACATAATAAATAAGAAAAGTACATCTGTCTCAAAAGGACATGGGACTCTGGGAAAAAGGAAAAAGAGAAGCAAGGAGTGGGGGCAGGGGAGGGCGTGACATTTGAGCAGAGACCAGAAGGAGGTGAGGGAGTGAGCCCAGTGGGTCTGGGGCAGCCTACCTCGGGAACCACCTTCTGGGGAGCTGAGGCCCCAGTGAGCCGCCAGCAGGTTCAACTTGAAAGCCAGTGGCCTCCCAGGCCAGGCCGGGGCCTGGGTTTGACTCCCATCTGGGTGGGAGCCTGTGTGGGCTGGGCTCAGGGTGGTGTCCTGTTCTACCTTAGGTTTTAAAAGGACCACACCCCAAAAGCAATGACCAGGTCTGTTTCTACACACAGAAATCTGTAACCGGACAGGATCTCAGAGACGGCTCTGGGTACTTTTGCCATAAGCACTTTGCTGCAGGCAGTTTCATAACATAACTAATTGGCCATAAGGCAATTTTGCCATAAAAGATAACGTAACTGGTTGACAGTTTGGTTGGACAGTTTATGGGGATAAAACTTACTGGAAGTGTGAAATAAGACTGATGCCAGATTGCACACTACACTAGAAAATGAGAACGTATCAGTTTGCACATCCTCTGGCGAGTATTCCTCCCATCCATCGAAACCAAAAGTTTGCCAAGCGGTGGCAAACACAAATGAAGCGGCTGTCACTCACAACAGCCTTCCAGAGCGTGAGTTACTCATTCTCTAGCTAATGTAGATACAATGGCTTGTTCTCTAATGCCGTCTTTGCCAAATTTATCACGCGGTATTAGAAGTCAGAGGCAAAAAAAGAATCAAGCTCCTCCTATCCCCCCCTGAAAAGAAAAGGTTATGTGATTCCTGATGAGTGTAAGTTTCTTGAAGATGGGGAACATTTGTTGCTATTTGATGGAGAGAACACAACTAGACAGAAATTTGGTATTTGGCGTGGAAACTGCCTTAGATGATTTGGTGAAATCGAAAGACTGGGCACGTAATGGAACATTTAGCAGTCCAGATAGGTACTACAGGTTTCATTATGTCCTTTTAAATGTCCCTCTTTTATTTCATTTTTTGTTATTTTATCTTGTACAACAAAATTGCCTTATGGCCAATTAGTTACGTGGCAAAAATGTTTGCAGCAAAGATGTCTGTGGCAAAGACACTTTTGGTGCAAATACTGGACACACTTACAGACACCCGTTTGAATTGGCAGATGGAGACACTGAGGCCCAGAGAGGGCATGTGCCACAGTCCGGTCACACACCCCAGGAGGGGTAAATCAGCCTTGACCCCACATCTTCCAGCTTCTACAGTCTGCACCTTACAGAGTGCCCGGGCCTCAGGTGACCCCCAAGGACACTTGCCAACATGGCTTTAAAACTGCCCTCTGAACCAGATCGCCCCATTGCTGAGGGGCCTAGAAAGCACAGTGGCTGGGGTTACTGTTATTTTTCCGTCCTTCTGGTCTGAATTATCTTTGTTTATCTGGGGTTCAGAAAAAGGGAGAATAAGATGAGGTAAAGGGAAGAGGGTAGGTTTGCCCAGTGACACCTCCCACTCCAGGCCTCTGCTGACCTCTGGAACCCCCCTGCCCTGCCCTTCCCCCACTGGCACCCAAGGTACCAAGTGGTCTTCCAATCACCCCCCAATGTGCTGTATCCCAGTTCTGTCTTGCCACACTGGGCCTCTTTACTGATGGGAAGTGGGCTGGTGGGAGAGGACTGGATCAAGGATGTGAAAGTCAGCTTGGCCTTTGCTGATGTTCTGACTGGCAAGTGCTGAGCACTGGCCAGCGACCATGCTCTTCAGGGACTTTCCTCTCTTCTCAGGCGGCATTAACCTGCCCGCTTGGTGTAACTCAGCAGGTAATAACTTTCCCCTCCTACCTCTTCTCTTACAAAATCTTAGTCAGTCTTTAAGGCCTTTTCCAGAAAGCCTCCTCCCTGCTTAACTTCAGTAATCACAGAAATTTTTGCCTACTTTGTATTACAGGTAATTATCCCCAGGCCAGTCCCTTCTACTGGGATCATAAGCCCTTTGAGGGCAAGGATGGTTTAATTTCTCTTTGGAGCATCCCTGGCACCTAACCCACAGCTTGACACATTGTAGGTCCTCAAAATATGTTTGTTCATTGGAATCCAGAGGAAGAGCTATAATGGTGGGCAGGGTGAAGAGACATATTGGTCCAAAGCCCAAATCTCCTTGTCTTCTCTCCTGCTGAGACTGTCCCCAATTCTTGCCTTTCTGAGCCACCCAGCTTCCCTTCCTACACTTCACACCTTGTAGGAGGGAAATACATGGTTGGAGCATGAGAAGGAGTAATTTCAAGATCAAGGCAGCTAGCAGAGTGGAGCACAACAAAATATGGTGCATGAGAAAAAGCTCCAATAAAGGCGTGTGTGATGGTTGATGTTATGTGTCAACTTGACAGGCCACAGGGCACCCAGATTAAACATCATTTCTGGGTGTGTTTGAGAGGGTGTTTCCAGTTAGATTAGCATTTGAATTGGTGGATCCAGTAAAACAGATTGCCCTCCCCAGTGTGGGTGGGCCCCATTCAATTGGTTGAGGGCCCAAATAGCACAAAAGGCAGAGGAACTCACTTTCCGCCTCCTGCTTGTCTGCTTGAGTTGGGATCTCTCATCTCATCTCCTCCAGCTCTCAAACTAAGATTTAAACCATTGGCTCCCCTGGTTCTCAGGCCTTCTGACTCAAACTGAATTACATCACTGGCTTTCCTGGGTCGCCAGCCTGCAGATGGCAGCTCATGGGACTTCTCAGCCTCCATATCATGTGAGTCAATTCCTCCTAATAAATCTATTTTATGTATGTGTACATCCTACTAGTTCTGTTTCTTTGGGGAACCCTGACTAGTACAACCTGTCTCCATCTATAAGTCTTTACATAACTTTGACCGTAAGTCTTTACAAGACTCTTTTGTAAGCTCCATTCTATTCATCTTTGAAGTGGGGGGATGCTCTCTCTCCTACACTCACTGCAAAGAGGAGTGTATTCATTCATGCAGCAAGCATTTTTTAAGCACCTACTAAGTGTCGAGCTCTGTGCTGGATACACAAGAATCAGGCCATTGGCAAGGTGCTCCGGGCTCCTTTGGAGGAAGCTGCATCAGTTGAATCTCCAGAGTTTTAGCAAATAACCAGCCCCCAAGAGCGTATGCCATCTGGGTCACTAGGATGGGGAACCCCTTCCTGCGGCATGACCTGGGGCCTCAGACCCAAGGGGGAGACGAGCACCTTGGAAGAGGTGTGTTCTCTCCTCACTAACGCTTCGGGGAATGGACTGGAGGCTCCTCACCTGAGAGGGTCTGAGCTAACTGGTTCAGAGGCCTTTGCCTGACCACAGGCTCACTACTCAGAGGAGAGGATGGCAGAGAGGCAAAAGGACTGCCCTAGAATCAGGAGAATCGGTGGTGGAACCTCTCTGTGACTGACAAGCCGTATGATCCTGGGTGCTTTTCTCTGCCTCCACTAGCTCGTTCATAAAATGGGTACTCATCCTGCTGATTACACAGGTTTGTTGAGATACATGAATGAGAAAACACATGGAAAAGTCTTCAAAGCATGAAGTTCAACGCATGCTATATTAGACAAGGTCACGAGCACCCTGCGGCAATGCCAAGGTTGGGTGGTGGGGCGGAGCTGGTCTTGCACCCCGAGACTGAGCCAGAGGCACTCACCATCCTCACACAGGTTCAGCTTGGACAGGCTCCTGCCGTCAAAGGGCTCCTCAAAGATGGAGCTGGTGTCGCGGTCACTCACTGTGTGCAGGTACATGGCTTTGTTCTCCATCCTGTCCTGCAGCAGCAGCAGAAGAGACAGCAAGAGGGGTGGAGAGAGAGGAAGGAGGCGGAAGAGAGAGAAAGAGAATAAACTATATGTGAAAACAGAAAACAAGGCCCACCCGCCTTGACCCTAAGCCTGAACTCTGGGACCTTCTCATCAATGGGTGTCATACACCAGGTCCTTAGGACCTGGATTCCCCCTCCCCAACTTCCTCAGTGCTTGGGAAGGCCAAGGCCCTTTGGGTCTTTCGGATTGTGGGATGCGTCCCTTTCCTTTCAACAGCTCTCAGTGGGGCTGCAGCCCTTAGCTAGCAGGGCACCGAGGGCCGTGCTGGTTGGGGCCTGGAGAAGCCAACCCTCTTGGTCCAAACAGAGCCATTTCCAAGCTTCTGGAGCCCTGGGCACGTCAGAGAGACGTGGGCTTCTGTTCTGTATTGGAAATGAGGGAAACTAGATATAAAGCAGGATATGGAGCTAAGATCAGAACTGCTCCCAAGATCAGAACTGCTCCCGGCTGGCACGGTCAGAAGGAGCTGGGTTCAGTGGGGCTGTAACAGGGATTCATCTCCCACAGGAGCCTGAGGAGCAGGTGGCCTCTGGGGTGGACACTAAGACCGGGGCAGCCGTAGACCAGAGGAGGGCCCTGCTGTCTGGACAGCCTCCTGAGGCTGGCTCACTGGGGCTTTGGGTCTTCCCCATGGTGTTACAGGAACGCACCCATTGATTTGGGAAAATGCCATGCTGTCTGAAACGAACCAGGCTGTCTACACTAGTGTTAACAACATGATCCCATTTGGTAATATATACACATGTTCTGTGCATGTGATGGAAAGACTGTATTCAGAGATGCCCCAGGTTACTGTGGGCGAGACAGGTATGTGAGGACTCTGATGGGTTTTGTGGGGATTTTGTGCTTCTTTTTATTTGCTGGATTTTCTTGGTTTTCTACAATTCATTTGCATTCTTCATGTAATAAGAAAAATCCATTTTCAGGCCAAATTACAAAGTATTTATTTGCATAAAATACTTGATATTCGTTTTCTCATGTATATGCTCAGTGAAGTTACAAATTGCCCTCCACTTTCAGCTTGGTTCCAGCCATTGGTTTAGCTTGACCTTTGGTCCTGATGCTCTTTGACCATCTGGATAATGAACCCAAAAATCCACTTTGAGAAAGTGAAGTCTTTGGAAGATAAAAGCTCCTGGGAGGATAGATATGTCCTGGCCCAGAGCCCTGAGCAGGGGTCCACCACCTGGGAAGAGATGATAGGGGCCTGGCAGGTGGTGGTAGGGGGTCTGTGCCTGTGGACAGCAGGGAACCGCCAATCCGCTCCTCTTCAGAGGCAGGGTGGGAGGGAGGCGTCAGCACTGTTCCAGCAGAGGGCTAACGAACGGGGCTGGCCCAAGCGCTCGCCAGCAGAGCAAACACAAATCTCTATTTTCGTGACTTGACCTTTGTCTCCAGAGACCTCTGACTTCAGGGCTGAGAAGAGGCCAGAACTGACCAGTTGCCATACAACTGTCCTTCTGATGGCCCAGGAGGGACGGAGAGGGGCTTCTGCTCTTGTCTCTTTGGGTAGGGAGAGGCTACATCTCCTGCACATGTGTGCACGCATGCGCACACACACACACATACATGCATGCATGCACATTCAGGGTGCCCCCATCTCTGCAGGCCTTTCTTCCAGCCTGTGGGAGTGGGCAGGGGGAGCCCACAGCTCTGCCAGGATCTTTACCCCTGGACCCAGGGGTTCTTAGAACCCCGAGACACTCCCCACCTTAGCTTCTCTGTGCTGCAGTCGTGTCCACTTTACCAGTTTCCCAATAACCACCCTCCATCCAAGTCCTCCACCCACTAAGGGCCTCTAGGTGGGGCCCCAAGCAGATCTGCTGTTGCTAAGCTGCTGGGGACCCTCCCTGGTTTCACGAGCTCTGTATGCACCACCCCTCCCTCTGGCCTCCATCCTGGGGAGCTGCAAAGCAGGAGCCAGTGTCTCTTCTGCCTGTGATAACCCTTTCTCTGCCAAAGACAACAGGCGCTGCTACGCAGAGGTCATGCAAAGCCCAGCAGGGGCTACCAGGCAGGGAGTGGAGTGTGGAGACAGGCCTGGGCCAGGTTAGCCCCTTCCTTCCCCCTTCCCCCTCTGCTGATCGGCTCCTGGACCAGAGCTGGACTGCACCGCCCATTATCTAGAAGGGGTCTGTAGGGCGTCCCTCCTCTGCCCCCTCCCCGCCCCTCAGCTGGTCGTGCAGGAGCCTCAGGGAGCGTGTTGGGAAGAGGTGCTGGGGCCGAGCAGGAGGCCAGATGTGAGTGAGATGGGATTGGAAATGCTCAGCCAACTCACTGTTTGTTACTTGGGAATCAAACCTAAGAATGTTCTGTCTGCCCCACGTTTTATTTGGGGCTGTTTTTCTTTCTGGGGGAATGGGGACAGGAATTTGGACCCTCGCATCATTGGTCTCATAGCCTTTGGGGTCAAGTTTGTGCTCTCAGACAGGGCACAACTAACTGCCCAGTGTGGTGACAATACAGCAGACCCTTTGGTGTGCCCAGGTGGTACAGACCGTTTGCATCAGCATCTCTCTGCCCTCCCAGGAGCTCTGTGAGGGAGCAGGTGGTGTCAGATAAAGATAAGCCAAGCATGGCCCAGAGAGGCTAGAACCAATGGATGTCAGAAAGGGGTGAGGCCTGGAAAAGGCTTCCTGCCCAGGTACCGGCTCAGCGTCAGAGTTGTTCTGGCCAGGAAGCGTGTGTCAGTCCCTTTTGGTGGCCACCTTTAGAGTCTGAGACTAGGCAATGAAGAGGCCCAGGTGAGGTCCCTGGGGTCAAGGAGAGGCTCTAAGAGCTTGAAGGGAGGGGACCAGGGCCACGGGAACACGGACAGGGTATGGACGCCAAAGTGACCTGTGGATGAAGCCCAAGGAACCAGGACTTTATTGTTTCAAGTCAAAAAGTGGGCCCTTCTGGCCACAGGGAAAGGACACTTTACCAGCCTCTTAGGGGTGTCTTGATGCATTTTAGAGCTGAAGTGATCAGCCATGTACAGCCCCACCCCAGGTGCTCTGTGCAGGCCTATGGGGTGTGGGGAGCTCAGAGGACACAGCATCCTGTCCTGGCTCCACTTCGTGTTACTCAGAGACTTGGCCCAATCAGCTGAGCTTGTTCGGCCTCAGGCCGTCATCTCTCTGATGGGGAGCAGCACAGTGGCCGCTGCTCGGTTACCACGAGCCTCAAGTGGGATGGTGCACATGGAAGGGCTTTACCCACAAGGGCATGCAGGGAGTGGGTGGTGGAGTCTGGGGAGAACCATCCCCGAGCCCTAGCATCTTCTGATCCTGCCAAACAGCCAGGTAGGGGGGTCTCCAGGTCCCTAAGGCCTCCCTCTTGCCTGGCCAGTCCCAGAAACAATGCTATTTGGGGTTCCCTTTGCAAAAGACATGGTGAATGCGGACTGGAGCTGAAATCTGCACTCTGATGCACAAAGTCCCTCTCTGGGCAGCAGAAGGACTTCGCCAACTCTTCCTGCTGGAGGTGGCACAAGCCTCACCAGTTGCTGCAAAGATGGTGGCTCTGGGTTCCAGCATCTAACTCTGCAGGGCCCGCAGCTTTTCTTCAGATCGCCTAGTTTTAAAGTCATCAGCACCAGGTGAAAATCACCGTGCAGGCGGCCATCTCCAGAGAGAGAATCATTCGGGAGGTTTCCAGCCCTTTCCTCCTCTGACTGGACTTAGTTAACATAAATCACAACCCAAAGCTGGAGAGGTGCAGCTGTTTTATAGAAAAGCTCTCCCTTCTTGTGTTGCACCACTGAGCATGCGTGTGCACGCACCCTGCACATGTAGAGGAACTGTCACCTGTACCATCTGCTCCCTGAATAGGCTCTCAAGCCATGTCAAGGGCCAGGCGGAGTTGCCACTAAGGCAATGGCTTCCTTTGGCACCCCACGTGCAGGCTCACACTCACCAGCCCAGGCAGCCAACACCTGGGACCTTCCCACTTGCTCCGCCACCTGAGGATGCCCTGGCGCAGTGCCCTGCTCCATCCGCCACATCCCCCTGTCCTCCGCTGCCTTTGGGACACCATGCCCAGGTGCTAGGACAAAGTTTGTGGCAAGACTCACCTGTGCCTCGACTGAGGCTGCAGAGCCTGTCGCCTCAGTTTCCGGCATTCGCCATGGTGGCCGGAGAGCTGGCTGCTGCCACCACACTGAGACCCAGGCAGCCCCTCGGAGCCTGTTCCCACAGCCAGCCAAATCCAGACGGAGTCATAGAAAGAGGCTGCAAGGGTGCCAGTGACTTGTCTCAGGGGTCACTTCTCCAGGAGGATCAGGTCAGGAGGCAAGACTCGACCTTGTGCCCAAGTGGGGGCCTGTGGCCTGGCAGTGCCTGTCCCGGTCCTCGCCTCAGTCAGCGGTCAGCCACAGGCAGTGCTCGGGAGATGTTCTGTGGCGGCACCAGCAGCTCTGCTAGGTGCAGACTGAGATGTGAACTGCAGCTGCTCTGGCCGCCAGGCTTTATAAAGTTCCTGGAGCAACTGCAGCGGCTCCCCTGGGGCCTGGAACATGTGCCCCCTCTGGTGGCCAATCTGAGCATTACAGCCCCACACAGGAACGCCAGCTCAGTCCAGAGCGGCGATGTCAACCTCCGTCCCGGGACTCCACACGCCTATTCTAAAGGCCCTGCTCAAAAAAGCTTCTAGGGGAACGGCAGCTAGACCTGGCTTTCGAGCCATGCAAGAAAACCAGTCTCATAAACTTATTTATAGGACAGAACTGGCATTGCTCAATTCATTCACCAAACTTGGCTTAGAATTACTTTACGTGTTTTCCTGAAGTCACATCCATCCCGCAAAGGACACAGATCGGCCATACCGGGGATATTCAGGAGGGTGCTGTGTGAATGCAGAAGGAAGTTCCCAGGTCGAGCTCAACACGACTCAGCAGCAAAGCCAGCATTTACAGAGCACTGAAAGGGCCCGGGCTGCAGGAGTGAGTAAGGCGAGCCCGCTGTCCTCAAGGGGGTTGCCATCCAGGAGGAAAGGTGGGCTCAGGCACAAATAACTGGACCCTCAGCAGGACCAATTACATTTTAGAAAGGAGGTATAACCAAAATGTTAAGGGAGCAATTACGTTCAGATCGGAGGTGATGCAGGAAGGCATCAGGGAAATTCCAAAAATGGTTTGAGCCTGATGGCGCTGTCGGTTTACATGCACGGCACCCCAAGGACAGAGCTCTGAAAGTGACATTCATGAATACGCTCCCGTTTGTTGATTAAAAACTCAGCCTCAATACTTGAGGGTCAGACCTCGTGCATGAGGACAGTTTGCCAAGGCTCAGCTCTCCCCACAGTGCAGCTGCCAACCCACAGCTGAGTCGGACCGTCTGAATCATTTTCAGTGACTGCGCCTCCTGGCCACTCCTGGGAGGCAGCTCCAGCACTCCATTTTACAGAGGGAATAAGCAGTAATTATATAATAATACTAATTGGGGGGGCGAAGGAATGAGGTGGAGGAGAAAATACTTTATGTAGATATCATGTGCTCGGCAGTTCCAAGGGCTTTTCACATATTAACTCATTTAATGTTGACAACAACCCTGCAAGGAAGGTACTGTGATTAATGCCACTTTATAGAGACAGAGGAGCTTCATAACTTGTCCAAGGTCAGGCAGCCTGCGAGAGGCAGAGCTAGCTTCTACCCCGGGCAGTTTGCCTCCAGAGTCTGTGCCCCTAAGCACGCCCCTGGCCCGCCTCTCATGGAAAATTGTTTCTTAGTCTCCCATCAATTCACTAACCTCCCTAGGAATGTACTTTTAAAAATAGCCAGAAATGTGCTCGAGATGCTATGTCCGGGGACCTTCATTGCAGAGATGTGTATATTGGCAAGAAAGGCAGTGGGTTAGTGAGACCCTGTTGAGATCCTCCTTTCCCCAACAAGAGCATTTCCAACACTCCAACTCTGCTGTGCCCTACCCGTAGGAGACGGGGGAGGGAGGGGACCCAAACGCAGCCCAGGCTCTTGGCTGAGGCGCTCCTTCCCACTGATATTGACGGCACAGACACGGAGGGGACTAGTTTTCTGCACGTGAGACCCACAAGTAGGCGTGGAGCCCTTAAACCGTGAAACTGCAACAGGAATGAAGCTTATCACTGTAAACCCAGCAGCTTCACGCAAGGGGATAGTTTTTTTTTCTCTTTTGTTTCTGGTTTATTTCGCTTCTTATAATGAGGAGATTTGTCCATAATGCTGCACATAGCAGTAGTTCATTCTTTGTTTTTTTCTTTTTGCTGAGCCATATTCTGTTAAATGCACGGACCACGATGTGTTTATCCATTCCCCTGTTGATGGGCACTTAGGTTGTTTCCAATCTTCATCTATTATGGATAGAGCTGCCCAAACAGGCAAGGGGACATTTGATAGGGAAGTATAGGAATGATCTGGAGGCCAGGTTTTCAGATGATACCTTCTTGTCACCTGAAATCAGAATGGTCCTGTAAATGTTTGCTTCCATTCAATCACAGAAGGTATTTATAACAGGCAGTTTTCCCCCTGGACAGGATTATGAAAATGTGACGGCACTGAAGGAGAGTCGAGGAGACTTCGGCAGTAGCTGCACCCATGGATGCGGAAGGCAGTGAGGCGCATCAGGATACAAGCGGTGCAGTCCAGCACTGCCTGCTTTCTTTGGATGATTTCGTTTGTCCCATCAGCTCTCTAGGGCAGAGGTGGGGAGGGAGTGATCCTCTTCCGTTTCCATACAGAGAAACGGAGCAATGCTGAAACACAAGGTCATGATGCTGGGCTCTTGGACACAACATCCACAACTGTCCTCTACTTCTGGAGCGTCTACATCTGTGGGGATTCCTTCCACACATTCAGAGTTATTCATTCAACAAACATCTGTTATGTACCTTCATGCAACATATTCCAAATGTTTTTGCAAACGTGAATTAGACCCAGCCTCTATCCTTCAGGATCTCGGTCCAGGGGGAGATAAAGCGTGAGAGTGGAGAATCACAGCCCAGCACCCCGCGAGGGGCTCCTCATGGCCTCAGGTGCTGCTCTGTTGGATGAATCTCCAACCTTTGTCCTCAGGCCTGACTTTGTTTTCCTTTCCTCCAACAAGAAGCTAAAAAACCCTAAAAAGTCTAACATAGCCAAGGAAAAATGGACGAATCATAATTGTCCAACTTGTGCATTCTTCACAAACTGAATAGACTTGTGAAACTTGGCACCTGGGTCAAGAGCAGAACATTCCAGAACCTCTGAAGCCCCCTTGTGCCCCTTCCACTCACTAATGCCCCAACCCAGCCAAGCACCCTCCCACGGTCCATCCCCACAGATGACCTCGGCGTTCTCGAGCTCCACACAAACGTGTGTCTGGCTTCAGCATCACGTTTCTGAGATTCCTGTTGTGTTTAGCAGTAGGTCATTCATCCTCGTTGCTGTAAGTGTCCCATCGTGTGACTATTCCACAACCAATTTGTCCTTCCTACTGTTGATGGCCATTTGGGTAGTTTCCAGTTTTTCATTATTATAAAAAGTGTGGCTGTGAACATTCTCCCGCGTGTCTCCTGGTGACCATGGGGGTGCACTTCTCTTGGGTTTATACCCTGGAAGGGAGTCGCTGGGTCACAGGGGGCATGGTGTTCCACTTCAGCAGATACTGCCCAAGAATTTTCCAAGGTGGCCACACCGTTCACCCTCTGGCCACAGGGTGGGAGAGTTCCGGTCGCTCCTCGTGCTCACCTGCATTGGTAATGTCTGTCTTTTCCCTTCTATCCATTCTGGTGGGTATCTAGAGTCACCATCCTGTGGTTTCAATTTGCTTTTCCCTACTGACTCATGAAGTCGAGCTCCTTTAACTGTGCTTACTTAGTCTGATTGTTTTTTTAACGCGAGCTCTGAGCCTGTGATTCCAGCTGTCTGCGCATCTCCGTTTACACCAGCAGGGCCCTGCCTGGGATTTGCGTTGACTGTTTCATCTGCCTGTGATGGTTCCCCCAGAAGTTTGCGAGGCCAGCTCCTTTTGCCTCCTTCCAACCTATTCTCAAATGTCACCTTCTCGGGGGAGCTGACCCTAATGATGCTGTTTAAAATTGCTGTCCACCCCCAGCACTCGGAGCCTCCTTCCCCTGCCCCACTTTTTTTCTCTTTTTTTTCGTTGTCCCGAGTGACTTTAACTTACTGCCTAATTCACTGTGCTTGCCAATGATCACTAATGTATTGTTTACGTCTGCTGAACATCAGCTCCATGAAGGCAGCTCCCTCCGTCTCCCAAACGCCTAGAACATTGCCTGGCACACAGCAAGTGCTCCTTAAATATTTGTCATGTGAAGATCTGGGGAAAGTGTGGTCCAGGCACACGGAACAAGCATGTCCGAAGACCCCAGTATGGAAACAAAGTGGACATGCTGGAGGCACAGAGAGGGGGCTGTGTGGCTGGAGCACAGAGAACACAGCGCCTCAGAGATGAGCCACGAGGGAGGCGGGAGGGCTGCGTTCGTTCTCCCCCAGCGGGAAGCCCAGGTTGCTGCGCTTGCCGTGTAGCTCCGGCCTCTCCCAGGATCCCATACGCTATGCTTAAGAGTTTTTGTTACATGTGGCTTCACTATATGCTATTTGCCGTCTATGAACAGCATATGTGTGAATTTGCGATTCCTTTTTAATTTTTGAAAAAATTTTAAATTTTAAATTAGAATTTTTAATTGTGCTGAAATACGCATAACGTAAAGTACACCATCTTACCTATTTTTAAGTCGTGAGTAGCGGTGAGTATATTCACCTTGTTGTGCAGCCGTCACCACCAGCTGTCTCCAGAACCCTTCTCATCCTAGGAAACCGAGACTCCGGGCCACTCGGACACAGCTGCCCTTCCTGCCTCACCAGCCCTGACCCGTCCCACTGCCCGTCTCTGTGAATTTGATAACTGGGCACCTTGCCGTTTCTTCCTTTGTGGCCTGCTCTACAAAAAATATGTTCTTTATAATTTTTATCTTTAGTGTTTTCCTTTTTGTTAGTTTTCAACCTGTTTCATGTGAAATACAAATATTTCAAAGGCAATTTTTATGCCTGTTCACGGAATGGCAATTATCTTTTCCCGTCGTTCTCCAGCTTTGTAGGAAGGCCCCGGTAAAAAGTATGTAATCTGTCAAAACCCAGAATTTAGATTTACCGTTTTAAGAAAGTAACTATTATTTAATTATGCAGTGAATTTCATCCGTGCAAGTCACGTTTAGGAGATAGTTTCGATAAGAAGTAATTATCATACGCACGAAATGACAGAGGAATTTAGCTTTTGTGGTTTTATAAAATTTTGTTTGGTCAATAAGATGAATGCTTTCTGTTTGTCGTCTTACTGTTTATCTCACAGCAGCCACCTGCGTTTAATTGAAATCCATCACCCCCAGCCACCGCCAGCCCCCTGCCCCGCCCGGAGCGAAGCGTGAGGGAGGGAGCACGGACCTGCCGACAGGGGCTTCCCGATGCGCAGGCAGCCCAGGCCTCTGGGAGTCTATGCCTGAGCAGCTTTAAGTCCTTCCCGGCGATTTTTCAGTTTCTCCTTTATAGCTTTCTGTTATCCTCCCCCTGAAATAATCGTGTATACCTCATGAGTTCAGAAAAATACAATAACCTCTCAAAAAGATGATTCTGATGTTGTGGGGCTGAGTCAGGGAGAAAGCCCTAGATGTACTGTGTCAAGTCCTGGACTTTAATCTGACCATTCCTAGTAGCATGTCCTTGGGCAAATCACTAAACTCCTTGGCCTCAGTATTCTCAGTCACCCCATATCACAGGGCAGTTGCCAGGATCGGACGCGACAAGGCAGCGACTGTGAGCCCACTAGTTTCATGAGATGTTCCCAGGAGTCCCTTGAAAAAGGATTCTCGGGTCAAAACAAAAGTGTCCCTTTATTGCAGGACTTATCAGAGACTTTAAGACGCTATTGAGCATGGTGACTCTCCAAGAGGGGGACATAGTATTAAGGCTTCTCCATTCTTGATCAAACACAGAGAACAGGGCTGGTGTTCCATGGGCCACACTGAAGGAAATGCTGAGCTAAGGTTGTAAAAAGACTTGTTTATAATTTAAACAAAAACAAATTTTAGAAAAATATAAGCCCTATTCCTCTGAGTGCCAAATAGCAAAAGATGTCTCCTGCTAATGGAGTGTGGAGAGGAGCCATTCATTCTGAGAGGACAGTAAGACAATCCTGCCTGTCACCTTCCTGAGGATGGGACCACCCCCCACTTGTCATTGTCTCCCCATCCTGCAGCACAGCCCCATGAATGCCAGTGAGCTGGTGCCTGAAGCATGGCGTCACTTCCATGCTCAAGGCCAATGGCTGTCCACTGCCGCCGGCTCACTCTCCATCCTGTTCTCTTCCACCTTGACCCCAATGCCCTCTTCTTTCTGGGCACTTAGGCCAGGCCCTTCTTGCCCTCCCCCACCCCCCAGCTACTGAGACTGCGTCCGCTGCCCACCCTCCACCACCGCCCCCCAGACTTTCCCACGCAGCTCGCCCTCAGGACCAGCCTGAGACTCGTCCTTGCCTGGCGCCTTCTCCTCTGACCGCACCGCTCCTCTCCCAGTGGCTGCTGTGCTCAGGGGCTGCTCCAGCTGCTCGGGGGCCTGAACAGGCTGCTTTTGGTTGCTCTGAGCTCACTGAGGTCAGGATTCACGTGCTATACTCTTGTGTTCCCCCCTCCAGCATCTAGCCCAGGGATAGACCCAAAGCAGGTGACAGACCAACATTTACTAATTAGTAAGTAATTACTAATTACTAATCAGTAGGCTTCAGAGATGCCTTGTGGAGGGAAGACTGGATTCCAAGCCAGGACGCCCAGCCTTGACTCCCAGCTGCACCCTCCAAGAGCTGTGGGTGTGGGCGAGTCACTGATCCTCTTCAAATCTTTGTTTCCTCATCTGTACCCCCGGGTTACTGCTTCCTGGCCTTCCCATTGCAACGGTTATTACAAGGGAGAGGGACGTTGAAAACACAAAGCGCTTTGCGAATGTCAGCCATTGTTACTATTTTTCAGAGTTGACAGCCCCTGACAGATGGAGTAGTAATCACGATGTGGTTCTTGCTCTGGTGTCCAGCTGCTGACAGCTGGCACTGAGTCCAAGGCAGTGGGAGCACTAGGCTCCGCCCACGGACTTCCCTGCTCCTCATGCGTCATGGAATCCACCCAACCATCTGCTCCGTCCCCTTGCGCTCAGCTCATTTTCATTCATTTCCCAGAAGGTGCGGGGATGATGGATTACATGAGACACCCCGGGTTTTCTGACACTGGTCCAGGGTTGCAGGCAATAAAGGTGATGACACCCCCATCGTGTGCACAGGCCAGAGACTCAAGATTAAGGCCTGCCCAGACCTCCATGGTCAAGCTCCATGGCTCAGGGTACCCGAAACGGGTCAGAGAGTGAGGGCTCTGCAGCAATCTGTGTTGGAGCTGAGATGATGGAAGTCGTGTTTGAGAATTGGAGGATGAAGTCATTTTAATGTCAGCAATTTGTAATTGGTAGCCAAACATGTTTATTCAACTGAATCATAAGAAACTTCTCAAAACAGGGTGAGAATTTGGGCCAAAGCTTGGAAGAGATTTTGTGGGATAAATGTAAAACAGACAGCAATGTTGGAAAAACTCGTCTGCTGACATACAAGTTATGGGATACCTGGCTCCTGAGGGGCATGTAAGAAAAACACCTAAGATTTTAGACAACTTTGAGGTTGATATAAGTCAGCAAGAGTTGAGAGAAACAACTCTTTCAAATCTTAGGCTGCATTAATAGAGACATGGTGAGCGGGAAAATGGAGGTGACAGATCTCCTGCAGTCTGCATCAGTGAGCTCATGCCTGGTGAAGTACATTCAGTTCTAGGTGCTTCTGACTGAAAGATTGAGGCACAGCTTTGAGGGTGCCCACAGGGGTGACTAGGGTGGTAAAGGGTCCAGAAACCAACAGGAAAGAGCAGTGTTTAGCCCAGAGCAGAAGTCGCTCAGGGAGACAGGGTTTCTGTCGCAGATGTATTAAGGGCCGTCGAGGGCAGCAGTGTTAGGTGGTCATTAAATTATACTAGAGAGAGAGGCAGACTTCCACTCGGCACACAGAAGCTCTCATTCATTCACAACCAAGCTGTCTGGATCTGGGTGTCCCGGCTGATGACTGAAAATTCCCCACACGTACATTGTTTAATGACATGGACTACCCATCCATGCCCGACAGAAGGACCACAGAGCGGTCTCCTACATCAGGTCACTGGTTGGACCAGTGACCTCTGATATCACTCTTGAGTTGAGAGCCCTTAACAAAAATTTTCTCCACCTTTATAAAAAATAACTATGATTGATTTTGCTTAGATTGCTTTGGTTGGGAGAGAGAACATTCCATGCATGTTTTTAATATTAAGAACTAAGAACAGGAAACATTATATTCAATAAATATAATAAGTAATACTAATAAAGTTATTTTGGCTGCATATTATGCCAGAAAGAAAGAAAAGGAGAAAAAAAGAAAAAAAGTTGAAGAGAAATTGGGAAAGAATGATGGAGGAAAACGAGGCAAATGAATGAAAAAAGAGAAGGAGTGGGAGGAAAAGAGAAAAGGAATCAGAGAGAATAGAAAGTGATAGAATATTTTTCTTTCTTTCTCTTCTTTCCTGAAGCATGATACATGTCATGGCTAGCGCAAAATGGAGGCGTTCATTTTTTAATGTAGATTTTACATTTATCAAAGATATGCATGCCTTTTAATAATCTTTCAAAATAATCAAATAGTTCTACGGGCTTTTTATGAAAGCAACCACTCCCTAAACTCTCAGACCCTTATCCTAACTCCCACAGGCACCACTTGCAACCCTTAAACTGTTACTTTTTATGTTTATTCCACATTTCTAAATAACACAGTTATAGTACTTCTTGACTTTTTGGTTTTTTGTTTTATGCCTCATCCATTCCCACTGTGGAGAACAGAGCTTTCTTTCCTCTGTCTCCCACCCCACAGGCGCCTTCCCCTGTCCTCCTGGTACAGGTATTTCCTACTCTTGTTGGGTCGTTTTTCCATTTACTTTGTTGCAACTGTATAAATACTATTCACAGCCAAGCCATGCAATGCCTTCTACATTTTATTTTCCCTGGAGTTAATAATTATCTTGTTTTTCTGTTTGTGTAGTTTTCTGGTTTTCTATCACTAATTCTTCTCCAATCCCCCCGCCGCCCCGCACCGTTTGCGTCCATCTCGTCTAGATAGAGTCGAGTACATGAGCTAGTCTACTAGTTTGTATTTTTGCAGGTGTCTGCCCACACTTTCTGGTGTGCTTCACTCTGGACCAACTGCTCTCTACACCTAGCTCATGGCTGTTATCCAGAGATTTTCCTCCACCTCAATCCCGGAGCTTCTCTTTGATTCTGTCTTGGGTTGGAGCCTCTGCTTTCTTACTATCCTGCTTTTCTCTTTCTTAATTTACTTCCTGGTCTGGGTGGAGCACATTTGTGGTGGAATACATTTGTGGAGACCTTGCATGTCTGAAAATACCTTTATTTTCCTTCTCCCTTGACTGATAGTTTGTCTGCATATAAAATTCTAGGTTGAGGTATTTTCCCATCCAAATTTTGAAGGCATTCTACCATTGTCCTCTAGCTTCAATATTACGAAGTCCAAAACCACTCTTATTCCTGATCTTTATATATCACCGCCCTATTTTCCTCTCTAGAAGTGTTTGAAATTTCCTCTGTCCCCACTGTTTTGAAATTTTACAAAGATGAGTGTTAGTGTGAGCGTTTACATTGTCCCGGGCACTCAATGAAACCTTTCAGTCTGGAATCTCAGGCTCTTTATTTCTGGGAAATTTTCTTGAATTCTTCCCTTCATAATTTCCTTTCCTTTCCTCCCTCTCTTTTCTTTCTCTCAAACTCTTGCGATTCAGATATTGGACTTCCTGGACAAGTTCTCTACTTTTTCTAGCTTTTCTCTCCCAGCTTCCAGCTTTTTTTTTTTTTTTTTGTCCTACTTTTGGGGACATTTCCTCAAATTTACCTTTCAAATGTTCTTTTCAATTTTTAAAAAATTTTGCTGGCATATTTTTTTAATTTCCAGAGCCTCTGCGATAATTTTTTCATTGTAACATTTTCTTCATATATCTCCCTAAAGATGCAATATCTTCACATATGTCCTAAAGATATTAATGATAGTTGTTAAAAAATATTTTCTTCTCCTTGCAATTGTCTGTTTCTTGTTGTTGTTAGTGCCACCAAGTGGATTCCAACTCCTAGCAACCCTGTGGACAGCAGAGCAGAACCCTGCCCAGGCTTTTTGCGCCATCCTCTCACCTTCCAGCGCTCTGTCAAACAATGCTCCACTGCTATTCCTAGGGTTTTCATGGCCATTTTTTGCAGAAGTGGGTGGCCAGGTCCTTCTTCCTAGTCTGTCTTAGTCTGGAAGTTCTGCTAAAACCTGTCCATCCTGGGTGACCGTGCTGGTATTTGAAACAGCAGTGGCATAGCTTTCAGCATCACAGCAACATGCAGCCACCATAGTATGACAACCAACACATGGGTGGTGTGGTTCCCTGACTGGGAAATGAACCCAGGCCACCATGATGAGAGCACTGCATCTTAACCACTAGACCACCAGGGCTGGCTCTGTTTTCTCTAAGTTGCTTATATTCTACTTGTTTGGTCTTCATCTTTTACGTGAGTTGCAGTTGGCTTGTAAACTCCTCATATTTAAGAGTGGAGGACTAAAAAGGCTGTTTGAAAGCTCTGTGGACATGGGTGGGTCAAGTCAGCGTTCAACCGTGGGGTGATCTGGATGGGCTGTTTTACCAGGGAACCCCCAATGTTTGTCGTTAAGATTTTTTTCTTGTTGTGTGATCATCTCAGCCCTCTGTTTGGGGAGTCTCAGACTGGCAGCCAAGGTTCTGGGAGCTGAAGGGAAAAAGAGGGCTGGCAAGTGGGTCTCAGTGTCTGGGATGTGCACTTAATCAACTTGTTTAAAGTATGATTTCAGTATGACATGACCAGGCTTAATGTCCCTCCATCTAGAAACCCTCCAGAGACCAGCCTACACTTTTCTGTTGGGATGAGGAAGCAACAGGAGTGTGGAGTCAGAGAGACCAGCTGGGAGTTGAAATCCTTTAATAACTAATCATCCATCTTCAACGCAGTTCAAGAGGTACCCGGTGCTGTCAGTTCCTGAGACTTTGGGGAGTTTCCTGGTGTGTAACAAACCATCCCACAACCTCATGGCATGAAACAGAAACCATTCTGGTAGGTTTATGGAGTTCATGGGTTAGAAATGTGGACAGGCCAGGCAAGGATAGTTAGTTTCCACTTCACAATGTCTGGGGCCTCAGTTGGGCAAACTCAAATGGCTAGAGGTGACTTAAATGGCTGAAAATTGAAACAGTTGGGGCTAGAGATCTACTTCCAAGATGGTTTCTTCATCATTTAACTGGTACTTGGACTGCAATGACATGATGCCTGGACTCAGCTGGACAGGTCTGCTGGAGCAACTACACGTGGTCTCTTCATGAGATTTGAGTCTCTCACGGGATGATGGCCGGCATCTGAGAGGGAGCATCCTGAGAGGAAGCGTTGCGAGCGAACCAGGCAGAGGCTGCATGGCCTTTTATGAACTCACTTCAGAAATCACACATCACTTCAGTATCTCTTCTGCTGTGCTTTCTCGATTGAAGAAGTCACAAACGCTTCCACATCAAAGAGAGGACATCTCTTATGGGGAAGAGTGTCAAAGAATTTGGGAGCTATGTTTTAAAACCATCACATTAGGTTTCAAACTAGATTGTTCCTCAGCCTCTCTACTTTCCCCACTCTCAACTTAGGATTCAATTTTCTTGAATCCTCCAAGTCAGTTATCACTCATTTTTCTGGTTTTCAGCTTCTAGAATTTTGTTGCTGTTGTCTTCTCTCCCATTCTCTTTGGCTGGGCTTATTGTTACAAACAACAGCAACCAAAAAACCCCCCACAAAATCCTTTTACAATTGTTTTAGTGGTGTTCTGAAGGCAGAGGAGATAAATCTTTGTATTCAATCTGCCATATTTAACCAAAGTCCCATTTATTTAATTTTTAAAAATTCTTTGCACATGTAATTTTACACTAATTCATTAATGTGATTATATTATCCATAATTATCTTAGCCAATTTTTAAAATATGTATCATTCTACATACGGCTTTGTATCTAGACCCTTCACCATCCTGGTCACCCTTCTCTGGACAGCCTATTCTTTCTCAAAAAGCCTCTTGAGATGGACCACCTAACATTGACCCCAGGTCTGCAGGTATTCAGCGCTTTGACACAGCGGCCTACTTACTCTGGACACAACTCTTTGCCGTTGTAGCCTGAGACCAAATGACATTTCTTAAGTGCCACTCCACACTGTTGACCAAGTCACACAGACAAACCTTACACATGGGCTGCTGTTAAGCCAGGTTTTCTCCATCCTGGTCTTGTGCATTTGACTGTAGACTCTGAGTGGGAGTCTACTTTACATTCATCCCCATGTATATTTCATCTTGTTAGTTTCAGTTCATCACCCCAGCCTGTCGAGATCCTTTGAATTTTTATTCTATCTTCCACAGTATTAGTTAATCCTAGCTTTGCGTCATTTACAAACCCGATGAGCTGCCATCTGCTACAACCAAGCCATTGATAAGATACCGAAAAGCTCAGGACTGAAGCTCAAGGTGACTCCATCGGCTCTCATTCCTTAAGGTGATGCTGATCCACTGGGCAACTATGCTTAGTTCTTATAACTCAACCTGTATCTACTCGACATTCAGCCTATATCTCTCCATCATGACCACAGAAATGTCATGAGTCTTTTTGTTTCTCTATGTCTATGGAAATCATTTTTAAATATAATGTATTAATGGAAGATTTGAGGTATGGTAAGGCTAACAGATCACGAGACAAGTGCCATTGAAAAGATAGTTTGTTACTCATAGTTCGCAAGAGGAAGGAGGATGCCACACCATGGCGGGGGCCACATGGGAAGCAACAGGGCTGGTCGGGGGCAGAGGAAGTGAGGGGAAACCATGGGCATGAGCCTTTACTGTGATTTCCTCAGGAAGGAACTAGTGAAATAGAGCAAGCAAGTTTAGAAAGGGCCAGTTTGAATAATTTCGATGGGCTCTGGCGCACACAGGCTGTCCCTCGTTGTCTGGTACCTGGCCCTGGAGTGATTAGGGCAGGTAGATAGTGGCCTGGAGGGTGAGAACAGGTAAAGGAGGTGGTTGGGATGTGGGCTCTGGATTGATTGGTTTGCACTTGAAAAGCACACTCACTGGAGGGTAAGTTATTTAATATCTCCAGGAATTGGATACCTCTGGGGTGGGGGGTAGGGAAGAGTGGGGAGTGTGTGGGGCGCGGGACAGTCCCTCCAGGGTCAGCAAGGCCCCAGATGTCAAAGAATCAGAATATAGAAAATGAAAGATGTGGTTAATACACAAATATAGTGTGCCAATACACAAACACCATGGCCTAACGTTGGTCAGGGTGAGTCTGTAGCCAGTCTCAGAGAAGTCCTGCCTCAGGACTCATGATACTACAGGTCTGCTCTCTCTCTGCCTGAAATATTTTCTCTTTTTCCTTCCTCATGCAAAAGAAGAAGAGAAGAAAGTGTCAGAATAATCTGGTCACTATTTCCATAGACCATTCCTGTGGTTCCTCTCTGCTCATGAGCTTTGGGGGCTCCCCTGGGGGTAGCGGAGGTTCAGCATGCAGGGAGTGGCCAGCACTGAAGAGCCTTCCCTGTGCCCCCAGCATGCTCCTTGGAAAGTGTGTGCACGCATGTGTGTACTTCTCAAGATGGATCCATTCCTAGACCAAGAGTTTCCCCTTCCCCAATTCCTATTGAGGCTTATTATGCATGGAAACCTCAAATCCTAGTTAAAGGCAGTGAGGTAGAATCAAGACTGGCTGGGATTAAACGTCTGCTCCCTAAGAAGCCCTAGGATGAGCTCTTGGCAAGGGTGAGAGAGCATTCTTGCTTAGGTTGCCTCTTCTCATCTCTGGATTGAGTACATCTGGTGACTTCCCAGCAAGTACTGGCTTTCTGCCACACACATGCCACTGTGCCTCTCACAGAGCAGACGGCATCCACCAGGATCTTAGCACGTGTGAGGAACAGGCTCATGAATCTTGTTGTCTTTCTCTGGAAACTCTTCCAGTCCTTTAAATGAGGCGAGGAAAGCTGCTGAGGACCCAAACTAAAGGCAGATGGCGCAACTCTTCTGCCTTTGTGTTTCCATGTCCCTATGTGTTACCAGATGAAGCCAGCGCACCAGCAGGCACCGTATCTATGTGAGCATAGCTGATTCTCCATTAGGTCACGTTCCTTGGGTCACTGTCCACTGCCACAGTAGATGGAAAGAGAAAGCCCCTCCAGTCTCATCTCCCTCCTTGCCCCTCCCCAGAGCCTGCATTCCCAGCAGGCCTGTCCTGGATTAGAGACCCAAGAAAAGCGATTCTACAGCCCCTTCCAACGCTTATGCTCTCTGACTGTGGGTTTTGATTGAAGCATCCCTCCTTTAGAAGCCGTCCTCCCCCAGAGCAAGGCCTGTTCTCTTGTTTTCTCCTTTGAGGGGTCCTCTCGCCAGCCTCACCCCCTGAAGCTGGGCACGCACAGAGCCTATTCCACCACGTGGCTGATCTTCAGGCTGGCGACAATATCTCCAGAGACCACAGGCACTTTGCTGAGGGGCTGAAGCCCGAGCATCCAAGTGCTGACATGCCAAGCCCACACGCTTGGCCTCTGAGTGCTGGTGGCTCCCTGGGCCCCTTTGGTGCTGACATTCCGGGATTCTGTTGGGCACATTCAAGCGTGCAGTCTCACGTTACCAGCACAGCTTGACACACGTTCAAAGCACTGTGCAGTCTCTCCCAAGCCTCCCCTTTCGGGCACCGAGCCCTCTGATGCTGGATCTTTTCTGATGGAGAGCGTAAAGCACTTCTCAGGGAGTCGGGAGGCCTGTCGTTAGTTGGGGCAATGTTAATCCTTCAGGTACACAGCAATTCTCTGAAAAATTGCCAACGTATTCTACATGGAAAGGAACTTTCGTGGGAACTCTAGAGTTAAAGGAATTAATAGAGCTAGAAGGGATTGCCTGATCACCACCGGGCTGCCCCACTGCACAGATCCAGGGGCACCACCCCCAGGGTACGCGGCCGGGAGTCACACCCCTGGGGCTGTGCAGGGCCAACGCCTGCTCTCTCCTTCCTATTTCTTCAGCCCGTCCCATTGTCCTTTGGGACACAAGGCCCTACCCCTTTGGCAAACTTCAAGTTAGTCTCTTAGAATATGAAAGCCAGAAGAGACCTTTGTGTTTAGTGACCCACTAGCCCCTCATTTTGGAGGTTAGGAGGCCGTGGCCCCGAGTGGTGGAGTAAGTAGTGCGGGCATCCCAGGCAGAAGAGGCAGGGCCGGGACCAGGGCTCTCCACTTTCTCTTTGCCTTTGCTCCCCAGGGAGTGGTCTGTGGACCAGCAGCAGGAGCAGATCTGCGAGCCTGATGCAAAGAAGGCATCTCCAGCTCCCACCCCACCTCTGCTGGATCAGAGCCTGTCTTTGAACAAGACTCCTGCTGGTTGCATATGCCCATGAAAGTTCAAAGCAGTGACCTCCACCACACCTAAGGAGAAACAACGGAGACCTCTGAATGTGTTCTTGGTTTCAGAATAACCCAAATTTCCTGCACTCTGAAAGGAGAAGGGTTGACGAGACTGCGTGTGGAGGAGGGGGAGGGACTAAGATGTGTGCCTTTCAGAATCTGCACATCTGGAGAACTTTACCCTCCCTGGCAGTCGGCCTCGGAGGAGACATCCGTTATCAAAACAATAAACACTGAACAGTCTCAGTAAGATGTAAAGAAATACCTGCCTAACTACAACCCTTAATTGTCAGCGATTACTGCTCCCTGATGTCGGCTCCGCCCAGACTGGGCTTGAGTGGGAATATTTAACTCACCCCAAACTCTTCCTAAGACACAGGTAGCTCCTGAGTGTCAACGATTCTATCAGGTTTCTAAAGACTTCTTCCTCCTGCAGGTTTTGACTTCAGAGAGGAAGAGGATGAGAATCAGTGCCTTGGGCCTCATCTCCCAGGCAGCAGTTTTCCGCTCTCTTCCCGCCAGCTGTACACGCACAGCCTTTCCGTGTCTTCTAGCTTGAGGCAAATCTGTCTTTTCCTCCACAGTGATGCAGAAAACAAAGATTACAACCACATAACTTGTCCCCTTTCCAGCAGCAAGAACCCATGTTTCTCCAGGAAAAAAATAAATGAAAGCACTTTTGTATAGACTACGAAGCCAGATTTTAAAACAGAGACTTAAAGTGGGTTTTATCACAGAAAGTATCTAGAACACAGTCTTATCTGGATTTCATGGATCATCATCAATTTGCCCTTTGTCCCTAATCAGATTAAACTGTGTGGTTGGGAGAAAGGGGGATATACTGAGTTATGACATGGTATTTGGATTGAAGAAAACTGGCATGAATTCACACTCTTCTCGGTAATTCTGTTGGAATGGGGAGACATGCAAAAGAAATAAAAGAACTGAAGGTTAATTGATAACACTGGTCGCACATGGTATCATGCTTTCCGGGAAAGTAAAAGGGCTCTTCTCAGCTGTCCCCATCACATGGAAATGCTGACGTGGTCGTATGGTGATAGTAACACCTCATTTATCCAATATTGTCACGTAATGAAGTGCTCCAGACACCACACATTCCTTTATGTCATTTAGCACAGGAAGGTTTTTTTATTTCTATAATTTGGATGGTGTGCATTCTAAAATGATCATTTCCCTGCTTTCCTAAGCAGAGCTTATTGATTATAATTTAATATTTTTAATGAGTCAGAGTCACGATTTATGACTATTATACCGTAACTGAGGCAGGACACAGGTGGTGTCTCCCAAAGAAGAGACCTGGGGATGAGAAAGAAACTATTTGAGGGGCTGGCCGGGTGGTGCACACATTCCGCTTTGGCGGCCTGAGGTTCACCGGTTTGTATCCCAGTTGTGGACCTATGCACCGCTTGGCAAGCCATGCTGTGGCAGGCGTCCCACATATAAAAGAGAAGAAGATGAGCACGGATGTTAGCTCAGGGCCAGTCTTCCTCAGCAAAAAGAGGAGGATTGGCAGCTGATGTTAGCTCAGGGCTAATCTTCCTCAAAAAAAAGCTACTTGAAGTTGGCACAGTCTGGGGGAGCTGGGCTAACAGAGCCATCTCATGCAAGTGTGGCTTTGGTGATATTGGCCTGGGACAGGATGGCGTAGGGGTGCCTTCGCACAATCCTGCCAGGAAAGGGAGTCCAAGAGTAAGTGCTCCTTGTAAGAAACAAGATAGCGTTGGCTTCTAAAGTAAGGACAATGATGATATTTGCTCTGGAGAAAAGTGCTTGCTCACAGACAATTTCCAAGGCTACAATTCTTGCTGGTGGAAAGGTAAAGTTGTGGCATTAGGATCCATTCTTCCTCACTTTAGAATTTTAGGTTTTGACAAACGTAGGCAGAGGAGCGTCTCCATTACTTTCTGGCCAAAATCTGAGCTCTGGAGTTTTCCACTGAAAGGTGGAAAAGGGCAGAGTTCCCAAAGGAGGGTGCGTGGGACCTGGAGGGGGCTGTTGGAGAAGGGAGATGAGGAGGAGACAGGATGTGAGGAGGAAAGACAGAGGGAGGCCAGAGACAGGGAGCCTCTGGAAGTCTCAGCCTGGCAGGGTCCTCTCCTTAGCGGCAGAGGCCATGCCTCCTGTCCTCCCACTGCTGTGCTCTGGGAGACCCACCTGGCCCTTCAGTAGTTCAGCCGTCTGGAGGGCAGGGAAAGCTTGAGAAAGGTAAGTTTGAAATTCTTTCAAAGTAAAAAGAAAAATGTCAAGAAGAAAGTGATGGGGAACTCCAAAAGAAAAGACCATAAAAAGACAATTCAAATAGAAGAAATTCAAATAAACACAAAGATGTTTCACCATCAAAAGACAACTCAAATAGAAGAAATTCAAATAAACACAAAGATGTTTCACCATCAGTAACAACCCAAGCAGTGCAAGAGGGTAATATTAAAAGTCTGATCCCATTAACATGCTACAGAAAAGGATAATACCCATTTTTGGCTAAGAAAAATTGATGTCACAGGAATTCCCATTTCTGCCAGTAAGTGAACAGTGTTTCTAGAAAAAAATTGAAATTTTAAAATGCTCTTATACTCCGATCCTGTAATGGAATTCTTAAAAGTTTATCCTAAAGAAAAAAATCAGAGACAGGGACAGAGATTTCTGTATAAGAATATTGTCTACGATATTATTTACAATGGAGAAAAACAGTAGCATTTAAATGTCCAACAACAGGATAATGATAAAATAAATGATAGTACATCTATGCATGAGAGTACTGTGCAGGCATTTAAAGTTGTGTTTCCAAACACGATTGTTTTCCCTGCCCACCTCACAGTCTTCTGAGCGATGCACCTTCTCCCCTCCTCTCCTCTAGAATCGAGGCTGCCCTGAACCCCAGTCCTGCTGTCTTTGATGGTATCACCCTGCCTATCTGTAGCCAGTCTCTCCTTTCCTGAGCATATGGATCCACTGCGACTTAGAACCCAGGATAGAGCCCTAAAGAACACAAGGAAAGTCTCTTGCTCCCAATATTAGGCTCCTGAACCAGCTTCTCTTGTTCCTGAATCTCCTGCATTCCTCTCGAGTCTACCCTTGGTGTGTAAGCTTTTCCTTTCTTTCTGGCATGAGTTCTGACCTTCTCTCATGGACTTATGTTAGTATCAGCCTGATGCCTCTTACCGAGACTCAAAACTCTGCCCCAGCTTCTCCCCTATTTGTTCCGCTCTGCCAGTGCAGGTGTCTTCCCAACAGACAGCTCTTGGTTACGTTCTTCAGGCAGTTAACAAACAGCCCCACTGCCAGCGCCACCTCTGACAAACCTTCTAAGCTTTGGCTGGAGCTAACTCCATGGCTCCTGACAGCAATGAGGTCATTTCTTTTGGGCAAAAGTAAGATTTAGAGGAGAGAGATATAAATCTAACAAGATAAGATGTGAGTCCACAGCCTTCACTTGGCCAACAGGTTATTTAGAAGAGTGTTATTTACTTTCCAAATATTTGGAGATTTTCCAGGTTTCTTTCTGTTATTTATTTCTAATTTAATTTCACTGTGGTCAGAGAATAAACCCTTAAATTTATTGAGATTTGTTTGGTGGCTCAGGATATGGTCTATCTTGGTAAATGTTCCAAGTACGCTTGGAAATAAATGTGTACTCGGATGCTGTTGAGGAGAGCATTCTGCAAACATCAATCTGCAAAGCTGGTTGATACGTTGTTCCAGTCTTCTATATCCTTTCTGAGTTTCCTTACTTGTTCTACCAATTATCCAGAGGGGATGTTGAAACTTCCAAGTATAATTGTGAATTTGGCTAATTCTCCTTTGAGTTTTACCAGTTCTTGCTTTGTGTATTTTGAAACTTTGTTATTAGATGTGTAACCAGGATTGTTACGTCCTCTTGATGAATTAGCCACTGTATCGCTATGCAAAGACTTTTTTTATCTATGTAAATATTCCTTGCTCTGAAATTTACTTTCTCTAATATTAATATAGCCACTCTTTATTTTGGTTGGGATTTGTGTGTATGTATTTTCCACATACACTTTCTTTTACTTTTAACCAATTGTGTCTTTATATTTAAAGTGAGCTTCTTGTAGACAATATCTGGTTGGGTCTTGCTTTTTAAAATCTAATCTGATCATCTTTGCCTTTTACTTAGTGTTTTAAACTGTTCGTATTTAATGTGATTATTTATATGGTTGGGTTTAAATTTGTCATCTTGCTATTTATTTTCTGTTTTACCTTCTGTTTATTTGTTAATTTTTTCCTTTTTTCTTGCCCATTTAGGATTGAGTATTTTTAATATCCCACTTTATCCTTCAGTGGCTTGTTAGCTATATCTCTCTTTTGTGTTTCTAGTGGTTGCTCTAGGGTTTAGAGTATACATCTTTAACTTATCACACTCTATCTTCAAGTAATATTATTTCACTTTATGTGTAGTATAAAAACCTCACAACAATATACTTCCATGTCTCCCCTCCTGGCCTTTGTGCTATTGTCATACATTCTACCTCTACATGTTATAAACCCCATGATGCATTGTTGTTGTTTTTATTTTAAACAATTTTTAAGTCTTTTAAAGACATTAAAGAAAAATAAGAAAGTCTTTTATATTTGCTCAAATATTTACTATTTCCAGTGCTCTTCATTTGTTTATGTAGATCCAGATTTCCATCTGGCATCATTATTCTTCTGATTGAAGGATTTTAACGTTTCTTGTAGTACTAGTTTTTTGGTAATGAATTCTGTCAGCTTTTGTGTGTCTGAAGAGTCTATATCACTTCACTTTTGAAAAATATTTTTGCTGGGTATAGAATTCTAGATTAACAATTTTGGATTTTTCAGTTTTCTAAAGAGATCACTCCACTGTCTTCTGGTTTGCCTTGTTTCAGATGCGACGTCTGCTGTCTCAGACTGGCTTATTTCGCTTAGCATAATTCCCTCTAGGTCCTTGAATGTTATTGCAAATGGGATATATTTGCCTTTTTTTTTCCTGGCTGAGTAGTATTCCATTGTATATATACACATCTTCTTTATCCAATTATCAGTCGATGGGCACTTGGGTTGCTTCCATGTCTTGGCTATTGTGAATAGTGCTGCAATTAACATAGGAGTGCATATGTTACTTTGGATTGTTGATTTCAGATTGTTTGGGTAGATACCCAGTAGTGGGATAGCTGGGTCATATGGTAGGTCTAGTTTTAGTTTTTTGAGGAATCTCCATACTGTTTTCCATAGTGGTTGCACCAGTTTGCATTCCCACCAGCAGTGTGTGAGGGTTCCCTTCTCTCCATACCCTCTCCAACATTTGTTATTTTTAGTCTTAGTGATTATAGCCATTTTAACAGGTGTAAGGTGGTATCTTAGTGTAGTTTTGATTAGCATTTCCCTTATGATCAGTAATGTTGAACATCTTTTCATGTGTTTATTGGCCATCTGTATGTCCTCTTTGGAAAAATGTCTGTTCATCTCCTCTGCCCACTTTTGGATCAGGTTGTTTGCTTTCTTATTGATCAGCTGTGTGAGTTCCTTATATATTATGGAGATTAACCCCTTGTCAGATATATGATTTGCAAATATTTTCTCCCAGTTGGTGGGTTGTCTCTTTGTTTTCATCCTAGCTTCTTTTGCGTTGCAGAAGCTCTTTAGTCTGATGAATTCCCACTTGTTTATTTTTTCTGTTGTTTCCCTTGTCTGAGAGGAGATGGTATTTGAAAAGATCCTTTTTAGTTCGATGTCAAAGAGTGTACTACCAATATTATCTTCCAGGAGTTTTATAGTTTCAGGATATATCTTCAAGTCTTTGATCCATTTTAAGTTTACTTTTGTGTATGGCATGATATAATGGTCTACCTTCATTCTTTTGCATGTGGCTGTCCAGTTTTCCCAACACCATTTATTGAAGAGACTATCTTTTCTCCATTGTATGTTCTTGGCAGCTTTGTCAAAGATTCTCTGTATGTAGATGTGTGGTTTTATTTCTGGACTTTCAGTTCTGTTCCGTTGATCTGTGTGCCTGTTTTTGTACCAGTACCATGTCGTTTTGGTCATTATGGCTTTGTAGTACATTTTGAAGTCAGGGATTGTGATGCCTCCAGCTTTGTTCTTTTTTCTCAGGATTGCCTTAGCAATCTGGGGTCTTTGGTTGCCCCATATGAATTTTGGTATTCTTTGCTCTATTTCTGTGAAGAATGTCATTGGGATTCTGATAGGGATTGCATTGAATCTGTAGATTGCTTTGGGTAGTATGGACATTTTAACTATGTTTATTCTTCCAATCCATGAGAAGGAATCTCTTTCCATCTCTTTAAGTCATTATCAATTTCTCTCAGTAATGTCTTATAGTTTTCATTGTATAAGTCCTTCACCTCCTTGGTTACATTTATTCCTAGGTATTTTATTCTTTTAGTTGCAATTGCAAATGGAATTATATTCTTGAGCTCTCTTTCTGTAATTCATTATTGGAGTATAGAAAAGCAACTGATTTTTGTAAGTTGATTCTGTACCCTGCAACTTTACTGTAGTTGTTAATTATTTCTATTAGTTTTCCAATGGATTTTTTTGGGTTTTCTATATATAAGATCATGTTGTCTGCAGATAGCAAGAGTTTCACTTCTTCACTCCCTATTTGGATTCCTTTTATTCCTTTCTCTTACCTAATTGCTCTGGCCAGAACCTCCAGTACTATGTTGAATAAGAGTGGTGAGAGTGGTTATCCTTGTCTTGTTCCTGTTCTCAGGGATATGGCGCTCAGTTTTTGTCCATTGAGTATGATGTTGGCTGTGGGTTTGTCATATATGGCCTTTATTATGTTGAGGTAATTTCCTTCTATCCCCATTTTGTTAAGAGTTTTTATCATAAATGGCTATTGGATATTATCAAATGCTTTCTCTGCATCTATTGAGAGGATCATGTGGTTTTTATTCCTCATTTTGTTGATGTGGTGTATCACATTGGTTGATTTGCAGATGTTGAACCGTCCCTGGTATGAATCCCATTTGATCATGACATATGATCCTTTTGATATATTGCGGAATTTGGGTTGCCAAAATTTTGTTGAGAATTTTTGCATCTATGTTCATCGGCTATATTGGCCTGTTGTTCTCCTTTTTCGTGCTGTCCTTGTCAGCTTTGGTATGAGAGTGATGTTGGCTTCATAGAATGTGTTAGGAAGTGTTCCATCCTCCCTAATTTTTTGTAATAGCTTGAGAAGGATAGGTATTAAATCCTCTTAGAAAGTTTGGTAAAATTCCCCAGGAAAGCTGTCTGGTCCTGAGGTTTTATTCTTTGGGATGCTTTTGATTGCTGTTTCAATCTCTTTCCTTGTGATTGGTCTATTCAGAGTCTCTGTTTCTTCTTGACTCAGCTTTGGGAGGTTGTAAGAGTCTAAGAATTTATCCGTTTCTTCTAGGTTATCCATTTTGTTGGCATATAGTTTTTCATAGTATTCTCTTATAATCCATTGTATTTCTGTGGAGTCTGTTACTATTGCCCGTTTTTCATTTCTGATTTTGTTTATTTGAGCTTTCTCTCTCTCTCTCTTTTTTTTTTTTTTTTGTAAGTCTGGCTAGGAGTTTGTCAATTTTATTTATCTTCTCAAGGAAACAGCTCTTTGTTTCATTGATCCTTTCTACTGCTTTTTTTGTTTCAATAGCATTTATTTCTGCTCTGATTTTTATTATTTCTCTCCTTCTTCTGACTTTGGACTTTGTTCATTCTTTTTCTAATTCAGTTAGGTGTAATTTGAGATTGCTTATTTGGGATTTTTCTTGTTTGTTAAGGTGCACATGTATTGCAATGAATTTCCCTCTTAACAGAGCTTTTGCTGCATCCCATATGAGTTGGTATGGTATGTTATCTTTTTCGTTTGTCTCCAGATATTTTTTGATTTCTCCTTTAATTTTTTGAATGATCCATTGGTTGTTCAATAGCATGTTGTTTAGTCTCCATATCTTTGTCCCTTTCTCAGCCTTTTTCTTGTAATTAATTTCTAGCCTCATAGCATTATGATTGGAAAAGATACTTGTTATTATTTCAATCTTAAAATTTACTGAGGCTTGCCTTGTTTCTCAACATATGGTCTTTCCTTGAGAATGTTCTGTGCACACTTGAGATAAATGTGTATTCTGCTATTTTTGGATGGAGTATTCTATATATGTCTATTAAGTCCAACTGGTTTAACTTTTCATTTAATTCCACTGTTTCCTTGTTGATTTTCTGTCTGGATGATCTGTCCAATGATGTGAGTGGGGTGTTGAGGTCCCCTACTATTATTGTGTTATTTTTTAATATCTTCTTTTATGTTTGTTAATAGTTGCTTTATGAACTTTGGTGCTCCTGTGTTGGGTGCATAGATATTTATAAGCATTATTTCTTCTTGATGGAGTGTCCCTTTGATCGTTATGTACTGGCCCTCTTTGTCTCTCTTTACCTGCCTTATCTGAAGTCTACTTTGTCTGATATGAGTATTGTGACATCTGCTTTCTTTTGTTTGCCGTTAGCTTGGAGTATCGTCCTTCACCCCTTCACTCTGAGCCTGTGTTCGTCATTGGAGCTGAGATGTGTTTCCTGGAGGCAACAAATTGTTGGATCTTGATCTTTAACCCATCTTGCCACTCTGTGTCCTTTTATTGGAGAGTTCAATCCATCTACATTGAGGGTGATTATTGATGTATGAGGGTTTAATGTTGTCATTATATCACTCATTTTCTGGTTTTCCTGTATTTCCTTTGTTTCTCGTCCTGTGTGTTTTGGTCTACCCATTGAATTATGTAGTTTTTTATGATGTGTTTCTTTGTTTTTCCCTTATTTATTTTTTGTGTCTCTGTTCTGATTTAGTTTAGTGGCTACCCTGAAGTTTGTATTCAGAATCTCACGTATAAGATAGTCCATTTTCTGATGGCCTCTTATTTCCTTAGTCTAAAATCATTTGGTCCCTTTCCTCCTCCCCTCCTAAGTTATTTTTCTCATATCTTATTCCAATTTGCGTTGTGCATCTGTGGTTAAAGCGACAAGACAGTCTTTGTTTTTGGTGCTTTTCTTCCCTGTAGCCTAATGCTATAGCTGAATATTTGCTATCCTATTCTGATTCTGTCTACCTATTTGTCTCCTTACTTTGTGTTTTGTGACCCCTTTCTCCCTTTTTTTCTTTTTCCAGGTATGTGGGCCTTCTTGAGGATTTCTTGTAGTGGGGGTCTTGTGGCTATGAAGTCCATTAGCTTTTGTTTGTCTGGGAAAGATTTAATTTCTCCCTCATATCTGAAGGATATTTTTACTGGATAGAGTATTCTTGGCTGAAGATTCTTGTCTTTTAAATTTGAATGGTGTTCCATTCTCTCCTAGCTTGTAAGGTTTCTGCAGAGAAATCTGCTGAAAGTCTGATGGGGTTCCTTTGTAGGTTATTTTCTTCTGCCTTGCTGCCCTGGGTATTCTATCTTTGTCATTCATTTTTGCCAATTTTATTACCCTGTGCCTTGCAGTAGGTCTTTTTACATTGACAAATCTAGGAGATCTGGAGGCTTCCTCCACACATATTTCCCTCTCATTCCCTAGAATTGGGAAGTTCTCTGCTATTATTTCTTTGAACATACTTTCTGCTCCATTCTTCTTCTCTTCACCTTCTTTAATATCTATAATACTTATGTTGCATTTCCTCATTGAGTCAGATATTTCTTGTAGATTTTCTTCATTTCTTTTTAGTCTTAGTTGTCTCTCCTCCTCTGTCTGGAGCATTTCAACACATCTATCGTCAATTATGCTGATTCGCTCCTCTATGATGTCCACATGAGTATTTGGGGAATCCGTATTTTGTTTTATCTCTTCCATTGTGTCTTTCATCTCTAATATTTCTGATTAATTCTTCTTTATAGTGTCAATCTCTTTTGTGAAGTAGCACCTGAACTTGTTGAATTGTTTCTCTATATTCTCTTTTACCTCATTGAGTTTTTTGATGATAGCTATTTTTTAATTCAGTGTCGTTTAGTTTACTTATTTCTGCGTCTTCAGTACTGAATTCTGCATGCTTGTTTTCTCTCTGGTCTGGAGATTTGATAAATTGCCTGAAGCTGGAAGGATGGGTCTTTCCCATTCTGATACTATTTGGTTGCAGTTACAGCCTGTCGCCACTGGGTGGGGGTCGATAGCCACGTATTCTGAGCCCTCCTCCTTCAGCCAAGATGGCGTGGTGAGGGTCAGGGGAGGGGCGCTTTCTCCTGCGTGCGGTCCCAGGTTTCCCAATCAGCTCTCCCTACCCGGTCTCCTGGGCTCTTGGCTTGATGAGGTCACCCCACATGAAAGCTTTCACCCTGTTAGAGGGCTTCCCTCTAGGCTGCAAGGGCACTAGGGAGTCCTGGGTGATCCCATGGATGCTTGACCCCTCCTCCACTCCTTCCCTCATGGAGCCTCCTGTGGCAGCAACCACAGTCTTTAGAGGAGGAAGAAAGTTCTCTCTTACCCCGCTCCAGCTCCTCCAAGGCAGGCTCCCGCCTCTCCACCCTCCATCCTGCGGCCATGTGTCTCTCTGAGGTTTTTGTGCTGTTAGGGTATTTTCTGTTGAAATATGGTTGCTCCTTTTTGTTGTATGTTTGAGGGGAGAGAGTCCTAGGCAAGTTCACTTTGCCATGATGCTGACGTCACCTGGGTGCTGGAATTTTTTATTCCTTTAAATGTTTTTGTGTTTTGTTCTAGGATGCAGTTAAGTTAGTTGGAAACAGTTTGATCCTTCTGAAGCTGATTTTTACATTTTGTCAGGTAGGTACACAACAGCCTTTAGGACTGTTTTTACCCTATTACAAGGTAATGTTTTTCTGAGGACTCTACTTGTTGCCCCAGGTGTGAAAAGGTCTGTCTATTCTGGCTGCTCCTAGCTTGATGTGAGATTTGGGGATTTTTCTGCCTGCTCCTTTCCAGTGTTTCTTTCTTGGTAGTTGCACGTGTTAATCAGTACTCAAAGATTCGAGGGACGCTGCCTCATATCTCTGCAACTTTCTCTCTGTGGAGTACAGCTCTCTTCTCCACAGTACTCCACCCTGTGAATTCTGTTCACCTTGGACTCCCCAAACTCTGAACTCCATCTCCTTAACTCAGGGAGACCACTGGGCTCTGTTTGGGCTCCCCCTCCCTATAGTATGGAAACTCTGTCTAGGCAGCAGGATGGGGCAATTGTAGGGCTCACCTTGTCTGTCTCCCTTTCTTCAGAGATCATTGTCTCACACTCACAATTCTTCCATATCTGAATACTGTTGTTTCATAAATTTTGTTTGGTTTTTTAGTGGCTGAAGGCCAGAGGGTTAATTGGCCCCTGTTACTCTATCATGGCCACAAGTAGATGTCTTCCACACTCCTCACTTGAAATATAAAAAGTGAAACTATGTGAACTGCTATAGAATTATATATGTTTAGAAGTTCAAAATGAAAGGAAACTCTGAGACCCACCTACATGGATGAATCCTTTTTTATCTTACTTAATGAAAAAAACATTAAAACAAGGAGGGAAGGCCTTAAAATCCTAGAATTTCAAAGCAGTAAGAGACTTTTTATATCATCCAGTTCACCTCTCTTACTTCGTAAATGAGGAAATGAAATCATAGAGATGTTAAGGAATTGTCAAAGTTTTTATTAGTACTGGGGAGAATTGAGATTAGAACCCAAGTCTCCCAATAAATAAGCCATTACACTGTTACTCTGTTCTGCCCAAAAACAATAACCATTTATCAAGCACTCTTAAGTACTATTTGTCAAAACTTTGTAAGCTTTATTTTAAACTTCCTGACAACCCTCGTAGTTTCAAGGTAGGTACTAATGTTATCACCATTTTACAGGTAAATAACCTGAAGCTCAGGGAGTTTAAGTGATTTCTCTAAAACAGTGGTTCTCAAAGTGTGGTTCTTGAAACACTTCTGGGGTCTGCTAGGCCAAACTGTTTTTATAATATTAAAATCTTGTTTGCCTTTTCCTTTTTACTATGGTGACCCTTGCACTAATATTAAATATTAAATATTAAAAACAAAGGTGGGTAAAACCACTTGCCCCTTAGTGTGAATCAAGGCAGTGGCACCAAACTACATAGCAGCTATTGTATTTCTCATTATCCTGCACTTGCAGTTAAAAAAAAGAAGCACATTCACTTAAGAATGTTCTTAATGAAACAGTATAAGTTATCAACTCTATTAATTACTGACCCTTAAGTAGATGCCATTTTACTATGTTGTGTGACAAAAAGAGAACTACACTTGAAGCTCTTCTACTGCCTCAACGAAAAGCACTTGGATGATTCAGTTGTGACTTGAACTTGACATTGTTTTCATGGAATATCATTTTACTTGAAATAATGATTGACAGACAAACTATGGTTAATCAAATTTGGTTATATGGTGGACTTTTTCTCAAAAAAGAACTAAATGAACCTATCACCTCAAAGAAAACAATGGTATTTGTTGCCAATGATAAGATGAGCTTTTAGGAAAAAATTTTGGAATTTTATAAAACTTGTCTCCTCCACTGTGAGCTTGACAGCTTCCCAATACTTCAAGAATTTCCTGGTGAAGTTGGAAGAGACATTAACAAATATGAATTTTTGGCATTACATAATGAAATGTGTAATCTTCCAACATTTGGAAGATCTGCTTAATTCAGTGAACAAATATTTTCAAAATGACCAACGCCTGATATGTCAAAATCACGCATTGGTAAAAGATACATTCAAAGTATGAGATGTATTATAGTGTAACAGGCTACGAAAAAAGTTCACCAGTATGGTTCCAGATTCCACACCACAAATCTTTAAGAAACTACTACTTTTCAAGATAGTAGTATAAGGAAAAATATTCAGAAGTTATTTGAAAAGGCTATTAAAATACTCTGCTGTTTCCAACTCTCTATCTGTGCGAGATTGTGTTTTCTTTATATACATCAACCAAAAAGACGTATTATGACAGATTGAATGCAGAAGCAGACAAGAGAATCTAGCTGTCTTCTATCAAACCAGAGAGTAAAGAGATTTGCAAAAGGATAAAATAATGTCACTCTTCTTACTAAATTTTTTTGAAAGTAGTTTTTTCATAAAAATGTTATTTGTGTTAAAATGTAATGGGATTGTTATTTTTAAATGAATTAGTAAAGAATTATTTAAAATTTTTCTCATTTTAATTTTGGATATAAGAGATATAACCCACATAGACAAAACTTAATTTTAATTTAATTTAATTTTAAATTAATTTTAATTTAAAATTTAATTAAATTTTAATCTAATTTGATATCAAGAGATATAACCCACATAAACAAAAGCTCTTAGAGTCCTCAATAATTCTTAAGAGTGCAGGGTCCCCAGATCGAAACGTTTCAGAAGCACTGATCGTAGAGGACACTCCCGAGAGGAGGTGAAGCCAGGGCTCTTGTCCGTCTCTCTCTCAAACCCATGTTGTTTCCATGGCACAATGTTACCTCCTTACCCAAAAAGTCTCATCAGTATTAAAACGGGAACTAGAATTGGATCCCTAATGCTTTATTTTGCAATGGGTTTTTTTCCCCATAATATTTAAGTTTTTGACGTTTACATATTTTTCTTTGGTGAAGCACGAGTTTCTAGTCCCTAAAGCTTTAGAACTCCATTGCGGATTCAAGACGGCTCTTTTTGTCTATAGAATAAAAATGAATGTTGCTCAGGAATTAGCTCATGCCAGAAGTAACAATATATTGAATTTTATATTGCATATAAAGCCCAAACAGTTGGGAGATGTTCTTTATTAGGTTTTTCTTAAAAGAAGTACTTCTACTTATTTGGCTCCAGGCTTGCTTTTCATCCCTTTGGTGTTAAGCCCCAAGAATTAAATCTATGTTGTAGGGGGGCCAGCTTTGCTGGGGGACATCTTCAGAAGGAACTCTTGCATGCCCCTCCGCAGCACAGCATTCTCAGCAACCTCCCTCAGGCTTCTGTGCAGCTTCTCCATCTCCCTGTATTCACTTTTGACATCTACAGAAGAGAAGAAAGCATGTATCAGGAGTTAGCGTCCTTTTCAGAAGTGTCGCCAGAAAACAAATCCCCTGAGAATCCTATTATGACCTGGGTCACTTGGCCCAGAATGCAAGATCTGGAATGGAGCTTAGAGATCAGACAGTCCCATCGATTTGTTTTATAAATAACCCGATCAAATGGGCATTTTTGCTCTTACTTTAAGGCTCATCTCAGCATATGAGTAACCCTCAAAATGAACACAAATCTACCAATAAAAAAGGTCTGGGAAATCACTGGGTCTTTCCTAAGGCCTCACAGTGCTCAGTGGAAGGGTACAAAGCCACCACACATAAAGCTCCCCTAAGTCCTCTCCAGGCATCTTCCCCCTCCCCTGATCCCTCTCTTCCCAGCAGTCCCCAATCTAAGTCAATCTGCTCTGTTTTGGCATCTCAGGTTTTCACCCTATGATCTGTAATCAAATTACACCCTTCTGATGATTAAATGTATGTGTCAACTTGTCTGGGATGTGGTGCACAGATATTTGGTCAAACATTATGCTCAAAGTTTCTGCGAGAGTATTTTTGAACGAGATTTACACTTAAATTGGTGGACCTTGAGTAAAGCAGATTGCCCTCCACAATGTGAGTGGACCTCATCTAATCAGGTGAAGGTCTGACTAAACCAAAAGGCTGGTCTCCCCCAAGCAAGAGGGGATTCTCCAGCAGACTGCCTTCAGACTTCATCTGCAACATCAACTCTTCCTGGTTCGACAGCAGACTGCTTTTGGATGTGAACTGCAACTCTTTCCTGAGTCTCCAGCCTGCTGGCCTCCCCATCACATTTTGGACTCACCAAGATTCCACAGCCACATGAGCCAATTCCCTAAAATAAACTGCTTTCTATATATACACACGCATACTCTGTTTGTTCTGTTTCTCTGGAGAACCCTGACAGATACAGTCCTCCTTAAAGGGACACTTCAGACTGACCTTGGGGTTGGCCCTGGTGTTGCTCCTGAGTGCCTCTCCAATCCCCTTGGCTCCACACACCCACATCGTGACTCAGACTCACCTGCCCTGAGCCAGGCCAGCGGTGGGGCTCATGACCAAGAAGGGAGTTAGAACCCTGAGTCTATTTGTCTTGCTCCTGAGTCTGGAAGGTCGCCCTTCTCCTTGCCGCCTCTTAAACCCTGCCTGTGCTTCCAGGCTCCATTCCAGGACCCGGCTTCCATGAAGCTTCCCCACTGCCCCAGCCCTGAATAACACTGTCTTCTGAATTGCTAGAACAACAATCTGGTGCCCGAGTGCGCCCCCTCCCTCAGGTCTTTGTTTAAATGTCACATTCCCAGTGAGACTTTCTCTGACCACCCTGTCCCCTGCTCTCAGCCCTCCCTCTCCCCTTCCTCTGCTTTCTTTTCCTCCAGAGCATTTACCACCCTTCAGCATGCCACATATTCTAGTTATTCTTCTGCTTCCTGCCTGCTTTCTGCCCGCTGGGCTGTGAGCTCCATGAAGGCAGAGATTTTTTCCCGCATTGGTCACTGCTGTATCCTCAACACCTACAACACGGCCCAGCACTAGGAGGTGATTATAATTACTTGGAGAGTGAATGCATACTGTCCACCATTGTGATTCACATTCTTACACACCGTGTTTACCAACCAGGTAAGACTCAGAGCAGGGACTGTGTTAGATCTCTTTGGCACCTGGCACAATTCTCCCCACATGGTATATATTTGCTCTTGATGGTGAAGAAAAGGGAATGGTCTTAAATTATGGCAGAAGCAATTTACATCAAACTCAGAGGAACATTTTCTATATGTGAGACCTGGACAGCTGAAAGACCTTTGGTGAGTAGGAGCTCTTCAAAGAAGACACAATTGGATAACTATAATCTTAAAACAGGTTCCTGTGAAAACCTAGACAGAAGGTCATGAGAGAAGGCAATAAATTATAGTGTGAGGGTGCTGCATCTCCTTCCCAAGGGACCATCAGGAACAGGTTAGCCGTCCAGCTAACCAGCCAGAGATGGGGATGCTGACGATTTCCAGTGAGACAGAGAAGTGCAGGAGAGACGTTTAGAAGCCGCAGTTGTGGCTTTTACTTTGGAAATAGCTCTGACCACTTTCACCCTGACATAATGACACACATAAATGGCATCAGATCTATTTTTTTTTTTCCATCAGGAAACTGTGCACATGGTTTAAAATTTAAAGGCACAAAATATACAGAGTGCAAAGCAAGTCTCATGCATTCTCTGTGCTCCAGTCTCCCAGTTCCCCTCCTTGGAGGCAACCAGCATGACCAGGTTCTGTGTATCCCATGGAGATTTTTATGCATATACATATGTATTTCCTTTTTTTCTCTCACAAATGGCAATACGTTTCACACATTTTTTTCACTTTACTTTTTCCCACTTTACAATATGTTTTGGACCGCTACTTTCAATCACTACTATATATAAAGTCACTTCATTCTTTTTAACAATTGCATGGTCCTCCACTAGCTGTGTAGCTAAGTTAACTGGTGCCCTACTGATAGATATTTGAGTTGTTCCAATGTTTGACATCATAAACAGTGCTGCCCTGAATAACTTTGTCCACAGGCCATTCTGCTCACGTATGAGGATATCATAGGATAAATTCCTAGAAGTAGGATTGCTGGACCAAAAGACATGCGCATTTTTAATTTTGTTAGAAATTGCTTAATTGCTTTTTGCACCAATTTACACTCTCCAGTTAATACCAGGGAGCCTGGTGGAGCCCACGGCATGAAAGGGACAGGGCACACACAGCTGGTATTGTACCCCCAGGTTCCTGGTGGATGAAGAGAAACTTTCTCCACCACCACCAGAAAATGAGGCTTTTTTTTTAAAGACTGGCACCTTAGCTAACAACTGTTGCCAATCTTCTTTTTTTTCCTCCCCAAGTTCCCCCAGTGCATAGTTGTAGATTCTAGTTGTGCGTCCTTCTAGTTGTGGCATGTGGGACGCCACCTCAGCATGGCCTAATGAGTAGTGGCATGTCCACGCCCAGGATCCGAACCGGTGAAACCCTGGGCCACCGAAGCAGAGCATGTGAACTTAAGCTCTCGGCCACAGGGAAGGCCCCCAGAAAATGAGGCTTTTCATTAAAAGCTATCAACTTAAAAGAATGGGTTTATGGAGACAGCAGGGCAGAGTTATGGATTTGAACTCGCCACTTTCCAGCTATGGATCCTTTGGCACATTATCTGAGTGTCTGTTTCTGCATCCGCAAAGTGGAGCAGTAACATGTACCTCTGACGGTCAGTGTGAGAATTCGATGAGATGCTGTGCACACAGCCTGAGTACGATGCTTGGTCTCTGCTGGGTGCTCAGCAAAGGGTGGGAAAGTCAGAATCGTCATCGTCATCTCCAGTCCTTGCCCAGAAAATTCTTCCTAACTTAATTTCTTTAAACCCAGTAAAAAGCAACCACAGCTAGGGGTGTCTGCAAGATCACCCTTTATGCAAAGGCTTTAAGTATTTACCTGCAAGCTCCTTGTAGAGACCATCCCCTTGGGATGAAGCAAGGGTCAGCATGGTGGTGATACTGCCCTTCACCTTCTCCGTGATTCCATTCTATACAACAAAGGATGGTCATTGTGTTAGGGTGGCACAGCCCAAGGGAAAGGGAGTCTTATGAAAGGGACCCTACACAACTCCCCAACCAGCCAGTGTACAGCCTGGTGCTGCCAAAATCAAAGCCAGGTCCAAGAGGGGCCACTGGAGAGCACATCAAAGTCCGCAGTGGTCATCAGGGCAACATTCTTGTGGGGTCCACCTGCCTCAGTATCTCCTTTCCTGCCCATCAAGACTCATGGGGGATTGTGCTTCTGGTGCTAACTGACTGAATCAGGAGCTAATGAGGATGCATGGAGGCATGGGGCAGAGAAGAGCAACAGCAGAAATAGAAGAAGAGGACAAGCCTGTCACTACCCCACCATGCTGTCACACATTAGTCACTGGATGAATGTTTACTGAGTACCTGCTTTGTGCAACATGTCATACTTGACATACCTGATTCTTCTTCCCAACTGCCTGAGAAAAGTCTTCTAGCTACTCTTAGTCCTTCTATCAACCACCTTCCCTCTTCTAACCATCTCTTGCCTCCCTTTGAAAATACCTGACTCTTCCCTCTAGCCTGACAGAGCCTGGTCAGATCCGGAACCTGGATCTCCTGACTCCTAGTCTTATGCTTTTTTCTTCAACACACCAGACCAAGAACCCTGAGCTCTAGTCTCAGCTCTACCTGTGAGCCTTGAACTGCTACCTTAGGCCCTCTGGGCCTCAGCTTTCTTGTCTGCAAGATCAGGGAATAGGAACATTCTGAGGTCTTGCCCAGTTTCAACTTCCAACATTTCTGTCATTTAAGATATTTGTATATGCTCAATGTACTAATCATTTTTTAGTGAAACTCTTTTCTGAGGTACCTTAAGGGCCAATTTTTATATACTCAATGGGGATTGGCTGCTGTAGAGTTTGGCCAATTTTCTGCATGTTTTTGTAGACTGCGATAGCATGTTAAATGACAGAAACTAAACTGCTACTGGTAAATGAGATACATCTTAGCCATTCCAAGAGAAATTACATCCTTCATATTGTGGAGAAAGGCATTTTCCAAAAGTGCTGTGGTGGGAGGAGGGGAGATTGAGTGGAAGCAGGATGGAGATGCTTCAGGAAGCAGGCTGGTTCAGACGTGGACTGGAATAGCAAATAGCCAGCTTCCTCAGGAGGTCAGGAAAGGATCAGCTAAGTCTGGATTGAGGGAGAAGAATTTGGAAACTTACATGGCCAAGGAGGCACCAACCGTGGTTTGGATTAAAACAAAGACTTTATATTACTTGGAGAGGGCGGGTGGCAAGCCAAGAGACCCAAGCTGAGACAAGATGGTCCAAGTGTACTTGACAGAAGCACTCAAGTCCAAGGAAACTATTAGTAACTGTCTTCCAAAATACAGTCATGCATCACTTAATGACAGCGATACGTTCTGAGAAATGAGTCGTTAGGCGATTTCATCATTGAGCAAACATCATAGAGTGCAGTACTTACATGAATCTAGATGGTATAGCCTACTACACACCCAGGTTATATGGTACTAATCTTATGGGACCACTATCATATATGCAGTCTGTCACTGACTGAAATGTCGTTTTGCAGTGCATGACTGTAGATAGCATCAAACCTAAATCTATGCGAGGTACCATAACTGACTGACCTATAGCAGTTTATTGACATTTTATGTAGACTAGACATTTCCCTCATTAAGAAACCTGTTCTGAGATAATGCTGTCATTGGAAATGCTGGAGCCACATGACCTGTCCCAAATCCTAGCTCTGCAACTTACTAGCTGTGGGGCCTCTTGATACGTCTCTCTCTTGCTTCAGTTTTTTATCTAGAAAATGAGAACAATAATAGTACCTATCTCACAGACTTGCTGGGAAATAAATGAGCTTACGTATGTAAGGAGCTTAGGATCGCACCTAGATATTACAGTTACTGTTCTATTGATGACTTATTAAAGAGGAAAGATACCAGAGAGAGCTGGAGTGGCTGCATTTTTGAAGTCACAGCCCTAGTGGGGAGCCCGACACCCACATTCACGGTGGCAGTGAAGGAAGAATGCTAAGCGCCAGCTGCCTCCTCTCCCAGTATCGTGGGCATTGGTTGGGCCCACTTTGCAGAAGGCATCTGGCTCTATTTGGGCCCAAATGACTACTAGTTCTTCCGTCTTCTGTACCCGCTTCCCCTCCTCCCCCAGGAGGCTCTTCTGGACTGGAATTCAGACTCTGGATGTAGAATACCTTCAGTTGCTGAAATTGGTGTTGCATCCTTTCTTGAGCCCTTTCAAACATGCCCTCGGCCACCTGCTGGTCGACCCCTCTTCTGATGACATCTTTCATTCTCTCACAAGCTTTTTTGCCAGTGATCTGAGCTGCCTCTGGCAAAAATGATAGCCACAGTCACACCACAGCAAGGACTTGCTTGGAAGTCTTTAGTATTCAAAAGAAGGACCAGCAAAGGAACTATATATATATATATATATATACACGCATATATATACATACACACACACTTACATATATTTATATATGTAGCACCATTTTCCATACAGTGGAAATCGTTTATAATAACATGATACAAAAAAATTAACACTCTCAATATTTAATTACTATCACTCAGAAAATCTAATGAGTGAATTAATCAGAAGCTTACAAAATTCCACTCCCCCTACCCTAGAAAAAACAATGGGACCGCCAAAACAAGAAGAAGCTAGAAAGTGAGTTTACAAATACTTAAAGAAAATAAGAATGAGAATTGTATAATGGATTTTATAGTTTAGTTAGCTGAGATGTAGCATGGAGAGAAGCAAAGTGTCTAGATAAAGAGTGGACAGAAAGAACTGGAAACACACATATGAAAATGGTTCATGAATTACTTCTCCCCACACCTTTCCGAGTATTTGTTTTTCAATTTGTAGAGTAAGAGTGTTCCGGGGACTTAGGGTGCAGAAGGACAAATACTTTGATGGGGGAGCAGCGGAAAAGGATGCTGGAGGAGCTGACAGAGAGATCCCAGAGAAAGCGGAAATGTTGCCCCACCTTCGTAACAGGGCTTCAGGTCGCTCTGAACAGAGGTGGTGAGAGACTCATAGATCCTCCTCTTCTTTCTGAGGATGTGTTCCTCCATGTCTCCCAGGATGGCACTTATCTGAGAATCCATGTTAACAAAAGGCCGTTTGTGACAATTCCTTCACAGAAGCAGGTCAGGTGTCCCTGTGTGTGGCCACTATTTCCCTCTGCCTTATATTATGGTTTGCTGTTTATATGTTGTTTCCACAATTAGGCTGTGAGCTTCTCATAGGCAGGAACTTTGTCTTAAGCAACTTTATATCCCAAAGTGCTTCCCACAGGGCTTGGCACCTACAAACAACTCGGTAAATATCTGAGGAGTAGAATCAGGCACGGGCAAGGTGCTGGAACAGGCCCTCTGTCAGGGAGGGCGGGGAGGCACAGGATATTTCTCTAGTGTTGCCATGGAATTTGGGCTGGGCCTGTGCTATGGACCAAATATTTGTGTCCCCCTGTATTCACATGTTGAAATCCTAACCCCACAATGTGACAGCATTAGGAGGTGGGAGGTGATGAGGCCATGAGAAGGGAGCTCTCAAGACTGAGATTACTCCCCATATAGAAGAGACCCTAGAGAGCCCTTTGCCCCTTCCACCATGTGAGGTTACAGTGAAAAGACGGCCGTCTATGAAACCAGGAAGTGGGCCCTCACTAGACACCAAATCTGCCTGTGCTTTGATCTTGTACTTCCAGTCTCCAGAAGTGTGAGAAATAAATTTCTGTTGCTTATAAGGCACCCAGTTTATGGTATTTTGTTGTAGCAGCCTGAATGGACTAATACAGCCTAGAAGAAAATGGGTCACAAACAAGAGTCTTGAATACTCAAAACTAAAAGTGATCTACAAAAAAATGACACTTCTTTAAGCTTCACTGCTTTGGATAATACTTCATAGTGGCAAAAATGATAGAGAGGTTAGTGAAAATGTGATAAGTGGATTCAAATTCTTACAGATCTAAGGATCCCTTGCAGATTCTTCCAAGAAACTGAGTCTCCTCTACAATCTCAGCATTTACCATCGGTTGCTTGGCAGTGGAACAAAGCTTGTCCAGTGTCCTACCCCTCCCCGCCTTCTCAGGACAGCTTCTCTCTCCCCCATCCCACTCTGTTTTGTATCTCACAGTGCCTGCTATGAGACATGCCCAGACCCTGGACACTCCAGGGGAACAAGCAGGGAGAGACAGGTAACCTCCAAAATCCTGTGGGGAAAAAGTCACTACCCGACCTCACCACCCTCTTCACCTTATAAGGGTCTTACCTCCTGGATCAGGAAACTTCTTTTGCAGCTATCATATTTCCAGCCATTTCTTATCCCAATTTCTGTCATTTTCTCCTGCAGAGAGTGCTTGAAAGCATCTATGTGAGGCATCAAAGCTGAACCAGTGGGCTTTCCAGCTCTACAGAAGAAAGCAACGTAAAATGTTAAGAGACAATGTGACCACCATGGGGCTAAAACAAAGAGGAAACTAGCAGTATCCTTTTATTAATTTTTATGAGATCTAACAGTTACCAAGTTCCTAAAATGTGCCAGGCTCTGTGCTGTGCCAGGCCCTTGACATAAAAAGCTATGATATCAATGCAATGAGGCCCATTTTACAGATAAGAAAACTGAGGTTCAGAGAAGCTGCTGATGTGTTCAAGGCCACACAGCTAGTAAGTGGCAGAGCCAGGCCTTGGACACTGATCTGGTAACCTCAGAACTCAGTCTTTCCACTGCCAAGGTGTTTCCATTTGAAAGGGTGGGACTTGAGGACTGTTAAGGTGTAGACCTTAAAGACGGGTAAGATTTAGGGAAGGGAAAAAAGAAGGAGTTATTTCCCATGGGGACAACATAGTGAGAACATCCCAGGAGTAAGAAGCCACAGGTTATTGAGGCGGGGGCATAGGCTTGAAATCCCAGCTCTCTGCTTATGAGCTGGGTCACACTGGGGAAGCTGTACGATTCCTCTGACTCTCAGTTTGTTCACTTGTAAAAAGACAGAAGCCACTTCAGAGGGTTCTGGGAGGACTCAATAAGATAATGCATGCAAAGAGCTTAGCACAGCTCCTGGTACATCTCAACTGCTCTTTGCGACCCTCCGGGCTGGCTAAAGCAGAGGGCTGACACCGGGCAGCAGTGCGGGCAGAGATGGGAAAGGCCAGCTGGAGACAGGTGGAAGGTTTTGAACACCATTCTAAGGAATGTGGAGTTCACCCTACAGACTGCAACAAGGGTGGGGTGGGTGTAGGTGGGATGGCATAATCCTAAATGAGTTCAAAGGAAGTCGGGGGCGGGAAAGGGAGGCCCTGAGTAAGAATCAAGCAAAGGTAGAATGGTTCATGCAGCAGCTGCCGTGGACAAGGTGAAATGCCAGAGGCGAAGGAGGGAGACGAGACAGGCTGCTGCAGTGGGATTAGGAGAGTCTGTTTCTGTTGATGGAGAAAAGAACTGGAGGTCAAGGAAGGAGGGGGCACCATGAAGGTCACACAGCTGGTAAGTGTGTGAACATGCAGCATGTCAAAAACAAACAGTCATCAGCGAGCCACTTTCCCTTTTTGCATTCAGGAAAATTTATGAAGGCTATGTGTTTACTTAACTCCACACTTTCCAACCAAAATACCCCGTCCTGGGCTCAGATCCATAAGAAAATTTATCCCCTACTGCATGTATGAGATATTTGACAAATAATAGGAATCATAATATTAGTTTGAAAGCAACATCTCCATCTGTACTCCAGGTCACCATGGGAAACTTTTAAGTAAACCAAACCAAGAAGGCTTTCGTGTTTTGCCAAAGACTAAGCTTTCCTCCTCAAGTTGCAAGCTACTCTTTACACTTCCAGATCCAAAGCACAAATTCTTAAAGATGAGACTCTGGCCCAACGTTCTTTAGATGTTTCTTCACAAAGAAGCAAAATGAAAGATCCTTTACCTAAAAATGCCTCCAAAAACAGGATCGATCTGGTCATAGATGGGCTGAGTGATGGCTTCATTCAGATCTATTCTTGTGAGAGTCCTGGAGGCATAGATGCCATTTTTCAAGCAAACAGCTTTCAGAGTCTGGTGAAAACCCTGGTTTCCTCTACTCCTCTAGATAATTAAACAATAAGTTAGTAGACTTAGTAGGCATTAACTAGAAGGTCACAGGATCAGAAATGCATTGCCTTTGGCCAAAGGTTATTACTGAGAATCACAGGGGAGAGTAGAAACAACTTGATCTTTCAACGTATTATTAAACTGGACAGAGAGGAGAGCAGTCACGACTCAAGTCGGCAGGGCTCCCCTGCCCTGGGCTTCCAAAGCACACTGTGCTCGCTCAGATCATAGCTCTTCTCATGCCATTTTGTATTTGTCTGTTTTCTCAGCAGGCTGCTATACTAGACCATCAGCTTGTAGAGATCAGGCACAATGTCTTATTCATCTTCATGTCCTCACCTCCAGGCAGCAGCACAAGTAGTGCTTGACAAATATTTGTTAAATAAGCAATTATTAAGTGAAAATGTGCTATGACCCTACTGTGAGTATATGTTTCAGATTTTCCAAGTTAGTCCAAATTTTTACACTTTTTGTTAAGTATCTAATGAAACATAATTGATTTGTATATCTTTGTAGTATTTTTTGCCAGAGAAATAAATTAATAAATCAAAGGAAAAAATTATGAAACTAGAGCTACAAGAGACATTGATAAATTTTAGCCAGATACTGATCCTTAATAAAGAGAATAAAAATACATTTGCACTGAACAAAATTTCAGTAGAAGTCTTCGTGATTATTAATCAATGATACATGTTTTAAGGCAATATGTTTCAAGTGAATGCCTGTGTAGCATGATACAATTGGCATCATACCATATATATATATATTTTAATATTCTTCTCTTTTCACTTAATATTATAATAATGAGCATTTCCTCAATTCATTGCAAATACTTTCAAAAAATTATTTCAATAACCACATAATATAATATCATATGGATGTATAATAATTCATTTTACCATGTTCTTATTATTAGACATTTAGGTTATTTCACTGTTGCATAATGATATGATGTTAGTATATAAACATTTGCCCAAATTTCTGATCACAAAGGAAAGTTGCTCATCTAATAAGAACACTTTGGGTATGGTTGCAGTCACAGAGAAGGAAGCCATTAAAGAGCTGAGAGAGGGGACAATTCACGGGATGAAGTCCTAGTGAAGGCCTCAAGGTAGCTGATATTGCTCCTTCCTTTCATAAGCAAATGGTCTCACAGGAGTGGTCTCCACCTCACGCCTTCACATCTCAGCGCCCACTTACTCACTTTTTGTGATCTGGGATCTTCTACCATCATATAGAAACGGTTCTCTTTAGGGTCACTTAGTTATCTATTGCTATAACACAAATTACTCCAAATTTAGTGGCTTAAAACAACAATAAACATTTATCTCTCACAGATTCTGTGGGTCGGGAACTCGAGTATGACTTGTTGGTGTTTCATTGTCCACTGGATGACCAGGCTATGTGGCCAAGGTTAAAATGCAGATAAGTGCTCCCCAGGGAAGAGACCAGTGCACGATACAAGGTTGCTGAGAACAGACAACGTGTGCATCAGGCTCAAGTGGCACAGTGTTTACTTATAGCAAGATGAAAAAGTGTGCACAAGATCCAGCCTCTTGCCATGCATGGGTCCCCTGTGGCCAGTGGACCCACTCCACAGCTGACACAGGTGATGTAGCTGCACACATCCCATGTTGTGCTGCAGTAAGAAGGACCCAGGCCCTCCCCTACGGATCTGAAATACAGAAATCTTGGAGCTTGCCTGAGGCCTTTGACGCCTGCACTAAGTAGAACAAAGTAGACACTCAGCATAAAACAGGGAAAGAGACCCCCACAAGAGACAATAAGCCCAGCACAGGCTGTGAGGGCTTTCATCTCCTGGCAAGGAAGCGTTCCAGGCCCAAGGCCCATTCTTACATGGCCAAGTAGGGGTCAAAACTGCATGCATAAGTTGACCTTCCCTAGCAGCTAGCCAGTTCTGGCTCAGGGCTTCTCTGTGAGGTTCCCTGAGGTGTTGGTGGTGTTATGGTCACCTGAATAGGGCTGGAGGATCTGCTTCCAAGGAGCTCACTACAGGGCTGGCAAGGTGGTACTGGCTATTGGTGAGGGGCTTAGCTCCTCTCCATGTGGCCTTTCCACATAGCTGCTTGACTTCAGCATGTGGAGGCGGGCTTCCTCCTGAGTGAGTGATCTGAGAGACCCACGTGGAAGACTCAGTGGCCCTTGAGACCTAATCTCAGAAGTCATGCACCATCCCCTCTGCAGCACTCCACTGGCCACAGAGACCAGCCCTGATTCTGTGACGGACAAGACTCCACAAGGGCATGAATCCCACGAGGTGGGGCTCACTGGGGCTGTCTTGGGGCTGCCTACCACAGTCACCAATGAATACTCTCAATGGCCAAATCCAATAGCCCCTTCCTTACCCCACTTATCCTTAACCTCTCAGATTATCTGATAATCTCCTTCTTAACAAACTTTCCTGCCTTGGTTTGTTTACTGGAAAATGAGAAATTAAGCATTACACTAAAAATAAGTACAAGAAAATAAGCATTACACTATTTCCTTCCCCTCCTACCTCTCAGACTACTCCTTCTCTGCTCCCTCTCCTGGCTCCTCTTTATTTTTCTTCTCCCTAAATGTGGCCTTTGTTTCAGGTTATGTCATATTATTATCCTCCTCTCTACTCCTTCTCAATACTATTCACTCCCAGAGATCTAACTATCAAGTTCTTGATGGTGACTATCAAATCTAGACCTCCAGCGCCCCACCTCTCTAGGGCTTGAGCCCCACATTTCCATCACGCTGTTAGATATTCCACCTGAATTAAATACAAAACACATACTTTCCAATACTGAACATATTGCCCTCCCTCCTTATTTCTTTTTTCAATTTATGAGATCTCCTTTTTCTTAGGTGCAAATCTTCCCAGAAGTCTTTACCTCCTTGCTCTCCCACATCCACTATATCAGCACTATTGACAAGGATGATTGAGACTTCCTTCAAATTTGCTCTCCAAGCCATCATTTCCTTTCCATTCCCTCTGCTATGACTCTAGTTCAGACCCTTACTGTGTTTCACCTAATCTAAGAGACTCAATCGATCACTCTGCCTCCATCTCTTCCCACTCTAGGAGCACATTAAGCTTCCCACAGCATAGCTCTGATGAAGCCATTCTCCTGCTTGAAACTTCACCAAGTTCAAACCCTTTGACCTGGTCTAAAGTCTCCAGTAACCTGACTGTCTCCAGCTTAGTACTCCAGAACGTTGCTATCTGTACAGACTAACCCACCTACTGGCTTCCAAACGTGTTTGTCCTTCCTCACCTGGAATGCCTCCCCTCCCACTCCATGCCTCTGCATATGGAAATACTGCTGATCTTTTAGGGCCTGACTCAAACATCACCCTCTGTAGAAGAGTTATTTGGTTGTCCTCTAATAAGCTCCATAATTTCTTTCTCAACATCCATTCCCCACTTCTCCTGGCAATTACCAGCTGTCCCTTACTTAGTCCTGTTAGGCCTAAACTATTTGGCACAGGGCATTCTCTTGTTTCAGAGATCGGTTTAGAAATAGGCATTGACTCATTTAGAGCCAAAGAAATACCAAGGAAGGTTTGCTGGGGTTTCTAGGGGGAAGTTTCTTCACTCTTCTGAGAGAGCTTCCAGAAATGACTATCCTTCTCTTCCTCTAGGCCAGTGGTTCTCAACCTGGAGCTATTTTGTCACTACTGAAAAGTAGAGGGTGCTACTGGCATCTAGTGAGTAGAGACCTAGGATGCTAAATATCCTACAATTCACAGGACAGCATCTTACAACAATTATCTGTCCCCAAATGTCAATAATGCTGAAGTTGACAAACCCTACTCTAGAGCTTGTGCTGTAGAGATGTGAGACTAAGGACAGCTACAGCTATTTTGTTATCACGAGGGAAGCAGCTTGAGAACGAAGCCCATACCTGGGGGGGGGGGGTGGAGGGGCGGGAGGGAAACTGCAGAGACAGAGGGCCAGAGCCACTGCATTAAGTCTACCCCCTCCCCCAGGGCCCACACTTCCTCTGGATCTCAGTCATGTGGGCCAATACATTTCCTCATGCTTCAGGCTGCCTTGAATTAGGGATTCTGTGATTTGCAGCCAAAAGATTCCAATCTGTCACAGCCCCCACCAGAATGCTCGCCCTCCTCTGAACATTTGGAGAATTTTTTGGCTCTCGTGTGGTCCTCACCACATGACACCTTTTATTACTCCATGTTATCTCATCTCCTCTGAGCGGGGACTGTATTTGGGTTTTCTTTCTATCCCCCAAACCTAATAATAACAACAGTTGACCTTTCTTACACTTTCTATATGCTAAGTGCCTTGATTAAGTTCGGGGCTGTATCTTACATGCGTTATTTCAACTAATCTTTACAACAACGCTATGACATAAGTACAATTGTCCTCATTTTACAGATGAGGGAACTGAGGCACAAAGGAGGTAAGTAACTTCTCCACGGTCACACAGCTGATAGATGGGGAAAGTGAGACTGAAACCAGAGCCCATGCCCTTCATCAGTGGGATATGCTATTCCTAGCACCCATGCCTGTAGTCAATAGCCCTTGAAAAAAAGGAGTGAAGGTACCCAACTACCCTACTTTTATGAGGATTTACAAATGTTAAACTGTGTAACTAGTTGGCAATTACAGGTACCTACAATAGTTTGCAGAGCACAGTTTGGGAGATGGAACAGGCAAGTGTAGGGGTTGGACATCTGGGCTCTGAAGCTGGACAGGGCTGCGGTGGATATGGATCCCATGCGTGGCCATGGACACGTTATTCAGCCTCTGTAAGGCTGTAAAATTAAAATAACAATAAGGATGTTTACTACACCGAATTGTTGTGAGGATTCAATTAGGTAATGCACAGTGCCTGGTACCAGAGTAAGCATTTCCTTCACTTTTGCTGAATGAATGAATGCACGCATGCATGAATGCAAACATACCACATTCGTGGATACTCAGCTACCCACCAGCTGTGCGGAAGGTGCACTAGCTCTCATTCTCCTGTGCCCAAACTCTAACAGTCCTCTCCAGTGACCCCGGAATCATTCCACTTCTTTACTCTTTCAGCTTTAGTTCTTTTAGCATCATTCTTTTTCCATATTAGAGGTAGCTCCTACTCCCTTTCATCCCAGTTGCCACACATATCTACTAATCTAGATATCTAAACAAGCTCTTACAAAAAAACACACAGACAAGAACATCCAGAAGAGGCCACATGCTAGAAAGCTGGTATGATCTGTGTGTATGAAAAGGCCCACAGAAACACAGAGCTCCATTACACACCACCTTTTCACTGCTAACGTTCCAAATTTCCAACTTCTACTAAAAACAAACACAACATAGGCTATGCACTACTCCCAGTGCTAGAGACTTCCGTGTCGTCCTTGCCACATGAGCAGTGTTGTCCATCACCCCTTACTCTCAACAGGTCTTATGGACTGAACTGTGTCTCTCCAAATTCATGGGTTGAAGCTCTGACCCCCAACGTGACTGTATTTGAAGATAAGGCCTCTAAGGAGGTAAATGAGGTTAAATGAGGTCATGAGGGTGGGGCCCTAATCCAATATGACTGGTGTCCCTATGAGAAGGGGAAGAGACACCAGGGATGCACACACAGAGGAAAGGCCACGTGAGGACACAGTGAGAGGGCAGCCATCTGCAAGCCAAGGAGGGAGGCCTCAGGAGAAACCAACCCTGCAGCACCTTGACCTTGGGCTTCCAGCCTCCAAAACTGTGAGAAATAAATGTCTGTCATTTAAGTGGGATTTTGTTATAGCAGCCCTAGAAAACTAATAAAATGGGCCTCTTTTTTTTCACCCCTTAGTCTTGGATAAATACTGCCTTACAGTCACATTTTCAGCCCTCAGAAACTCCATATAACTAATTAAAAGATAAAAGAACAATTTGCATGCCAAGTGAGAGGTTACAAGAGGTTTTCTTATTGTGTAATCCAATCGATCCTTACATCAACCCTGTAAGATAGGTAGGGCAAGTATTTAGCATCCCCCATTTTACAGAAGAAAAATCCACAGGCTTAAACGGGTGTAGGGCCTTGCCCAGGGCTATACAGTGGATGTTTGGTGGAGCTGCCACTCAAAATAAGACCCACAGATCCTAAATTCCAACTGTTTCTACTGAACCAAGTATCCTTTCCTGGGTCCTCACAATGCACAGTTCAACAATTCCCTCTATGTGCTTTCCTACAGGCAATTTTCACTCTCTCCTATCTTTTCTAGCTCTTTCTTTCCTTCAAAAGCAATGGAATCACGAAAAAAGAGCTTGAGGATTAGGCAGACCTCACCAAACATCAAGGGTTTTCCCTGGAAAGGGTTACTTACCACCAGGAATGCCCCGAGGATCCGCCGGTAGGAAGCCCTGGCATTTCTAACCCCTTCTTGCAGAGGCTGTGCTACATGAGCAAAGCACTGGTCGATGGCCTTCTCCAGCAGCTGCATCCTCTCTTCCACAAATCTCCGCAGGCCACTCATGTGCAAGAATTCATTCTAGGGACAAGGGCCATAAACAGCGTGAGGCCACTCCCTCCCTAAAGGCACTTTCTCCTCAAACTTTGCTTCCTTTAAGCTTATCCACCAACACAAGATTTTGCTTGAGCTAATCACCCATGTTTGACTTCTTCCTATCAACACAATAAGGCATCCCTCAGTGCACAGACCTCCTTAGGCTTTGTGGGATGGGAGAACAGAAGAAACATATGCCTCCTGCAACTTATTTCAGGTGTATTCTCCATAAGGCTATTTGGGGGAGTAACCATCCAAATAAAAATTTAATTGTTACTAAAACAGATTTTTCCAATGACATCAGATTCTACAAACATTTAACAGCTTTGACTGTGCACAAAGCAGTTTTTGAGGATAGTGTTTCTCAAACTTTAATGTGTGTACAAATCACCAGGAAAGTTTGTTCAAATATGAGGGCCTGGAATCCTACATTTCTAGCCCCCAGGTGATGCTGATCTTCTGGGCCCTGGACCACACTTTGAACAGCAAAGCTACAGGACCACAAAAATAAAGACTTGGTTCCTTCTTCAAAGAAGACTACAGGCTAGTCAGGGAGGAAAATATATATTCAAGTAATACAAGGGAGTGACCACCAGGGCAACCTTGACCTCTAGAGTCTAAGCTGGGAACTCTAGCATCTGTTCCCTGCGTGAGAACCACACAGTGCCCACCTGCAGCAGATGGAAGCCCTTCTCCTTAGCTTGGCACTTAGGGCCCTTCACAGCCAGGACTCAACCAACTTCTCCAGCACCCCATCAGCTCTCTGTTTGCCCGAAAGGTCCCCTCACTTAGCTGTCCCTGAACTTGCCACCATTCTCCAAATGTGTCATTCCCTTTTGTGACCCTGTGCCTTTGCACATGCTGTTCCCATCTTCTCATCCTTCCAGACTAAAGCTCAGAAGTCAGTTCCCATGTGATGCTTTCCCTGACTCCCCCAGCAGAGCTGGGCTCTCTTTCTTGTATTCCTACTGCCTTTTGTACACCCCCACGTATAGCATTCCTCCTGCTCTGCTGTCTCATTCCACGTCTCCTTCCCTGGACTAGGAACTTGCTGAAGGGACAAACTGTGTGATTCATGTTTCTTTCTTCCAAGGTGTGACACAGAGAGTGCAGTCCATAAACATTTGTGGAGTGAATGAGTGGCATGGAGCAACTGCAAGATAATGTAGGGTTTTTGTGGCGGTTTTTTTTTAGGAAGACGAGCCCTGAGCTAACATCCGTGCCCATCTTCCTCTACTTTATATGTGGGATGCCCACCACAGCATGGTTTGATCAGTAGTGCGTAGGTCCACGCCCAGGATCTGAACCGGCGAACACTGGGCTGCTGAAGCAGAGCACGCAAACTTAACAGCTATGCCACTGGGCTGGCCCCTAGATAATGTAGGTTGTTAAATTCTATTCCAAATTTGATGACAGAAATAGCTCCCAAATTCACATGTGACCTTACACAGATGTCTTAGCTTCTCTGGGTCTCAATTGCACCATCTTTGAAGTAAGTGAATGGGGCTGAATGATGCTGAAACCAGCCTGAAACTCCCACACTCCAGGAGTCTTACAGTTGATGAGTTTTAGAGTCGATGGAGACTATTCAGTCTCAGGCACACCCTGGAGATTTCACAGTTTTCACTAGTAAGAATTCTATAAGCCATCTTTTATTTCCAGAGTGCCCTCTAGATTCTTTTGAGTTTGTGGTGTCACTGTGATCAAAATGAAATAAGAAAGAAGTCACGAAAGAAACTGTACTGGCAAGATTCTCACAAAGTCTCTCAATAAATCCTTGTTGAATAAACAAGAGAATGATAAGAAAGGGAAAGTCTGGCCCCCATTATGAATAAATGCAGGACCCATTCGACATTGAGATGCTATAGTCAACTTCCTATGATTCTTAGAAATAATGACTAGATCCCTGTTCATTTAAAATCACTAACTACCCAAACTCTAAATTTTTGGTTTGAGTCACAATCTTAAAAAATGATCAATCATACACATTTTTAGGTCTGATTTTTTCAGAATGCAAAGGAACTGACAAAACTTTTGCCTTCCAACTTTCCATCAAAGAACTAAGACTGAGACCAATATCCAAGGCCAAGGAATTTTGAGGAAAGCTTCTGGCAGCTCCCTCTAATAAGCTATCACAGAAGTGCCAACCAGCCCCATTCTCTGCGTCTTCCATCACCTGGAGTCTGGCTGCAAGGGTAGGACTGAGCCCCCCCACAGGCTGCACCTCCGCATCACCAGAGGAAAGCGTGTGGGGCAGGCACTCCGAGTTTGATTGCAAAACGCTTTGTCCCTGTGTTTGTAAAATAAACCAAACACACACAGCACCACATCTGGTTCATTTTCCATCAGCACTTCCAAAAGCAATCTTTTGCTGGGCAGAGAGGCAAATTTCATCCTTAAAAACTTTTTCGGGAAGTTAGAAGGTCAAACCCTTCCCCAGTATTTGAGAGGACAAAAGTCAAATTAGAAAATCTTAGATTTCAGGAGAGTTTTTTTTTTCTCACAGAACTAAACCAAAACAAGACAAGAAGTATGATAAAATAAAAAAAAAAGACAGTGAATCTCGCTCTATATGTCAGTTTTCCATAGAATTTTTAAAATGTGGACATTTGACCCAAACTGCATAGACCATCTACAGTTGGCATTGCTTCCTTTTCACATTGAGTCAGGTCCCATTATCTGCCTCTCCTTGCCAGTCCACAGGGTCATCCCAGGTTCACTTTCCCACATTCTCAGAACCAGCCCCTTGAACTCTCATAGAGCCCTACTGGTGCACCTTGACTTTCTCCACCCCTTCCCTGTTCTGCATAACAAGAAGTCAGACTTGGTTATGCAAATCTGATGGGTAACAGCAAGTGTGGAAATAAACAAAGACCAACTAAATGAGAACACACAAAGCCTATTTATTCGGGGCTTGCTATAGCAAAGGAGTCAGCCACCACCACTTGCGTTTGGCAGAGACTCAAAGGCAGGCAGAGGGGTGGGAAGGCTTCAGGTGTGCCCTGACGGGAGGCCACTGGCACAGGGAAGCTGTAGGCAGGCTAACTAGAAGTGGGGATCCTATGTGACTCATTAGGATGCATATTTGGCTTTCTCTAGTTGACTCTAAGTTGGAAGCAGGGATAAAGATTAGGGAAGCTGTCAGTTATTAACCAAGGTCTGGACATTTTGAGCTGACTGTTACAGAAGTTATTGTTTAGCTTTTTGGATTGTTACTAGAGACAGCAGTCTGCCTTGCTACAAGTCTAACTGACAGCAGGCTGGCTTCCCAAGCTGTTATTGGAGATGAGGGGTTGGTTTCCTACGCAGGTTGCTACAGGCTGTGGGTCAGAGTTCTGTTTTTATATATGATTGTCCGTGTATATACTCAGTCCCTCACAAGGAAGCAATGTAGTTATAATTGATTCCAGCAACAGAGTTTTCTCCAAAACTACCCCAGCCTCTAATTTAGCAGGGTAAAAAAAAAAAAAAATCATCCATCAAAGAGATAATTTTGTCTGTTACCATGAGAAAAGGAATTTTAACTGGTCATTTAGAAGGCCTGCATTTTAGACCATGAAGATAAACATCTAAACTCTTTGCTGAAAGCCCCTCCTAGTTTCCTTCCTCTCACATTGTTTTACTATGCTGCTCTGAGTTTGAGATCCTGACAGCACCAGGGCATGAAGGAAATCCACCAACAGATGAGATTTTTTGGACTGTACGTATAAACACGCCTCTGTAGGATAAGCAAGAATCATCTGTATTCCACTAGAAAGAAACAAACAAATCACTCCCGCCATCGCTAAAACACATTCCATCTTATTCAAGTCTCAGGAGAGGGGAAAGCAGCCACTGACTATTTTTATATTGTCCCCTCAGCCCATCTATCCCAGGTAAAATATTCTTTCTTTCTTTTTTACTCAAATGTTACAATTTTAACCCTCTAATTATTTTTTTGTCCTCTTTAGATTCTCTGAGCTTAGCATCTTCCTTTGATATGAAAAGGAAAAATATCAAAAGTTAATTTTCTAACTTGGTAAAAGAGAGTGTTCTGCCCCGGCTAGGGGGCAGAGAACATACAGCCAGGGGTCCTCCGTACCGGCAGGTTTTCCGTGCAGTTGAAACTGTCTGTGAGGAGCAACAGGCCAAAGGCTTCAGTAACATACTTGGTCACCATCCTCCTCTTCTTGTCCAAGAGTCTTTTCCTGATATATTCTCTTAACTTGGGGATTTCTGGAATTCACAGGCAGCACAAACAATTTTAAAAGGCTTGAGTTCACAGTAAATAGAATTCATAAAAATTAACAGATCAGGATGGCAGTCTGAGTTAACTACAGTTGAGGTCCTGTGTGGGCTGGGTGCCCAGTAAATCAACCTTTCTGAGAACATTTTTTCCAGCTCTGGGATCAACAATAATGAATGGGAGATCAGCAATGATGAATATTAATTTTATTTAGCAGTATAAAATGAACCTCATAGAAAAGTGCAAGTTGGTTAAAAAAACTGGCACTTCCCTTTGGATTGGTACTTACCTGAATAGTTGAACCAAAGGTGCTCACATTTCCAGAGTCTCAGCTCTTCAGTCTCCCTAGATTTTTCTGTCTATATCGAATAACCCTTAATATCAAAATAGCTCATGCTTGCTATGGAAAGGGATAAGAACCTCTGATGAGTGGGGTTCCACATTAGAAGTGTATCTTAGCCCTAATCCTTTGGTAGTCAGAAGACAACAGATGCCATCATACTTTTTTCCCACTATTCCTGTAGGTGGAAATTTTTCTGTATTATTCCTTGCATATGCCATGCTGATTATTTCTTTTGTATCCTTGTTCAAGCAGTTCCTCCATTTCTAGGAACATTTCACACCTTCTGCTCCTTAACCTCCTTTCACACTCATCCACGTTTAGTGAAATGCATGCACATTTCAAGGCATTTTAAGCTCAGATCAAAGTCAAGCTCAGATCCTGCCTACTCAGCAGTTCTCACTGAGGACTCCAGTCATACAAATCTCTGAGTTCTCTGACCTTCTGTTGTGCTCATGGCACCATTTAACTTAGCCTTATTTTTACTTTGATTTTTGCACATGGCTTAATATTAGCTCCCTATGTCGATTTTAAGTTCCATGAAGAAAGCGGCCACGTCTTCTACTTTTCCCCCTCACAGACAAAGCACAAAATAGATACTCCATAAAGTACTTCTAATCACCATAGCTAGGTGAGTGAGGAATCTCAAGCCAAATACTAAGGAAATGACAACCTGATCACTGGTCTTCCCCAGCTCATGGCAAGATGAGGAGGAGAAAGGAACTGTGGTCTCAGGCACCACAATAGTGCAGAGAGAAAAACAAATACATTGCTAATAGTTAGGAACTGTGGTAAGCTGGCAGTGTGGAACAAAAAGTTCTAGAGCAGGAAATTCAGAATGCCAAGCTGAATCTTGAGAATTTCAGTGATTGAGATAAAATAATACACATTACCAGTTTCCTCCTCAGTGAGGAGAGCCTGCTGCCAGTACTCCTGGGCGCTGACTGTGTACACCAGATCTGAGGCATCCAGGACCTTGGAGTCAGCTGGCAGTTTTCTCTGCAGTGAGAGAGGCACACAGGGAGCAGAATAACTCAAACCTGCCAAAGGAAACAATACCTAGGCCTCACAGGAGCAAATTTCAGTTCATTCAGGTTCAGCTCTGCGAGAACGTGCACTCTGCAGACAGCATTCTGTATGTCAGGTGTTCCCATCTGTCCACACCTCACAAGGGCAGAAGTTGTGAGGGAACTGCTGCATAGAAACTATTCTCTTGGGAGTTAAAAATATCAATTCTAGAAGGAGACATATAGAGAAAATAGCTCACAAGTATACTTAAATGTTCAGAGGGGTGAAAGTGCCAGGATCATTTTTGGAAGAAACAGCACAACTCAGGCAAGGGCAGTGATGTGCTGGAGGCAGCTGGGCAGCTCCTGAGAGTCGACTGCACACTGCTTTTCCCAACCTGCCTCCACTGACATCAGATGGTAGCTTGAAATTGGCAATGGTGGGAGTACTTACACCATGGGAATCTGCAAAGGCTACAAATCAGGGCTCTGTTTTCTTCAAACAGCAGATTGTTAAACATTTACCAGCACAACACAACAAAACACTAGGCAAAGGTCCTATAAACGTTTCTTAGTTGAGTGGTTAACAAGTAATTTTACACATTTAAAGGCAGAGCAATGTTTAAACAAATGATGGTTTTTCAATGTCAAAGAATTAAGAATCATATGAGAAAAATCTTTTTTTATGAATAGAAAAACATCACAGAGAAGGCATACTAGAATTATATATAAATCTTGTTCCATAATCTTTCATTCTTCTCACTTAAAAGAAAAGAGAAAAACCATAAAGCACGTGCATGTGCATGCACAGGTATTTGGGGGTGGCAGAAAACAGTAGAGAGTTGTCAATTTCTTTCTGATGCAAAGAAATAAAGCAGCTGAGTGAGCACTCCACTCGGAGAGGGGAGAGGCCACCTCTCTGGCAAGTCGTAAGCCCATCCAGTCACGGCTGGAATAGAGATGCCTGAGTGGGCTTCCAGAGGTCCCACACACTGTATAAAGGATCTGCCAAGATTAACTCTTTTTTCTTCTGATAGAGTTTTGACTCTAGGAAAAAAGTTTAGGGAAATTTGAAACTATTTTCTACTAGCAGATAAAACTAATGTGGAATTAAAGTAGAGTTTTACAACAGTTAAAACAAAGGAGTATGCCTAGCTGTGTCTAGGTGTTTGCAGTATTTAAAATCTTGTTCTAAATGTTGTATATCTTCCCTAAAAATTATCGAAGATTAGTTAACACATTGCTATTGCAGTACAAAGAAATAGTTTTATAGTGTCACTGAAGTGGCTACAGTATGAGGGTCCACATTATTGTAAAAGAGAAGTACAGTTACAGCTGGAAGGTAGGATCCAAGAGGTAAGCAGATACTCATCAAAGTAGCCTGTAGAAAGTTTAGTCACTGTTATAATTTGCACACATCGTTTCATATGACAGTGTATAATGCAGCATATTAAAGTTCGTAAGAAGGTACTGCACACGAGAGAGTAGAAAACCTGAAAGTTAAAAATAGAAGGGATACTAGATATATAGTGAAGTGGGAGTTACACTGAAATCAGTAACGTAAATCATGACCTGTGTTTTAAAAAAATCTATCTTTTCCAGCATTGTCATTAAAATGATTTTGCAGTGATATCACCCTGCCCACTTCTTTTACTTGGATGAAATAATTCGATATGTACTCCTAGCATCCTAAATTTTATTTCTAATACTATTCTCTGCTAAAAGAAACCCAAGTTTCTTTGAGAACAGTAGGTCCATGCCCTGGAGCAGGGAAAAATGAAATGGGCCTGAATTTCTTATTGTTGCCAGAGAGTAAAAATGGTTTGTAAAATGTCTAGGTAATGCTAAAAGGAGCCAGCTTAAATTAAGGGCTCCTAGGTCAAGATGTGAACTTGAACTTCAAAAAGAACACAATAATTCTGTGAAAAGCTATGAGTTCACTATGACCTTCAAACTGAGTAAAATAATATAAGGTATTGAGAAATAATAAGAAATATATGTATACTGGTCTCTGCCCCAGTTCCTGACACAGGGCTCCGAAACACCTTATAAACAGGGGTGCTAGGAAAATCTTTTGTTCTAACATTTAGTCTTTGACCCCAGTTCCTAGCACAGAGCTCCTACAACCATTGTATTTCCTAAGTGATAAGAGCACTAGGAGCATCTCTTGTTCTAATATTTGGTCTCTGACCCTGGTACCTGACACAGGGTTCCTAAATCCCTTGGAATTTCCTGCATGATAGGAGTGTCTGTTTTTCTAATGAGGTGACTCTGGATGGGCTCCTGGATGGGGGCTGGTCATCAGAAAGATCAAGCCATTAGAAGACTGGATTTTTCAGCACCCCCCCTCCATTCTCCAGAGAGGGGAGACGGGCTGGAAATGGAGTTAATAATTGACTATGCCTACATGAGGAAGCCTCCATAAAAATCCCAATGCTATGGGGTTCCAAGAGCTTCCAGATTGGTGAACACATCCACATACCAGGAGGGTGACATACTCCAACTCAATGGGGACAGAAGCTCCTGCACTCAGGACCCTCCCAGACCTTGCCCTAAGTATCTCTTCCTCTGGCTGTTCATCTGTATCCTCTATCATATCCTTTATTATATAATAAACTGGAAAACATAAGTAATTGTTTTGCTGACTTCTGCCAGCTGATCTGGCAAATAATAGACTCCAAGTGGGAGGAGGTCACGGGGACCTCTGATTTGTAGCCAAGTTGGACAGAAGTTGTGGGTAACCTGGGGACCTACTACTTGCAGTTGGTATCTAAAGTAGGGGGCAGTCTCATGGGACTGAGTCCTCAACCTGTGGGATCTGACGCTATCTCCACGTAGATAGTGTCACATTGAGTTAAACTGTAGGACACCTAGCTGGTGTCATAGAGAATTGCTGGGTGCAAGAAAGCCCCCCACATCTGGTGTCATAAGTGTTGTGAGTGTGGGAGTAATGTGAGAGCAAAGGAGAGAGGCACAGGAGGAGGAGTGTAGGTTTTCTCTACAGGTATGCTAAAGCACAGGTAAAATGCTGTATAATAACCAGCTCAAGTGACAGGCCTGAGAGCATCAAAACCCAGCTCTCTCACTTCCCACATACAATTAGTCATCCAGACCTATGGATCTGAACTCCCTAATATCTCTCGAATGCATCTCCTCTACTCTATTCCCATAGTGACTGCGTACTTCAGGCTCTTACCATTTCCACCCAGATCACAGAAAAAGCTTCCCAACTGGTCGCTACATCTAATCTTCACTCGCCCCTCCCCCCACCATCCATTCTCCATACAGCTGAGAAAACAATCTTTCTGAAATGCATACTATTTCCAAACTAAGATCTATAAATGTAGTCTCAGGGGTCTGTCAATTTTCTTACAATATTTTTTCTTAATTTTCATTTTTTAAATTAAAAAATAAACATAGACATCTACATGAATGATTACCTTATAATCAACTTCTGCTTCATATTTTCTATGATTAAAATTAAATTTGCTCCAATGAAGCCATGCAGTACAAGTAAAGGTTTCCATAAGAACTCAAACTGAAATAAAGTGGTCGGAGAATTAAGGCATCACCTAGCCATCAGAGAGTAGGTGCACAGCCCTCCAAAGAACTCATACCACACGAGTCAGAACCATAGCCACCCTGCAAGCTGACATATTGTTGCCCAGACCCTATCTCATCCACACCAATTTGCCACATTTATTAGCAATAAATATAGCTGTGAATTGTCTATTGAAGTACTTTATGTTTCTGCTTTTGGAAATAATGCTATTAGGTACTCATAAAATGCATATTTCTTTAACGCCAACAAGAACAATTAAAAAGAATAAGAACAGCTTTACTGAGTTACTCCCTCAGTAAAACCAGCATTCAAGAATGGCTTGGTAGAAGGATTTGGCTTAAGTACAAGGTCTGATTATTCTGAATTAGGAAAAAAAGCTTTGAAATTTTCAATTCCACATTGTACATCAGACATTTTCTGCATCAATATAACTGAAGTCAAAATACAGAAAGCAATTAAATATAGAACTGGACATAAGGCCATATGTTTTCACTACAAAACCCAGCACTGAAGATTTAGTCTCAGGAAAACCAATCATCTATTGCATTGTACTAACTCTGATAGAATATGCATATTTTTAAAAAATATTTTATCTTGTATGTTCACTTTGTGAAAATTCATTGAGCTGTACACTTATGACTTCCGCACTTTTCTGTATATTTTTTACTTTCAATAAAAAGTTTTGAAAGATGAAAAAATATTTTATCCTAAAATTGATTTCAGTTATATAGTTGTATAAGATTATTATAGTAGGGAGTTTTATGTTGTACCCATTTTAGTGACAGAATAATAAAAATAATTTAAGAAACCACCAAGATTCCCACAGAACGATTGCACAAGCTTGAAAAATACAGCTCAGGCCTTATCTCCCAACACTCCTGCATATGCCCTCTGCTGAGCCATTCAAACTACTGGCATATAGATTACTGAACAGAGCAGGCTTTTGCAATCACGTCCTTTCCTCCATCTCAAATGCCCTTTCTCCTACTTCTTCACCCCACTAAAGACTCCTAGCTCTTTACAATTCTGCTCAAGAGGGTGAGGAGTTTTCTCTGAACCTCTCCCCAGTACCACCTCCATGACTGCCAGCGTGACTTGGGCATCCTTCTTCTGTATTCCCACAGCACCCTATGCACTCCTCTGGTGAAGAACACCTTAAACCGTCTGCTGATCCCTGATTTTAACTGCACATATGGCTCAGTAGACCGTGTGCCCATTCAGTCCTTCTAACATCAGAGGAGGTAGATGTTATTATTTCCCCATTTTACAGGTGAGAAAATGGAGGCTCAGAGAGGTACAGTAATTTGCCTAAGGTCACAAAGTTATTAATCAATAGGACTAAGTTAAGTAAAAATTGTCTAATCCAAATCTTTTGCCCTGGCTAACACACAAGACCAAATAAATGTTTTTTTCTCAAAATCTGAGTTGTTGAAAAGCAGAAAAATACATAGAGAAATCTGTTAACTCACCGTTAGCTTTTCCTTGAGAATTTTATTCCTCTGTAGTTTTATCACTGCATTTCTTTCTAAAACAGCCTCTCGCTGACTTTGAATAGCTTGCTAGATTGTGAAAAGAAATAAAAGCATGGCAAAGAGTCCAGGGTTATGAAGAGTGATGAAGTGATAAGACACATTTTTTCAGTCTTCATTTGGCCACACACATGTGCATGTATTTGAATTACATAATATTAATCATAAAAAGTATTATTTAAAAATAATTAGTTCATGAGTGTCCAAACTCATCAAGATGTTCACATTAAATGCGTACAGTTTTTTGTATGTCAATTATATCTCAATAGAGCTTAAAAAATAAAAAATAAAAACTAGTCCATACTTACATTTCTCACTTTTCTTTCCCTGAAATGAAAAATGTACACTGTTAAGTAAAATGTTACTTAACTCATTACGTGTCATGGCAGTCTTTCGAATTTCCCTGAAAGCAGAGCATACTGTACTGTCATGTCTTGATGCCGTTGCATAAGCTCTTTTTTTGGGTCCAAACACTCTCTCTTCTGATCCACCTCCAGTGTCCATTTGAACAAAGTGTCTTTATTTCTCAATATTTTGTAGTCAGTGGAATTTTCTGTGATCCCACCCCTTGGCCCAGTCAAAACGCAGCCCCCTCTCTCTGGGTTCCTATAACACTTTGCTTGTCCCTCTCACATAACCTCTAACCCTCTTTTAAGACAGTGACCTCAGCCACTAGGCAGTATGCCTCTCTGAATCTGCAACCCCTACCACAGTGTTAAATAAACATTTACTAAGTTTGACTGAATTATGTTTAGTTTTAGAGTTGGCATTGCAAAGGGGGAGACTGAGATACTATTCTGTGGTAGGGGTTGGGGTAAAGGGAATCCATAGGGAAAAAAAAAACGAAGCAGAAATTCCAACCCAGATCATGAAAGCAAGAAGTTAGGGGGAAAAGCCTTAGCCTATTTCTCACCCCGGAAGTTTTCTCTGCTGAGTGAATTCCTGGAGACAGCAGGATAGGGGAAGTTTCAGCAGGGATAGGGGAAATGGCAAAGGTGACAGGTAAAGAAGCTTTGGTTAGAGCAGAGAAGAAGCAACAACGTTATATTCCATGATCATATGCCCTGTGTACCCAGGACAGACCAGTTTATACCTGCTGCTCCTCTGTGTGAGTTAATAACACCCCCTTTCACTTTCAAAGTCCCAATATGGAAGATAAGTAATAGTCTTCCTAGCTCCAGGCGGAATGGAGATCTACACGGAAATCAACAGAGAGTAACATCTAGTAAGCCCTAAATGCTTATCTTTCATTATTTTCTGTTAGAATATGACTCTGTAAGAATGCTTTTACTTTTAGCCAAAGTTCTAAAACTTTGAGAACCTTGCTCCAAATGGGTATAAAGCCTTAGGAGTAGACAAATCTGGAACAGAATCAGACACTTCAAAGCTGTGCCATGCCAGACAGGATTACAGAAAGTGCCTATTAGCTGTGGAGTATCTAGGCTTTCCATATCTGTGGGGGGCAGACAGGACTGTCACACTGCACAACTCCAGGGGGTGCTCTTTGCATTCCGTACGCGAGTGGCACCCCTGGAGCTGTGTAGAGGACAGCCTGTTAGCTTGTTAAGCAGCTACTCTGGAAGAGAGGCCACATGGTTCGGATTCCCAAGACAATCTACCCAAGGGTGCAGATGTCCTAGGAAGTCTCTCAGACTTCTCTTTCATCCCCAACAGTTACTTTCCTAAGTTCACAATGCCCATGAGTCAAAGTGCTGTCTTTAAGGCAGTCGGGACCCAGGGAGGGAAGCCTACACCTTGGCAAGCTCAGCACGGTACCTTAGATATTCTGGCAAGTGGAGTTTGTCGCTCTTGGTGACCACCAGGGCAACGTCCCTGCAGAAACCCCTCTGGCAGGCTTTGATGCTCTCATTCAGAAGGTTTTCATGGGCTCTCCCTCCAGAAACTCTTTCAATGTCGCTGATCACCCAGATCACTGAGCATTTATCAATGGTCTGTGAAACATGACCACAATATGTTTAAGAATACAAGTAGTATTTCACTTGCCATAACCTCTCTGCTTGAACTCCATTTGCCCTTCAAGACTTTGCTAAGGGCCACCTGAGGATGGGTGGGCCACTCCTCCTCTGCATCCTACAGCAGCTGGACTTACCTGCCACAGTGCCTCTCAGATAGAGTTATTGTGCAGGGTCGGCACTCTGCACCCCCCCTCAACACACACACACATTGTGAGCACCAAATGGGAAGGGGCTGCACCTTTCAGCTTGGAATCCATATCACCTCAAGCACAGCGCTTAGCCCATACCGGAGGCTTCACAGATGTTTGTGGCATTAGTGATTGAAACAATTCAAGATATCAGACCTCTAGTCCCAGATCCATCACTGGCTTGCTTTACCTCAGTTGTCCTCTGGGGAAATTATTGTTTTTCCAGAAATAGTTCTGATCATGTATCCAGCCCAAAGCTACCATCACCGGGCATCATTTTGATGTTTGACTGCCCCTGCATATTCAGCACACTGTCATCATGCTGCAGCAGGGAGCCAGAAACCATATGATTCACATTGCAAAGGTCAATGAACATGAAATCATATAACTTACGATTAACAGCATAAATATTGCTTTATCAAATATGCAACTTTCATGTGACTGGTAATCACGTGTTGCCTTGAGAAATGTTGTGACATCTCTCTTACTGTATTGTTTCACTTCTCTTATCCCTCCATATAAATGAAAAGCTGGTCTAACTCAGGGATTAAGCTTATTTGTGGTTTCTTAGGACAGCACTTTGCATATAATGGCGCGACAAGTTTGCGACTTGCTAATTAAATGATTATTTTACTCTATAGCAATGGATTTTAACTAGTGGCAATTTTGTACCAGAGGACATTTGGCAATATCTGGAGACATTTTTAACTGTTATGACTTAGGGGGCATTAGAGGGTAGAGGCCAAGGATGCCGCTAAACACATTATAATGCCCAAGTCAGCCCTCCGACAACAAAGAATTATCTGGCCCAAAATGTGGATAGTGCTGAGGCTGAGAAACCTTGATCTAGAACAGTGGGTTTCAAGCTTGTTTTTAGCAGTGAAGCCTCTTTCCAATGAAATCTTAGAAAGAATTCCAGTTGTCAACCTTGATTTTTAAAAATAGAACTGCTTTAGTTGAATTTGGGGTGGAGGGTTTGGAGCCCCGACCTGCTCAGTGCCCCCTACCCTCTGTTAATAAATCTCCCCACTTCGTGGATCACTGTTGTAAAAGCACCAACCTCTACAGCAAACTTAGTTGTTTTGTAGAGAAGGTAACAGACCCTGAGACGCAAAGGACCAGCTTAAGGCCACACAACTATGGGTCCTGAACCTCCTCCCTATGTGGATGGACTCATGTTTAGGTAGAAAAGTAAAAACAATTGCTCCATCCCACTTCCCCAATTATAATCAATTTAGGGAAGCTTCAGGCTATTCAATCAGGTTTGGAAGATGGTAGGATACCAGGGTGTGAGCTCCTTGAGGGCAGGGCCTCTTTCGCCTTTGCAGTCCCCATAGTCCTGGTAAACTACAGGTGCTTAGTAAATGTTTATTAACGTGAGAAGAGGACTGCAACAAAAAGGTTGCAGTGGTTAAATTTCAGGCCTTACATAAAGCTCCTGACTGCCAGGATGTGGTAAAGTTATAGTTGTGGAAGACATAAAAAAGCCTATCTATAAGACAAGAGCGACTGGACTTACGAGGGGGTGGGATGACCACTCCACCACCCCCACCGCCCTCCCTCCCCGTGATGAGAATGGGCCTCAGAGAGGTCAGGGGACATGCCTAAAGTCCCACGACTTCTAGGTGGCAGAACAGGGACGTCTGAACTCGTAACAGTTTTAGCTTAGGGAAGACAAAACTGGCAGCTGGAGAGGCCAGAGGAGGAGGCACTGTGCTCTGCTCCCTGGAAAGAGGGGACTCTTTAGTAACTTTTTGAGAGAGACTATCGCAAACCACAAGAATGCATGGGAGCTGAGGCCAAGCAAAGCAGGCTGGGAACCATCGCTCCCCTTCAGCCCGACCTCCTCAGAGCGGGTGCTCAGAGCCAGGTCTGCTGGCTCCTCTGTTCTGAGAGGGCTTTGATAAGCTGCCCGGCATATCTGAACTGGCAGCAGCCATGGCTCCATCCAGGGAGAGGCTGGCTGCCTCCCTAGGATGTTGTTCCCTGGGCCCAGCCTGGAACACTCCAAGAGCCAAGATCCTGCAGAAATAAAGGCTCTGATGGCCAGGCCTGAACAGACTGACCAAGGAAGCTGGGACTGCCTTCACCTTAAAGGAACTGTTAGGGACTTCCTGAGGGGTGAGATAGAGCCTCAGCTGGGAAGGTAGGAACATTCTGATTCAGATTTTGCCACTCAGTAGCTGTGGGGTCTTGGGCAAATTACTTCCCCTTTCTGAGCCTTCATTTCCTCATCTGTAAAGTGAGGGCATAGGCTAGATTATCTGTAAGCTGTCACCCTGCACTAGTTCTTGATTGGAAACTACAGTCACAAAGCTCCCCCAGTTCACAATCATTCATTTAGCACAAATCTGCAGAATTTAACATCTACACACAGCAGAGAATCAGTGGTCCTGAAGTGAATCCTGCGATAGCTGCTGCACTGACAGTGCTCTCAGTGTTACTGGACCTCCTCTCAGTCCCCTTCCAGCTCTCGTCCTGTGTCCCCATGTGCCCACCCTGTGCTCCTAAGCTCCTTCTGCCTAAAGACGCCCTTTCTTTCTCTATCACATGCCCCAGTGCCTCGTGCCCTTCACGCTTCCCCAGGAAGCGCAGTATCGAAGTCCACCCCCAACTTCTCCAGGATTGTCTTCTGCGCCTCTCTGCTCTACACCCCTCACACCCTCTTGCCCCCAGCCACCCAGGAAGACTCATCCTTCCCCCACCAGCACTCTGGGGCTTTGCTAGTGCTGCTCTCTGGCGTGGAATGGTGCTCAGCAATCCCACCTCAGAAGGCAGCTGCCTTCTCTGCCCAATGGAGGCTGACCTAAAGTGTCCTCTCTGAAGGCTCACCCACCTCCAGAAGGAATTCATCACCTTGTGGTCTCATCTTTAAGTAATACGGTTTGTTAGTGTGACCAGTTGACCTGCTTCTGGACTACGAGACTCCCAAGGGCAAGGACTCTGTCTCTGTCCATCCAGAACCTCCCACCAAGTTGAGCAGATGCTCAGCGGGTGTTTGTTGAGGGAATGAGATCTCTTGTTGGGGGTGATTTCTATTTTTGAGTGTTCACAGTACCTTGTCCTCCTTTCAACACTTCCTGCCATCTATTTAGTCATCCGCATGTTTCATCTCTCCTATTGGACTCTAGGCCCCTTGTGGGAAAGCTCTGCTTCTCACTCAACATTGTTTTATTTTGCTTTCAACTTTTCCATTGTAAAGGTAATACATGTCCATGCAAAATACACAAACAATACAAAGGTGTATGAGCAAAGAGTGGTAGTAAACACAGAAAGTGCTGTTAACGGTGGGGTGGATATTCTTCCAGAAGGCAGGGTCTTACTTTTGCTGTGCATTTACAAACATTATACACACACACACTCTTCTTAACACTAAAGGTCATGCTCTGCATCTTTTCATTTAGTTCTGTTTGATCATCAGGATATAGAGGGTTAAGAGCAGAGAGGCTCCCGAGCCATCTTGCCCAGGTTAAAATCCTCAGTGTTACAATGGGCAACTTACTTCACTGAGGACAGTGCCTAGCACAAAGAAAATGCTCAGTAAATGTCTGCTAGTGTTATTATTATTAGCTACAATCTTTGCATCCTCAATGCTTACTACATTGTCTTAGATATTACATGTGTTTAATGAATGAAAAGCAAATTGCACAGAGATAAATTCTTTTTTTTTTTTTTGAGGAAGATTAGCCCTGAGCTAACTGCTGCCAATCCTCCTCTTTTTGCTGAGGAAGGCTGGCCCTGAGCTAACCTCCATGCCCATCTCCCTCTACTTTATACGTGAGAGGCCTATTGCAGCATGGCTTGACAAGTGGTGCCAAGTCTGCATCCGGGATCCGAACCGGCAAACCCTGGGCCGCTGAAGCGGAACATGCACACTTAACTGCTGCACCACCGGGCCGCCCCCCAGAGATAAATTCTTAAAAATACTTCAACCTCTAATCATTACATGCAGATCAGACTACCCCAATGCTTATCTCTCTGGCTGTAGACACATCTGGGGGTGCCTGGTCAGCTCATACGTCATTACCTCATTAGCTGGGAATTGAAGCCCTCCCCAAGATTTTCACTGGAGGGCTGGACTTTCATGTCAACCATCACCTTCAGCCACAGCTGGCTGCATTAGGGATGGATACTTTATCCAGAGAGAGTTAATCCATTACCTGGGCAGTAATCGATCACATTTTTGTTCTTAGGAATTGGAACTAAAACACATAGAGACTATTGTCAGACAGTCATGAGCACATGAACTAAAACGTCATGTAGACACAGGGCTAGGATGGTCATCTTCCACAACACAGATCCTAACAGCTAAGCAGAGAAAGCTAGGAGGGAAGCAGGACTCTGCAAAGAAATGCAGAAAGAAGAGTCACAAGAGACCACACAGAGGACCAGAGAGATGTGTCTCATGACATCCTTTCTAGTCTCTTGATTAACCGCATTGCTTTTGTCGATTTCTATTCCTTACAAGCAATCGCAGTAGCAGCCTCCTGGTTCCTTGGTGCTTGGCTGTTCGCTTCTCTGCTTTGTACCCAAATCTTGGCCTCCCTTTCCCACTGGGTTTTTATTTCCTTTACTTTCTCTTAGGCCACTCTACTGCTGACCCTTCTCATATATCACATATCCTTGTTCCAGCTACCAGGCCTACCTCATGAATCCCCCCTCTCTCCCCTCATTTTTCTGGCCACCCATATCCTGCCATTGCTCTGAAGCTTAGAACATAAAAAACAGAATTTAACTCCCATGAGCTCATAAAGTGCCTTCAGCTGAAAGTGAAGCATTCTTTGTTGCTTTAGAAAGGCTAGAGGAGTTGAGGGAAGAGGGAACGAAGCCATAAGAAACAGAATCACCTTTTTCCACATCTCATCCCTCTTGCTGTTGAAGTCACCTGTGCCTGGAATGTCCACTAACACAACTCCTTCTGGAATCAGCTCTGATTTGGGAAGAGTCACTTCCACTTGTTTGATCAAGGGCCAGATTTGTGTCTCAGCTGATTCTCCATCCCAGTCTCTCCTCTGAGTCCGGATGTAGGGGTCCAGCTTGATGGACAGCTCTCCTGCCTGAGGAAGGACAAAGTCACACACACTAGATATTCTCCCTGCTCTTCTGTCCTGGACTGGCCGTGATTCAGGTTCAGTGAAGGTACACTGAGTAATGGTAAGCAGCAGCACTGGGCAACAGGCACCAGGAGGTCTGTAATGCAGTCTGCAAGGGTCTAGACTCTGAGAGCCAGAAAAGACCGTGGAGATCAGGAAGTTCAAGCTCCTTAATTTACAGATGAAGAAACCAGAGCCAGTTAGAATGGCACTTCAGGAAAGTTACAGCTTCACTGGATAATAATTTTATCTTCTAAATTCCATTTCAATTCTAAAATTAATGTAAGTAATATGCAGTTCTCTAAATTTTGGAGAGAGCATTTTTCCCACATAGCTAACGCGAACACTTTAATTACCAGAAAGCCCTGATTAAAGGAAATTGACAGTGATATGGTGACCATATTTTCCAAATTGAAAATTGGTCTGAAATAGATCTTTAAAAAGATTTTTAAAATTTATCTTCCACGTACAAAACATGTCATGACATGTAGGCATTTCCAGAATGTTTTAATGACGGTGGGCAGGATGGGGAATGGCTCTCAGCCTATTGCTCCAACCTAAACATATCTTGGGACAATGATGCATTCATGCCAATAACTATGTATGGCAGTGACTCTCTATGGGGATACTTCAGGTGACAGAAGATTTGGGATGTATGGTGGTCACTGTTAATAAATATTGATAGAATGGTCCTGAAAGAAAAACAAGAAAGTAAATTCTTAGGAGAGTTGAGATTAAATCAGAGGATTTGTTGCAATCTGGGTAGGGAATGACAGATTTCATCAATTAAAATCAAATAACGAGAAATTGTGAAAGAGGAGATGATAAAAGTTTAAGCAGATACAATAAGGGCAACATAATAGAAAAAGCATGGGCTTGAAAAGTTTCTTTCTATAAGAAGAGGGCTCAAGCCAATAAACTGGCTCAGGGCAAACCATTCTGGGAGGCCAACTCAGATCTCTCATTCTAGTCTAGAATCCCTAACCCAAACTCTGAAGTTGTGCCCTTACTCACTGAGATGGTAATTCTGTGCCCCTGTTTCAATGGGTAAATCTGTAACACTGGGAAGGAATATTTCTAAATACAGAGTAATGAAGAAATATAATCTTGATAGATTAGTGTGAGTTGTGTGTATTCAGATAAAGTGCGCAACAAGTTTTGTAATCATTGTGTTTCTCTGAACATGTTCAGTCTGTGTTCTCGATATGAGGAACGTAATTATTTTTAATAGTAACATCCATTTAAATAAAGGAAATGGCTACTACATTTGTTTGATTTCCTAGACGTACAAGAGCTAAGTACCTTGAAAGATTTCATTCATTTGACTTCTAAGTATGCCTGGTCAAGTATTTAAAATTTTTTGAGAGAATTGAATATATTAAACTTGAGCTATAATAGCAAAACTCTAAGGAAATTTGATTAATTGTCTAAGTAGTGTTAACTGTATAAGGAAGATTTGCTATGTTAAACATAGGAGAAAATTCAACATTAACTTTCAGAATAAGTGTAAGTAATTGTTTTTATTTTATACAAAAAATGTCAGATTTATAAATAGAATAATATTTTAAAGATGAATTTTAGGATACAAGAAAAACTAGATTTTCAAATGTACAATTTTAATAAATTAGATATTACCTCAAGTATTTTCCTTTAAAATTGAAACTTCATTTAATAAGATGAATATTGATTATAAAAGTGAGGAGAGCATTGTCCTACCAGTTGCATATCCAATATCCATCCTGTCCTTCATCCATGCCAGCAGAATCCTGATTGGCTGTGTGTTTGTTTAGGCGGTGGGTTGAGATTGGTCTCAGCCAATCATGGCAAGTCTGCTTCTTGCTTTCTCTAGACTCCCTGTCAGCTTTGGAAAGGCCATGTGACTCAGTTCTGAACAAGAAAATCTACACAGAAATTTGTTGGGGGTGTTTCTGGGAAAGCTTTTACTTCCAATGAAAGGGGAGATATGGTTGGTACCACCTTTTTATCCATTTCTTCCTTCCATGAAGCTAGCTTTGAAGTCTAACAATTCAATAGCAATCTATGACTATGAGGTAATAAATATGTGGAAGGCCAAGGGAACCAGAGAGATGTTGATCTTGACATTGTTGAGCCACTGAGCCAACCCACAAACCCAACTGCCTCCAGACTTCTCATGTGAGAAAATGAATAAATCCCTATTTGTTTAAACCATTGTAAGTTGGGGTTTTTAAAAAAATCATTTGCAGCCAAAAACATTCTTAATTAATCCTCAAGTAACTGTAAATAACCTTTCCTGTGCACAAAAGCTTTCCCATTCAGACACTAAAAATTCCCATTTGACAGCCATAAATAATGAAAAATAACTTGGTCATGGATACTTATGATTTGGGTATCAACTTATTTCCAATAAAAACACTGTACCTTGAGCAAATCCCCCAAATGAATTCAATTATTATATTTGAGATTCATGATAAAATAAAGAAAAAAATCTTGAAGCTACCTCTTCTGCCTTGAGGGTGATGATTCTGGAGGTGGGAATTTTTCCTTTGGGCTTTGCCCTTAGTAACTCCTCATAGTTCTTCCTTTCCGCCCCATTTCCGTAAAGTATTTGTAGCTTCCAGATGGCTTCCTCCACTGCATCTTCCCTGTCCCACTTATCTGCCTCTTCTCTGCCCAGCTCCTCCGTCCTGTGTAGGAGTTTAGTCAAGTTCTTCAGCTCCTCCTTCCACTCCTGCCAAGAGAGAGTAGAGCCAAGCCCCTCAAGACAAAGATATGGAAAACAATGACAAAGGGAAGAGTCCACTGTCCCTGCGGAGGGCAAGAGGGCTGCATATTCAGGAAATCTAAAATCATCTAATCCAGCAAGGGATCATCTACCCCAATCTCCCTGGTTTGTTGATGAGGAAACAGGGACCCAAAGAGGGAAATGGCTTGCCCAAAGTCCCATAACGAGTTGTGACAGAACTAAGGCTAGAACCCCCATCTCACTCTATTGAACTTTCTCATTCTGTACTATGTTCTTTTCATTCAACAAAGGCATGAGCTATATTTACAAGGAATATAATGTCTAAGATTATATTAATCGCTAAGAGAGAGGGAGAAGGAAAGAAAGAAAAGGAAGGAAGGAAGGAAGAGAGGGAAAGAGGAAGGGAAGCAGGGAGAAAGGGAGGAAAACAGGGAGGGAAGGAGGAAGGAAGCAAGCAAGGAAGGCAGGAAGAAAGCAGGCAGGAGCCACTTACCTGGTCAGAGAGAAGGTGGATTTTGGCCTCATACTGTTCACAGCAGCCCGAGCTCACTTGTACAATACATGACGTACATATACTTTCTCCAGACACAGGTAGAAACATTTCTTGCTGGATGATGGCATTGATCAGGGAGCTCTTCCCAGCCCCAGAGCTTCCAAATAATCCAATGTAGATTGGGTCCAATGATGGTTTTTCAATCAAGGCAAGAAGCCTGTTTCTAGATCAGTTTTTAAATGCACATTGTCATGGTCATCACAGCATAGTGGGAAGAACACTGGACTACAACACAAAGGAACTGAGTTCTAATCCTAGGCAAGTCACTACATCTTTCTGTGACTTGTTCTCTCCTTGGTCAAAGGGGAATATTAATCCCTGTTTACTAGACAGAATTGTCATGGGGATCAAATGAGATTATGAAAAAATACTTGGTAATGACAATTCTACACAAACTCTATAACGTCTATATAGATGTGAGGCATCCTTGTTTGTGTTGTATGAAAATTACCTAGTCTTGACCCTAGAAATAAAACTTACGCAAAGGTGAAGTATTATTAGGAGCAACACAAAGTCTTATTGAGCAGGAGAAATTGCAGCCTCAGCGTCACTCAAGTCCTTCACGTTATCTCAGCACAAGCAGTTGAGAGCACAGCTTAGAGTCACACAGCCTGGGTTAGATTCTGTGACCTTTCACTTACCAACAGTGTGACTTTGGTCAATGTCTTGGCTTCCCTGAGCCTCAATTTCTGGTAAAATGAGGATGATTGCTAATAACAGCTCCTACTTTATGGGGATATTGGAACAATTAAACAAAATTTGATGTATGTAAAGTATTGAGCAGATTACCTGGAAACAGTGACAGTTAATGAATGGCAACTATCAGTCATAATAATAATGGCCCATAGCTACAGAAATTTTCAGCCTTCTTTTTTGGGTTTCTAATTGGAAATTCCCTTTCATTGTTAGAGAAAAGCACTACAATCACCTAAGGAAAGACATCAACGTAAGATTTGATGGGAGCCGATATCAGACTCACATGAGATACTTGACTCCGTTAGGAATACTGTCATCCAGGAAGACAGACTGAATAAGTTTCTGATAAGTGTTGCTCAAAACCCTTCTGGTCCGTGACTCCAATTTTTCATCTGGAATCAACAGAGATGTATTACCTGGGAAGTACCTGGCAGGGGTCAAGTACAAGGTCTCCACAGGAGGAGTCTGCTCAATATTGCAGAGCAAGAAAAAAAGAAATGAAATGAAAAGCGAAATGAACAAGATAGCAAATTATCTGACACTAGAGATAACAGCTCATGGAAGATAGGAATCATCAATGCTGAGAGCCTCCAAGGAGCCAGCCTACTCTGAAACTCCTTGAAACGGAAGTCAGCATTTGCTTTGCCATGTTCTTTAGCCCTTCTAGATTCTTCTCTCTTGTGGTCATAAAAAGAAAAAATGCAAGGACCTCATAAATATCCACTAAAGCACCAAACCAACCATTTTTGCAGTCTTTTTTCTAATCAGGAAGAGGTTATTTTGATAACAACCCTCCTATCCAGAGACTCCTAGAGATAAATTGTCAAATTCGATATCTCTGCAGAGACTATGAAGCCTCCCTTTCTGGACCACCAGGTTCATTCGGAGATGTTTCATCCTGTTTTAGAATTTAACCTTCTCTTCCTTTGAGCATTTTAACACATTTGGAAAAGAGAACAGAGCCACATTAAAACAAGCCATATAGCAGTTTCATGACACTCACATTCCTTAAGAGCACTTTGTTCCACGGAGGGAAATGCTCGGAACCGTTGGTCTCGATCTGAACGTCTTCTTTTTTTCATTGGCTCTTTAAATAAATCATCGTCAACTAGAGATAAACAGAGCTTATATAAAATTAAAGGTCTTGGGGCATGGTATATTTGCCTGACGTCCATCAATATACAAACCTGAAGAGTCTAAGAGGACCCCTGCCAGCCCTGTAGGCCTGTAAGCTCATTTCAGAAGCAGGCACTGTTGGGCCATTCCAGTCTGGTTCCTTCCCAGAGTCAGAGGACTTTTTGCATCTAGTTCCAAAATGCGGAGCCCAACATATCTCCCCAGATGAAAAGTATCTGTTTGGAAATCCTTAGAAACAAAGTGGCTGGATATTCTCCACCAAATGCCAAGTTTTAGGAAATCAACCAACTGTGTAAAGAGAAGCCCACGACAAGGCTAAGTGTGGGGCCACAAGACAAGGCCTCTGGGAGGTCTTTTCAAAGTGGGAAAGAAACTGATCAGGAGCAGAATGCAGAGGAAAGAATGGGCCATGTGATCAGGGCAAATCTCTTCTCCTTGAGCCTCAGTTTCCTCATCAGCAAAATGAGAAAGCTGGCAGAAATATAAGTAACACAAGAATTTTGGAGGGTGCCCAGCCAGATGGACGCCCTTCAGAGATTAAATTTGCGGAAATTTTTCCCTGTTCTTCACTGAAAGACATTAGCAGCCTCTTCCTTACATAGGCAAGAATACAAATCTCTGAGGAGCAGATCTTTGTAGCTCTGCGAAGATTCGTTCACATTACTGGTTTCCCTTGGTTATGAAGTGAAGGGCTGGTAGGGTCCATAACCCTCAGGAAAGGGTATAACCAAAACATTGTGTTTTGGATAAATTTTAGAAAACACCCCCCCAGTGGTATCACCTGGTTAGATAGGGGCAATAAGTGAGTCTTTGGGGGTCAAGGTTATTGGAAACGGTCCTAACCCAGTGCCCCTGGGCTGGCTGGTGCCTTAGAAAATGGCTGTGAGGTGAACTGGAAGAAAAGTTGATCCCCAAGAGTCATAACACTAAGTTCACATAAGGGCATGAAGGCCCCAAACTGAGCATGACAGTGGGAAGTCATCTTCCCTGAAGAACAACACAGAAGGAGCTTCCCTCAGGGACTCAGGATGGCAGCCCAAGCAGAAGGCCCATCTCCACCACTGGGCTCCCAATGTGGGTCCCCCAGATACCTTAGGCGGCATTCCCCCTCTGTTCAGCCTTGCATCTTCCAGCACAAATTCTGCCGTGTTCTGGAGACAGCCCACAGCCCTCAGAGTATTGCAGGGCAGAGTATGCTGTTTGCCAAAGCTTGAAGCTCTGCCACCTCATGCTCCTGCAGTGACAGGGAACTGAAAGAGCTTGCACTTCAGCCCCTTCGAACTTTATGATTGAGCTCAATTCAAAGAATTCATCTCGGTTCAGTTTCAAGACTACATTAGAACTAAATACCAAGTGGTTGCTGGCTCAGTTGCTGGAGCTGGAGAGGAAGGGATAAAAAAGAAAAGAATATGCCACTCGAGCCCTTAGGCCAGTTACCACCCAAGGAACACTTTATCTGTGTCACAAAAGGTGTCTCAGAATTCCAGGATGTTTCCACAACCTATCTGTGGGAAGAAAGCAACAGGACATCAGGCCTTGATCTCAACTTTGTAACTCAGGAACTCTTTTGTGTAAATGATGTTTGCACAGCATCTCAGTCACATGTGTCAAACAAGGGACAGGTCCATATATCCATGGCCTTTATTTCAACTTCAGAAGGACTGGCAATTAATCTGATAAGAGACTGGAAGCTTATTTATCAACAAAGGCAAAGTCTAAGAAGTTAGATAAAACAGCAGGGTTTTAAACTTTTTCTTCAATTTCTAAAATGAAAAATCACCTGGAAAGAAGAAAGTATCCTATCTTGGATTTATATACCATTTAAGGGTAGTAGCTTCATATTAAATCGTAACTGGAATGAACTGGCCTGAACCTGGACCACAACTCTTACTATTCCCTGTAATTGCTGAAGCACTTCCTCACCTTTTCCATCATTTTATACCAAATTACCGTGGGAAAGAGCAGTACGGGTGCGTGGGGGCAGCCCACAGAAGGAAACCTCAGTCTACTGCTGCTGTTGCTCCTTGCTGCCACAAGGTGTCACTTTTGAATGCTGATCCCACACAGCCCGACCCACGATGCAGGTTCACTGCTGATCCTGACCATTGCCAGAGACTGCCAGCATTTCCAAGCAAAACAACTCCACCCTTTCAGGGCTAAGCCCAACCAAGGGTGCCCCCAAATCGCAGTTCTTTCCATTTGCGTGCCCAGCCATGCCTCAGATGCTGGCCACTACCCCACTGACCCAGAAACACTGCTTCCCTTGCCCCTAAGGGGGTTCATTCCCTGCCTGTGAAGACATTCTTCCTCTTCAATTCTCAAAACACAAAGGATGTGATACACCCTGTTTTCTGCATATAGGGGTTACTTCCCTGCACCTTCCTAAGGAGAGCTCCCTCCTTGGCTCCAGGGTCCTGCCCCCTGCCCCGCCCCCACCCCTCCACCCCCAGCTTTCTAGGTAGGAAGGCCTCCCTCACTGTCTCCAATGTGGTTCACTCTACACTTCCCCTTGTAAGGAAAGCATCTGAAATGATTCTAGGGGCCTGACCTTGCCCATTCAAGAGAAGCTACCTGCAGAAAATCTAAGCTGGTTTTCTGGAAACTCCTTTTAAAGGAGACAGGGCACAAATTTAATTGCTGGTCAGACAGTCCGCTACACTATGAAGAGGCTATTTTAGTTGTTGTAGAAATAATTTTTATTTATATTCACTATTAAAATGCATCATGAGAAAGCAGCTTCTGAATAAAGAGCAATCTTAACCCACTTGCCCTTGATTATATAATGGTAACTAGTTCCTATTTACTTCATCAAAGGATCTTATAGGGATGTTACCTGGATGTGGCTCCTGACCCACAAAATCCTCAGTTTCTGCCATTTCCTGTTATGTAAATGCCTGCTTTTATCCACTTAGAGAATCAGCCTGAAAATACACACAAAGTACAAGGGTGAGGGGGGCATGAACATGGGACACAGGCCCAGCAGAAATTATAAATATGAAAAGCAAAAAACCAAAAATACCATGTAAATTTGCTATGCCTTGTTTCCCCAACCAGATTCCAAGCTCGTAAAGGGCAATGACCATTCTAACTTATCTGTGAACCCCTCACAACACCTCGTACACTACATGGTGATTTACATATGAGAAAAATCAATGTTTGACCATTGGTTTTCAATAATAGTTGTCTCTATAGAACTTTAAACCGATATGACCTGAGATCTTTAAGGCAACTCACTCCGAAATAAGAATAAATCTCTAGTGACCAGAACCATGAAGGTGAAGTCATATGGCTTTGCTGCTTTGGGTGACACCATTGCCCCACGCAGTTGCCCACTTGAATCCTCGTGTCAGTGACATTTAGTGCTGGCAGGTCTCAGCAAGCATCTGAGAGATGGATGGAACATTTGATATTCCTAGGGCTCCCTGGAGTTGCTTTGGGGGCTACTGAGTAGGGAAGGAGAGACGCAATAACTGGGTTATCTGGATCTTCCTCACCACCCACCCTCACTTCCACCAGGAAGACACCCCTACTGCAGCTGCAGGCAGCACCACAGCATGGGGCATCCACAGGGGAGGGAGAAGGAGAGACACATCCAAAAGAAGTGTCCCATCCAACCTGTCTTAAGTCCACTGGCAGACAAGGCTTGGGCACAGAGGGAGAACTAGACCGGTACAGGCTCAGAACAGAGGGAGCTGCACAGACTGGCTGTGGATACACTATCCTGGAGCTTCTTTTCTCCACACACAGAGGAGAACTTGAGGAACACAAGTGGAGAGCACCCCAAGTGCTTACTCTCCATATCTGATGTTGCTATTTAGATTACTCAGCTGTGTAATTCAAAAGCAGAGAGTCACCAGCCCTTCTGAAATATGCAAAATCCCACCTGATCCGTCAACCCCCACTAGACCCACAGGCCGTTAGTTAGGGAGACTGTGCTTCATTTACATATTAACCCCAAACGAAAATCACAACTCACCAGTTGAAACAGCCTCATACTCTTAGTTTGGCTGGTGGTTATGAACTGACCACACGGTTTCTGTACTTGGTGGGTGCTGATGGAATGTGGTGTGAACCCCTACTATGTGCAAGGTCCTGAGCCTTAGGTAGTTCCTATCTCTCTGTTCCTTATCTTGTGGCCCCCTCTCAGACCATCTCAAACTCCTTACAGATCTCCAAGGGAGGGTATCCTACTGAACTGCCATGCATTTTAGCACATGCTGTTCCTCCTGTGTGGAGTACTCGTCCCTGCTTCTTCCTGGTGAATTCCTACTCTTTCCTCAAGATCCTGTTTTAGCATTTCCTCTGTGGAACTGTGTCCTGATTCCAAATCATTCTCTCCTTGTGTCACCACTGCTCTGAGTGCACCTTTGTTATAACGCTTACCATGCTTTATTTATGCCTCCTCCTCCTTACTGAACCCTGAGCCATTTAAGGTCATGGCTGCATTTGTTTCAATGTTGCATTTCTATCATGAAGAGCAATGACTGACAATAAACACTGAATGAATGAATGAAATAATGGAGGGGAGGCTTTTGATGAGATTCTACACCAAAGGATGTTTAAAAACCAAATTCATTTTTGATATGATTAGAGTCTGGCTTAAAAAGTAAACCAAAGAGTAGGAACAAATAGACAAGTGTGCAAATGGAGCAGCATTGATAGTGAGGACTGCTCCATAGGAAGTGGGAATGTTTAACTTGAGGAAGGGAAGACACAGGCAAAGGCAGAAGATGGGGAGAGGACTTCACAGCTGTCTTCAAAAACATGACCTTAGGGGCTGGCTCCGTGGCTGAGTGGTTAAGTTCGTGCGCTCCGCTGCGGCGGCCCAGGGTTCGCATCCTGGGCGCCGACATGACACCACTCGTCAGGCCACGTTGAGGCGGCAACCCACATCCCGCAACTAGAAGGACCTGCAACTAAGATATGCAACTATGTACGGGGTGGGGGGGTTGGGAAGGGAAAGCAGAAAAAAAAAAAAAAAAAAAACCATGACCTTAGAGCTGCATATAAAGGAGGGACGGTGCATGCTTTCTACGGTCCCAAGAGGGGAGAACTAGATCCCCTAGGTGGAAAGTACAAGAAAGCACATTTTGGCTTAACATTCTCTAGCAGTCAGGGCTGTCCAAAATGGAATGAGCTCTCTTGGAAAGTAATGAATTTTCCACTACTAGAGGTATTTGAATCTATACTTGTACAACCACATAATAATGGCATTGGACTAGAGGAATTTTAGGGCTTCTTCAAATCCCCAAATTCTATGTTCTTGTTCAAAATGTTCACCAGTAAAGCTGGTAGTGGAAGTGCTCTGTGGGGTCACTAAAAGTCATGGGAGACACAAGCAATTCCTAGTTTGAAATGCTGGGTTGGAAACACTAAACCACATCAAAACCTAGGTGAGTTACGATAAAAAAGGTTAGATGACCTATAAGGTGCTCAAGTATACGGTAATGCCCATCAGCAACTTTAGATACAGAACTAGGAATTACCCCTAGGAAAGAGATCTGTTGTTTTCCGAAGACAGCAGCTCAATGAGCCAGAGTCACACAAAATGTTAGGCAACATATCACTGGAGCAGTGAAAACAAAACAAAATGTACGATCCTACCAGCGGACAAATGCACTGGAGACCTCCAGGACAACCTGTGTTCCGGGGTCAAATTCCAGGAGGAAATAGAGGCACCAGATGAAGCCCGAAAGAACTAACAAGGTGATAAGTGTTACCACCATGTGAACACTGAGATTAAGGCCCTTCACTCTGAGAGGTTAAGCAGATTTAGAGTAGAAACAGACATAGTCACCAAATTCTAGAACGTGGGCAGTGGTTTTGGCTCCCTTCAGGGTCACAGGAACTTCAGTTCATCTGACTTCATTTACTAAACAACAGCACACGGCGGCCAGCATGGGCTGTTAGCATGTAACCATCCGGGGTTGGATTGGCTTTAGCTGCATGCAATGGAGACACCAAACCATGAGCCTCCTAGTCAGCAGCATCTTTGGTGCCAGCACACAAGTAATTTGTGATCCCTAACTGAAATTTGGAGAAATTAGACGTTATTTGAGTTGTAGTTGTGGTAAATTGGGCCTCAAATTCCTTCTGCCAATGTTCAAAGACTGGCAGGAAGAGATCATTTGATTGGTAAACTAAGACACTGGAAAATAGGAAGGGATCATTTACAAAAAGGCTGAGGAGGCAGAATGAAATCTATCAATTAACCAGTACATAGTCATTAGTTGAACTAAAGGATGCAATGGGACGGGCGTTGGAAATCAGGTGTGGAAGATTCCAGTTCTGGCTTTGGCACAAGTCAGAGTAGCTGTGGGACTTCAGACAAGTCATTCTATTACTCTGGGCTTTACTTTTGTCATCTATAAATGAAAGATTGAACTAGTCCTTAAAGTGCAAATGTTCTCTGATTTAGTTGGGAGCTAAAGGATTAAAGTTCCTATTTTGAATGCCACCTGCCATTGAAACCACGATCATACCAGTGATGAGGGCTCCTGTGTACTCAAAAGTCACACAACTGAAATTACTGTAATCTCAGGTTCATTTTGCTTTAAGGAGCAAACTACTCACAGGTGCATAGTCTCACCTCAGATTATGCTGAGGTCCACCTTCCCACCAAAGAGAGGCAGTAATGGTGGTGTATTTTGTGAAAATTTGGTTTCTGGGGAGAAGCAATTGAAAACAGTCCAAATTTATTGCTCATGCAGGAAAGGTTTTCATGCGTGGTTTATTTCACTTGCATTTCAACCATGTGGTTAGCACTTAAGTTTTGCTTTTAGTACTTATTTACATTCTTGTGCACTGAGCCTAAGAATAGCACCTTTTAAATGAGACTCTCTGCGTATGTAGCCAGATATGGGAAGGTTGCACAGAACCAGTTTCCTGTTAAAGAATCGCGACTTTTGACAGTTATTCTTGCTTCTCTCACTCTCTCTTTCTTCTGTTTGTGTTTGCTTACTGTCTTTTTTCTTAAAATAACATAACAGAGGTCACACAAATGCAATAGTCATTCCTACATCAGTACAGCTTCACATGGTGGAAACGAATAAAGAACGCTCTCAGCCCCTCCTTTTACAGACATGGACCCTGAGGCCCAGGGCGGAGAAGGAACTCCTCCAAGGTCACATAGCGACTCCAAGTTCAGTGTTCCCTTCATTCCATCAAGCAGCCTCAAATAGATACTATCTAAACAAAGCCTCCGGAGCTTAAGAGAAGGAGGATGGAGGAACAGTGCCCACAAATGAGGGGCTCCCTCAAATGCGTGACAAAGGCATTTGGGGAATGAAGGCTGGTGAGGAGAGAGAGGAGCCACTTGATAAAATTGTACTTAGGGACTCAAACTGAAGCTACTGCCTGAAAATTCTTCAACGCCCTCAGAAGTAAAACAAGCCAGAGTGAGGGTGTGTTGTTTGTGTGTGTGTGGGTGTGGGTGTGTGAGAGAGAGAGAGAGAGGGAGACTGAGTAGTACACTTTCACTGCATTCATCAGTGTCTGATGCAGAATCAAATGTGTATTAAGAATTATAGGGGCTGGCCCAGTGGTGGAGCAGTTAAGTGTGCACATTCCGCTTTGGCGGCCCGGGGTTCACAGGTTCGGATCCCGGGTGTGGACACGGCACTGCTTGGTAAGCCATGCTGTGGTAGGCGTCCCACACATAAAGTAGAGGAAGATGAGCACGGATGTTAGCTCAGGGCCACTTTTCCTCAGCAAAAAGAGGAGGATTGGCAGCAGATGTTAGCTCAGGGCTAATCTTCCTCCAAAAAAAAAAAAAAGAATTACAAATGTCCTCTTCTGTTCCCCTAGCTCCTCTCCTTTACCAGAATTTCATCTCGCCCTACCTTGCTTCACATCCTTAACCCTTCCCAACATTATTTTTGCTTTCCTCTCATTCCTGCCTCGACCCCAGCCCCAAGGCATCATTAACAGGAAAAAAACCAAAGTTCTTAAACGAGCAAAATTCCTTTAAGGAGCATTTTGATCATTAACTTTGGCTTATTCCCCCACTTTTGATAGATGTGGGAAGTGCTCAGTACATAGCAAGCACTGAATAAATATTTGTTGAATGAATAAAGTGTATATTTTAAATCCACCTTAAATGGTAAGATTAATAATGGCAGGCTTATATTCATTCATTCAACAAATATTTGTTGAGTGTCTGCTATGTAGCAGGCACCGTTCTAGGTGCTGGGGATACATCAGGAACAAAATGGGTGAGGTGTCTGTACACAGAGGGCTTACAGTACCAACTGCGAATAGGGAAGTGGAAATTACTCAGGATTTGGAGTCAGAATGCCTGGGTTTTGGATCCTGCTCCAGTATCTCGATGTAACACGGAACAAATCACCTAACCTCTCTGAGCCTCAGCTTATCCACACACAAAATAAGAAGGTGAAACACCTATATCAAGAGTTCATTGTGAGGACTAAATGTAATATCGCATGCAAAGGTGCTCTACAGGCACTTAAGCATCCATACAAACATTATTTATTTTTAGAATATTTGGTGAAGACAGTTAAATAGAAATCAATACTATATTTACCTGGGCCAAGTCTATTTAGTTTGGGGAGTACATATGCCACCTTCACTGATAAACTGACTCCCATTCTTGTCCCTGTTGATCAATCACCTTGAGGGCTCTATCCCCTCTTCCTTCAAGAGTCCTTGGTAAAGTCTCCTCCCCTCCCACAGGGAGGTGGGCTGAAGTATGAAATAAGGAGAGGCCTCTTAATAAAATGATAGAATGTTGATGACATTGAGGATTTATTTCCTTTCGTTTTAAGTTTTGAGTAACTTGGGTGTTGGCAACACTTCTTAACCACCTCATTGGACATTGCACTGCTTTCCAAACTAGCTATGTTCCAAAGGAGCAATTTAAATGCATTAACTCAGAACTAAAAGTGAAACAAGGGCCGTCAAACTCCCAAAGGAAAAGAGTTATGTTTTCAGCATTAACATGTAAGCTGATATGTGCAACATTAGAAGCACAGCCACTGGAGGCAGATAAAATAAAGGAGGTACTGGAACGACATGATTTTCTCTGTCTTTCTCCCCCAGGTGAAAAGGTAAGTAAAATAAGCAGATATTTTCATAACATACTTTATCAGCTTCTAAAGAAATGAATTTGAATCCTCTCATGTTGCTCCCCCAAAGCTCGCCAAAAGTTAATGAGGCATAAGATGACATTAATACTACCCCCAAGGATGCCTGCGATAGCTGTTTTCTTTGGGGAGGAATGATTAGTGACTTGCCAATGATCACACTCTTAAGTAAAATTCAAACTAAACCCTGAATCTCCAGATTTCTACTTCACTGGCCTTTACAAAGCCTTAAAATTCACTTAAACAAACAAGAAAGTAGAATACACTTTCTCTCAAGGAATAATTTACTGTAAGAAAGTCAAGAGAGGGAGAAGAGACAAATCTCCCATATAGAAAAATTCCAAATAATTTATGTAGCTAGTCCACTCTCAAGGAGAGAGGGCATAACTTCCCTGTCCGGAAGGGTGGGCTTTGCAGAGCAACTTCGTCCCAAAGAGGACAGTAAGGAAAGGAGGGAGGAAGAGTAACTTCACAGCAGAGAGACCTGACAGATGCTGCCTCGGCCAGGTGATCCAGGCCAACGTCAACATCACAAACCATGTCAACAGTACAGACCTTTGACATGATGTGATGAGAATGGCACTTTAATTCTGGGAGCTTCCTCCCCTAAACCCATAACTCCAGTCTAATCCTGAGAAAAACAAACAAATCTCATTAGAGATGAATCCGGTGGAATGTCTGACCAGTACTCCTCAAATACCTGACTAGTACTACTCAAAACTGTCAAGGTCATCAAAAACAAGGAAAGTCTGAAACACTGTCACAGCCATGAGAAGCCTATGGAGACATGACAATGTAATGTCAGATCCTGGATGCGATCCTAGAACAGAGAAAAGACATTAGAGGGGCCAGCCCAGTGGCATAGTGGTTAATTTTGTGAGCTCCACTTTGGTGGCCCAAGGTTTACAGGTTTGGATCCCAGGCACAGACCTACATACTACTCATCAAGCCATGCTGTGGCAGCATCCCACATACAAAATAGAGGAAGATTGGCACTGATATTAGCTCAGGGACAATCTTTCCCAAGCAAAAAGAGGAAGATTGGCAACAGATGTTAGCTCAGGGCCAGTCTTCCTCACACAAAAAAAAGGAAAGAAAAAGGTCATTAGATAAAAACTAAGAAAATCTGAATAAAGTATAGCTTTTAGTTAATAATAATGTTATAAATATTGGTCCATTAATTATAACAAATGTACCATATTAATGTAAGATAAAAGAGGAAATTGAGTGTGGGTTATATGAAGATTCTCTGTGTTATCTTCTCAATTTTTCTGTAAATCTAAAGTCTATTTTTTTTAATCAACCATAAGTTACAGCATACATAACATAACAGAAACAACTTACCAGATACTACTTTTTCCGTTTGGCTCCAGGAGTCTGCAAAGGAGATGGTGGCAGTTTCTTTGCCTTGGTGTAGATACGTGGAAACAGCTGAGCTATATAGCCCTTCGTGGCCAGTCACAAAGCCACATTTACACAAGCAGAAGTGAAACTGATTTGCCATCAGAGGGCTATTTATGACAATCTCCTCCCTCAGAAATTGACTTGTTCCATTTTCGCTCTTTTATTTAAACTTTACTTGTATGTAAACTGGGGATCTTACATCCTTCTCTGCCTTATTCCTACAAGCAGGCAGATATTGGTCATTTTTCCTCTCCAAAGAGATTGCATCATCCACCCTACAGCATCCTTTTTTTGAGGGTGAAAGTTATTCAGATGCATCTGACTTATTTGAGCAGATAGGAAAAACTCCCCAGTGCCAAAAGAGACAAAGCTGGTTCTCACATCCCCCAACACAAGACAACTGGGAGAGATGGATGATATGACATGGTGAAGATAAACGACTCTTGATACACAGTCTTGAAATTCACCCCAAACCAAACAACATTGGATTGTTTGTACAAATGAGGGTCATAAAGTTTTAAATAACTCTTTCTGGAAATTAAATTTTACATCTATATTTTTTTAAAAAACAAAACAGAAAAACTAATCTTTTTGAATCGCTGTCCAGGAGAGAAGAAAGTAGAACATACTCCATTTTGCTGTGTCTGGCAACCCATTAATCACATCAAGTACAGGTAAAAACCTATTTTTTTAGCCTTCAGCTTCAGGTAGTGTTTGACCTTCAAAGGCAGGCTCCGTCATTACAAGGACAAGCCTCAGTAACTGTAGGTATGTTTTTAGTCTAAAGTGGGGATCCAGAAAGCAAAGAGGTCAAAAAGCACTGAAGATAAATATTTAGAGTGTGACCTTAAAAATTGCTTTGAACTTTTGGCAAGATGGTGTGCCTCATCCATCAGAAAACCATAGAAATACCAACATAAAGTTCAAAACAAGAAAATCAGAGTGAATGTCATCATTAGTGTTGGGTCTTCTACTTACCTCGCTGGGCAAAATCACACCTTAAACTTATATGCATGTCCCACGTGCTTATCTCTCCCTCTACTGGCTGTTTCTTTACTTCAACAGTTAACTATATTCTTAGTCAAAGATAATACTTAAGTACCCAAAAACTAAAATTAACTCTTATCATTTTTAAAGCTGCCTGGGTTCTTTATGGTGGTCTTTGACACTCTGGATACCTGAATGTAGGTCTGTTGGAAGTCTGGACAAACTACCAGGCTGAATTTTCACTGAACTCACTGAAGAAACTGCAGCAATTGAAAGAGAACTTCCACAGAGCCCCAGCATCACACGCAACCACCTATCAGAATCTACACTCACATGTTGTGCTTTCCAGCCTGTTAATAAATGAACTGTCCATGCGCCCAGCCAAAGCTAATCCCTTCTCTTGTCCACCAGATTCCATCCCTTTTCTGCAGCTGCAGGACTAGATAGAGTACTTTCCTCTCTTCTCTTAATTCATCTAATTTTCACTCTCCACTGGACTATTCTCATTGGCATACACACTTGCTGTTAATTATCCCGTTTTAACAAACAAACACTCCCTTTGACCCCAGTTACCCTGCCAGCTACTACCCCATTTCTCTGTATTTCTTCATGGCAAAACTCCTCAAAAGAGTTGTCTAAACTCACCGTCTCAAAATTCTCACCTCTCAGTCTATCATAAATCTACTCTAGTCAGGCCGTCACTTCTACCATTCCATAAAACTCTCCTTGTCAAAGGCCCCAACGATCCTAGTCAATTTCAACACTCATCTTACTTGACCCATCAACAGCATTTGACCCATTGGATCAGTCCCTCCTCCTTAACACACTTTCTTCTCTTGACTTCCAGGTACACACACTCTCTTAGTTTTCTTCCTATCTTGTCAGCCTCCTTTGTTGGTACTCCTTTTCTCCCCATCCTGCTAATAACAGAAGGCCCCAAAGCTTAGTCTTTGGTCTCTTCTCTTTCTTTTCCACATTCACCTTGTTTCATAGCTTTACATTTCACCTACATGCCTATAACTCTCGATTGGTATCTCCAGTCTCAACTTTCTTCATGTCTTAGGCATGCCAAACTTATGTCCAGATGGACCCCCTCACAACCCCACTCCGCTTACAGTCTCCTCCATTTCAGCAAACAGCAACTACGTGTTTCCAGTCCCTTGATCCAAAAGCTTCAGTGTCACCCTTGATCTTGATGTCCCTTTTTCTCTCATATCCCACACCTGACCTGTCAGAAAGTCTTACTGACATCCCCAAAATATATTCAGAATCTGAACACTTCTCACCACCTCCACTGCTTACTACCCCAATTTGAGTCTAAATCATCTCTGGCCTCGATCAGTGGTTCCCAAACTTTGCTACACACTAGAACCACCCAAGGATCTTTAGAAAATACTAATGTCTAGCTCCCATCCCTTGACATTTTGATTTAATTGGTGTGGGGTGGGACCTGAGCACCGGGATTTTTCACTACTCTCTAGGTGATTCTAAAGTGCATCCAAGTTTGAGAATTACCAGTATAGGTATGATATAACCACCTAACTGATCTCCCGGCTTCTGTCCTTCGCCCCCTATAGGGCCTATAGTCTATTCTAAACACAGCAAAAAGAGATACTTTAAAATTAGAAATCAGATCATATCTCTGCTAAAAACTCTCCAATGGCTCCCCAAATCACTTAGAGTAAAAGCCAAAGCTTTATGATGGCCGACTAGGTCTCATAGGAGCTGCACTGTGTCCCACCCCATCACCTTTCTGACCTCTAGTACACTTCCCCTCACTCACTGCTCCATTGACACCGGCCTCCTTACTTTCCTTTAACACACCAGGCAACCTCTTGTCCTGGGACCTTTGTGCTAACTGTTCCCTCTACCTGAAATACTCTTCCCCCAGATACCTGCCTACCAAGTATTAACTCAAATATCACATTCCCAGTAAGGCCTATCCTAAGCCCTGTTTAAAATTTACAGCTGTCCTACCCACCTCGATCTTTCTCTTGTGTGAGGTAAAAGAGGGATGAGGTGGATGACAGTGCCTTCAGATAAGGAAGAGCGGGGGGAGAGAACAGATTTGGAGTAAAAACTGAGTTCTGTTTTGCACATGTTAAGTTCAAGATGCATATTAGACGCCCAGATCTAACAAGATATCAAACAGGGGAGAAGTTGGGGCTGGACTATAAAAATGGGAGGAGATAGACGGTATTTAAAGCTATGGTGCTCTGGGGACAACCTTGAAAGACAGGGCTGAGAAGTGACGCCTCTGGTCCACCAATACCTTGAGGTGAGGTAGACGAGGAGTTCACCAGAGACTGAGAAAAAGTAGAAGAGAAATCAAGAGAGTGTGGAGGGTCCTAAGAAGAAAGACTTTCAAGGAAGCTAACTCATGTCAGTTAATACTAGGATGACAAGGACAGATAACTACCACTGAATTTGGCCTGAGGAAGGCAGAAAAGCTGACCGGGGCAGTTTCAGTATCATGGTGGGGTCAAAGACTTGGAGTTACGTGAATTCTGGTGGGAAGTGAGGAACTGGAAACAGCATGTTTTCCTGGCTTTATGTAATGAGAGGGGTTCTTAATTTCTGGTCCATGAACAACGGAGATCATGGATGGGTTATCCCAAGTCCTGCCTCCAACCTCTGCCAAACTTCGTGCGTGTGCGCGTTTTTCTGGAGAGACCTCCGTAGCTTTCACGATGGCCATCGACGATGCGTGCCATTCGTCGGAGACCACGGTGACCACTGGCGTCAAAGCCTGCACCTCACACTGTTATTCGATGCTGCCGGTCTCTCCCGGGCTCTGACTGGGACTAGCGGGCTCTCCTCCCGCGATCTCCCGCTCCCCTTCCCGCCTAGCCCCGTGACGTGACGCCCCCTGGGCTCCTATACCCTGTACTCTCTCATGTAGCCTTCCTGGCGCAGTCTCTGTACATAGGCTTTGTCCGGTCGCCACACTGTCCAGGTCGAGCATTCTAAGGCCCAGGTGCCATTGCATTCAGACGCTCCCACTCTACAGCCCTTCGACCCCCGGCAGGATCGCCTCCGCCACGGCTTTCCTCCTCCTGCGGCTCCGCGACCGGCCGCTGGGGGGCGGGCGGACCTTGGCGCTCGCCGTTTTCTGGGAACAGCTTTACGATACACTGACCGTCCTTTTACGACAGGCCGGGGTTGCTTTGTGGCTGTCAACTTTCCCCGTGGTCTGAGTCGGTAGCTACATTATCTGCGGAGACGGCTGCTGCGACAGCTGAGCGATGAGGCAGAAGCGGAAAGGTGCGAAAGGGAGGGAGAGGCAGAGGGGGAAGGGGAGTAGTAGGGAAGGGGCCAACATCTGAAAGGTCAGATGCTGAACCCAGTTTTTCCCGCGGAATCCGCTGCCTGGTCCAGTCGCCCCGCCGCCTGGGGTCAGCCTGTCTGTTGGCTCCCTGCCTTCTCGTTTTACCTATTGTGGTTTTTAAACCAACCTACCCTTGCTCCTCCTCTTTGGCAGTCACTTGATGTCTTTTGCGTAAGTGGCAGGAAAAGCTTTATTCCAGGGTATGCCCTCCAAGTAGCTAACGTGGTCGGTCGATTTAACGCGTTCTCGGATTGTAGTTTGCTAAGATTTGTTTTAGGACACATTTCACGTATTTTTTTTTTTTTAAATCCTAAGTTAAGAAAGAAGAAAGACCCTAAAGTATTGTTGGATTCTATGGGACAATTATTCAGTTATTCTCATTTGTATTACCTCCTAAGTTAGAATGCAGCAATTCCATCTTTAGTTTTTCGACGGGATGGAGTCAGATTTCTAGTGTTTTTTCACAGGTTCTAATCTTATCTCTGTGCACTCATTTGAGCAGTGGGCCTAATAATAATGATGGTTATGATAATAATAGCTACTATTTATTGAGCCTTTGCTATTAATTCTGGAGTCGATATCATCTCCATTTTACAGATGGAGAAACTGAGGTTCAAAGAGTTAAGTTGCTTTCCCAGCCCAAAATTATACTTAGGAAGTGGAACTGGTTGGTCAGGCTGTCTCTGTGAACCCAAAACACATAAAATTAAAAATAAATCTGTCCTTAATCAGTATGCCTCTTGGCATAAACTGCAGTTTCTTGGAGCAACAGCTGCAAGTGTCATTCAGTTCTCTTGTGGCATCAAACTCTACATGCCTCAAATTAATTTGTCTTCTTCCTCTAACTTGCTCCACCTCAGTCTGTCAGGCCAGACAGCTTTACACTTTTAATTTCATCTATCACCAAACCTTGTTAGTTCTTACTTAGAAATCACCTCTTGAAATAGTTTATTTCTCATCATTCCAGCCACCATTCTCCTAACCTGCCTTCATCAGTAACTAATATTTGAATAGTACTTTGGCTTTCATATACATTACTTCAGTTGATTCTTACAGTGGTCTTATGAGATGTGTATGTATTTTGCCAATTATGCAGGCAAGGAAATGGGAGGTCAGAATTCATTGATCTTCCCATTATCACGCATCCTGTAGGAGTTGGGAGCTAGGGAGAGGAGCCTATTATCCAACTTTTTTACTATAAATCTTGTGGGGATTTTTTTACAATGTTGCCTTTCAAGAGGCTTTTACTTAGTATCCAGATAGTATGTATTTTTTTCATCTTCTGAATCATTTTTTGTATCCTCATTTTCTTTAGTGTGTTTTGTGTACTAATTTTCTTAAATAACTAATTTCATCTTTTGACTCCCAAACTTGAGAATATATAGTTCTCCACTGTCTCTTGCATTTCATTTAAATCCGTTTGCCTAGTGGCTGATGTACCCTGTAATCTATTCTTTACTGAGCCATGTTAGAAGCCCTGTATTCTAGTTAGATGACACACCTTCGTACAGCAATAGGTAATTCCTCTATCCAACATTGTTTCTTCTGGATTGTACTCTGTTTTGCCTGGTCAAATCCTGCCCTTTTCTTTAAAGACCCCTGTGCTGTTTCCTCCACGATGCCTTTCCTTACTAGTTTACTTCTCCAGTTAATTCTTAAGACAAGTGGTTTTTAAATCTTTATCTATTCTGTTTTTATCACCTGAGTCCCCTTTTCCCCTCCAAATAAATTCTTATGCAGAACCTCAATATATAAATAGATGAAAGCCAAGCTGTTTGGTTGAAATGGAGAAAGAGACCCTCTTTATCCTTCCTCTTTCTCTCCCCCTCCCCCTTCCTCTTCCACCACCATCGCCAGCCCTACCCCTGTTACATGGCCCCCGAGGTGCCTTTGTGGAGCTCTGAAGTGCTGGGTTACATGGTTTGAAAAGCGTTTAGCCTTTAGTTATAGGTGAACATTTTTTTCTCTTAGATTGCTTTGTATGTGTTAACCTTGCCTCATTAAATTGAAGGCGGCTTGGTACAGTGAAAAAAGCATGGAAGTTGTGGAGAAAAGACCTGGATTTGAGTCTTAACTATACCGTTTACAATGGCATCTTAACTTGCCTTAATTTTTCACATCTGTAAAGTGGGATAACAATACCTAACTTCCAGTCTTGTTGTGAGGTTTCAAATGAGATGAAGTAAATGAAAGGGCTCCATAACTGCCAGGCCTTTCTCATCTGTGCTTCTCTCTGATGACTTTGTTATTTTTGTACACCAGCTTTCTTTACAGGCAGGAAGCACGCTTGCTAGCAGCTCCCAAGCTGAAATCTCAGCTTTTCTCACTGGAGAGAGACTGGGGTTTTTTTGCCTTGAGGAAAAGAGCTCAGATTGGCCTGACTTGGATAGGTGCCCATCCTTGAACCAGTCAACTGTAATTGGGGGGATGAGGTCATGTAAGAGCATGTCAGCTTCTGCTGTTGCCTTTGAGATGAGCAGGGGAGCCTCAGTTGCCAGGAGAAGGTCATGATGGTGGACAGACTATACTGTATCTTAGAGGTTAAGATCCTTAGACAAGTATAGAGCCCATGTCCTTTGTGTTACAAAGTAATACTGCATTGCTTTGTAGTACTGCTTCTGCAGATACCTGGATTTGAGTTTCAGCTTCACCCCTTGGTAGCATTTTTATGAGACAGGCAAATATGCTGTTCTGTCTATTTTATACCATTCTGAGAATCAGATGAAATAATGCGTCTAAATGTAATGACAAAACTGGAGATAAAGGGAAGCTATTTTAACTACTTTGGTGCTTTCCTATGTGATTAGGTTCTTTCTCCTGTTTGTCTCTGTTCTTTTCTGTATCTATCATTTTCTTGCTGCATGTGCTTCTAAAGTGAGCTCTTCCCATATGTAAGTGAAGCCAGGTTTGTTTTAAGTTAAAGATACAAAAGATAGGATCAAATTGTAAACAATGGAGATTTAATGTCTTGTGAACTTGAGCTATTCATTTGGCATGGTTGGAATGATTTTGGAAGGAAAACTGCTAATATATACAAAAATCTTTACTGAATAATGTGATTTTTTTACATTGTTAAACATTGTCTTTCCAGGAGATCTCAGCCCTGCTGAGCTAATGATGCTGACCATAGGAGATGTTATTAAACAACTAATTGAAGCACACGAACAGGGGAAAGACATCGATCTAAACAAGTAAGTGGATCTATAAAAAAGAAGGTAATCTTGTTCTTAGGTAGTAGATCTCTTTTATGAAATTATTAAATACTGCTTGTTGTCTATCTCATATTTTATTTTTCAGTTGAAAATTTTGCTTTCTGCCCTGTCACTCATTTATGGCAAAGTTGTCTCATAGACTAATAATAGTGATAACTTCTAACATTTCTTGGGCACTTACTATATTCCAGTCATTGTTACTAGGGCATTATATGTACTAGCTCAGTTGATCTTCTCAAAAGCTGTATGAGGTAGGTGCCTGTATCACCCTCATTTGACAGATGGGTAATCTGAAACAGAGAGAGGTTAAATAATTTGTTCAAGAGTAAATAACTGGGAATCGGCAGAGCTGGGATTTGGAATTAGGTCGTCTGTCTCCAGAGCCCACGTTCTCACCTTCTGAGCCACATCACTTCACATCTTTCTTGTCTTCCCTGCTGTCTCAGAGGAAGCAGTAGCTCTCTGCCAGGAAAACCCTCCCTGTGGGGCCTTTGGTCTAATCCAACCCTTACCTCCTTCAGAACTCCTTCGCCGTGTTCATCCGCTTCTCCACAGGCAGGTTCAGCTTGGACTTTGCTACACCCTCAAATGAGAGTGGTCTTTGCTCTCTGCATCTCTTCTTTTCACTGCGTGTTCATTATATAGATCTGCTCTAGTGAAAAGCTTCTCTCCCCCTCCCAGGTCAGCAATGATCTAATCACTGCATGCATGACCTTTTTTTTAGACTATTTTCTGTTACTTGAGATACTACAGTATTTGACGCCTTCCTTGGAACATTGTGCTTAATAAACTTTTGCTACAAGAATAGGTAACTATCCTTTTTTTGACTATGAAGACGTTGTGTTTTACTGATTTTTCTACCGTTTCTTTAACAGTTTTATTCTGTCTTTGTTGGCTATACTGCTAATTATACCAATCTTTTATTTCTAGTGAACATTTCAACATCTTGTATATTTTTGTTTTTCTCTTTAGTTTAGCACATCTAAAGCTAAAGCTAGCATCTTCTTTAAAACCAGCCCCTACTTGGATGTCCTCTTTGCTTAATTGTGTTAACCCTCTTCCGGGCTTGAAACTCTAGTGTCATCTTTGAATCTTTTCCCTTAGGTCCAATGAGAATCTAAATTTTGCCTACTCTTTCTTCATTATGACTCTCACTTTCATTTCCATTGCTAACTCTCTATTCCATCCCTTTTTAAAGTCTAGACTACAGAAATAGTTTATACTTTCAGTCCCTGTTAATCTCTTGATGGATTAATTTCCTCTTATCTTTTATCATTGTCATTTCCCTGTGCAGAAACTTTAGGCGTGTCCCCAGAGCTTAAGGAATTAGATGCAGATTCCTCAGCCTATTATGTAAGGCCTCTCGATCTGGCTTCACCTTACTTTTCCAACTTTTTAAACTTCTCTACGTTGAAAATCTGCTTTCTGTCAAGTTGGTGTACCCATATTTCTTAAAATATGTGCATTCCTGTGTTTGAGTCTTCCCGTAAGCCAGCCTGTCTATACTCAGTGTTGTCTTCGTGTTTTCGTCGTCTGTGAAGCCTACTCTTTTTTTCTGTGCCCATTTTTCGTGAGGGTCTCCTCAGCACACACTGAGTTCCTCTGGAACTCTGGAAGCATTCATTGTTATGTGTGTGTTTTGTCACATATATTTTTATCAGTCAGATGTGCATGCCTGTCTGCAAACACAGAGCATGAAATGACTATGCCTTATACCTCCTGACATACCAAGTAGTTAGGTAGTCTCTTGTACATGTCAGGTACTCAGTTAACATTTATAGAAAATGATGCAAACACCCCACGATATTTCTAAATGGATTAAAATGAGACGTTAAGATGACTCTTAGGGTTTGGCTAACAGCCAAGAAAAGAAAAGCTGGTAAAATTATAGAGAAAAGCAAGGAATTATTAGTCGGGATAAAGATTACTTCTGGGGGTTAGGGATAGAGTTACAATCAGGAAGCAGCAAACAGATCTTCTGAAGTACACATTATATTCTCTTTCTTGGAGTGTGGTTTCACGAGTGGTTGCTTTACAATTGTTAAAGTACATTTATATATTCTGTCCTTTGTTTTTTATGTATATAATATTTAGTATTAGAAGAAGTTTTAAAATGCTTTAAAAAATATATACTTTATTTCCTATTTGCTTCTGCATAGCTTTCCTTTGAATTGTTCTTTTCTTTGTTTGTTTGCTTGTTTGGTCTAAGATAGTGGTTCACAATCAGGCATGATTTTTCCCCCACAGGAGACATTTTTGGGTGTTACTATAGTAAGAAGGGGGCTGGTGGGTAAAGGCCAGTGATGCTGCTTAGCATCCTACAGTGTACTGAACAGTCCCCCCCAACACAATTAATCTGATCCCAAATGCAGTAGTGCTGAGGTTGAGAAAAGGGTAGAATCCTTTGAAGCTGAAGCACTGTTTTGAATGATGCCTACATTGTGTCACTATCCTGGGCCCTTCCCTGTAGATATAATTTTCTTTCTGGTACTCCAGGGTGAGAAGAGGAAGTCATACATTCATGAATTTTGTTCTTCTATTTCTCTGATATTCACAGATGGTAAAGCCATGATTGTCATCTGGTGAAAGCATAGGGGAGTGACAGGAGTTGATGGTGTTATTTGTAGGTCATCCTTTTGGTAGCTTGTCCTTGGAATATTGTGATCTTGATAATACTAAATGCTTTACTTTCAGGGTGAAAACCAAGACAGCTGCCAAATATGGCCTTTCAGCACAGCCTCGCCTGGTGGATATCATTGCTGCAGTCCCACCTCAGTATCGAAAGGTCTTGGTCCCCAAGTTAAAGGCAAAACCTATCAGAACTGCCAGTGGGGTGAGTGATTCGATCCATGAAATATTGATTGTGTATCTGTTGTCCCAGAAATCCCTGCCTCCGTGCAACACCCAGTTAGTAAGGTGGAGGTGGGCGATTCAGACTAATAAAATCCGTATGTTATGATATGTGCTGGAGTGGAGATATGTGCAGAATGATAGGAGGCATAGAGAGGGAAAAAATATGTTGTGCTTAAAGGAGTACATGATGTTTTGGTGTCTTTAAAGGTATAGATTGAGCCTTGGTGACTATCACAGTATGATAAATATTATTGGCCATCTTAAGCCAGTATCTTAAGGCTTTCAATATAATTGATACTTATAAAAGATAGTTTTAAAAGGTAGTTAATAGTGCAGAGCCGTTCTATATATGGTAATTGTGAGACAATTGACACAATAGGGAGCATTATGAGAGTCCAGAGGACAGAGATGTCCCTGCAGTTAAAGGGACAAGGGAAAGCCCAGTTGAAAGCATGGAACTTTGCTTAACTTATGAATGGTGCTCCTATAAGCAGAGAAAAACAGGCTCAAGGAGTGGTGGGAGCAAGGGCACAGGGAGCTAAGGCACAAAGGTAGAGATGATAGAAGAGGTGTGGGTGTGCAGGGAGCAGTGCGTACAGCAGGCTGACTGGACTTGATCAGTCGTTTGGGAAAGCCTCAGGACGTTGGGTTGAACGGTTAGTTTTGGATCAGCTTGTAAAAGATCTTCAATGTCCCATAAAGAAGGTGGACAATAGGAAACTGGTAAAGATTTTTAGAGGGGGAGTGATATGAACAAAATAGATTTTTTCAAATTAATTTGGATACAAGATATAAGGTAGCTTGGAGACAAAAAGAGCAGTTAGGATACTCTTGGTTTGACCTAGGTATGAAGGGTTAAGAGCCTGAATTAGGGTAGGGGCTCCAGGAAAAAAGGATGAGTGTGAGAGCTAGGGTTTGGATCCTCTTAAAACGTGGTTCCCAGAATAAATTCTGTGTTCTTAATGTGATTTAAGTTGTTCAGTCTGTTAAATGGATGGAGATGTTATACTTCTAATAATTGCAGCTTATGTTCCCTTGTTTGGTAGTCATATCTCCTGGATCGTATTGCGTTTGTGGCTAATTAAACCCCAGAACTTTTGCATACAGTGTACTACCAGTCCTGGTCTTGTCTCCTTTGTGTTTAAGTGTTTTTGTTTTGTTTGGTTGGTTGGTTGTACCTAGTGTAACAGGCTCTTTAAGAAAAACTAACAGTTTCAGACCCTTCATTTCCTGTTTTTCCCCCTAAAGCAACCACTTTTAACTCTTTGCTGATTTCTCAGCATTTACTTCCATATCTCTAAATAACATGCTGTATAGATAAGTCTTGAATTTTTAGTTTTAGGCATTATGTAAGAGCTTGCCACTATGGAAGACAAAGATTTAGCAACCTTTCGACCTGACCAATACACCTGGCTTCCATGACAACCAACTTCTCCTCCTACCTCAGATCATTTCTTTTCTTTCTTTTGAGGGCTATTCTTGTTCTGCTTGCCTCTAAAAGTTGATTTCTGTTTTTTGTGGTCCCAGGCCCAGTATTTTTAGTACTGTATGTGCTTTCTCTGGTGATCTCATCCATTGATGTTTTTAAGTACTGCCATATACTGACTCGCAGCTCCGATCTCTCCCTGAGCTTCAGGCTCATGTCAAATTGCCTGTTAGACATCTCTCCTTTGACTGCCTGTACACTCTTAAGTATAACATAACCAAAACTAACCTCAAACTTGCTCGTTTGTATTTCTTGTCCATCTTAGTTCATGGTGCTCTCATCCACTCAGTTTCCAAAAGATGTGAAGTGCATTGTGCATTCCTACCATCGCTGGTAGGAATGTTTTGGCCTTTATTTCTTCTTTAGATTACTTGTCATTTGTTAGTCTATTAAAAATATCAGAAGTACACAGCTGATTGTCATTCCTTATCTGCTGTTTATTCTCAATGCTTTTCTTCCTGCTGTTACTCTGGTGTGATTTGTTTTTACTTTTTTATAGAGCAGTTTTAGGTTTACAGAAAAATTGAGCAGAAAGTACAGAGAGTTCCCATTACTTCCTTTCCCCTCCCTGGGTTGCCCTATTATTAATACCTTGCATTGGTTTGATACATTTGTTATAATTGATGAACCCATATTGCTGTGTTATTATTAACTGAAGCCTATAGCTTGCATTAGGGTCACTCATAGTGTTGTACACTCCATGGGTTTTACCAAATGCGTAATGTCATGTATCCACCTTTACAGTATCATATAGAGTAGTTCACTGCCCTAAAACTCCCCTATTCATCCTTTCCTCTGCTCCAAACCTCTGCCAACCACTGATCTATTTACTGTCTCCATAGTTTTGCCTTTCCAGAATGTCATTTAGTTGGAATCCAGCAGTATATAGCCTCTTCTTGCTTCTTTCTCTTAGCAATGTGCATTTAAGGTTGCACCGTGTCTTTTTAGTGGCTTGATAGCTCATTTTTTCTTAGTGCTTAATAATATCCCATTGTCTGAATGTCCCACAGTTTGTTTATCCATTCACCTGTTGAAGGACATCCCAATTGCTTCCAGCTTTTGGTAATTATGGACAAAGCTGCTATAAACATTAGTGTGAAGGTTTTTGTGTACCTATACGTTTTCAACTCATTTGGTAAATACCTAGGAGCATGATTGCTGGATCATATGGTGAGACTATTTGTAGCTTTGTAAGAAACTGCTGAACTGTCTTCCAAATTGGCTGTAACATTTTGCATTCTTGTTGACAATGAATTAGAGTTCCTCTTGCTCCATGTGCTCACCAGCATTTAGTGTTGTCAGTGTTCTGGATTTTGGCCATTCTCATAGGTGTGTAGTGGTATCTTATTGTTTTAATTTGCAGTTCCCAAATGGCATATGATGTTGAGGATCTTTTCATACAATTATTTGGTATTATTTCATATACTTATCTCTATATCTTCTTTGTGAGGTATCTGTTCAGATCTTTTGCCCTATTCCTAATTGGGTGGTTTTTTTTTATTGTGAAGTTGTAAGAATTCTTTGTATATTTTAGATGTGTGTCTTTTATCAGATGTCTGTTTTGCAAATATTTTCTCCCAGTCTATGGCTTATCTTTTCATTCTCTTTAACAGTATCTTTCTCAGAGCAGAACTTTCAGATTTTAGTGTAACCAGCTTACCAATTTGTCTTTCATGGATCTTGCTTTAGGTGTTGTATCTAAAAACTCATTGCAAAACCTAAAGTCACATAGGTTTTCTCCCATGTAATCATCTAGAAGATTTTATAGTTTTGCATTTTACATTTAGGTCTATTATCCATTTTGAGTTTGTTTGTATTTGAGTTTCTGTGCGGGTTTTTTTTCTTAGGACACCATGATTGTTATTATTCTTAGTGATATCACTATTAATTACAACAATACCTACCATGTGTTGCCCACCTGTTACATTCCAGTCACTGTACTGGTATGTTTTCTAATTTAGTCCTCAAAATAGTTTTGAGGCGTGGGTAGTATTGTCTTCATTTCACAAAATAGGAAAATACACAGTTAGGGACAGAGAAAAAATTCAAACCTACATCTCTTTGGCTGACTCCAAATTCATTGCTTTTTCTACTTTATCAGTAATTTTTAAGCTGTATTCTACAAAACTACAGGGTTTCTTAGAAGTTTTTTAGGAGCCACTATGGGGAATAATGGAGAAGCCATGGGAGCAGGTCCCATCTCTACTTCACCCAGGGCTGTTTCTTTTATCTCTTTTATAAATTGAGGTTCTAAGTAAAATGTTATGTGAAAGGTGAGTTCTCCTGCTTGAAAAAAATGTTTGAAAACTATTGCACATTGCTTCCCTGGCCTCCACTTCCCCTGTCTTCTTAGCTCAGTTAACTCTTAGTCGGCATGATTGTGAGTGCCTCCGGAAGGCATCCCTGATTAGCTCTGGTCAAGGCTAATTAATTGCCTTCTTTGAGCGTTCCTAGTATTTTCTACATGCTTCTTACTATGTGGTTTTAAAATAGCTTATTTCTGTATGTCTTCCTCTCCTGCTAGGTAATATGATTTCAGAGGATAGAGGCAGGGCATTAATATTTTTGTAGTCTCGGCACCCACCTGCTCTGTGTAGCTCAGAACCTGGCCTGTAGGGTAGGCCCTCAATAAAAGATGGTTAATTAGATTGACCCCATCAGTGGCATATGTGGTGGTGTCTCATCTTAAATAAAAACATTTGTTTGAAAATCTAAGTTTTTAATTCACATTTGCAAAATTATTTATTTTGGAGTTTCTCTAGATCGCTAGTGATTTAAGTTAAACTTTAGTAATTTTTATTATGAAAAATAATTATAAACTTACAGAAAAGTTTAAAATCCAGTTCAAAGAACATTTTCCCCTAAACCATTGAAGTTGCAAAGCTGATGCCTTTGAATACTTTCGTGTGTATTTCCTACAAACAAGGACGTTTTCTTACATCACCACAGTATAGCCATCAAAATCAGGAATTTAACACTGGTACATTTCTATCATGTAATCCTCAGAACCCTTTCAAGTTTCACCAGCTGTTTCAATAATGACTTAGAGGACCCAGTTTAGAATCACGTGTGACATTTAGTTGTTATGTCCGTTCGCTCTGGATGCTTCCTCTGTCTTTCCTTGATTTCATTACCTTAACACTTTTGAAGATTTCAGGCAAGTTATTTTGTAGCATGTCCCTTAATTTAGCTTAATCAGATGTTTCCTCATAATTAGATACAGGTTATGCATCCTTGGCAGGAAAACCACAGAAGTGATACTGTGTTCTTATTATATCCTCTCAGGTGGTGCATAGTTTCATTGATGTTCATTTTGATCAAGATGATGTCCACCAGGTTTCTCCTCTGTAAAGTTATTCTTTTTCACTTTGTAATTAAGAAGTTTTGTGTGGTGAAGTACTTTGAAACCTTTCAGGACATTTGGTACTGTCCAAAACGTCCATAAGACATTTGGTCCACCCTAAAAGTTCCTTGATATTTGGTCCTGTTTAAAACATCTTATGACATTCGGTCCACTCCAAAAGTTCCTGGACATTTGGTCCTGTCCAAAATGTCCATGAACATATTTGGTCAGTCAGATGGTTTTGGACAGAACCAAATATCAAGGACCTTTTGGCGTGGACCCAGTGTCTCCATGGACATTTTGGATAGGACCAAAAATGAACAGATATGAAGGACTTTTTGGTGTGGACCCAATGTCTTATGGACCTTTTGGACAGGACTAAATGGTCCTGCAAATATCAAGGACTTTTTGGCCTAGACCAAATGTCTAATGGATGTTTTGGACAGGATCAAATATCTGCTAATCCTTTGAAACTGTGTAAATATCCTGTTCTTATCAGACTTCCCGTCTACTCATTTGTTTATTTGTACGAATGGATTAATGGTTTCCTATTTGGTGAATTATGATCTGTTACTTTCATTGTTTATTTTGATGTGTAAATTATCCCATATTTGACTAGTGGGAGCCCTTTCAAGCTGGTCTCTGTGTCTTTTTTTAATGTCCCCATCATTCTTTGAGCAGTTTCTAGATTTCTGTCATAGAAAAATGTTCCAGGCTCATCTGCTTTCTTACCCCAGCCCTGGAATCAGCCATTTCTCCAAGGAGCTTTTTAGTAAAGAAGGGTATTTAGAAACCAAGATCTGGTGTGCTCACTGCTATTAGCGTGTTGCTGCTCCCAGACCCTCTCAGTGGACCAAGCTAGGACACATATATGTATGTAGGCATACATACATGCACATACGTATACATTACACATTATATATTTATTGATATATCGATCTATGCAGATTGAAAACTGTGAGTTCACAACAATAGCTTCATTTTTATCCAACCTACAGAGTTCATTCTAGTTTTGTCACTTGCCATATTTATGACTTTGTTCTCTGACAGTAAGACACCTGGCTCACATTTGCCTTAGTGTATACCCTTATCTGACCAACCACCCTCGTGTGTAACCAGTACACCATCTCTGCCATCACCTCTTTTCTCAAGCAGATAACTCATCTTGCCCCACTTGAGCTCTGATAGACCCCTTTGAGAATATTTTGCACACACTCTGAAGTCTAGCTTCTCGTTTGATAGTCTCTGCTGTAAATGTTGAGATCTAGTGTGTCCATGAGGAATTTGACTTACAAAGGTTAGGTTTAGATATAATTTTATAGAATTGCATAATTTTTTTCTTATAGGCTATTTTAGTAAAACAAATCAGAGCAAGCAAGAGAGAATAAAAATTACTTTAAGTGACTTTAAAAATTATTAATTCCTGGGCCAGGCCCAGTGGCCTAGTAATTAAGATCAGTGTGCTCTGCCTTGGCAGCCTGGGTTCACTCCAAGGCACAGACCTACACTGCTCTGTTAGCAGCCATGCTGTGCTGGTGGCCCACATGCTAGAAAATAGAGGAAGACTGGCATGGATGTTAGCTCAGGACGAATCTTCCTCAGCAAAAAAAAAATTATTAATTCATTATTTTGCACTTAATTTATTGTAAAATATAATACACACTAGTATATACAATGCATATGTACATTTTAAAGATTAATAACATTGAAAAGAGATCACCCTTCTACCCAATACCAATACATTTGAAGCCTCTTGTGTGCTGCTTCTGCATTCCTCTCCCTCTTTCTGAGAGAGAACCACTCTCCAGAATTTTGTATTAATTATTCCATAATAGCTTTTTAATTAATCTTTCTTTCACAGATTGCTGTTGTGGCTGTGATGTGCAAACCCCACAGATGTCCACACATCAGCTTTACAGGAAATATATGTGTGTAAGTATGATGATTTTGGTAAGGGGGGTGTGTGTGTGTGTGTGTGTGTGTGTGTGTGTGTGTATTTTAATTGAATTAGTAATTCCCCTAAGGCCTTGCTGGTGCATGCTGGTAGTATTTAAAACTGTAATTTGATAGATTCATAAGTTAGTTCTTTGAAACAAGCAGCCATTGATAGGATATTTCAGTGCTTTAAAAATGAATCAAATAAAGATTGTAATTTGTTGCAATATATAGTAAAGAAATATATAGGTTATAGAACTCAAAACAGTAGACATTCTGTTAACTTGATAAATGAAATGTGAAATTATGAGCTGCCTAAATTCCAAATATCAAAGATTTAAAATGAATTTGGATCAGAAAATTATCAAAATAAAAGTTATGTGAATAACCTCTAGACTTCTTAGATTTAGATAATTGGAAAAAGTAGCAGAAGAATGTGTATGTACTAGGTAGGAAGATTAAACAGGAGAAGGATTTTCTTAAGTATGGTTACCAAGAGAGTACTGTGAGTATCAATTCAGACTTAGGAAAACTTAAGTCCTGTTGTTTGCCCCTAAAAGCTTAAGCCTCTAAAATAACAGCGACTGCAATAGTCTGAAAATGACTGTAATAATGTTCCTCTTTAGGCTTATCTTGTTTACTCGTTAGTAGAAAATATATTATTTGCAGATACTGCAAAGGTAGACTCTTCTGTTAGGATTAGAAAATGAAGCTTATTTGATATCTGGATTTTAGGGAGACTGTAGGATACTTGAGCTCAGCTGTTGAACTAAGTTGTGTAGCTGACATCCTCATTGTTTTGTTGTCTTGGCAGATACTGTCCTGGTGGACCTGATTCAGATTTTGAATATTCGACCCAGTCTTATACTGGATATGAGGTAAAGTAATGTGAGGTTGTCCTGAGGAAATGTTACATCATACTTTACCTGTACTGGGCTTTTACAAGTACTGGCTTTCTTAAAGTTTTTATTTTTTATTTTTTTCTAATTACAAAAGTTGTTCATTCACCACATATTTGCTGAATGACTGCATATATTGTTCTAGTCACTGGAGAAATACTTATGTAAGCGCTTATTATTAATATGTCAAATACCATTCTAAGTGCTTTACGAATTTAAACCTTAAAGCAGCATTTTGAAGGTAGACACTATTATTATCCCAGTTTTCTGGATAAGTAAACAGGCCTAGAAGGCTTAAACAACCAGCCCAGAGACACGCTGCTAGTAAGTGACAGAGCCAGCTTTTGAATTCTGTGCTCCCCACTGCTACATTGTATTGCTTCTGCAGCAGTGAAAAAACAAGTAAGGTCCCTGGTCTGGTGGAATTTATCTTCTAATAATGGAAAATAGACGATAAAGAAACAAGAAAAAAATATCAGGTGCCAGTAAGTGCTAAGCAGAGAAGTAAAATCAAGTAAGGTGTAGAACCTGGGTGGATACTTAGCTGTGGTAGCTAGGAAGGGATTGTCTGAGGAGGAGAGACTTAAACTGAGTCCTGAATGTCAAGAAGGAGCCTTTCAAGAACAGCAGGAAAGAACATTCCTCGTGGAGAGAATAGCCAGAACCAGGAGCTGTGGTAGGAGTGACGGGGTGTTCTGGAGCATAGTGGGTAAGGGGAAGAATGAGATTGGAGAGACAGATGTCAGCCAAGGGTAGCAGTTTGGCTTTTATTTGGGGTGTCATGAGAAGCCATTAAGGTTTAAAGCAAGGGAATGATATAATTCAATATAAGTATTTAAAGGATGATTTGATGGCTCTGTGGGGAAAGGATTGATGTGGCGGCAAGAGTAAAAGCAGGGGACCGGTGAGCACGCTTTTCAAGCAGTCATCCTCAGAATAGGTCAGCAGCCAGCAAACCAGGTGACTTTTTCTTCTTGTATATGGTTTTTTATTTTTGTTCTCTTTTCCATAGTTCAAATTTTTAAAAATATAAAAGGAATTATTCAGTGAAAAGTTTCCTTCTTATTCCTGTCCTCTAGCCACCCCTTTCTGCTCCAGCACTGCCCCCAACAGACAATCAGTATTCTCTTTCCTATACACCCTTCAAAAATATTATATGGATATATAAGCATATATGTATTCTTTATCCTGCTTTTTTATGCGTAAGTTACACGTAACCTTGCACCTTGCCTTTCCATTTAACAGTATATCCAGAGAAGATTTGATATGAGTACATTGTTTCATGCTATTGAAATTCATACTATTCATATTGTTGTATAATAGCATAAAGGCTTTTTGTTTACCATTACAAACTATGTTGTATTTAATGACCTTGTTTAAAGGTTATTTTACCAAGTAAGTCTTTTGAATATGTATGCACAGCTATGTCTTTGAGTAGTATATCAGTTTGGTGACCCTGGAGATTCTACAAGTGTTTGCACAAAGATAAGTATGATTTGAGGAGATACCCTGCTGTTGAAACACTTCTGACGATGGGGTGGAGACTAGCCAGATGCTAGTCAGAACATTCATTTGAACCCTGACGAGACAGAGAAAGGAAGAAAGGAGCATGAGAAAATTTTATTTTTAATACAACCCTTTTGAAACTACTTTTTAATTTAATGTGGGCATAACAGGATGTTTTTCTCTTTTTTTTCTTAGCCAACCTCCATGCGAGCTATTCGTGCTAGATATGACCCTTATCTACAGACAAGACACCGAATAGAACAGGTAAGTTTTAAAAAGCATGTTTAAATTAGCTTTTTATGCTTGGTTAGAAGGTATCATTGTTTAATTTGAGTTGAACCTGAAATAAGAACTAAGAGAGTGTTTTTTCACTTTGTAAGTTTTTAATACCCATCTGAGGGAGGCAGACTGTAATCAAAACGCTTCTTCCTTTAGAGACTGTATTATTTTCTTTAAGGTTTTTATATTGTCTAAATCTTTTATTTGTAGTAAGTCATTTATAATATGAAATTGATGGAATATAGATGTGTAGAAGTTCTTAGATAATAGGTGGATGGATTGAACTTTAGCTTCCATAAGCCACATACCTATTGTGACTGGTTTGCTTGGGTGGGAAAAGGGAATCAACTGCAGATGAGTACGAGGAAGTCTTGGGGGTTGTGGAATTATTCGATATCGTGATTGTGGTGGTGGTTACACAACTCTAAACATTTATCAGAACTCATCCAATTATATACTTAAAGTTAATGGATTTTATGGTATGTAAATTATACCTCAATATAACTGATTAAAAAACAAGTACTGTGTAAATGGCCGTGCCCTGTTCAAGAAATCTGAACATTAATACAGACTTTCTTTTTTACAATTTATTTTAAACTTGTCCAATTTAAAAAAATAATGAGCACTGTCCATAGTTTTTACAGTGACATCTAGTAGGGCAACTATAAAATCTCAAATGGAAGGTAGTACATACCATAGTCAGTGAGTCGCTTCTTTGTTTATTTAACTAGCATCATTAGTGAATATCAGCCAGTTGTAATTTCACTTTATTGTCACCCAAGCGTATATGGGTCAGGATTGTCAGCTATAGGAGAGGACCCCACCTTGGGGGAGCCTGCAGAGTTTGGAAAAGCATGTTCTAAACTAACCATTGCTTCAATTTCTTTTTTAGCCATGATATTTAATTCATTTAAAATGTTTCAATAGAGGCACTGGTCCAATGGCATAGTGGTTAAGTTCACATGCTCTGCTTCAGCAGCCTGGCGTTCAGATCCCAGACACAGACCTACACACTTCTCATCAAGCCGTGCTGTGGCAACATCCCACATACAAAATAGAGGATGGTGGGCACAGATGTTAGCTCAGGGACAATCTTCCTCAAGCAAAAGAAGTTGACTGGCAGTGGATGTTAGCTCAGGGCCAATCTTCCTCAGAAAAAAAAAAGTTTCAATAGAGTATGGAATATTTATGTTTACCAAAAAGGAGCATGAATTTTAAAAGATTTAGAAACTACACAGAGCAGTGATTCTTTTCTTGACTGTAAATGCACTAGAATCATCTGAGTAACTTTTCCAAAAAACCAGGTCTTCACGTCTGGAGGTTTTGATTAAATCTGGTTTAGAGTCCTGGCAAGATAATTGAAAAAGCTACCAGGATGATTTTGTTATGTATCCCTTATGAAAAACCATGGATATAGAATATTCTTTTAGTGTTAATATGTATATACACATGCTTACATATGTATATTTGCATGTATAGGCATATACATTGCATGTATGTATGTATAAATATAAATATGTGTACATAAAGATGTATGTATGTATAAATCATTTCCTGTTTTCAGAAATAAGTATAAAAAACATTCCTTTTTGTCTATATGAAGTGTAGACATGCTTTACATACATTAATTTGAGTTCATAATTTGGTAGTCCACTTGATCCCATTTTTCTCAGGCCTAAGATAACAAGAGATTTAAATGCTTGTTTTTAAAAATTAGAATCTTGGCTTATTGTAGTTGACAAAATGAAAGATCCATACCATTCTATCCCCTAGTAGAGGAGACATCGTATTTCATATTTTATCAGACTTTTATTTTCCCTTTTTTTTGGTCTGGAAAGCAGACTTGAGGTGCCACCTGTACCCAGAATCTTCACAATTGATTTAAAAATTCAGTTTTAACTTAAAACTTTCTTAATTTTTCTTTCTAATATTATTTTTTTTTCATTTGCATCATGTCTTGATTGTGTTGCATATAGTCATCTTCTTTGTCCCCAAGGCTTACCACAAAGTCTGGCGTAAAAGACATGATCAATAAATATTTATTTTATTACATATTATTATATTTCCCTTTACTGCTTTCTAGTTTACATTCTCTGTGCATTTAAATTTCTACTTAACTCTGCAGGTATTAATGCCAAGTTTGTTTATTATTTTTAATTCTCACTCTCCTTCCTTATTTGAGCTATAATTATTTTTTCTCCTCCAGACTCTGGAATCTATTTTTTTGAATCTACCTTATTCACTAAATATGTTTAATTGCTTCTCATTTTTAAACTATACTGATGAAAACACTGCAAAATAAAATTCAAAGTTTGCAATACCCTCTTAGAGTAATTGACTGTATCTTTCTAATGGTGATGAATTTATGTCTTTCAGTTAAAACAGCTTGGTCACAGTGTGGATAAAGTGGAGTTTATTGTGATGGGTGGAACATTTATGGCCCTTCCAGAAGAATACAGAGACTATTTTATTCGAAATTTACATGATGCCTTATCAGGACATACCTCCAACAATATTTATGAGGCAGTCAAGTAAGAATTTTATTGTACTCTCCTAAGTGGTGGTCAGTTATCCTAGCAGTAGCCTGTGAGAATTCCTTCTACTCTACATCTGCATTCCGAGTTCTTTTTTGGGGGTGGGGAAGGATTTTATTATTTTTATTTGCATATATTTGATGAGTTGTAAGGTTTAGTACATTTTTTCCCAGTTTTACTGAGATTTAATTGATATTCAGCACTGTATAAGTTTGGTGTACAGCATCACGATTTGACTTACATATATCGTAAAGTGATTACTACAGTAAGTTTAGTTAGTACCCTTATCTCATATGTTCCTAGTTCTTGTGGTTACTTCTGTTTTGTGGGAAGAGATTATTGGCATTACTATTCTCAGAGAAAGAGTAATTCACAAAATCACTGTAGATCTTTTCAGCCTTAGGTTGGTCTAAACTGCAAGAGTAGTATTGACTGGGCTAGTTGAGTTTTCAGCCCACCCGAAAAGAGCACTGGGGGTAACTTTATCTGAAACATTTAACTGCTATAAAATCAACAAAACAAGTGACCATTACTTGGTATTATTTACTAATAACTGCTATTTAATAACTATTAAATAATTTCTGTTTATGAATGAGATCATTTATTCATTCCAAATTCTAGTTGACAAAGCAGAAGAGAATTATGCATTTCTTTGATACCTCATATCTCAGTGTTTAGCAACAAGAATATTAAGGTTTCATATATAGTTCAATGATTTAAGAAGTGAAAGTCTTAAAATAGTTTTTATTTTCAGAAGTTTCAGAAACACCTGGCTAATTCCTGCATAGGTTACTATTCCCTCTTATTTACCAAATGTTTAATAAGGGCCCACCAGGTACTGTGCACTGCTGTGGGCACTGGGAGCAACATGGGGAACAGACAGATGTTGTCCTTGCCCTTGTGGTGCTTATGTTCTACTTTTTCAACAAATCAACAGTAAGTATGGTGATGGAGATAGCCAGATTACTGTGATAGAGAATAAAGAATATGGTTGCCTAGACAAAGTGGTGATATTTAAACTACGACCTGAAGTACAAGGAGGAGTCAGTCAGGCCAAGAGCAGAAAAAAATAAGAGAAAGGCATTGAAATGGGGAAGAACTTGGGGTATCCTAGGCACAGAGGGGAGGCCAACGTGGCTAGACTCCAGTGAACAAGGAGAGAATGTCATGAGGTGAGCTTGAAGAGTTAGGTATGGGCCAGATTGTATATGATTTTGAGAAGTTAAAATTTTATTTGAAATGTAGTAAGAAGTAGATGGGATTTTAAGCAGAAGATTGACATATTCAGGTTGATGAGTAAGAAGGTCATTCTGGCTCTTGTCTAGCCAATAGATTAGAGGGGTGTGAGAGTGAAAGAGGGAAGCCAGACAGAAGACTGTGGTATCCCTCCTAGTTCACGTGAGGGTGGGCGAGAAGACAGGATGAATTAGAGCTGTATTTTGTTGTTGCAACTGGCAGGACTTTGGACTGGGTTAGGGGTAAGAAAGAGGAAGGAATCAAGGATGACACCCAGGTTTTGGTTGTAGGAAATGGTTGATGGGTAGTGCTGTATACTGAGATGGAAAAGACAGGGAAGAGCAGGTTTGTGGAAGAAAATCAAGAATTTTACTTTGGATATGTTAGGTTTGAAATGCGTAGGATACATTCAGCTGGAGATGTCATGTAGGCTATGCAAGAGACGTCTGGGCTTGCTATACAGAATTGAGGATTATGAGTTCATAGATGGTATTTATAGCCATGCAAATGGTAAGATCACCTAATGGGAGAGTTTCCAATCTCCAATACTGCATGAAGAAACAATTTTTAGAGCAATTCTTATAGTATGATCCCATCATTTTTGTGAACAGGCACATGTAAGTATAAATACGTAGGAGAGGTGGTAGAATGATGCTCATCATAGGCGTTAGAGCTAAGGAGGAAGGAATATGGGAAATGGGGGTAAAAGGGGACATTTACTCTGAATACAATGTGATAAGTATTTATTCACTTATTTAATATTCACAGTAAACCTTAGAGTTAAGTATTTAACTTATTGCTATTGTACAGGTGAGGAAACTAAGACACAGAGAGATTAAGCAACTTGTCCAAAGTTACACAGGTAGTTGGTGGTGGAGAGGGGCTATGAAAGCCAGGCAGCTTTGCTTTCAGAACTTTGCAATGATGCAAGAAACTGTGGTAGGTGTAAAAATGAATGAGTGTGTATGTCTTTGTGTGTAGAAGCACACATATGTGTGCATCATCAGAGCTTCAAAATGTTGGAAGAAATATGGTCTCTTTTTTCTTGCACTCCCTCTCCTGATAATACTGAAAATCGAATGATAGCTTAGAGGAAGCTGCCTTCAGGCTTTTTTCTGGCTTCTCTTTTATGTTGGGGGCAGTCATATAGCTAATTTTAAGGTCGTTCAAATAATGCTCCTTTTAGAGAGTTTTTTATAGGGTAAGTAGGACCACATTTTAATTAACTTAAGGATGCACTGTCATTGAAACATTTCTTGGCGTGTAGTAGCCATAAGTAAATGTGTGAATGAATTTGGAATGAATGATTAGTATGTGGGTAAATTTTGACAGCTAATGACCTTGGTAGGGCTACCTCTTGGAATTGAGGATAGGGACATTTTTTGTGCCCTCCCTACTTCTCCCATCCCCTGCACTTCTTTTGCTCTCCTTTGGGTTTGTAAAAATGAAAAGAATAGAGAGGATGTTTCATAAATTTAAATAAATATCAAGGGTAGCTGGAGGGATCTGTGTAGAGTTCGGCAGCTGGGAGAGTATGTATGAGCAACCTACTTTGTCTGATTGTCTCTGGAGAATATAACAGGTTATATGCCCATGAATCTAGACTTTTAGCAACAGCTGGCCAGTGTGATCTCTTCCTCCTACAGGGTCTTTTAGAAGCAGGATGAGGTGGTGATCATGTTTTTACTGTTCATTCAAAACCTTGATCATTTATGAATATGAGTCATGCTTACTAAAACACTGAAGTCTTTCAAACTTTAGAAGAGTAATGATGTAATCCAACTCATTCTTCTTAATGATACTGAAAATCAAATGATAGTTTAGAATAAAATGTAATTTGAAGGAAAACAACCTTAATTAGTTCAAAGCCCCATGACATTAGAATGGCAACAGTACCTCAGAGTGTTACTGACTAAAATTCATTCAACTCTGAGAATTCCCTAGCAGGAGAATCTATCAAGACCATTAAATTTTTCTACCCATGCTTCTATATTCCTCTTTTCTCAGTGCAGCTGTTCTTGTGTTGCAGACCTTGCATATTAAGTGGAATTGAGCTATAAATGTCTTGGACTTGCCCCGTCCCTCTGACCCTCATAAAAGTTTCCACAAAGCTTTTCACAGTCTACCATGTGGGTCCCCTGGGTCATTTGAGCTAGGCCAACTGTAGATCTGCATAATGAAATTTTAGGATGCAGCTAGTTTGACATTTGCATGAGTTGAAACTTAAAAGATTTTGCTTTATTCCTAGTCTAAAGTTTTAGCTTTATTTGTGCAGAAATTTTCTAGTGCCTAGAGGTGTTTGTAAGTTGTTGGGGTGAAAATGGACTTCTATATTAGAACTAGCTTGCTTCAGATCATGAAATGTTTGTAGGCAAACCCCTTTGGAGAAGAAAGCCTCTTTCTGTAATAGACTAGGCAAAGCCAGCGTTGTTTAGTTTCTGTTCTTGAATTTACCTCAAGAGGGCAACAGACACTTTACTTTCAGATAAAAATGTATATATGATTTGAGCCTTCATTGCAACAAATCTCATGAGTGGCTCTTGGGAAGTAATAAAAGTACAATCTGGGAGCCATAAAACCATCCATAAATGTTACACTGAATCCTGCCAACCCACACTTGACATGTTTTGCTCCTTTCTCCTGGTCTCTCTACTTTTATGAGATAATCTAGAAAAAGCCAATTTGTGGCATCTTGTTTGCTTTGTTGAGATAAATTTTTACTACCAATTCTGGTATTTGTTTTTTAGGGAAACTATGTAATTTGAAGAAATAGTCTTGTTTGTACTATAGAACTAGAGACATAGAAAACTATTTTCAAAAGTTAACATCTTTGTGAAATAAAGAGCAGCCCAGAGATACTGTGTTTTGGACATAACATGTTTTTTTCCAAATTTGGGGATGAGATATTTACCTTGCCGTTCTCTATGTTATCTTGCACATAGGGTGTTCGTGAAAACTGGTTGGGTTACCGTACAGTGTGGCCCACCTTTCTCAGTTGTAAGGTGATAAACTGCATGTTTATTTTAGTAGTAGTTGATATTAGTACAACTACACAGGTGTAATACTGACTTTCATTAGCCTAGCAGAGTTTTTTTTTAAGATTAATTTTAAATTAAGTTAAAGTTTACATATTGTGACAGAGTCAACAACACTTAAGGTTGAAAGTCTCTGTTCAAATTAGGGTCAAGTTCTTCTATCAGCTTGAGTGTCCCTGCTTTGCTAGCATGTGTCTAACCTGATTTAACTTTTGCTTCTTTCTTAAAAGATTGAGTCAGGGTAACGAAAAGCCTAGCAAGGTGAACCTGGTTATTACTTAGGGCAAGTTAGTGGCAAGCAGTACGTTATATCCTTGTAGATGGGAAAATTAGAAAGCCGAGTGAACAGAGAGTTCAAGGACAAAGCAGGTATGGTTTCTGTGAAGGCTCATTAAATCAAGCAAAGTGATAATCACTCATTATTATCAGTCAGACTGAGGCTCTTCAGTAGTCTCCAGAGAGCAACAATTACTGGTGACTATCTTCCTCTAAAAATCATAGCTCTGGAGATGAAAAGGACCGGTAGTGGGATCTGAGTCACCCATTCACCAGAATGCAAATGTTGCCAAGTAACTCAGAACAACCTTTTAAAGTAGTTTTATTTTTTTTCTAATCAGCCTTGCCCAGAAGCAGTTTTACATTCAATCTTTAATGCTCCTTGACTGTTTTCACAAGATGCAATTTAAAAGGGTAGTTACCCATCAAGAAGTGGGTGAGTCATACCTTCTCCCTGTGGAATTTTTAATTCATTTCTATCCCTTCCTCTTTTTTCCCCCCATCAATGACTTTAAATCCTTCAACTATGTCCTTATGTGTCTTGGAAAAGCTAGAGTGCTAGGTAGTTCTGGGTACCAGGCCCAGAAGTCAGTTTCATAGACTTGCTTGCAGAGTTATGAGGAAAGCAAAAGCAGCCTAAGAAGGCCTGAAAGTGACTATTGGCTGCCCTGGACCTTATTTCTGGCAGGTCTCAGAACCTCCTGCATTTCTGGGCTTTGGCTCTAGTACTCCCCACCCCTCACTTTATGTATTGACCACTTTTACTTCCTCCCTTGTCAACCGGATTTTCATAGATGGTGACCAGGATCCTTAACATTACCAGTCCAAGCTAGGATGCGATCTTAGTCATCAAAAGAGATATTAGTTGTTTTTCTTCCAATATTTTATTTTAAACAAACAAAAATTGAAAAAATTTTCCAGTGAGCACCACATACTTATCACTTAGATTGTACAATACTTGATTTATCACATACTTATCCAACTATCCATTCCTATGTCCATCCATCTATCCCTCTTTTTTTTATGCATTTCAAAGTTGCAGACTTCAGTACACTTCTCCCCAAATATGTCGTCATGCACATCATTAACTAGTTTATTGTTTGTGGTGTTTTCTTTTGAAGTAAATTTACATACAATGAAATGCACAGATCTTAAGTATATCATTTGACGAGTTCTAACAAATGCATATACCTGTACAGCAAAGCCCTATTAGGCCATAGAACATTACCATCATCTCAGAAAGTGAATCCTCACCTGCACCTCCCAGAGCAGCCACTGTTCTCATTTTTTCCCCTTCCATAGATTAGTTTCACTTATTCTAGAACTGCATATAAATGGAACCATATAGCATATATTCTTTTGTGTAAGGCTTCTATCACTGAGCTTGTTTTGAGGTTCGTCAATGTTGTCGGCTATTTCAGTATTTACTACCTTTTTAGTGCTGAGTAGTGTTCCATTGTGTGCATAGACTACTGTTTGTTTATCTGTTCCATTGATGGACACTGGGCCTGTTTCTAGTTTGTGGCTATTATGATAAAACTTAAATGAACATACTTATACAAGTCTTTTTGTGAATATATGCATTTATTTCTCTTGAGTAATAACTAGAAGTGGAATTGGTACATCATGTGTTTAATTTTATAACTGCCAGACATTTTCTCAAAGTAGTTGTACTATTTGTACTCCCACAGGTAATATGAGTGTTCAGTTGTTCTGCATCCTCACCAGCATATGGTATTGTCAGTCTTTTTAATTTTAGCCATTCTAGTGGGTGTGTGTAATGGTATCTTTTGTGGTTGTAATTTGTATTTACTTGATGACTAATGACGTTGAATGCTTTATTATGTGCTTATGCTTTCTGTAATATTTCCTTTGTGAAGTGTCTGTTAAAATCTTTTGCCCATTTTTTATAGGACTGTTATATATCCTGGATACTAGTCCTTTGTTAGATTTATATCTTGTAAATATGGAAACCAAGTCTGTGGCTTGTCTATTCAATGTGTCAATGATATCTTTGAGCAGAAGTTTATTTTTTTAAATGTTTTTTAAGACTGGCACGTGAACTAACATCTGTTGCCAATCTTCCTTTTTTTTTTCTTTTTTCTTCTTCTGCCCAAAACACCCCAGTACATAGTTGTATATTCTAGTTCTATGTCTGTCTGGCTTTGCTGTGTGGAACACCGCCTCAGTGTGGCCTGACCAACGATGCTAGGTCCAGGCCAGGATCTGAACCAGCGAAACCCTCGGCCGCTGAAGTGGAGCATGCAAACTTAACCACTCAGCCATGGGGCCGGCCCCAGAAGTTTTTTATTTTGATGAAGTCTAATTTACCACTTTTTTCCTTTCACAATTACTGCTTTTTGTGTTGTCTCTAATAAACCTTTGCCAACTCCCAAGGCAAGAGGATGTTCTCCTGTGTTTTCTTCTAGTTACAGTTTTAGTTTTTGTATTTAGCTTTCATATTTAGTCTTATGATCCATCATAAATCAGTTTTTTGAGTAGTGTGAGATAGAAGTCAAGGTTTCTTTTTTCCCCTATAGATATCTAATTGTTTCAAAATTACTTATTTAAAAACTTCCCTTTCCCACTTAGATTGTATTGGCACCTTTGTTAAAAAAATCAGTTGTCTATATAAATATGGGGCTGGGCTCTCTTCTGTTCCATAGATCTATTTTTCAATCCTTATGCCAGTACCACACTGTCTGGATTACTGTAGCTTTATAGTATATCTTGAAGTCAAGTTCTGTAAATCTTCTAACCTTGTCATTGTTTTTCAGAATTGCTGTGGATAATCTCGGTCCTTTGCCATTTCCTTATAAAGTTTAGAATCATCTTATAAAGTGTGATGGGATTGGGATTGTGTTAAAACTATAGAACAATTTGGAGAAAATTGATAATTTAACAATATTGAGTCTTTCAGTCCATGAACATAGTCCATCTCCTCATTTACTTAGGTCTTCTTTAATTTTTCTTAGCAGTCTTCGGTGTAGAGATTTTGTAAGCCTTTTATTAAATTTATTCCAGAATATTTTTATGTTTGTTAATGATATAGTATGTGAAATTTTTACAAGTATTATTTTCAAGTTGTTTGCAGCTAGTATCTAGATATACAGTTGATTTTTGAATATTAACCTTACATTGTATGACCTTACTAAATTCACTACTTAGTTCTAAAAGTTGTTTTTGTAAATCTGCTAGGATTTTCTTCATACACAATCATGTAATCTGCAAAGACAGTGAGTTTTAATTTTTCCTTTTGGGTTTTGTATGCTTTTCTTTTTCTTGCCTTATTGCAATGGTTGGGACGTTTGGTATAGTGTTAAATAGAAGTGGTGAAAGTGGGCCTCTGTCTTATTGCTAGTAATACAGGGAAAACATTTAATATTTCAATATTAAGTGCAATGTTACTTGTGGGAGTTTTCATAGATACCTTTATTAGATTGAAGAAGTTTGCTGAGAGATTTTATCATTAACTCATTTGTCTAATGATTTCTCTGCATCCGTTTAAATGATCACATGATTTTCCTCCTTTATTCTGATAACATAAATTATTTTGATTGATTTTTTTAATGTTAAGCTAACCTTGCATTCCTAAGATAAGACCTATTTGGTCATAATATATTATCCTTTTTGTATATCACTGGATTCAACTTGCTAATACTTTGAAAAGAATTTTCTATATTGTTCATGAGGGATGGTGGGCTGTAATTTCCTTTCTTGTAATTTGTCAGATTTTTGTATTAGTGTTAAGCTGGCCCCATAAAACAAGGTAGGAGTGCTCCCTCCTCTGTTCTCTGAAAGAGTTCATATAAGAAGAATGTTATTTCTTTCATTAAGTATTTGCTAGAACTTACCAGTAGGACTATTCAAGGCTGGAATTTTCTTTATGGGAGTGTTTTAGATGATTAATTCAATTCCTTTAATAGATAAAAGGATATTCAGATTTTCTGTTTCGTCTGTGTCCATTTTGATAGTTGTATTTTTCAAAGAATTTGTCTGTTTCATATATGTTATCAAACTTTTCAGTATTAATTTGTTCATTATACTCCCTTATTATGCTTTTAATATTTGTAGGATGTTAGTGATCACCCCTTTCAATTCTGATATTGATCATCTGTGTTCTCTGTTTTTTTCTTGATTAGTCTAGTTAGGGGTTTATCAACTTTATTATTCTTTTCAAAGAATTCGCTTTTGGGTTTGTTTATATCCTCTACTTCATTGATTTGTGCTTTTATTTTTGTTATTATCTTCTACTTTCTTTGGGCTTATTTTGCTCTTCTTTTTCTATGACTTAAGTATGGTTTAGAAGCTTGGCCATCATTATAGACCTTTTTTTTTCTAATAGAAGTATTTAAAGCTTTAAGTTTTTCCTCTAAGCTCTGCTTTAGCTGAATCTCACAAATTTTGATATGTTGTATTTCAATTATTATTCAATTCAAAATATTTCCTGATATCCTTTATATTTCAACTTATGGATTATATAGAAATGGGTTGTGTAATTTCCAAATTTCCAAAAATATGGGGTTTTTCTTGATAGTGTATTGGTGATTTCTCATTTAATTTTGTTTTGGTCAGAGAGGGCCTTTTACATACAATTGCAGTTTTTTAAAGTTTATTGAGACGTTTTGTGGGCTGACATATATGGTCTCTCTTGGTGAACATACTATGTATATTTGAAAGTATGTGTAGTCTGCAATTATTGGATGTACTGTTATATCTGTTAAATCAAGATTGGTTGATAGTGTTGTTTAGATGGTCTTTGTCTTTGTTTTGGGGGATTTTTTTTTGTTTAGTTCTATCGGTTGCTAAGAGAGAGGGATATTAGAATCTCCAACTATGATTGAAGAATTATCTATTTTTCCCTTTAGTTATATTAATTTTTACTTAATTCGTTTTCAAGATCTGTTATTAAGTGCATACACATTTATGATTCATATATTTTCCTAATGTATCAACTTTTTATCATTATGAAACTACCTTTTTATCATTATGAAATGTCCTTTATCCCTGGTCTTGAAGTTTCCTTTATTTGATGTTAATTTAACCATTAACAGCCTTCATGTGCTTACTGTTTGCCCTATATATTATCTTTTTCCATCCATTTACTTCCCACCCATGTGTATCTCCGTATTGAAAGTGGATTTCTTGTAGGATATAGTCTGCAGTAGTTGGGTCTTGTGGTTTTATCCATTTTGACAATGTCTGCCTTTTAATTGAAAAGTTTCATCTGTTAACATTTAATGTAATTAATGATAATGATTGTGTTTGCATCTGTTGGTTTAGTCACCCCCTCACTTTGGTTTTCAGTAGCCAAGAATAATAGTTTTGGTGAATACTGTTATTGTCTAATTCTGTGAAGAAACTCCCTCTGCTCATTAATTTTAATTTTAAAGACATTTAAAATAAAAAATTAAAATTAATTTTAAAGACATTGAACTGTCTTTCTGAACTTTCTTGTAACTTGTTGAGTTTCTTAATAACTATTTTCAATTCTCTACCATTTACATTATAAATTTCTGTGCCTTCAGGATTGGTTTCTGGACACTTGTCATTTTCCTTCTGGTCTGGAGTGTTAATGTATTTCTGCATGCTGTTTGATGGGTGTACCTTTGCTGGCATATAATGGTAGTATCTGATCACATTCCACCTGCCACCACTGAGGAGGGCAGGAGCTCTGTTTTCTGAGCCCACTGAATCCCCTGAGACTTGTGCTCTTCTGTTGGAAGTTGTGCCAGTAGGGCTCTCTGCGTCTGGCCACCACTGCTTCACACACTCAGGCACAGGCACTCTGGTGGGGATCCCCTGCCCTGACCAACCAGCTGAGCTGGTGTACCAGGCGAGGTGGCGGGGGAGGGGCTGCCTTCTTTCCTGCCCATGCTCCTGCTCCACACTGACTGGCGGCCCACCTTGGCTGCTCGGCTTGATGGGGGCGCCCCCATGGTGACTGAGCTGCCTTGGTGTGGGGTGTTCCTGCAGGTTGGGAAGCAACTCTGAGAGCAAAAGCATTCCCGCAGAGCACTGCCTTTTCCCCTGTCTCCTCACAGAGTCATACCCTGGCTGCTGCATGAGGTCCTGTGCCCTAGGTTGCTGCTGCTGGGGAGAGGGAGGAGATCCGCTTACCTCCTTCCACTGCTTCCCGGGGGATCCAGTACCCCCACCTTCAGATGTATGGTTGCATGGATCTCTCAGATGTCTATTTGTGTTGTGCACATATGCTCTGTCGGTTAATGAATGTCCTTTTCGTTGTATCTCATGGTGAGGAGACTAAGGGAACAGCACACTCCTCCATCATGCTGAGGTCACTCATCTGTCTAATTCTATATAAGGCATTTTTTCTATATTTTTTAATGGGGACTGTCTTCTTAAGAGAGAGGATCCCCATATTTAGCACAATGCCTTAAGGACAGAGGGTACTTAGTAAATCTTGCTACATGAGTGCAGTGGAAAGAACTGTGCATTAAGAATCAGGAGACTTAGGTTCTAGACTTACTTCTGTTATTATCCTACATTATTACCTGTTTCAAGCCACTTATTCTGTGTTTTAGTTTCCTCATCTATGAAAATTAGTAGGTGGATCTAGATTATCTCTGAAATTACTTCTTTCTCTGACATTCTATGGTTTGAAGATTTCTATTGGAATGAGAATTTTTATCTAAAAGATGTGTTTGCAAGTTGTTTTTCATCTAGCATTCACTTTCTGACAATAACAACTTTCCTATAATGCATTTATATATAGACCTTAAATTAGAATGTAAATACAATGTTAAAAGAATGTGTGATAACGTGATTTTTTTCTATTAATAGTGCATTGCTGTTGGTTCTTCCACTGTCTGATTAGGAGTATAAAATGATAGCATTCTTGTCAGCTATTGAAAGAATCAAATGTTACGGGTTGTTTTTGTATACCTTAAAGTTTGTCAACCAGTGTGATAGGGAGCAAGGGTTGCTGATTAGTCTCTAAGCTACAGTGTCACCAGGTTAGTTTTTCATAGGTAGTATTCATTTAAAAATCAAAATTCTGTTCCTCTCGGTCCCGGATCCAAGATGGCACCGTGAGTAGTCCTCTTTGTCTCTCCCCCTTCGAGTCTACAATTATTTGGACACTTATCGCTTAACAAAGGATATCCAGACAGCATCTCAGGACGTCTGAGATACCCACGCGACTATACATCGGAAGGCAGACGGACTTTCCTCCGGGAGGATGTGGAAATAGGTGAAAACTCTCCGACCCCGACCGAACAGCCTAGTACCCGCAAGCGGCTTTCTTCCAACGGACGCCCCCAGAAGATCAACACACATCTAGGGCAGGAGCGAGCACACAACAGAGGAGCGATGGTGGAAACAGGTGACCAGAACCCTACCTAAATCCCCCGCAATTACTCCTAAACGCAGAGGGAAACTTTGGAGTTGCACACCTGGGCCTGTGGGGAGAGTCTCTCCCCGCCATTGGCAGGGAGATCCTGCCTGGTGTTCGCGGCACCCGGAGGGTCCCAGAGAGAGTCGCTGAGGGTACGGAGGTCTCCCGGCTGCCACTGCCGGCACGGTGGGGCTAGGGATTGCCGGAGATATCCGAGCAGACTGGGGCTGGGTGAAGCTCCAAAGGCCGACTCCTCGCCCCGGAGGGGAAGCTCCGGAGTTCCGCCTGGGCAGCAGACAAAACTCTCTGTCTGCCATTAGCAGAGGGGCCACGCCCAGCATTCACGGCTCCGGGAAAGTCCCGGAGAGAATCCCAGAGGGCGGGGCGACCCCCAGCTGCCGTTGCCCGCCCCGTGGGACTAGGGATTGCCGGAGATTTCGAGGAGGACTGGGGCTGGGGGAAGTTCCAGAGACCGGCTCTGCGCCCCGGAGGGGATGCTCCAGAGTTCTGCCAGGGCAGCAGACAGAACTCTCTGTCTGCCTTTAGCGGAGGGGCCACGCCCAGCATCCACAATACCAGGAGGGTCCCGGAGAGGAGAATATTAGGCAGGGTAGCAGCTGACCAGCTACCACTGAAATCAGGATCTCCGGCTATCCCCCCAAGACAGGGCAAAGGGCTCCCCGAGTTCCTGGGGAACAGGACTGGGGCTGGGGGGAGTTCCAGCGACCCAGCTCCATAGCCTAGGGGGAAACCCTACAGGCTCACAGCAGCCTCAGGGAAAGCCTCTGCACAGCACCAGTAGAAAGCACCCAGCCGGCAGCCACAAGGCTGGAAGACCCCGGGACAAAAGCAGCATAGCTAGGTGAACTAACCACAGACTGTAGAAGATGCCAATAGCTCTCCTGCGACCCATAGTGGACAAGTGAGATTTTGTGGGTGCCGACAGCAACGGAGCGACTAATATAAGTGATCCCACCCCTGGCCGCTGGAAAAGCCCATAACACCGTTACAGACCCCAAGGAGGGAGCACGTCTAGGTGGGCTGCAACAGTAGGCACCCACAGCCTGAAGCCCCCCTGTGATGGCCCCCATGGCAGAGGAGGGAATCCAAAGGACCACTGTGACTACGAGGAGGGGCCCAGGCCCAGTTAGCAACTGCGGACAGGGTTCCTGGTTGGTGCAGTATAAACAGCTGCTCCCCCACCGCAGCAGCTGAAACAAGTGAAAGGAGCAACTAAACTCTATCTCCATGCGGAGGCACAAATCAACAACATCAAGCAATATGAAAAAATACATTAAATCTCCAGAACAGAAAGAAAATAACAAATACACAGAAAACAATCCCAAAGAAAATGAGATATATAACCTAAATGATGATGACTTCAAAACAGCCATCATTAAAATACTCAATGAGTTAAGAGAGAATTCTGACCGACAACTCAACGAGTTCAGGAGCTATGTCACAAAAGAGTTTGATACGATAAAGAAGAACCAAACAGAAATATTGGAAATGAAGAACACAATAGAGGAGATTAAGAAAAATCTAGATGCTCTGAACAGTAGGGCCGATAATATGGAGGAAAGAATTAGCAATTTGGAAGATGGCAATATAGAATTGCTGCAGGCAGAGGAGGAGAGAGAAGCAAGACTAAAAAGAAATGAAGAAACTCTCGGAGAATTATCAGACACCATTAGGAGATGCAACATAAGGATTATAGGTATACCAGAGGGAGAAGAGAAGGAGAAAGGGGCAGAAAGCCTATTCAAAGAAATAGTGGCTGAGAACTTCCCAAATCTGGTGAGACAGATGGATCTTCAGGTGACAGAAGCCAGTAGATCTCCAAACTTTATCAATGCAAGAAGACCAACTCCATGGCATATAGTAGTGAAGCTAGCAAAAGTCAACGACAAGGAGAAAATACTAAGGACAGCCAGGCAAAAGAAACTAACCTACAAAGGAACCCCCATCAGGCTATCAGCAGATTTCTCAGCAGTAACTTTACAGGCTAGAAGAGAGTGGAATGATATATTCAAAAATCTGAAGGACAAAAATCTACAGCCGAGAATTCTCTACCCAGCGAAAATATCCTTCAAATACGATGGAGAAATAAAAACTTTCCCAGATAAACAAAAATTAAGGGAGTTCATTGCCACAAAACCTCCTCTTCAGGAAATCCTCAGGAAAACCCTCATTCCTGAAAAATCCAAAAAAGGAAAGGGGCTACAAAACCAAGAGCAGAGGAGATAAGTAGAAGGACAACAACAGAGAGTAGCAGCTCTTCATCAGAACAGATTAAAGCATGGGACGAGAAACAAAGGAAATTGAGGAAAACCGGAAAACAAGACACAAAATGGTAGTGGTAGGCCCCCACATCTCAATAATCACTCTAAATGTAAATGGATTGAACTCCCCAATCAAAAGACACAGAGTGGCAGGATGGATCAAAGAACAAGATCCAACAATATGCTGCCTCCAGGAAACACACCTCAGCCCCAAAGACAAACACAGACTCAGAGTGAAGGGATGGAGAACAATATTCCAAGCTAATAATGAACAAAAGAAAGCAGGTGTCGCTATATTAATATCAGACAAGGTAGATTTCAAAGCAAAACAGATAAAGAAAGACAAAGAGGGACAGTATATAATGATAAAAGGGACTCTCCACCAAGAAGACATAACACTTATAAATATATACGCACCCAACACAGGAGCACCAAAATTTGTAAAGCAACTCTTAATAGAACTAAAAGAAGACATCAACAACAATACAATAATAGTAGGGGACCTCAACACACCATTAACACCAATGGACAGAACATCCAGACAGAAAATCAACAAGGAAATAATAGAATTAAATGAAAAATTAGACCAGATGGACTTAATAGATATATATAGAACACTTCATCCAAAAACAGCAGGTTACACATTCTTCTCAAGTGCACATGGAACATTCTCAAGGATTGACCATATTTTGGGAACCAAAGCAAACATCAATAAATACAAGAGAGTTGAAATAATATCAAGCATCTTTTCTGATCATAATGCTATTAAACTAGAAATCAACTACAAGAAAAAAGCAGAGAAAGGTGCAAAAATGTGGAGACTAAACAACACGCTTCCTAACAAACAATGGATCATTGAAGAAATTAAAGAAGAAATCAAATTTTATCTGGAGACTAATGAAAATGAGAACACGACATACCAAATCATTTGGGATGCAGCAAAAGCAGTCCTAAGAGGGAAATTCATCGCAATACAGGCTCACCTCACTAAACAAGAAAAAGCTCACATAAGCAACCTCAAACGACACCTAACAGAACTAGAAAAAGAAAAACAAACAAAGCCCAGAGTCAGTAGAAGGAGGGAAATAATAAAAATAAGAGCAGAAATAAACGATATTGAAACAAAAAAGACAATAGAAAGGATCAATGAAACAAAGAGTTGGTTCTTCGAAAGAATTAACAAAATTGACGAACCCCTAGCCAGACTCACCAAGAAAAGAAGAGAGAAATCGCAAATTAATAAAATTAGGAATGACAGAGGAGAAATCACAACAGATACCAATGAAATACAAGAGATCATAAGAGAATACTATGAAAAACTATATGCCAACAAATTGAACAACCTGGAAGAAATGGACAAATTCCTAGACTCCTACAATCTCCCCAAACCGAATCAGGAAGAAATGGAGAATCTGAATAGGCCAATCACAAGTAAGGAAATAGAAACGGTAATGAAAAACCTCCCCAAAAATAAGAGTCCAGGACCAGACGGCTTCTCTGGAGAATTCTACCAAACATTCAAAGAAGACTTAATACCTATTCTCCTCAAACTGTTCCAGAAAATTGAGAAAGATGGAGAACTCCCTAACACATTCTATGAAGCCAACATCACTCTGATCCCCAAACCTGACAAGGACAACACAAAGAAGGAGAACTACAGGCCGATATCACTGATGAACATAGATGCAAAAATCCTCAACAAAATTTTGGCAAACCGAATACAGCAATACATCAAAAAGATTATACACCATGATCAAGTGGGATTTATACCAGGGACACAGGGATGGTTCAACATCCGCAAGTCAATCAACGTGACACACTACATCAACAAAATGAAAAACAAAAACCACATGATCATCTCAATAGATGCAGAGAAAGCATTCGACAAGATCCAACACCCATTTATGATAAAAACCCTCAATAAAATGGGTATAGAAGGAAAGTACCTCAACATAATAAAGGCCATATATGACAGACCCACAGCCAACATCATACTCAATGGACAAAAACTGAAAGCCATCCCTCTGAGGACAGGAACAAGACAAGGGTGCCCACTTTCACCACTCCTATTCAATATAGTACTGGAGGTGCTGGCCAGAGCAATTCAGCAGCAAAAAGAAATAAAAGGAATCCAAATAGGTAACGAAGAAGTAAAACTCTCGCTGTTTGCAGATGACATGATCTTATATATAGAAAACCCCAAAGAATCCATAGAAAAACTATTAGAAATAATCAACAACTACAGCAAAGTAGCAGGGTATAAAATTAACGTGCATAAATCAGTAGCATTTCTATACACTAACAATGAACTAACAGAAAAAGAACTCAAGAACTCAATCCCATTCACAATCGCAACGAAAAGAATAAAATACCTTGGGATAAACTTAACCAAGGAAGTGAAGGATCTATACAATGAAAACTACAAGACTTTCTTGAAAGAAATTGACAATGACATAAAGAGATGGAAAGACATTCCATGCACATGGATTGGAAGAATAAACATAGTTAAAATGTCCATACTACCTAAAGCAATCTACGGATTCAATGCTATCCCAATCAGAATCCCAAGAACATTCTTCACAGAAATTGAACAAACAATCCTAAAATTCATATGGGGCAACAAAAGACCGCGAATTGCTAAAGCAATCCTGAGCAAGAAAAACAAAGCCGGCGGAATCACAATCCCCGATTTCAAAACATACTACAAAGCTACAGTGATCAAAACAGCATGGTACTGGTACAAAAACAGGTCCACAGATCAATGGAACAGAATTGAAAGCCCAGAGATAAAACCACACGTCTATGGACAGCTAATCTTCGACAAAGGAGCAGAGGGCCTACAATGGAGAAAAGAAAGTCTCTTCAACAAATGGTGATGGGAAAACTGGACAGCCACATGCAAAAGATTGAAAATTGACCAGTCTTTTTCACCACACACCAAAATAAACTCAAAATGGATCAAAGACCTAAAGATTAGACCTGAGACAATAAGTCTTTTGGAAGAGAATATAGGCAGTACACTCTTTGACATCAGTTTCAAAAGAATCTTTTCGGACACTATAACTCCTCAGTTGAGGGAAACAATAGAAAGAATAAACAAATGGGACTTCATCAGACTAAAGAGCTTCTTCAAGGCAAGGGAAAACAGGATTGAAACAAAAAAACAGCTCACTAATTGGGAAAAAATATTTACAAGCCACTTATCCGACAAAGGGTTAATCTCCATAATATACAAAGAACTCACACTGCTTAACAACAAGAAAACAAACAACCCGATCAAAAAATGGGCAGGGGACATGAACAGACATTTCTCAAAAGAAGATATGAATATGGCCAATAGGCACATGAAAAGATGTTCATCATCGCTAATCATCAGGGAAATGCAAATCAAAACTACACTAAGATATCACTTTACACCCGTTAGATTGGCAAAAACATCCAAAACCAAGAGCGACAAATGTTGGAGAGGTTATGGAGAAAAAGGAACCCTCATACACTGTTGGTGGGAATGCAAACTGGTACAGCCACTATGGAAAACAGTATGGAGATTTCTCAAAAAGTTAAAAATAGAAATACCCTATGACCCAGCCATCCCATTACTGGGTATCTATCCTAAGAACCTGATATCAGAAATCTCAAGAGTCCGTTGCACCCCTATGTTCATCACAGCATTATTTACAATAGCCAAGACGTGGAACCAGCCTACATGCCCAGAAACTGATGATTGGATAAAGAAGATGTGGTATATATACACAATGGAATACTACTCAGCCATAAAAAAAGACAAAATTGGCCCATTCACAACAACGTGGATGGACCTCGAGGGTATTATGTTAAGCAAAATAAGCCAGTCAGAGAAAGACGAACTCTATATGACTCCACTCATAGGTGGAAGTTAGTATATTGATAAGGAGATCAGATTGGTGGTTACCAGGGAAAAGGGGGGGTGGGGGGAGGGCACAAAGGGGGAAGTGGTGTACCCACAACATGACTAACAAAAATGTACAACTGAAATTTCACAAGGTTGTAATCTATCATAACATTAATAAAAAAAAAAAAATTCTGTTCCTCTCTCTTTCCTCAAGTTTGTGTCGGGCAGAACTTATTATTTTATAGATCCTCTTGACATAACCACCAATGTCCAGGGAGAAAACTTGACCACATCTCAAAAAAAAGAAAAAAGAAAAAGTTATTTTTAAATCCTCAAACAACCCAAACATCCAGTGCAATCGTTCTTATGTCTAGGATATCTCTACCACAGCATTGTACAACATATACGTGAATATAAAAGTTTGTTGAGATATTTTCCAGATATGATTATAGCCAACAAAAGAATGTGTTGTGTGGTTCTACTACTGAGGAATTATACCAATAACCCCGGATATTATTTGGTAATTCACACAAGTCTTTGCCTTCCAAAGAAGTTTTTAAATTCTGCTTACTCATTTTGGGACTGTAAATGCAGAAGAGTTTGTGCATCCTGATAAATGAAAATTAATGTTTCATCTACATACCATTATTTGGTTTGAGCAGGTTGAGTTTGAGGTGGACGGATGTCCAGGTGAGTTTCATAAGCCTTTCAGGGTTTAGAGCTCTGGTGAGATTTCACACAGGACCAGAATAAGGCACATTCTACTGCATGAATGACAGATTTTAAAAAAAGGACTGCAGCAGGTTAATAATAATGAGAAATGCTCTTTGATGCCATAGCCTTCTGGGAGTGAATCAAAAAACAGTTTACAGAAGATAATAAAGAGACTTCAACATTGGGTTGCTGTCTTCCTTTGGTGTCCACCTGGTCGGGGCCCTTAATGCATGGAGAAATAAATAATAATAAATATAACTTTTATAGGTCACTTTCTTCCTTCCAGAAATTAAAGGCATGCTTCCCAAGAAATAATCTGTATTCATTTATATTTCTGCCACTTCTAGCTCTTTGTTCTTATGTGGTTCTTGGTTTTATCTGTGTGTCTTATCCATGCAGCTAGATTCTTAAGCATCTAGGATAAGAACTATTGTATTTTTACTTTTCTGTAAAATACCTGGCGTAGTGCTAGGCACCTTCTAGGGTTGACTCTTTGCAAGAGGAAAGATAACCAGTAGAATTTTCTAGAGGCTGCCATGGGAATGAAGAGAGACCTCCTGTGTCCTCAGTTATGCCTAATTCATTTATTTATTCTTCATTTGTGTTTTTTTCTATTGAAAGAGAAATTTTAGTGCTGAAGCCCTTACCGCTAAATATATTCAAGCCTACAGCCTTCCAGGAACTTCCTGTCTAGCTAGACATATCCACAACCATTATTAAGGCAATTTGCCTTAATACAGACAATCCCCAACTTAAGATGGCTTGACTTACGATTTTTCGACTTTACAACAGTGTGAAAGCAATACACATTCAGTAGAAACCATACTTTGAATTTTGGTGTTTTCTCAGGCTAGCGATATCCTCTCCTGTGATGCCAGATAGGAGCAGCAAGCCACAGCTCCCAGTCAGCCACACAGTCACGGGAGTAAACAACCAATACACTTACAACCATTCTGTACCCATACAGCCATTCTGTTTTTTCACTTTCACTACAGTAGTTCAATTACATGAGATATTCAGCACTTTATTATAAAATAGGCTTTGTGTTAGATGATTTTGCCCAACTGTAGGCTAATGTAAGTGTTCTGAACACATTTAAGGTGGGCTAGGCTAAGTTACCATGCTTGGTAGGTTAGGTGTATTACAGTCATGTGTGGAATAACGATGGGGATACATTTTGAGAAATACATCATTAAGTGATTTCAGCATTGTGTGAGCATCATAGACTGTACTTAAACCTAGACAGTATAGCCTACTACACACCTAGGCTATTGATACTTATCTTATGGGACCACCATGGTATATGCAGTTCGTCATTAACCAGAACGTTATGTGGCACGTGACTGTAAATACATTTTCAACTTACAATGAGTTTACTGGGAGGTAACCCCATCATAAGTCAAGGGAGATCTGTATTGATAGTATGGGCAAGGTACTTTGGGAACGGGAGCACAGAGTTACTGAGAGGTACTGGGAAGATGTCATAGGAGGAGAAATGTATTTGAGCTTTGTTTTCTTCAAGGTAGCGTTTGGATTTTTTTGCTTTTAGATTCCTAGGTTATTGTCCCATTCCCTACTTTCTTGTACAAAAATGCTGTCAGCATAAGTTATTGGCTTAAGTTATGCTTCACAGAGAACATTAGCATCTTTTATAGTTAGTGATGCTCCTATGGCATACGAAAAAGTGTAGGTTCAACGTAACCCCACACTGGTGGGGTACAAACTTAGTTAAGATGACCCTGTAATACCACAAAAAAGCAGTGGAATTGGAATCAGAAGACCTGGGTACAAGTCTTGACTTTGCTTCTTGCAAGCTTATGATCAGCGTTCAAAAATGTTTGGTACATTTCCCAGATGCCGAAGAACTTAAGAAGTCTATGGCCCTCCTGGAAGATATGGGAGTTGGACTAGGTACTAAAGGAGAGCCATACTATTGCATGGCTATGTAAATGATTTGGAGGATTATAGCAGCCATAAAACATTAGCTCAGATACTTTATTTAGATTGGTTGAAAGCCCATATGCATGTATTTGCATATTAAAGAACAACTATATTTTTATCTTTACATCTCTGTTAAATGAGCAGGCAAGATTCAGTGATATGTAAGACTAAGTATAGCTTTAACAAAAAAATTCTAATAAAAATACAATGTTCTAATAGGAAAGATGACCTTATATTTTGTTCTTCACAAAAATACTCCATTATTTTTCTCATTCAAATTTGATAAGAATTTCTGCTTAATTGCTTTTCAGATGAAAATACAATTCTGAAAAGAAGATGGTGGTAAAAGCCTTTTGTAAATATAAGATAAATTGGCTTTAAAAAGTTGAATTTTTTATTTCTCCATTTCTGCTCCTGCAAAAGGTAATGAGTTTTCCCCTCAGAGGAAAGACGTTTTTGAAACGGAGTTAAATGATTGTTTGAGAATAAGGTTTGCCTCCATGTCCTATATCATATTCTGACTACTTATAAGGAGACCTTATCATACTTGCAGCAGCTTCCTCTGTACGTCTTGGTTGGGCCTTTGATGATCTGTGCAATAGAAAGATTAGCTAGTAATTTTCTCTTTCCTTTAGACAAATTCCCATTTGTGCAATTGCCTACCCTCTAGTTTTTTCCCAGTGATGCAAGGTACTATTGTGCTGCTGAGCTTGCTAACTTAGTGGCATCCTTTTAAGAAATACTATAGGCTTTATAAAAATATCAATTAATAGGGAGGTTTGTGATATACTTTTTGAATGCTTGATTCTAAGACGTTCTCATTTACTTTCTTAAATATACTCATTTAGAGTTTCCTGCTTTTTGGGTTTTTTTAAATTAACCTTCATGTAATTTGCTTTCTCCATAGTATATGAGTGTTTGTTTTAATTTAAAAAGTAGTGGTTTTCTCCAAACACAGTAATTGGTATTTGAAAAAGGTGAGTTACATTTATCGTATGGCATACCTTCGTACCACCTATTTGAGAGGCATGGGACTTTCTGATTTGATTGTTTCAGAGAAACCAAATGATTTAGTATCCTGTCTTAGGCAAGACTTGATAAGATCCGAGCCCTTTTTCTGTCTTACAATTCATCTTTTAGCAACTTTGGACTCATTGTTTACCTTTAATCTTGTTGCCTCTGGTAATCCTATATAAAATCTTATGTAATACAATAATAAACAGTGCAAAAAAGTTTGAATGTCTGGAAAATCTTATGCAATACACTAGTAAACCGGGCCAAAGAGCTTGAATGTTTAGAGTAAAAGACTTCAGAATTAGTCCTCTAGTTCATTGATTCTTAACTTTCTTAATGATATTAAATAAGTCAATTTTTATCGACAGTGAATGAAGGCATGAACCTAAAGAAGTTATTACAAAATTATGGAAATTTTATGATTTTTACTTTTCAAGAAATAGCTATGAACTTCTTTGGAAAGAAGGAAATTAAATGGCAAAAAAAGGCTTCTCTCACCCTCCCCAAAGAACTGATACAGTTGTGGAAGGATGCACTGAGAATTATTGGGTCCTAGAATGTTACAGAAGTTGAAAAGGAGAGAAATCTAATGTCCCGTGCTGAATTGTCTAAGCAGCGTGCTAAAATGAAATACAAAGCAAGGATTTTGAAGTCAGACGGACCCAACTTCAAATCTTGACTTGGATTTTATGAAGTCTATACCCTTGGACAGAATATTTAATTCCTTTGCACATCAGTTTCTTCATCTGTAAAATGGAGATAATAAGACATGCTTCATAGAGCTGACAGAAGCGTTCAGTGTGTGTGGAGTGTATAGCACAGTACTTGGCCACCATGGCCTCTGTAAACATTACTTCCTATTGCCTCCCATCAGCAGCCCCCTCAGCAAGTCATTTTTACGTCTGTGGATTTTTGGCTGGCATTAAGGCCATTAACTCAAACAGCTTGAATCTAAAGTGGTACTAACTACTCTGATATCTGGTTTTAGTGAAAGAGAAAAATGATTCCTAACTTTGTAAATTATTGCTAAGATTAATAGGCTTGGCAAAAAGACTGTTGTGTATGTAGAAGACGTTTTATCTAAATTATTCCTGTGATCATTATACATACCCTCTCCTCTTCTTTTTCTTTTATTTAACATGACTTTTAAAATATGGAGTGGGAAATAATGCAGATGGTTTCCACTTAATGTGAAAAATCGTTGCTAGGATTTGAAAAATAGAGTTTCACAGTTGAAATCAGTGCTTTCAAAGAGATTATGGTTGCAGCATACTGCAGGAGAATAATGATAATGATGATGATAACATTACTGCAGTGCGTGCCAGTTCAGTCACTTCAATCCTGTGAGGTATAGGTACTGTTACCCTCAATTTGCAGATAAAAAAATCAAAGCACAGAGAGGTTAATAACGTTCCTGTTTGTACAGTCAGGAAATAGCAGAGCCAGGATTTGAACTCTGACATGTGACTCCAGAGGCTGTCCTCTTAACCACTGTCTTGTCCTGGGAGGACTAAGAGAAGATAGTCCTTTAGTGGGAGCAAATGTCCGAAAGCTGTAGCAGCTTGTTTACTTTTAGCTTTGCTTTATAGATATTCTGAGAGAAGCCTCACAAAGTGTATCGGAATTACTATTGAGACCAGACCAGATTATTGCATGAAGCGGCATTTAAGTGACATGTTGACCTATGGCTGCACACGGCTGGAGATTGGGGTGCAGAGTGTCTACGAAGATGTGGCCAGAGATACCAACAGGTAAGGTGGTGGCAAATGATCTTGCATAAGCCTTTTGCTCCCACTGAGTTTTTTTTTCCAATCTTCTTTTTTTTCCCCCTGCTTTTTTTCACCAAATCCCCCAAGTACGTAGTTGTATATTTTAGTTGCGGGTCCTTCCAGTTGTGGCATGTGGGACGCCACCTCAACGTGGCCTAATGAGCAGTGCCATGTCTGTGCCCAGGATCCGAAGCAGCGAAACCCTGGGCTGCAGAAGTGGAGCACACGAACTCAACCACTCAGCCACAGGGCCGGCCCCCCGCTGATTTTATCCACATGCATACTCATCCTTTCCTCCTTCCTGCAAGTCTTAGAGAAAGAGGTATCAGTATTCCTGCTTTTCAGAATCATTCTTCTATCTGTCCTCTTAATTCCATTCCCTCTTTCCTTGATTTTTGGTCTTTCTCTACTGGCTCTTTTCCAGTAACCTTTAAACATGTTCATGTCTCTTATTCTTGTCATAAACAGCCTTTCCCACGTGAAAAACAAAAGGCAGGGCTCAAGGTCAGTAGTTTAAAGCAGGAAAGAAGGCCAAGGAGAATGGGAACAAAGAAAGGGGTTGGAACAAAAAGGGAGTCAAGGTGAGATTTAAGAGGTTAGTTTTTATGGCGCCGATGCTAATTGGCAGGGACGTTTGCTTAGCAGTGGGTACAAACTTGAGCAGAAAATATACACATGAAAGATTTAACTGTATGAGGAACTTTATGATTAATTGGTAAATTAGTGAAAAATAAGAGATTTCAGGAGTTAATTAGGCAGCAGGATTCCTTGACCTAAGATGGTAAAGGCAGGCTTCAGGGAGTATGTATGTGCTGAATTGGACTTTAATGTCATTAAATGGACATTAAAGTCCAATTCAGCACATTCGATTTGGGTAGACATGATTGGGGGTTGTACTAGGAGAAGGAAGTAAAGACTGGTCAACGTCTTAGAAACAACAAAGAATAATGCCAGGCTGAGGAGGATGGAATCTTTCCTTTAGGATAATAGAAGTCTGTTGAATGATTTTGAGCACAGGGAAGAATCTGATGGATGTCAGGTTTGAAAAAGATTAAACCTGAGATAAAGTCATTCATGTAGGGGAAGACTCGAACTGGGGACACTGGTTGGACTACTGCAGTAATCAAGGGCTGTGCTAGAGGTACCTGTGGAAATGGAAAGAGTTAAAAAAGCTTTCTGAAGAAAATGACATCTAAGCCGAGACTTCCAGGAAGAGTATGAGTTAATCAGGTGGGGAGGAGGAAGGTTGTTTCAGGCAGAAAGAAAAATATGAGCAAACTCCTGAGGATGGGAGCACATAGCATATCTAGGGAATTTGGAGTAGTTTAGTTTGGTAAGAGTGTAAAGCGTGAGAGAGAAGAGTGGTAAGAGGTGAGGCTGAAAAGGTGAACGGGCCAAATTATGAGGAGCCTCAGGAGTCAGCCCAGGGAGTTTGGGCTTTTATCCAAGGACAAGCTGTAAGCTAAGTTGTGATATGAGCATATCTGCATTTTAGAAAGGTCACTTCATGGGGATCACAGTATGGGGGGTGGATCAAGAAGAGCAAGCTAGAAAGAAGACCAGTTAAGAGGCTGTTGGAGTAATTTAAGCAAGAAATGATGTCCTAAAAAGAAAGAAATGACAGTGTTTGGTGACTGAGTAGAAATGAGGGTAATGGGAAACCCTCATTTCTAACCTCCTCCCCACCTGATTAACTCATACTCTTCCTGGAAGTCTCAGCTTAGATGTCATTTTCTTCAGAAAGCTTTTTTAACTCTTTCGGTTAAAAGAGAGAATGGGAAGTAGAGGAGGCTTAGAGGGAAGATGAGTTTTATTTTGGATATACTGAGTGTTAGATACTTGTGGAACAGCCAGTTGAAGGTTTGCTTTAGAGCAGGGCTGTCCAACAGAACATTCTGCAGTGAGTGAAAAGTTCTCTGCCTGCACTGTCCAATATGATAGCACAACTGAGAGCTGAATTTTTCATTTTAATTAATTTAAATATAAACTTGAGTAACCACGTGTGCCTGCTGACTACAGTACGGTGCAACTTTAGAGTATTGATGCTTGGGAGTGGTATCAGGATAGAGACCTAGCCTGTACGTATAAATTGGGAAGTCATTAGCAAAAAGAGATTAGAAATGGAAGCCATGGAAATGGACGGGAGCGTGCAGAGAGAAAGGGGCAGGGTCAGAGTCAGTGGTTTCTAGGATTCTTTTGTGGTGAATTGGAATGTCTTGGTGGTAAAGGGATTAACGCAGGGCTTCAGTGCTTAGTCATCCTTCTCACAGCCCCCAGACCCTTATTAGGGCTTGCTTTCTGCTTGGATGTGGCACTAGAATGTTCAGATGCTTATCCAGCAGGCCCCAAATGATTCTGCCTTGTCACTGAATCATTTTCTCCTCTCGCTTTTTTAAGGACCCTCCAGCCCACCAGAGTGAAATCTGTTTTGTGTGTAGGTGTCACTCTTCCTCTCCCTCTCTACAAATAATTTCAAAAGATTTTTAAAGAACATAACAAGATGCTGCTTCTGCTTGATTTTGAGCTCGTTGTTCTTGTTTTAAAGTTAGATATTTACCTTATTTAATAAGCTTAAATAAAATAAGCTTATATTAAGCTTATTTTGGCTGATGATGCTAAACCAAATAATTTTAGTATACATTAACTCTTGTTACCCGTCATTTACTGCCAGAACTTTGAGTAGCTGCGTGAGGGAATTTATGAGAAATATCACAGAAGTAAAATGATTTTCTTCCAGGCCTTCTCAGGGGTGGAGATGTAAAAATGACTTTCTGAGATTTCTTTTTCCCTACCCATATTATTCTGCATTATGGAACTACTGTTACATGTCTCAGAGATTGTTTTTCCTCTCTGTTCCTTGTGTTAAGCTTGTTGTTCATTTATTTGTGTAACAGGTGGTGAATTTTGTTTCCTCAGGGGCCACACTGTGAAGGCAGTATGTGAGTCATTTCACCTAGCCAAAGATTCTGGTTTCAAAGTTGTGGCTCATATGATGCCTGATCTGCCAAATGTGGGGCTAGAGAGAGACATCGAACAGTTTATAGTAAGTATTACTTTAAACCAGGCTAATTCAGAATACCTCTGCATGCCGGTTTTACCCTCTCTGCTCTTTTTAATTATTTACTGTTGATTTTTTCCCTATTATTTAAGCAGTACATCCTCATAATAGAACAGTAGAAACACAATAGAGAAAGAGGAGTCACTTACAGCCACAACACCAAATACAACCCTAACATTTTAATATACTCCCTTCCAGGTCTTTTTTATGCTTGGGCTTTTTTGGAGGAGGAGGTGGTTTATACATATATACACACAGATACACTTAGACTTACACATATGATAGGTAATTATTTCAATAGCTTTTTCCCTTAACATTACGACAAGCATTTACCCAACTTATAGCCTGGTCTCTGTTAAAATGTTAACATATTTAAATATCTGCTTAATTTCCATTGAATAAATATGCCATGCTTTTTTTTTTTTAAAAGATTTTATTTTTCCTTTTTCTCCCCAAAGCCCCCCAGTGCATAGTTGTGTATTTTTAGTTGTGGTCCTTCTAGTTGTGGCACGTGGGATGCTGCCTCAGCGTGGCTTGATGAGCGATGCCATGTCCGCACCCAGGATTCGAACTGGAGAAACCCTGGGCTGCCAAAGCAGAGCGTGTGAGCTTAACCACTTGGCCATAGGGCCGGCACCTGTTCTTTGAAGTTTTATACCTAACTCTGCGGTGTGGGTTTGGTTTTTTTTTTCTTTAACTCTGTCACATTTTAGCTTGATCCATATTAGCTTTTCTTGGGAAGTGAGATTGATCAAAACTTTTTCTTCAGATTCTCAGCTAGGCAAAGTGTCTTAGGAATGTTCTTTTAGAGAAGAGGGTGAAAATGTTTATCAAGTTATTTCATCCACAAAAATCCTTTTATTTTACTCTGTTTAGAAAAATAGAATTTACCATGCCTTATTTGTGAAGTTACTAATTCTTTCTTTCTTTTTAAGAAGTTTATTTTTATTATTTTTAAGCCGGTGAGTTACAACTAAAGGCCTGTTTATAAGATGACATTAATTCAAAGATGTCCCTGTTACTAATTCCCCCATATTGGCAGTGTAATAGATTTTGAGTCTAATAATGTCCCCTCAGTAGTTAATAGCCAGGTACTCAGACTCTAAGCCTAAAAGTCACCTGAAACATATTTTCTTTAGCACAGCTTCTAAGTGGACCAGTGGTATAGCCAGAATTCATAACTTTAAGTGCCCTTGGAAAAAATATGTCATGTTTCAAGTAATAGCAAATAGCTGAGTCTCACTATTCATTTTCCTTAGTATCTTCAAAATAAAGAATAGTTTAATAATAATAATATTACAAGAGACAACCCTTCCTGTAAACAGATTTATCTGCTTGTTTGTATTCTTTTCAGAGAAGCCTAGGGAATATGAGCAGACCATATCCCTGTTCTAACTGCATCCCAACAAATGAGTAACAAAGTAGAGCCAAAATGAAAATCTGATTTCTCTCTAGAGAAGAATTCTCTGCAAAACTAACTTATAAATTGCTTTCAAATAAATAATTTCTACAAATTAGTAAGAAAAAGGCAGATAGCCCAATAGGAGAATGGGCAAAAAAACTTGAACAAGCACTTCACAAATAGCCAATAAACCTATTTCAGAGTTCTCAAAGTGATTAATCTTCAAAGGAATGAAATTTAAAACTGCAGTATGTTGCTACTGTCTACTCCCCAGAATAACTAAGAATAGCTAAAATGAAAAAAGACAGTATGAAGTGTTGCTGAGAGTATGGAGCAACTGGAACTCTGATTTACTGCTAATGGGAATGTAAATTGGTACCATCATGTTAGAAAACTGATAGTATCCATTAAAGGTAAACATATGCATACCCCATGACCCAGCAATTCTGCTCCTAGATGTATACTCAACAGAAATGCACGCATGTATTTACCGGAAGACATGGTCACAAATTATTGGTGGTAATATCATCAGAGTGGAAACAACCCAAATGTCCATTAACAGTAGAGTGCATAAATAAATTATGTTGTAGTCATATGATGAAATACTAAAAAACAATAAGAATAAGTTAATTACAACATCATGCAACAACATGGCTGATTTCTATTCCAAATAATAATTGAGCAAAGGAAACGAGATCCAAAAGACTGCCTAATATAGAATTCTATGAATATGAAGTACAAAAACTTACGTTGGAATTGTAACCAGAAACAGGCATGAGGTGGGCTTCTGAGGTTTTGATAATGTTCTTTTTCTTGATTTGAGTGTCTGGGTGCAGGTTACATGATTTGTAAAAATCTGTCAAGTTGTACACTTAGGATTTGTGTACTTTGCTATATCTAAGACACACTTCAGTAAAAAGTTTGCATAAAAACTTTCAGAACTAGTTTTTATTTAGGAAATGTCCTCGTTTGGGCCTGTTTGGAATTCACAACCTTTCTTAAATTCGTAGACAGTATATTTTACACTCTAAAAACTTTTTTCTCTATTTTAATGTCATATCGTTAGCAACCCACAGATATATTTCCCTTTATGTGTTTTGTTCCATAGGAAGGGTTGCTAAATCAGGGGTCTGCTCATATGATTGCAAAGGATAGCCTCGCCTTTTACAGATCCATAAAGCCACTGCACAGTCCACTAAGATGTTAGAGCCGTATCTTTGGGATTGTGTGGCTACGTGTGTTAGTTATAAATTGGCTTAGATCTCACACCTTGTTGTTTAGGTCACTTCTGGGTCACTAAGAGTATAGCTGTTGATTTGCAAATTCACACTCTTATCTAATGATAGGTGCAGAGCTTGTAGCCCTGTGTGATAAATAGTGTTTGCTTATATTTTCCAGTAACAAAGATTTATTTTTGAAATGTTTTCTTTTTTTCTCATAAAGCCGAAAGTCCTTGTTGTAATAGAGAATGTTTAACATCTTAGGAATTTATCCTACGAGCATAACTCCACCCTTTCCACCTATCCTCCGTTAGGATTTATTTATTACTCAAAATAGCTTTTAGCTGTTTTTGGTATTTAATTCTTTTAAAAATTAGACTGCTCCTGGTTATCCAAGCTCAGGTTACTTGAAAATGCTTGAAGAATGTCTGTTTCTCTCAAGGAAATATTTGTCTCCAGAATCTCCTGTCAGTAACTAGAAATCTTTCAGAGGCCATTAATGTTTGCCCCACACTTTTGACACTCAGAAGTTCTTTTCTTTCCTACTGCAGTTTTTCCCAAAAACCAGTGGGATTAAGTTACAGTTTAGTGGGGATGGTCAGAAGCCTTTGTTTTTGTTTGTTTGTTTTTAATGTAAAGGTTTGTTACTTAAGGTATTGTCATAGCGTACAGGTAAGTGTAGAATTATGTCAGAAAAGACCGTGTGTTGTGGCCTCCCCGGATGAGGAGACAAGGCCGATGGGAGGAGATCAAGTGCCTTTCCGAGTGTCCTTCCTTAGGCAAAAGGAAGTCTATTTTATTATGAATGACTATGCATGACCTGAATGATGTTGAAATTCAGGGCAAGTTGGATCTTACAGAAATAAAACTTTAAACCTCGTTCTGTTTTTAGTTATTTTTTATTTGTATCAAAGTACTATATGAATCATTTTAAAAGTCAAATTCTACTATAAGGTCTACAGTGAAAAACAGCAGTCAGTACCCTGCCTTCCTTTTCCTTGAGTGTACCCATGTCATTTTACAAATGCTCCAGGGTCTGCTTTCTTCTCCTGTTCATTCCTCGAATCCACTGCAGTTTGGCATCCACCCTTCACTGAAGCTCTTCTCTCAAAATGTTGTAAAGTACTTCCTAATCTCCAAATCCAAAGGATACTTCTCTGCTGTCATGTTATTCATTCTTAGCATTGTTGTTGTTAAAGATGGTCTCCATTTTGAAATTCTCATCTCCCTGGCTTTAGCGACTCTACTGCCCCCTGCTTCTCTTTTTATCTCCAGGACCATTTCTTTTCTGCTCAGTCTCTTTTTCCTTCCCACCACTTCAATGTGGCTTCTGTCTTTTGCTCTCTTCTATATGCTTGCCTTTCTTCTGTTGTTGTAAGTGTACCACTTACCCTTCAGTGACTCTCGTGTGCTCTCCAGCCTTAATCCTTAGGCTCCTAAGATCAATTACTTAATACTCTTCAACTAGCACCAGATGTCTTACATGTACTTCGAACTAAATACACCAAATATGGACATATTTATCCTTTCCCCCAGTGGCCTCTTCCTCTTATACTCTCCTGTCATACTTGGTGGTGCCATCATCCACATAATCTACCGAGCCAGAAATTTAGGAGTCATTCAAGAGGAAGTAGAAAATATTTGGACTCTGGAGCCAGGCTGCGCCTAGTTTGAATCCTGGTCCCACCACTTACTAGCAAATTGTTCAACTGCTTTGTTCCTCAGTTTCCTCATCTCTAAAATGAGGCTAATTATAGAAGCTACCTGTTATGAAGATTAGTTGAGATAACATGTGCAACTCACTTAGAAAAATGCTTGGCACATAGTGAGTACCCAGTACATCTTTGCCACTGCTGCTGTTGCTGTTCCCTCATATCCTGAATCTAATCCAACAAGAAGTCTGTCAGTCACCCCCTCTGAATATCTTTCAAAGCTGTCACCTCCTCCACATCCTCACTGCCACAGCTTTAGTTCATGGCTCCATCAGCTCACCTGCACAGCTAAACAGCTTCTCAACTAAGTCACACTGCCACCAGCCGTGTTCCCTTCTAATATATCATTCACCTTGCCACCACAATGATGTTTATTAAATTAACTTTTTTTATCTTTATAATGTAAAAGTTATTAAATAATTAAAATCATTATCAAATAATATTTGAAAATCCAATATCAAAACACAGTAGTCTTCTGCCACTTTCAGTTGTAGCTGGGAGTTTCTTCCTGCTATTTACCTCTATATTTCTTACTACTCTGCTGGGATTCCTTTTTCCTATCAGTTCTACACAGAGTCACTTGTCTTACTGTTAGGGTAGTTGAAGAGTTAATTCTTTTATACACTCCTCTCATTCTCCCAATATTGTTATATTAGTATTTTAGTTATTTTAGTAGTCAATGTCTACATTATAATTTTTATATAAATTATTATTCACATGGAGCCAAGTAATATACTACACTTAATTCTTTTCTTGAATAATCCTTTGTTTTTCTAGAGTTAACAATTGTCTTATTTTTTTATTTGCTTAGTTTTCTGTGTACCTGTAACTTTCAAATGTTCCCTCTCAATGTTGAATCCTGTCTGTCAATGGCCTAACTTAGCGAATACTCTATCAGTTCCTTTTTTCGGCCGGAGACATAACGCCTGGAGGTCCTGTCTTACAGCTCCAAGTGGGACTGGCAGTCTTTGCCTAGCTCACAGGTATCCTCCTTGGGAACTGCTTTTCACTACTCTCCTGGATTGGATCCTTTGTTTTCTGGATCCCAAGTTAATCTCTTTTATTGGTTTATTCCTTTACTAAAACACATTCTCTAGCAGTTTCCTAGGAAAGGATTCATCATGGGAAGCAAGCCTTTTGCATGCTCAAAAATGTCTCTATGCTACCTTCACACTTAGAGAATTCTATAAAGTCGTTTTCCCTCAGATGTTTCTAAGGTTGCACCATTGTCTTGTAGCTTTTAGCACTGCTCTTAAGGAGCACAGTATCGTTTTTTTTCCTAATCCTGTGTGCCTTATTCCTTAATCCTATGATATAGATAACCTGGGTTTTTTTCACTCTGGAATATTTTAGGAAATTCTCTTTATCCCATATGTTGTGAAATTTCACAGCGGTACATCTTGGCAAGAGTTTTTTTAACTAATTGTGCTAGATATTGAAGGACCCTGTCATCTGGGAAATTTTTTTATACTACTGGATAATTTTTCCCCTTTTATTTTCTATGTTCTGTTTCTAAAACTTCTGTTAAACAAATGTTGGATCTCCCAGGTTGATCATCCAATATTCTTATCTTTTCTATTTTTCATCTATTTGTCTTTTGCTGCTTATTACTTTCTCACGTTTATCTTTCAACCGTTCTATTAAATGCTTTTATTTTGGTTATAGTTTTAATTTCCAAGAGTTTTTTCTTATATTCTGGTTGTCCAATTTTCTCCAGCATTCTGTTCTTGTTTTATGAATGTAATATATTTTTTTCTTATCCGTCTGAAGGAATTAATTATAGTTGGTTTTTTGTTGTTGTTGTTTTGTTTTCCTCTTTCCTCCAAGTTCCCTTTCTTCTTTTTGTTTTGATCTGCCATTCATCTTCTAGGCTTTCCTCGCTTTTCTGGTGATCCTTAGCCAAATGGTCATACTTTAAAAGTGAGGGACTGAAAAAACAGATTGCAAGCTCTCTGTGTCTAGCAGCTGTTGTGCCTTACTGAAGGATGTTCATATAATCAGCCCTCCTTTCTTTAGGGGATTCCCAAATGTCAGTATCTTAAACTCTTGTTTAGGGCCCTTTGATTAATCCAGAGATGACCTCTCCAGCTTCCTGCTTGGGGGTGGGTGGTGTGCATAGGTCACAGAAAATTGGCTGCTGGTGTCCGAGGAGCAGGACAGGGAGTTCACCAGTCAGTGTGCTGGCTTTCACTTAATCTTCCTGTTTTCAGCCTGATCTCACAGGCCTTTCTTAGAGTCTAGCAGCTTTCCAGGTTCTCCAGGAAACAAACAGGCAGCTGGCCGCCTGTAGCAAAGGCAGAGGAATAAGGGATGAATCCTTCTCTGTACAGACTTTGATCCAGTGCTCTCTTCCATCCTGCTCAGTTCCTGGTGCTTGTGATCCGTGAGCCTTTCTGGGACTTTGGAGGGACTGAGCTGGCCTTTCCTTGGTATCCCCTTTTACAGATACTTTGTTTGCGGTTTTCTTCACTTGCAAAGTCATTTACCAATCCCCCCTCCATTTTCTGTCCTCCAAATATTTATTGCAATCACTTGTCCCTCTCTTATCTCCTCTGATGTTCTCCTTGTTCTTCTGGTTTATACTTTTTAAAAAACTATTTCCTGTTATTTTAGTGTGATGTTGGAGGGAACAGAAATAAACACATTTGAATTCTCCGTGTTTACCCAGAAGTCCAGAACCACTTCCATCTATCATCATTGTTATGAAAGGGGTACATCAGCCTATATGTCTCCTAAGTTTATTATACAAGGACCAGAAGTACTTTTCTGAAATCGTATGTTCCAATGTGGATTCAAACTAGGTAGAGAATAACTTGCATACATGCTCTTTGTGGATGGCTATAGAATATATATTTTAAAGATCTGATGAATCTTCAATATGTAAATATTACAGGGAAAATTACACGCAATTATAGAAGAATATCCCTAAAACCAAATGGTGCACGAACAATACAACATTTAAGAATATGACAGAAATCAGTGAGAGTGATCGAAAAGCCTACAGTTACATTTCTTTGAAAAGCAAGTTAAACAATGGAAAGCTCTGCAAGAACAATGTAGCACAAGATAAAAAGCATTTTTACAGTTCATAAAATATAGTACTGCTGGCGTATGGGTACTAATGCCAGAATGGGGGTTAGAGGAAACTGGATGAGCCCCCTTCATTCCTCTATCACGTATCATGCAAAAGCAAGATAAGAGCAAACTAGCAGTGCAAAATCATGGAAAGGAGAACCCCTGGTGACTCCTTGCTGCATCCCAAATAAAGAAATAAGGCAGCCAGCTGGGGTGATAGAGTACAGGAAATGACTGTGTCAAAGTAGATGAATTAGATGTATTGCTCAGTGTCAAGATAACAAATGGGCCACGTGTATATCCTGGGTTAGGAACACTGCCAGTTGGCCTGAGGACAAAATGGTCATATCCAGAGATGGACATACGTTTTCTCCAGAGGGCCGTATAGTAAATGTTTTAGGTTTTACAGGCCGAATGATAATCTCTGTCACAACTTCTTAAAAGTTTAAACAATTAAATATATTCCATTATTAAAAGGGAGGATACAGCCTAGAGGTGAAGGCATTTGTTGAATAAATTGTCAGTATGATGATAAGAAAGCAGTAATATATAATTCAATAGGATTTTTTTTTTTTAAGTGAAGTAACTTTTGTTTGAAGGTCAGGAAGGCCTCTCTGAAGAATTGGCAATCGAGCTGAGACCTGAAGATTAGCTAGATGAAGAAAAATTGACAAACTTCCCCGGCAGAGGAAATTGCCTTCGCAAAGGCAGAGAGGCAAGGTGGTGAGGGTGATGTGAGATGAGATTGCAGCAGTAGGGGCTCGATTAGCGAGGGCTTTGTAACCCAGCACACACATGCTTTGCTCCAGTGAGGCTGTAAAGACAGTGAGTTTCTGTTCTGTCTGCATCCCCTCCCTTGATGGAGGAAACCAAAGGCAGCCTAAGTACCATGTAGTTATGTGAGAGAAGCTGGCCCAGCATTGAAACTTCCCCATGGGTAATCTCTACATAAGTGATGGAGAAGTAATTTTCTGTTCTCTATTCACAGGAGTTTTTTGAGAACCCTGCTTTTCGTCCTGATGGTTTGAAACTGTACCCTACCCTGGTGATTCGTGGAACGGGGCTTTATGAGCTTTGGAAATCAGGAAGATACAAGAGTTATTCTCCTAGTGACTTGATCGAGTTGGTGGCTCGGATCCTTGCCCTTGTGCCTCCATGGACTCGAGTGTACCGAGTGCAGAGGTAGTGTGTTGTCTTTTATGCCAGAAATAATCAGTGACTAGTCTGTCTATTTAGAATGCTTAAAAAGAATAGTCTGATTTCATATTGAGGGGTTTGAATTTTTTTTAATTAAAAATAGGACACCTGGCATTCTCTGTGTAAATAGAGAGGGATGGAAGTGAAAAGACAACGTGTCCAAGCCACTTTGCCAGTATCATATTTATTCAAGTATTTATCTTGCCATTCATTTGTGAGCCAGGAAATGGAGTGATGGTGGTAAATGGGTGTGGTGCTTAGTTCCAGGAGCTTATGATCCTACATCAGGATTTCCTTTTCCTGGTCTACTTCAATCTAGACACAGTAGTGAGAGAGGGAGGAGAAAGTGTAGCCATGTGTCCTACTGTTGCAGAGCTGGTGAAGAAAAAAGAGAGTAGCAGTAATCATTCTTTATAGATATTAATGTAAATTTGGAGAAAGTGTGACATATTCCTGATAGCATGAAGGAAATCATCTTAACTGTCTTTTTCCTAGGAAAGAAACTAAGATGTCATTTGCAGCCCTGGGCCTTTCATCTTTTTTTAACTAGAAACATAACATAACAGTGAAGGAAAATTTCAAAAGCCAAAAACTTACCTATCTATCTATAATCCTAACAAAGCAATTCCTGTATTTGCTGGCCATTAAGGCACATTTCCACCACTCTACCAGAAACTGCCCTGATTCCAGTATTACAAATAGAAGAGCAAAATGTGACTAGCAAATGCATGTACAATCAACTGCTGTGACTAGTACTCCACTGAGCACAAAAATTGTGTTACTAATAATGTAAAACAGTGAGTACTGAAAACAAGCAGAATTATCAACTAAAACAAAATTATCAAGGATATAAAATAATGAATTTGCTTAAAGGCCGAAGGATGTTTACACTGTACTTCTGCTATAACGTATTGATTTCTTAAAATTTTTAAATTAGTTATCCCTTGATATCCACAGGGGATTGGCTCCAGGACCCCCTGCAGATACCAAACTCTAAGGATGCTGAGGCCCCTATTTAAAATGGCATAGTATTTGCATAAAATCTACATACATCTTCCCATATACTTTAAATCATATCTACTTACTTAAAATACCTAATACAATGTAAATGCTATGTAACTAGTTGTTATACTCTGTTGTTTAGGGAATAGTGACAAGAAAAAAAGTCTGCACGTGTTCAGGACAGATGCCACCATCGTAGGCCTTTTCATCTGTACTTGGTTGACTCCATGAATATGGAACCCATGGATATGGAGGGCCAACTGTATTGGCCCTTCAGTTGGGCCTATATGATCTCTATTTTTTAAAATACACTTAAAAATACTAAGGAGATACTGAATAGAAAATTCAGTTGTTTGCACTGTCCTTCCCCTTCTTTTTCAACTCTTCTGAACAATTCAGTCCAAAAGACATTAGGAGGTGCTGAACAATGCAGGCCTCTGTGCAGAAGAAGTAGGGAGCCAAAGGGCCCAGTGCAGGGTGAGAAGGTTGTTCTTGGTGGAGGACGCAGTGGTGTGGTGCAGGGTATTGCAGCCTGAATGTGGTAAAAAGGGCATTCTTGCAGAGGGCTCATCTGGCACAGGATGTCAGAGCTGAGCAGGGTGAGGAGGATGTCTCTCAGCAGGTGTACAGAGGAGGGCAGCAACAAAAGATTGGTTACTTGCAAGGGGTTGATCTAATAAGTAGATAATATTAAGGATAATGGGAGCTAGCTTTTTTGTTATCTGAAAAGGGAATTACAAATGTGAAAATGGAGAAAATTAGAGTGTACCCTCTATTGTTTTGGAATAGGAGATATTGGTGTAAACTCGTGGTTTTCAACATATAGGTAGATATGAAATAATTGTAAATGTAGTAAATATAATGTGTGTCTTTTTCACAGTCTATTTAATGCCATGGTTTTTTTTGCATTCTTGTGCTGTTTGTTGGTGATTTCACTGTTTAAACTGGCCCTTAAGCATAATACTGAAGTTTTGTGTAGTGTTCCTACATGCAAGAAGGCTATAGTGTGCCTTATGGAGAAAATACATGTGTTAGATAAGCTTCATTCAGGCTTGAGTTATAGCACTGTTGCCCATGAGTTCAATGTTAATGAATCAATGGTATGTATAAACAGTGTCCTTAAACAGAAACACATGTGAAACAAGGTTATGTATTGATCAGTTGATGAAAATATTGTGACCAGAGGCTCACGGGAACCTAACCCCGTATTTTCCCTAGGAGCAGTGTTTTAATATTTACCAGTTCAGTGTTTGCGGCAACTTTGTACAACTTAACTACCGCAAATAATGAGAATTGACTGTACATTGTTTCAAAGTACCTCCCCACAATATACTTATTAATTACAAGGTGGAAAAGAGTAACTTCACCATGAAGAAGCCTAGCAGCTGATCAAAGTGAGTATCATCAGTAATAGTACAAATCACAGTTTTGTGCCACCTCACAGTATGTGTTGAAAACACAGCATCACTTCTGTGTTACTCAACCAAAACTCCATAATCTGAATCTGATCATGAGGAAACATCAGACAAACCCAAACTGAGGAACATTCTAAAAAGTAACTGGCCTGTAATCTTCAAAAGTATGAGGATCAAGGTGTAGGGGAGGAAGACAGTTCCTCTACCCTCTCTGGGTCCGTCTGGCCGGAGAATGAATTAAATTCACATGAGACAGAATAGCAGGAGAAAATTAAACAAAGCTTTAGAACGTATACATGGGAGAGGCTCAGGCAAGCTGAGCAACTCACCAAAATGGCTGAAGCCCCCACCTTAAATATCATATCCAGCTAAAGACAAAGGAGGATGTTGGGGGTGGAGGGAGTCAGTTACAGGAGGTTACCAGACAAGCACAATAAACAGGAATAAGATTATTATGCAGATTTAAGTCCTTGGATTCTGTATTGATAGGAGTTTCCCCCCTTCTTCCTGGTACAGAGAGGGAGACAACTTTACAGATGGAGATTTCCTTTACAATGTAAATGTCTCCTAACAAAGGGCAAGCAGGTTACACTCCTCAGAGCCTCCTTCCCTGTCCCAGTTTATTAAGAGTAACCAACCCCAAATAATCCTCATGCCAAAGAGACATATCTTGGGGTGGCCAATTCCAGGCCCCCACAAAGGAAAGAGTTCCATTTTGGAGGAGATGAAAGAGACATGACAACTAAACACGACACAAGGTTCTGACTGGCTCCTTCTGCTAGAAAGGACATTACTGGTGAAGCTGGAATGGAGTCTAGGATTAGACAATAGTAAAGCATCAGTGTTAATTTCCTGATTCTGATGGTTGTTTTATGGTTATGTTAGAGAATATCCTTATTGTAGGAAGTAAAGTATCCTGGGGCTGTTGGGACATCTTGTTTCCAATTTACTTTCAGAGAGTTCAGGAAAATAATTATTTGTATTGCACTTGGGACTTTTCTGTAACTTTGAGATTATTTCAAAAAATTTAAATTAATACAGTAGAAAAGAAAGATGTAATAAGTAGTATTAACAAAGACAAAAGAAAAAGATCATTTGCTTTGTGAAATGCAATGACTTGGGCAACCAGAGAACAGTAAAGATACTGCTCCCCAGCAGCAAAGCCTGGCAACAAATATCACTGTTGTGTTGGTCTCAACCTGTTGATAGTGATGCTGTCAGCTAGGAATGCCTGAGGCACTACTGCTAGAGATCCCCCCAGACATTTCCCCCACAGGGCCAATGTTGTGGCTGGACTGGCTGTTAGGCTTCTTATTATGATTGCAGGATGCACTTCAGCAAAAACCTTCAGGGAAGGTTGAGGAACAAGATTTATTACTCACAGGTCTTGGAGGGTACCCAGCAAGCCCCGAGGGCACATGGCAAGGGTGAGGGATATGAACCTGAGGTTCTGCTTTTATTAGGATCCAAGGGTGGAGTGTCTAGGGTTTCGTGGGTTCACTCTTTATTGGCTAATTTAAAGCATAAGAATGGGAATTAGGGTGCAGGGAGGGAGAAATAGGGTCATTCAAATGGTCAATTATCTAGGTTACCAAGGGCTTTCTGAAAGAGGGACCTTCATTGGTGGAGCAGCCTAATTCCTTATCTGGCTGTTTTGTTTGTAGCTGTGTCATACAGCTGGCAATATGTTTATTTAGGATGAGTGTGTTTTGAAATGGATGCCTCAGTAGTCAAAAAGGTAACGTCAATGGGCCAGCCCCGTGGCTGAGTGGTTAAAGTTCCACATGCTTTGTTTCAGCGGCCTGGGTTCATGGGTTTGGGTCCCAGGCATACACCTACTCCACTCATCAGCCAAGCTGTGGAGGCATCCCACGTACAAAATAGAGGAAGATTGGCACAGATGTTAGCTCAGGGCAAATCTTCCTCACACACACAAAAAACATAATGTCAAGCACTTATACTACAATCAAAAAGCTTAATGTCAGGCACTTAGACTACAGGGCAACCAGAGAATAGTGAAGATATTTCCCAGCAGCAAAGCATGGCAACAAATATCACAGAATAGATAGAAATTTTACAGCTGTAGATACCATAGTTTTCTTACCAAAAGTAACAAGGCATAGAGCACGCAGGCAGTCAGATGAAGAATTTGCATTTACCCCCTTCGTTTTCAGCTTTAAATTTCTTACTGCTGTAACCAGTGAGTCAAAAGCAACAGAGACATTGCTATAACATTAAAAGCTTAATTTTCTGGACTTTGTGAAATATCACTGTAGGACATTATCTTGGCCTACCACCGAGAAAATAAAACCTTCAAGAAAACAAGAGCAGCCAATATAGTCTCTGTAGGAAAATTATAAAGGAGTCATGCCAGGAAGAATTAAGAATATGTATATAATACAACCTGAACATATACGAGAAAGGCATGATATGGATATCGAACATGAGGCTGATTAAAGAAAGCTCCCTGTTCTCAGTTCTCTTATCATGACCGCATTTCAGCTCTCTCTGGAGAACTGGCCATGGAAGAGCCCTCCAGCTCTAATTCCAGGAGGCCAACCTGTCAGTTATAGTTCTCTATCAGTACAACACTTAAAGGGTTGACGTGGGACAAATGATACAGGTGGATGAAGGCTTACGATGTTCAAGTGACGCTCTATTACTTTATAAATGTGTGAGTGAATTAAAACTTAATGGAATACTGTAAAATGAGGTAAAATCTCTTTAAAAATGTGGAGTTAGTAATGTCCTCAGTGAGTCTGAGGACAGTTTGTTGTTTGAAGACAGTGATGACTCAGTTCCTAACACAGTAAATGTCTTTGGTGGAGGGAGTCGTCTGGAGTCTAGCTGTGATGTCTGATTTTCATGCTTTGAGACTGATAATTTTCTTAACTTTGAATGTGATTGTTTTCTAGGTTTTTTAGTATAAAGATTCAAGTCTTTATGGTATTTTCCATTTTATTTTATTTTTATATTTTTATGTTTTTAATATACCTATGATATTGTTATAGAAGTTTCCATTAGAATTCTGTTTTTTTAATGTAGCTTACTGTGGACTGACGTTCGATAAAGCATTTGTTTTTCTATAAGCATGGGCAGAATTCCTTCAAATATTTTATGTTACTTTATGTTTTGCATTGAACACTGATGAACTATTACTGTGGCTACTTGCGTAGGAATTCATTCAGATTTATTATATTTTGCTGCTTGCTTTTTACCCCTTTTATATTTACATATTTTCTTTGTATATACTGCATAAAAAAATGACTCATTTACTTTATATTGACTTGCTTTTTGTTATCAGTAATCACTGAAATTCTCGACGCGGCCTTTGCAGTGCTGAGAGGTATAGGGTATGATGGGTTTCTGCTGTGTACAAGTTGATCCCAGTACATTTCTGTTTGATCATGTGATTTTGTACATTTTTCCAACAGAATTTATAGAATATTACTAATTATCCAGAACTTTTATTTTCTTCTTAATTTCCAGCCATATAGTAATATATTTACATGAATAAAATATTTTCTCTATAAAGCTACTTTAAAATCGCTTTCAATATATCTATTAATAACAGGCTTAGATTATTTTTCCAAGAATTTCCTTGTATAATTGGGATGCATCTTTACACAACAGTACATTTTATATATTGGCAAATATGTTCTTGCATTTTTGCATTACATTTCTTGGTAAAAACTTAGAATAATCTTCAATTATAATTTTAATGGCAGCATAGTAGTCTAGCATTTTAATTTGTCTTACTCAGTAAACTATTCTTTACTTTTTTTTTTTGGTTGATCATTATCCTGGCCTCCACTACAGCTAAAATCCATGTATGTAGAACTTTTTACTTCTGTTGAAATAATCTGTTGGATTCATATAATCTAGGAGAAGGGTTACTCCTGATAAGGGTCCAAGCATCTTTTTAATTATTATTATTATTAATATATTTTCTGGAACAAGGGGAGTCTAAGTGAATGTTATAGTTTTTGCTATGTATATTGATATGGTTTTCCAAATAGATTATACCAATTTAGAGTAAATATTTGCTGGTTTTATCACCTCTATAGAATTGGATGCTTGTATTTTTTATTTTATTTACCTAGGGATATTAATTTGCATTTTACTAGTTATTAGTGAGGATTAACATTGTTTCCATGTAAATGATTATTGTTTTGTTTTTTCTTATATCAGTTGTCTGTTTATATATAACTGGCCAGTCATGGAATTTGGGTCATAAAGGAGATGGTACTTTTTATTGAAATAGCTCAAAAAAAACTAATAAATTTTACCTTTACCTGTCAGAGGCCTTTTGAATTATCTCCTCTTTCGTGGACAAATAAGGAGACTAGGGGAACAGAAAGCCGTGTCCATGTTCGCATAGCACACTTAATAACAATTTGATACTGTGTTCTGGTAAAACAGCTTCATATCTCTGTTTTAAAACGTTGTATCTCATTTACTGCTGTTTTAAAGTTATATTCAGATACATCTAGAATTTGTTATATCTAGACTTCTAGAAAGCAACTTGTATCAAGAGCTAGATTGTATAATTTTGAAATAAAAGTGCTAAGGAAAGTGTTAATGGGTAACTCAAGCATTATATACAAACGTGCACAAGAGAAGACTGGGTGTTTAGACAGTGTTAAGGGGCTGAGAAATCTTCTGATTTGGGAAAGGAGAATCACTGGGTTTTGACTCTGCATGTTTCTTCTATCTTCAGTTTTAAACTTTTAGAGCAATTCTGAGAATGTAGAAAACTGAAACTAGTCTAAGAATGCAGTGAAGCACCTTACTTTCCTTAATTTGGAAGCAGTCAGTTATGTCTTGCTAGAAGGAAACATTGGCAAAGGCGAAAAGCCTCCTCCCAGAGTGTTTAATCCAAGTGATTTTAATATTTACAGTTTGTTTATTTTTGTTTTAAATCATAATAAAGGAAAATCATATGTGTCTGTGTTCTGTGCCTTCAGGAAATCTGGCTATTTTATGTAGGTTCACCTAGTGACAGCTCCTGCCAACTACAGGCAATATGCATAGTGTTGACTAGTGAATCTAAACTCATACGCGGAGAAGAGGATTCTAGGAATTACTTTTTAGACAGGTGTCAGAAGGGAGGAACAAAGGAAGGAAAGTAGGAGGAAAGATATTTTGAGTGAAAATACAATGTTTTACACTTGTCTTTTTTCAATAGTATATTTTACTAACAGGTTACTTGATATTTTTAATTGGCCATTTCCCCACTGCACCCCCCCCTTTTTTTCTTAACTAATTTACACTTCTAATTTCATGACAGTTGAGTCAATAACATCTTCCTGGGTGTCTTTATGAAGCAGCATCCTAATAGGTGATTCTGTGTTGCAGCCCTGAAGGGTGCAGTCAGTAATTAAATGTAAAATTCTGTCCAGACACATGATGGAGCCACATTAAACTGCTGCTGCCCGCAGGCTATTTGACAGCTGTCTGCCTGCGTGTGATATTTAAATCACTGTGAAGCATTCGAATAGGAATACCAATTTGCAACCAAAACATGCTTCTGAAGCGTGAGAAATTCAGACCAAAAAAGCTCTAGACATCACTTTGAAAGGTTTTTGATGAGCAAATTGCAAATATTAGCACCTCTCGGCTTGAAATGCTTACCTGTTGAAATAGAAAGTGAGTATTCTTGAATGTAATTTCAAGCCAAGAAAGTGAAACTAGAGTGAAACGAAATGAAAGACCTAAAAATAATTTTAACTCCTACCCAGATGGATGTAGCAAGTTCAGATGGTCAGTAATCTCACCTGGGTTTTGAACTCCTAGAAGACTGCAACAGTGTCTGTTTATCTTTATATATTACAGATTGCTCAATACACTACTTAACACATAGAAGATGCTCAGCATATATAGAATTATCTCCCTTCATTTTCAGTGAAAAAGACTTTATCACTGAAAGTGGAGATTGCCACGTTTCTACTCCTCAGTGAGCAAGAACTCCAATCTGTTATACTCCAGGCATGTCACTGCCAAAGACCATTAAAGCCGTGTTGCATTTTTGTAGTGACAGACATAAATTTAAGGACATCTGTGAACTGTGTCAGCATCATTATAAAGCCCTGTGTTACCGGGTCCTCACTGACTTGTGCTTTGCAGTAATCAGGGCCAGCTTCAGGGACTTGTGACCTGTATGGTCTCAGAGGGCCTTGCACTTGGCCTAATGCTCTGCTCTCGCCATCTTTGAATTATTAATATTTTTTATCAAGAGGCCCCTTGTTCTCATTTTGCACTAGGCCCCACAAATTATTAGCCAGCTTTACTGGTAATTCTGGCTTGCTTTCTATCATAAAGTTCTGCTTAACAACACTATATGATAAAACCTATTCCTCAGAGGGTTTACTTCTACTGAAAATTTTAGTGGCTTTTGAAAGTACTGGTTCATTATTAATAGTATTCATAGTGCCCATCTACCTTTCTCTTCCCATTTCTACTTGCCGTCACTGTGGAGGCAGTGCCATGGAGGCATTGATAGCAGCATCCTTTGCATCTGAAGTAATGGAGAGCAAGGGCAGAGAGTATAGAGGTGGCTGCTAGAGTAGCTGGGACATTGCTTACATTGAACAAATAAATTATTTGATCTAGCAAATACGTAACCATACTAAAGATAAGAGGGCCAGATTTCTCACTGTCTGAAAGGATTGACAAATATGAAAGGAGGAAAGCTGAAAAGAACATTGAGGCACCAGATTAGAATTGTAATTATCAGCATGAACTCTTGGGTTTTTTAATTTGTATATAGAAATAGTTATAGATACATGTTTATGTGCATGTAAATATGAATACAAATATATATATAGGCATACCTTGGTGATATTGTAAGTTCTATTCCAGACCACTGCAATAAAGCAAGTCACACACATTTTTTGGTTTCCAAGTGCATATAAAAGTTGTTTGTTTTTTTTAAGATTGGCACCTGAGCTAACAACTGTTGCCAATCTTTTTTTTTTTTCTGTGTTTTCTCCCCAAATCTCCCCAGTACATAGTTGTATATTTTAGCTGTGGGTCCTTCTAGTCGTGGCATGTGGGACGCTGCCTCAGCATGGCCTGACGAGCGGTGCCATGTCCGCGCCCAGGATCCAAACCAGCGAAACCCTGGGCCGCCGAAGTGGAGCGTGAAAACTTAACCACTCGGCCACGGGGTCAGCCCCTATAAAAGTTATTTTTATACTATACTGTAGAAGTAAGTATGCAGTAGCATTATGTCTAAAAAAATAATTTACCTACCTTACTTTAAAAATACTTTATTGCTAAAAAAAATGCTAACCGTCATCTGAGCCTTCAGCGAGTCAAAACGTTTTTGCTGATGGAGGGTCTTACCTCAGTGTTGATGGCTGCTGACTGGTCCTGGTAGTGGTTGCTAAAGGTTGGGGTGGCTGTGGCAATTTCTTAAAATAAGACAGCAGTACAGTTTTGCTGCATCGATTGACTTCCGTTCACAAACAGTTTCTCTGTAGTATGCAATGTCGTTTAACAGCATATTACCTACAGTAGAACGTCTTTCAAAATTGGAGTCACTCCTCTCAAATCCTGCTGCTGCTTTATCCACGAAGTTTATGTAATATTCTGAATCCTTTGTTGTCATTTCAGTAGTCTTCACATCTTCACCAGGAGCAGATTCCATCTCAAGAAACTACTTTCATTGCTTACCCATAAGAAGCAACTCCTTGTCTGTTAAAGTTTTGTTATGAGATGGCAGCAATTCAGTCACATCTTGAGGCTCTGCCTCTAATTCTAGTTCTCTTTCTATTTCTGCCGCATGTGCAGTTGCTTCCTCCACTGAAGTCTTGAGCCCCTCAAAGTCATCTGTGAGGATTGGAATCATCTTCTTCCAAATTCCTGTTAATGTTGATATTTTGACCTCTTCTCATAAATTGTGAATGTTCCTAATGACATTTAGAATGGTGAATCCTTTCCAGAAGCTTTTCAATTTACTTTGCCCAGATCCATCAGAGGAATCACTATCTATGGCAGCTAGACCTTACAAAATGTATTTCTTATATAATAGGACTTGAAATTACTCTTTGATCCATGGGCTACAGAGTAGATGTTGTGTTAGGCATGAAAACAACATTAATCTCATACATCTCCATCAGAGCTCCTGGGTAACCAGGTACACTGTCAATGAGCAGTAATATTTTGAAAGAAATCTTTTTCTGAGCAGTAGGTCTCAATAGTGGGCTTAAAATATTGGGTAAACCACGTTGTAAACAGATGTGCTGTCATCCAGGCTTTGTTGGTACATTTACAGAACACAGGCAGAGTAGATTTGGCATAATTCTTAAGGGCTCTAGGATTTTCAGAATGGTAAATGAGCTTTGACTTCAGTTTAAAGTCACCAGCTGCATTAACCCCTAACACAAGAGTCAGCCTGTCCTTTGAAGCTTTGAAGCCAGGCATTGACTTCTCATCTCTAGCTGTGAAAGTCCTAGATGTCATCTTCTTCCAGTAGAAGGTTGTTTTGTCTACATTGAAAATCAGTTGTTTAGTGTAACCACCTTTATGAAGTATCTTACCTAGGTCCTCTGGTTAACTTGCTGCAGCTTCTCCATCAGCACATGCTGCTTCACCTGTCACTTTTATGTTATGGAGACGGCTTCTTTCCTTAAACCTCATGGACCAGCCTCTACTAGCTTCAGACTTCTTCTGTAGCTTCCTTCTCCCTCAGCCTTCATACAACTGAAGAGAGTTAAGGCCTTGCTCTGGATTAGGCTTTGGCTTAAGAGAATTTTGTGGCTGATTTGATCTTCTCTTCAAACCACTAAAACTTTCTTTATATCGGCAACAAGACTATTTCACTTTCTTATTCATGTGTTCACTGGAGTAGTATTATTAATTTCCTTCAAGAACTTTTCCTTTGCATTCACAGCTTGGCTAACCGTTTGGCACAAGAGGCCTCACTCTTGAGCTGTCTCGGCTTTCAACATGCCTTCCTCACTAAGCTTAATCATTTCTAGCTTTTGATTTAAAGTGAGAGATGTGTGACTCTTCCTTTCACTTGAACACTTAGAGGCCTTTGCAGGGTTATTAATTGGCCTAATTTCAATATTGTTGTGTCTCAGGGAATAGGGAGGCCTAAGGAGAGTGAGAGAAACAGGGAAACAGCTGGCCAATGGAGAAGTCAGAACACGCACATTTATCAGTTAAGTTCACTGTCTTATATGGGTGTAGTTTGTGGTGCCCCAAAACAATTGCAATGGTAATATCAAAGATCACAGATCACCATAACAAATAAAAATAATGAGAAATTTTGAAGGATTGTGAGAATTACCAAAATGTGACACAGAAACACAAAGTGACCAAATGCTTTGGAAAAATGGTACCGATAGACTTGCTCGACACAGGGTTGCCACAAACCTTCAATTTGTAAAAAGTGCAATATACATACATAAATTTCTTAATTGTGTACACTGAGAGTGTCTAGAGGCAGTGACACCTCAGTAGTAATGAGCACAGTGAGTGCCCGTGTCTTGATTTCTAAATATCACTCACCACTAAAAGGAATCAGGGCTTCTTGGAAAATGGCCAATCCCAGGGCAGCAAACATGCAAGATAAACCTGGAACATCTTGTTGTTCCAGAAAGTAAGGAAATATTCAAAGAACGATTGAGACATGTCAAAAGGACCCAGAAGCCTTCCTGAATGCATGCCCACTAGCCAAATTTAATTTAAGCAACAAAATAAATAATGTTAATATCAGATTACAACTGAATAAAATAGGAATCCATGAGTTTATAAATAAATGAATAAATAGAGAAGAAGGGAAGGCTCTTCATTACAATACAGACTCAACTAATAAATGTAGAAGGGATGATAGAAATAGATTAATCACTATTTGACAACGGTTATAGAGAAGGTGATACAGACGGAGTCGTTGGTAGATGCTAGACTGGTAGTTGGAGGGTTAATGGGGAACAGGATATTGGCATGATTGTTTCAGCTCAAATACTGTAAACGTGTCCTTTTTGTAGTCTATTTAATAACACATTCTTTGCATTTTCTGCTTTTTGTTGATTTTGCTATTTAAAATAGTTCCAAATTGCAGTGCTGAGGTGCTGTCTAGTGTTCCTAAGCACAAGAAGACTGTGATGTGCCTTATGGAGAAAATAAATGTGTTAGACAAGCTTCTTTGAGGCATGAATTATAGTGCCGTTGGTCACAAGTACAATGTTAATGAATCGGTTATATGTTAAATAAAGTATCTTTAAACGGAAACACGCATAAAACAGGTTATGTATTGATTGGTTGAAGAAAATATGACTAAAGGCTCGCAGGAGCCTAACCCTGCATTTTCCCTAGGAGCAATGCTTCAGTATTTCTTACTCAGGGCCTCTACAGAACGTAACTGCTGTGAATAAGAAGAATAGAATGTCTCTGTCACGTAATGGACACTAACAGTGGTTGCCATTGATTTTAATCAGATTAATTTCATGTCATGTATAACAATGTTTTAAATTTTCCTTTAAGTTGTAAAAGTATATACATGTATTTTTGAGTTACTTATAAAATATATCAGGGTAAAAAGGGCATTTAGAAGACAGTAACTTTGGCTTATAGAATATGAAACAGTAAAATATTTAAAACAGTATATTTGCACATTCCTTGCTAAAATAAACCATATTTTTTAACTTCACTAGCCTTCATTCGATTTCGTCTGATTACTAATTTAAAATGTATTTGATTTTAAGAAATTAGTCGCAAAAATAGCAAGTTAGTTTATTTTACTGAAACTAAAAGTAAACCGTATGTATTAACTAATCACTCTAAAATATGTTTTTTTATGTCGCTCTCACTTTGAACTCCCTGGTGTGTCGTCCTAAAGAATTTGGCTTATCATTGCTTTATAGTGTCTTTGTGGAAACTGCTGGCTTCTAGAGCCTAATAGACTTAGTGTATATAGCTTTTAATGCTAATTGATTGACTTTTGATACTTTTGAGTAAGGAATATCTTATTAGAATCAAATGGATGAATTAGCTAATTGTAGTTACTTAACATTTGAAGAGATAAGTAAAAAGAGAGAGAAAAGACTCAAGCTGATTCAGAAGCAAAAAATGAGAAGAAAAGATACTTGGTGTATTCTTCAAGTCTTTCTTCTAATCAACCAAATATTAGACAAACACATTGAGGACTTTTCTTTGAATAGGAAGCAGATGTGCTGAGCATATTCTTACTTTATATTTTTTTTAATTGTTTTATCTTTAGATCTGAGTTTAGAAGAGAGTACTGGGGGCTACTAAAGTGGAATTCGTAACTTCAGCTTTGATTGAAGTTTCCTTGATGCCTGGCACTTTAGGCTATGTTAATGCCAGGAAATAAATTTTGTTTCCTCTCATCTTTAGGCAAGCTGTTATTCTTCTAATGCAGAGTCTTTTCTAATTTAGATTTTTGGGAAACAGGGAAAAAATTTATTCTTTGAGACCAGTTATTGGCCAAGCCAGGATTTTGTACTTCTCGTTACTTGTCATTCAGCAACTGTGTGGGAAAATGTAAGCTGTAAATCAGCACATTAATAATAATTGTTATTTCTCCTCTTTAAGCAAATTGGATTTTGTAAAAAAAAGTTTTATTTCTTATTTTGTTTACTACAAATGTCTCTTCAGCCAAAAATGGTTACTAATGGTTATCAGACATTTGTTTTGCACTTTAAAGTGATTTTCATCAGGTGTTTCTCACAGAAACCTTGAGTGGTAGGTGAAAGTCATAATTTGATTTGTGGGAAAACTGAGAGCTAGAGAAGCTGTGAATCTTGCTTCCTGGTTAAGACATTCATCCTCTGCTTTTCTGGTCTGCTTTGTAGGTTTTTTGTTTTTGTTCATTTCTTTTTTTTTTTAATATCCCTGCCTTACTGCTATAGAGAATGATTTATATTTTGCAACAGCTGATGTTTTTCTCCTACAGAGACATTCCAATGCCCTTAGTCAGCTCCGGAGTAGAACATGGTAATTTGAGAGAGCTCGCATTTGCAAGAATGAAAGACCTTGGAATACAGGTAAGAGTCTGACCGTAACTGTTGAGATCAAAGTAATCTGAAACAAAAAAAAGTTTGATACTATCACACTTACAAATTTAAGAAATTGATCAAAAAGCTTTCATATATTGAGGGCATTCTTACTGTATAATGTGTTGAAGTTGAAGCTAATGGTTGCAAAAGCTGCCTCCTATCTCTTATACCCCTTCTGCTTTCTTCTAAAAGAGTGTATGTTTGTCAATTTAATAGTTGTTTTTTCTACCTACTCAGATTGCCAACCATGTGCTCAACTTGCTTTTTTAAAAAGCTTTTTCCTTTTGAAGTATTGGGTGTTCGATTCTTGACTCATGGTCATAAAAGAATATGAGGCTATGACGTTCAAAGAAATAAGGATTACATGTGTGAAATAATTACCAAACAGCGCTATTGCCCACACAGACCAGTCTCCCTCGCCCCAGCATACCCCCATGTCTATTTAGTCACTTTTTCTTTTACAAATATTTACCAAGCATCTCCTTTCTGGGACCCCGGAAGTCAAAAGAGCCCAGGAATCTGCACTTTAACAGTCTCTGTAGGTGATTCTTAAATCACAATAAGGTCTGAAACCCAGTGCCCTAGGAACTACTTCTTGGAGCTGCTCAAGAGAAAAGGCCAGGAGCGGCATCAAGTCCTGCGCGTTGATTCCTGGGCTCTGCCTTCAGAGGTTCTGATTCACTAGGTCTGGGATGGAGCTGTGAGATAGTCTCATGCACAGTACAGACATAGACTGCACTTTGAAAGACGTCATTTTGAGGACTGCATATTATGTTGGTGGACTTACCCAAGACATTTTATTCTCTCCGTTGAATTATTATAGAGAAAATTTTTCAGAAAATTGTTTATCCAAAGTAGAGTTTGTGAACATTAGTGGCTTATTCTACCAAAAAAAACCCCAAACAATTTTAAGTTATAGAAAAACAATAAATGTATTTACAGTGATTAATAGCACCAAACAAGATTGTACACCCGCTCTGCTTCCCAGTCTCCAGCTGTCCTCATTCTCCACCTCCTCTCTCCTCTGAGAATACCACTGCCGAAGTGACTGACCTGGCCTGGTTATCCTGATAACCTCAGCATCCAGCTATCATCTTTAACCCTGTCCCCTTCATAAACCTTAACAGCCTCTCTTAAAGTAAACTGGGAGTCTGAAGACTGGAATTCATTCATAGCCAAAAGACATCTCATTTACACAGGCAATGTGTTTACCAGAAAATAAGCACATCAATCTCTGCCTTTAAAGAAGCATCCCCCTCCCCAACAAAAGAAGAAGAAAGAAACAGCATGCAAGCGTTCAGTATAGTACATTCATGTGCAAGCTACTATGTAGAATGGCTATAGTTAAAAGACAACACCTAAATGTAATAGTTTCATAATTACAGAGATTTGTGATCCTTGTTTGCTGTACAATTTTTGAGTTCATGATATCCACATCAACAAATCATTGTTATCTTGTACTGATTCCAGCATGGAAATTGCTTTGTTTTCGTAGAACTAAATAATAACCTCTTATTTTTCTTAGGAAATTCTATACGTATAAAGCAGTCCTTCATAAATACACTGTTAGTCGTATAGCTTGCATAACATCATCAGATTTCCTAGGGTGCTCTTTTTCCACTAGTGGAAAATGTTAGGATCCTGAAAATAATTTTTACAGTTTGTTCTATAGGGAAAAGTATACCATAGGACATTTAATGGAGTACTGTAAGGATTTTGTAATTATAAATGTCAGGCTATGTAGCATGCACACTGGGTTGTGAAATAGAAGTGAGAGTTTCATCACATGTGCTGGGCCATGCAGACCAACCATTGCATCCATATCATCTGCAGGCAGCTTTGTGCCTCCCAGGGACACTCAGAGAGCTCTTTGTGACTGTGGTTCAGATTGTATAGTAAATCGCTCTAGGTTCCTTCTTTCCTCTCTTCTTCCGTCTCTTCCTTCCTTCCTTACACCCTTTCTTCTACAGTGCCCCTCTCTGCAAAAAACAGCAGTCTTTAGCATCTCTCTTTTTGACATTTCTAAAGTAATAGAAATATGGTGATGCTAAAAACATTAACTGCCATAAAATGGTGAAGGTTTTAAATTCAGAATTTGCTTTTTACTCTTCTATATGCATAGTTTTGTATTGCACTTTCAGAAACAGTTATATCCCCTGGGTAAAACTATTTTCAGATTTTGGGGCGTATGTTCTTTACCTACAATACTACATTATGTAGTGATCTCCTTTGAATTCTAAACTTCGGTTAAAAGCAGTACTTCACTAACTTCATACATTTCCATTCCTGTTTCTCTTATCCTCAGATTTATTAAAGATGGCTTCATTTTTAAATTCAGTTCTTTTATCTCAATGCAAATTATGTCCAAACTTAATTTTGACCCCAGAGTTTGGAGGAGAAGTTTCAATAAAAATTTAATTAGTTACCAGTTTTATATTTACCGCTTCCCCTACCTTTTTTGTTTCTGTTTTTTGGCAGTGTCGAGATGTGAGAACCAGAGAGGTTGGAATCCAAGAAATTCATCACAAAGTGCGGCCATACCAGGTTAGTTTGTTCCTTTTATAGAGAGATTGGGTCCTATTTGTAAATTGTTGTCAAGCCTGAACCCACACCTTCTTACCAATAAGACTGAAGTCTACAAGTTAATGAGTAAACTAAGAGCAAAGAGTAATTGAGGATCAGATATAGATGCCAAGCCAGGAAAACTAAATATGAGGGTGGCTGAATTCTAAGAGCCCAGTTAAGAAAACCAAGTCTGAACTTTGTTCTACATCAGCACTGTCCAGTAGAACTTTCTGCAGTGTTTGAAATGTTCTATAACCTGTGCCAATATGATATCACCCACCAGTCACATGTGACTGTTAAGAACTTGAAAGGTGGCTAGCGCAACTGAGGAACTGAGTTTTTAATTTTATTTAATTTTAATGAATTCAAATGTATATAGCCACATGTGACTGGTAGCTATCTTCAGGTAGAGCTACTTGGATGCTATCTACTTATCTCTGTGTGCAACTGTTAAATTATTGCCCCTTGGCGATAATCAAATGAATAGATCAGCCCTTATCAACAGGGATTCCACAAAACTTAAGCCTAATGCCTGAAGGCATTCATTGTTTGTAATGAATCAGCTTCCTTCCTATATATCTATAATGTCTATACATGTGCCAAATTTTCTGTGGGATTTAGCTCTCTAGTGGAACCCTGTTTGAGAAAGGCTAGAATTGATGATATCTGCATTAATATCTCTGTTCTCAAAATGAATTATTTATTTAATTGACATTTTTCACATTTGGGACCTTTTGAGGAGAAGAAGTAGACCCAAGCACAGTTAATCATTTTGCCAAATTCTCATGCAATCCAGTTATTTAGCAAACATTAAGTTAAGAAGGAATATAAGGGGCCGGCCCAGTGGCGCAGTGGTTAAGTGCACACGTTCCACTTCAGCGACCCGGGGTTCACCAGTTTGGATCCCGGGTGCGGACATGGCATCACTTGGCACTGTGGTAGGCGTCTCACATATAAAGTAGAGGAAGATGGGCACGGATGTGAGCTCGGGGTGGTCTTCCTCAGCAGAAAGAGGAGATTGGCAGCAGATGTTAGCTCAGGGCTGATCTTCCTCAAAAAAAAAAAAGAAGGAATAGAAGTATTAGTCTGAATTGTTCACCTCACTCTCTGGGTATAGTCTGCCCATTTTTGGAGTATACCTGGGTGTGACCATGGCCACATATGTAAGTTTCTCTGTGTATGCATGTTGTTACGTATAGCTTATATTAAGGCAAACTGCCAAGGCCACTTGAACAATGAGTTAAAGAGTCAAAAGCCTGTGTAGATTGCTACCACAAAAGCTACTCTCCAGTCATCGAATTTTCTTTAGCATTTTAGTCTCATAACTAGGCATAATATTTTAAAGGCCCTATGGGATACCATACTTTCTTAAAATCCCATCAGGGAACAAGTGACTAGCACTTTCCACACCGCACCCCCCACCCCGAAAACAGGCTTTAGAGGAGGAGGTAAGGACTACAAAATGAAACCATCGAGTACCTGACAGTTCTGGGGCTCACGGTGCTCCCAAGAGCTGCATGTGTGACGTAATGTGTAATTTTATCTTAGAGACTTTTCATAGAGGATCAAAGACTTAAATACATGGAAGCATTTACTGAGGTGGATCTCTGTGAGAATCTCAAGGTTAATGAAGTTCACATATTTATGAAATTGTAAAATTGTTTTCCTTTTATAATAGCCCATGAACAAGGCACAAACTCTTAATCAGTGATATTTGAGAGTAGACAAGTAAAAAGAAACATAATTCATGATTATTCATTCTTTATCCCTAATTGTGGATATTAGTCTAAATAAATACATATAATTATAAAAATGAACTTTATTCTCTAATTTAAAAAAGCTTTTTTGTGTGGTTATTTATTAAAAATAAACAGGTTGAATTGGTAAGGAGAGATTATGTTGCAAATGGTGGCTGGGAAACATTCTTGTCGTATGAAGACCCAGATCAAGACATTTTGATTGGCCTCCTGCGATTACGAAAGTGCTCAGAGGAAACCTTCCGTTTTGAATTGGTTGGAGGTGTTTCCATAGTCCGAGAGCTGCATGTATATGGAAGTGTCGTCCCTGTGAGCAGTCGAGATCCTACTAAATTCCAGCATCAGGTATCCTGTATTCCATTTCCATTTGACTCTAATTAGGAAATTGCCCAAAGGAGGTCAAGAGAAAAGGAATAGGGCGAAGGAGGGGGCAGAGGAAGAAACAGAAAGAGGAAAGGGGAAAGGGAAGTATAGAAATGGAGGAACCAATATTTTAGTTATTCAGAGATGTTTTCTCTCCAAATTGCACCCTTTTTGGTATGAGGGGGGAGGAGGGAAAGACAAATTGAGACTCAGTCAAGTGGAATATAATATTAGATTGAACCATACGAAATTGCTGCTTTTGAAAGTCAGAAATGGCCCGATACCGGCAATTTCTGTGATTCAACCATTATAGTATCAAAGGAGATGATAATGTGAAAGCACTTATGAGATATTAAAGCACTTCATAAGTGCAAGCTATATGATATATAGTGGAACACTATTCCACTCCCCCAAACAACCTAAATAAATAAATAACTCACATTTTTAAATTTCAGGAAAATGGGTTAAAACCACTAATGGTAGCTATAGCGTAGCTCTGTACCCCAAAATTGGTGATTTAAGAATATTGCCTGGTTTCCAAAGCCTTTTAGAAATTGGAGGGGTGACTAATAAATACAAGATTAGATGCCCCAGACTTCCATCACCTGGAGATTGCCTAGAGTTTCTTTAAAAAGAGACAAAAGTTGAGAGGCAATTACCTCCTTACTGTGACTAGATTACATCATCCACAAAATACCTTTTGATGGCTTTTGTTTCAAAGGTATTCCTTTTTACTAGTCTGCTACAGTGTATTTTTGGTATAATTGAAAAGTTTCTCTTTCCTTATTCCTATAAATGGCTTTTTGTCACTCTTATTTTAACAGATTTTAGCAACTACTAAATATTAACTGTCTTGTTTTACAGACCCCTCTTAATGACTTCTTTCCTTCTTAATTCCCTAATTCCCCCTCCCCTCCCCCCGCCCCTTGTCCATTGCTCCTTAAAGGGATTTGGCATGCTGCTGATGGAGGAAGCAGAAAGAATTGCTAGAGAAGAACATGGATCTGGGAAAATAGCTGTTATATCAGGTAATTGGGGGAGGGCAAAGTTCATGATTCATTCACATGTTTAATTTGGTACCACAATTAAAACTACCTCAGGCCTTTCTTGCCCTTGTTTATGATTATCATGTTCAAAATCGGGCAGAACTGGATAGTGAAAGACTTGTGCTCAAACACCAAGAAAATTCCTCTAAGCAGTTTGGTGGAATAGAGCTTTCAGAAGCCTTCCAACTCTGAGTGGCAAGACCAGTAATCTGTATCCTGTGTTCCTCGCTGTCTGTCTGTCATACTAATCATCACTGTCTGTCACACTAGTTATCATGGTCAACTTCTCTCTTTGCTTTGTGCCTAGTTACTCTGTCTGCGAAAATGAATTTTAATGATTTGGATCCAAGAAAAACATAAACCAATGTGGAGATTATCAATATTTGTGTTCAAAAAATTAAAATAGAACCTCAGTTGCCAGTGTGAGATGTTTAAAGGCAGAGTCCTTTGCTCCTTACACGTTGATCTCAATGGCTTTGCTCTTGGGGAACAGCTTTCTGCTGTTTGGAAGTACCATACCTTATCTAGGACATCAGGTAATTGGGGATGTGGGCATGAAAAGGAAATTCTAGTATGAGTGGAACAAGAAATAGCGTACACACCCTTTCACTCCTGCTCATTAGTGTTGTATCCTTACAAAAGCTGCTATTCCCAATAAGCTAACGTGGTGAAAGCCATGATCAAAATTTAGGTTATTTTTCCTCCAGCGTTTGTTTTCCCTCTAGACTACTGCATGCTTAAAGGCAGATTATTTTCTCCTAAGAAAATAGTCTTTTCTGAAAATGAAAGTTGAAATGAAATTTTTTTTTAAAAAAATCAGTAAGTTGTTGCCGGTCAATAAATCAGTACCCTTGCTCAGGTTTTAATGATTATAATTATGAAAGTGTAGTGACCCAGGCACACTTAATCATTTAGTCTGGCTTTGGGTTTTGGCATTATCCAGACAGATTCATAAAACATTTCTTAACATGGCTAGCTTTATATATTTTTTCTATCTTTAATCCCACTAAAGAAAAAGGAAGTAAATGAGGCTCACCTGATTGATATTGATTTTGTAACAAAAAAAGTTTACCTCTCAATTGTCTGAACCTGTGGTTGACCAGAAGCCAACCTTTCCTGATACTCGTTCTACAAAGTATCTCTGGAGGGTTGAGATCACCTGAAATTTCAGTGGCCTCTTTTGCCAGAGCACTGTCAGTGTTTTCAGTACGATACTTCTCAAGCTTTAATGTGCTTGTGAATCACCTGAAGGTCTTGTTAAAATGCAGATTCCGACTCATTAGGTCTGGGGTGGAGCCTGAGAGCCTACATTTCTAACCAGCTTTCAGTGATACCTAGGCTGATTGTCTTCACACCACACTTTCAGTAGCAAGGTTTTAGTATTCTTTTCCAAATCATTAAGGTAAGGATACTCTCTGGGACCCTGGCAAGGCCTGCACTCCCAAAGTCTGATATGCAGTCATGTGATTTTCTGGTGTCTGTGGGAAACTAATCAATTTTAAAACTGAAGAGCATCAGTATTCTATCATTTCCCATTATTTCTTTTGTCTTTGTGAGATCTATCTCTGTAGAAATGTTACATGCAGAGAAGGCCTCTGGCTTGCCTGAGGTCATACTCAGTTGCCCATAAGAGCCTCAGTTTCTGCCTTTTCTGAGCGGAGTGTCTTTCTGTGTGGAAATCAGCATTTGTCTTCTTTCTAGCTTTTTATCGTAATCTAAATAATAGCTCAATTTCCGATCATCTACCTGTAGGTTTTTTAAAATAACAAAAGACTTGCTAAAAATAACAGGGAAGAACCTTTCTTCCTATCAACTGCTACAATAGGACTACCAGATTTCTGTACGGGATTGCTTTTGGCTGGTGGATTTCTATAGGAGCAGCCCTAGATTGCCTTCTTGGAACTAAAGTGACTTCTGTGAGAGGAAGGAAGCGAAGTGTTACTTCCTGCCACTCCAGTCTGTAAGCCCCACCATTGCTTCCTACTGGGGAAACCACATAAGGCCTTGACTTTCTGTTTGACTCAAGATCTGGTCACCCTTCAAATGAAAAAGTCTAGAACATTTAGTCTATGTATGCATTTTATTTCTCTAATTTAGTAGTATATTACTGTTCTATCTAGCTTTCTGAATCACACACCTGAGAGGTCCATTATTCAGAACTTCAGGAGGGCAGATTTAAAGTGTTTATTATTAGAGCATGTTTGTTATGTTTTTTCCTTCCGTGTTTGTTCATTTTGACTTTGGTCTTTGGTACTTAATGATTTGAATACAATGATGTGTGTGTTTGTGTGTTAATTGGTTTTTGTAAAAAGTGAAACAGTTATACTTTATGAATTGGTCCTTAGAATGAACATCTCTCTGGACAACACTGGTGACTGTGCTGCATGTATTCAGAGCACTTGATTAGATAGGGTCTATGTGAAGAGACACGGGAGGAGGGTTTGGATGCCTCCCGTGTTGACAGGAGCTCTCCTTGTGATCTTGGATAATGTTACTTCATGTCTGTACACCTTTATTTCCTTACTGAAAACAAGTGGGTTAGGTTATCAAAAGATAGTTCTAACAGTCTAGAATCCTGCCCCTTAGTGTCTTAGTTTCAGTCAGTTCTCAACATGACCAGTTGTGTTTTACTGATTATATTTTACGTAAATTCTTTTCTGAAATCATATTAGGAGACCCTTTAATTTCATCAGTAATTGATCTCAATCTCATTGAGTCGTTGAGTAGTTTCAGTATTTGATGATAAAGTTTCTCATAGGTAGCTGATGTTATCCATGATTTGTGGATACGTGTTAACTTCAGTCACAACGGGTGGTACTTTGTGACCTAAGTGTCCTACCTTTTTTTTTTTTTGACCTTGTCATTGATTTGTAAATTCATTCTTATTCTGCTCTGTAGGCTTTTGTAAAACCCATCCACAGTGGTGGCCTAGATATTTTGTCCCGGCGTAACTAGTAGTTGAGTCCTAAGGGAGAGACAGATCATTTACCATTCTGGTTACTGTGACTGTAAGAGTAATGCATTTATGTAGAATTTTTTTTTTAATTACATTCTGATTCATTATGACTTCCCTTCATCTTGCCAGCGGATTTTCTCTGTTACTTGGATTTATAATCTTTGATTCTACCTCTAGACAATATTAACTACCCAGTAGATCTGATTTGAATCACTAGTCAGAAAGACTCCATGGAGTCTGTTTTTTACTATTAAAAAACACGTTTTTCACTGTTAACTTCACTATATTTTGTATTACAGAAGGTATTACTGTATATTTTATAGCTGATTTATCTTTTCTAAAAGATTAACTTTAAAGCTATATGAGAAAATTGAAAACTTTTTTATCAGAGTTAAATGAAGCACTTTCTTAGAGAAACTTTTGTTTATTCACTCTTTTTTTAAGTATATCTAATTGTCTTAGTAAGTAAACTTTGTGTTTTAAAGTTAACCACCAACTCTGAATTAAACAACGCAAAATGAAATATTTAGCTTCATCAATATCAGCATCACTTAAGTGTGTTGAGTATCTCCCGTGTGCCAGGGACGGGGCTGAGAGTGCAGCTAGAGGAAGTACAAGATGCTGCCCCGCCTTTGAGGGATGTCGTCCTGGGCGGGACAGCCAGCTCAGTTTTCACCTCGCAGGTTGCCCTCAACTGCAGAGGAAGATAATTGTTTCTCCCTGCTTACACTATTTCTCAACTCAGGATTAATTGCTTCAGAGTAAGAAAATAATCTTTTCCACATATAAAAATGGGTAAATCAGTAGTATAAGAGCAACCAGTTTATAAAATAATGTGTAGGCAGGAAATAAAAGTTAATTGCTGCTAAATAGCTAAGCAATTAATTAGTCCCTATTAAGTCCAAGTACTTTAGTATCGCTCACCAACTTACACGTCTGTTTGAGGTTAGCAAATCGTATCTACTTAAAAGCCCTGATGTTCATCTACTTGGATGAGCAGCACTCTTTCCTTTAAAAATGTTAAGGTGAAGCAGTTTTTTCTCTTCCCTCTCATATGGTGTAAAGTGCCAGAGATTGTACTGTAGAACCTAACTGCAACATTTGAAATGCCATCACTAATAATCACCATGGAAACCAGAGATCTCTGATGTCACATTGCCAGTACCATTTCCAAAAGGGCAAATATGATTGTCAGTAGCCACTATTTCAAAACCACTTAATACCCCCAACAGAATGATTTTTTTTCCTTTTGGCAATTTTGGCTAGGTATCAGATCCAATCATGTTGCTGCTTCTGTTTACCAGGCTAATTGCTATGCATCGAGATGAACAGCTACTCCCCAAGCTCCTCCCACTACCTTCGTCATAAGCAGTATTCTATTTGTGTTCTTTCAAGTAGAAAATTAATATGGCCATTTGCCAAGAATTGTACAAGGCTGATAAATCACACAGTGTTGGTGAGAAATGAGGAAAATGTCTGAATGGTTGAAGACAGAAATCACTGAAGTCAGACAGTGGTAGTCATTTTGTTTAAACCTACTAAAAAGGCAAAGAAGAGGGCAGGAGAGAAGTACTTAAATATAGGATGAGTAAACAAGTCACTATGGAGATGAGAGCATTCTAAATCATGATGCTCAGAATTATGTGACTCTAAAGCCACATCTACAATCCCTACTAGTGAAAAAAATCAACAGCCTGTACCTTGTATAGTCCAATATGGCTTCATAAGACTAAAATTAATGATCTTGTACCCCAGAACCACTGATTAGTAAAATGGTATATGGGCAGAAAATAGCAGTTATTTTGTTTCATTAAGCTACAAATGACAGGGATTTACTTACCTGACCCCAAAAACTTCACCTGTATTCCAGGCCGCAACACATCTCCCTCCATTTAAGGTGAAGGTAGTTTTATTCTTTGCATTATAATCTAGTTGAAAAGAAGGGTACCTTTGTAACCAGATCTGCCTGGTAATGGACTCATAATCCTTACTAAAATGCCTAGAAAAGCTTTTCCTCATTTTGGCTTAGGTATTTGCTAATGGATACAGGAAGCCTGCCGAATGCAAACCAGTTTGTGCTGCGTGAATGTGTTAATATAGGACTCCTCAGAAAAGAAAGGAAAAGATTGTTTGCTCTTTTATGCTTTCTATTTCATCCCTTTGCATAATTTATCTTTTAATAAATTATCCCCTAATTAAATGCACATTGTTAGGGTTCTATATATTCCTCTATTTCTTCCATTTTGTTATTCCAACAATGATCATACATATTTCTTTTTTTTGGTGCATGTTCTAATAGGATTATGTTTTTGTGGTGGTGAATATCTTTCTTTTTAAAGACAATAGATGCCACATAAAATATTACTTTACTACAAGAACTTTTTAAATTTCAGCATCATTATTAATCAGACTAACATTGATGACATAGAATACTATTTTGCTAGATAACAGATTGGCTAAATGTTTGCTAATTGATGTCTGTATTGCAACTGGACTGCGAAGGTGCTATTGCATAACTCCTCTCAGTATTTATCATTCCCTGACTTGATTTTTATTCATTTGTACATGAATCAGGTGCCAGTTCATACTGTATTGCATACCAAGTGCATTAGACCCATCGCACACTTTGCATCACATGACTCTATTAATTATTGCATGTTTTTCAATTATTCCTAAATAGACCAGTAGGGAGTTTCCACTGTTTAGATCTTGTGGGCAGCTGAATTTTTGGTGAAGTTTCCTAAGCAGAAGCTAGTGATACTGGTAGATAGTGGCTTGTTGGCACTTGAGGAACAGCATTTGGCAAGTGCTGTTGCTCTTCCCAGGTCCTTGCTGTGAAGTCTTGCACGTTAAAGTCTCAGAGCAGGCCAGACCCATAGCCTAGTGGTTAAGTTCGGCATGCACTGCACTTCCGCAGCTCAGGTTCAGTTCCTGGGTGTGGACCTACACCACTCATTGGTGGCCATGCTGTGGCAGCAACCCACATACAAAATAGAGGAAGATTGGCACAGATGTTAGCTGAGGACAAATCTCAAGCAAAAAGAAGAAGATTGGCAACAGATGTTAGCTCAAGTCAAATCTTACTCAGCAAAAGAAAAAAAAAAGTCGGAGGATAGCCTTGCTAATGTTGACACACTAATACTTGCAGACTTTTCATCCCCATTCTTGATCTGCTTAGTTTATAGTTATTGAGACTGATGGTTGTATGCTTAGGAATAGGAATAGTGTTATATCATATGGTTCCAGATAATATTCCTGAGAGGTCTGGAAGCTTTGATATAAATTACTGCCTTTATTGTAAAGTTAGACACTTCATAGGCTTTTTCCTGAGGAAACAAGCCTTCCCCAAAGTGGTCTAGCCTAAACTACTCACCATCTGCTCTCTTTTTTATAGTTGTTGCAGTGTTAGCTCCTGATTATCAATGTAACTTTCATATGGTTAGTACTATTGTTTTCTCTAAATATGTGACATTGCTATAATCCATTCAATTTGATAAAGCTTTTCTCTTTTAGATCTATAGAGGCAGAGATTTGGCAGATTCTTCCTCTTTATGTGAGCAGACTAAATAATGCTGGAAAATATTGATGCTGCCTTCCTTAGCAGCAACCAAGATACTGGTTTTATAGAACCTTTTAGTTAGGGCATTTCTAATTTCAACAGGACATACCCAGGGAATTTCTTATTCTTTGGTCAACCTGGCTTAAACTGTTGTCTCAGACCAAACAGCTCACATTTCCAAGAAATTAACTGGTAGATTTAGTGTTTTAGATTGTGGCCATGAGATAATGTTTCCTCATGCACCCCCATCCTCTATTCCCTAAGCATCTAGTTGTCCAGTTTGTCCACCATTTATGAATGAATCACTGATGTTCAGTATACCAGTCCAGAAGCCCAAGATCTATACTCTAGGCGGTCTGTTACCTCTTACTGCAAATCTTACTACTTAGTGGTTGTTTTGGTTATTTATTCCTGTGTAACACACCACCCCAAAATTTAGTGGCTTAAAAAAACAACCATTTTATTTGCCCAGTGATTCTGTGGATCAGAAATTCAGCAAAGCATAGAGAAGATGGCTCATCTCTGTTCCATGATGTCTAGGACCTTGGCTGGAGTGGCTCAGATGGCTGGCAGCTGGCTAGGGTAGCTTGTCTGGAGTCTCAGTTCTAGCTGGTAACAGATGCTCAGTTGAGACTGTCAACATGAGCGCCCTGGTTCTTCTCCACGTGATTTACGCTTCTCATAGCATGAAGGCTAGGTTCCAAGAGGAAGGAAGTGAAGGCCTGGGCTTGGAAGTCCCAGATCATCATTGTCTATTGCTTTGTAATAAATGACCACAAAACTTAGTGGCTAAAAACAACTGGCAGTTATCTCATAGTTTCTGTAGGTCAGGAATCTATACGTAACTTAGCTGGGTGCACGTGGCTCAGTGTATCTGATAAAACTGCATTTAAGGTGTCAGCCAGGGCTGTAATCCTTTCAAGATGCAATTGGGGTTGAAGGATCCACTTCCAAGTTCACTGTGTGGTTTTTGGAAGGCTTCATTTCCTCACAGTCCGTTGGTCTTAGGGCTGCAGTTTCTCACTGTGTCACATGAGCCTCTTCGTAGGGCTGCTCATCACATGGCAGCTTGCTTCCCCCAGCAGAATGATCACAGAGACAGAGAGGCCCTTTGAGATGGAAGCCATAGTTTTTATACCCTAGTCTCAGCAGAGAGTCAACAAGTCCAGCCCACCCCTAAGCGGAAGGGATTACACAAGATCGTGAATACCAGTAGGCAGTGAACTTTGGGGGTCATCTTACAGACTGCCTACCACAGTGCAACTTCTGCCCCATTCTCTTGGTTAAAGAAGTCATTGGGCCAGCCCAGATTTAAAGGGAGAGGAAATAAATTCTGCTTCTCAGAGAGAGGATTTGGTGGTGACCATCTTTGAATACTGAGTGATAGAATACATTTTCATTAACTTGGAATTAATAGGCTTCCATTTCCTTTCTACAGGCCTTCTCCCAGGATGGACTCTCTTTGGGCATACCTAGATTCAAGAGTTCTTGTCCCAATCCCAGTGTCAGATTTTCACATAGCCAGTCATGGCAGCACAATTAACTCACACTGTGCTAAGCAGAGTTTGGCAGGCCGCACAGAAGCACCTGGCTCTAACGTTTTGTCTGCCATCTCTCGTCCATGAGGACATTCCTTTATCCCCCCCTTACAAGCCAATCTAAATGTCTGATGCTTTATATCTATGATATTGGCCATTTGTATCTTCCTTCTAGGTTATGGAATATAGAAAGACCATCTTTGGACTGAGGGTACATGGTTTCTCCCTGGAGATACCCTACCCTAATCTACTCTTCTCCACCTCAAACACCTGCTGATAGTTAATGCACCTTAAAGTCATTTCTTTTTCCCCTTTGGGGAGGTTGTAAATTGTATTATAACATACAATTTGCCATTATAACCATTTTTAAGTATACAATTCAAGGGCATTAGTTACATTCACAATGTTGTGCAACCATCACTATTATTTCCAAAAGATTTTTTCACCCCAAACAGAAACTCTGTACTCATTAAGCAGTAATTCCCAATTCCCCCATCTCCCCAGCCCCTGGTAACCTCTAATCTACTGTCTCTATGAAGTCAAATCATACAATATGTGTCCCTTTGTGTCTGACTTATTTCACTTAGCATAATGTCTTCAAGGTTCACCCATGCTATAACGTGTATCAGATTTTGTTTCCTTTTTAAGGCTGAATAATATTCTGTTGTGTGTGTATGTATACTCTTTTTACATTTGGGTTATTTCCATCCTTTGGCTACTGTGAATACTGTTGCTGTGACATTGGTTTATAAAAAATTATTCGAGCCCCTGCTTTCGATTTCTTTGTATATATACCCAGAAGTGGAGTTGCTGGATCAAAGGGTAATTCTGCTTAACTTTTTGAGGAATCACCAAACTGTTTTCTGCAGTGGCTGCATCGTTGTACATTCCCCTCAACAGTGCACAAGGGTTCCAGTTTTTCCACGTCCCTGTCAACTCTTGTTATTTTCCCTTCTTTTTAATAGCCATCCTAGTGGGTGTGAAGTGATGTTTTCTTAGGGTTTTGACTTGCAATTCTTTGATGACTAATGATGTTGAACATGTTTTCATGTACTTATTTGTCATTTGTGTGTCTTCTTTAGAAAAATGTCTGTTCAAGTCCTTTGCTCATTTTTTAATTGGGTTGTTTGTCTTTTTGTTGTTGAGTTGTAGGAATACTTTATATTTTCTGGATACTAGACCCTTATAAGATCTGTGATTTGCAAGTATGTTCTCCCATATATATTCATAAAAGGTAGTGGTCTGTAGTTTTCTTTGTAGTGTCTTTGTCTGGCTGTGGTATCAAGGTATTACTAACCTTACAGGATGAGTTAGGAAATGTCTCTCTTCTTCAGTTTTTTGGAAGTATTAGAGAAGGATTGGTGTAATTCTCTAAACATTTGGTAGAAATCACCAGTAAAGCCATTTGGGAGGTTTTTGATTACTGATTCAATCTCCTTACTTATTATAGGACTGTATAGACTTTCTGTTTCTTCTTGAGTTGGTTTTTGTAGTTTGTGTTTCTATGAATTTGTCCGTTTCAACTAGGTTATCCAGTGTGTTGGTGTACATACACATTATAATCCTTTTTGTCAAGCCAGTAGTAATGTCTCCTCTTTCATTTCTAATTTTAAAGATTTGAGTCTTGCTCTTTTTCCTTTGTTTTTTTTCTTGTTTTGTATGATTTCAGTCTTTTTACATTTATTAGGACTTGTTTTATGGCCTGATCAATGATCTAACCTGGAGAGTGCTCCATGTCCACTTTGGAAAATGTGTATTCTGCTGTTTGGGGGTGATGTGATCTGTATATGTCTGGTAGGTCTAATTGGTTTAAAGTGTTGTTTAAGTCCTCTCTTTCTTTATTGATCTGTCTGATTTTTCTATCCATTATTGAATATGGGTGTTGAAGTCTCCAATTCTTATTGTGGAACTATCTGTTTCTCCCTTCAATTCTGTCTATTTTTGCTTCATGTATTTTGGGGCTCTCTTGTTAGCTTTATATATGTTTATAATTGCTAAACCTTGATGAATTAAACCTTTATCAATATATAATGTGCTTTGTCTCTTGTAAACTTTTTTGACTTAAAATGTGTTTTGTTTGATAATAATATATCCATCCCATCTCACTTTTAGTTACTAGTTATTTTCTTAGTGATTACCTTGGGATTACAGTTAACAGATTTATAACAACCTAGTTTGAATAATACCAATTTACTTTTAATAGTATGCAAACACTGCTCCTATACATCTGTCTCTCTTTTACATTGTTATCGTAACAGATTACATCTTTAGACCTGTGTGTCTATTAACATAAATGTATATATTGTCTTATAAATTTGCCTTTTAAATTATATAGAAAAAAAAGAGTTACAAACCAAAAGTACAATAATGCTGGCTTTTATATTTACCTATGTAGTTACCTTTACAGTGTTCTTTCTTTATTCATTCATATGGCTTTGAGTTACTGTCTAATGTCCTTTCAGTTCAGCCTGAAGGATACTTGTGGGGAAGGTCTAGTGGTAACAGACTTCCTGGGCTGTGGTTTATCTGGAAATGTCTTAATTTCTCCTTCATGCTTGAGAGAGACTTTTGCCGGGTATAGATTCTTGATTGACACTTTTTTCTTTCAGCACTTTAAATGTGTCATCCCACTGCCTTCTGACCTCCATGGTTTCTGATATCAGGTGTTAATCTAACTTAGGATCCCTTGTATGACAAGTCACTTCTCTTGCTGCTTTCAAGATCCTCTCTGGCTTTGGCTTTTGACAATTTGACTATAATATGCCTCTGTGTGGATATCTTTCAGTTTATCCTGCTTGGAATTTGTTGAACTTCTCAGAAGTGTAGATTCATGTCTTTCATCAAATTTTGGAAGTCTTCAGCCATTATTTCTTTTTCTGCTTTTTATTGCTCTCATCTCTGAGACTCCTATGATGTGTATGTCGGTATGCTTGATGGTTTCCCACATGTCCTTTAGGTTCTGTTCATTTTTCCTTGTTCTTTTTTCCTTCTGCTCCTTAGACTGGATAAATTCAATTTCATTATCTCTAAGTTCACTGTTTCTCTTTTCTGCCTGCTCAGATCTCCCATTGAACTACTTCCATTGAAGCCGTCCAAAATTTTTTTATTTTAGCTATTGTACTTTTCAGCTCTAATATTTCTATTTGTTTTCTTTTTATAATTTCTATCTTTTTATCGACATGCCTTCTCTGTTCATACAATGTTCTGATTTCCTTTAGTTCTTTTTCTTTTTTTTATTTGAAATTATATTTGACATATAACATTGTTTAAGTTTAAGGTGTACAAGATGTTGATTTGATACATTTATATATTGCAATATGATTGCCAATGTAGTAGTACCAATACCGCTAAGACATCACATAATTATCATTTCTTTTTTTGTGGTGGGAATAATTAAGGTCTAGTCTCTTAGCAAGTTTGATGTTTACAATACAATATTGTTGTATATAATCACTATACAGTGCCTTAGATCTCCAGGATTTATTTATCTACAAGTTGCAAGTTTGTACACTTAAACAACATCTTTCCTAATCCCTCAGCCCATAGAAACCACCATTTTACTCTGTTTTTATGAGTTCAGCTTTTTTAGATTTCAAGTATAAGTGATATCATACAGTATTTGTCTTTGTCTGACTTATATCACTTAGGATAAGGTCCTCAAGGTCTGTCTATGTTGTTGCAAATGACATGGTTTCCTAATTTCTCGTGGCAGAATAATATTCCATTCTATATATATACCGCATCTTCTTTATCCATTCATCCATTGACAAACCTTAGGTTGTTTCCATATCTTGGGTATTGTGAATAATGTTGCAGTACACATGGGAGTGAAAATATCTCTTCAATATCCTTGTTTTCATTTCCTTTGGATATATATCCAGAAGTGGAATTGCTGTATCATATGGTAGTTCTATTTTTAATTTTTTGAGGAACCTCCATACTGTTTTCCATAGTGGCTACACCCATTTACATTCCCACCAACAGTGCACAATGGTTCCGTTTTCTCCACATCTTTGTCAACACTTGTTATCTCTTGTCTTCTTGATGATGGCCATTCTAACAGGTGTGAGGTAATACCTCATTGTAGTTTTGATTTACATTTCCCTGATGATTAATGATGTTGAGCACCTTTTCATATACCTTTTGGCCATTTGGATGTCTTCTTTGTGAAAATGTCTCTGCCCGTTTTTTAATCAGATTGTTACTGAGTTCTATTGAGTTTTTTATAAATTTTAGATATTAATCCCTTGTCTAATATATGGTTTGCAAATATTTTCTCCCATTCTCTAGGTTGCCTTTCATTTTGTTGATTCTTTCTTTTGCTTTTAGCTTGATGTAGTCCCACTTGTTGATTTTTGCTTTTGTTGTTTGTGCTCCTTTAATTCTTTGTCCGTGGTCTCCTTTAGCTCCTTGAGCATATTTAACACAGTTGACTTTGCCTAATAATTCTAGTGTCTAGGCTTTCTCAGGCATAGTTTCTGTCAAATTCTTTTTTTCCTGTTTTTTGTATGCTTTGCAATTTTTTGCTCAGAACTGCACATTTGAGTAGATTCTCTCTCTCCTCAGGGATTGCTCTTGAGGGATGCAGTCATCCATTTGTATGGTGACTTTTTCCAAATTATTTTTGCCAAGTCAGTATTTTTTGTTGTGTGTGATCACTAAAAATTCTGTTCTATCATCTCTGCAATCAGCCTGTGACCTGACAAGGATTTCCCTAAATGTCTGGATCTTCGAAAAAGGAGAGGATGGTGTATGTCTCTTCAAATCTTACAATAGACACCCTGGGAAAGCTAGCACAGCAGTGGGGCGCCAAAACAAAGGCAAGCATCCACACTAGTCCCCACAGGAAGCTGCACACCAAACAGTGCACAGCCTAAGAGTTTTGGAGGACAAGGGCTTACTGCCCGCCCTGGCTCCAGCCAGCCACTCTAGGAATGGGGCATGGAGGCGGTTCACATCTGCTGCCCTCCTACCAAAGTTCAGCAGCTCTCCCTTCATCAAGCACTCTCCTGGTTGCTGTGAGCGTCTTTTCAGGTTTTAGTGTCCCAAAATAGTTGCTTCTGATTGCTTTTTCCAGCTTAATGGTTGTTTCAGTGGAGGGACTGGTCTCTGGAGTTTCCTACTCTACCATTTTCCTTCTTAAAGTCTGTTTTTAAAAGGCTATAAATAGAAGGGATCCCTCTTCCTAACAGCTTATAGTTGGCACATCTTTAGCCTCTGCAGAGACACACTAATGATTTGGGACATACGCAAAGTAGTGAGAATGATCTGTGACATAGCAGACATTCTGGGCGGGTGGGAACAGAGCCACTCCATTTTTTAATTGGATGGTTGTGAGCCCTCCTGTAGCAGACTCCCTGTGAGAAAAAAAACCTTTCTAAGATCTATAGGATAACCCACCAGCATCATCCTACTCTAAGTTACCACAGTAGCTTCTATTTAGATTCTCTGTACCTGCTTTATAAGTTACCTACTTTTTTTCCTTGTTCATCCTCACTTTGTTGTTATCTTGGTATAGCCATTTCAGAATGGATAGAGGAGCCTTTAGGCTGCTGGGTAGCAGGTTTGGGTCTTATACCTCTCCTTAGATAGTCTCTGTGTCTTCCAAGGTGATGGAGAATAATGTGCTAGTGTGCTGTACAGTGACTTACAATAACCAACTACTTTGAAGAGCTAAGATTACACGTGGGTAACCTTGTAAGATATTTATTTTAACAGAAGGGGAAAATAATTCTCTTTCAAAGATATAGGGCCATTGAGTTAATTGGTTCATTTTCAAACATTCGGAATAAAAACCTTTCCCTGACTCTCATATCAGTATGCATTGTTGAAGAGTGAAATATTGCCATCCTACCAAGAGATCAATGAGATGTAATAAAGTCTCATTTCAGTAGCAATTGAATGAAACTAATGAATACATTTGCCTTGTATTAATACTGTTAGGCATATATATATCAAGCACTCAATAAATAGTTAATTAATTGAACCCAAAAGTAATTAAGACAGTTTCTTTAATTTGTTTTTATTTCACTGATTTTTTTAAATGATCATGAATTATCATCTCAATTTTTTGCATCTAATTGGAAAAATCAGAAATTTAAATTTCAAAGGCTAGATTTAGCATATTTTTTCTCTCTTTTAAAGTTTGTCTTTAGGAATGTGATGTGGGCTCAATTTTAATTCAGTACAACACGTAACTAGGGATGAAGGACAGCTTCGTGTCCTAACAAAGCTAGTGTCAAAGAAGAGGAGTGCACCTCCAGATTTCTGATTTATTTTCCTCTTCAGACATGAAAATGTCTAAATTATTAGGCCAGAATTTTTCTTTAGTAATTTCATATTTTTTCTTTCCCAGTTGAAATCACTAGGTTTTTTTGTCTGATTTACCATATACATGAAGAATTGGTTTATTTCCCCATGTAAACAAGCATTCATGTAGTTGAAATTACTTAATCGTGCCTTCTCTTCTTTTTCATTTTTATTGACAGTAAACTAACAAATAGGAAAGTTCATTAAATGTTAAACAATGAATTGTTGAACCAGTGCCTCTGTAATCCCCTCTTAGATCAGGAACGTAGCCGACATCCAAGAAGTGCGCCCCCTGTTGGCCCTTCCCAGTCATCCTCTCCCTACGCCTTGCCTTCTTCCTTCTCCCCAGAAGCCTAACTTTTGTGGTATTTTCTTCCATGTTTTTCTATTTTTCACTACCTAATTATGAATCCCTTAACTATATGGTTTAGTTTTATTGTTTCTAATTTTAGATAAGTGGGATCATTTTAGTGGTTTTTTTGTTGTTGTTCTGGCTACTTTTGTGCAACATTGTGAGATTGAGACACATTGCCTCTGACTATGTTCATTCATTTTAACTGATATGTAGGATTCCATTACGCAAGTATCTCACAATTTATCTGTTGTACTCTTGCTGGATATTTGGTAGTTTCTAGTTTGGGCTTATGAATCTTCTTGTTTATGTATCTTGGGGCCCATTAACACACATTTTTGTGGAATCTATACGTAGGAGTGGCATTGCTAGACTATAGGAAGTACATACGTTCAACGGTAGGAGTCTGCAAAGTGGTCTTCTAAAGTGCTATCAATTTTCACTCCCACTAGGAATGTATAAAGAGTTTCAGTTGGTCAATATGATGAGTATGTAGTGATATTTCTCTGTAGTTTTAATTTAAATTCCCTGATTACTAATGAAGTTGTGTTGTCCATTTAAATATCCTCTTTTCTGAAGTTTCTGTGTGTGTGATATATTTTTTCAAAAATCCACAAGATATTATTACTATTACTAATGTTATATACACTCAATATTCATTCAGATTTACTTTTCTTTGCTCTTCAATCCTTGCTGCATCTGTAAGGTAGTTTATTCATTTTCGTTGATATACAGGATTCCATGATGTGGTGATATCACAGTTTATCTGATTTACTGTTGCTGGATATTTGGGTATTTGCAAGTATTGTTTTCTTTGCACCTAAAGAATTTATTTTAATCTGCAGGTAACAAAGTATTCATTTTGATTGTATGAAATGTCTTTATTTTGTTTCATTCTTGAGGGAAGTTTTCACTGAGTATAGAATTCTGGGGTTGCGTTTATATTTCTTTCAGCACTTTGAAGCGGTCTTTCCACTGTCTTCTGGCTTTTAATGATGCAGTTAAGAAATCAGATGTCTGTCTTTGAGGATATCCCTCTGGCTGTTTTTATGTTTTTTTTTTTTAATATCATCTTTGTTTTTAGGCTGTCTTTGTTTTCTCTAGTTTGACTATGATGTTTCTAGGTATAGATTTCCTCTGCTTGGGTTGCTTAGGCATCATTGGGCTTAACTGGTGAGTTGATTTTTTTTTTTTTTTTTTAGTTCTGAGTAATTTTCAGCCTCTAACTCATATGTTGACTGTATCCCATTCTCTCCCCCACTCTTCCTGGGACTCCAATTAAACATGTGTTAGACCTACTCATTGTATCCATTGTGTCTCATACCCTCTTCTCCTACCCCCATTTTTTTTTCTCCATTACTAATTCAGTCTAATCTACTGCTAAACTCATCCATTAATGAGCCCTTATTTTATTTTTTAACTCTCTGATTTCTGGTATCTTTTTCCACTCTTTTATATCATGTTTTATAGTTTCCTGATGCTTTTAAACATTCTTAAATTCACCTTCTATCTCCATGAACGTAGTAAGCATAGCTCTTCTACAGTCTATATCAAATGATTTCAAATCTGGAGTCCCTGCAGTCTCTTGTTTCTTATCATGGTGTCTTGTCTCAAAGGGTACTTCATCGCTTTTTATTATTTGCTGAGCATTTTGTGAGAGAATTTGCTTTTAGGAATACTCAAGACCTAGGTGATATTAGATTCCTGCAAGGAGGATCTCTCTTTGCTTTTGCCAGGCATCTAAAAGCACTAGTTGTCGAGGAATAAGGCTTGAGGTTTATCTAGGTCATCTAGGTGACCCCTTCCCCAGCAATCCCTCCCCTCACTTCAAAGTGAGAAGGTTGTTATGCTGGGGTCTGTGCTTTTGCCAGGCTCTGAACTCAGAACCCTTGTTCCTTCATCTCCTTGATACTTGGAAGCAATTCTGCCTCTCATTGCTCTTCCACCTCCCACAGTGTAGACAACAGCCCTTTGTTGAGGGGAGTGAGATGAGTATTATAGCTGGTCCTCGTCTTCTGGTGGCCACATGACTCCTACCCAGTCCCACTTGTCTCCTGCCAGCCTTTGTGGATGTCAGCTCCCCTTCCTGGATTGGCAAATGCTACTGAGGCAGAAGAGGCTCTACTCCCTTCTTGATGCTCACATTGTCTTATTCTCTGCCTGATATTTAATAACTGTTGGACCTTTGATATTTTTTTAAAGTGGAAGCATTTTAAATTTTGTTCAAATTTTTAAATTGTCCTCAGCTGGAAAGTTAATCAGAATCATTTAGTCTGCCATAATCAAGCCTGAAGTCACCTTCTCTTGTATAAACTTAAATACTTCTGGCTTGTCTGCCATTCCTCTAGGATCTAATTCCCATCATTGTTCCATCTTTGTTGCTTTTTCTCCCAAACTCTATATTGTATTTCTCTTCGTTTTGAAAAGGGTGACCACAGTTTATCAAGCTGTTACTGAAAAGTATCCCCCTTCCCAATTGTTCTTACATTTGTAAGCCCTATCTGTTTACAAAGATCTGTTTTTTATTGCCTGCCTATGTTATTAGACCCTTTTATATGACTTATTCTTCTGTTTCTTACCAAGCTGTTAGCGAAATGGAAATAAGGTCACCATATTTGTTTCATCTAGTTATTCATCAAATAGAGGACACTGAAAAACTGGAGGTGAGGTGATCAAGACAAGTCCTATGTCCTTTCTGTACTGTGCTATTACCAGAGCAGACAATGTTTAAAGCCAGAGTTGGGGAAGCAGGGTCGGGCGTTACCCATAACACAGGCGCCATAGCTCATTAGAAATAGTGAGCCATGGAGTCAGGCAAGTTGGGTCTGAATTACAATTCTGCTTCCCAGCTGTGTGACCTTGAGTTATGACCCTTTCTGAAAATCACATTCTCATAGGATAATAATTCCAATCTTGTTAGGTTTTAAATTAAGTTTGTGCATGTTGAACATCTAGCATGCAATGCTGGCATGTATTCAAGTGCTCAGAAAAATGTCTTCCTCCTCCGGCTTTATACTTTATAGTCACTCAACTATAAAGTTGTTCTTCCTTTGTTTTGAGATGAAGTTAGAATCACAAGCTGGGTCGAGTTTAGGTTCATTTCTTGCTCCTGACTTATTTTCTCTTTTAAAGGGAAATGTGTTTATTTTCAGTGTTCTAAGCCTTTACGTGGTATTGGATTTATCCCCTTAGAAAGACAAGGCTGTAGTAACGTTGAGAAGCAAAGAGTTGTTTTTCAGCCAATTCAGGCATCACGTTAATTAGTTTACTCCTTTTGCCTGCTTCCTCCCCTTGTTTTCTAAAATAGAATCAGAGTAGAATTTAAGTAAACAGCTAGGTTTGTTCCATTTTCATCTTTGATTAATCATCTTTAAGGTTTTGTGATTTTTCCCCCACTTTTAAATTAAAGAGCATTGATCAACCCATAATTAACCTGCTCTTATAGCCAGTGGCTGAAGCAGTTGGCATGTACGTTTTATGTGATTGCCTTTCTTTCCTCAATATTTAGAGTAATCAAAACTGTGTCTTAAGCTAAATGGTACGTATCTTTCAAAGGGAGGGAGAGAGGGTCAGAAAGCAGAGGACTTTTTGTCTACTCTGAGGGCTTGAGGCTTGAAAGCATTTGTTATGGAAAAAAAATCAGAGAAATGCTTGTAGCCCCTGGTCCCCGCAGGTGGGAGGTTCATTGGAGCACTAAGCCAGAGATCGTAGTTGGGACAGGGGAAGTGGCTTTCCCACCGATGCTCACCAGCTCTCTGCTCCTCATCCATTTGGAGCAGGCAGTGTCCTCTGCCTTTCATTTCACACTCTGCCCTCGGGCTGCATTCTATCTAAAGTGCCTGCAGCTAACACATCACCTATCATGTTAATAACTCAGTTTTTAATCTCTAAAACTTATGAACACACACAAAAGCTTATTTTCTCCTCCCAGAAGAGTATGTGTCCTAGGGCAGAGGTGGAGGCCAGTGAGGTCAATACAGAGGCTGGTCACTAAAGCCAAATCTCAGAATATCACTCCAGGTACATGTCAAGATATTCTTTTTTTCACCTTACCTCATTTGATGATCATCGCAGCTGATAAAGTGGTGAAGATAAACATATTTATCCTGCCTCCAAGTGTAGGAAAGAGGCCCTTGTGATAGAGGTAGCTTCTGTGGTTGTGGGTTAGGTAACTTGGAGGATACAACAAAGCAAGCATTTTGACTCCCACACTCCTCCACATCCTTAATGCTCTACTGACAACTGTCTGCTCTGTAGTAGGGGCACCCTGGGGACTGCTGCATATAAATCCCCAACCTGAGGATTTAGCAGCATCACATGCAGGTGATGGGTAGAGAACTCCGTTACTTGTGCAGCCCGCTGCGTCTCTCCTCAAGGGCAGGAGCAGCGTTCCACTGGGCCTGTGAGACAGCCTGCCCACGTCAGTCCAGGAGGTTAGCTGACGTCAGCTGTGAAATGTAATTGCTTTTTCTTGGCTGGCTAACAAAAGGAAAGTTACCGTGACGAGGACTGTCTAGGAGCCCTGCTAAACATGGAGGGGAGAGCAGAACGCAGCCTTCACCCGGCCCAGCTGATGGCACGTTCCCGTAGAAGCTAGCTAAGAATACTAATAATTTTACCAGACTGTTCTGCAGATTATAGAAACAGGGAGAAATCTGTCTTTCACAAAACAAGAGGCACAAAGAAATACAAATGGGGAATATTTTTGTTTAGTTGTTTAAGTAAGAAGAGATTGGAATCCAGGCTGGCTAGAGGTCATACTTCTTTCCCCAGAATACTTAAAGCTTCCCAGGGGGCCCGGAAGTAGACTTTCCATCTCAGTGCTCCTGCATGTTATTGAAACTAAGGATAGGAGCTGAAAACTAGGCCTTTCCTTCAAAAAGGCACATAGCAAAGCTTGAGTGCCTCTCTTCAAGTTGGTAGTGGTTTCTAGGGCCCACCTCCTGTATAACAACAAAAGTAGAGAGCCCAGGAGGCAGTGTGCTCTGCGGGAATCATTACTGAGGAGTTGTGGGTGGTACCCCCATAAAGCTGTTCTCTTCACCGGCAAGCTTAGGAGAACAGGGCACTCTAGATCATTGAACTCTGCACTTATTCAAGGGCTGTCCAGTCCTGTGTTCAATGTGAGGAGCAGCTGCTCTCTTACCTCTGCACCTATTTACGCTGGACAGACGTGGTTGCGGCATGTTTTGGGAAGTAAGGCACTCTGACTAACTGCACATCTTCAGTCTGGAATTACTTGTAAGGAATATTACCATCATTGTTTGAAAGAGGAGAATTAAGTGAGCTGAGCAGAACCAAAAGGAAACACTGAATATATTTTGTGACTTCACACAAGTAAAAAGCTGGAAGCATTAGAAGTCTGGTAGATGAACTGATAATTGTTGAAGCTGGGTAGTGGGTATATGGAGGTTCGATATACTATCATGTCTATTTTATATATTTACAATTCTCCATAAGAAATTGTTTTGTCTGTGGAAAATGACATCTGTTTTATAAAATTGGAGTCGAAATATAAAAATCTAGGAATATTTCTGAAAAATGTAGGGGCAGTTTTTATTAGATGGAGGTAATGGTATAAATCAGAAAGCTGCCTCTAAATTTTTAGCTAACAAGGTAGGAAATTGTACCTAAATTAAGAAGCCCTGCCCTTCATCCCTTTACAGTGAGTCATTCCCACTACCTGGCACCTAACATACAGCCAGTTCTTTTTTTTCTTTGTATGTACACAACATAGCAATAACTGAATACAGTACAGTAAATCTGCAAGCATTTATTGCATATTGATTATATGCCAGATACTGTACTAATCCCTAATGATAGAAGTCATTGACTTCAAAGAGCTAACATTCTAGGAGGGGAGATAGACATGCAGGTAAAATAAAGCACAGCATGATTACTAAAGCAATAGAACAGCTAGCATGGAGAGAGGGGGTTATGAATTCCAGCTTCTCTGTGGATAGGGGAAGTGTGTGCAGAGGTCTCCTGGGTAGTGGTGTCCAAGTTGTGGGTTCAGGGATGAATGGGAGTGCACTGTGGAGTGGCTTGCTGCTGAGGGACAGCACTGAAGGGGCAGCAGCAAAGCCAGCATGGTAGACTAGTGAAATTATACCTGTTGTGATAATCCTGGACTGTAAGTAGTAAAGTCAGTGGTGGCAGGAACTAAAGCTGAAGAGGTGAACCAGAGGCTGGACATGAGAGACTTTGTATATCAGGCTGAGGAATTTGAGCTTTATCTTGGGACGTGCCATGAGCAGTTTTAAATAGGAGAGTGGCATGGTCAGAATTACCACTCTGGATTTTGATTTTAAGTGTTGATTTGACCTCATGTGTTGATCTCTTCCTCTCCTCAAGCTTACATGTCAGTTCTAATATTTTCAGTTACAAGTAACAGAAAACTCAGCTCAAAATGGCTTAAACTTAACGTGGATGAATCTTGAGCTATTGTGCCAAGTGAAATAAGCAAATCACAAAAGGACAAGTACTGTGTGATTCCCACTTACTTTGAGGTACCTAGAGTAACCAAATTCATAGAGACAGAAGGTAGAATGGTGGTTGCCAGGGATGAGGGAAGGGAGAATAGGTAGCTATTGTTAAACGGATACAGAATTTTGCAAGATGAAGAGAATTCTGGAGATGGATGGTGGTGAGGGTTGCACAACCATGTGAAGGTACTTCATACCACTGTCTCCATCTTCCCACTTTGCCATTCTCCATACATCACTGCTTCCTCCTCAGCCAACTCCCCTTGCAAGGCTACTGCTCTACTCAGTCCAAGAAAAGAGATCATTTTTCTCTGTCTCTTTTTAAGAGAAAGAAAGGCTTCCAAAATCACATGTTACTCAGTGTCTCCACTTGCATGTCTAATAGCCATTTCATCTGCAGCATAGCCAAAACCAAGCTCTTGATTTCCCTCTCTACCCCTTCTTCTCACCATCTTTCCAGTCTCAGTAAACGGCAACTCCTTCTTTCTCCAAACCGTTGCTTATGCAGACCAAAACCTTTAGAGTCATTTTGGACCCCTCTCTTTATGTCACACCCTACATCCATCAACAAATTCTTTTGACTCTGCCTTAAAAGATATTTCCAGATTCCAGCTACTTTTCACCGCCATGACTCTCCTTTGCGCTACCACCATCTCTAACCTAGATTATTATAAGATCTTCTTAACTGGTCTCCCTATTTCTGCCCTTGATCACTTATGCATTGAACAAATATTTATTGAGTACTTAATAATGTGCCAGGCATTGCTCTGGGCACCAGCAATTCTGCAGTGAACAGAACAGATAAAAATCCCTGCCCTCTGGAGCATTCCTTCTCTTCTCAAAACAGCAATCAGAGTGATCTCTTTCAAATGCAAGTCAGTCATGTCGCTCCTTTGACAAAAATCCTTAGATTCACCTGCCCATGCTAATGGCCTCTACATGTCCCTGAAGATGAGGAAAAGTCGGGTTTTAATTTTGACGTGCCTGTGCCTCTGCTGAATGCTGTCATGTCACAGAGCATAGTTCACTTTGAATGTGGATGCTAAAGTGGGAGAAAGGGAGGTGGAAAAATAGTTTCTAGCAAGTGGGATTCTAGAAACGGAAAGCACTGCATTGAATGACTTCAGATGCGTCTGTATGATATAGTGATGGCTCTTAACCACCTGCCTCTCATCCTACTCATTCCACCTTGTTTCACTGAATTCTTTGGACAAATTGAGCTCTTAAAACACATTGAAACATCTATTAAATAGGTGTGCCTCCTCGAGTTTTGTTTTTGTTTTTTTGAGATATATATGCAATAAAGTACAACATTTTAAGTATACCACTTGATTAATTTTTGCATCTATCTGTTCCCATTTAACTACTAACCCAGATCAAGATACAACATTTTCAGCACTCCAAAAGACTTTCCTTTTCCTTTCTCAGTCCATATCTTTCAAATGTAACCAGTATTCTGACTTCTATCACCATAAAATTTGTTTTGCCTGTGTCTAAACTTCGTGTTGATGGAATTTATATCTGATTTCTTTCATGCAAAATGAAGTCTCTGAGAGTCATTCATGTTGTTGCAGATAGCTATAGTCCTTTCACTTTTTTGTTGCTATGTAGTATTCCATTGTGTGAAAATACCACAATTGAAGAAATTAAAGGAGAAATCAAAAAGTATCTGGAGACAAATGAGAATGAAAATACACCATACCAACTAATACAGGATGCAGCAGAAGCAGTCCTAAGAGGGAAATTCATAGCAATACAGGCCCACCTTAACAAACAAAAATATCAAATAAGCAATCTTAAAATACACCTAAGAGAATTAGAAAAAGAACAAACAGAGCGCAAAGTAAGCAGGAGGTGGTAAATGAAAATTAGAGCAGAAATAAATGAAATTGAAAGAAAAGAACAGAAAGGATCAATGAAACAGTTGTTTCTTTGAGAAGATAAACAAAACTGACAAACCCTTAGCCAGACTTACTAAGAAAAAGAGAGAAGGCTCAAATAACTAAAATCAGAAATGAAAGAGGAGAAATTGCAACCAATACCACAGAAATACAAAGGATTAGAAGAGAATACTATGAAAAACTATATGCCAACAAATTGGATAACCTAGAAGAAATGGATAAATTCTTAAAACTCATACAACCTCCCCAAACTGAATCAAGAAGAAATGGAGAATCTGAATAGACCAATCACAAGTTAAGAGATTGAAACAGTAATCAAAAACCTCCCCAAAAATAAAAGTCCAGAACCGTATGGCTTCTCTGGAGAATTCTACCAAACATTCAAAGAAGATTTAATACCTATGCTTTTCAAACTGTTCCAAAAAACTGAGGAACATGGAACACTTCATAATACATTCTATGAGGCCAACATCACCGTGATGCCAAAGCTAGACAAGGACAACACAAAGAAGGAAAATTATAGGCCAATATCACTGATGAACATAGAGGCAAAAATCTTCAACAAAATATTGGCAAACCGAATACAGCAATACATTAAAAAAGATCATACACCATGATGAATTGGGATTTATACCAGGGACACAGGATGGTTCAACATCCACAGATCAATCAGTGTGATACACCACATTAACAAGATGAGGAATAAAAACCACATGATCATCTCAGTAGACACACAGAAAGCATTTGACAGTTTCAAATATCTATTTATGCTAAAAACTCTAAATAAAATGAGAATAGAAGGAAAGTACCTCAACATAATAAAGGCCATATATGACAAACCCAGAGCCAACATCGTACTCAGTAGGGAAAAACTTTTGAAAGCCATCCTTCTCAGAACAGGAACAAAGATAAGAATACCCACTCTTGTCACTCTTATTCAACATAGTACTGGAGGTTTTGACCAGGGCAATTAGGCAAGAAAAAGAAATAAAAGGTATCCAAGTTGTCAAGGAAGAAGTGAATCTCTCGCTATTTGCAGATGACATGATTTTATACATAGAAAACCCTAAAGAATCTATCGGAAAACTATTGTAATAATCAACAACTACAGCAAACTTGCAGGGTACAAAATCAACTTGGAAAAATCACTTGCATTTCTATACTCTAATAATGAACTAACAGAAAGAGAACTCAAGAATATAATCCCATTTACAGTCACAGCAAAAAGAATAAAATGTCTAGGAATAAATTTAACCAAGGAGGTGAAAGACCTATACAATGAAAACTAAGACATTATTGAAAGAAATCGATGATGACATAAAGAAATGGAAAGATAATCTATGCACATGGATTGGAGGAATAAATATAGTTAAAATATCCATACTACCTAAAGCAATCTACAGATTCAATGCAATCCCAATCAGAATCTCAATGACATTCTTCACAGAAGTAGAACAAGGAATCCTAAAATTCATATGGCGCAACAAAAAACCCTGAATAGCTAAAGCAATCCTCAGAAAAAAGAACAAAGCTGGAGGCATCACAATCCCCAACTTCAAATATACTACAAAGCTATAGTAATCAAATCAGCATGGTACTGGTACAAAAACAGACACAGATCAATGGAATAGAACTGAAGCCCAGAAATAAAACCACTCATATGCAGACAGCTAGTTTTCAATAAAGGAGCTAAGAACATATAATGGAGAAAGGAAAGTCTCTTCAATAAATGGTGTTGGGAAAATTGGACAGCCACATGCAAAAGAATGAAAGTAGACCATTGTCTCATGCCACACACAAAAATAAACTCAAAGTGGATCAAAGACCTGAAGCCATAAAACTCCTAGAAAGTATAGGCAGTACACTTTTTTTTTCCGTTTTTCTCCCCAAAGCCCCCTAGTACATAGTTGTGGGTCCTTCCAGTTGTGGCATGTGGGATGCCACCTCAGCATGGCCTGATGAGCGGTGCCATGTCCACGCCCACGATTCAAACATGCGAAACCCTGGGCCACCGAAGCAGAGTACACAAACTTAACCACTTGGCCACAGGGCCGGCCCCAGCAGTACACTCTTTGACATGGGTCTTAGCAGGATCCTTTCAAATACCATGTCTATGTGGGCAAGGGAAACAACAGAAAAAATAAACAAGTGGGACTTCATAAGACTAAAGAGCTTCTGCAAGGCAAAGGAAACCATGAACAAAACAAAAAGAGAACCCACCAACTGGGAGAAAATATTTACAAATCATATATCCCAGAAGGGGCTAATCTCCAAAGTATAAAAGGAACTCACACAACTAAACAAAAAAACAAAAACCTGATCAAAAAATGGGCAGAGGATATGAACAGACGTTTTTTCAAAGAAGATATACAGATGGCTAATAGGTGTATGAGAACATGCTCAGCATCGCTGATCATCAGGGAAACGCAAACCCAAACTGCACTAAGATACCACCTCACACCCTTAGAATGCCTATAATCACCAAGACAAAGAGGGACAAATGTTGGAGAGGATGTGGAGAAAAGGGAACCCTCTTACACTGCTGCATCCAGCTATCCCACTATTGGATATTTATCCAAAGACCTTGAAATCAACAATTCAAAGAGACTTATGTACCCCTGTGTTCATTGCAGCCTTGTTCACTATAGCCAAGAAGTGAAAGCAACCCAAGTGCCCATCAACTGATGACAGGATAAAGATGTATTATATATATACAACGGAATACTACTCAGCCTAAAAAAAGACAAAATCATCCCATTCGCAACAACATGGATAGACCTTGAGGGTATTATGTTAAGCAAAGTAAGACAGAGGGAGAAAGACAAACACCATATGATCTCACTCATGTGTGGAAGATAAACTAACACACGAACAAAGAGAATAGTTTAGTGGTTACCAGAGGGGAAGGGGATTGGGAGGGTGGGCACAAGAGGTGAAGGGGCACATTTGTATGGTGACTGACAAATAATGATGTACAACTGAAATTTCACAATGTTATGAACTATTATGACCTCAGTAAAAATTAAAAAGCCCCGTCTCTTAACCATGCCTACGGGTATTCCCGTGTAAGCCCTGCCTTACCCTCTTATCCTGTGTTTTATTTTAGAGGTAGCATTTAGGATAGTGTTTCTCAAACTTAATATATAGATTCCTTTTAAAGAAAAACAGTTCATAGACTTTAGTATTGACTTAAAGCAGCTAATGTTCCTTAAATGTTTACAAACATAAAAGTGCTCTAAACTTCGGTGCTTCTGCTGATAATATAACAAGACAAATACACCAATTAATACAAACAAAACTGATAGAACGCAAATTAAGTACCATTAATTTAATGTGACTGATGGTGAGATTTTGCTGAAATTGTCACTCGTGATGAGTGAGTGTGGCACTGACACTCATACGCGAGTTCTTTCTTCCTTCAGCATGCCTTTGCTGCTGGCAGCTCTCGGGATCCCCTCTTCTCTCCTTCAAACTTCCAGGAAACCATAATACTGTCTGGCTTCATTGCCAGTGTAGACATCTAACCCATTAAATCCACCTCTTCTCATTCACCTGCGACGCCTGAAGTAGTGCTGTGTGCTGCCAGCAGGGTTGGAAATACGCAGGCTCTGAAATAGAGTTTCTGTATTTTAATACAGCTGGAATCCAAAGTAATGAAACTGTGCCGAACTTATTGAAATGGGGTTCATCTTGACTGGAATTTGGTCTGTGAACGGGAGTGGGAGAGGGGAGGAGGACGGCTCAAAGGGGAGCCTCTGCTGGCTTTCGAGGGGTACTGACGTTTCGCTTAGTAGAGACTCTTCTTACTTTTGTTTTTCTGCTCCTTCACAGGGGTCGGCACCAGGAATTATTACAGAAAGATTGGTTACAGATTACAAGGCCCGTACATGGTAAAGACGCTAAAGTAACAGCCACACCAGTCCCCCTTGGTGCAGTATCCTCCCTGGCAGAAAAAGAGATCGTGATATCTTGAATACTCAGCAGAGGCTGAGCAAAGCAAATGGACCTACCCTGTCTCCTGGCAAGGAGCTTCACCCCCAGCCTGCGGCCACAGAGACTGGAAACTGCTCTCAGGAGCAGGCCGGGCATCAGCCGACCAAGCCCCCCGAGCCTCTGGCACACAGAGCTCCCATCCTCCCTCTCCTGCCCCTTCTCAAGAAGTCACTTCAGTTTTCAAAGTTTGTCATCTGTCCAATTTCTGAATTCTGCATGAGGCCTGCTTGACTCAGACACAGTGAGAAAAGCAAATGAATCAACTCATTTGGACACTATAATTCATGAAATAAAACTAGCTGTTACCATTTGAGGAGTAAACTTAGGACTAGGTTGTTTATAGTATACTGTAGGTCAGGTTGGAACATGAAAACTGTCAGGCTTTGATCTTTGGCCTTTAACAACGGATGCATTCCCGTACAGGAAAATGAGCTTTTGTTTTCATGCAACTCGTTCTGGTTCTTGTGCTGATGTATGAAATAACAGTGTGATGGGGAGAGAGGAATTGAGGTTTTAGGTTTGTATTTCAAGCTTGAAACCAGCCTTCCCCATTCAGGAGTCGACCATGATTGATGGGCCATTACAAACAGCCTTTATTTCACATTTTTTATTGTCTGTACTTCCCACACTCTGACAACTGCAAAACAATGTGAGCAGCACTCAGGCCCAGAGAAGCGTTTGGCTTCCCCTGTGTCTGTCCTGAGCACGCAGAGTCTGACGTGCACGTGTCTGAGGTTGTGTGACCCTGAGTCAAGATTCATTTCCACAGAAGCTCTTCTCTGCATTTTAATTCTTTAAGATGGATTTTGGTTTGTTCTCAGTGGAGAAAAGTAAAGAGTTCAACTCATATGAAAACAAAAAATAGAAAACAGATCCAAACCTAAAAATAGGGAACAGATTGGCGTTTTCAAAGGCTCATCCTGTAGAACTGCCTCTTTCTGACTTCTGGGTAACCTACCAAGGAGGCGCCCTGGAGAGGGGCAGCTCTTCAGAGCGTGGCTTACCCCTGCGCCCCTGGGCTTCTGCGGCATTCTATAAATGCTTATTAAATGGAATTGATTCCCCTAAAAGTTTCAAAAAATAAAGTCTTCAGCATACAAAGAAGAATCACGTAAGATTTTTTCCTCTCCCTGTAAATGCAGTGACATTTGCCATGAATTCATAGGTTTGAGTTTCCCATCTGTGACACTATTTCCTCCTGGGTACTGTTTGCTATTTCATGAAACTGCCACAAGGCAGATGGCATTGGCTTTCTTGTGGGCTCACTGGGGAACTACAAAGGCTTTCCATGAGTACAGTTTAGGGAATTTAGCTACTTCTCAATTATGCTTGTTTTCCCTATAAAAATGAAACTATTAAACTAAAAAAGCATACACCATACTAGCTGTTAGCACATGTAACTGGAGATAGAGTGGACAGTGTGCTGGTCTCTGACTGCGGGCGCAGGCTCGCTTCTGCCTGCAGCACGACTTGGCTAACACAAGAGTCTGGGCCTCCAGTTTCCCATCTGTTCTGTCTACCTAAAAGGACCAAAACCTGTAATGTACAAACACGTCCTTTATAAAATTGTAAAAAGGCATTCACATGTAAAGTTTCCTTTAAAAGATAATTTAGAGCAAGATTTTAAAACAATTGCCTAGGATCTTGCACATTTCTACTAGATATCTGTCATTTTTTATCTGTATTTTCCTCTTAGGCCTGAGAATACCTCCTTTCTAGCTCTTCCTCAGCCTTCCTTGCAGTGAGTCTCCTAGCCTTGTGCACAGCTGCAGAGCTTGTAAAGCTTCACCAGTGGGGCAGAGCTCCTGCAGCCTTTCTGCCACTGGAAGCTTCAGCTTCTCTGCTAACTGCAAGGACTTTTCCTGGCATCCGCAGTACTTGGCACCTCCATGGCCTGGCTCTCCGGAGGTGTGTGCTCTTCGGTCCAACGGGCCGCCTCACAAGATAGATCAGTTAGGCGTGATCCTGCCGGCCTCAGCATGAAACCTGTAAAGCTGCAGTTTGTGTTTCTGATCTATACTTAATGACTCCTTAGCAACCATCTCAAGCCCAGTCAGATAGCTCTGCTTTCAGTTCAGGTTTTTGTTAAATCACCTGGAGAGTTTAAAAACAGAAAAAAAAGCCATATGAAAAACAGACTGAAATCTATTTGAATAGAAAATGAGATTTTAAAAATACATTATCACCAAGTGAAAGGGCCTGGTAAAAGCTCATTGTTTCTCCAAGTTGGGAATGAATGGACCCCTTTTAAAGGAAAAAATACCTATTGACCCAAAAGAATACTGAAAAGTACAACTTAAAACCCAAAGCCTGTTCTCTGAAAACATCTTTCAAATTGCAAGTTTGCATTTCCAAAGGTTTTTGTGAGTTTTTTAAAGATTATCATCTAATTGAAGACAGAATTTTGTTCTTAAAGAACTCACAGACCCTTGAGTTTATGAAAGGGCTCAAGGTCTAGGTTCTGAAAACCTGGGCTCCTCTGTTAACTCTGAAGCTTTGGGCAAGTCCCCGCAGCTTTCTGAGCTACAGGTCCTCGTTTGTAACGTGAGATAAGAGCCGTCTTTCAGGGTGAGAGCAAGGATCGGATGTAGTCATATTTGAGAGGTATTGCGTAAACCAGGACGAACGCTATATAACTAGTTGTTACACTAATGAAGTGGCTTCTTGACAGATGTGACCTTCGGCAAGTAAACTGTGCCTTAGCAAGTTTCCTCGCTGTGAAATGAAAATGATAAAAGCACCTCCCTCCTGCAGTACCTGTGAGGACTGAGTGTGCTCGTGTGTGTAAGGTCTTAGAACCAGGTCTGTGGAACATAAAACACTAGAAGTACTAGCTTTTGTTACTAATATCTGACAAGTGCGGTATTTGGCCCATCTTAATGAGAGTTTCTTATCAGTTGGCAATAGAATCTGATTTTTTGCTAGAATCTCTAAATTTTGCTAGAAGCCGTGTCAGAAGAATAGATTCTCTGGTGCTCTGAGGCCTTCTCTTCTCCCATCCTCTAGTTGGTCCTTCTGTTTCCTTCACATGAGTCTAAGGTTACAAATGACTGTCGAATCCATGCTTTGAGGGACGAGAGGCAGACTCCGCAACAGCACAACAGTGTTTTAAGATATGACTCTCATTCTGGGGGCTTCCCAGAAAGCAGGCCAATATCAGTATGGGCTGCCGACGTCCCCTGTGTGTGCTGGCAGCCGTGTCCACTCAGGGAGTCTCTGAGGGAGTTTGGCAGCCTTTCGGGGTGGGGAGGGGTGGGGCCACATTTCTGTATGTTAGGGTTGTGTATGCCAGCAATATGTTTGTGTTTCACTCTGTGAAGCAGTTCCAAAAACTAAGTTTACAGACTTTTTTAAGAAACTGATTTTAACATAGGCAGATAATCAAATACATGCCCATGAGAAGTAGCAACCCAGCTGCCTTTCTGCATCTAGCTGTGCAGTGTCGTCTCCTGCCTCTGTCCTCACGTGCCAGAATACCCTTCTTGTCCACCTGGAAACTCCTCCTCCCAGGGAAGGAGCTGCCACCCAAGCCGCAGCAGGCACTGGCCTCTACCCTAGGCTGCAGCCTCCCCATCTGGGTTATCCTCACTGCAGCCTGAAAGCTGAACGCCTGTCTCCCCCAGTTAACAGATGAGAACACGGGGGCTGGTGTCTTCCTGAAGTCAGAGACAGGGCCATCATGTTACCCAGTTCCATTCCTACACCGTCCACGGATCGCATACACTAACACGAAAAGTGCCCCCGAGCGGCCCAGCACGGCAGCCCTGGTCTCAGCTACTGAGTGGATTTAGGATTCAAACCCAAGTCGGTGACACAGCCTCTCTCACTCCACTCTACCCCACGTTTCCTTTTTTAGGGAGAAATAAAGTTTCCAGCCAGCTTATGTTTAAAGAGGACACTAAAGAAGCACTGAGCAACGAGTGTGTGCTTTCACAGTATTATTTCATCCTCACAACAAACCAGCTTGTACAGTTGCAGCTAGTGAGAGAGAGTGCAAAGCCAAGAGTCTGCTCTTTTTATTTAAATAAATAGAGCTTTTTTTGTCCTAAAAATTGCATATGCTCATTATAACGAAGTGAAACAGAAAAGTGCAAAATAACCTGGAATCCCACCATCAGAGAGACAGCTGTGGTAAGCACTGTGAGGAACGTCCTTCCAGCTGTCTCTCCTGCACACGAACATCACATCGGATCGTTTGACATAAAACGGTCACCTTGTGCATGTTGCTTTGGAACTGTGTTCCTGGACAGAATGTAATGTGAACATCTTCCCGTGTCAGTGCACACGGATCTGCTTCATCCTTTTTAATGACTGCATACCTGATATTCCATTCTCTGAGATGCCACAATTTTTTGAAGCAGGTCTTTCGTATCTTCTTTTATATTCTCATTGTCACAATAGCTAGGATCATGTACTAAGCGTGGGGCTGCACACATTCATTGACTCAATACTAAGATTTGCTGCTGTAAGCTTTTTTCTGCAAGCATTCACTCATCCACAGGAGGCTGCTTCTGTGTCCCTCCCTTTAGTTCTTCTGTCCCCAAGTCTTTCGACCCTTCATTCAAAACCCACCTTCCAGGAGGTGGGGGAGGAGCAAAGGTGCCTGGCACTTGGCCTTTCTCATTGAGAAGACAGCGGCACGTTTGATGGGGAACAAGTCCTGTCATGCAAATGTCAGGCTGCCGGTTCACTGAAAGGCACTGAAGCATGAACATGCTTTTATTGACTTTGAGGTGATCACACCTTAGCTTTTCTCCCCCGATGCAAGTTACTGCTTCAAGTCAGATTCCTTTGCCAGCTGGAGCCCCGCAGAGAAACTTATCCTCTTGTCTCGGGGCCCATCTCGTCTGTGAGGTTAGCAAATGTGAGCCCCAAGCAGACGACCATACCTGCTGTCCCAACTAGGGCAGGAGAGGAAGGGCTCAGCACTTGGACCCCCAAGGAAGGGCCGGCCTGGCCTGCAGCTGCCTGATTCGAAGCTTGCTTTCACCTCTGGCTAGCTTGGCAAGAACTAGGGTCTTGGACCACTGCGTGTCTGGGGGGTGAGGGCGGCAGGCAAAGGATCATTTACATCTGCCTGAAGGAAAGGAAAGGAAAGGAAAGGAACGCTGGGGAAAGGGAGGAAGAAAGAGAAGTCCTGTCTGCGGAGCAGAGGCCTGTTGGCGCCCTCACAACAGTCCTCTGAGTTAGGAATTACGGTCTCCATTTTACAAAGGAGAAACCAAGCTTCAAAACAGTTAAGCAAGTTAACCAAGGCCACAAAGTTAGTAAGTGAAGAGCTGCGTATAAAGGCAACAGATTGACATTTGCTGACTTGCAAAGATTCAAGGGCTCTAATACCTATGAGGAGTGGTGGCTCTAGAATTTCTAAAACAAAGGGTTTCGGGCTGGTGATTGTGTTGGAAAAGGATCCTTTTGAAGCTGTGTTTCCCTAGCAGACACTGTTTGCCCTCCACCCACCTACCTCAGGCCACTTCTTGGCACAACTGCCAATGAGCTCTTTGAAAAACTAGTTGCTGAAGAAATATAGCCAACAGATACATCCAAATTGGGAATAAGAACGATATGGAAAGAAAGACCCAGCAGTAAGTAATCAATCTATTTAAATAGAGAACTGAAACTAACTCTGGAAGTTACTGTTATGGAAAAGAATGGAAGCCTCTGGGTTAAAATGGAGGCTTGAATACACACATCTAGTTTTCCTCCCACCCGAACCTCACACAAGACTAAAGGCGATTTTAAAAAAAACATAAATCCACAATGACAGGAAGAGCAAAAGACAAGGCAAAAGTAGTAAGATTTTGGAGGCTATAAAGCACATGGATGTAGTAACTCACTTAGCATTCAAGACTGGGCAGTGGAGAAAGTTCACAGCCAACACAATTTCTACGTCAGAAACTTCAAAAGCCACAGGAACTGACTGTACCATACACTGGAGAGGAAGGGAAGAAGCCAAAATCAGGAGGACTGCTGAAAGTTGTTTGACAGCAGTTAGGTTCCTAGGTCCCCATCCCATTCTTTCCGTTAAGCAGATGCTCTCTTCCCACCTCAGCAATAGTCTGGAGGTTTATTCTCTAAAGAGGGTCAAACAAAGGATCTTTGGATGAGAGAACTCTAGACAAAGTTGAAGGTCAGTGTAATGTAACTGAGAACAGGAGGATTAAGTGACCCATGCATACCAGAGAGTGAGTACTGAGACCTCCAATTGTTTTCCTCGACTCAGTTTTCAGAATGCTGGCAGCTAGACCTATTCCCTACAGGCCAGAAGTTGAAAGGCTCTTCTGGAAAATCTCACCAGCCCCAGAGGAAAGACCTAAAGATACTGTCATATAGAATTTCTCAAGAAACAACCCATATGGCTGCTCCACAGCAAAATCAATAAGCCCCACTGCTATGAGCTGAATGTTTTTGTTCCCCCAAAATTCATATATTGAATCCCCATCCCCTGCAATGTGGCTTGATCCAATAATATTAGTGTCCTTGTAAGATGAGACAACAAAAGAGAGTGACATCACCAAGATGGTAACATAGGTCCTTCCCGGCTTTGTGCCCCCTCACAAGAAGAACAACTAACAACTATTCATGGACAAGAAACCACTGAGAAGAATTCTAGAACATGAGGGAGAGGCCGAAGCACTCCCCCTGCACCATAGAGACCAAGACAGATAGCATATAAAGGGGTAAAAGGAGCAGCTACATGCTGACTGCCTTGTCCCTCCCCCAGGCCAGCGCAGCACGATGTCAAGAGGTCACCTCTGAGCCTACAGTTCCTTCAGTGGGAAAAGAGCCTAGGTGGACATCATGCTCCCTCAGTGTTGTAGGTCACTTCATGGGAGGCGCCACTCTGGTCTTGCCCCATGGGGGATTGCAGGAGAATCTGTGGGACTTGACTACCGGGAAGCTGATTGTGATGAGGAAGGGGGGAGGGGCTTGCAACAACCAGCGCTTGGATCTTGGCAGACCTAGTTCCTACCTGCAGTGCTCAAGTAGTAGTCCCAACCACTGCAGCTGCTTTGCTCATTTGCAGAGCCAAGATGGTGGCATAGTCTGACCAGGGAACTCAGCAGGATGCAGGTCTGCCTGATCTCAGTCCTCAAACAAAGAGCATTTTTTTTATCTCTGGAGCCTGGTCTTCCCCTGCCCAGGTAGGGGAGCTGAGTCATAGCCACATCCACTGCTGAGTGTACCTCCCAGCCCTCCCAACCAGAAGGCCTAATTGGGAACACCTGGAAGCTGCGTAGCCCAGCAACACTCAAGCAGAGGAGACAGCAAGCAAAGCTGATGAACCGCAGAGCAAAGCCAGTGGCACCATTTGGCCAGGGAACTTGGGGAAATTGGTCAGCTTGAGTCAATGCCGCAAACAAAAGGCCTTGCCAAGCTTGGAGGGTTCCCCTGCTTTGCCCAGGCAGGAGAGCTAATTCATAGTCCCACCCACTGCTGAGTGTAGCTCCCAGACTCTTCCGACCAGAGAACCGGATGGGTAACGCCAGGGAGGCTGCTTGGAGCTGCCCTTCTCATCTCACCCTGGCAGGGGGGCTGAGTCATAGCCATATCCACTGCTGAGTATAGCTCCCAGCCCTGCCTGACCAGAAAGCCTGGCCAGAACACCTGGAAGCTGCATAGCCCAGCAATGCTCAAGCAGAGAGTATGGCAGGCAGAGCTGATTGTCTGCAAAGCCAGTGGCACGATTCAGCCAGAGAACTTGGGGCATGGGTCAGCTTGAGTCAAGACAACAAATAAACAGCTTTATCAGCATTGGAGCTGGTTCTTTCACTCCACCTGGGGAACTAATTTGTAGCCCTACCCATTGCTGAATACAGCCTTCAGCCCACCCTACCAGGGAACCTAAGCAGAGCACGTGGGAAGTGCTTACAGAGGCACTTGGACAGAGAGCACAGCCTGTGGCTTTCCCTGTCTTCAGAGCATAACCAGTGACTCCAGCTGGCCAGAGAATTCAGTACACAGTCTTGCCTGATTGGGGTTCCCAATGAATGTGCAGGCCCTGAGACCTGTCCTGCTGCCCTTCCAGGGCAGGGAAGCTAATTCAGACATCGCCTACTGCTGAGTACACTACCCAGTCCTGACCATCTGGTAAGTCTGACCAGAGAACCCAGGTAACTGTGACCTCATCCTACAGCCTCGCTTGGGCACGGAACCAAGCCAGCAGTCCTATCTAACTGTTCTCAGTCAGAGAGTGGCACACCCTACTCCAGCCTCAGAGCTCAGGTAGCAACCTGTCCCCAAAATAGACCCTGTTAGCAAGTCCTACCTGCCCAAGAACATTACCAGCAGATATGTCCAGAAATCAAAACTGGGCTGACCAGTGAAGAACTATCTCTCCCAAAGGGAACCTGTAAAGTCTGGAAGAAGAGATTGCTTACTCAAATGTGCAGATACCAATGTGAGGAGTCAAGGATTATGAAATATAAGGTAAACATGATAGCACCAAAGGAAAATAATAAAGCTCCAATAACTGACCCGAAAGAAACAGATCTATGAACTGTCAAACAAAGAATTCAGAATAATCCTCTGAAAGAAGTTTAGTGAACTACAAGAACACACAAACAACTAAACAAAATTAGTAAAACAATGCATGAACAAAATGAGTTCAACAGGGAAATAGAAACCATTTTAAAAAAAAAAAAAGAAAAAACAGAAATCCTAGAGTGAAAAACACAATGACTCAACTGAAGAATTCAATAGAGAGCTTCAAAAACAGACTAGACCATGTAGAAGAAAGAATCAATGACCTAAAAGACAGGTCATTTGAAGTTAATCAGTCAGAGGAGAAGAGGACAAAAGAGTGAAAAAGAGTGAAGAAAGCCTACAGGACTTATAGGACACAAGCAAAACACACAATATCCACATTATGGGAATTCTAGAAGGAGAAGAGAAAGAGAAATGGACAAAAAGTATATTTAAAGCAATAATAGCTAAAAATGTCCCAAATCTGGGGAGACAAATGGACATCCAGATCCGTGAGGCCCCAAAGACCCCAAATATATTGAACTTGAATAGGGGTACACTAACACGCATTATAATTCACTTGTCAAAAGTCAAAGACTGAGGAAGACTTTTGAAAGTAGCAAGAGAAAAGAGAAAAATTGCATATAAGGTAACTCCCATAAGACTATCCATGAATTTCTCAACAGAAACTTTTTAGGCCAAGAAAGAATGGAATAGTATATCACAAATAATTAGGGAAATGTAAATCAAAATGATAATGAGATATCACCTCACACCTGTTAGAATGGCCATGATCAAAATGACAAGGGATAACAAATGAGGTTGTAGAGAAAAGCAAACGTTTATGCACTATTGATGGGATTGTAAACCGGTACAGCCACTCAAAAAATTAAAAATAGAACTAACATATGATGCATCAATTTCACATCTGGGAATATATCTGAAGGAAATGAAAACACTATGTCAAATAAATATGTGCACCCTTATGTTCATAGCATCATTATTTGCAATAGCCAAGACATGAAAACAACCTAAATGTGCATCAAAGGATAAATGGATAAAAAAGTATACACACACACACAATGGAATATATTCAGCCATAAAAAAGAAGGAAATCTTGCCATTTGCAACAACATAATGGACCTTGAAGGCATTATACTAAGTGAAGCAAGTTAGAGAAAGACAAACACTGTATGATCTCATTTATATGTGGAATCTTTTAAAAAAAAGGAAAAACTGAACTCATAGAAAAAGAGGTAAGACTTGTGGTTACCAGAGGTAGGAAGTAGGGAGACAGGGAATTGGATTAAGGTATTCAAAAGGTAGAAACTTCCGGTTATAACATAAATAAGTACTAGGAACATAATGTACAATATGATGACTATAGTTAACACTGCTATATGGTTTATGTGAAAGTTGTTAAGAGAGTAGATCCTAAGAATTCTCATCACAAGGAAAAAGCACATTTTTTTCGTTTTGTTTTTTTTTTATCTATATGGAGATGGTGGATGTTAATTAAATTTGTTGTGGTAATAATTTCACAATATATGTAAGTCAAATCATTATGCTGTACATCTTAAACTTACACAGTGCTGTGTGTCAATTACATCTCAATAAAAGTGGGGGAAAAAAGAAGAGACAACAGAGAACTCACTCTCTCCACCATGTTGAGGATATAGCAAGAAGGCAGCCATCTGCAAGCCAGAAAGAGAGTCCTCACCAGGAATGAAACCCTGCCAGAACCTTGATGTTGGACTTCCCAGCCTCTAGAACTGTGAGAAAATAAATTTCTGTTGTTTAATCCACCCAGTTTGTGGTATTTTGTTACAGCAACCCAAGCAAATTAGATGCCCACTGTACACCCAGAGCTTCCCATCACCTTTTTAGTTCCCCTCCCCTCTTAAGCATGAGCAGACAGCCAAGAATTATTAGATTTCTGAGGAAAACCTCTCTCATGGAAGTCAGATCCAAAACAAACAGGCAAAAGAGACTTGGAGAAAACAGATACATTGGAGAAAAACTTCAAAAATCATTAATAGCCTCAAAGAGATAAGAGATGATATTACATCCATGAAATAGCAAGATGCTGTATATATATTCACAAAGGTAAACAAAAACACTAAGAAAAAACATGGAGATAAAATGAATATCACAGAAAATTGGAAGACCAGTCCATGAGGTCCAACAACTGAATAATAGGAGTTACAGAATGATGTAATAGACCAAAAAAAGAGAGAAAGGACTCTGTAGCAAAACCATTTAAGATATTTTCCCAGAGAGTGATGTCAGCAACATGGTGGAGTGAGCTGTTCCCTTTATCTCTCCCTCTTTAAACTATAACTAAATGGACAGTCATTGATCAGGAGAGGATACCCACACAGCACAACAGGACACCTGAGAGACCCAAGCAGCCATACATCTGAAGGTGGATGGATTGGGCCTCTGGGAAGTAGTGGAGATAGATGGGCACTCTCAAGCCTTCCCTGGCAATCATGTGCACGTGTGTGAACACTTCCCCAACTGGGAGTGCCCATAGTGCCACTGCAGCCCTACAAGTGGGAACGTGCCTGAGCACAACTGTAAGAAGAGGCAGAGGCAGCCCTGAGCCCATGCATGAACACTTTCCCAGCTGGTGGGAGAGCCCACTGTGCCACTGTGGTGCCAACGAGTGGCCCAGGCTCAGACCCTGTGAAGAAGCCATGCCCACAAAGTACATCTGCTGATGCAGCCATAAGGAGAGACAGCAGCAGATCTATGCGTGTGTGCAAACACTTTCTTGGCCAGTGGGAACACACAGTAGTACTGCTGTGGCCCCACAAGTGGGAATGCACCTTGGCACGAATATAAGAAGGAGCAGCAGCCCTGGGCCTAAGCGTGAACAATTTCCCAGCTGGCAGGAGAGCCCACCATGCCGCTGTGGTCCCAATGAGTGGCCCAGGCTCAGACCCTGTGAAGAAGCCCTAACTGCTAACCACAGTGGCCAGCACAACTGTAAGAAGAGGTGGTGGCAAATCTATGCATGCATGTGAACACTTTCCAAGATGGCAGGAGCAGCCACATTTTCCCTGTGGCCCCACAAGTGGGAATGTGCCTCAGCACAACTGTAAGAAGAGGTGGTGGCATCCCTGAGCTGATCTGTGAACACTTTCCTGGCTGGTGGGACTGCCCACTGTACTCAAACAACTTCCAGTAGATGGGGTGGGATAGTAAACAAAGCTCCTGCTTCCCCCCAGTGGTAGCAGGTGGAATGTGTGACCTGACGTTACCACAAATGCACCAGCAAAGGATTAGTTCATCAAACACTATGAAAAACTAAAGCAGCAATTCAATATTTACCAGTAGGCAACTTTTTTTTTTAAAGATTTTATTTTTTTTCTTTTTCTCCCCAAAGCCCCCCAGTACGTAGTTGTATATTCTTCGTTGTGGGTCCTTCTAGTTGTGGCATCTGGGACGCTGCCTCAGCGTGGTTTGATGAGCAGTGCCATGTCTGTGCCCAGGATTCAAACCAACGAAACACTGGGCCACCTGCAGTGGAGCATGCGAACTTAACCACTCGGCCATGGGTCCAACCCCTAAAGCAGCAATTCAGAGAAGAAGGAGACTAACAAATCTCCAGATTCCAACCATGAAGTCACAGAAATTTACAAACTAAATGACAGAGAATTCAAAATAGCTGTCAAAGAAACTCAATGAGTTACAAGAAAACTCAGAAAGACAGTTCAGTGAGCTCAGGAATAAAATTAATGAGAAGAAGAAATACTTCACTAAAGAGATTGAAACTATAAAAAAAAAAAACAAGGAGAAATTCTGGATATGAAGAACAAAATTAATGAGATAAAAAATAATCTAGAATCCTTAAAACATAGAGCTGACATTATGGAGGAAAGAATTAGTGATTTAGAGGATATAAACATAGAACTGCTTCAGGTGGAGGAGGAGAGAGAGCTAATATTTTTTTTTAAATGGGGGCCAGCCCCATGGTCGAGTGGTTAAGTTCACATGCCCCACTTCAGTGGCCCAGGGTTTCACCAATTTGGATCCTGGGCATGGACCTAGCTCCACTCATCAAGCCATGCTGAGGCTGCATCCCACATAGCAGAGCCAGAAGGACCTACAACTAGAATATACAACTATGTACTGGGGGGCTTTGGGGGAGGAGATGAAAAGTTAAAAAAGGAAGATTGGCAACAGATGTTAGCTCAGATGCCAATCTCTTTTAAAAAATGAAATAGTTCTTTGGGAAATATCTGACTCAACTAGGAAAAGCAACATAAGGATTATAGGTATTCCAGAGAGAGAAAAGAGGGAGAGAGGGGCAGAGAACTTGTTCAAAGAAATAATAGCTGAGACCATCCCAAACCTTGCAAGAAATCAGACTTACAAATGCATGAAACAAATAGAACTCCTAATTACATCGGTGCTAAAAGACTTTCTCCAAGGAGTATAATAGTAAAACTAGCAAAAGTCAATGACAAAGAAAAAATATTAAGGGCAGCAAGGCAGAAGAAAATAACCCACGAAGGAACCCACATCAGGCTTTCAGTGAATTTTTCAGCAGAAACCTTACAGGCTGGGAGATAATAGAATGATATATTCAAAATAATGAAAGACAAAAACTTTCAGCAAAGAATACTCTATCCAGTGAAACTATCCTTGAGATACAATGGAGAAATAAAACTTTACCAGATAAACAAAAGCTGAGGGAGTTCATTGCCACTAGACCTCCCCTACAGGAAATTATCAAGGATGCCCTTATACCTGAAACAAAAAGGCAAGGCTCTACAAAGCTTTGAGCAAGGAGATAAATAGACAGACAAAATCAGAAAATTGCAGCTCTCTTTCAGAACAGGGTAGCAAATACTTGATTATGACTTAAAAGATAAAGGGGAAAAAAGATAAAGGGAAATAAAGTATCAAAAGTAACTATAAACACTTAAACTTAGTCACAAACTCACAACACAAAACAGAATAATTTATGACAACAATAATTCATAAAGGGGAAGAGGTAAGGGATGGAACCTGCTTAGGCTAATGAAGTAAGAGGCTTTCAGAAAATGCACTATGTCATCTACAAGATCTTTTATACAAACCTCATGGTAACCACTTAACAAAAAGCAGAAGAGAGCCACAGTTCATAAATAATGAGAAAACCACCAAAATGAAATGGCAGTCAGAAATACAAAGGAAGAGAAACAATGGAAATATAGAACAACCGGAAAACAAGACATAAAATGGCAGCATTAAGCCCTCATATATCACTAATCACTCTGAATGTAAATGAATTGAGTTCTCCAATCAAAAGACACAGAGCAGCTGGCTGGATTAAAAAACAAGAGCAACAATATAATGCCTCTGGATAACACATCTCAGCTCTAAAGACAAAAATAGGCTCAGAGTGAAGGGATGGAAGATGATACTCCAAGCAAATGGCAAGCAAAAGAAAGGAGGTGTTACCATACTTATGTCAGACAAAGCAGATTTCAAGATAAAAAAAGAGAGAGAGAGAGACAAAGAAGGGCAGTATATAATGATAAAAGTGACTTTCCACCAAGAAGACATAACACTTATGAATATATATGCACCTAACACAGCACCAAAGCATATAAAGCAACTATTAACAGACCTAAAGGGAGAAATTGATACCAACACAATAATAATAGGGGACCTCAACACCCCACTTACATCAATAGATAGGTCATCCAGACACAAAGCCAACAAAGAAACAGTGGCCTTAAATGAAACACTAGAAAAGATGGACTTAATAGATATATATAGAACATTCCATCCCAAAACAGCAGAATACACAGTCTTCTTAAGTGCACATAGAACATTCTCAAAGATAGACCATATGATGAGAAACAAGGCAAGCCTCAATACATTTAAGAAGATTGAAATCATATCAAGCTTCTTTTCTGACCCCAATGCTATTTAAACTAGAAACAAGAAAAAGCTGGGAAACCCACAAATATGTGGAGACTAAACAACAAGCTACTGAACGACCATTCAATCAATGAAGAAATCAAAGGAGAAATCAAAAAATACCTGGAGAAAAAGGAAAATACTAATACAACATATCAACTCTTATGGGATGCAGCAACAGCAGTTCTAAGAGGGAAATTTATAGCAATACAGTCCCACCTCAACAAACAAAAAAAAATCTCAAATAAGTAATCTTAAACCACACCTAACAGAACTAGAAAAAGGAACAAAGCCCAAAGTCAGCAGGAGGGAAATAATAAAAATTAGAGCAGAAATAAATGAAATAGAGACTAAAAATACAGTAGAAAGGAACAATGAAACTAAGAGCTGGTTCTTTGAGAAGATAAACAAAATTGACAAACCCTTAGCTAGACTCACTAAGAAAAAGAGAGAGAAGGCTCAAATAAATAAAATTAGAACTGAAAGAGGAGATATTGCAACCAATACCACAGAAATACAAAGGATTAGAAGAAAATACTGTGAAAAACTATATTCCAACAAATTGGATAACCTAGAAGAAATGGATAAATTCTTAGACTCATACAACATCCCCAAACTGAATCAAGAAGAAATGGAAAATCTGAATAGACCAATCACAAGAAAAGAGATTGAAATAGTAATCAAAACCTCCTAAAAAACAAAATTCCAGGACCAGATGGCTTCTCTGGAGAATTCTACCAAACATTCAAAGAGGTAGTATCTATCCTTCTCAAACTATTCCTAAAAATTGAAGCAGATGGAACCCTTCCTAATTCATTCTATGAGGCCAACATTACCCTGATTCCAAAACCAGACAAGGAGAACACAAAGAAGGAAAATTACAAGCCAATATCATTGATGCACATGGATGCAAAAATCCTCAACAAAATATTGGCATCCTGAATACAGCAATACATTAAAAGGTTCACACACCATGATCAAGTGGGATTTATACCAGGGATGCAGGGATGGTTCAACTTCTGCAGATTAATCAATGTGATATGCCACATTAACAAAATGAGAAATAAAAACAACATGATCATCTCAATAGATGCAGAGAAAGCATTTGACAAGATCCAATATCCATTTATGACAAAAACTCTCAATAAAATGCGTATAGAAGAAAAGTACCTCAACATAATGAAGGCCATATCTGACAAACCCACAGCCAACATCATACTCAATGGGGAAAAAGTGAAATCCATCCTTTTGAGAACAGGAACAAGACAAGGGCAATCACTCTCAGCACTCCTATTCAACATAGTACTGGAGGTTTTGGCAGAGTAATAAGGCAAGAAAAAGAAATAGAAGGTATCCAAATTGGAAAGGAAGAAGTGAAACTGTTGATGTTTGTGGACAACATGATTCTATATATATAGAAAACCCTAAAGAATCCACAGAAAACTATTAGAAATAACCTACAACTATAGCAAAGTTGTAGGGTCCAAAATCAACTTTAAAAATCAGTTACATTTCTATATACTAATAACAAACTACCAGAAAGAGAAATCAAGTCACAACGAAAAGAATAAAATGTCTAGGAATAAATTTAACCAAGGAGGTGAAAGACCTATACAATGAAAACTACAAGACGTTATTGAAAGAAATTGAAGAAGACATAAAGAAATTGAAAGATATTCCATGCTCATGGATTGGAAGAATAAACACAGTAAAAATGTCCATATTACCTAAAGCAATCTATAAATTCAATTCAATCCTTATCAGAATCCCAATGACATTCTTCATGGAAATAGAATAAAGAATCCTAAAATTTATATGTAATAACAAAAGACCCCAAATAGCCAAAGCAATTCTGAGACAAAAGAACAAAGGTGGAAGCATCACAATCCCTGACTTCAAATTATACTACAAAGTTATAATAAAACAGCATGGTACTGGAATGAAAACAGACACACAGATCAATGGGACAGAATCAAACGCCTAGAAATAAAACCACACATCTATGGACAGCTAATCTATGACAAAGGAGCCAAGAACCGGCAATGGAGAAAGTAAAGGCTCTTCAATAAATGGTGTTGGGAAAACTGGACAGCCACATGCAAAAGAATGAAAGTAGACTATTATCTTACACCATTCACAAAAATTAACTCAAAATGAATTAAAGACTTAAATGTAAGATATGAAACCACAAAACTCCTAGAAGAAAATATAGGTAGTACACTCTTTTTTTAAAGATTTTATTTTTCCTTTTTCTCCCCAAAGACCCCTAGTACATAGTTGTGTATTTTTAGTTGTGAGTCCTTCTAGTTGTGGCATGTGGGACACCACCTCAGCATGGCTTGATGAGCAGTGCCATGTCCACGCCCAGGATCTGAACCTGTGAAACCCTGGACCACTGAAGAGGAGCACAGGAACTTAACCACTCAGCCACAGGGCCAGCCCTGGTAGTACACTCTTTGACATTGGTCTTAGCAGCATCTTTTCAGATACTATGTTTACTCAGGCAGGGGAAACAAAAGAAAAACAATTGGGGCTACATCAGGCTAAAAAGCTTCTGCTGGTCAAAGGAAACCATAAACAAAACAAAAAGACAACCCACCAACTGGGATAAAATATTTGCAAATCATATATCCGACAAAGGGTTAATCTCCAAAATACATAAAGAACTCATTCAACTCAACAGCAAAAAAACAAACAACGTGATTAAAAAATGGGCAGAGGATATGAACAGACATTTTTTCAAAGAAGACATGCAGATGGACAACTGGCGCATGAAAAGATGTTCAACATCACTAATTAGGGAAATGTAAATCAAAACTATAATGAGCTATCACCTTATACTTGTCAGAATGCCTATAATTATCAAGACAAAAAATAACAAATGTTGGACAGGATGTGGAGAAAAGGGAACCCTCATACACTGCTGGTGGGAATGCAAACCAGTGCAGCCACTATGGAAAACACTATGGAGATGTCTCAAAAAATTAAAAATAGAAATACCATATAATCCAGCTATCCCACTACTGGGTATTTATCCAAAGAACATGAAATCAAAAATTCAAAGAGATTTATGCACCCTTATGTTCATTGCAGCATTATTCACAAGAGTCAAGATGTGCAAGCAACCCAAGTGCCCATCAATTGATGAATGGATAAAGAAGAAGTGGTCTACATATACAGTGGAATACTACTCAGCCATACAAAAGACAAAATCAACCCATTTGCAACAACATGCATGGACTTGAGGGTATGATGTTAAGCAAAATGAGCCAGACAGAGAAAGACAAATACTGCATGATTTCACTCATATGTGGAAGGTAAACAAACACATGGATAAAAAGAACAGATTAGTGGTTACCAGAGGGTAAGGGGGCTGGGCAGTGGGCAAAAGGGGTAAAAGGGCACATATGTATGGTGATGGATAAAAATTAGACCACGAGTGGTGAACACAATGCAGTCTATACAGAAATTGATAAGTACTTATGTACAACTGAAATTAACCATTATGATCTCAATAAAATAATTGTAAAAAATTTTAAGACATTTCCTCAAATCTGAAGGATATGAATATCCAGATTGAAGTGGAATTTTGATTTTCAAGTGTGATTGTTTGAAAACAGACCCATACCAAAGTACAGAACTGTCAAATTTCAGAACACTGGAGAGTAAAATAATCCTCAAATTTTGATGGCACTCTGGAACAAGTTATACGCACAAAGAATCAGGAATCAAAATGGCTTTGGACTTCTCAACAGCAACACAGAAAGCAAGGTAGAAAGGCAGCAATGCCTTAAAAATTCTGAAGGGAGACATTTGCAAATTCTATTCTTGGCCAAATTATCAAGTAGGTGTAAGGATAGAAGAAAGGCATTTTCAGATATTTAAGTTGTAAAAAAATTTACTTTCTGTGTACTCCTTCTGAAGAAGCTACTGAGGATGTGCTCTACCAAAGCAATGGAATAAACCCCAGAAAGAAGATGCCATTAGAGACAAGATAAAGGATATCCAACATGCAAGAGAGGAGATGGGAATCCTCTAGATGATGGTGAAGGGAGATTCCTAGAATGACGGCTGTACCCGGTGCAGAGGAGAACAAATCCAGATTACAGCAGGCTAACTCAAGACACAGACATGTTGAGGAACCTCACCCTCAAATCCTCGGTGCAATTGTACCCTCTTTATAACCTGAGGCCAGAATGCCCATGTGAGCCTGTTCCAAATTCTCATCTGTAGCAAGCTTGTGTTTGCTACTTGCTGATAAAGTTTGTGCTCACTCTTTCAATGTTCTGCTGCCCAAACCCTCTGAAGTCAATCGTGATGAGACTAGAGGCAGAAAACACAGAGCAGCCTCTAGTCCATGGCCATGTTTCTGCCAGGCATCAAGTACCTGTCCCAGACTATAGTCCTGCCAGACGCCTAACTATGGGAGTCCTATATTTTGAAAGAGTCCCTCATAACCCTACCCAAAGACTTTTCTAGAAGAGGCACCTGTGAAGTCTCAGGGTAGCTGAAGCAAACTATGGCCAGTCTCTGCTCAGTTTATCTTCTGGGAGCCTTCCTCTCAAAGTAGCAAAATGTCCTGTCCTTACACAGCTGGGTAAAACTATAAAAATATATACAGACAGACAGATGTAAGGGATGATTAGTGCAAAGTCAGAGAGATGGAGAGATAGGAAATTGTGATTGGGGAGGTACCTACAGGGGTCTTCTAAAGTTGTGATAAGAACATGTGTTTATTCTGTTCCTCTGCATACTTTATATATATTTTATGCATTCTAAAATATGGTACATTTCCAAGTTATTAAAATGGTTTAAAAAGAAAAGAACAATTATACAATGTAAGATAATTATAACATGATCATAATGGACTGGGACAGAACATCAAGTATAAATAAAAATTAAGAAGTAGAACAAACAAGGGAAGGAAGATATAAAATAGGATTGCACTGATTTCCTCATATTTCATAGCAAGAATGAATAGATTCAGCTTCATTTTTTTAACTTGATAAATGAAGAAACAAAGGTTAAAATTATAATGGTCATTAACAAAAGAGCTAAGAACAATTTATAAACTTTCAATTTGCAAAAAAAAAAAAATGGGAGGGGAGGAGGGTACAAGAAAGACTGAAGTCTCCAGAAAGCAAGATGGAGGATGAGACCAGGAAATTTGAGATGTATATGAACTTTTCTGCACTATTTTATTTTACTTGATTTTACTTTGGAAAATAGAATTGTTAAAAAAGTAAAGTAATAAAAGAAAATTGTAAGGCAGTATTAAAGACAAAACAAAACAGAAAGATAATAGCATTAAGTCCAAACATATGTCAATGGAACAAACTCACATTAGGTCAAATAATAAAGTCCAACTATATGCTGAATAGAAGATATTTAAGATAAAGTGGCTCAGAAAGATGGAAATTAACAGGCATCTAACCTGCTGTATTTAACCCATGATTCATTAAACATTGACCAAAAACAAAAGTTGGCATTATGTCAATGTAAGACAAAGCTGAATTTAGGCAAAAAGTATTAAACACATAAAAGAAAACCTTATCACAAGAGAACTGATGATCCACAATGAGGACCTAACTGACATCAATCATTATGTACCTCATAACAGCATCAAATGTATAAACAGGTAAAGTATAATTTTCAAAAAGATAAAAATCCTGACTCTCAGGAAAATGTAAAAAGAACATGTGTCAAAATTTCATTTAACTAATTAATTAATGAGGGAACCAGAAAGATGTTAAAACCAGTCAAAAGACCATTTGAGAAGCTAGATATGTACATACAGTTAATTTAACAGATTATGGGTTAGAGATGAAATGGGTTGTTGTGCAACAGGGCCATAAACTGTACCCTTTGGAGTTATCCATTCCTCACATAGAAATGCTTTCCATTTCTATCTGACAACTATCTTCAAGTTAACCTCTGCCCTTACAGCCTTGTAAGATACCTAGTAAACAGAGTTAAGCCTAGCACTGCACTGACAGAACACATAGTAATCTCTTGCCTATTTCCAAGTTTCACATAACTTTTCTTGCAAAAGCACAAAAAAAAATATGCAAGGAGAAACTGACAAAACTCAATAGGAATGGGAGACTAATTCACCTCAGTCAGAGTAAAATCAAACAATTTAAAAAAAAAATAAGTAAAAATATAGAGCAGGGATTACAATCTTTTTTTTTCTTTTTTTTTTAAAGATTTTATTTTTTCCTTTTTCTCCCCAAAGCCTCCTGGTACATAGTAGTGTATTCTTCGTTGTGGGTTCTTCTAGTTGTGGCATGTGGGACGCTGCCTCAGCGTGGTCTGATGAGCAGTGGCATGTCCGCGCCCAGGATTCGAACCAACGAAACACTGGGCCGCCTGCAGCGGAGCGCGCGAACTTAACCGCTCGGCCACGGGGCCAGCCCCAGGGATTACAATCTTAAATGCCCACAGGGGTCAAGGGATAAACCTAAATAAGTGAAGTAGGTTTAAAAAAAGAGCAGCAACCGGAGAGTGATATCAGCATCATGGCAGAGTGAGTTCTCTGGCAATCTCTGCCCTCCACCATACAACAAAAAAAAGACACTCATATTCCAACAGAGGACATCACACAACACAAAAGGCATCTGAGAGAGCCACACAGCCACACATCAGAGGGTGGAGGGGCTGGAGCCCACCCTTGGAGGAGGTGGAACAACGTAAGAGAAAACTTCACTCCCTCCCCAAAAGACCGTGATCCAGGGCTGCACGTGGCCTCCGAGAGGGAAGGAAAAGAGAGTGTGCACTTGTTCAGGGGAACATCAAAGATCCACGCGGTCCCTCACAGCCTAGGGGAAAGCTCCTACTGAGGTGAAAGCTAACACAGGGGTGACCTCATCAAGCCAACACCCCAGGAGAGCAGATAGGGAGGACAGAGTAAGCCCGCAAGAATGTGCAGAAGAAAGTGCCCCTCCCCCCAACCCACCCAGTGCTGGCTCCAGCACCTTGGATCCCAGCAGAATGCAGAGGGCTCAGAATACCCGGCTCTTGACTCCCACTCAGTGGCAATAGGTGGTAACTGTGACCAAATAATACCAAGATGAGAAAGAACAAAGCCATGCCCTCTAGCAGTATCAAAAATTATATTAAATCTCCAGCCCAGAGAGAAGATGACAAGTACCCGGAAATCAGTCCTGAAGACACAGAAATATGTAATCTAAATGACAGAGAATTCAAAATAGCTATCATCAAAAAACTCAACAAATTAAAAGAGAATGTAGAGAAACAATTCACAAGTTCAGGAGCTACTTCACAAAAGAGACTGAAACTATAAAGAAGAATCAATCAGGGGGCCGGCCCCATGACTGACTGGTTAAGTTCGCGTGCTCCGTTTCAGTGGCCCAGGGTTTCGCCGGTTCAAATCCTGGGCACGGACATGGCACTGCTCATCAAGCCTTGCTGAGGTGGCATCCCACATGCCACAACTAGAAGGACTTACAGCTAAAAGTACACAACTATGTACCAGAGGGCTTTGAGGAGAAAAAGGAAAAATAAAATCTTAAAAAAAAAGAAGTTTCAATCAGAAATATTAGAGATGAAAGACACAATCGATGAGATAAAACAAAATATGGATTCCCTGAATACTCAAGCAGATGCAATAGAGGAGTGAATCAGCATAATCAAGTACAGACATATTGAAATGCTCCAGATAGAGGAACAGAGAGAACTAAGACTAAAAAGAAATGAAGAAAGTCTCCAAGAAATATCCAACTCAATTAGGAAATGTAACATAAGAATTATAGGTATTACAGAGGGAGAAGAGAAGGAGAATGGAGCAGGAATCTTGTTCAAAGAAATAATAGTAGAGAACTTCCCAAACCTAGGGAATGAGATGGAAATCCATGTGGAAGAGACTATCAGATCTCTCAAATATGTCAATTTAAAAAGACTTACTGTAAGGCATATAGTAGTGAAATTGGGAAAAGAGAACAACAAAGAGAAAATGCTAACGGCAGCAAGGCAGAAGAAAATAACCTACAAAGGAACCCCTATCAGGCTTCCAATGGATTTCACTGCAGAAACCTTACATGCTAGGAGAGACTGGAATGACATATTCAAATCTTTGAAGGCAAAAACTTTCAGCCGAGAATACTCTATCCAGCAAAAATATCCCTCAGATATGATGGAGAAATAAAAACTTTACCAGATAAACAAAAGCTAAGGGAGTTCATAGCCGTAAGACACTCCACACACACACACACAAGAAATCCTCAAGAAAGTGGGAGAGAAAGGGGTTACAAGGTATGGAGTAAGGAGATAAATAGGTAGACAAAATCAGAAAATTATAGCTATTCATCAGATCAAGTTAGCAAATATTCGAGTATAACATTAAAGATAAAGGGAAGGAAAACATCAAAAACAAAGATAATCTTGTCATTTTAACCACAAACTCGCAACACAAGATGGAATAAGATGTGAGAAAAAAAACTTAGAGGGGGAAGAGGAAAGGGACTGAACTGGTTTAGTCTAAGGAAATAAGAGGCCATCAGAAAATGGACTATCTTATCTACAAGATTTTGAATACAAACCTCAAGGTAACCACTAGACAAAAAAGCAGAACAGACACACAAATAATAAATAAGGAGAAAACAAAGAAGCACAGCATTAAAAACTACATAACTCAACTGGTAGACCTAAACACATGGGACAAGAAACAAAGGAAATGCAGGAGAACCAGAAAATAGTGATACAATGGCAGCATTAAGCCCTCATATATTGATAATCAACCTAAACATAAGTGGATGGAATTATCCAATAAAAAGACATAGAGTGACAAGATGGATTAAAGAACAAGATCCAACAATTTCTTGCCTCCCGGAAATACATCTCAACTCCAATGGCAAACACCAGCTCAGAATGAAGGGATGGAAAATGATACTCCAAGCTAGTGACAAACAAAAGAAAGCGGGGGTCGCAATACTTACATTAGACAAAGTAGACTTCAAGATAAGACAGGTAAAGAGAGGCAAAGAGGGGAAGTATATAATGATCAAAGGGACACTCTACCAAGAAGACATAACACTTACAAATATCTATGCACCCAACACAGGAGCACCAAAGTACATAAAGCAACTATCAACAAACCTAGAAGGAGATATCAATAACAACACACTAACAATAGGGGACCTCAACACTACACTCAAATCAATGGATAGGTCATCCAGACAGAAAATCAACAAGGAAACAGTGGAATTAAATGAAAAGCTAGACCAGTTGGACTTAATAGACATATATAGAACACTCCATCCAAAAATAGCAGAATAGACATTCTTCTCAAGTGCGCACAGAACATTCTCAAGGATAGACCGTATGTTGAGAAATAAGGCAAGCCTCAGTAAATTTAAGAAGATTGAAATAATAACAAGCATGTTTTCCAATCATAATGCTATGAGGCTAGAAATTAATTACAAGAAAAAATCTGAGAAAGGGACAAAGATGTGGAGACTAAACAACATGTTATTGAACAACCAATGGATCATTGAAGAAATTAAAGGAGAAATCAAAAGATATCTGAAGACAAGTGAAAATGAAAACATACCATACCAACTCATATGGGATGCAACAAAAGTGGTACTAAGAGGGAAATTCATCGCAATACAGGCTCACCTTAACAAACAAGAAAAATCCCAAATAAGCAATCTGAAACTACTCCTAACTGAATTAGAAAAAGAAGAACAGACAAAGCCCAAAGTCAGCAGGAGAGAAATAATAAAAATAGAGCAGAAATAAATGCAGTTGAAACAAAAAAGGCAGTAGAAAGGATCAATGAAACAAAGAACTGGTTCTTTGAGAAGATAAACAAAATTGACAAACTCCTAGCTAGACTTACAAAGAAAAAAAAGAGAGAAAGCTCAGATAAATTAGAAATGAAAGAGGAGAAATAACAACGGATACCACAGAAATACAAATGATTATAAGAGAGTACTATGAAAAGCTATATGCCAACAAAATGGACAGTCTAGAAGAAATGGATAAATCCTTAGACTCTTGAATCTCCCAAAGCTGAATCAAGAAGAAGCAGACAATTTGAACAGTCTAATCACAAGGAAAGAGATTGAAACAGTAATCAAAAGCATCCCAAAAAATAAAACCCCAGGACCAGCTGGCTTCCCTGGAGAATTCTACCAAACTTTTAGAGAGGATTTAATAACTATCCTTCTCAAGCTTTACAAAAAATCAGGGAAGATGGAACACTTCCTAACACCTACGAGGCCAACTTCACTCTGATACCAAAGCCTGACAAAGACAATGCAAAAAAGGAAAACTACAGGCCAATATCACTGATGAATATAGATACAAAAATCCTCAACAAAATATTGGCAACCCGAATGCAGTAATACATGAAAAAGGTCATACAGCATGATCAAGTGGGATTTGTACCAGGGACACAGGGATGGTTCAATATCCACGAATCAATGAGATACACCACATTAACAAAGTGTGGAACGAAAACCACACGATCATCTCAATAGACGCAGAGAAAGCATTTGACAAGATCCAACAGCCATTTATGATAAAAAACTCTTAACAAAATGGGGATAGAAGGAAATTACCTCAACATAATAAAGACCATATATGGCAAACCCACAGCCAACACCATACTCTGTGGAGGAAAACTGAAAGCCATCCCTCTGAGAACAGGAACAAGACAAGGATGCCCACTATCACTCCTCTTATTCACTATAGTACTGGAGGTTTTGGCTGGAGCAATTAGGCAAGAGAAAGGAATAAAAGGAATCCACATAGGGAGTGAAGAAGTGAAACTCTTGCTGTTTGCAGACAACATGGTCTTATATATAGAAAACCCTAAAGAATCCATCAGAAAACTATTAGAAATATTTAGCAACTACAGTAAAGTTGCAGGGTACAAAATCAACTTACAAAAATTAGTTGCATTTCTATACTCTAATAACGAACTTAGAGAAAGAGAATTCAAGAATACAATTCCATTTACAATCACAACAAAAAGAATAAAATATCTAGGAATAAATTTAACCAAGGAGGTGAAAGACTTATACAATGAAAACTATAGGACATTATTGAAAGAAATAGATGATGACATAAAGAGATAGAGATTCCATGCACATGGATTGAAAGAATAAACATAGTTAAAATGTCCATACTACCCAAAGCAATCTACAGATTCAATGCAATCCCAATAAGAATCCCAATGACATTCTTCATGGAAATAGAACAAAGAATCCTGAAATTCATATGGGGCAACCAAAGACCCCGAATTCCTAAAGCAATTCTGAGAAAAAAGAATAAAGCTGGAGGCATCACAATCCCTGACTTCAAAATGTACTACAAAGCCATAGTAATCAAAACAGCATGGTACTGGTACAAAACCAGGCACACAGATCAAGGGAACAGAACTGAAAGCCCATAAATAAAACTGCACATCTACGGACAGCTAATCTTCAACAAAAGTGCCAAGAACATACAACAGAGATACAAGAGATACAAGAGATAATCTCTTCAATAAATGGTGTTGGGAAAACTGGACAGCCACGTGCAAAAGAATGAAAGCAGACCATTATCTCATGCCATACACAAAAATAAACTCAAAATGGATCAAAGACTTGAAGGTAAGTCCTGAAATCATAAAACTCCTGGAAGATAATATAGATAGTACACTCTTTGACCTTGAACTTAAATGATCTTTTCGAATACCATGTCTTCTCAAACAAGTGACACAAAAGAAAAAATAAACAAGTGGGAGTTCATCAGACTAAAGAGCTTCTGCAAGGCAAAAGAAACTAGGATCAAAACAAAAAGACAACCCACCAATTGGGAGAAAATTTGCAAATCATATATCTGACAAGGGGTTAATCTCCATGATATATGAGGAACTCACACAACTGAACAGCAAAAAAACAAACAGCCCGATCAAAACATGGGCAGAGGATATGAACAGATATTTTTCCAAAGAAGATATAAAGATGGCCAATAAACACATGAAAAAGATGTTCAACATCACTAATCGTCAGGGAAATGCAAACCAAAACTCTACTAAGATACCACCTTACACCTGTTAAAATAGCTATAATCACTAAGACTGAAAATAGCAAATGTTGGAGAGGGTGTGGAGAAAAGGGAACCCTCATACACTGCTGGTGGGAATGCAAACTAGTGCAGCCACTATGGAAAACAGTATGGAGATTCCTCAAAAAATTAAAAATAGAAATACTGTATGACCCAGCCATCCCACTATTGGGTATCTACCCAAACAATTTGAAGTCAACAATCCAAAGTAACCTGTGCACCCCTGTGGTCATTGCAGCACTATTCACAATAGCCAAGACATGGGAAAAAAGTGCCATTGACTGATGATTGGATAAAGGAGATGTGGTATATATATACAATGGAATACTACTCAGCCAGAAAAGAAGACAAAATCATCCCATTTGCAACAACATGGTTGGACCTGGAGGGAATTATACTCAGCGAAATAAGCCAGACTGAGAAAGACATACACCATATGATTTCACTCATATGTGGAATATGAACAAGCACATGGACAAAGACAACAGCTCAGTAGTTACCAGGGGAAGGGGGGCGGGGGGTGGGCACAGGGGGTGAAGGGGAGAACCTATGTGGTGACAGACAAGAAATAATGTACAACTGAAATCTCACAATGATGTAAACTATTATGAACGCAATAAATAACAAATAAATAAATAGAAATTTAAAAAAAGATCAGTAACCAAAAGTACAATAAATTAATGTGTAAGCACATGCTTCAAGCAAGATGTGATGATATTCTTTTCCTGTTGTCTCAGAATTTTTGCCGAAGTCCCCAAGCTGAGGATGACAGTGGCAAGGACCTCCACTTCTACAGAAATCTGGGATTTAGTAAACTATAGGGGTTTAATAAACTATAGTAGAACCAATAACCCAGTAAACTAGAGCAGAACCAACCCAGCTAGACCCCACCAGCCTAAAAAGAGAAGACTGAAACAGGAAAGGAGAATTATCTGAAGGGAATTCGGGGAGGAGAGAAGGGAGGCAAGGGTCTCCCAGGAGCCAACTGAGGGCTCTCCAAGAGGACCACTAAGCGAGATGGCAGTGCCTGGGAAAGGGGAGCCTGGTGTCTCCCTCCAGCTGTAGTAACTCATGGGCTGATCTTGGTAGGGCCACCAGGATGCACACAGTGAGAGAGGGTTTCAGGAGAAATTGAGTCAGGAGATACATGTGAACATAGAGCCTGGCACCTACCTCTCAAGGAGAATTCTCAAGTGGGAAGCCAACGGGAGCAGCTGGGACAGCAAGGCGAGGAGAGAGAACAGCAGTGAGTACCAGTGCAAGGATGGACGCATCCCCATGAACCCAATGGACCCAGGGAACACAGCCTGCTTGAGACATCTTGAAGTTACTCCTCCCAAGAGGGGTGTCTGCAGCAATGAAGGGACTCAGCAGAAAGAGACTTAGTGAATGTGAAAAATACCATAGACTAAGTGACTCATAAACAACAGAAATTTATCACTGTTCTGGAGGCTGGGAAGTCCAAGATCAAGGCACCAGCAGATTCAATACCTGGTGACAGCCTGCTTCCTGGTTCACACACAGCCGTCTTCTCACCGTGTCCCCACATGGCAGAAGGCGCAGGGGAGCTCTCTGGGACCTCTTTTCTAATGGCACTAATCCCATTCATGAGGGCTCCACCCTCATGACCTAATCACCCCCCAAAGGCCCCACCTCCTACTACCATCACATTGGGGGGCTAGGATTTCAACATATGAATGGGGGGGGGAGGGGAGCGGGGACACAAACATTCAAACCATAGCAGACACTATAGATGCAGATGGCAGAGGGGGCAGCCAGGCAGGGAGAGAATCCACCAGATAGTAAGAAGCAGTGTGGCACAGAGCTCATTGCAAAGGTCTTTCCAGAACCCAGAAATGCACCTCACGCACTTAGAGTAGAGGTGCCAGGTGGCCCTCTTGCAGCACCTTCTGTCATATAATGCTCCATTCCTTTTCCTCGATGCTCCCTGCCCTCCTCACACCTTTAAGGAGGCTGCAGCAGGGGGAGGTGGAAAGAGTGACAGAGCAAGATGGAACAAGAGTGAGAGGACACCCCAGGCCCCTTCCTCAGGGCTAGGGGAGGGGAGGAGTCTGGAACCGGGCATGACATTGCAGTGCTGACATGGCCTGGCTTGCACTTTTAAATGCCTGCAAAGGAGGCTGCTCTCCCAGCTAAAACAGGGAACCACAGATCTGTCTGAGAGGTTGCTGGTGGGCAGAGAAGGCGATGGACAGAATCATGTGAAGGCAATGGTGGTAAAAAATAATAATAATAAAGCTGTGTCCTGACAGTGCCCGCTGAGCTGGTCGGTATAATAAAAGGTAAAATGGAGGCTCAAGCAGAGTTCCTGAGAAAGGAGAGATCTCAGTGAGGTACCAGACTCAGAGAGCTGGAGATGTTTAGACTGGTCTCAGAGCTCTCATCCAGATCAGGAGTGTAAAAGTCAGATTGGAGATTAAGAGGAGATTTTGGAAAAGGATTTTTAGAGAGATACCCACCTCTTTTTTCAAAGAGGGGAGGTGGGGGAGGGGTGCCCTGTGCCTGAATTAGATGCCAACAGGACCCTCTGAAGGCTGCTATGCGCCCCTCCAGCATGGGCATAGTATCTCCTCCAGGGAAATCTGGAAGGTTCTGACTACCCCTCTAGGGAAAGTGAGAGGAATGGGAGCCAGGAGGGGGACAAGGGAGGGATTTGTGTCCCCGGGGACCAGAGGCGAGCCACACAGGGAGGAAGCCAGCATGGGATGTCTAGGGCTTGTCCAAAAGGGCCTCCCAGTGGGGTGAATAGTCTCAGGCAGAAGAAACTGAAAGTGGCCCCAGATTCCAAGGGCTGCAGAGGAGCAGGTGGCCGACGGGACAGAGATGCACGACCTTCCACCCCACCCGCCGGTCCAACCCTCTGCCTGCCCGGAGAGCACAAAGCCACTTAGGATAGACCCGTCCTATTAAAACTCCTCCCCACCCTGACTTGTCACAAGCCCCAGTCCTTCATCCCGCAGGGAGTGGCGAGGAGGCACTGACACCCCAAGAGTAGCACTGGAGAGAGGGCAGAGGTCACACCTTTGCAGTGTGGATATTATGTGGGATGGGACATTCTAATTGTCGAACTGAGATTGTGTTGAGGGACTCAAAGAAAAGGAAGGACATCTTACTACCTAAGAGAGGTCATAAAGGTCCAGGGAGGCCCCTGAGAGGCTCCCATTAGCAGGGCTCCAAGACAGTGACATTCTGATCACGCTCCACCACTCAGCCTACTCAGCACCGACAGCCCGAGATTTCTATTTTAAATTGAAAATCGAAAAAACTGAATAGCAAATATTTAACTACCTCTTTTGCTTTAGTAATTCATTACCCCCTTTGAAAACAGACACTTTTTGTCTGTACCGAGAAGTCAGTGCAGGGATGGAATCCGACCTTGCTCTGTAATAGTTCAGCCTTGGGCCCTTAGGCTGGCCTAGGAAACGGGGAAAATCATTTTCAATCCCAGGAAAGTTTAGAAGAAATGAAATTCATACTATAAAGACTTTGGGTTAGGGTTGTCATTGTCAATTATTCGACAGATTAGGTTGTAATTCCAATTTAAAATGTGCAGTTGATTTTTAGACACGATTTTAAAGTTGAAAGGTGTGAGAGAATTTGACTAAATTTGTAAATAATGCTGGAATATTTAAGAAAATGAGGTTTGCTCTATCTAAATTTTTTTATATATTAGATTTATAAGAATTTTAAAAATTACTTAGGAAGGTTTTGCTTATTGAGGTGATAAATTGTCCAGTCAGGCTTTTGAAGTCCATAAAAAGAAAACCAAATATATTAAGATTATATGAATTTATGAATGTGACAAGACACTTAAGGCCATTTCATTAACTGAGTTGAAAAGAGGCCTGATTTTGAAGATTCACGCTTAAACAGCACTCCGCGTGTGGAGAAGCGCAGGGCCCGCAGCCTGTTCTCGGAGTCTGCGATCCCAGTCAATAGCTTATCCCTCCCGGGCTCTGGAGGCCACACAGCAAGTTGAGCTCCCTTCACAAAGTCAGGATCGTAGAACTGTCCCATGATGGTCAGCTAAGGGCACTCAGTTATTGCCGAGGACTACAGACGTCCAGGACAGTGTCCTCAGGGAGAGCAATCCGGAAAGCCTGCTACGCCGAGGGGAGGGCCGTGGAGGATGCGCGGGAGGCGCAGGGGAGCAGGGATGCAGCGAGAAAGCCCGGGGAGAGACCCTCAGCAGCCTGCGCCGCCCAGCCGGGAGCGGAGCGCGCTGCCCAGGCCCCCGGGTCATGGGTCGCGGTGCGGGGTGGGCCCAGCCTGCGAAGGTTACTTAACACGGGGAGGAAAGGCCAGTTTTAGAGAGAAATAGGCTGAAGAAGGTTGAAGGAGAGAAGGCATCAGAATGCAGCAGCAAATCGACAAAAAGGAGGGGGAGGCACACAGAGCTGCAAACGCAGTGTCCTTAACCCCAATTTACTCAGGCACAATGACACAGCGTTTCACAATGGTGTCTAAGTAGAAAAGTGCAGCCGAGCAGGGCCTGGAGGCCGGCCTGCTGCTCGGGGGCCCAGACCGCACGCGCGTCCCCTCTGCGTCCCGGCGGCGCCCGGCGCGGCGTCCCGCTGTGGGATTACGAAGCTCCGGGGCCTGCGGGCAGTCACAAGTGGCGCTTCTCAAATCTTTATGCGCTTGTCTTGCCAAACACAAAAATAACCAAAAATGCTTTCTATTTTGTAGCTTGCTTTTAATATTGTGAATCAGGAAACTTTTACTTTAAATGTTTTTATGAAGAAGTTTTCTATGCTTTCAAATGTTAACATTGATCTCGTACTTTCAACTCCAGGGGCCTCTTTCCCGGTGTTTTTCCTCCTGGCCCCCAGGACTGTGATGACGTTTCCCCCCTTCCTTGGGCTTACATGACGTTATACGTTATACAGCCCAGCATCCCGCTGCCCTCCCGCCCCCTCCTCCCAGCCCCTTTCTACGTGGACCCCGCGTCTGCTCTGATCTAAGCGCACGGGGAATCTATTAGTGACAATCATGGCCCCTCCTCATGGGCTCCAGTCACTCATTTCCAATTGCACACTTGACATTTCTGCATAATGGCCCACTGTCACCTCAAAGTCATCTAAAATTAAACTTGACCTCGTCCATCCCCACAGAGGAGCTGCCCTGCCCGACTTCTCCTTCCGTTAATGGCTTCAGCACCCTCCCAGCTACCCAGACTCTACTGCTTGTCGTCATCTTGGACTTTGCCCTCTTCCCTGCCTTCCCCTAGTCCCCGCTGCATACGTCACCAATTACTGGGTTCTTCCCTCAGATTTCTCTTGTATGCATCTGAACTGTCACTGCCCTCACCACTTTGTGGATTCATGTGACCTCTGCTTCTCAGAACAGATCTACCTGCCTCTGTTTTCTCTCTCCTTTAATCTGACCTATCAGATTAATCTTCCCATGACAATAGCAAAAACAACAGTAGCCAACATTTATTAAGCACTTACTATGTGCCAGGTTCTGTTCTAAGGTCTTTACATATCTCCATTCATTCAATACTCACAGAAACCCTCATTTTGTATTTCTGATTTTACAGATGTGAAAACTTGAGGCACAGAGAGGTTAAGGAGCTTGCCCAAGAACACACAGCTAGGTGTTTGGAGCAGTAGGATGACATAGGGGCCCCCATTTCTACAGAACGTAGACCGACTGCATCCCCCACAGAGTGGCCCCCACCTCGTTCTCTCTGCTCTGCTGTACTCGTGTCAGTGAGACTCTTGCCTTTACCTTGGCTAAGTATGCCTGGTGCTTTTCTGCTCCTGTCCTGCCAAGTCCTCCCGCATCCCTTCTGTCCTCCTGTCTGATTCTCCCAGACACAGCGCCACTAGCTCTCCTTCCAGCCACCATTGGGGCCTCTGTAGCTTGCTGTGGTCTCTGCTGCCTCTGGACGCTGCTGCTATCGTCAGTGCCACTCCCCAGCACTGCAGTGGTGCAAAAGGTATCTTATCTCTGTGGTGGGGGGGCGCCGAGGTAGGGCATTCTGGCACGGCTGACTTGATGGGGCCATTTTGGCAGGGAAGATATTTTGAAGTGGCAAGATCCAAACAGTCCTATCTAAATAGAAATGCACCATTGTCTATGTTTTTGATATTTATTTTATTGTATTTCATTTTTAAGTACCAAGAAATATTCCTAATAGACATCCTTAACCCTCCCCCTTTCCCTGAGCCCGGCTGGTGCTCGGGACGGAGTCAGGGGGGTCTGTGGTGCGCGTGACTCGATCGTTTTTTTCCTTAGCTACTTTAATTTTTTCACTAGGATATGAAAGCACATGGTACACAATTCCAAAGGTACAAAGGATCTATCATGAGAAAAAGTCGCTCTTACTACCCTGTCCTCAGCCACCCGCTTCTCTTCCCAAAGCAAGCACTCATCCTTTCAGAGATGTTCAGTACATGTGCAAACGTGTCAACATATATGCCTGATATTTTTAAAGATGAAACTTCAATCATTTGTTTTTTGACATTGTGATTATCAAGACATGGCTATTAAAAATTGTCCTGATGTTGGGGGAGCTGGTGTTTAATGGGGACAGAGTTTCAGAGTTGCAAAATAAAGCAGTTCTAGAGATCTCTTGCACAACTATGTGAATATACTTAACACCAAGGAACTGTGCACGTAAAATAGTTGATAGTAACTGGAAGGACCCACAACTGAAAAAAATATGCAACTACGTACCGGGGTGATTTGGGGAGAAAAAGAAGGAAAAAAAAGTTGATGGTAAATTTAATGTTATGTGTTATTTACTACAATTTAAAAAATGATGCTGATGTCAAAATGGTGGCATTGATATGTCATGCATCTCCACTCCCTCTGATCCCCTCTACCCCAGTGCCCAGAGCTGGTCCAGTGTCTGGGCTCAGAGCAGACACTTAATGATCTGGTTTAGGGGGAAGGATACTCCGTGAAAACCCCAGCAGGGGAGGGAGCCGAGTGAGGAGGAGGTGGCAGGAGAGAGGAAACATGAAGGAATAAACCCAGGAGAGAAACAGCCATGGAGAAAAGTTGAAGGGATGTAGAAAAGTGATTTGCATTGCTTGCTGGTGCTCACTGCGCCATCCAGCAATGTGTTCACGAGTCAGGACCGTGCACCTTGGGGAGGCCCCGTGTTTCTTTCTGCTGGGGTCTCACGCATCCGAGCCCGACCTCCTGAGGGAAGGGGTCTAGCTGGGCCCACTTTCACTATGGTTTGTTCACTCTGCAGGACTGGGCTCTGCTTGGCTTACCCAGCCCCGTCCCCAAACGGTCCTCACCACCCCTTTGAGAAAACTGCTTCTGTGGTGACTCACAGAGAAGGAGCGGTAAAGCGCTGAATCACCCAGTGCCTCCTCCTGCCCTTCTCCGTAGCTTCTGCTTTGTGTTTACCCCTCCAGAGACAATTAGGATCTGTTTCTCTGCTTCTGGCCCCATGCAACGGCTGCCACTGTCGGCTCAACCGAAATCAGCAGCAACCTTTTCCCCAACTCATTGTGTACCTGAAACTGGCTGCCACTGATAAATGCCCTGCTTTGCCTGGCTACTAACCAAGTTGAAAAAGAAAAGAAAATCAGATCAACGAGAGAACAGATCTGTGCTTAGCTGAGGCCCACGCCATTTCTAAATGATAAGCAACAAGTTCATGCCCCTGACTGAGACTCTGAAGAAAACCTTTCTCTAACTGTTTGAAAATTGTTTAAGAATTATTTTGAATGATGTACCTTTGAAAACACCCACACAGAAGGGAAATGAAACACTTCTTCAAAATGTATAATTTTTTTCCAAAAAAGTGCTCAACAATCCACGTGCAAAAAAAGTGAATCTAGACACAGAACTTACACCCTTCCCAAAAATTAACTCAAAATGGATCAGAGACCTAAATGTAAAACACAAAAGTACAAAACTCCTAGAAGATAACATGAGAGGAAACCTAGATGACTTTGGGGATGTGATGAATTTTAGATTCAACACCAAAGGCACCGTCCGTGAGAGAAAGAATAGATAAGCTAAATTCCATTAAAATTAAAAACTTCTGCTCTGGAAAAAACACTAATAAGGGAATGAAAAGATAAACCACAGACTGGGAGAAAATATTTGCAAAAGACACATCTGATAAAAGACTGTTACCCAAAATATACAAAGAAAGAACTGTTAGAACTCAACAATAAGAAAACAAACAACTCAGTTAGGAATAGGACAAAAGATCTGAACAGACACCTCACCAAAGATATACAGATGGCAAATATGCATATGAAAGGTACTCTACATCATATGTCATTCAGGAATTGCACTTTAAAACACCAATGAGGGGCCGGCCCGGTGGTATATTGATTAAGTGTGTGCGCTTTGCTTTGGCTGCCCAGGGTTCACAGGTTCAGATCCTGAGCGCAGACCTACACACCACTCGTCAAGCCACGCTGTGGTGGCATCCCACATACACAATAGAGGGAGATTGGCACAGACGTTAGCTCAGGGACAATCTTCCTCAAAAACAAAAAAAAATCAATGAGTTACCACTACACACCCATTAGAATGGCCAAAATCTGGAATACTGACAACACCAAATGCTGGCAAAGATGTGGAACAATAGGAACTCTCACTCACTGCTGGTGGAACACAAAACAGGACAGCCACTTTGGAAAACAGTTTGGTAGTTTTTTACAAAACTAAACATTCTCTTACTGTACAACCCAGTAATTTTGATCCTTGGTATTTACCCAAAGGAGTTGAAAACATATGTCCACACAAAACGTGCACACAGATGTTTCTAGCAGCTTTATTCATAATTGCCTAACTTAGAAGCAACCAAGATGCCCTTCAGCAGGTGAATAGGTAAATAAACTGGGGTACATCCTGACAATGGGTTATTATTCAGCACTATAAAGAAATGAAAACACGTGAAAGAATCTGAAATGTACTATATCACTAAGTGAAAGAAGCCAATCTGAAAAGGTTACACACTGTTCGATTCTAACTATATGATGTTCTGGAAAAGGCAAAACTATGGAGACAATAAAAAGATCAGTGCTTGCCAGAGGTTGAAGGTGGGAGGGATGAGTAGGTGGAGCACAGAGGATGTCAGGGGCAGGGAAACTATTCTGTGTGATACTGTCATGGTGGATACATGTCATTATACATTTGTCCAAACCCACAGAATGGACAACACCAAGAGTGAACCCCAACGTAAACTCCCAACTTTAGATGTTAACTATGTGTCATTGTTGGGTCATTGATTGTAACCAACTTAGCACTCTGGTGAGGGATGTTGGTACTGGGGAATGCTGGAGTGGAGTAGAGGGTACTTGAGAACTATGTACTTTCTGCTCAGTTTTGTTTTGAACCTAAAACCTGCTCTAAAAAATAAAGTCTATTAAAATAAATCATAAGGAGAAAGACTTTAAGAATAAATTTACTCCAGGTCATGTGAAAAAAATGCAAATCCCTACATAAAAGGACCACAAGAGGAGTCACAGTGTTCTCCACACACATCAGGTCCTTTCTTGGACCTGTTGGAATGTACGTGGTCCACCCCTGGCTTTTTAAACCAAACCATCAAAGTGTGGCACAGTAATTTTTTTTGAAAAATTGGTTTTCTCCTTATATTTTTCGCTTTTTCTTTCCCACTCTAATAAACTCCATTTTAAGTCTCAGGATGGAAACTTTTATCACCAGTTCTTTGGTTGAATTAAGTAGAATGAGAAAGACATTAGGGAAACAGAAGCTGGAACCCAGAAGGAATTAGAAGCTGTGCATGAGAAGTCTCCATGCAAGGCCCACTGGTCGCTCATGTCTCCATGGCCCCTCAGGACCAGTGGTCAGAGCACCAGACAGGGTCAGAGAAGGATTAGTCACATAATCAAAGGCATTATTCACATAAAGCAAGTGAAGAGAACAGGTGCGGCCAGTAAGGAATCAACAGGGATCTGGCCAGCAATTTGCACAGATCTATGCATGTGAATAACTAAAACGTGCATAGAGTCAAACTCATTTGCATGTATATGTATGCATCTTAGATTATACATCAATTATACACACAATACACACAGATATGCACTCGTGGGCACATGTGTATACTGGAAAGATCAGAAAAAGTTCTCTTGATTATGTACCTTCAGCCAAAATACAAAAGAAAATATCTCCAGCTTTCATCATCATTATCATCATATTAATATTAATGAGCAAATTTATTACAATGTAATGCTTGTATTACAATGTTATGTTTCTCGGATAACAAGTTGTGCACTAATACACAGCTTTTTGTTGTTTTGTTTTCTTAAGGTATTCTGTTATTTCTTTTAAAATTAAAAGCAGAGTTCCACATCAATGATTATCCTGGATTTTTTAAATCCTTCTGAATTGGGGATGTAAACTATAAATGTATTTATACTAATTTTTTCTTCCTTTAAAACAGCTTTGTTAAAATATAATTTACATACTATACAGTTCACCCACTTAAAGTGTACAAATCAGTGGCTGTTAGTGTATTCACAGAGTTGTGCAACCATCACTACAATCTTATAACTTTTTTGTCTCCACAGACAGAGACCTCGTCCCCTTTGCTGTCACCCTCCTGTGCTCCCCGCCCCCGCACCCTCAGCAACCACTTTCTGTCTCTATGGATTTGCCTGTTCTAGACATTTCAAATAAATGGAATCATACAATATATGGCCTTTCATTACTGGCTTCTTTCACTTAGCATAATGTTTCTGAGGTTCATCCACACTGTAGCACATACCAGAACTTTATTCCTTTTTATGACTGATAATATTCAATTGGATATATATACCACATTTTGTTTATCCATTCATTTGTTGATGGACACTTGGTTGTTTCCGTCTTTTGGCTTCTGTAAATAATGCTGCCATGAACATTGGCAAACAAGCATCTGTTTGAGTGTCTGTTTTCAATTCTTTGGGGTACATACCTAGGAGTGGAATTCCTGGGTTATATGGTAGCTCTATGTTGGCTTCTTGAGGAACTGCCAAACCACTTTCCCCAGTGGCTGTACCATTTTACATTCCCACCAGCAACAGGTTCCATTTTCTCCACATCCTCACCAATACTTGTTAATTTCCTTTATGATGATGATGGTGATAGCCATTTTAATGGGTATGAAATGGTATCTCATTGTGATTTTGATCTGCATTTTCCTAATGACTAATGATGCTGAGCATTTTTTCATGTGTTTATTGTACATTTGTGTATCTTCTTTGGAAAAATGTCTATCTAAGTCCTTTAACCATTTTTCAGTTGGGTTATCTTTTTGTGGTTTAGTCTGTTTTTTCTTAATGGTCATTGTTTTTAGCCCAATTGGCCATACCTGTTAGTAAGGTCCAGATGTACAGGTTACATTTCATGTCCCCCACTGCTATGACTTTGGTAAGATGGACAAGTCTATTTTGGACTATGCTGCTCCATTGCATGGCTCTGTTGTCCTCAACTGCAAGTTTGTCGTTCTTATATCATTTGGGGACTCAGAATAAAGACTGATATTCACTCTGTGCACCTCTGTGAGACAGCGCTAGTCAAAGCACAATCATTGCTTGAAGAGAGTTCAATCTAAGGAAAATTATGGCTAATTTTGTGAAATAAAGGGTCCAATCTTCCTCTTTTAATAAACTAAAAGAAAAAATTTAAAAAATTATAGCTACCACAAAGGAGGTAGTCAGTAATCTTTGGTATCATTTACAATTTAATCTTGATGTAAAATGTGAGCTGCAATGAAGGATAAGTTATATTTATCTGGAAAAAAAACCTGATTTACTTATCACTAACTGCCGAGACATCAGAGGAATATTCTGTGATGAATGGAATGAACTGTAGGGCCTACACCCACACACCTGGTGGAAGCTACTGCGTTATCAAGCAGCACAGTGTTCCCTGGAGCGGGTTAACGTACCACCTGCATCAGAAGCACCTGGGGTGCTAGGTAAGAATGCTTGTTTCCCGGTCCCATCCCAGTCCTGAATCAGCCTTTCTGCAGGTGGGCCCAGGAGCTAAATTCTACCTTGCTCCCCGGGCAACTCATATGCAGAGGACAGTTTGTCAAAATGGGGCAGTAAGGCCGGAATCAGCCTCTAACGGACCTTGTGAATTTAACGGGCAGAAAGCACCATCATTTTAAAAGTCCTTAGGCTAAACAGGTGTGTTAAGAGTCAGTCTCTCCTTCAAACAGGTGCTCGAGACTTTTAAGAATGTTGTCAGGTTAGAATTACCCTGATGACCTTATTTCTAGTTATTATCCATCTATTAAACTGAAGTGCAGCCTCGGGCTACCAATACATAGGAATCTTGAAATACTAGCTCCAATATTTCCAAAATATACCTCCTTTAGAGGACCTTTCTCTGTCCCCATCTGTATCTCATACGGTGAAAAGGTAGAGACAACTGTGTGTTCAGTAATAGGGGGATCCTAAGCTGGGACACTAATATGATGGAATATGATGCAGTTATTAAAATTATATTTATGAAGACTATGCAACAACACACAATATTTATAATGTGATGTTACGGAAAACAATCAATATAGACTCTGATTATTAGAACTTTGTATTATACAAAATGCAAATACAAAAATACCAGAAGTAAGTGCCCCAAAATATTAGCAGTGGCCATCTTTAGACAACATGACTGTAGATCATTTGTTTTCTCCCTGCTGTTCAAAATGTCCAGCTTTAAAGACTACATATTATTTTTATAATGTAAAAACTTTTTTTCTAATGAGACAGACATTTTATTGCCATGAATAATTACTCCTCCTCAGTTCAGTTTCTCCCAGCATTGGTTTAGCAGCAGCCATCCACCCTGCCTGCAGAGAGTTCACCTAGTCAAGACGTCAAGTCCTCCGGAAATCAAGGATGTGAGTCTTTCTCTTTCATCTCTTACTGGGCTGGTTTCCCGGTGGCTGCAAATGCTAAGGGCACTTACTCTGAATGTTGACTTTCACCAAATTGGAAGATACCACCTGGACAGGGTGTCGTGCTTTCCTGAGATAAAATCCAGCCACTGAATAGGGTGGAATCAATTCATTTGAAAGCACAGAGTTGTGACACTTGGCTTCTGGGCCCTGATCTGCCCTCAGCTGCCTCTGTAATGTTGGGAAACTTGCTTCCCCCTCTTAGCTTCTGTGTGTCTGAAAATCATGAGGTTTGACTAGATCCGTAAGGTCTTTCTAGCTCTAACAACCTATGAGTCCCACTTAAAGAGGTTAACAGCCCAAGGAGATCACTGTTTTATAGAAAATATCCTCTTGTATGGATGGGTGTGTGAGAGCATGAGAGGAAGCCAGGAGAATTTATCTCAAGAAATCATAGACAAAGGGCACAAAGATAGATGAGCAAGGATATTCTGTAGAGTGTTGTTTATAACAGTGAAATTGTAGAGACAATGTAATTTTCCAACAGTAGGGGAAGGATCAAATAAATTATGGTATAGGCAAAACCCACAATATTTGGCAGTCATTTAAAATTGTGTAGATCTGTAGCTACTGACACAGAAAGCTATTCATAACATATTAAAGGGAAAAGCTACTTATAAAAATGTATGAAATATACCTTTTTGAAATATGTATATCTGCACACAGCTCTTGAAAGGTGAACAGTGATTATTTTGTGGTGGTGGTGAAATTGCTGATAAGATTTTTCTTTTGGTTTATTTGTAACTTCTAATTTTCTGTACTAAATATGCCTTATTTGTGTAATTAAAACAAACACACAGGTATAGAAACAGAACCAATAGGAGATATACACATATTTTATATATATATGTATATATATATATATATATCTCCAATAGATAGGAGATATACATATATGTGTATATGTATGTATGTCTGTGTGTGTATACAAAGAGATTTATCTTAAAGAATTGGCTTACTTGATTGTGAGGGCTGGCAAATCCAAAATCTGTAGGGAAAGCTGGCAGGCTGGCAACTCAGGCAGAAGTTAATGTTGCAGTCTTGAGGAACAATTTCTTCTCTGGGAAATGTCAGTTTTTGCTCTTAAAGGCCTTCAACTGATTGGATGAGGCCCACCCATGTTGAGGGTAATCTCCTTTACTGGAAGTCAGCCAACTGTAGATGTTAACCCCATGTGCAAAATGCCTTCACAGCAACAACTAGATTAGTGCTTGTTGAAATAAGTGGGTACTGGAGCCCAGTCAAGTTGACATACAAAAGCGACATAATCATCGCATAAGAGAATTCTTCTCAAGTAATAAAGTAAAATAACAAGATGGAGACATTTTAATTCACTGGGATCTCAGTGGGCCTGGGATAGGCAGCCTGGTGGGAGGAGGGCTGCCCTTTCCAAGGCCCTGTGTATGGGGGTTGAGCAGGTGAGAGAGTAGGGGGGCCTCGCAGGGGAGGAGACAAGACCTGGCAGAAGGCAAGTGGTACATGGAGATGATCTCTCCCTGTGACTCTTCACTTATCAAGTTCTTGAGATGCCTGTGAATCAGGGCCGCTGCTGTACAAAAGTAGAAAAGCAGAAGAAAACCACCAGAAAAGCAAGGACAGAAAATGTAAGGGAGCTTAACGTCACAGGCTGTGGAAACGAGTTTGGGTCAAGTTGCACGGGACACTCAGGGGCGCAGGAGCCCCTGATGACACCTGGCTTCTCCACATCAAGCCAGGATCTACATGGCTTTGCAGAGTTCCTTTGTCCCCCATGCTCGTGGCAATCAAGTGGCACAGACTGATGTAGCATACTTTTCATACAGATTTTTCAATCATTACCAGCAGAAGATCTACTGCCTGAGGGAACAGGGTTCCGGGGCATCTACTGGACTGCTCAGCAGCACAGGTGAGGCGAAGAGAGATGTTAGAGAAAGCAAAATTATAGGAGCACCAGAGACGAGGGAAAAACATCAAAATACAACCTTGCTGCTTCATTTGGGAAAATTACAAGGCAAAACTGGACAATCTTTGTCTCTCAATATTTTTGGCAAAGAGGTTGTTTCTTTTGCATTTCTCAGTCTTGGCAGATAAGATACCAAAAAGCCAAAACACGCCCTCCACAGGGCTGAGCGCCCTGGCCAGCATCCTCATAGCTCTGTGCCTTTCAGAAGCTCAGAGGCGCTGGTGTGTTCTCTTCGCTTCACACTGTTTCTGCAACGAGCATGCATTACCTTTATAATCAGGAAGAATAAACAATTTACATTTTAAAAATCTGGCAGGGAACTTCTGCTTTCAAGATGGTAATTTGAAGGACACACACTTTACCTCCCCTCGAATGCCAAAATCCTTTGCAATGATCCAATAAATAGTAACGTAGGGGAAAATGTCTAGAGCAGGGCTGGAAAAAGGAGAAGGATATCATAAATGGGCCAGAAGCTCTGAGGATTTCATAGAAATCCTGAGGCAGATGGGAGCAGGGCGACATACGGGGAGAGAGTAAACTGGTCCACTTCTCTGGAGGGTGATGTATATTAATTACAAATGTACACACCCATATTTGCAGCCACCCAGCCCCTGGTAATTTATCCTAAAGAAATAATGGGACATATGTCACTTTCTTACATATTTTCTAGGTTTATTAAACTTCGCTTCTGTCTTTCAACTGAGCGCTCCCCATCTCTGTGCTCACTCTAAAAGCTGACACCAATGAAAGAAAGCACTTCATTACTATGATTACGCAGCTGTTTTCCCATGCTGGGCCGCATAGTGTGTTAGAATTACATCGATTTCTTTGTGGATTCAATTTTACAACACCAGGCCGCTTGAAAGAGAATATCCCTAGCACCATGGAAAAATAAGATTCCCTATTTTTACACCTGATTAACTCCTTATAATTATGCCACATTTTAGGTTGGCTCATATGTTTCTTGTGCAATTTTATCCCTTCTAATTTCTAATTTCCCTTCCTTTCTTTCTTTAGTTATTTGTCTTTATATCCTCAATTCCGCACCCCCCCCCAACCTTTTAGCCATACTCTCCATTCTGCAGACGTCGCCACATTTTTTTTTCTGAAGAAGACCCTTAGTTCTCTTCTCCATTGTGGGCTGGGACTTTCAAAGTCCACCACACAGCTATCTCCCAGAACTTTCCAGCCCTGCCCTCCAGGATTGGAGCCCACCAATTCCATGTTTCCCTCTTTCCTGGTTTACATCCTTGTTTTGTTGGAGAACATCCTCAAGTAACTTCCTAAGAAAAATAGGTAAATAATATTAGAAATGAAAAAGGGAACACAACTCCCAGTGCTGCAGAAATAAAAAAGGTATGGAGAATATATTGTGAACAAATCTATTAAGTTTGAAAAATTAGTTGAAATGGATCAAGCCCTTTAAAAAGTAGAGCCTTCCAAAATTGATAAGAAATAGAAAACCTGAATCATCCCATAACGAGTTAACAAACTGAATCAATAGTTAAAAATCTTTTTCCAAAGAAGCAGTCAGACCGGTTTAATGGAAAAATCCATGAATCATTTAAAGAACATAAATTTCAGTGTTACCCAAATGCTTCCAAGAAAGAGAAAAAGAAGAAATACTACCCAATTTATATCCTTTTATAAGTAGCATAACCTAGTCTAACCTTAAATATCAAACACTAGACAAGGAATGTATGAAAAAGAAAAGTTAAAAGCCAGTCTCACTCATAGAAACACTATGATAAGGATATCTGCCACTCAACAAGATCCACACTCTCCTTTTCTTCCCGGGTACCAAGATCAGCTCTTCCAGCCTCCCTTGCCGTTCGTGTGGCCAGGGGACCGCATTCTAAACAATGAATTGTGAGCAGAGTGATGTGTGCAATTTCAGGCCAAGGCTTTTAAGAAATACTCATACTTCCTCTCTTTCCCTTTCCACTGGCTGGATGCAGAAGATTGCAAGGCCCTAGGGGATCATGGATCCATAAGATGGACAGAGCCTCATTCCCACCAACTGAGTTGTTATGTGAGCAAGAAATAAACTTTGTGTAAAACGATGAAAACTTGGGAGGTTATTTGTTACAGCAGCTAGCATTATCCTAATCAGAAATTGATAGTTTGAAGTGAGATGCTGCCATAATAAAACCAAAAATACATCACCATAGCTTGGCAGGTGAGGAGCAAGCTGCAAGAAAATGGAAATAGGAAAATCTGGTGAATCATTTAATAAAACTATCCCCTACGGTAACCTGGAAGGGAGACGATGTACCCACTCCCGCTTGTAGTTATAAGGAAAATGGTTGCCAAGCCTCAGTGTCAGTGTGTGTGGAAGTTTTTATTTGCTGCATTCTGCAAGTATTACAGGAAGAGCTGAGCACAGATGCCAACACCTGGTTTGAAAACAGAGATGAGGAAATAGCACAAAAATTGGGGGTCAAAAAACTGAACCAGGAATCTAAAGCCTAAGAGCTTCACTGGTTTGTCCAGGTTTCTCAGTTACTCAGAGCGACTGAGTACTGCAGCAGAATTGGATTAGGGTGTGCCATCCACCCAGCACCACTGCCCACACGGCCTCCAGGCAGCTCCCTCCATTATGTCAGAAAGAGAGACGCTGGAGAATGAGGAAGAAACAAATAAGGCCGGCTTGAGAATTATGCCTAGAACCATGCTGTCCAGTAGAAGAGGTAAGCACCAGAGATTGGCTCGTCAGCATTCAGATGTACCGCAAGTGCAAAACACTAGAGTTCAAAGACTCAGTAAGAAAAACAAGGGTACAATATCTCATTAACAATTTTTTTATATTAGTTACATATTGAAATGATCATATTTTAGAATTGTATTGCCACCTGAAAAAAATCAGGTCTAGCTTTAAGAGGCTGTGACTGTAAGACAAACTTGATTCCTCCAAACTTGCATCCCCAAGAAATTCCCATGTCTGTTTCTGGACTCCCAAAACTTTCTAAAAAGGTAAAACTCCAAAATCTCGTACTGCAATATCTATGACTAATCATCTTTGATTCAGATCTAAAGAATATAAAACATATGAACAAAGAACACGTTAGAGAAAAATGGGGTACCCAAAACATGTTTTGTTTTTACTAATCAAATTCAACACAATAGACTTAAGAATCATTTAAAAAGACAATTCTCTGTAGTTTGAGATCTAGAGAAGCTAAAATTTTTAAATAAAAGTTGTGTAAATATGTTTGCTGGAGAATGCTGCCAGCAGGTAAAGACAAAGGGCTTTTAGATTCACCCAAGCTATGACCCCTTGGTACCCACTTTCTTCTAGAAATCATGCTAGTGAAAAGAGTAAACTAGTTTCTGCATGCCGCAGCCTCTAGGCTGGTGGTACAGCCACTTATGAGAACTCATATCTCGTTTCCTTTAAGAAATACCTCCGTTCTGGAACAGAGCTTCCTGAGAGCCATCCTCGCAGAGTTCCGTTGATCAGGACTGGAGGAAGCAACATGTCAACAGGTATACAGTCAACACGCGGCACTATGCAGGGTGAAGGGACTGCCATGCCCCACCAGGTCAGGGACCACTGCAATGCGCTCCCCTGGGATTGGTGGTTACCAGAGGGAGGGGGGAGAAAGAGGTGGTTAGGCACATGTGTGGTGATGGATTATAATTAGTCTTTGGGTGGTGAACATGATGTAGTCTACGCAGAAATTGAAATATAATGATGTACACCTGAAATTTATATAATATCATAAAAATTAATTAACTTTTAAAAACCCACAGCAGATCATAGGCCTTCCTGTGAAGTCCCTCACTGTTTCAGGGCATTCGGCACATCATCCTGGCTGACCACTGAGTGGCACTCACTCCAGGGGGCCGGTCATTCCTGCTGGGCTCCCAGGCATCTGAGAGCCTCTGTGTCAGCACACCTGTACTAAGTCACAACAATGGCTGTTGCCAATGTCTCAGTCCCTGGGGAGGTCTCACCTCTCACTGAGATGCACCCAGAGCCTATCAAGAGAGTCTCTTTTCACGAAAGGACTGTGTGGCAAAGAACTTTCCTTCTGGTGATTTTAGGTTGCTCTCTGAAATGGGTGAATTTGTGCATGGGCCCTTTAAGAGCAGGCTTCTTTTTCCTTTATGTCTGATAGCCTTTCTGGGGGTATTCCCCGTTGTTAATAGCCAGCAAAGCCAGATATTATGACACTTGTCTTGGTTGTGCTGAGTCCAAAACCTGCCTATTGTGGTCATGCTCCCCTACTCGGATCCCCCACTCCTCCAGGGAGGGCTGCATACTTAGGATTGCCCCCAGCTGGACTTGAAGTGCTGCAGCTCAAAGATGGCATTTTTCTCTCCAGAAAGGAATTTCTGCCTCTTCTACCTTAGTCAGCACTGTCCCTTGTTGTGAGGGTTCTTTTTATCCAGTTTTAGGTTCTCTCTCAAGGGTAATTATTCCAAGAGTAGTTGTAAGTTGGTTGTGTCCATGGGGGGGTGGTGAGTTCAGAGTCCACCTACACCACCATCTTGACACTGGATCCTGATCTGCTGTTTTTAAAGAGACTGAGTTCCTTTTGCTAAACACATGGAATTATTGTAGCAAAGTATACTGAGTGGAAATGGCTGTCACATATTTTAGGATTTTCCATTAAATAATTTGCTTTTTCCAGAAAAAAAAAAAGTGGTGGTAGTCCTCTTCTTAGTGTGTTGCTCCTATTTCCCCAGCTCATGGTGCCTGGTCCTCTAGCCAGCAGTATCCCTATGCTGGCTCTGTGCTGAGGTACAGGTGTGGGCCCTTTGGAGGGTCTTTTGGGGCTCAGCAAGACTGAGTGTCTTCCGGAGTACCTCGTGTTTTCAAAGTTCCCTGATGATTGTTGCTGGGGTGCATCTTGCAATCATAATAAGGAAACACAAAGGCAGGTCCAGCCACAACATTGGCTTCAAAAGGGAAATGTCTGAGGGGGCTTGCCACAAAAGGATTAATTGTAAATTCTTTTAATGTGCCATTAAAAGTGAGCACCTATCTGGTATTGCCAATGTGCAGTGTAGTAATAACAGGAAGAATCTGGTTGCTGAACATACAGCAATATTATTCCTGCACTAGAGTGTCATCCTTTCAGAATGTGAGTTCTAAACTTTCAATAATATTCATTCACAAGCTCGGTCTCAGTGCTGTGGGGACTGGCACAGACATTTATCCTGAAGTCCTGGCAGGGACTTCTCCTGCAGCAATATGGCCAAGTGACCTTGTTTGTGTTCTGGAGCCAGGCCACCCACAACATTAATGCTGATGTGCATATAGATATAGGCCATTATGACTGTTCAGCCCTTTGCATTCTCAAACCTATTGCCTGTAAATGGGGATATTTTGGGATATTTGGTGTAGTTTTGAAAATGTACCTTTAGACATTTGATGACCTTCAGCAAGTTTTGGTTATAGACTTTAGGCTAAAGATTTGAAGGATTTTCTGATTAACTCAGCACCAGAGAACGCCTGTGAACTCACAGCACCTTCACCACCAAAAAATCCCACTGAATTGTCAATGAGTTAATTAGAAAAATTATAATTTTAAGTTAAACTTTAATTTTGGAATAATTTTCTATTTAAAAGTTGCAAAGATAGTTCAGAGTTCCTATACAACCTTCTCTTAACTTCCCCTGATAGTAACATCTTACCTAACCATGGTAAATTTATTAAAACTAAGAAATTAACACAAGTACAAAACTATTCATTGAACTACAGACTCTGCAAATTTCACTAGTTTTTCCATTAACATCCCCTTTCTGTGCCACGATCCAATCCAGGGTTCTGCTTTGAATTTAGTCATCATGTCTCCTGAGTCTCCTCTGGTCTAGGACAGTTTTTCAGTCTTTTCTTCTTTTCATGACCTTGAAAGGTCAGGTATTTTGCAGAATTCCCTCTAGTTGGGTTTGTCTGGTATTTTCTCATTATTAGACTGGGGTTATTGGCAAGAATACTACAGAGATAAGGTGCCCTTCTCATCATTTCACATCAGGGAATACATATCAACATGATTTATCACTGGTGACATCCACCTTGATCATTTGGCATCTGCCAGGATTCTCTGCTGTCAAGTTACTATTTCTCTCTTTCCACACTCTATTTTTTGGAAGCTGATCACTAAGACTGGCCCACACTCAAAGGGAGGGGAATTAAGCTTCACCTCCTGGAGGGGGGAGAATCCACATATATAATTTGGTATTGTCCTTAAGGACAATTTGTCCCTTCATCCATGTATTTATTTCTTCCATCATTTATGTATATTAGTAGGGACTCATGGATAACTATTTTTTTCTTTGGGTTATAATACATTACTATCATTACATTGTTCAAAATTTTCTAGCTTTGGCCACTGGGAGCTCTTTCAGTTGCCTCTGTGTCCCTTTGGTATACCCCCCTCCTTCCTCTCTACTCCCTCCTCTCTCACTTCTCCTCCCTTGCTCCCTTCCTCCCTCCCTTCTCTCCTCCTTCCTCCCTTTTCCCTCCCTTCCTTCCTCTCTCCCTTCTTTCCTCTCTTCCTTCCTTCTTTCCCGTTTTCTTCTTCTTCCCCACCTGTCTCTCTCTCCACTTTCCTGACTCTCTCTCCCTTCTTCTCTTTCTTCCTTATTTATTTATTTAGTCAGTACTTCCTTACTTTGTGCATCAAGATGTTCCAAGCTTATCTTGTATTTCTCTGCCCAATTCTATTGATTGTAATTTTGATATTAAGATTTTAAATACACAGAGAGTAGAATGCAAAGAGGCCACAGTTCACAATATTGATACTGATGAACTAATTAGCGTGGGGTCCATATGATGTGTTTTTAAAAAAATGACTTTCCATCTGTCTTTATTGGGAAAGAATCAGATAACTCCCTGAAAGATGAATTCACACATGAAGAAAGAAGCTACATTGTCTCAGTTCTAGAAGGAAGCTGACCTCTGGAATTCTACCTTCTTTATCATATCAGGCATTCATCTCATCTTGATACTCATTTTCATATTCACAGTTTTTCCAGGACAGACATCAAACCAGAAGAAACATTCTATAAAGTTCATCTTAAGAGACTTCGTCTATATAAATTCCAGAAAAGAGACGCATACGATGCATCTGTCATCTGCTTGGATGAATGTGAAGATGGGATCTGCTCAGCCTCATTCGCAGTTCCCATGTTTGTCACTGCAAACATGTAGCTGTAGATTCTTGCTCAAATAAATCGAAAAATAATCTGTCCTGTCTATAAACAAAAAAAAGGTTTCCTTCTCAGGAAAATTCAGACTCTGACACAGAGTGGTCATGAAGTTTCCAAGCACAGCCCATCGACTTTTGGCTTGGGTTAGAATCTAGTTATTATGGACAAATTATGCCCCTCCTCAAAATTCATGTGTTGAACTATAGATCCATTCTGCTACAGCCATACATGGCCTAACTCCCACCACGATTAAAAAAAACAATCACCTGGAGTCGTCAAATCAGAAACTCTGTTTGTTCTGGGATTTTCTGAAATTGCCATCATTAGGCAAAATAATTTAGTGTTTTTCTTCGTGGGAACACCGTAAAGAGACACAGATGTAATCCACAGGTGTCTTTCTCTTTCTGTTCCCAAGGCGAGAACAGACCATCATTTTGAAACAGTCGTTTAAAGAAGGTTTTTAGTACTATAGTGTTAATGTACAAATTTGACTCAGCTGCTAAATGAATACCCTCTGGCCTTTACCTCCTAAACTTCAGTACCCTTAAGGGTTTTGTGGGTGTCATCAGAGTGAAAGATAGAAACACCACATGGAAATCCAGAACTTCAGCAACTGTTCTGTTGACACCTCGTACTAAAGCACATCTTAGAACCGTCAGCTCGACTGTACATAAGCAAATTGTACATCTAGAGTGTCAGATTTGAAGACAAGTGCTCATGTTTAACACAACCTGTGATGTATCTAAACAATGTATTATCCAAAGCTAAATTTTGTTATGCACAATTGTAACTATGTAGGAAACATATACATGTTTAACCAAAATGCCAAAAATTTTTTATGGCCATATTTGAGGCCATATATAATAAATGTGTGTTTCCCACTCTAAGTAACAGAAAAAATAATTTTAATTTTTAATAAAATGTTAGATTTGTTCTATCTCCTAAGTTCTTTCTATAATAGTGATAATTGGCTTCAGCCTCAGTTTCAGCTGAATGTTTAATTTTTGCCCTTAACCATTTGGAGATGAGCCAAAATGAATATTCAGCACACCTCAAATGAAGTTCAAGCATTCTCCTACCGTGTTAATTTAAAGAAGCTGGGACTTTCATTTCTAAGTTAGTTCAACACGACACAGCAGGTTATAAACAGCCAGAGATGCTGCCAGGAGCCCAGATGCCCAGAGTTCCAGCCTCTGCTTTCCCCGGGGCCCCACAGAGGGAGGGATTTAGGGGTGCCCCAGGGGGAGCCAGGCCAGTTTCTGCCCCCTGCATCAGTGAGGCGCGTTGGCGGTGCTGCAATTCCACAGCAACCCATGCTGGCTTTAGAGACCCAGACACGCACACAGACGGTGAGCCCTCGCCCAGTAAAGTGAGTGGAAAGAGACCGCACATGCCCGGGATGCTGCTGGCTGTGCTGCCTGCCTTCCCCTGCTGCTTCAAGTCCCTGAAATTGGGCGAGTCTGTTTCTCAGAGAGTTCGTGCGCGTGGCTGGGCGGTTTCCCCCACAAAATAAAACCAAGAATAAATAAGGCTTAGACACCAACAGAATCTTTTGAGTCTCTTCCTCAGTGATGCTAAGACTTGATGAAGGTGAAAGAACCATCCGAGCGGCCGTTTGGGCAGAATGAGAGGTGATGTTGGTAAGCCACATTTGCTTGCTGGTGTTTTCTGTTTTCCTGCTTTACTTTAACCTGTGAACCTTTGCTTTGCAGGCCAGGAAATTCCAGACTGACATTGCCCCAAAGAGAAAGGGTCATGAAGAAACCGGAGGGAAAAAAGCTTTGGCCTTTAGGTTTAGAAAACCCCAGGCAATTTTTGCTTCCACTGAGATTTACCCTCCTTGCTGAAACAACCAAATCTGGACAAAATAAATGGAAACTGGTTTTCGAGACAGTGGACATCAGGCAAGTAAGGACTGTGATCCCTGAGATGGGAAATAGGGCAAGCCCTACGATTGCCCCAGGTAAGGCTCTGAGAGAGCTTCTAGACCCGGTGCAGGAAGGGGACTAGGTGGAACCTGGAAGACTCCCTAAATAGGAAAGACAGATCTGAGAATCCAGAGATGGAGGAGGCTAGAGTTTGCAGGACATCGAGCTGCACAGGGAGGGAACTCTGGAGCTCTGCCTAGGGTCTCCCTGAGGATTCAGCAGTGTGCGGATAGTACACAAACGTGAGGAAACTTCCTGGGGCGGGGGAAGACTCGCCTGAGAGGACTGGAGAGGAGAGTGCCCAGTGGTTACACGGGGCTGGGAACAGGGCCTTGGATTAATGGCAAATCTGATATCAAAGTTGACAGCGATAATTTCAGATGATGGGGTGCCCCCAATGCAGTACTCATTTTTAATCAAAACTTTTATACAGGGCTGTGCCCCAAAAGGAAGAATACACGGCCTGGCAACCAAGGGATGGCATCCGTTGTTGTCACATCCAGTGACCCACGTGGGGAATTTGTGCCTCCTGTCCTTGCAACTCTGGGCTCTGCCACTCAGTTTCGCAAAGGGAGAACAGCTCTTCCAGGGGACACAGACAGTCCTGCTGAAGTTTAGGCTGTGACTGCACCTCTGCACTTCAGCTCCTTGAGCCAAGGCACTGCCAGGAAAGAAGGGGAGACACCATCCTGGTAAGGCTAATTGACACTGATGGACAGAAGGCAGTGGGGCTGCTGTAACAAAATGGGGGAGGAACAATCCACTTGAGCATTTCTTGTCACTCCCTTGTCCAACTGGGACAGAAGATGGACAAATGCAGGAATCCCAGCCTGAGAAGGACTTGATGACCAGCCTTGAGAAGGGTTCAGAGGTGAGAGTCTGTGTTATGCCGCCAAGATCAGCAAAGGTGCTAGCCAAGGTCAAAGGGAATCTATAATAGAGAGTAAAGGAGGGAGATGATGAGTGTCGGTGTGCTTCAGAGGCAAGCTCAGAGGTGGTGGTGTTCATCCCCCAAACCTCCCCCCTGTCAATTTCCCACAGGAGGAAAAGTGCACTGGCATCCTGGAGTAACTGCTCCCAGAACATAGATGGAGAAGCACATCCAAGCAGGATGAGGGACTGTAGTGGATACTGTAATGTGCCACCCACATCTGTAGACACTGGGCGGCTGGTGGCAGATAGCTTCAGCTGTCAGCCTCTTAGGGGATTGCCTCAGCAGCAGAGCTCTGCCTTGCCTCAGACCACATCACCTCTCAGGGCAGCCTGCATCCAGTGACTGATCAGTGAGGGAGTATAAGGACTTGGTCATCTTGGCCCAACTTGGGGCAACTCTGGAGGCTTATCCTAGCTACAGAGCAACCCATGGGGTTGGCCAAAGCTGTCATTGGACCTGCATCACTGTTGGACATCTTCCTCTGTCCACTCCTGCTCCCATCCCTCCGTTCAAAGGTATTGAGCCCAAGGATACTTCCTAGCAAACATACTATGTCTCATAGTCTGCTCCCCAGGAACCCAACCTGCAGCACCAAGATTGCACAGCTGGTAAGCAGAGATGCTGGTTTTCGGTGCAGGTAGTGTGTGTTGGAAGGCTCTCATAACCATTACACTCTACAGCCTGCCTAAGCCAGGAACTTAGAATCAACCCTGTGGAGAAAGAAGGGGAGTAGGGGAGAGCTTTAACTGTAAACCTGAAAGGAGTCAGCAATCATGGAAGGGACTGAGTGTTTTACAAGTGACTTGATTAAATTTGATCGGGTAAATGAAGCTTGAGATAGAAATTATAGGGAAACAATTAAGGGTTTCCTTTTTGCATATCTGAGTCTTAGAAATTATACCCATTACAAAATATTTAGAATCAGTGAGATTTCACTATTGGAATTAAAGAAATAATCAGAATTCTGGTGCTTATATAGTAACATAACCATTTCCGTGTTTTCCCAGGAACTACCTAGTATTTCAGTCTACAAAAATCTTTCTGTGTCCCAAACATCAAGGCATGGAGCTAAAGAGAAAATATCTACAAGTCATCCAATTCGAAGTCATTCTTAGTCCCCTGTGCAGGTTAAAATAATGGCCCCCAAAAGATATGCACATCAAATCTGGAACCTATGAACATGAGCTTTATTTGGAAAAAGGGGTTTTGCAGATGTAATTAATTTGAGGATTTTGAGACGAGGATTATTCAGGTGGGCCCTAAATCAAATGACAAGTATTCTTGTAAGAGAGAGGCAGAGGGAAATTTGAGACAGACAGAAGAGAAGAAGACACAGACCCTCAGAGGAGAAGGCGGTGTGAGGACAGAGGCAGAGACCGGACCAGGAATGCGGGAAGAGGCAGGCAACGGACCCTCAGCGAGAGCCCCGGAGGAGCACTGCCCTGGTCGATTTCAGACTTCTGGCTCCAGAGCAGTAAGAGAATAAATTTCTGTTGCTTTAAACCATCAAGTTTGTAGTCGTTTGTTACAGCAGCCGCAGGACAGCAGCACACGCTGTCACCTTCTGCATCAGAACGCGTCCCTGACTATTTGTGCAGTATACAGATTTACATCCCTCAACCAGCCAAAGAAACAGTTGGAACAGCAGGACTTCCCCAGGTATAAGTGCTATGGGGATATTGCTGTGGGAAGAAAATGCCCACAGCTAAAGACACAGCAGTATTGATCTGCCTGTGGATATGAATTACAGCTCCTTTGCTGAGAGAATGCACAGTGGGATGGATGGGAGTGCGCAGATGTTTACTTCTTGAGTCTATTTCAGCCAGATTTATGCTTGAGGTCAAACAACTTAAAAACCCACAGATAGTCAGTCTTAGATACAAAGACTTGGTCGGACTGGCATTCTGATAATAAAAAGTAAATCATTTATGATTCCATGACATGCAACCAATTAATGCCAAGCTGGGAATCAGACCTTCACTTTGATCCGATTTTCCACTGTAGAAAGAGTGTTGATACACTGGTGAGCATATCTGAATAAGGAAAAGGACACAGAAAGAACGCCAAGGAGAGATATTGTTCTTTCACTTACAGCCACAAGCAGGTTCATTTCACAATTCACCACTTTGACGGTAACATTGTACAGAGAGCCTTTTGTTCTCACTCCCTCTGGGAGCCTTCTGTTCAAGTCTCTCCCATACGGAAGGAAAGACGTGGCCTTATCTGAGGAGGCTCAGGAACCTCTCAGGGGCTGCTTAGGAGCCCCAAAGCTCAGTATCTTTTCTCTGAGGAGTGTGGGGGCAGGAGGAGGTAGGAGCGAAATGATGAATAAAGAATGGGTTTTAAAAAGGCCTTGGAGAAAACTCCCAAGTAATGGCAAATTATTTAGTCCAAAGGCTTAATGGTGAACAGGCAGGAAGGAATAAATAATATTTTATTTAACTTTCTGGATAATTCTGAGAGGCAGATGTTATTGCCCCCATTTTACGGATGAGAAAAATGAGGTTCCAAGAGGTTGAGGGACTTGAGGTCACTGTAAGAGAGGAAGCTGGGATTAGAACCCAGATCCGTCTGACGCCAGAGGCCGTGCTCCTCAGACTCTGCCACATTTCCCCAAAGTCAAATATACACCTAAAAAGAAAGGGGGTATATGGACACCCTTTTGGGAGGGAAAACAGTAATCTTGTCTACCTCACAACACGTGAGGTGGGGGGTCCAATAAGTTAATTAATGTTTTCATAAAATACATCAAGTTCTTTCTATGTTTAACCAGTACGTACTTGGGGCACAGAAAGATGAAAAGGCACAGTTGTCTGCACATTCAAGGAATGTGTAGTCAGAAGGGGAAATGTGAGATACAGAAACAACAAAGTGAGGAGGACGGTGCGAGCAGTGGAACACAAGGAGAGGTCCAACACGAGGCCCGCAAGAGAAAGGCTGCTTTCAGATGCGGGTGGCATCCTACCGCATGGGAGGAATTGCGTCATGTGGGGAAGGAGATAGGATGCTAGAGAAAGCACATGCAAAGGTACAGATGCAAGATGGGATATGAAAATGCTTTAGAAATGGATAAAATGTAAAGAACTATTTGGAGAGAAGCCCACATGGAAATAAGTATTGGACAGTCTTCAGCTTTTGTAACGTCCAGGGGCAGACTGTATACCCAGGAGAGAACTGATTTGCCTCAGCCCTTCAGACTATTATGGATCTGAAGTTGAAAAGGATTCTTTAGAACCTCTAATTATACCGTAATTGTTTTAATTACTATCTTATGTAACGCTTGAGTTTGGTATATCAAAACTACAGTGAAATAAGCATAATGGTGAACTAAAAATTACAGCATAGAAAAATTTAAGTTATAAAGACTGTGTCGAAATACAACCCACTGTGTGATATAATGTGCAGTGGAGACTTCCGCTTCTGGAAAGATGGAGTAGACATACTTTTCCCTACCCGCCCTGCCAAGTACAGTTAAAACTCTAGACAAACATAAGAAGACTCTGAGAAGTGGAGAAAGCAGGCTGACTATGTAGGGACTTTGGTTCCCAAGGAACCTGGTAGTGAGCTCCCTGGGTTTTCTTTTTGTCTCACATATCGCAGACTTGGAGCTAAGAAGCTGCCACCTCAGAAACACAAATGAGTACAGACGAAAAAAGCCCCCCAAAAACTCGCTCTCTCTAGCCAAATGACCAGAAAAGCGTCAACCACCTAGCAAGACAGAAAACAATTAGACAACAAATGCTCTACTTCAGCCAAACACTATGGAAAAAAGTTGTGGCCCCACCTCCAGCCGTGCTGGTAAAGGCCAAGTGGGGGGCCTGGATTTCCACTCTTTCCAGGCTGTAATGAGGCACTCCAATGTGCCCTCCTCCAACCATAGTCATGTCAAAGAAGGCTAAGTATGGACCAGGATGGTCAACCCTGCCAGGTGATAATGCTTTTCATCACCATCATCACCACCCCTCCCCATGGAGACTACACTGGGAGCCTGGACTGCCACGCTTACCCAGCAGTAATGAAGCCCCCACCTCTCCCCTCTGGGATGGTACCCGAGGTTGCCTAGGGGAGAGTCAGGACTTTCACCAGCATACCGCAGTAACAAGACCAGCCCCTCACCAAAAGTGTCAGTGGAGACACCTGTGGAGCAGTAACAAGGCACTCAAACCTCTCCCAGCCAAGCTCGTATCAGTGGAAGCCTAGTAGGGAGATGCAACTGTTATATCTCTCCAGTAGTAATGCGAGACTGCCCACTGAGATCTCAACAGAGGCCAAGAGGGGAACCCAGACTTTTACCTCCATCTGGCAGCAGTGAGGCAGCATCCACCCTCATCCTGATGGAATGGTGTCAGAGGAAGCCAGGTAAAACAGACACTTTAAAAAGAGGCAGAGTCTCATGACATAATACTCAATATGTCTAGGTCTCAGTCAAAAGTCATTCGTCATACCAAGAACCAGGAAGATCTCAAACTGAATAAAAAAAAATCAAGAGACGACAACACTGAGATGATAGAGATGTTAGAATTATCTGACAAAGATTTTAAATGTCAGCATAAAAATGCTTCATCCAGCTAGTAAAAACAAACTTTAAACAAAAAAATTTAGAAAGCCTCAGCAAAAAATAGAAGCTACAAAGAAGACTCAAATGAAAATTTTAGAACTGAAAAGTAAAATAACCAAATGAAAAATTCAGTGGAGGGGCCGGCCCCATGGTTGAGTGGTTAAGTTCACACACTCTGCTTTGGCCGCCCAGAGTTTCGCCAGTTTGGATCCTGGGTGCGGACATGGCACTGCTCATCAGGCCATGCTGAGGCGGCATCCCACATGCCATGACTAGAGGGACCCACAACTAAAAATATACAACTATGTACTAGGGGGCTTTGGGGAGAAAACAGTACTATGTTAAATGTCTACATTAAAAAAGAAGAAAGATCTCAAATAAACAGCCCAAAGTTAGTAGAAGAAATAAAATAACAAAGATCAGAGATAAATAAGTGATATATAGACTCAAAAGATGACAGAGAAGATCAACAAAACTAAGAGTTGTTTTTTTGAGAAGATAAATGAAACTGACAAATTCTTAGCTGGACTAAGAAAAAAAGAGAAAGATCAAATAAATAAAATCAGAAACAAAAAAGGAGACATTACAACAGATGCCTCAGAAATAAAAAGGATCTTATTGGGCTATGCTGAGCAATTATATGCCAACAAACTGGAAAACCTAGAAGAAATGTATTAATTCTTAGAAACATACAACCTACCAAAACTGAATCAAGAAGAAATAGAAAGCCTAAACAAACCGGTAATAGATAAGGAGGTTGAATCAATAATCAAAAATCTCCTAATAAAGAAAAGCCTAGCACCAGATGGCTTCAAGGGTGAATTTTACCAAACATTTAAGCAAAAATTAATATCATTCCTTATTAAACTCTTCCAAAAAATGGAAGAAGAAAGAACACTTTCAAATACATTCTATGAGGCCCAGTATCACCCTAATAAACAAAACCAGACAAAAACACTAGAAGAAAAGAAAACTATTGGCCAATATCCCTAAAGAACATAGATACAAAAATCCTCAACAAAATACAAGCAAACTGAATTCAACAGTACATTAAAAGGATCACACACCATGCCCAATGGGGTTTATCCCTGAGATGCAAGGATTGTTCAACATATAGAAATCAATGTGCTACAGTACATTAACAAAATGAGAGGAAAAAAACCACATGATCATCTCAATAGACACAGACAGAGCGTTTGGCAAAGCTCGACATTCATTCATGATTAAAACTCTCAACAAAATAGGTACAGAAAGAGCTTAACACAGTAAAGGCCATATATGAAAAACCTACAGCTAACATCACAATCAATAGGGAAAAACTGAAAGCTTTCACTCTAAGATCTGGTACAAGGTAAGGGTGCCCACTCTCAACACTTCTTTTCAACATACTACTGGAACTCCTAACTGAAGCAATTAGACAAGAAAAAGAAATGAAAAGCATCCAAACCAAAGAGGAAGAAGTAAAATTATCTCTGTTTGCAGGTGACATGATCATATACATAAAAAGTCCTAAAGACTCAACAAAAAAATTGTTAGAACTAATAAACAAATTCAGTAAAGCTGCAGGATACAAATCAATGTATAAAAATCACTCACATTTCTATACGCAAATATCAAACTATCCAAAAAGGAAATTAAGAAAACAATCTCATTCACAATAGCAACAAAAGGAATACACTTTGGAATAAACTTAATCAAAGAGGGGAAAGACTCGTACACTGAAAATTAGAAAGCATTGGTGAAGGAAATTAAACAAGACATGGAAAAAAGGCATCCTGTGTTCACAGATTGGAACAATTGATATTGTTAAAATGTCCATATTACCCAAAGTGATCTACAGATTCACTGCAATTCCTATCAAAATCCCAACGGCATTATTTGCAGAAATAGAAAAAACCACCCTAAAATTCATATGGAACCACAAAAGACCCTGAATAACTAAATCAATCTCGAGCAAGAAAAACAAACCTGGAGGCATCACACTTTCTGATTTTAAAATACACTACAAAGCTACAGTAATCAAAACAGTATGCTACTGGCATTGAAAGAGGCATATAAACCAATGGAACAGGATAGAGAGCCCAAAAATAGATCCACACATCTCCACTTAACTTATCTTTGACAAGTGCCAAGAATACAGAATGGGGGGGAGGGGCAGCCCAGTGGTGCAGCAGTTAAGTTCCCATGTTCTGCTTTAGCAGCCCAGGGTTCACCAGTTCAGATCCTGGGTACGGACCCACAGACTGCTTATCAAGCCACCCTGTGGCAGGCATTCCACATATAAGATAGAGGAAGATGGGCACAGATGCTAGCTCAGGGCCAATCTTCCTCAGCAAAAAGAGGAGGATTGGCAGCAAATGTTAGCTCAGGGCTAGTCTTCCTCAAAAACAAAAAAAAAAAGGAATACAGAATAGGAAAGTCTCTTCAATAAATTGTGCTGGGAAAACTGGATATTCACTTGTAGAAGAATGAAATTGGACTCTTATCTCACACTATATACAAAAGTAAACTCACAATGGGTTAAATACTTAAACATAAGACCTGAAACTATAAAACTACCAGAAGAAAACATAGGGAAATAGCTTCTTGGCATTTGTCTAGTCAATGATTTTTTGAATATGACACCAAAACACAGGCAACAAAAGTAAAAGTAGACAAATGGGATTGCATCAAACTAAAAAGCTTCTACACAGCAAAGGAAATAATTAACAGAGTGAAAAGGCAACCTAAGGAATGGAGAAAATATTTACAAACCATATATCTAATAAGGGTTTAATATCTAGACAAATAAGGAACTCATATAACTCAATAACAAAAAACAAACAACTCAATTAAAAAATAGGCAGAAGACTTGAATATACACTTCTCCAAGGAAGACATACAAGTGGCCAACAGGTATATGAAAAGGTGCTCAACTTCACTAATCATCAGGGAAATGCAAATCAAAACCAAAATGGGATATCACCACACACCTGTTAGAATGGCTATCATCAGAAAGATGAAAAATGTGTTGATGAGGATATGAAGAAAAGTATACATCCCTTGTATGCATACTGTTGATGGAAACGTAAATTTGTACAGTCATTACGGAAAACAGTATGGAGGTTTCTCAGAAACTTAAAAATAGACTATGATATGACCCTGCATTTCCATTTCTGGGTATATATTCAAAGGAAATGAAATCTGGATCTTGAAGAGATATCCATACTCCCATGTTCATTGAAGCATTCAATAACCAAGATAAGGAAATAATCTAAATGTCCATCTACATATGAATGGATACAGAAAATCTGTGTGTGTGTATATAAAATAAAATAGTATTCAGCCTTAAAAAAGAAGGAAATCTTGCCATTTGCAACAATATGGAGGAAGCTAGAGGACATTATTGTAAGTGAAATAGGTCAGATGCAGAAAGATGAGTACTGCATAATCTCACTTATATTATGTAATCTAAAATAGTCAAATTCATAGAAAGAAAAAGTAGGATGGTGATTATCAGGGAGTTGGGGGAGGGGTCAATGGGGAGATGTTGGTCAAGGGGTACAAAGTTTCAATTTTGCAAGATGAATAAATTCTAGAGACCCAATGTACAACAATGTGACCATAGTTAACAATATTGTGTTGTATACTTTTTGCTAACAGGGTATATCATAATTATTCTCACCACAAAAGGAAAAGAAAAATGACAACTGTATGAGAGAAAGGACATGTTAAGTAACTTGATTGTGATGAATATTTCACAACATGTATGTATAGCAAATCATCAAGTTTGACACCTGAATACACACAATTTTACAATGTTAACTATACTTCAATGAAGCTGAGGGGAAAAACTCAATGGATGGACTCAAAAAACAGAACAGAGGGACAGAGGAAAGATCCAGTGAAGTCAAATATAGAACAATAGAAATTACCCAGTATGAACATCAAAGAGAAAATAGACTGAAAAGAAAATTAACTGAGCCTCAGTAAAGTGTAAAACTAGAACAAAAGATCTAACATTTGTGGTTTTGGAGTCCCAGAAGGAAAGGAGAAAAAGGGCTGGGTTGAAAAAACTTGAAGAAGTAATGGATGAAAACACCCCAAGTTTGGCAAAAGATATAAGCCTGCAGATTCAAGAAACTTAGCAAATCCCAAATAGTATAAACTTAAAGAAATCCACACCAAGACACAGCATAGTCAAATTTCCTAAAACTAAAGTTGAAGAAAAAAAATCTTGAAAACAACAAGAAAAAAACCGACACCTTGCCTATAAAAGAAAAACAATTCAAATTAGAGTGGATTTCTTATGGCTAAAGAAAATTCTCTAAATAGAAAGGAAACATTAAAAAAGAAGACTTGGAACATCAGGGAGTAAGAAATAACATGATAAATAAAAATATAGGTAAATATAATAGACTTTCCTTCTCTCCTTAAGTTTTCTAAATTATGTTTCATGGTTGATGCAAAAACAATAACACTATCTGATGTGATTCTACATATAGAGAGAAAATATTAAAGAAAATTATGTTGAAAACAGGAAGTGTATAGGAAGGTAAAGAGAGGTAAAAGGTTCTATATTTCACTTGAACTGGTAAAATGCTGATGCCAGGAGACTGTGGTAAGTTGTGTATATATAATTCCTAAAACAACCACTAAGGAGTTAACAAAGAATACACTCACAACAATGTAGATAAGTTAAAATAGAATTCTAAAAAATGTTCCAGTAAACCACATAAAGGAAGGAAAAAGAAAACAGAGAAACAAGAAACAGAGAGAACAAACAAAAAATAAAATGGAAGACTGAAGACCTAACATCTCAATAATCACATTAAATTTAAATGGGCTACACCAATCAAAAGGCAGGGATTGGTGGAGTAAATTAGAAAACACGACCCAACTTTATGATGACTATGGGAAACTCATTTCAAATATAACGATGTAAACAAGTTGTAAGTAAAAAGTTGGAAAAAGACATATAATGCGAACATTAACCTAAAGCAAGCAGGACTGTCTATAATAGTATCAGATAAAATAGACTTCAGAGCAAGAAAATTACTAGCAATAGAGATGTTACCTAATGACAAATAGGTCAATCTACCAAGAAGACATAGCGTCTTAGCTGTAAATTCACCAAACAACAGAAATGCAAAACACATGAAGCAAAAACTGATAAAATTGAAATAGATGAATCTGCAATTATGGTTGGAGACTCCAACACCCCTCTCTGAAGAGCTGATAAAACAACTATGCAGAAAGCCAGCGAGGAGATAGAATAACTCAACAATGCCATCAATCAACAGGATCTAATCAACATTCCTAAAGTACTTCAACAACAGAACACACTTTCTTTTCAAGTGCTCGTGAAACATATACCAAGATAGACCATATTTGGGGACATAAAACAAACCTCAATAAATTTAAAAGAATTCAAATTATATAGAGTGTGTTCTCCGACCACAATGGAATCAAACAAGAAATTAGTAACAAAAAGATAATAAGAAATTCTTCAACACTTTAAACTAAAGAACACACTTCTAAATCCATATATACAATTGCATGTGAATCTACAGTTATCTCAAAATAAAGACTAAAACTAAAAAATGCAGTGGAAACAGAACACAAGATGATACACACAATAACGGCAACTATATAAAAATAGGTACAAATACTGGAAATAGACAAAACTGAAAATACCTATGTTTGGAGTAGAATTATAAAAAATGTTTTTCCTAAAATTTTAAATCTGTTGTTATTCCAGTGTGTCTTTAATAATTTGCCTAAGGTGTTTAGGACAGCATTCTGGTGAATGGTTCGATATTTCTTACCTTCAGATGCAAATACCAGGTTTTACTTTTTATTGCAAGAGTAGCAAAAACTACACCCAACTTAACCTGTCCGTGAATAAGTCAGATAAAAGCTCTAAGCCTCAGTTTCTAGGGAAGATTAATAACATCTCTCCTATATGCCTCACAGCATGGTTAAATGAGGCTCAAAATGGTAAGGTGTTTCCAATCTGTAAATCCAACGTAGTCTGCGATTGTAGAGTAGTCCCCATTTTTGATGAATTCAATGTACACAATTTCATTGACTAAAATTGACTGAAGCAGGGAATTAATTAATTTTATTTACTGTTAAGTGCTGAATTATGTCCCCTCAAATTTCCTATGTTGAAATCCTAACCCCCCAGTACCTCAGAATGTGACAGTATTTGGAGATAGGACCTTTAAAGAGGTAAAAGGTAAAATGAGGTCATGTGAGTGGGCCCTAATCCAATAGGACTGGTGTCCTTATAAGAAGAGAAGATTGGGACACAGACACACACAGAGGGAAGACCATGTGTGGACACAGGGGAAGACGGCCGTCTGCAAGCCAAGGAGAGAGGCCTCAGAAGAAACCAACCCTGCTGACACCTTGACCTCAGACTTCCAGCTTCCAGAAGGTGAGACAATTAATCTCTGTTGTTGAAGGCCCCCAGTCTGTGGTACTTTGTTACGGCAGCTCAGGCCTACTCATACATCGACCTTGAATCCCTCACTAAAAAGTTTTCAGATTTGTTGCCAGCGAATGCCATGCAACAAAGGGTCCTAGCCTGGGATGTAGCCTGGACTCAGAATCAAACCAACCTGGGCTACAATTCTGTGTCTGCCATTTCCTAGCTGTGTGACTTGGGAAAATGACTTACTGTCTCTGGATCTTGGTTTCTTCGTGTATTATACGTAGGTTCCTACTTCATTGGGTTAAATAAGGACCCAATGAGACTAGATTAAGTGAGGTGAAGTTTAAGAAATGCCTGACAACTGCAAGGCACTAAGTATGTGTTAGCTTCCCTTCCTTTCTCTTCAAGATCATACATTCCCAGGTAAAGGGATACCATCTCCACTTGTAGACCGCTTGGTACTTTTACACATCTTCACATTTTCATCTGAGTTCTACTTGATTTTTAGTATAAATAGGAAAGGTAAACATAACCCCATTTTATAGAGAGGGAAAACTAGATTTGGACAAAATACAGAGAGTATATGGTAGAAGAGACTAGAATCCAGGCTTCCTGTTTTTCTGTGACCAGAAGGATGGACGTTCCAAATATGGGACATGGCTATTCCCATGTGGGACAGGAATTTCTATCATTGGAGGAAGGGGGGGGGGGATGACAACGGTGTTTTCAAGATACTGCCAAACTAGTAAGAGCTGTAAGTGTTTCTATCGTTGCTCTAGTAGCTCTACTTTGTGAAACAGCCTCCAAGAAAACCCAAAGAAGAAGTGATAATTTGTACAAAGAGGTTTGCAATGGCTTCACATAGAGAACTGAAAGTTTGGACATCATTCAAATCCCCGCTCGGCATGTACCACCACTCCCTCCCACCCCACCCCACCCCCCCCGAAAAAATTAGGGAAACGGTAAAAGAAATGATAATAAATCAACATGCTGACTATCCTGAAGCTACAAATAAGGTCAAATAGATAAATTATTTAACACGCAGAAATGTGTTTGGAAGAATAACAAGTGATGAAAGCAAGGTGCAATTGCACCTGCAGAGGTTGCTTCTGTGCAAACATCAATCAGCCCGCGCCGACAGCCCACGGTGAAACTGGAGCGACAGAAGGGAAATGCTTCATTCATTAGGTCCTTTAATCTGTAGAGACACTTAGATTTTTAAAATGGAAAGGCAAAGGAGTTCTCCCAACACGCGTGCGCAGGGGAACTGCCGCTATTTTAGCTACCTCCTTGCCATGGCTGTAAGTGTAGAGTCCTTCACCGTCCTGGAGCGGTAACTTTACCAATGTCCTTACAGGCCGACCAGGGGCACGGGTGCCAGAGGCGTACTTGCCCATCCCTCAAGCTCCGTGTTTCTCCCTCTTGATGGTTTGGAATCCTGCCCTCTCTCTCTAGGTCTTCTGTCCCTGGAGCCCGGAGCAGACACGGCCCTGCTCTCCACAGCTGGAAACTCTGGGCTGAGTCTCCACCTCCCTCTCCCACAGAACCCTCTCCTCCCCGCAAAACATCTGACAGCCAGGACTGCAAAGCGGATACCTAGCTATAAGGGTAAGAGTTTTCCCAGACCCTTTTTTTTTCTTGTGTAGAGGTAAGGGGACCTTGAGAATCTGAGTCCGAGTCTGAATTTTGACTTAGGTTGGCCCAAGGCCAAGACTTCTGAGTTGGCTCTGCACTGAGTTATTTAAGCCTAAATTTGATCGTCTGCAAAATGAGGTACCGCCATCAACCTTGCGGGGTGGAATGAGGATAAACGTGGGAAAGACTTGGCCCCATGAAGGAGAGCAAGCACTAAATCCTGCCCCACCCCCTCCCCTTTTCCTCTCGTTATGCTCCACGGTTCCTAATCCAGCTTTCGGTTGTTAGCTCCTCAACTGTGTTTCATTCAATATTTTTGATCCACTGAGGGGAGAAGGAACCTGGGAATGGGCTACCTCCTAGAAACGTCTCTAATTCTTTAAAAGCCTCACACGAAGGAAATCATATTCTAAAACAAGGAACAAATCACAAGTCTTCTCCAGAATAAGGAAGGGAATAAACGAGCACGCTTTTTCTCTCACACGCCTTGCCTAGAGGAGGAACCTGCCAAGGACCTCGTGACTGGGCTCTTTCTACCAACCTTCCCACCCAGGAGAACTTGGACCAGGAGTCCAGGGAGGTAAGTTCGAGGCCCGGCTCTCGCGTGGGCAGAGCCGTGGGGCAGATCACCAGTGAGGCTGAGCCTTCGTTACTGCATAACCTGACTCTGACGGATCTCTGCCCCCAAATTCATCCAGACTCACTCTTCCAAAACACACTCTTCATTCCGTCTCTTCTAAGAACCTTCTCTGACTCCTCTCCTCTGATTTCCAGAGGAAATTATGTCCAGCTCCTTCCATCTGGCCTTCACACAGCTCCGTGGTGAGCCTTACCCGCCTTGCCCAGCCCTGTCCATGAGCCCCCTCAGGTCTGTGGGGCCTGTTGCCCAGTCCTCCCTTTCTGCTGTGCTCACTTCTACCTTAAGCCTTTGCTCTTGCTTTTCTCTCCTCGCAAACCAAGCGTGCCTACAAGGCCAATTTTATCCCTCTCTGAAGATTTCCCAGACTACTGCAACCCCCTTTCCCAGCTCCATATGCCTCAAAACCCCCTGGACCCCCATTTCATCGAAAGTTATTCCCTTTGCTCAGGGGTCCCCATTCACTGCCTCACCACACGCAGGACTCAGAATGTTCACAAATGCAGCTGCTGCTGGCTGGCATGGAAAGCTTCTTTCAAAATAAATTAGTGAACAAGGACCCAGGGGCTTTTTCCTGAAAGGAGAATTAGAGGATTTGTTTGAAGACTCTTTTTCATTTTAAAATGTACAAGGACATTAGCCTGAGGCTCCCTTCTAAAGCCAAGAAAAATACAAATTTCTTCTTAGAAGGCAAACATTCTATTTTTATGGATTAAATTTGATACTCAGAATAAATACTTACTACAAGATATTTGTACTACTTTCTCTTAGGTTAACACCAGAGGTAACTGGGCAATGGCCTCCAGTGGAGCTGGGGCATTGCTGAGACTTAGGAGAGTGAGAAGGGGATGTCAAAGGTCAGAGGTGAAAGGGCGCTAGACACCCACACACTGGCTAAAATAAATTCTGGAAAATTATTTCATAAAGATCATCATAAAGCAGATTATATTTTCCTCATGGAAACCATATTATAACTGGAAGTTGATTGAGCACCATTAATATACCTTGAAAGTAAATATGTACCATTTATAAAATAGTTCTTTAAATATCTATAAAAAAATTTATTGAGAATTGGCATAAACACATCACAAATATACTATATTTGCTGGTTAAAAGAGGGGTTCCTGGGGCCGGCCCGGTGGCACAGCAGTTAAGTTTGCACGTTCCTCTTCTCAGCGGCCCAGGGCTTGCCGGTTCAAATGCCAGGTGCGGACATGGCACCTCTTGGCAAGCCATGCTATGGTAGGCATCCCACGTATAAAGTAGAGGAAGATGGGCATGGACGTTAGCTCAGGGCCAGTCTTCCTCAGCAAAAAGAAGATTGGCAGTAGTTAGCTCAGAGCTAATCTTCCTCCAAAAAAAAAAAAAAATAGGGGTTCCATAATACACATAAACACATGAACAATGTACAATTCTACTGTATCATATATTTGTATCTACAACTAACGTATTAGTCATAATACTTGTAAATATCTAATTAATACTAGTTTTCCTTGCCTTCTTGGTATTTGGACAAGTTTTGAGAGGATGATTTGCATGGTCCGGGTTTCCTAAAGAGTTCATTGGAAGAGTTTGAACAGACATAGCAAATAGAAGTATTCAAAATGATATGGTTAATCTTGGAGTGACCTCAGAGCCTTGTGGGTGGTGAACTCAGCATGTGGGGATGGCAGGCAAAGTGTGAAAACCAAAGAGAGCACTCCACATTTATTTTATAAGGAGAAAAGAAAGTCAGTGAAATTTTTGGTGGTAGGTGGTGGAGAGGGGGACCAATATGGATGGCAGCAACAGATACTAGGATGACAGTGTCCACATTCTCTTTGTTTTGCCCAATTTTGTGTGTCAATTTGGCTAGGCTCTTGGTGCCCAGTTGTTTGGTCAAACACTAGTCTGGATGTCTCTGTGAAGTTATTTCTTAGATGTGATTACCTTTAAATCAGCAGACTTTGAGTAAAGCAGATTACCCTATAATGTGGGTGGGCCTTGTCCAATCAGCTGAAGGCCTTAAGAGCAAAGATTGAGGTTTCCAGAGAAGAAACAGTTCTCCCCAAGATTGCAGCCTAGAAACCCTACTTGAGTTTCCAGCCTGCTGTCCTGCAGGACTCAGATTCAAGACTGCGACACCAACTCTTACCTGAATCTCCAGGCTGTTGGCCTGCCTTACCAATTTTAGACTTGCCAGCCCCCACAATCAAGTGAGCCAATTCCTTAAAATAAATCTAGATAGAGTGAGGGATGGATAAATAGCGAGATAGATAGATAGTTGATAGCAGATAAAGACATAGATAGATAGATAGATAGATAGATAGATAGATAGATAGATAGAAATATCTAATTCTATTGGTTCTATTTTGCTGGAGAGCCCTGACTAATACACTCTTCTAGCACCAGCGGGCCCAAGATGGGAACAAGTTGTGCAAAGAGGGGCCGGGACAGCAGAGAAGCTGCAACAAGTGAGGAAAACTATGGCCTAGAAATCCAGTTCACTCTATCCATTGGTCACTTTTTCAAAGGCCAAAAAAAACCTTCTGAGGTTATTGGACGGCCCTGGACACCACAGTTTTTAGAAGTAAGAGCCATCAGTTCAGAATCACTGCCCCAGGAGACGATCGCCAGAAACCTCCAGGGCATCAAAAATCCAGAAGGAAGTCACAGACACTTTTGTGAACTGATCAGATGAACTTAGATATGAGGCTGATTCACCTTGATGTCTTATCACTAAAGACCCTCTCGAGGGATTTCCATAGTCCTTCCTACGGCCAAGGACCAGGGGCCATCAGGTAAATGCTTCACTATCAACCACGAGGTTTAGGGCAGGAGCAAGGGCTCCAGAGCCAGAGAACCTGATTCCACCACTTTCTGTCCTTGAGAAGGGACAAGGAAAAACCTGTGTTCTCATTTGTGAAATGAAGATAATGACCAGGCTTACAGGGTGACTGGAACAATATATGAATAGAAACTGAAACCAGCTGCTCACTCTAATTCTGCACTGTTTGCAAGACAACTGCTAGGACACCTCACACGGGGAAAAGAATCCCCTCTGGCTGCTACACAGGGCCCAAGGTAGGGGTCCCCAGAATTGTGAGGAGGAATAATTTTCACATCTTGGAGAGCAGATCCCTTAGGGAAAATATTGGCTGAGAGACGGTGACCGGCAGTGAGGCTCCTGAGGAAGAGGAAATCGGATTCTGGCAGGTGAAGCGTCTCAGCAGGGCGAGGACGAGAGTGTTGCCAGAACACCCTCCAAACTGGGAACCCCACAGTCCTTAAAAGGGAGGGAGGAACCCAGTGGGCTCCAAGATAAGAAGAACAACAAGCCACTTTACAATTGTTAACTTGTTTGACTCTTACAATGATCCTCTGCAGTGTAATTAGACTATCTTTATTTTTTTCTTTTACAGATCGAGAAGCTAAGGCTCCAAGAGGTTGACACTTGGCCAAGTTGAGATTGTACGAGGGCAGCAGGGCCCACACACAGGTACGTGTGCTTCTGCGCCGGCCCTCTTTCCACATACCTCACTCACAACATCAAGAAGCTCTGGGCTGGGACCTTATTAGGAGCTGAGGAACAATGACAAACAAGGTAGACAAGGCCCTAAGACTCACAGAAAGAACAATAAACAGGTAAACAAGTTTTTTAAATGAAAAGATATTTTCAGAGAATGATCAAGAGTGAACAGGGCCCGGCCCAGTGGCTCAGTGGTTAAGTTCGCACGTTCCGCTTCGGCGGCCCAGGGTTCACCAGTTCAGATCCCGGGTGTGTAGACCTACACATCGCTTATCAAGCCACTCTGTGGCAGGCATCCCACATATAAAGTAGAGGAAGATGGGCACGGATGTTAGCTCAGGGCCAATCTTCCTCAGCAAAAAGAGGAGGCTTGGTGGTAGATGTTAGCTAGGGCTAATCTTCAAAAAAAAAAGAGTGAACAAAACATCCACCCTCATGGACCTTTTGCCTAACAAGGAAGATGGACATTAAACAAGCACAAATGCATTAAGTCTTACGAAGGAGAAAGGCAGGGTGTGATGGAAACACGGACTAGGCAAGAGTGGGATGGGATGAAGCAAAGGCTTCTGGGAAGAAGTGAGGTTAAGCTCAGAAGTGGAAAACGAGTAGGCATTATATAGACAAGTTTAGGGTGGGAGACGGGTGGGGGTTTGTATTCAAGGCTGAAGGAAGGACACAGAGGATGGCCCTGAGGTAAGAAAGGGTGTGGCACGTCCCAAGAGCAGAAAGCAGTGCACACTGAGGCATGAACACCTCACAGCGTCCGTGTAGCTGGCCCAGTACGCGAAGCCAGAGGCCAACGGGGCCAATCTTGCTCTAGAGACCCAGGTTAAAGCACGTTTATATTAAAACAAGGCTGTGCGATGGCACAAGGTGTGAAAATCTGTACATATTTTGAGTTCAGTATGAGGCTTCAAAGAAATCTCCAGCTTGGAAGTGGCCCCTGTGACTACCTTTCACCCTCGTCCATGCTGTCGGGGTCACAGATCCTACAGACCAAATCCAAACCAAGCCCTCAAGGCAAATGTGTAGGATTTAAGCAGCCCAACTTCAATATGCTTTACCGTCATGAAGCACTTGACGACGGGGATCCATTCTGAGAAATGCATTATTAGGCGATTTTCTCATCATGCAAATATGACAGAGTGAACTTAACACCAGCTTGATGGTATAGCCTACCACACGCCTAGGCTATGTGGTGCTAGTCTTATGGGACCGCTGTCATATGTGCAGTCCGTGGTTGACCAAACTTCATTTTGTGGCGCATAACGATATTTCAAAGAGCTGAATCGGTGGCCGTTTTCCCCACAGGTACCTGCTTGATACAGCTCTCAAGCTGAACGTCAGGCAGCCTTCCTTGGGTCTAAAGGCCTGCACGCTGTGGGGAAGTCTGAATGCCTCCTCTGGCACTCCCTTCCCTGTCCTTCCTAAAGGAACGTGCAGCCCCACACTGAGATTCTGAGCCTTGGCGCAGCAGCACGAATGGGCACGCGAGAGCGCCTGAGCGGAGAACAGAGAGAGATAAGTCGAAGTGATGTGCTTACATCAGAAGCGGCAGAAAATGTCAGTGATTAAATTTAAAAGTCAGTTTTAATTCTGAGAATATGGAAGTCAAAGCCCATTCGGTGTCAGATTGAGCTAATAGATTAAAAATTCAATCAGAAATAATAAAGACTTGTCAACGATTGTAGAAGCCCCTCCAATCCCTTCTGTGACAGCAGCTAAGTGAGCCTGGTAAGAATGCAAATCAGGTCCGATCGCTCCTGCCTGAAACCCTGCCATGTGCCCTCACAGTAGGACCCACACTTCTCCCTATGGCCGCAAGGCTTTACGCCTCTTTCTCCCGGGCTCACCATCCTCAAGGCACACTGCCCTCTCAGCTCTTCCACCCCGCCAAGCTCCTTCCTGTCTCTGAGCTCCCGTGCAGGCTGTGCCCTTTGCCTGCAACGTGCTTCTCCCAGCTAGTATCCTCCGTCTGTCAGCCTATATGTAAACTCCTGAGAGCCGCCTTCCCTGACTGACGTCCCATCTAAGTAGCATCTGCCTGGGTCAGGCCCACCTCCAAGCCCTTTATCGCCTTCAGAGCACTGAAGCCAATCTGCTTAGTGTCTTTACTTGTCACCTGTCTTCCCCACCAAAATGCCAGCTCACGGAGCACAGAGGTCTTGCCTGGCTTGTTTGCTGGTAAAGTCCTGGTGGGAGATGCTTATCCATGGATTGCTCATGTTCCCATGTGTCTTGTGAGAGTGGTTCCTTGTTCCGGACCACCCTTTCAAGGATGGTTGTTTAGTGAACAAGACTTGGGAATTCTTGAGTCAGCTCCCTCCAGAGCGCAGTCAGGTCTGCGTCCCGTGCGGTGGAATAAAGCTGCAGGTTCTAGAGCCAGGAGATTTTTGCAGGGAGAGCGTGGCCAGGGGTGATAAAGAAGCCCTGAGAAGGCTGTTGTCATGTTCGGTGGATTAGAAATCATGGCCGCAGCACCTTTCAGCATCTTCCTCCAAGAGGTGGTGTCTTTCTCCTCACCCCTTGAGTCTGGGCTGGGCTCCACACTTGCTTTGGTCAACTGGATGTGGGAAAGGTGAGTTCCAGAACTTAAGAGGCCTGTGGTTTCCACTCTCTCTCTCTTTTCACCCAACCACCATGTAAAGAAGTCCAGGCTCTTCTGCAGGAGAGAGGCCACATGAAGCAAGAGACTCTGAAGGAGGAGAGACTGAGGAGAGAGAGGCCACATGAAAGAGACCCAAGACCGCCCCGCTGACAGCCGAGGCCCCATCCATGTGAGGGGGTCCTGGTGGATCCCAGCTGACACCACATGGTGCAGAGACGAGCTGCACCCACTGAGCTCTGCCCACATTCCTGACCCACAGATTCATAAGCAACAAAATAGCTGTTTTTACCCACAGAGTTTGGGGGTTCTTTTCTCCACGGCAATGGATAACTGAACCAGGGTAACAGAAGGGGAAATGAAAATACACCTCAATTAACTGAAAGTTTTCAGAGCCCAATCTTAGAAACTATACAGGAAGTCAGACTATAACTGAGCCCTCTGACTCTGCATGTCAACTCAGCCAAAAAAAGCAAAATCTGACACCAAATTCTTGAAAGATAATCTTAAAGGTGAGACAAAGGGCATTAGGGATTTTACAAGGTATGTCACATAGGAAGTGTCCTAGAATCTCTCTTTATCAAATGTCTTTCACAAAGAGCCACTGCCAAAAATCAGCCGCTCTCTTTCCCTCTCTCTCTCCTCATACACACATGCACACACGTGTAGACACAAGCACACATCACAAAGACACATACACACACATGCGTGCACACACAGTTCCCCACCTCCCGGCCTCTCCTTGCATTTCCTCCTGCGTCACTGGCTGTCTCTCTGTGGCCACTGACCCTCACAGCTTTCCGGAGTCCCCTGGGAAGCACAACCTCTCCTCCTTCTCTGACTCTGCTCCTTCTGTGAGGAGCAGCCACTTGGAATTCAGATGAGCCCGTTCTCCACCTCATCACTTCCTCGAGCCATCATGGCCACCCTGGCCAGGACCAGCCCCATATATTTTCACGTATTTGCTCTCTTTCCTTCAGATTCTACAGTTGAACACCCAGGCATCCTTTCAGTTCCAGCCCAAATGCCACTTTCCGTGCCCTTCACTCCCACCGCCCACGTAAACATACCAGCTGGGATTAGCTACTTGTTTTGTTGACCCATGTCACCCTTCTATCTTGTTATACACAGGTCTGACCGCCTCAATAGTTGGTCATCTGCTTAAATCAAGTGCTGTGTCTTATTAATCTTTGTAACCCCACAGGGTCTAACTCAATACCATGCACGTGGCAGGCAGTCAGCAGATATTAGTCAAACTGGATATAATTTAAACTAGGTCATAATTCAGGTCCATTTAAAAGAAGTCACGTTCACTGAGATAAGTTGGGGACATTTGCGTACTGAGTTAGTCCAAACTGGAAGCAACATCAAATATTAAATTATTTAAAACATAAAAATTACTTTATATTTGAACCAAAAAACTAATGGCTTTTGTTTGGGAAGTGAGAATGAGTGATTTTTTTCTTCTACTTTTCAGCGTTTTCTGAAATAAATGCATGCTTATTTATAACAAAAATTAACTTTTAGGGGCTGGCCCCGTGGCCGAGTGGTTAAGTTCGCGCGCTCCGCTGCAGGCCGCCCAGTGTTTCATTGGTTCGAATCCTGGGCGCGGACATGGCACTGCTCGTCAGACCACGCTGAGGCAGCGTCCCACATGCCACAACTAGAAGAACCCACAACGAAGAATACACAACTATGTACCAGGGGACTTTGGGGAGAAAAAGGAAAAAATAAAATCTTTAAAAAAAAAATTAACTTTTAAATGAGTAAATCAGAAAACAGAAATCATGTTATCATTTATGTTTAGTCCACTGGATGCTTTTTTCCAAAATGATATTAAGGCAGGTATCCTTGTTTCCTCAGCCTGAAAGAATCATTCACCAGTTTTTTGACTCTATCAGCTGAATATTCCACCAAAGAGAGAAAGATGATGTGTGGTCCAGCTCTCCAACAGAGAGAAACCAAGCCTCTCAAAGCTGGTCAACCCGCATGCCCTGCTGGCTGGCTTCCCTGTGTCCAGCTCATCCTTGGGATTTAATCTGAGTCCTAGACTTATGGGTGAAATTCCCCCATCCCATCCGGAGGAATTATCAAACTGGCTCTAATTTCATTATTCAAAATCTTTTCAAAGTTAAACTTCAAGAAACACCTCTGTTCTCATTTTGGGAAACTTCGTCTTGATCTCTTTCCTCAAGAGATCTCGAGGGGCCGGCCCTGTGGCAGAGTGGTTAAGTTTGCACACTCTGCTTCAGCGGCCCAGGGTTTTGCCAGTTCGCATCCTGGGCGCGGACATGGTGCCACACATCAGGCCATGCTGAGGCAGCATCCCACATGCCACAACTAGAAGGACCCACAACTAAAAATATACAACTATGTACCGGGGCGCTGTGGGAGAAAAAGGAAAAATAAAATCTTTTAAAAAAGAGATCTTGAGTTGTCTGTACGTTAAGTAAGATCTTAGCTCCTCAGTCTAGCATGAATATCCCCCGGTGCCGCCTGGTCCAGCCGGCCCATTCAGCTTCATCTCTAGAGACTCTCCAGACTGTGTTTCTCAGAGAGGCTGGCAGAGCACCCACGTCAGAATCACCTGCATGCAGGTTAAAATGTGGACTTCTGAGCCCACTTGCCGAAGCAGAATTGAGAACAAGTTCCCCAGGTGATGTTCTGGCCAATAAAAGGTTGAGAGCCGCTTGTCCAGAGCCGCCAGACCATCTGCCATTCCTCCAACATAGCACGCATTTCTGCGCCCTCTACCTGGAACGCCCTCTCTGCCTCCTTTGCTGACGCCTGCTTATTTCTCTAGACCTAGCACAAATGTCACCTGCCCCATGGAGACTTCACTAGCCCTCTGCTGTCGCCTGAATGTTTGTGACCCTCAAAATTCATTCATTGAAGTGTTAACCCCCAGTGTGTTTAGAGATGGGCCTCTAAGGAAGTACTCAAGGTTAAATGAGCTCATGAGGGTGAGGCCCTAGTCTGATAGGATTAGTGTCCTTATAGGAAGAGACCCCGGGGAGTTTGCTCTCTTGCACACAAAGTACTGGTCATGCGAGCACATAATGAGATGGCAGCTGCCTACAAGCCCAGAGAAGAGGCCTCAGCAGGAAATCTACTTGCCGGGACCTTGATCTTGGACCTCCCAGCCTCCAGAACTGGGAGAAAACAAAGTGCTGTTGCTTAAGCTGCCCAGACTATGGTACTTTGTCAGGCAGAATAAATTATTTCCTCGACTGGTCCCCATCACTTTGTGCTGTAATTGGCTGGATCCTTGTCTGGTCTCTGCTGGATGGGGGCTGCTTGAGGCCAGGTTGCCCCCGGCACCCAGCACAGGGTCCTGTTAGAGCTGACAGCAGTAGAGGAGAGGTGATACTGGAGGTGAGTGAGGACCAGATCAGGAGGGTATCGAGGGGCAGTCTAATGAGTATAGCATGGAATAAACACAATGTGTGGCAAGGCCACAAACTTCCAAATCCCGAAGACCACATTTAAATCCTGTACTAGTCCTTACTGGCTAGATGACCCCAAGGAGGTCACTGAAGCCTGCCTGAATCTCCATTTCCTCACCTGAAAAATGAGGAGGGTACCACCTACCTTCCAGGCAGGTTGCCAGATAAAATGCAGGATGCCCAGGTAAATTTGAATTTCAGATAAATAACAGTTTTTTAAGCAATATTTGTGACATATTTTACTATGAAAAATTATTTTTTATTTATATGAAATTTGAATTTAATGAGGCATCCAGTATTTTATTTGCTAAATCCAAGAACCTATCCAGGGGTACAGAGAGGATTAAATAAAATGATTACAAGGGCCTGTCAGTGGAATGCGTATAGTAGGCAGCCAGTGGTAGCACTTATTAAACAACAGGAAATCATTAACATTACTTGAGCAAGAGCCTGACAGAACCATCCATCTTAGGTGTTCTAAATTTAGCTCTGGCCAAAAACAATTATCTGAGATTTCTTAGGGTGCCTAGAAGTAGAAAGTCGAAGTCATTTAAAATATATCACATAAGTAGCTTTCAATTATAACTTTATCTTTTGCAGGTTCTGCCCCAGCAACTTTGTAATCTATCCGTTTTGAAGAGTCTAGAGTCTCTGTGCATAATGAATGGGGATAATCATTCTCTACCAGAATGCCTTGGCTTCGATGATACAGTGTATCAGACATATGGTCTGACTCGAATGACAATTGACTAAATCATTGTTTCCACTCAATTAACTTACAGCCCCGGGTAGCGGAGCCAGAGTTCTGGGCTCCAGTCTCCTGACAAGCCCCCCTCCCCATAAACGGCCCCCGATCTCAACCCAAGGCTTCACTGGAAGAATGGAATACATCTTCCTTTCACAGATGGCTTCTGGAGCAAATGAAAAATTTAATAAATTATCAGAGAAAACATGTAAAACTTAATAGAGGTGTACTTTTCTCTAGCATCACTGAAGAATAAGATGTAGCAGACTCCTCCAGGCCAGTGGTCCCCCTAACGCTTTCTCCTCTTTCCTGGACACACGGTTAGACAGTTGGAGAGAGACTCTCCCAGTTTCCCTTACAGCCAGGTGTGCCCATGGGACTTGTTCCAGGCCATGGATTGTAGTTGAAAGTGACGTGAGCAACTTTCATGTCACTTGTTGCAAATAGCACCTGCTAGTCTGAGCTCTTGGACGAGGTCATGGTGCAGAGGTCACCTCCCTGCCCCAGACCAAAGCATGAGAGAGGAATAAACTTGCATGTTCCTGAACCACTAAATGTTCTTGGGCCTCTTCATTACACCAGCCTAGCCTTTACTCTATGAAATCCACACTGCTTGACCAAGCCGACAGGACCTTGCAGGATCCGGCTCCTCCTCGTTTCTGCAGAAGTGATGCCCGTCTGTTCTGCATCCGCCTCCTTTCTGACTCCCCCTCAGGCAGGTCTCAGCTGCTGCTATAAACTGAATGTTTGTGTCCCCCCAAAAGTCATCTGTTGAGGCCCTCATCCCCAAAGTTTGAGGCAGGGCCCTTGGGAAGTGACTGCATTTGGATGAGGTCATGGGGGTGGAACTGCTGCCCTTATAAGAGGACAAAGAGACCAGAGCTCTCTGTCTGCCACGTGAGGTCACAGTAAGAAGTCAGCCCTCCGCAAGCCAGGAAGAGGGCCCCCACTAGAACCTGACCATGCTGGTACCCTGATCTCGGTCCTCCAGACTCCAGAACTGTGAGAAAGAGACGTGTGCTGTTTCAGCCACCCAGCCTAGAGTATTTTGTTCAGCAGCCCGAGTAGACTGAGACACCTGGCCAAGAGCACTAAAGTGAGCATCCCGCCCCCAACATCCCTCCCCCCTCCATTTATGACCCTCTCGGCATTGCTCACACTCTGCGATTATCTTGTTGACTTACTCTTGCACTCACTCAGTGTCTCTCTCTGTCACCACGTAGGCCCCTCACAGCAGCAATGTTCCCTTTCTTCTTTCCCACTGTGTCCCTAGCACATGGCATAATGTCTGACATGCATGACAAGGCGGTGTTCCATAAACAGGTGTCAATAATGAATTATCGATTATTTAGATTCAGGTATATACAAATATGTCCAGAGAACTGAGATGGCTCAACAGAAGACGACCTTCAGGGAAGTAGAGATTTCAGGGCCAGACACAGATGTTATCCCAAAAGAAGAGGTTTGTGATGGTTAACTTTATGTGTCAACTCGACTGGGCCATGGGGTGCCCAGATAATTGGTTAAACATTATTTCTAGGTGTGTCTGTGAGGGTGTTTCCGGCCGAGATTAACATTGGAATCAGTAGCCTGAGTAAAGCAGATGACACACCCGCTGTGGGTGGGTCACATTCAATCTGTTGGAGGCCTGAATAGAAGAAAAGGTGGAGGGAGAGACTTCACTCTCTGTGCCTGACTGCCAGCTGAGATGTCAGTCTCCTCCTGCCCTCGGGCTGGGACTTGCACCATCAGCCCTCCACTTCTCAGACCTTTGGACTTGGACTGAAAATAGACCACTGGCCCTCCTGGGTCTCCAGCTTGCCGACTGCAGATTTTGGGACTTCTCAGTTTCCATACTCATGTGAGTCAGTTCCTTATAGTCTCTCTCTCCCTCTCTCTCTCTCTCCTGAGAGGGGAGTCAGAAAGAAGGCAGATGAAGAACAAACAGGGTCATCACTTCTGCAGAAACAAGGAGGAGCTGGATCATGCAAAGAACTAATAGGATATATATATCCTGTTGGTTCTGTTTCTCTAGAGAACCCTAATACAAGGTTAGACAGGATGAGCTGGACGTGGTACAGGTACAGGCCTGAGGGGTGAATTGGAGCAGTGGTGGCTTTTCCTCAAATCTATCTGAACCCAGACATCTTGGTGGTGTGTGTATCTCCTGGGAGAAAGGACTCTGGGTGAACTAAAAGAGTGGTCACATTAGCTGTCACCCCCTGGGGCCCAAGCCACATTGCTGTGAGACCCATCTGTTAGTCTTACCTCACAGACAAATGCAAGGCACTTGCAGACATCAGGCCTGAGAGAAGCACGGCCTTGATCTGAGAAGGGTGGAGGGGAGCAGGCAGCTGAGACAGAGGTCTGGGCAGCAGGGGGTGGGAGCCCGGTCCAAAGCTGCGGCACCATGAGCCGCCATGCAGGACAAGTGGGAAGCATCTCTGTGCATGTGGGAAGCATCTCTGTGCATGTGAGAAGCCCAGGATGCTTCTTGGGGATTCCCAGGAAGACGTGAAGGGAAGGGAATTCCTGAAGGAGGTAATGAGGTAAAGGTATTAACACTAATAAGGCCTCCTTGAGAGTCAAAGGCTGGTGAGATTTTGAACATTTGTGAGTAATATCGGTGACATAAAATTTAACAGTCACTTTAATATATACCAGCAAAGGTTATAGCATATAATCATAGAACATAATGTTACCATCCAAGGGGGATCGTCTGCCTGCTGCAAGACATGCCAATAGTCAAGAGGCAAGGTGGTAGGAGAGAAAGAGTTTTATTACAGCTTGCTAGCAAGGGGAAAGATGGCTGACTAACATCCAAAAGAACCATCTTACAGAACAAGGACTATAGGCCAGTTGTACAGGGGGCTGGTCTCCCCATGGGGGAGGCATCTGGTCTCCAGGTGGGGCAGACATCTGGTCTTAGTTCCTGATAATCTTTTGCTTTCCTGGATATGCATCAGAAACTGGAGCAATGCCCTCTACAATCTTTCAATTGTCATTGATAATGGTCATCAGCATAGACTCTCTGCCCAGGGGTCATCACATTCCTAAGGAACTCAAAAGAACAAAGTTATCAACTTATAGCAACTGGGAGCGCCACAAAATCTACAGAGCATGTATATCTCCTGGAGGGTGCTTATCTAGCTGGGTTAGTTAATCAGAGGTCATTCAGTTACAATATGGTTCCTTTCCTACAATATGGCTTCCCTTACGTCAACCTTGTGCTGAGCAGGTATCAATAAGAGCTGGAATATTTTAGAAAAAAAGAAGAGGAGAGGAAACACTTGCTGGAAATCTTCTACAGAGTGTCCTGATGGAAAATTTTGGATCCATCTTTTAGGTGGTAATAAACACATATATCAACTCCCTGTATCACATCCTTGTTAACATCATGCGGGCAGTGGGCATTTTGAACAGTTTGAGAACTTAAGGTAATCAGGACAAGCATTGGTTAACACCAGCACATTCTGTTGTCAAAATATTTTTTTTTAAAGAGCTTGGTACTCTAATCTACTCCTAGTGAGGTTTTTTTTAATGCCTTTTTTTTTGGTGAGGAAGATTGGCCCTGAGGTAACATCTGTTGCCAATCTTACTCTTTTTTTTTTTCCTCCCCAAAGCCCCAGTGCATAGTTGTATATCCTAGTTGTAGGTCATTCTAGTTCTTCTATGTGGGATGCTGCCACAGCAAGGCCTCATGAGCAGTGTGTAGGTCCATGCCTAGGATCCAAGCTGGAGAACCCCAGGCCACCAAAGTGGAGTATGTGAACTTGACCACTTGGCCACAGGGCCAGCCCCCTCAAAATATTTTTCAATGCTATAAATTTTGTGTGCATTTAAAATTGTATATAGATATTATTGAGACATCTGTGTAACCCAAGAAATTTTCATTTAATTTAATCCTTACATCAAACCTGTTTTGGTTTGTGGGTCCCAATCTGGAGATGATGAAACTGAGGCTCAGGAAGATGAATACATAGCCAAAGTCACATAGCTAGTAAGGGCAGAATGGAGACGGAACTCAAGACTGTCTAACTCCAAAGCTCTTTCCACTCCGCCATGCAGCTTCCCTCAAGATCATCTAGCCCCACCTTCTCATTCTACAGAAGGACTTAGATCCTAAAAAGCACGTAAGACTTGTCACATAACACGGCCAATGAGTGCCCAAGCTAGTTCTAAACTGCAGGTGCCCATCCTATTTAGGGCGTCAGTGTCCTCCAGCTGGAGACACCGGAACTCACCTGCAGATGAACAAATTGGATCTATCATGCCTTGCAGCAAGAGGGAACGCACACCACAGGGAACCATGGGGCATCTCACTAGCAGATTGTAAGAAAGGGCTAATTATAGGATTTGGGTTTTTGCTAGGTGATTTTGGGGAAGGTTTAAGTAAGCAAGGACTGAATGCTGTCAGGAAGCGGGGGTAATTCTCTGACTGGGTATCCTAATCTTTTCTAGGCAAGGGGAAGACTAGACTGAAGCTAAAGCTGTAAGTGGTAAGGTAGCAGCTGGTGCTCATAGTAGCTGGGAGATGGAGGTGTTAGAATTCTATGGCTTTGTACCAAATCACCCAAACCTAGTGGTGTAAAACAACACAAACTTTTCATCACACCATTTCTGTAGGTCAGAACCCAGGTGTGACAGGCTCAATGTCTCACTAGGTGAGGGCTGCAGTTATTTTATAGGGCTCGACACCCTGCTCCAAGCTCACTGGCTGTTGGAATTCATTTCCTTGCAGCTGTAGGACTGAGGTCCCCATTTTCCTTCTAGCCATTGGCCGGGGATGACTCTCGGCTCCAAGAGACCCCCTGCAGTTGCTGCCACGTGCACTTCTCATAGGCAGCTCCCAACATGGACGCTTGCTTTCTTCCAGGCCAGCCAGAGCGTGACCTCTGACTTCCTCTTCTACAACCAGCCAGAGAAAACTCTGATTTTAAAAGGCTCATGTGATTAGGTCAGGACTACTGGATAATCTCCTGATCATAAGGTCAACTGAATTAGGATTTTAATCACATCTGTAAAATCCCTTCACAACGGTCCCTAGATTAGTGTTGGTTGAATAACTGGGAAAGGTGTGTGTACACCGGGGGGGAGGAGGGGCAGCTCAGAATTCTGCCCACCACAGGGGGGTGTTTCACACTTTGTGCCTTGGACAATGTCCTTGTATTGTCTGGGTTCAGGCATGATTACGGAGTGCTGTTGTTTTTGCCTTGATCTCTTGTGGTCCCAGAGTGGCCTTGTCTGAAGCTGAGTGTATGAAATTAGTGTGTTCAACAGGAGAATATCCAGGCCTCACCAACAGCACCAGACCAGCTCCTGGATTTCAGGCGCTGCTTTTCTCTCTGTCAAAGGGAAGATGATAACGATGCCCAACAGGAAAAATGGGCAGAGATACGAAGGGCAGATCCCAGTAGAAAAGACCTGAGTCGCCAACGGACATATGAAAAGACACACATCTCTAGCAACGAGGAAAATACAAAATAAAACAACAAGGAGATGCATTCACACCCATCATATGAGCAAAACATGTGAAATCTGATGATGAAAAGGTTGGCAAAGATGAAGAGAGACAGGAAACTCCATACCTGCACAGAGGAAGATATATTGCCATGACTTCGGAGAGCTATTCGGCAACATCCAGGACAGCTGAAATGTGCATAGTCTTTGATCTGCCAGTTTAAAAGCTATAAATACCCTAAAGAAACTCTCTTACGTGTGTGCACAAAAGGACATGTATGAGAATGTTGATTGTATGTAATAGAAACAAAACAAGTCCAAAAAATGGAAACAGTCTAATGTCCTTTCACTGGAGAATGGACGAGTAAAATTGTGTTATATTCAGACATTGCAATGCCATATGGCATTTAAAAATGAAAGCACTACAGCTACAACTATCAACTCTCAATAAATCCCAGAAACAATTTTGAGCAAAAGAACCAAGATGCAGTGGGACATTTACAGCAAGATATCATTTATCTAAATTTTTTAAACAGGCAAAACAATGCTTTATAATTTTTATGGATACATAGCATATGTGGCAAAAATATAAAAATGTGGATGGAAATGATAAAAACTGAATTCATGAGTATGATCCCCTCTGGGAGAAAGGAGGGGGAGGAAAAGATCCGAGAAGGGTCTCCATTGTATCTGTAATGTGTAATTTGTTTTAAAGAATTCTCCAGTAAATATGGCTTAAAATTAAGATTTGATAAAGATGGATAATGAGTATGTGGGGTTTTCATTATGTTATTCTTTATTCATATCTTTATGTTCGAAACAATAAAGTTGAAACAATAAAGGGAACTTGGTCAGTGTCTTCACTAGGCTTTGCTGCCATGGAACTCAAACCCGCTCTAAGATGGGGAAAGAGAACTGTGATGTATTTAAAGGTATAAAACAAAACGAAAAGCCAGTAGGCCAAGTGGCTTTTCACGGAATCACAGAGCTTTAGCATAAGATACAATCTTAAAGACTCCTTGTCCTATTGTTCACCTAATCCAGAGTCCTTCCAAAAGCATCCCCAATAAACTTCAGCCCTTGAGGACACCAGCCTCTCCCAGGGGTAGCCATTCTGTCTTTAGATAGCTCTGCTGGAAAATTTTCCTTCTGATTGGTAAAGCCCGGCACCCTATCTCCAAATTCTTCTCCCTGGGGCCATCGAACGAAAGATGAACGTCTTTGGATCCTTCATTCAGATCTAAAATGGAACTTGGCATGTCACTGTAAATCCCGTTGCTAGCATGTAGATGGTGCTCAAGGGCCAACGGGGATAAGAATGAGAAACACTAGACCTGGGGATGCAAGCAGACATCTGGAGGGGAAAGGGAAGTGGGCCTTCCCCCTAGAGAGCTGAGGAACTCTCCATAGACCTCTCCGCCTTGACCTCACTTTCTGCCCCATACTGAAGCTCCAGGTCTGGTTCTGTCAGATTCCTGAGGCCAAAGGAGAGAAGGTAAATAAAGGAGGAAAGGGTAAGGGTTGAGCCAACCTGGTTCTTTGACAGGTGTAATTCTTTGAGTTTTCAGGTCCTGTTCTAAGTGCCCATATTTAATCCTTACTATGAGTTACTCCTGCCTGTGAGGTAGGTTGTATTGTACCTTTTGAAGGGACTTGCCCAAGGCTCTACAGCCAGAAAGTCAGAGCCAACATTTGACCGTTGACATCTGTACTCTGACTCCCATGGAATGTGGCCTCCCTTTGCACACTGATGGACAGAGCAAGTACTATACAGCCTACAAGCTGACCTATTGCCGGAATGAGGGACATCAAGACTCTACCACACCTCAGCAGAATGCTAGGACAAGGCGTCCCAAAACAGGTGAGGGCTAGACAATGGCAGCACTTGGCTTGTTGGCAAGAAGCAGCAAGCACCAAATGGAAGTTGTAGGACATGGTGTGAGGGCAAGTCCATTTCGAAAGGAGGGGAAATCTGTCTATGCTCTGGACAGGGTATGTGTGTAAGGCTGCATCTATGCTTATGTCTACGTGATGCATACTGTGTGTGTGTGTGCGTGTGCATGCATGTGTGAATTCTTACACAATCTGATCAGAATAAAGGTTAGAGCTGCGTACACACAATTTTAATGTTAAAACCTAACTAGAGAACCTCTAGTGGTAAATTGGCAGCTAAAGCTTCTGAGCCTCAAGCCAACAGTCTGGTATCACTGACAAAAAGAACTTGAAACTTACATGAGAGGCAGGAGCTCTTCCTTGTTACCTTGAATTCCACGCTGTGCCCACTGGAAGCTGCCTTAAGACACCTCTATATCACTCTTCAGTGCCTCCACGAGCTCAAGTCTGTTCAATCCTTATTTCACAACCCCAATGTAGCAAGCATGGGCAGGACAAGTGATTACACAGACCTTAGGAAAAATTAAGCCACTTTTTTCTGTTGTTGCTTCTTTTTCTTTCTGATGCTATCTGCAGGGACACGCTGCAGTGAAAAGTTATGACTGCCCAAAATGAGGATTCTTCTCTCTACTGAACTGCTCTCTGAATTCCCAAAATATAATCATATCTCTACAGCAAGGTCATATTGCTCACTCAGTGACTCCTTTCTGGGATCTGCTTCCCTGAAAGTAACTCTCTCAACCGTGGCCCAGCATAATCTCAAGGGCAAAGATACCGAGCACAGCAACGGCCCTCTCTCACTCGAGGGGCCTTCTAGGAGTTGGAAGAACCACGTTGCACTCAGAACAAAGCGAACAGTGACTCTCATTTGCTTTCTCCTGGCACACTCTACTCAAGACAAAATTCATTCCTTCAGAACAATAGGGAAGAAGTAATCATTAATTGAGTATGAGTAACCATTTCAACAAAGAGATTTCCAAGCTGTTGAATCTAAAGAGTAGTTTGGGGTCCCCAACCAGCAGGCATCAGATAACATTCAAAGAAACACAAAATAAGGAGAGAAAGGGAAAAAGAGCCACAAACACCAGAAAAAGAGACAGAGAAATGAGAGCAGACATCTAAGGGTTAGGGCTAGGGCTAGGGCTTGGAGGACAAATAAGGGGAGAATAAATGACAGATAAGACTTGGAGAGAAACAAACAGACACAGTAAGAGTCAGCCAGAGACAGCAAATAGAGACAGACATGCAAAAAACACACAAAAACCAATAGGCAAAGCAACCACTGGCAGAAATCCTTAGTCTTTGTCTTAAAATAACCCAAAATAATTAGTCAAGACCCTTGCTGACAAGTATGTCACTGGAGGCACCACCTTTTAAGCAAAGACTGCAGGTGAAAGTCCTCAGGGTATGACTTCATCCGCCCCGTGTCCCCAGTAAGCTATCCCCAGTGGAAAAGCCTGGATAGAGAGCCCTTAGGCTCATGCATCCAAGTGAATCTTGCACGAGCATTTATGCCCTCAAAGAAGGGCAGTTAATTAACTACAGGTAACATCAGACCCCCCACTTCAAGATAATGTCAGATGTTCTTTCCCACCCACCCTTTTCCCTTCGTACCTAGTGAGCCGGTACACAGCACCCTCTGGAAATTTCCAGTGAACACTATCAGGAATGGAGATGCGACAGCCCTAAAGGGAGCGTTTGAGTGGGAATGTGGAACATGGGCAAAGATTTAGGGATACTTTTCCTCAATGTTTGTCAGGCATTTCCCCATGTTTTTTGAAACGTTTTATTTTCTATATCCAAGCTCTGTATTGCTGGTAAATACAGAGGTCCTTTGCTGTAGGCTTGTTGTTAAGCTCAATCTTTTCCTGACTTAACCATACATACTCTAAAGCTCTGACTGATTGCAATAATCCTTCATTTGGAGAACACGCAGCGGTCCTTATAATGTATTCGTATACATTGAGTAAATGATTTTCACAGAAATACTTTAAGGAGGGTAGAGTCAGATATGATTTTCTCCATTCTGCAAAAAGAAGCCCAGAAGAAACTTATTGAAGAAACCCATCCGAGGTCTCACCACCCAGCCACAGCAGCAACAAGACTCGGATTTAGGTTTCTCCATCCATTTCCGTTCGCTTCCTACCCTGTCACCTTGGCTGTATCCACGGGATGGCAGGGCTTCCATCCTCACACGTTCTCCCTCCTTTTGCTTCAGATCTATGTTGTTTTTAATTAAAGGTTTACAACTCTTGAGTCCCTACCTCGATCTCATCATCCTTCCCCCCTCCCCAGAGATAACCACCTTCCTAAACTCAGAATCTTTCACTTCTGTGTATATTGATGGTTTTGTTACTTGGTTACATACACATAAATATATAAAGCATTGTTTTGCAAGTTTCAAAATCTTTTATATTATTCTGCAACTTGATGTTTTCTTTCCACAATGGTTTTGAGCTTTATCCATACTTAGCTCTAATTTATTTATTTAAACTATCGGTAGTTTCTTTTTAGTACCCCATGGCCTCACCTCCTTTTAACAGCCAGAAGACTCACTGAAAGTCCAATATTTCCCTTCTTTCCACCCTTCCTCCTCTGGATTGAGCATCAGAATTTGGGGCCAGATGGGCTTAGCCATCCTGCCTGTGCTTCTGGTGGGCCCGTCCCCTGCTATGTTACAGCCTTTACTAATTTCCATTGGGGTTTATCAGGAGTGATTGGATTAATGAGACTGTTGATATAGTAATTTCGCTGCCATCTTCATAATTAGTTCTCAGTGGAAATTGTTTTAGTCGTGATCATTCTCAGTAGGAAGAAGTCAAGATAAAACTCTGAGAATAGAGCTTTTAGAAACCATGTGAAGCAGGAAATTTGAAATGGGACCTGACCAATTCCGGCTCAAGGAGGCCACTGAGACTTGGCAAATAAAAGTAAAGTAAAAGTTGGGTTTGGGCATGTTGGAAAAGCATGTATAGGGACATCATTTTCTAAAAATATTCTGATAAAATAATTAAACTAAATGATCATTATCTGAACACTCATGTTTGGGGAAAACCCTGGGAATTACATGGCATAACAGTGGAATAAAATGCACATGCTGCAGTTGGGGGAGAGAGGGCCGTGAGAGCTGCTCTTTGTGCTCCCCTCTACCACAGCACTCACCATTGTGACAGTTATTCACACACGAGCCCTCCTGTTGCGACTGCACGTTCCATGATGGTGAGGTCCATGTCGTATGTTCCTGGAGCTTGGCACATATCTGGTGTTCCATTTGTCAAATGAACTGTTCAGCGAATGAAGAAAAGTAGCACCAGTAAAGTTCTGTTGGCTTGTAAAAATTTCCTAGGGGCTGTTCATGAAAAAAGGAATTACACCAGGCTACAAAAATTACCACAGAGTAAGCTCAAATATGGCAGCTGCAAGCAGGAAGGGCAGACGGACATCCTCAGATGTGATGAGGCCAAATTCATTCATTCAGCAAACACCAGCTAAGTGCTTTCTAAGTTCAGTGCAGGACCTGAGGAGGAACAGAAAGGACCTAAAGGGCAAGGGAAGGAAATATTTACCATTCGTCTACTCTCTAACCTTATTTATCTTGGATATAATATTTACTACACAGAAAAGTGGGTGCAATCTCTATTTTACTCACGAAGATACCATCTCAGAGAGGCTGCCCAACATAGCCACTATCATTTAGCTAATCGGTAGTAGACCCAGGATTCAAGATCGGTTCGGTCTGACCTGAATGCCCATGGGCTTTCCATAGCAAACATGGCATCTCTCCCAGGTAAGGAATGGTGCTTAACTTTGATGAGCTTATGGTCTAATAGGAGAGATCATTTTGGCTAAATAAAAAAAATAATGACTAATTAGAAAATAAACACAGAGAGATTGAGATTTCAGTACTCCTTATAACCAGGTGAAGGTTAGCCTATTAAGTTTTGCCATCTCCTATTCTTTTTTCTACATTCCAGAAAAACATCACTTCAATGTTTTTATTTCTTCTGTTTCCTCTACCCAGGATGCTTTCTTTACTAACTTTACCTGACTATGTGTATTGAAGGTTTGTCATAGGCATTTTCACTTTGGGATCACCCAGAATCTGAACCTCCATCCAACATTTAAGGAATTCCCGACTTTATGAATTTTAATGAGAGGTAGGGCCCACCTCCCACTATAGAGGCTGAAAATGCCAGCTGGTCACCCTCCCAGCCTCCCTTGCAGCTAGAACATGGCCACACAGCCCAGGCTCTGCCAGTCAGGCACACTCGCCCTAGGCTTTGAAACAGGAGCAAGAGAAGCAGAGAAGCAAGAGCTAAAGATGATTCTGTCTGGAAGTTTAACAAGATTGAGATGCTAGAGTAAGAATGGTGCAGTGCTCATGGCAGCAGCCTGTGTCCAAAGCCAGTGGTCCTGGTGCTGCCACAGATGGCCCAGCGCTCAGCGGGACAGCAGTGGTGTCCTCCCCAGACCAGCTCTGTATCGGGATGTACGTGGATTTTATCTGTGGGTCCCGGCCCAGTGGCCTCTGAGCCCACACCTGCATGGCTCTACCACTCCAGTGGGCAAGCCAATACCACTTCTCATAAAATTTTAATTTAGCGAGCAAAACATAAGGCATAAAGAGTACAAAGATAATAAACCTTAAAAGTAAAACTGTGGCAAATCAGTTAAACCCCATTCACTTCTCCCCAGTGAGGCAACCACAGTGCTCTGAATTGATATTATCATCCTCATGCATCTTTAATACTTACTACATATGTATGAAACCCTAAGCACTAGATGATAATCATCTTGTATATTCTTTAACTTCATATAAATGGTGTCATACTATATGTATCTTTCTGCAACTGGCTTTTTTTGACTCAACGTTACGATTATGGAATTCTTCCAGGATGATATATGTGGCTATTAGTTTGTTCATTTTTACTGCTGTGACTCTGTAGAATTCCACCGAATGAATGTACCAAAATTTATACATTCCCCTATGGGCAGATGTTTAAGTTATTCTAATTTTATGCTAATATAAATACTACTACTACAGACCGCCTTGTACTTGTCTCCTGTGTGTTTGCAAGGGTTCCCAGAGGGTATATTTCTAGGAGTAGAATTGCTGAGTCATACCATCTGAACATTTCCAAGTCTACTAGATATTATCTAGTCCTCCAACGTGGCTATATCACATCATTTTAAAAAGTTTCTTCCTCTGCTTAAACCAGCCAGAGTCAGCTTACAACTAAGAAGGCAGACTGATGCTGGGCAACAATTGTTCATGAGTTTCCCATATTTGTGTGTCTTAGAGCAGAGGCTCCAACAAGATAGTCATTGCCGCTCTAGGCATCTTGTCTGGAGTAAGGTAGGAAGAAGCGGGCGGGGGGGGTGGGGGGCGGACTGCACCAGTGCATCTGCTCTTTTGATCAGAAAAGCAAAACATTACCCTGCAGGCCTCTGGATTAGATTAAATTCTTCATGACTCATGATTTGCAGTTAGGTGATCCCCACCCCCAACAAAATCAGGGTTCTGTAAGCAAGAAAGAAAAGACCAAAGGAAAGTAGCATGAATGTTGATCAAGGATCCATGATGTCTGCCACAGTCTACCCATGAGACCAGCCAATATCCCAATATCTGATCCAGTTACCACATCCAGCTCAAAGTCCATGATCTCAGACCCCAATGTGCCGTCTCAAGGTCTGGTGACCTGTAAGCTAAAAAACACATTATTTAATTCACCCAGCTGAATTCACCCGATAAACAGTCATAAAGAAAGAATAGGATAAGTGAATCAACATTTTCCAGAAAAGGGGAAAACAGAAAACACAAGGCAGTCTCTGGTCCATAACACCATCTACCAGTGTGTACTCTAGTTGGCAGAAGAGTGAGTTCCTTGGTCGGCTAACCCAGAAAGCCTTAGTTCTGTTCTTGGTTCTGCTCTTCATCCACTGGCCTCTGTGACCTCTTGTCCTGGTCTCCGGGAGAAATTTCCTTGTCCGCTGTCCTCCACAACCCTCTCTGAGGTGGGCACCGAGCAAGATGGCCTTCTGGGAGTTGCACAGCTTTCACAGCCTTTTTAAAATTGATACAAGTGGTTTTTACTATTATGAGTAAGGCTACGATACACATTCTTGTACAAGTCTTTCCGTGGATATCAGAAATCATTTTCACCCAACAGATTGAGAAAGATCAAAAACTTTGATAACATGTTACATTGGCAAGGCTGTGCCGGCAGGCACTCTCTATATATGCTGATGGGAGCAAAAAGTGGAACTGCTTCCATGGAGGGCAATTTGACTAAATATATTACTCATATATATATATGAGTAATTTTGAGATATATATAGATATCTATCTATATACATTTGGCTATATACATATACATTACTCATGCACTATCTTTTGACTAATTCCACTTCTAGGAATTTATCATGCAAATGTATTCACACGCATAAAATGACATTTTTACAAGATTATTCATTGCAGCTGTGTTTCTGAAGCACAGGATTGAAAACCATATAAGTGACAATCTATAAAGAATGGTTAAATAAATATGGTACATCCATACAATGATATCCTATACAGTTGGAAAAAAAGAAAGAAAAAGCTTTTAATTTAGATCTCTAACAAGCATTGTTAAATTTTGAAAACAGGTGCAAAGCAGTGCTTACAGGATAGTAAGTGCCATCTGTGTGAGAAAGAAAGTCATACATCTTTGGAAGGCCACACAGGAAACTGATAACAAAGGCTGCCAATGGGGAAGGGAACTGGAAGGCTGTGAGCATGGGTGGGAGCAAGACTTTTCACTGTGCATCCATTCTCTTGTATTTGAGCCATATGAATATATTAGCTATTTAAAATTTTAAATCAAAAACTTGGTAGGCCAATGTTTATAGCAGCTTTATTCACAATTGCCAAAAGATGGAAATTACTCAAATGTCCAAATGAATGAATAAACAAAATATGGTGTATACATATACAATATGATATTATTCAATCTTAAAAAGGAAGGAGATTTTGACACATGCTACATGGATGAACCCTGAGGACATTATGCTAAGTGAAATAGCCAGTCACAAAAGGGCAAATACTGTGTGATTCCACTCCTGTGAGGAGACAGAGATAGAAAGTACAGTGCAAGTTGCCAAGGGCTTGAAGGAGGGGAATGGGGAGTTAGCGTTTACTGGGGACAAAGTTTCAGTTTCGGAAGATGAAACGGTTCTGGAGATGGATGGTGGTGATTACACAAAAATGTGGTTACACAACAATGTGAGTGTACTTAACGCCACTGAACTGCACACTTAAAAATGGTTAAAATGGCAGGGCCGGCCCAGTGGGGTATAGTTAAGTTTGCCCATTCCTCTTCAGGGGCGCAGGGTTCGAAGGTTCACAGGCGTCGATCCTGGGCTTGGACATAGCACTGCTGGTCAAGCCACGTTGTGACAGCATCCCACATACAAAATAGAGGAAGATTGGCAACAGATGTTAATCCAGGGCTGATCTTCCTTACCAAAAAAACAAAAAAGGTTAAAATGGCCAATTTTATGCTATGTATATTTTACCACAATAAAAAAAATTTTTAGGGCCAGCCCGGTGGCTCAGCAGTTAAGTGCGCACGTTCTGCTTCGGCTGCCCAGGGTTTGCTGGTTCGGATCCCAGGTGTGCACATGGCACTGCTTGTCAAGCCATGCTTTGGCAGGCATCCCACATATAAAGTAGAGGAACATGGGCATGGATGTGAGCTCAGGGCCAGTCTTCCTCAGCAAAAAGAGGAGGATTGGTGGCAGATGTTAGCTCAGGGCCAATCTTCCTCAAAAAAAAATTTTTTTTAACTTGGTAGGACATACTAAAAGCCATTGAATTGTATATTTTAAATGGATTGATTGTATGGTTTGTTAATTATATCTCAATAAAATCATGGTTTTAAAAAAATGTGGAGGTTTCCAATTTATTTGTTTCTGATTAATTCCACATGTAAGTAACCAAAATGAAAGATCTTGTTTAAACAGAACCTTTAAACCTGAAAAATTCATGCCTTTTACATAGTACCTTCCATGTTCTACCCATTCCCCCAGCCAGGGGTTCTCAATTGTGGTCCTCGGACCAGGAGCATCAGCCACCCCAGGAAGTTTTTAAGAAATGCACATTCTCAGGCCCCTTCCCAGACCTGCTGAATCTGAAACTCTGGGTGTGGGGCATCTTGGGTTTTAACAAGCCCTACAGGTGATGCTGAAGTTTGGGAGGCACTGCGCTAGCATGGCCTCTGACTAATTATTATTGGAATACGTACTTATGATGAAATGGGCTCAGTAGCTAATAACTGAAACCAAGAGTTAACAATGGTTAACCTGATAGTTTATATCTCTCCCACATAAAACAAGTCCATAGGTATGGTATGGTAGCTCTGCTGTGTTCATGGGGGATCTGAACTCCTACCGTTCCACTTTGCCACACTTAACTTTTAGCCCAAGGTCACCTCAAGGTCCAAGATCGATACTGGAATGTCAGTCATCACATCTCAGTGCAGACAGAAGAAGAAAGGGCACAAAGGAACCTATAAAACTGAATCAGCTCCCTTTAAAATAGCCTTTCCAGCGATTCTTGTATCTCAATGCTAGGTTCAGAGCTGCAAGCAGGACTGGAAAATGTTGCCCTTTATTCTAGGAAGCAACACGCTCTGTAGCATGTTACTAAAGAGGAAAGGGAAAACGAATTCGGGGATAACTAACTTCTAGTCTTGCCACTAACTTCAGCTTGGGAGAGAAGCTGGCTTTCCCAGTCCCTCGAGCTTCCAAACGGTAGAGATTTCAGTCAACGTAGATTGCAGGCTGCAGAGAAAGAACCTCTCTCTAAAGAGTCATACCTTCTTTTCTCTACCTCTCCTCTAAGTTCTCCTCTCTCTTCTAGGACTGCTGAAATCTACACGTAAACTAACTAACACAATACAGTATCCTGAATTTCTCCTGCTATTTGCCCAAATACTAGACTCCAGGGCTCAGAGGAAGACCTGCCCACACTTCAGTGGAAGCAGCAATGCCGCTTGGCTCACCTCATGACTCAGTGTATCTGGAGATGTTCCATGTGCCTGTGCCAGACTGAGAAGCTCTGTAGGTGCCACCACAAGCCCAAGAAGGAGAATCTCAGCAGAAACTCTGAAGTTCTGGACTGAAGCTACATTCCCTCTTCAGTCCATAACAATTTTCCTTTTGAGAAATAGAACGGCTGGTTAGGGAGGCCCCAGGAGATCAAGACAGCTGAAGTGCCTATGAACTAGACATTCTCTTAACCACCTGGCCATAAAGTTGAGTGAGCCCAGCATCATTAGATGAAAGGCACATGCAGGACAAGACCAAGCAATTTATTGAAATCCCACGTGCAGTTGGCTAGTACTCCCATCATGCTCGTCCCTATCTCTTGACCACTCCTCTCCAATCGACAACCATGGCTTCATGCTGAGCGTCCTATAACTAGTTCACTGAGGAATAGTAAATTCAAGCCTGACTTTGCACAATAAGCTGATACCAGCCAGACGTAGACCCCCAAATGTTACCACCTTCTTTGAGGAGGTCCTAAAAGGCAGCAAGGAAGGAAATACGTCATTCACTTTTCTGTGTAGAAGAGGTAGTCTGAGGTAAGAACCTAAGTCAATTCACAGTCAGTTGTTAATAGCTAATGAGTTAGAGGAATACTGAGGGAACTGAAAGGAATGAGTTTGGAGGATTGGTGACAAGGATACAGTCATGCACCACATAACGACATTACAGTCAACGATGGACCGCATATACGACAGTGATCCCATAAGATTAGTACCATATAGCCTAGGTGTGTACTCTGGTACTCTAGGCTGTCCATCTAGTACATCTAGGTTTGTGTAAGTACACTCTGATATTTACACAGTGATGAAATCGCCTAACGACGCCATTTCTCAGAACGTATCATCGTTGTTAAGCGACACATGATTGTGTTTGGGGAAGAAGCGTGTGGATGGACCTTTCTAGGTGGAGTCAGAACTTAGGAATATTTGTGTGCCTAGTACATGCTCACGAGAATGTCTCAACTGCCAAGGAGACTCTACATAAGTAGATGAACTAAGTAGATGAACTAGACATCCCCCCGTAGATGACAATTACTCTCGTTTTCCAGCCACCCTTGTTTCTGCTTTCTGACCTCATGGACAAAGCAGCCATGGCAACAGGGGGAGGAGGAGGCGTGAGCTCAACACCACCATCTCCACCTCACCACAGCTGGTCAGGCTACTGCTGTTCCTGAGTGCCCAGCTGACCCGAAGGAGCAACAACCCCTGGGCTCCAATGGGACTACCAGCCACTTGTCAGCAGGTTGATTCCATTGGACTCACACCAACATGGGGGCGTCAGCAGTTTGTCCTCAGTGGAATGCACACACTGATGTTGCCTTCCCTTCCAAATGTTTCTACCAGCATGTCTGTGGATTTACTGAATGTTTTATAAGCCGTTATAGTATTCCATACATTATTTCTGACCAAGGAACTCAGTTTATTGTAAAGGTAGTAAGGCAATTGTGTCGATGCCCATGGGATTCAGTGTGCTCACCATGAACTATCACTCAGAAAAAGCTGACCACACAGAATGGAAGAAGTCAGGGTTCTGTTCTTCAGGTTTCTCTGTATCAATGGCAAATATACAGTGCCATTTCTCCCTTAGCCAGAATAAAGTTCCAACTAATATAGGGTGCAGTAAGAATGTCACATCTCACACATGTATATGTCACATCTCACCTAAATACCTACTAGCAATGTTTTTGCTTTCTGTTTCCTCATCTCTTGGCTTTGCTAACTTAGCACCCAAGGGAGGAATGCTTCCATTAGGAGACACAATAAAGATTCCACTTAATTAAAAGCTGAGACTTCCGCTTGGCCATTTAAAGACCAGAAGCCACTGAAAAAAACAGGCAAAAAGGGAGCAGATGTCACTGATTCCGATCATCAGAAGGAAATAGGGCTGCTACTACACAGTTGAGACAGGAGGAATGCAGAGGGACCCAGGAAACTCACCGGAGGCCTCCTAAGTACTGTTATTTATGCAGGCCCTATTGGATGCCTACATAACAGCCACTCCCTCCTCTTTCCAGCTAACAGAATCACAATATCCTCCATTATCAGGTGGTCATGTGCTTCAGAGAGGCTGAGACATAACAGCCCCAGCAGGGCAAATCTTCGTTAATCTAAGCCAATTGGTAATGCCATTTTCTTTTCCAGTGATTAGGAAAGGAATAAGCACTAGACGAAAAGCTGGCCAATAACATATGAAGGGAAGTCTGTGAGGCGGACTTCCAGAAAAGGTTTCTTTTTTCTTTTTTTGCTCCTAAAAAAGAGATACACATATCCACAAGTTACGTTAAAAAAGAGATATTACATATCCACAAGAACAGCAAAAGTTGAAAAGAAAGACAATTTCAAGTGTTAACAGGAATGTGAAGCAATTGGAACTCTCACACACTGCTAGGGAGAGTTTAAATTGATGCAACCACTTTTAAAAACTGCATGGCTGTCTCTGCTAAAGCTGAACATATGCAGACCCCATGACCAGCAACTCCACTCCTAGGATATACCCAACATCACTGCACACATATTGTATACCCCAAGATAAAATGCACTGAGACGTAAACATCAGGGCATAGAGACTTGTCTACCTACCTCATTGCTGTATCCTCCGTGTCTAGAAAACGGCTTAGCACACGGTAGACACTCTCAATACACACTGCTGGAAAAATGAAGAGATGAATATATTCTGATACATAAATATTAGGGTATAACCCTAAATCTTCCCTTAAGATTAATTTCTAGAAATAGATCTTATAAGTCAAAATATTAACATTTTAATGTATTTACTACATATTGCCAAATCCCTCCAGAAAAATTAAATAAGCCACATTCTGACCAATTTCAGATGCATACATTTCAAAAGTTACGCATAAAAAAGTTCATAGCAGTACTCTATAATAGCGTATACCTGGAAATAATACTGATGTACACTGCAGTAGAAGAGAAAGTTAAATGGTGGAATACTTTATATGGAATACTATACAGCAATGAACATCAACAGACTATTACCATATGAATCAGTGTGGATAAACGAATCCCAAAAACAAAATATAGAGCAAAGGAGCCAAATACAAGATAATACATACCGTACAATTCTGATTATATAAAGTTTAAAATAGGCACAACTAATCCAAAGTATTAGAAGTCAGATTAGTGGTTACCCTTGAGGGGTAACCTCACAACACTTGAGGGGTGCTATGGCTAGAAGGGAGCATGAGGGGACTTCTGAGGTGCTGGTAATATTCCATTTGTTGATCTGTGTATTGGTAATGTGGAAATGTTTATTTTCTGAAAATTCATAGAGCCATTTATTTGTTTGCATCTATCACAGGTAGAGTGATGGTTCACTCAAAGTTGTCCACATCCTGATCCCTGGAACCTGTGAATATATTACCTGACATGGCAAAAGGGACTTTGTAGATGTGATTAAGTTAAGAATCCTGAGGTGGCAGATTAGCCTTAACTGTCTAAATGGAACAGATGTAATCACAAGGATCCTTTATAAGAGAGAGGCTGTGGAGTTAGAGTCAGAGAGGGAGATGTGACGATGGAAGCAGAGTAAAGAGATTTGAAGATGCTATGCTGCTGGCTTTGAAGATAGAGGAAGGGGCCATGAGCCAAGGAATGCAGGAGACACTAGAAGCTGGAAAAGGCAAGGAATGGGTTCTCCCCTAAAGCCTCTAGAAGGAACCACCCCCTCCAACACCTTTTTTTTAGTGCTGTAAAACCCATTTCAGCCTTCTGATCTCCAGAACTGTAAGATAATAAGTTTGTGTAATAAGGTAATAAGATAATAAGCCATTAAGTGTATGGTAATTTGATACCCTAGCAATAGGAAACTAATACAGTGTACTTTTCCCTGAATATGTTATACTTCAGTGGAAAGTTGAGAGAGAGAGAGAGAGAAAGGGTCTTTTCTGCTCTGCAGGTTGTTGTCTGCATGTGATGCAAGTGGAATCTAAAAACAGAAACTATAGACACAGAGAACGGGTTGGTGGTTGCCAGAGGTGGGGGCTGGGGGTGGATGAAAAGGGTGAAGGAGGTCAACAGGTACAAACTCACAGTTATGAATACGTCCTGGGGCTGTAATGTACTGCACTGTGACTATATTTAATAACACCGCATCGCATATTTGAAAGTTGCTAAGAGAGTAGAACTTAAAAGTTCTCATCAGGGGGCCAACTCTGTGGCATAATAGTTAAGTCTGGCACGCTCCACTTCAGCCGCCCTGGTTCACAGGTTCAGATCCCTGGTGCAGACCCACACCATTTGTCAAGCCATGTTGTAATGGCGACCCACATCCAAAATAGAGGAAGATTGGCACAGATGTCAGCTGAGGGCTAGTCTTCCTTAAGCAAAAAAAGAGGAAGATTAGGGACTGGCCTGGTGGCATGGTGGTTAAGTTCACACGCTCAGCTTTGGCAGCCCAGGGTTCACAGGTTTGGATCCTGGATGCAGAGCTACACACCGCTCATCAAGCCATGCTGTGGTGGGATCCCACATACAAAATAGAGGAAGATTGGCACAGATGTTAGCTCAGTGACAATCTTCTTAAGCAAAAAGAGGAAGATTGGCAATAGATGTTAGCTGAGGGGCAATCTTCCTCACAGAAAAAAAAAAAGAGGAAGATTGGCAACAGATGTTAGCTCAGAGTGAATCTTCCTCACTAAAAAAAAAGTTCTCATCATAAGAGAAAAAGATTTTAACTATATATGGTGATGAATGTTAACTAGATTTATCATTGTGATCATTTTATAATATAAAGAAATACTGAATCATTATGTTGTACACCTGAAACTAATATAATGTTGTATGTCAATTATATCTTGATAGAAACAAGAAGAAGAAGAAATTAATCCAACATTCTTAGTTATTTTCAGAAACAGAGTTTGTTAGAATAATCTAACTCCCCTTAATTTGAAAATGGAAGTCCTTCCCCCAGATACCCACATAGCTCCTCCCTTCACCTCCTTCAGGTCTCAGCTCAAATGTCACCTTAACAAGGAGTCCTTCCTTGACCACCCAATTAAAAATAGTGAGCCCTACCTCACATGGTCACTCTAACCTTCGAGGTTTTCCCCCTGGCACTTATCACCACCTGTTATCCCTATATAGTTAGTTTATCTTCTTCCTTCCCACCTCCTCTGTAGGGGAGGAAGACATTTCCTCTACCTTCTCTGGGTTCGTCTGGCTGGAGAACGAATTAAATTCACATGAGACAGAATAGCAGGAGAAAATTAAACAAACCTTTATAACCTGTATACATGGGAGAGGCTCAGGCAAGCTGAGCAACTCGCCAAAATGGCTGAAGCCACCACCTTAAATATCATCTCAGCTAACGACAAAGGAGGATGTTGGGGCTGGAGGGGAGTCAGTTACAGGAGGTTACCAAAAACAGGAGTAAGATTATTATGCAGATTTAAGTCCTTGCCTTTGGCATTGATTAAGAGTTTCTAGAGAGAAGGTCATCCCCTTTCTTCTTCCTGGTACAGAGAGGGAGGCACCTTTACAGATAGAAATTTACCTTACAAATGTAAACATCTCCTAACAAAGGGCAAGCAAGTTCCACCCCTCAGAGTTTCCTTCCCCATCCCAGTTTATCAAAAGCAACCAGCCCAATAATCCTCATGCCAAAGAGACATATCTTGGCATGGCCAAGACCAGTCCCCCACACCTCCAACCGTAATTTTTCATGAGGGCAGGAAATTTTGTTCACTGCTGAATCCTCAGCACCTAGATGGGTACCTAGTATACAATTGGCACTCAATAAACATTTCCCAAATGAGTGAATGAATGAATGTCCTCTTCCTTTAAGCCATTTAATTGGGTTTTCTATTACTTGCAGACAAAAGCATCCTAACTAATATACATGACTTATTTCTTAATATCTGACTTATTTCACTTAGCATAACACCGTCAAGATCCATAGACGTTGTTGCAAATGGCAGGACTTCTTTCTTTTTGATTCAATATTATTCTGAATAATATTTCATTATATATATACACACACGCATGCACACACCCCACATCTTCTTTCTCCATTCATCTGTAGATGAATATTTAGGTTGTTTCCATATCTTGACCACTGTAAATAAAGCTGCTGTGAACAAGAGGGTGCAGGTATCTTTATGAGATACTGACTTTGTTTTCTTCAGATAAATACCCAGAAGTGGAATTGCTATATCATATGATAGTTCCATTTTTAATTTTTTTAGGAATCTTTGTACTGTTTTCCATAGTGGCTGCACCAATTTACATTGTCATCAATAGTGCACAAGGGTTCCCTTCCCAATATCCTTTCAATAAATGACTCTGCTACTAACATCAGTCGGAATCCATTTCTGTTGCTTGCAGTTAAGGACCTTGATATGAGGTCCTTATATCTGAGGATCGCTCGCTGAGGATGAACGATCCAGAAACATCTAGGCTCTCGGCACACCTGGGAATTTGATGGTACAGTCATGCCAGAAGCCTATCAGTGTGAGAATCATGTGGGCTGTGGTGCCTCTTGGAAAGAGAACTTGAGTTCTATTCTCTGCTAGATTTCATCCATACCCTGTATGGCATACTGATGCAATGGCCTCACTTAATCCTACGTTCAGAAGGATTGAGGATCCTGTGATGATTAATTCCATTTGTCCATTTGACTGGGTCACTGGGTGCCCAGATATTTGTTTAAACATTATTCTGGGTGTGTCTGTGAGGGTGTTTGTTTCTGGTCAAGATTAGCATCTGAATCGGTAGACTGAGTAAAGCAGATGGCCCTCCCCAGTGTAGGTGGGTCTCATCCAACCCACTGAGGGCCTGGATAGAACACCAGGCTGAGCAAACAAACTTTGCTCTCTCTCCAGCTGAAAGTCTTCCAGCTGGGACATCGGCCTCCTCCTGACTTCGGACTCAGACGGGAACTTACACCGTTGGCTCTCCTGGTTCTCCAGCCTTCAGACTGCAGATCTTGGGGCTTCTCAGCCTCCATATCATGTTAGCCAATTCCTTATCATAAATTATATATATATTTATACATTTTATACATAAATTATTTACATATTTTATATAATTTGTATTTTATATATGTGTGTGTGTGTGTATATATACATATATATCTCCTATTTGTTCTGTTTCTCTGGAGAACCCTGACTAATACAGACCCTCTTCAGGGAGAAAGGATCCCAGAAGAATAAGGAAATGTACTTGACCCAGTAAGGAAAGGAAGGGCAATTCTTTAAGAAGAGCTGTTACTTTAAACCAGGATTTCTCCTACCTTGGGCGTCCACAGACCAATGGGTCAAATTTTAGGTCATTTCTGACAAATAAAAATGGCAAGCAATAGGATATTTTAGAGAATATGAGGAAGCCATTTGGTGTAAACCTAATTCGGCCTGACCTTGTCTTTCCAAAAGGGCCTGACCAAGGCCGTTGAGCATGCATTGTATATCTGCTTTAGATATTCCCTATGGCAAGAACAAAGGCCCTTGAGATAAAGGTGCAACTTCCCTCCCCCTCCCAATGTTGGCATTCCCCTAAGGATTAAGCATCTTTCCTTAGGCTAGGAACTGATTGCTGCGCTCACCTGTGACCACCCAGCTCCAGACAATAGGCTTGCCTCCTGCTACACCCACCGAGATAGCAGACCCACTACCTGCTGTGTCCATCAAGCCCTGTGCAGACAGGGCAATCTTGTGACTATTGTGGGAGGAACATTTCAATCATATGTGAAACACCCTGTTTGGGGGTATATAACCACCCTGTACACCTCACATTCGGTGCCCTTTCTTCCTTCAGGAAGAAAGGCCCTGGGCCGTGGTCCTCAGATTTCAGCTCAGAATAAACTCACCCAAATTTTCATTTATAGATTGGTTATTTTTGTCGACATTTCTAAAAAGAGTCATAATTCTAATGATAAAAATAAAAACATTTAAAATCTATACTGTTTATTTCAGATCTATTGAAAGGGATGACAGTTTGAAATCTTTTCATTCTGTGGTGTGATGACATAGTTTGTGTCACCAGATTCCACATCTAACTGGTTTCTTCTATCTCTAAATAATTATAGAATTCCAAGTCTCAATGATAAGTTATTGAGCACGGCAGCAAGAGTTTGGCTCCGTCAGATAATGCTAGACATTTGGGTTGAACAGGGACACGGAAATCATGGAGAGATGACTCACCGAAGACATCTTCCAGCTCCCCATCAGATGCTAGGTCAATAAGCATATCACACTCAAAAGCTGGAGAAATGACTCTCTGCTTGGGAATCGGTGCTGAATGGATCCCTAATCTACTCTTTGGAAAGTAGCTTTTCATGCTCCATTGCAGCCCTTGAAGGTAATTTTAAAATATGCCCAATAATACATCATTGATTTCTTTCTCCCTGAGAAGAAAATCGAGTGCTGGAGAAAAGACAAACTTTCTGCAACTGAGCTATTTGCACCACAGAGAAATTCTGGTATCTTATCCTCAGTACTAAAATTCATGATCATTCAGCCCTGAGGCAATAGGCTCAGATGCTAAAGACAATAAACACATTGCTGAGATATACAGTTGAGCAAAACTCTTGAAGTCTTAGAAATGGAGTTTATGACATTATCAGTGTCACGAAGAAATGTTTTTATTTTATTCCTGATTTCAAAACTCTTAAGAGCTGCTTTCTCTCTGACAGCTAGGATACCTCATGTGAAAAAAGTCTTGTACTAGGTGCCCATTTCTAGACATAGCACATTAAAAAGATATGCCACCAGTGCTATCATTTGGTTGGAGTCATGGTTTTCACTATTTCTATTAACCTTGAATCAAGATCAGGACGTGTTTGAAAATGTAGGTTTTATTAGTATTCGGGTATGATGAGGCCAACAGATCAGAAGAAGATTGCCATTGAAAAGAGATTGTTAGACAGATCCAAGAGGTGGGGGCCTGCCACACCCTGGTGGGGGTCACATGAGGAAACATCAGGGCTGGTGGTGAGGCAGAGGGAGAGGGGCAGAAACATGGGCAAGAGCCTTTATTGTGGTTTCCATGGGAAGGAACAGGTGAGGCAAGGTAAACTGGTTTAGCACTGGCTAGTCTGAATATTTTCAGCAGGCTCTGGGGCATAAGGGCTGTCCCAAGTTGTCTGGTACCTGGTCCTGGAGTTATTAGCATGGATGGATAGTGGCCCGGAGTGTGAGAGCCTGATAAAGAAGGTAGTTAGGAGTCTGGGCTCTGGACTGGTTGGTTTGCATATGAAAGGCAATTCAGGTGATTTTTGTTTACTATCTCCAGGAATTAGCTAACCTTTTGGGGGGGATGGCAATCCGTTCAGGGTCAGCAAAGCTCCAGATGTCAAAGCATCGGAATACAGACAATAAAAGACATGATTAATACAGGATGCATGGTGTTGGCCAGCAATTGTTCTCAGTGAAGAGAGCAGTGTGTGTATCAACATTACAGAGCAACCTCTTTTCCTTGCAGAGCAATGAATGCACTTCCTTGCTTTATACACAGCCAGGTATATTCAGAGAAGACCCCAACACTTATTTTCCAGTCTACACCACCACTCATGAACTAATTAGCAATGAAATGAAAAATCTCTTCTGCACTATGTGCTTTTTTAGTGATAAACAAGACAGAAAGTCTCTAAGCTCTTCTCTCTCATGTATGTAACACACATATACGAAGAGCTATTTCATACTCAATACATCAGTAGTTTCACCGAACCATACATGATGGTAATTGCTCTTTTATATTGCCTGTGATGTCCAACAGCATCATTTTTTTAATAGCATCATTTTTTAAATGAATTTTTCAATAACTTGTTATGCCTTCTCTCCAAGCATATTTATAATCAACTCTTGGCTAGTTTCACAAGCTTCCCATCAATAATGTAACTCATACTTCTTTTTGCTATGAGGACTGCAATTCTGAATGACGCCTCTAGTTTTGGTCTCTTCTGCCTTTATCAAAAAATTAATCAGTTGAAAGTTTACTAAAGAGCTTTCTGTGCTCCATTTACAAGAACTTTGATGGCTCTGTATCTCTATTCGACAAGTTTCATAGCAGACAACATATTAGGGACTAGGGGGAAAATGGATTACCTGTCCAACAAAATCCAATTTTTAATTTATTACCTTACTTCTTATTTGCACTCCTCTTTCAACAAATTGCGCAGTTTTACTGGTTCCAGCACAGGGCGTCACATTCTACATTTGAGTTGTAGCATTTGCATTATTGTTTTCACCTCTATTTTTATGCCTCAATGAACCACTTCCAAGCCATCTATCCTTCTTTGTAAACTAGGAAAATACTACAACACATTTAAGCTATAAATATTCCCTTAAATGTCGCTTTCACTGTTCCAATAGGCTTTGATATAAAATGTTCTCCTGTTCTTCTCACTGGTTTTCTAGACAGTGCGATACAAAAGCAACAATGATGAATGCAAACTCCAACAAATGGAAATAATATGTGAGTACATCAACCTAGAAGAACTGAATTCTATTCAGTAAAATGCTACAGGAGATGGGATTGCAAGAGCGCAGTACACACACGCTTGGGGAAGAAAAGCGATAATGTAGTGAGACTTCAGTTGCAATGATAATCGGGCTTATGAATTTGTAAAGTGCGTGTGAATAATACAACCCCATTGTTTTTCTTTTGAAAATAGCTGTGAATCACTTGATAGCTTAGCAGGGATGGCAATCATCTATGATCGGGTCCCCCTTTGATCTTCCGGATTACTAAATCAATCATATCTGTTCCATTTTTTCAGGTATTCTGTTCACTTTTTTAAATTTAGAAATAATTTTGCATTTCCAGAAACTTTTGCTCTTTGACCATTTCTTCATAACATAGTCTAATATCTCTGTAAGATTTGTGTAATTTTTTAAAAAATCTCTGCTTTCTTTCTACCTCTAAATCAGAACCCCCTAGTCTGTTTGGTTAGGTTTGCCTTCAAGCTACTGAGCCCCTAAAGGACTTAGGGGTTTTCCTTACTGACTCTATCACATAGTGCCAGTCAGGATGCTGGGCTCTTGCAGGCAGTGGGGAGCTGGCTGCTGAGGAAGGAACTGCTTCTCCTGTAGGTCAGAGCCAAATGGCCTGGCACCTCTCAACTGAAGCACCTGAGGAGGCAGCCAGGCCCTCGGGAACCATGAGAGGAACGGTGTTCTCCCAATCACATGGAAAGAGAGCAGTTCAACCCGGCAGGGAGTTCCCCTTGAGGGAGACCAGGATGGATGGAAGCAGCAGTCCATGCCCTTTGGGATCAGTGGGCTCTGCCTTAAGCCTAGCCAGAAAGTCTGTCTTTCTCCCAGGACCTAGGGCTTTCTCCCAGTATTGCAAATAATGGTGCACTGATACAACCCACTACTGGCTCATACTCACATCTCACACTCAAAGCTGCAGAAGTGTTTGGGATTCCCCTTCAGGCTCCAGCAGTGAACCACACTTTTCTTACCAGTTGATGACCTCATCAGAGAGAAAGGGCCGGGGGGTCACAAAAGTGCATTCAGCCAATGTCTTTCCAGAGTCCCGAGCATTCAGTCTATCTTCCATTGAATTCATCCTTCAAATGGTCTCCAGAGAGACTTATCTAAAACATCAAAACATCACACCCTGATGAGAACCCTTCATGATTCTGCACTCGCCCCGAAGAGAAAGTGCAAGCTCCGTGGTACTATTAACTAGTTTCATTCTACCACACGCGGATGCACACTTACACCTGACTAGGACGGAACTGCTTGTAGCTCCAACACCACTGTCGCGTACCTCTGCGCTCTTGCTGATGCTGCCACATTCCACTTCCAAGTTTTCTTTTATCTCAAGATTGGCTCAGGTGTCCCCTCCTCCAAGAAGCTGTCCCTACGCCCCCAGGTCGGGTTGAATACTCCTCATCAGTACTCCCATAGCTCTTCGTGAATGCCTTTCTCATAATGTTCACCACAAATTAATTGAACTTCTCTTGTGTTGTCTCCTTCTGAGCTGTTTAGCTCCTCAAGCTGAAAATAAATGTCTTATTCGTTTATGGATCCCCAGTGCCTAGCATAGTGCCAGCCACATGGCATGTCCACAAAGTGTTTGTTGAGTTAAATTGAACATATGCCATAGTTTCCAATCAAACTGAAATCTCCACTCTCTTACAATCCACCCACAAATGTTCCACGATTACTGCTATAGATTGAATGTTTGTGTCCCCCCCCAAATTCTTGTATTTCAAACCTGATCCCCAATGTGATGGTATTAAGAGGTGGGACCTTTGGGAGGTGATTAGGTCATGAGGGCGGAGCCTTCATGAATCAAATTAGCACCCTTATAAAAGAGCCCCTCAGAGCTCCCTTGCCCTTTCTGCCGTGTGAGGACACAGTGAGAAGATGGTCATCTACAAATCAGGAAACTGGCCCTCACCAGACACCGAATCTGCTGGCACCTTGACTTGGGACTTCTAGTCTCTAGAACAGTGTGAAATAAATGTCTGTTTAGAAGCCACCTAGTCGACAGCATTCTGTTATAGCAGCCCCAAAGGACCAAGAAAATTACTTAGTGAATTAAATCAAAGTATTTAATGTGCAATTCACAGAATAATAAAGAATTTCCCATTATTTTACATGTAATACTGAATTTCAAGAGCTGTTTGAGATTAGAACATTACTCAGGTTTCCATATATGGATACTTTTGATAAAACAGTACTACGCTGCTTATCTGATACTTGAAACTCTCGCTCATCTAGACCAGAAGACGTCATTCTTATTGCCAAGGACATAAAACTCTATAACAAACCATGTGAAGTAGGCTAATGAGTGCCATCAGCAGTGAAGGAGTCTCACACTGGCAGAAGACTCAGCTGCTTTTCCAGAAGAATTTCTTCAACCAGATCAGCGTCACTTTCTCTCTGCATATTCCACATTTTCCAGTCCATTACAATGCATTCTTCTCTCAACCCCTTTTTATCTGGCCTGATTAACAACTGTCACATCACCACCGTATTATTTCCACAACCCACTTCCTACAGGGCATTATACTGACATCAGTTCTTGTTCACTCATGCTCAGGTGAAAACAGCTTTAGAAAAAACTTCTGAAGAGAAGATCCATTTATTAAGTCTGAAGGAAAAGAGAAGAAAGAACGGAGGGAGAGAGAGAAAGAAAGAGAGAAAAAGAGACAAAGAAGGAAAGAAAAGCTGAATAGAGTACATTTTAAAACTTAACCAAGAAGATATATTTTATGTCAGCATGACAAAGAGCCACCATACGATCATCTAGTTTCCCAAAAGATGAGCGTTTGTCCTTAATCAGCGGTATAGATACCACCACTGCAGGTCAGTGTCAGAGAACACACCTTTGACCCACCTACTCTGGCTCTTTCAGGAAGCCTTCTAAGAGAAGTGATGTTGAAGGAGGGCCTAGAGTCATCCTCTTCTAACTGCGATCCTACCCATTGCTCAGGCTAAACCACCAAGAGGCTTTATGCTTGGCCCCCGTTAGCCTGAGCTACAGAATCATCTTCACTGAACACACTTCAATATTTTCACATCAACTTTTGTGGAGCATCACTACAAGAGATGGCATATGAAATGTGATTCTGCTTTTGTTAAAAATTTTCCTATTAAGGAAATTATTCAACATTCCTGATAACAAGGACAACAACAATAAAAACCTTGTGTAGAGGAAAGCCTGAGAAACTCACAAATCAGAAGAGACCAGGGAGACCAGATGACCAAATTCACTGTGGACAGAATCTTGGGACAGAAAAAAGGATATTAGTGGGGAAACTGATGAAATCCAAATAAAGTCTGGAGTTTAGTTAATAGTCACATACTGGTGTTAGTACAAAACTAATTCCTTAGTTTTGGCAAGTGTATCATGGTTGTGTAAGATGTTGACATTAGGGGAAATTGAGTGGGGAGTCTGCACAAACACTCTACTATCTTTGCAATTATTTGTAAATCTAAAATTCTTCCAAAGTAAAAAACTTATTTAGAAAAAAAGCCTTGCATGAGAAGCTCAGAGACAAGAAAAAGCACATCTCCCAAGAGAGTCTTGTATGCAGTACTCTTTCTTAACAATAAATACCCATGACTTACTGTCCTTTTCTTTTTACTTTTGCTGTTCAGATGCTCAGAGCCCAATTCTACGCTGGATTACGTCAACTTCATTAATTCTTAGATTTATCATATTTCTTCCTTAGTTTTTCCTGATCCTAATTTCCTTTTTCTATTAGGAATAAAGCCTAATCTTGCTGCATTTTGGCTGTTGTTGTCATAAACCACCTCTAATCCTTTTAGGAAGGCGGCTCTGCATTAATTATAGACCTGAAAATTGTCCAAAGGCTGGGGAGCAAGATTGCGAAGGCTCAGGAAGTCACGGGTCACAATGAACGGATGAAGGAATCAGGCTCCTTTAGGCAGAGATGACTCAGGGGAGAAATGACGGTTGTCTTCCAATAACCGAAAGATTGCCCTTGAGAAAGCAGGAAAGACGTTCTCTGTGTTGCACCAAAAAGACAAACCCCGACCAAGGGGTGTACACCACTAGAGGAAGACGTGGACTGAGCATAAGAAGAACCAACAAAGCCAGCCAACGGGGGAGTAGTTAGGCACCCTACCCCACCAGGTGCTTCAGGGCTATCTAGATTACTTTAACAGGATCTCCCACTTTTAAAATCCTGTTAAAATGCAATAGGTCTGATTCAATGAGTAGCAAGACTCTTGTCTGTCAGGAATTCGTCACTGAAGACGTTAAACTGGAAGATCTCGAAAGTTCCTTCCAGCTGCATATTCTGAGATTATACACAAGCAGTTCATGTGACAGTTCTGAGATGTGGAATGAATAAACATAACACCAGCGGGTGATTTCATTAAGCGCTTACTCTGTGTGGCAAGCTGTGGAGTGCATTTTGCAGCCATTGTCTCTTGAGCCTTCTCAACAACCCTTTAAGCTGGGCCAACAGGGGCGTTTACAGCCTCCTGGCCATGGCTTTTCACACGGCTCATGTCCCTAGTGGCATTGTTTGTGAGCTGGCTGCAGGGTGACATTCCACAGGCAGAGTCTAGGCGAGTTAACTGGTGTCATTGTGGAAAGAGGTATGGGTAATGGATCTAATCAATAGTCCAGATGACCCAGTTAGTCCATAGCCACGGCCCTGGAAATCAACTTCATAATGTGTTGAGAAGATGTCATGTCTATCTGTTCAGGAAGGAAATCCACTTGCACTCAGCATCCCTGGCTTCAAGCAGAACTTACTCTTCTCTCTATATTTGGGTGAATGCTATGTCATATTACAATGTGCATGCACTAGCTGTGTGACCTTGGGCCAGTCACTTAACTTCTGTCCACCCCTCACACTCTCCAGGGGCTCAGACAAATATTTCTGAGGATCCTTAGTTCTAATATTATAGATGAAAAATGGAGGTGAGCTGATATTTTCAACAACATCCAAAAAGCAAATCGTGAGCAAAGGATCATCTAAGTGTTTTATCTTGAGGCTTAAACTTTTCTTTATAAAGTGCTCATTTGCCAGTGATATTCTTTTTATCCTTAACAACCCTTGAGAAATAGGTACCGAGCTCCATTTTTAACATCCGCAAAATGGGGATCCCCAGTGATTCAGCCTGCTGACTCGGTGGGTTACCACGCTGGGTCTCAGGACAGCGAAAATGAAGCTCTGAGCAACCACAGTTCCTGCCGCGGGAAAGGGACAGACACTATTAACTGCTATTATACCAAACAGAGGAAGATGTGGAAGCAGAATAGCACTGGCCCCACACAGAATCAAAATCAGGACTTTGGGGAAGGGATCTTTGTCCCCGAGAGGAATAGCATGTAGGAAGAAAAGAAATGATGGCCAAGGTTCAAGCGAGAGAGTAGTGACAGTTACAACAATTTTTCTCTGAGTGCTGAGGTACTGTGTGGCACGCACAGATCAATCAGACACCATTCCTGCCCTCAATTACCAGCAGTTCACGGGGAAGACAGAAAAAGAACCAATAAACAAGGCAAACTGGGTTACGTGCAATAACAGTGCTATGGCAGCAGAGGAGACACAAAGATGGGTTCTGCTCAGAGAAGTCTTGCTAAGCTTTTTGAGCAAAGTGGCATCGGAACTCGGCCTTAGGGATGATAAGAGTTCTATAGACGAGGTTTTAGGGGGAAGGAGGAAAAAGGGGGGATTCTGATCAGGAGGACAAATGATAAATAAAGACAGAAAGAGCAAAATTAAAATTATGACTCTCTATGAGACTGGGTGAGAGAGGACACAGGATATAAGAATAAAAAAGCAAGCTGAAGGGCCTAACGCTTGTGAGGAAATCGGCTGCTGTTGGTGGGGTTGGGGCGATTTGGAGAGTTTTTCACCCAGAGGAGAGGATCATAACACTGCGTGCTGGTGAGACTGCTCCAGAAGCGGAGACAAGGTTGTAATCAGAAGGAGAAGAGACTGAGGCAGGAAGTCCAGGTAGGAAGCTCTTACACCAAGTTCAAATTCACGTCATTAAAGGGCTCGATTAGGGGCAAGGCAGGGAAACCGGGCATGGTGCACTGCAGAGCTCTCTGAGGTACTACCCGCTTTGAGGTCCAGGTTTCTGGAAGGTATGATGACATTAAGTGAGAGGACATGTTTGTGTAGCACTTTAGAGTTTGCACACCACTTCCCCTTGCCTTCTCTCATATCTGGGCTACACCAGTCTCCCTTGGGGTACTGCCCCCTACTATCCAGTCTCTTGCACACTGAGATCCATTCCTAAGAGGCTACTAGAACCACACTCCAAATACATTTTCCCACTGGCTCAAGAAAATGAAGTCGTTTCCAGTTCAACCTCTCAGAATCTGGGCAGAAAAAGGAAAAGAAGGACTTCTGATTACTAACAGTCATCCTGTTTCATCTGCATCCTTTCCCCGCTTGGGCCCTCCTGCCAGCCAAGTTTCATTTTCCAGCTGAGTCCTGCCACTGGTGTTTTCTTATGCCATTTGCTCTTCTTCCCCTCCATCCATTTATATCCAGCCTGGAGCTCACCTCTGCGAAACCCGGGATTAGCGCACAGATGACCATTGTCAACTGGACATCCCCTCCAGTTTGGGTTCCCTCTCCTCCTGTCACCTCTGAAGACTGACAGCACTAGAAGTGTCCCTTCTGCCCAAAGGGACCCCTTCTCCTCTCCCCCACCTGGCGGGAATCACAGCTCCCTGAATCTCTCCACTACAGAACCTGCCATGCTGCAGAGACTTCCACCTCCCGACGCCCCTAATTGCCCCTTTATCTTCCACCTGTTCTCGGGGGAGTCAGGGGGCTGAAGGTCCTCGGAGGCCAACTAGGGCTGCCACCTCAATCTCACTTAAAGCTGACTGCCTGGAGAACTCACAAGTCCCGGGAAGACCTGCCAGCCTTCCTATCACCAATCTGTGAGCAACACTGAAAATGTCAAGATTTCTTCAACTAAAGAAAAGAGGATATTCAGCAACAAGGAGAAAGATAAATACTGCAGATAACTGGATGAAGCGCTTGAAATCACTCAGTGCCGCAGCCATCTTTTAATTACCTTGGGAACAGAAGATAAGAATAATGGAAAGCTACAGATAATCCATTAGTTTCAAAAAGTCTTCCACATCAAATGTGCAATTTTAAGTTGATGCTTACAAAACACAAAAGAGGCCAGTGAAGGGTTTTCAGGAAGAAAGTAAAATCCAAAGAACAGGAAAGGCACAAAAACGTTCTCCATAAATTCTAAGTACGGCACACGGCAGCTATTAACCACAACTCTATACACTCTTTCTCGTTAATGGAAAGGCTAAATCTTTCCCAAGTGTGACAAGTGGCATCTGATCACTCCCTGGGGACTCTCTGTTCTTTAGCCACTTAACAGTCACAAGAAATTCTTCTATAGTTCCATTTAAAACATTATTCTCTGGGGGATATTCTAGTTTACTTTGAGCAGCCTGTGACAAATAGCCCCAAGCAAGAGCAAGAATGCTTCACCCAGCCCACTCTCAGAGGCAGAAGAGTCCGCCCAGCCCAGGAAACAAAGGGCCTTGCAGGCTGGCTCCAACTCGAACCCTGCTCTCTCACTTTTAGAGGAGAGAATGGTGAATCCCAAGGAGAGGAAAAGACATGCCCAGGGTCATACAACCAATTAGAAGCAGAATCTGTACCAGGTCTGGGTCCCTTAAACCCAAGTCCACACCTAATTTAAAGTAGGAATTTTCTTCCAGTTTTTCTGTTCCTCCTATAACAGCCTGGGGTGGAGATGCACCACACAGCCCCCTTTAAGGAAGGACTGTGGCCCAGCTCGCGGAAGCATAGCCAGCACACAGCTACCAGCTCTCAGCTCCTTCATGATCTGCCTCAATTGTTAGAGTTTGTGTCACCCAAGGTCCCGTCCTTCCTGGGGCAGCCTGCATCCATTGACCCAGCGATGTAGGTATAAAGGCCCAGCCATTTCTGTCCAACAGGGGCAACACTGATGGGCAATGTTCACCCTACAGCTCCCCACTGGGCTGGCCAGGGCTTTGTCGGGCTTGCATCGCACTGTGACTTCTTCGTTTACCCAATCTTGATTCCTTCCCCTTCCTTCCACAGATGCTGATCCCTAATAAACATCTTACACCCCAGACTCCCCCTCAGTATCTCCTTCTGGAGAACCCAAACTGCACACAGCCCCACCCCAGGCTATGCCACACCCACACTCAATTGGCAACCACATGCCTTTGATTTTGTTCATCCCTGACTTGCCCATCCTAACCCTAGGCTTGAGCCATAGGCCACCAAATCAGAGCTGCCTTTCCTTCCTCAGCCTGTACCAAGTCTATCACTTGTACCCTCAACTCTACTCTCTAGAGTGTAGTCTTCCTGAATCCCCAACCAGTGATGCAGCACAGCAGAAGAGAAGCCTAGGACAACTAGACGTCTCCTTACAGGCCTCTGCCCATCAACCCAAAGTCGTCCCAGGGCCTCAGCTCTTGTGGGATGAGCCAGGTTCCGGGAGCTGGTCGAACAGTTACATGTAAGTGCTTAGATGCCCTCATGCCTTATCCTGGGACATTCTGGATCCTTCCTACACTGATGGCTCTCTTTGCACTTGCTGGTTTTGCTTAAAGAGATGGGAAGTTTAAAAATTAAGGCGTGATTTGGTGGAAAAACACAGGACACTTGGGTGCCAATGAAGTTTGACCGTTTGTGGGTAGGGTGAACACATGTCCAGCTTACCTGGTAAGGTTCTGATTCATACCTGTGATCGCAGTATAATTAGTAGCACCGCCCTCACAGGCCACGTGACTTCAAAGCAAGTCTGTGTGATTCTCTATCCCCCTCCCCAGTCTTGGACCTGTTGAAAGAGAGATGTTCTGGGTGAATGGAAAGAACATAGTCCCAGTTCAGACTTAGGTGTGAATGACCTTTGGACCAGGCCCCAGCTCAGGCACTTTGGATGAGTTCCTTAGTTTCTTATTACTTTATCTGAAAAATGGAAGTAATAAAACACACTCAGCCTATTGGACATGGTTGTTGACAATATCAAGTAAAATAACGGATATGAAGGTGCTTTGAAAGCTATAAAGCCCTATTCAGATGTCAAGCATGAATATAATACCCAACACAATAAATATTTACTGAATGAACGAATGGCAAGGGAGAGACCCTAGGTATAATTATCATCAATATGTGGCGATGATAACCAGCATTATTTTTAAAACGTCAGTGGGTCTCCCATCAAGAGGTAGAATCTACTTCCCCAGCCCTTAAATTGGGCTGGATGTAGGGACCTACTACTAATGAAGAGAACGCAGCAGAGGGGACGCTGTGTAGCTCCCAAGGCTATGTCATAAAAGGTGCTTTAGCCTCGCGCTCTCTTGGGATGACTACTCTTCAAACCTAGCCGCCATGATGTGAGGAAGCACAGGCAACAATGGAGAGGCAAAGTGCAGGGTTTCCAGTCCTCAGCCCGAATTGAGATCCTAACAAACAAACAGCATCAACAGACAGCCTTTGCGATGATTCCAGCTCCAGTCACCATCTGACTGCAACCTCATGAGAGACCCCAAGTGACAGCCCTCCTCAGTCCAGACAACAATCAATAATTGTTTTGTTTTAAAAAAATACTCTAGGGGCTGGCCCAGTGGCATAGTGGTTAAGTTCTCACACTCTGCTTCAGTTGCCTGGGGTTACAGGTTCAGATCCTGGGCATAGACCCAGCACTGCTCATCAAGCCACACTGAGGCAGCATCCCACATAAAATAGAGGAAGATTGGCACAGATGTTAGCTCAGCGACAATCTTCCTCACCAAAAAAAAAAGTCCAGGGGCGGGCCCAGTGGCATAGTAGTTAAGTTACTGCTCTCTGCTTCAGTGGCCCGGGTTTCACAGGTTTAGATTCCTGGCACAGACCTACACACTGCTCATCAAGCCACACTGTGGTGGCATCTTACATAAAGTAGAAGAAGATTGGCACAGATGTTAGCTCAGGACAATCTTCCTCAAGCAAAAAGAGGAAGATTGGCAATGGATGTTAGCTCAGGGTCAATCTTCCTCACCAAAAAAAAAAAGTCTAGGGGCTGGCCCAGTGGCATAGTGGTTAAGTTACTGCTCTCTGCTTCAGTGGCCCGGGTTTCACAGGTTTAGATTCCTGGCACAGACCTACACACTGCTCATCAAGCCACACTGTGAAGGTGTCCCACATACAAAACAGAGGAAGATTGGCACAGATGTTAGGTCAGGGCCAATCTTACTCACCAAAAAAAAAACGAGAAAGCAAAAAAAAAAAATAGTCTATGGGGATGTGTTCTGAAAACAAGATGCTCCTCTTGGTGCAGACTGCCTCCCCAGGATGTAAGAAGGGTCACACTAGGTGTGACTCTGCCTAAGCAGCTGGAAATGTACGGCCCTGAGAGCAGCCTCTAAGGGAGGGCCACTCAACATGCTCAGGTTTTCTTTAATAACCAGCTATGACTGTCATCTCCACATTTATCTTAATCTTTGATATTACTTGTTCAGGCATCAGTACCTCTTAGGATAATGGTTCCATAAGCTTCTCCCCTATGAAACTCTTCCAGAATTTGAAAAACAAATGTGTGTTAAATTTATCTACTGCCCTGACCATTTCAGAACTTACAACCACGCTCACTCTTCAGCTCCAGCTTTCCAGACTGAGAAATCTAGTATTTATCGTCACGTCCCCTGCTAGCAAACCAGTGCAGTGCCTAAAACATTCAAGGCCCGTGGAGTCAGTGCAAACTCTCAATGAAACAGGGTTTAACTAAGCAGTTTATTTGTTAATATGTGTGTGGTTTTAAGTGGAGTGAAGACAGCATGTGGGTTTTTAATTTGTGAAAGAATGTAATACATATGGAAGCACTTGAAAATAAATGCATAATGCTTGAACTGAATGTTAGGATTCTTATGTATGATTTTTATGACACATTAAAAGCTAAATTTTTTCCTTGGGAATAAAGCTTCACAATCATTGTGGAAAAGAACCAGAAGAAGGTTTGCATGCATCATGGCACTCCTGCTTCTAATCTTTCAGAGCTACCGTGCCTTGCCTTGCCAAACAGAGTCCACATTGCTCAAATGGACGGAGGCCATGATCAGACCTCCGACCTGATGGCCCCGCCTCCCGATGAAACTTCAGTCGTGATAAATCTGATCTGCTCACTGATTCCCGGACGCGCAGCGCGGTGTCGCCTCTGCCTGCTGGGCACAGCCAGAGTGCCTGTCTGTCCTGACCCGCTTGTCCAAGTCCCTTTTTTCCAGTTCTAACTATTTATAAGGATCGGTATTTTATAATTTTCTTCTTTCTTAGAGGCCTTCCAAAAAAAAAAGAAAATTTACATATTTTTTAATTAAATAAATATCTAAAGGCACTGTGTCTAAAATAGAATGTAAGATCTTAGTGATCTTATTTTTCTTATATCTTGAAATATGGTACTGTTCCATTACCTGAAAATTGTTACTCATCATTCCTCATCATTATTCATCTATTGTTCCCAGCTATGCAAAAAAAGACAAAAATAATTTTAAAATAGGAGGATGATGAAATTGTCTAGAAAGAGGATGCAATAGTGAGGAAACCGTCATCCTTCATTTTTCTTGTTGCCAAAAGAGTTATGTCATCTTTCAAGAAGGTATAAAAGAAGGCAGTAGATGCCATCTTTGTAGTCTGCTTTTAGCCTTCATTGAACACAGATGACAATTCAGAATTTTTCATTTTCTACCCTTAAAGGCAAAGAAAAGAAAATAGACAGAGAAGACATTACAAATTATTAGACAAACCAGAAGATGAAATGAAAAGAGACAGAGAGCAGCACTCCAGACTCTAAGAGTGATGATAAAATTTATCCTGTGAGTGAAATCTCAGACTGAGTCCTCAGATGACAGTATCTTAATGATTTTTCTCAAATTTAAGAATCAATGTGTGAACAATGTAATTTTAAGGACAAAAAGGGGATATGGTATTTTCATCCAGTTAGTCAGTCGAAGGACTTCCTCATGGCAATAATTTATGACAAAAACCCGGCCCGTCCCCTTTGGCTAAAAGGACATGCGATAGCATTGTTTCATTTTCAATGATGTTTGTGCCTCAAAATTTACTTAATACACAGAGGTTTGCTGTGTTCGAATTTTATGAAAACTTCTGACGAAGTTGTTTTCACTATTCCTTTATTTTCATTCTGTAAAATATTCATAAAATGACTTAAAATATAAAAGATAAAGAAATAAGCCATTGGACACTGACGGTGACTATTTTTCCTGGTGTCCTGAGAGTTAGGTCCAGCTGGAGTTCCATCTACCTCCTGAAGTCTTTCCTTCTGTTCCACCCCACCCTGAACTTTCCCTTCCCAGAATTACTGGTCCAAAAACCTCCACCACAACAATGGTATGATATGGGTTATATATTTGCTTGATTTTGTGTCTAAATCAAATCATAAGGCTCTTTAGGGCAAAGATATTCAGTCAACAAACATTTGAGCGCTGTGACTGGTACTGTAGCAGGGCATAGGGACGCAATGGTAGGCAAATTAGACATCATCCTCGCCTTCATGGCACCTACTTCAGCTGTGGCAGTGCCAGAACTCAGTCAAAGGAGACTGCAGCAAAAACAGTCATAGCTTCAGTGTGAGATAGAACTGGATTTAAATTCTGGTATCACCACTTCCCGTCTCCTGGAACTTGGAAAAGTTTCTTTGCCCCTTTGAACCTAGTTGTCTTTATCTGAAAAGTGGAGATCCTGCTTCCTTCTTTGAACAGGCGTGTATTAGTCTGCTAGAGCCACCATAACAAAATCCCACAGACTGGCTGGCTTAAACGAGAGACATTTATTTCTCACAGTTCTGGAGGCTGGAAGCCCAAGGTCAAGGTGCTACAGGGTTGGTTTCTCCTGAGGCCTCCCTCCTTGGCTTGCAGATGGCTGCCCTTGCACTGTGTCCTCACGTGGCCTTTCCTCTGTGTGTGCATCCCTGGTGTCCCTTCCCCTTCTCATAGGGACACCAGTCATACTGGATTAGGGCCCCACCCTTATGGCCTCATTTAACCTCACTTACCTCCTTAGAGGCCCCGTCGCCAAATACAGTCCCATTGGGGGTCAGAGCCTCAACATATGAATTTTGGGAGGGTGTTATGAGGGTTATAGCATATAGCATACATAACACACCTGGTACACAGTAAACACTCAGTTTAAAAGTATCTAATTATTATTAAAGTCTCTTGACTCCCTTGTCAATAACTTTTTCCAAAAAGTTCTTCAAATGAGTTAAAATAACGTATCACGATTATTACAAAATCTATTCATTGGACATTTTCATGACACCTTTTTCACATTCTTCAAGATAATCTGCACCTATTTCTTTGTATGAGTCTTTCCTTGTATGTTTCCCCTCACTCCCAAGTGAGAATATAAAGTCCTAAACAATGGGAGTTATATCTTCCATTCATTTGCTACATTAGCGAATTTAATACTTCGCACACAGTCAGTGCTTAATAAATGATGTGTGTTTGAACATGCCTGACACAATGGTACTCAGGACACACTTGGTGATTGACTGTATCGGGGTCATCAGGTTGTTTTCATGTACAGGATTATAAGGAACGGGAGAGAAAGGGCCATATGTAGGGTCTGAAGAACTACCTGGAGCCTGGACTCTGCCACTTACTAGCGTGTTACTTAACCTGAGATTCCTTTGCTAACTTGTAAATGAGAATAACAGTACCTATTTTGCATGGCTGTTTTAAAATCTAAATGAGAGAATGTCTGCGAAATCAACTCTCCTGGCACATAATGAGAGATCAGTAAATCTAAGCTGAATTTATCACAGTTTGTCTGAATATGCATCACTAGGGAGGTGAGGAGCCCCCAACATAAAACTGTAGTATTCCCACCAGCATTTTCATACGCATCATGATTATCAGAGGTACATTTGAAATAGAAAGATGGGATGGAGATGTCCCAAAAAGGTAACATGAAGAAGTCTTAGACTAGGCTCTTGGTCCCAATCTTGGTGTCCTGCAGTATTAAACCTTCTAGGTTTTTCCAGCGCTCAAGGGCATCCGCCTCCCCACTGCCACACACACACGCACACACACACAAACATAGGTAGGAAGGTTTGTTCTATGGGGTCCTTTCCCGACACTCCACCTCCCTCTATAGCCATTGGGGTCAAGGGCAAGGGCTAACAGATTCACTTTAAGCCAGTGACATTCTCTCTTTTGGTTGATTCCAGATCTGAGACAAGAAAGTGGAAGGTACTTCTGGAACATATTGTACCAGAAAATGCAGTGTTCAAAGATTAATGGGGTCAGCTCAGGACACAGTTGGCAACTTTAAGGACTCTCACTGGCCAAATTTGGGGCAATTTGAGCATCAAAAAAGAATAATCGTGTAAGTGTTCATGATACACTGAGGTTGTTTTTTTTAAAGATGTACATACTATAGTGCTCCTAAAGAGAGAGGGGGGAATGAGAAGAAAAACGGGGGAAAGCTCTTCTTTACAAGAATGCCATTAATAAATGAGGAAGGACTGATAGAAAATCACCTCTTTGCATTCTCCAACATAATAATTGATTCAGGCAAAGATCATCAAAAAATATAGGATACAAAGTTATAGGGAAACAGAATATTCACACAGTCTCAAAGTTATCACCCCACAGATTTCTTATTGATTCAAAAGGCAAAACATATCATTACAATGGAAAGACTTAGTGGTTATTATATTCACCGCCAGTAAATAGCCAACCAGAAGTTGCCTCCTGGTGAGATGAAATAAGAAGTACACAGCATCACCTAGGTGACTGTTTTACAAAAAAATAGATTTAATCTGAAACCAATCATGAAGAAACACCAGACGAATTCAAAATGAAGGACATTCTATAAGACAACTGGCCAGAATGTTTTGAAACAGTTGATACCGAGAAACATGAGGAGGGGCTGGCCCCGCGGCCGAGTGGTTAAGTTCGCGTGCTCCGCTGCAGGCGGCCCAGTGTTTTGTTGGTTCGAATCCTGGGCGCGGACATGGCACTGCTCATCAAATCACGCTGAGGCGGTGTCCCACATGCCACAACTAGAAGGACCCACAACAAAGAATATACAACTATGTACCGGGGGACTTTGGGGAGAAAAAGGAAAAAAATTAAATCTTTAAAAAAAAAAAGAAAAAAAGAAACATGAGGAGCGGGCCCCGTGGCCAAGTGGTTGAGTTTGTGAGCTCTGCTTTGGTGGCCCAGGGTTTTACTGGTTCGGATCCTGAGCGTGGACATGGCACCACTCATCGGGCCATGCTGAGGTGGCGTCCCACATAGTACAACCAGAGGGACCCACAACTAGAATATACAACTATATACTGGGGAGCTTTGAGGAGAAGGGAAAAAAAAGAAGATTGGCAATAGCTGTTAGCTCAGGTGCCAATCTTTAAAAAAAAAAAAAAGAAAGTAACATGAAAAAAGACAAGATGACTATTCTAGATTTTTAAATGACCAAAAAGATGCAACATAAAAACCTTGATTGGATCCTTGATAAAAAAATATTATAAAGGAAAATTTGGGACACTTGAGAAATTTTGAATCTGTACTGGATATTAGATGATATGATTGAATTTTGGTTAATTTTCTAAGGTGTGATGAGGGTATGTGTTTCAGAAAAAGACAGTCTTTACCATTCAGGGTAGAAGTGTTATGATATCCATAACTTACTTTCAAATGGTTCATTCAAAAAACTGTATGTTGGGGCCGGCTCTGTGGCCGAATGGTTAAGTTCACATGCTCTGCTGCGGCGGCCCAGGGTTCAGATCCTGGGCGCGGACATGGCACCACTCGTCAGGCCATGTTGAGGCGGCGTCCCACATCCCACAACTAGAAGGACCTGCAACTAAGGTATACAACTGTGTACAGGGGTGTTTGCGGAGATAAAGCAGAAAAAAAAAAAAAAAAGATTGGCAACAGTTGTTAGCCTAGGTGCCAATCTAAAAAAAAAAACAAAAAAACTGTATATGTGTGTGTAGAGAAAGAGAGAAAACTAGTTAAGTGTGGCAAAATGTTAACAACTGATGAATCTGGTGAAAGGTTTAGTGTTCTATTCTTCCAACTTTTTTATGAGCCTGAAATTTTTCAAGGTAAACTTGGGAGCAAAGAATGTCTTTGCTGGGAATTTGCAGTTGGGGTTTAGAAAAGTTAAGCCATTCTAGGTTGGTCATTTAAGTCTGAAAATTGAGGGTTTTTTTAAAGGGAAAAATCTTTAAAAGGAAAAGTAAACCCAGAAGCTGAGGGCAGCTACCTTCCACCGCACGCTTGGAACAGCAGAGAAAACCAGCCCAGACTGAGAGTTGGAAGAAACAGACGCCCTGAATGGTGTAGAAGACAGAGACTTCGCAACCCCAAAGATAGAGAAGACAGAGAGACTGAGAGAGTGGCTCTTGTTTCTGAAGCTTCTGGTTCTTGGTCTCAGTGCCCGAAATAGCTAGCTGCGTGCCTGCCGTTGGGTTTAGGAGGTATTTCTGTACCTAAAGTCCTCTTTAGTGCTTGAACTAATTTGAATTGAGTTTTTTTGTTACTTGCAACCAAGGTACATATGTGTGTGTGCGGTGGGAAGGAGGCGGCAGAGTTATATTTTAACTGAACTTTTTTTATTGTGGCAAAATATACATAACATAAATTTGACCATTTTAACCATTTGTTTTTTTCTTTTGAGGCTGATTAACCCTGAGCTAACATCTGCTGCCAATCCTCCTCTTTTTGCTGAGGAAGACTGGCCCTGAGCTAATATCCATGCCCATCTTCCTCTACTTTATATGTGGGACACTTGTCACAGCATGGCTTAACAAGCGGTGCATAGGTCCGCACCTGGGGTCTGCACCTGGGATCCGAACCAGCGAACCTGGGATGCTGAAGCAGAATGTGTGAACGTAACTGCTGTGCCACTGGGCTGGCCCCCATTTTAACCATTTTTAAGTGTACAATTCAGTGGCATTAACTATCACTTTCAAAAGTTGAAAAAATTGAACAATAAGCCTTCCCTTAGATTGACCTTGTTGGGCAACGTCACCACCATCCATCTCGAGAACATTGTCGTCTTCCCCAGCTGAAACTCCAGGCCAATCAAACCACTCTCCATTCTCCCCTCCCCCAGCCCCTGGCAACCAACACTCTACCTTCTATTGCTATGAATTTCAGTCCTCCAGGTACTTCATATAAGTGGAATCCTACAGTATTTGTCCTTTTGCAACTGGATTATTTCACCTGGCGTAATGTCTTCAAGGTTCATCCATGTTGTACCAAGTGTCAGAATTTCCCTCCTGTTAAGGTGAACAATATTCCAGCATATGGATATATCACATTCTGTTTATCCATTTATTGTTGATGGATTCGAGTTGTTTCCACCTTTGGTGATTGTGGATAATGCTGCTATGAACATGGTGGTAGAGTTTTAAAGATACATGCATGAAGAAAAGTTTGGTGGTCTATATAACCAAATATTAAGAGGAATTATCTCTGAGAAATAGAATTAGAAATGAAATTTTTTAAAGACTATTTTTAGAGCAGTTTTAGATTCACAGCAAACTGAGAGGAAGGTACAGAGATTTCCCATTGACTCCCTGACCCCCTACACATGCATCGATAGCCTCCCCCATTATCAACATCCCCCCACCAGAAGGGACATTTGTTACAATTGATAAACCCATATTGACCCATCATAATCACCCAAAGTCCATAGTTTACATCAGGGTTTACTCTTGGTGTACATTCTGTGGGTTTGGACGAATGTATAATGACATGTATTCATCTTTATGGTATTACACAGAGTATCTTCACTGCCCTAAAACCCTCTGTGCTCCGCCTATTCATGGCTCCTCCTCTCGAAGCCCTGGCTACCACTGATCTTTTCGCTGTCTCCATACTTTTGCCTTTTCCAGAGTGTCATGTAGTTGGAATCATACCATGTGTAGCCTTTCAGATTGACTTCTTTCACTTAGTAATAGACATTTAAGCTTCCTCCGTGTCTTTTCATGGCTTGATAGCTTTTTTTTTTTTAGTGCTAAATAATATTTCATTGTCTGGATGTGCTACAGTTTATGTATCTGGACATCTTGGTTGCTTCACATTTTGGCAATTACGAGTAAAGCTGCTATGAACATGTGTGTGCAGGTTTTCGTGTAGACATAAGTTTTCAGTTCCTTTGGGTGAATACCCAGGAGCATGATTGCTGGATCGTATGGTAAGAGCATGTTTAATTTGGTAAGAAACCACCAAAATGTTTTCCAAAGTGGGTGTACCATTTTGCATCCCCACCAGCAATGAGTGAGAGTTCCTGTTGCTCCACGTCCTCACCAGCATTTGGTGTTGTCAGTGTTCTGGATTTTGGCCATTCTAATACGTGTGTAGTAGTATCTCATTGTTGTTTTAATTTGCATTTCCTTGATGACATACAATGTGGAGCATCTTCTAATATGCTTATTTGCCATCTGAATATGTTCTTTGGTAAGGTGTCTGTAAGGTCTTTGGCTCATTTTTTAATTAGGTTGTTTGTTTTCTTCTTGTTGAGTTTTAAGAGCTCTTTGTATATCTTGGATAATAGTCCTTTATCAGATGTGTCTTTTTCAAATATTTTCTCCCAGCCTGTGGCTTGTCTTCTCATTCTCCTGACATTGTCTTTTGTAGAAAAGAAAATTTTAATTTTAATGAAGTCCAGCTTATTGATTCTTTCTTTCATGGATTGCTCCTTTGGTACCATATCTAAAAAGTCATCCCCATACTCAATGTCATCAAAGTTTTCTCCTATGATATCTCCTAGGAGTTTTATAGTTTTGCATTTAGGTCTATGATGCATTTTTTCTTTTTTAAAGATTGGCACCTGAGCTAACAACTGTTGACAATCTTTTTTTTTCTCCCCAAATCCCCCCAGTACATAGCTGTATATTTTTTAGTTGTAGGTCCTTCTAGTTGTGTATGATGCATTTTTTTTAAATTGAGGTATAATTGACATAACATTATATTAGTTTCTGGTGTACAATGTAATGATTCGATATTTGTATATATTGCAAAATGATCACCACAATAAGTCCAGTTAACATCTGTCACCACACACAGTTACAGATCTTTTTCTTGCAATGAGAACTTTCAAGATCCACTCTCCTAGCTACTTTCAAATATGCAACACGGTATTATTAACTATAATCACCATCCTCTACACTACATTCCCATCACTTACTCATTTTATAACTGGAAATTTGTACCTTTGACCCACTTCACCCATTTCACCCTCCCCCCATCACCTCAGGCAACCACCAATCTGTTGTCTAGATCCACCAGCTCAGTTTTTTTGTTTATTTTTTGTTTTTTAGATTCAACATATAAATGAGATCATATAGTATTTATCTTTTTCTGTCTGACTTATTTCACTTAGCATAATGCCCTCAGAGTCCATCCATGTTGTTGCCAATGGCAAGGTTTCATTCTTTTTTATGTCTGAATAATATTTCATTGTATATATATACACCACATTTTCTTTATCCATTCATCCACCAAAGGACAGTTAGGTTGTTTCCATGTCTTAGCTATTGTAAAGAATACTGCAAAGAACATGTGGGGTCTATGATGCTTTTGAGTTAATTTTTGTGAAGGGGTGTAAGGTCTGTGTCTAGATTCACTTCTGCACATGGATGTCAAGTTGTTCCAGCACCATTTCTTAAAAAGACTATCTTTGCTCCACTGTGTAGCACTTGTCTATATGTGTATTTATGTATATAGCTACGTCTATCTCCAGATGAATTTTTACTTTCATTTTTATGCTTTTTTGGGGTATCATCTAAATAGTTTTTATTATAATGAGCATGCATTGCTTGTATCATTAGAAAAGAAAACTATTTTTATTTGGGGGGAAAATACCATTTTCTGTTCCATAGGTGGTTCCATCTCTGGAAATTATTGGGATAATTGTTTGCATGATGAAACATTTATTCATTGAGCAAATATTTCACTATGAGAGAATGTTGTATTGCTTGCAAAGACTCTGGCTACAACTTGAATGTCCTCTCACCTAACCTCTCCCTATTTTACGATATGAATATTACTGTAACCACATGAAATAACATTTTGAAAAGAAGGAAAAAGTACCATGTCAATGATTTCTTTCTTTCTTGTTTCCTACCAGTCTGTGACCATATCATTTTACCCAATTGTGATCATCTGGCCTTCCTTTTACTTCTCTCTTCTGAATCTATTGTTCATTAATTTAAAACCCTCTGGCATCTATTCATATTTGGGGCATGTACTGCTTTGTGTTAATCCTAAATGCATTTTTCAAGCTTCAGGGGCTACGGTGTGCTGCAGACGGGATCCTGTCTCATTCTTGTCTGTGTGCCCAGCCCCCAGCACAGTGCCTGCCTCCAAGGAGGCCCTCAGTCCGTGTCTGTCAAATGAATGAATGAAAAAGAATTTGTACAGTTATGCTGGTGGGGAGGGGGTGGTCTGTGTGCGTTTAGACTGTGCACGCGCACGAAGCTATGGAATGCAAATAAGAATGTTTCCACCCCAACCCTGAGCCCTGACTCAGAGCCCTCTGGTGCCTTTTGTCTCCAAGCAGCAGGGAATCCAAGCAGAAAATTTACTATTAATGGTTCAATAAAACATTCGGGTCCTGGATGCAGCCCCATGGCGGCCGCGTGGCAGCCTGGAATACAGATGCGCTGCCTCAGGAGGGAGTCCCATTCCCATTTAGTCTTATCTGTCGTTAGGATAGGAGCCTGAACTCCTGGGGCCAGGGCTGGGCACCTCTTCCACATTGGTGGGCAAAGCAACAGAAAAAGGCAGAGCAAAGTTGTGGCCAACCCCAGTTAGTCTCTGCAAAAGTTCCTCTCTTGGAAGACAGCACTCAGTTCTGTTATATATGACACAAGAGGTAAACCACCTATCTTTCCGGGGGAGAAACAATTCCATTATCTTAACCGACCGTGTGGCTTCAGATTTTGTTAGGCACTAGTGTGATTCAATGAGATACATTTTGCAAGTAATTCTAAAGGCGCCAGCTCATGCGGGTGCTGGGTGAAAGCTCTTTGATTGTAACGATGGGAGACAGAGCTGGAAGTACCAGCTGTGTGTGCGTGTGGCCGGCAGAGGCCCAGGGTGGGGAGAGGGCGAGCGGGAGGGGGGAGGTCACGACACGGTTCTTAGGAAATGTCTTTTAATTGATGCAGAAAAATCAGGCTTGGAGATCCATTGTTTTATTTTGCAAAGGACTAAAACAGTTTTCTTTCTCAAAAAAAAAAATAATTAATCTGTTTCATATTTTCCTCTTCCAGAAACACGAAATAGCTTTGGGAAGATAGTCATTTTGCGTGAACAACACAATTTCGTGAAATGGCATTCTGTGAGCTTTAAGCCAACAGCCCTTCGGGGAGAGGGAGGAAGAAGGGGCCCTTCTCTGTCAGGCACAGGCTCAGACTGGCCCTGGTCGTGAGGCCTCTGATGGTGGCGGTGAGGGAGAGAAGTGAGTTTATCCAGAAACAGGAAATGTCAAGGGATCAGGAGATTTTCACGTGACACTGCTGAAAAAATAGAAAGCTTTCAGTGTGGTTGCTTGACTATTTGTATATCTATTTCTAGCGGGATTTTGAGGCTGCAGTCGTCCATACAGAACCAGCCCCAGAGAGACAGATGAACACGTGCAGAGACACTTTCCTGCTTTCTCCAATCAGTAAGTATTAGGGTCAACCCTAGCTTAACACGCCCAAGAGACGGCCTTGAGCATGTCACCCCCTGCGCAGCAATTTTCAACGTCTTCTGATTGCCAGGGTAGAGGTCAAGTTGGTGAGGCCACCACTCAAGGCCTTCTACTGTCTCGCCCGGCCTGCACGTCCAGCCCCTTCTCCTACCTTTCCCTTCTGCAAAGGCTCCTCCACTCCAGCTCCCCGGCCTGTTCCCTGTCTCCTACCCTCCGACATCTCCACCCATCCAGATCTTACCCGTCCTTCAAGACCCAGCTTAAATCTTCCCCAGTGGCCAAGGCTCTCCCACTGTGCCAGGCGTAGGGGATCCACTGCTTTCAGTGCCCACGTCTCTTTCGCTAACACTGTAACAGCCTTATACATCCTTTTCCGTTCTTGCAGCTCGTCTTCCAAACCAGCCTGTGAGCTCTTTGAGAGCAGGGACTTTTATTATATTTCATTGAATCCCCTGCCTATTAATATGCACTCAGTGCATATCAACAAATATTTGGTGCTCAATCAATGCACGTGGGATTGGTTGACCTCGGTGTGCTTGGCACCGTACTCAGCTGGAGAGGAACAGGAGAAAATACAAGTTGGTTCCCTCGGGTGGTTTCCAGTCCTCTGCAGGCAGGACGTGCACCTGGCAGGGATCAGCAGGGGACACACTGTGCCATGCAAACCGCAAATATGAATACCAGCAACTGTCCAGAAAAGTGCTATGGAGGCTCGAGAAGGGAAAAGGACAATTTTTAATTAGTTATAAGAAGTGGTTGCACTGGAGATGGTCTTGAGCGACTATCATTATATTTTTGCATTTGTGTGGTACCTTACAGTTTTCAAAGCCTTTTTATTTGCATTAACTGAATTTATTTACAGTAACTGAATAAATACCATTGTTAGGGATTACTATGCCCATTTTAAAGAAGGAGTTCAAGGTCCTGGAAGTAGGAGTGTTTGACCAAAGTCACGTGGCAGGTGAGAGGCTAGGGCGGGACTCAAATCCAGGTCTTCAGGGTTCAAGTCTAATGGCGACGCAGTGCACCCCACTACTTTGCAACTCTATCATTCTTTGCTTTTAAATTATAATTTTGGAGCAAGGTATCGAATGAAGCAAAATGAAAATGTCATTTAAAAATTATCAGGCAAGCAGCTGTATATGGATTAGATCGAAGAGAGAGAAAGAGAGGGAGAGCTGGGAGCTCTGACAAATGGCAATAAAGATGAACCGATTACGCTTGATAACACCCCGAATACAAAGGACAGGGAATGAGAGAGAAGGAAGACAACCGTTTAGAACACGTAGGCTGTGAAAATGTTATTGCCGACACCGGAATTTTTGATGGGGGTAGCTAAGAGGAATATGGCAACATCCTGTGGGCATCCAGGTGACAGCTGAACAAGAACCTCCTGAAGGCACTGGGAATCCGGCACCGGAAGAGAAGGGGAGATTTGAGCTAGAGAGAGACCTCAGAGTCCCTGCCAAGATGCAGAGATGTGAAAACAAATGAGCTCACATTCGAACTCGTGCTTAACCCAGCAGAAGGACAAGCTGAAGAGGGGTTTGTATCCAGAAGGAGGAACATACATTTATGTAAAGGAAGTCACGGAAAATAAGGATATTGGAGCCACCTCCCAGCATTCAGATATTGACCCCACAGAGGAAAAACTGCACCATCCCACAAAACTTCTCAGGGACCACGATCTGAAGCATCAGGAGTGGCTGGATGCCTTCTTATTCTGAGCATGGCATTCCTTAAGTTTCTGTGATTCAGGACACACCTCCTGGGGTGAGGGGACTCTGCAGACAGAGCCGTGAGAACTGCATGAGTGTTCAGGAACTCTGTGAGGCGATGGCAAAGCAGGACGCACATTGTCAGCTTAGTGTCTGGGGAGACCAACGCCTGGGTCTGGGCCCAGAGGGTAGAAGGAACTCACCATGCACATTAGCCACCCAGTGGCTCATAGTGACCTTTAGTTCCCTTTCTGGGGTTTTATCCTCGTGATTTGATGGGCACAGTATCATTTTCCCCATTCTAGGCTGAATTGCGCCCTCCTCCCACCAAAAAAAAATTGTATGTTGAAGCCTTAACCCCAGCACTTCAGGATGTGACTGTATTTGGAGATAGGCCCTCTACAGAGGTGATTAAGGTTAAATAAGGTTATTAGGGTGGGCCCCAATCCAATAGGACTGGTGTCCCTATAAGAAGAGGAGGTCAGGACACAGACACACAGAGGGAAGACCATGTGAGGACACAGGGAGAAGACGGCCTCTACAAGCCAAGGAGAGAGGCCTCCAGAGAGCCTAACCCTTGATCTCAGACTTCCAGCCTCCAGAACTGTGAGAAAACAAATGTCTGCTGTTGAAGCCGCCCAGCCTGTGGGGCTTTGTTAGGGCAGCCCGTGCAGACTAACATAGCCCCCAATCCTTGTATTTGCCCACAGTGAAGCCCAGCTGCCACTCTGCTGCCCGCTCAGAACCTGTAATGATCTTCAGCATCCTAACATTCTTTTCAAAAAACAGGAGAAACATCATGTCATCTCTGCCTTCTGACTCGAACTTCTCTCTTTCACTTCCAGTCTGATTTACAATTAGCACCTGGTTATGTGCTTTCTAATTCCCTGATTGTCAGAGCCACTACAGTGCACACCGTCCTGGCCACAATTCACTAGCATCCGTCTTGTGCCCAGGCTAGCTTCTCGAGGGCAAGCACACCTGTGTCCAGCTCCCTTTCATCTCACATCACCTAGCACAGCAGGTGGCTGGATACTCTGGGAGGGAAAACCTACACTTGCAAAGGCAATAATTGGCTGTTCACCTTGAAATTGTATTTGCCTAACTCTCCATTTAAAACCCAGCTCTTACAGAACGCTAAAATTCAACTTTCCTCAATCGCCCATAAAGCCCATCCATTTTTGGAAGCAAAGTTGTACAGAAGCACGTGTATCTCTCTCTTTCAAAAATCCGTTTGTGTTCCGATTTAAGGTGTTTTAAAACGTGGAGAGAGTTTGCCCTCTTTGAAAATAAGCAGCAGCTTTTCCAGCTGGGACCCTGCTGGCGTGGTTACTAAGGAGACCAACTGGCTGGAGGCGCCACAGTCAATCAGCGAATTCCAAGCCGCCAAACACTTGATGGTGAGATGCTCTCTACCTGAACGGGGAAAATTGCTGGGTGGCTGGAGGTTCAAGGGGCTCCGCGAGGGAGCCCACCCAGGGCTGCCTTCTTCCCCTTGCACTCCCTCTTGCTGAAATGTCCTGGTGGCTGTTTTAAGAGCTTCTAAATCTGCCTCTAAACTTACCTGTCAGAAGTGAATGGAGTCTAATTCTTGCAGCCCCCGCGCTGGAGCCTCTCCATTGCAAGAGGATGGCAAGCCAGTCTGGGCAGCAGTGAACTTCCACTGCCTCGTAATTGTTGGAAATGAGGCTGTGTGACCGTTCCTCCCCAACGACTTTAATAAATGTATACCGTCAGTCAGGAGAGCAGAGGGCAGCTCTCGGCTCTACGACCTGCCACCTCCCCTGGGGGAAGCCCGAGGACCTCAGCTACACGGGTCAGGGGCCAAGTGCTGAGGAGAAAGCCTGTAAGTCAGCATGAGCACCACACCAAGTGCATGCTTTCTAGTTTCCTCTTGCTTTTCCGAGAGGCAAGGTTCTTCTCCCCGACCCAGCAGTGGTTGTAAACTACCCTCCTGGGTCCATTCCGGCCTCCCCCTCCATGTGTTTCAGGACACAGCCGACCACAGCATGTGGCCTCATTCAACCCAAAGAGAACTTCCAGGTCATTCGGTTTGACTCTTCCCTTTGGTAAATGAGGAAAAAAGTTCAGAGAAGTTAAGTGACTTTTCACTCTTGCTTTTTCTTTCCCTCAAGGAAAGAAAAAGTATTCAGCTACCAAACACCCTAGGAATTACTAGGTGCTCAAAGGCAGGTGTATCATTTCAGACGATTTTCTACTGCGTTAATGGAGAATCCAAATAAGTGGCTTAAGCGAAACACGGTAGATTGAAGTTATCAATGGCTCCTCTCTGTAGCCACCCCCTTTGTCCTGTGAAAAGTCACCACCCACCCTGGCTCTGGACTGGCCTTGCGACAGCCATTAGCCAACAAATGTAGCAAAAGCAATGGCTTAGGCCTCAAGGAATGCTACCCGCTTCGGCTTGTTTCCCTGCTTGACTGTATTTGCTTGTGCGCACACCTCAGCCTTGCTCTGAGACCACGCCAGACCAGCCCGCTGAAAGGACATGAGGGACACGGGAAGGATAAAACACGTGGAGGAGAACGCAGGTGCCCCAGCGGACAGCCAGGCAACCTACCTCTGACTCCACCTGCAGCTGACTGCAGAATGATGAGGGAGCCCAACTGAGACCAGAGCTGTGCTGCTGACCCCTGCCTAAAATGCCAATTTGTGGTATTACAAGCCAGATAGATGGTTTGTTGGTTAAGCTTCTTACTATGGTGTGGCTTGTTATGCAGCAAAAGCTAACTGAACCCTGACTGATATTTGAAATAAATATTTGAGTTTTTTCTCTTCAAAAAAAAATTGGAGTTTGGAAATCCAGGATTGGTATGGCAGCTCCATAGTCATCTTGGGACCAGATGACTACCAGAATCCTTTTCTCTTTATGCTCCATCATCTTTAGCTCATGGCTTCCATCCTCAAAGTTCTTTCACGATCCAAGATAGCTGCTATAGCTCCAGCCATCACATTTATGCTCCAGGCAGGGGGAAGGAGGGCAAAGAAGAGGACTTGTCTAGCTGAATTGGCCCGCTTTAAAAGAGCTTTGCTGGAAGCCCCACTCAATGACTAGCAGATTGACTTTCATTGGCTACCCTTAGCTGCAAGGAAGGGTGGCAAATGTAGCTTTGATTTTCTTCTAGGTGGAGCACATTGCCACCTAGAAGGAAATCAAGGGTACTGTTTAGTAAGGAAGAACAGGGGACTGGGTATTAGGTAGGGAACCTGCAACATCTGCCACCACACGGGGCAATCAAGCTCCAGCCTGGGACCCCAGCATACATCAGGAGGCAAGACTGCCACAAGTCGTGATGACTTCTCAGGTTCAAAGCGGGAGCTTTGACCTGGGGTAACAAAGAGTTAAGGTTCGAGCAATAGAGACCTACGTGGAAAATCATGGGTGTGCGGATCTCCTGGGCCCTTTGGCTGTGAATACAAATGGGAGGGAAGTTTTAATCTTAAAACTTGTTGCTCTTAATCTGGGGCAGGTGCTTGCTTGCTTGCTTTCCATCTATTTTTTCATTAAGATATAATTCGTATAACATAAAATTCGCTATCTTAAAGTGTAAAATTCAATGACTTGTAGTATATTCACTATGCTGTGCAACCATCAGCATTTCCTAATTCCAGAACATTTCCGTCACCCCAAAAAGAATCCCCATACCCATTAGCAGTCAGAGCAGATGCTTTCTCTAATCCTTCTCCACCCATCTCAGATCGATGAGAGAGCTAGACTTACTTCAGCCCCTTGGACAACCCAGACTCAGACCCTGAGATTCTGGAATATTTTTGGATCTTCTTGGGAGAGCCAAGGAGGAGGTCATGGCACAATTCTCCCAGGGCAAGGAAAGGAGGACCCACGAGGACGCTGCAGAAGCTAACGTTCCTGCCTGGGCTGACCGTGAGCTACCCCCCACAGAGAAGGGAAGGAGGCTCCACAGTGAGCCGAGGGGCGTCTTCAGCAGCTTCTGAGACTCTAAGGCAGTTAGCTGTGACACCCTAAGTTACAGCAGCAGCTTTAAAAGCACTCTGATGTGACATGAGATGCTGACGGGGGATTTTTAGATTCAACTGGTATTGTTTAATGTAAAAAGGATAGAAAGCATGCAGAACTCACATTTATGAAAAGTCTCATATGTTTCAAATACAAACAGAATCTCGCTTTTCTGCTCAGAACCATCCTGGGAGGTATTACACCCATTTTAGAGAAGGAAGACCTGAGGTTCGCAAAGAGGAGCAACTTGGTCTGATGGCAGAGCCAGAATTTCAGACACTTCCTTCTGAGTGTGAAGTCTCAGCATTTTACATTGTGCCATGCTGCAGGCACCAATAGACACCTCCTGACCTGGCCTGTGGCAGGTGGAGCCACTCCCGAGTGGCCTAGTTGTTGCTGCCTGTGGGGCAACGACAATAGGAAGGGGCTTGACTCAGCTCAGCTCTGGACTTCTCAGTGCCTGTGGCAGCCGGGTGTGAGCTCCCTCTCCTTCTGCCTGATTCCTATTCTTTACTCTTCAGGCAAAAAGGTTGCTCAAGGAGACTCCAGGGCTGGGGTCTGCCTCACCACTGTCACCAGGAGTCTTTTTTCTGACTGACTTGCCAGAGCTCCCCGTCAGTCCTCGGGTGCCTCTGGAAGCAAAGGGAAGCAGCTGTGGGATCCTGGCTGAACGGAGCCCAGGTAAAGCAGGCTTGAGAGTGGACTGATGGGGAGGGTGGGATGTCACAGGTCTGAGCACAGAGCTGGGGGGCAGCAGCGGCCAGGAAGGATTGTAGGCTCTGCCGTTGGCTTGATTAAGGGGGTCAGTGTGTGGATGTGTCATCGAGGTGGGCAGGGAAGGGGAGGGCTGTGTGTGTGCCGGGGAGGATATATATGCTGGTGTGGCTGATACGAGAACCCAGCCTCACATCCGAAGGAGCCGGCTACTGACAGCTCTCAGGTAGGCAACTGCATGCAAACCCCAGCCCCAAGACAGACTGCCGGGAGCCCCGGGAAGGAGCAGGGCAGCCGGGGCGCTGGCCGCAGCCTCTGTCCTTTGTCCAGTGTGGATCCAGGCTGCTCCAGGCCTCCTGTGAGATTATTTCTTCATTCATTTTATTTTCAGGGCTCGGATGGGGAGTGGCGGGGGGAGGGTTGAGGTTTTTCCTCCTAAAGGGAGATGCAGAAGAAGAAAGAGCTGAACTTGGAGATGAGGAAAAGTTTTGATTCCCCAGATGTGGCACCTACTTTGTCATTGCTATCTGTTGAGGAAAGGTGGCTGTAGGAGTGAGCTCAGAGGAGGGGTAGGCACTTGAAGGGGGGGGCTTGCCTTTCAGGGCAGCCCTCGGGATGCCCCCCACCCCTGGCACCCTTGTGAGTGATTTCTCTGTGGCTGACTTCCTCTTTCCTTCCCGCATAGTGTGTTCAGGCTGGTTTTCAATGTATGACTGAACTTAATTTGGATTTAGGTTTTTAATCCTGAGGGAATCGAATAGAAATTGCTAATAATGAGGTGGGGACAAGTCGCACCCGGGGCGTTGTGCTCCACCAGCACACTGCTGAGTGCGGTCGCTGTGTGTGAATTCCACATCGATTTCTGCAGGGATGACCTTGGTTCCCAGACCCTGAGTTATTTGGAGGTCTATTATCTTTCTCTGCATCTTTCTCCTCCTCCCCATCTCTCCCACCTGACAGTCTCTGCCCGGGTGGAATACGTTCAGAAGTCATCCAAACTCTCTCTTGCTCTTCCTCAGCCTCCTTCTCTTTCTCCCTCTCTTTGTGCATCTCTCTCCCTTCATGTCTTGCTTCCCCTCCCTCCATTACCCATCCCCTTCTCCCCCCATTTCACTCTGAACATGGGCAAGTTCTAGGGGAATTTCAAGTAAGGCAGGATGATGAGGGAAATGGACTATTTAAAGCAAGCTGCTTTGGACTTGAATACCCTGATCCTGGGCTTAAACATCTGTGTTTCGCTTCCTCGAGCAGCCCATAATTGCCCCAATTATAACCAATAACATTGTTCGGCAGATGAACAAAAGATGAGCTTTGCACGGCATTCGCCAGCAAGCCTAAACCAGAGTTTTCAACATAGAGAGGAAAAGTAACTGCCTGGCTTCTTATCAAAACCTCCCAAAGAAATTGCTGCTCTTTCTCACTGCCTGTGGGTGGCTGCTGCACGCACGCTCCTTTTTCACATTTATAAAGTGTGGCAGGGAAATATTCGATACACTTCCACTGATGGTGTGATACCTTTAATAAAAAGGATTAGCGTCCATTTGGGCTTGCTGGGTCTTCTGTAGGGGAGGGTCTCAAGCGCTGCCTTGTAAAGGAGCAGCCTTCACCGTTCCACGTACTGACCCTCGAGGGCGCTGTGGTGCAGCCTGGGGGCGGCTTCTGGGTGCAATTTTGTTCTCCGCAAGGCGGTAGCCCCTGCTTTATCAGCTGAAGGCTGAGGGTACTCGGGGATTTAGAAAATGCAGGAGATTTTGCCTTGTGAATGAAGGGAGTAATTGCAGCATTAGGCTCCTACCCGTGCTCTCTGGAGCCTATGACAGGAGCTGTCACAAAGCTAGTCTGTATTCAATCAATCAGGTGTTTATCATCTACACTCCACCAAGCAGGGGAGGCGCGCGGGGGCTTCGGGGGGATTCAACAGAGGTGATAATAACAGCCCTTTACATTCGTACAACGATTTACATCTTAGCGCTTTCACACCCATTATCCCCGGCGGCAGCCCTGGGAGGTGGTGTCATTATCTCCGTGTTGCAGTCGAGGAGACTGAAGCTGAGAGGTTAAATAATTTCTTCAGGGCTGGCAGAGAGAAGACTGAGTCCCGTCTTCCCTGCTTCAGCGCCTCTCCCGCTTCGGGTCGGGGGTGCTTACAAACTAATGGAGTGGGGGTGGGGCAACACAAACAGTGAAACAATTAGAGGACCAGGCAAGCCTGGGTGTAATTAAGTCCTAACGGGCGTCGTCCAGACAGCGGGTACTGGAGGAACTCGGGGGAAGGAGCGCTGGCTTCAGGTTCCGAGGATTCTAGTGGGGCAGAAAAGGAGGTAGAACTTGGATGGGTCAAGGGCTTTGGAGAGGGAGGGGGCTACTAGGACGAAGGCACAAAAGGTGGGCAAAGGAATTGCCATTTATTGAACCTACTGTGTGCCAGGCAGTGAGCTCAACTTGTCTACATGGTGCTAATACACATATGCACACGCGAGCGCACACACACACACACACACACGCGGGGTAGAGATGTGAGGTTTAGGGTAAGCGTTCTATGGTTTTATCAACGTGGTTCACTGAGCCTCATCCCCCAGCCTACAGGGCCCAGAGCCCAGGAAGGAATCTTTGAAATCTTCTTTTCTGGTCTGGATGGAGCTCCCTATCAGCTATCCTGGGCGGGGGGGGGGGGGGGGGGGGGGAGGGGGGGGAGGGGGGGGAGGGGGGCCGGGCGGGATGGGCCCTTCTCAGAAAAAAGGAGTCATCGTGACAACAGCTTGCAGTGGCCTGAATGGTTGGGAACTCATTAGGCAAACTGGATTTTCTAAACACTTTTATTTAAATGTCTATAGGTGTTCCCACTATCTAACATGAAGGTTTCCTTCTAACCACAAACTAGCTGTGAGATTTGGGGCACTCCAATTTGAGGGACAACCTGATTTTCTGGGCAATTCCCTAGTTAGGCTACGATCACATTCAGTCTTGACTTTCCATGTGTCCTGTGGTTTTTCAAATACTGGCTGCTGCGTCGGCATGGCAGAAACGCAGCATGGCCAGCTCTGAAGGCCCTGGCTTGGCGGGGAAGTGGAGAGCTTGCCTCCGAGGAGTCCTGGGTCTCGTGAAAATGTTGCTGGATCACACATACACCATCCAGGGCTCTGCCTTCCACCACAGCTCAGAGCCAACCGCCCCTCTTCTCTCACTTGTCTCTGCACTTCCCCGCCCCCACTCCCCATTCAGCTTTTCATTCATTCAGCCAAGAAACGTGTGTGGCATTCCTGATAGGAGCCGCGCAGTGCTGAGAGCTGGGAAGACAGACCCGTCAGACTGTCCTCAGCTTCCTCAGAACTCACAGTGTCGTCACTAGATGTTAGCAAGTCTAGGCCAGTGGTCCCCAGAAGGGACGTGGGTGCCCGACGATCCACCGGACTTCAGGAAATTGAGGCTTTATTTTTTATGTTGTTCTCTTTCTTAATTTGCACTCTAGTTGGTTTTATAATGTATACAACCTACAAATAAATAAATTGGGAATTTGTGCTGAAAGCTGATTGCTGGAGGTATACAGTTAAAGAAGCGTGAAGATTATTGGTCTAGATCCATGGCTCTTTTGCTCCTCTGTATTTTCTAATCTTTTTGAAAAGAACGTTGAGTGATTTTATTATAAAAGTAAATAAAAGCTTTTAAAAATCCATTTTAACAGGATACGTGGCCCCGTTGGCTTTGAGCAGAAGATCAAGGTTAAGAGTGATACATTTCCACTCTTTCTTTGTGGCAGCCTGAGAGGAGATGTATCTGTGGCCCCTCCAGGCCCTCTCCTGAGCCCCCAGCTGGCCTGCTCTCCTGGCCTCTGCCCTGTGCTGCCCTGAAGCTGCTTGCTCGTGAAACCCTCATCTTCTCTCCCTCTTCCCTCCTTCCTTCTTGCTTCCCTTTACCAGGAAATCACAAATATCTGGCCACTTATAAAATCAAAAATATTCACTATCTCCTCCAACTGCCTCCTTTTGGAGAAGGAGAAACTGAGGCCCAGAAAAAGAAGGGGCCTTGCTCAAGATGCCCCGGGTAGCGACAGAGCCCGAGCTAGCAGCTGGGACTCCCGTTTCCCTCCCAGGACTCCAGCTCGTTCAGCGCTGCCCAGCACCAGGCCTACCTGGTCTGTGGAGGGAACTTGCTTTGGCCTCCACCTCCTCTATGCCCATTCCCTCCTTCCAGGTGGAAATTTAGAGCAGAAGAGGGACCTTTTTCAACGTAAGTGTATTAGTCAGAGGAGGAAAAGAAACTCAAGAGGCCTCCCTCAGTAATAGCTCGTGAAGAAGTAACAGCTCTGTGTAGGAGGCCTATCTGCAACGGGTCAAAGAAGAAGTAACAGCTCTGTGTAGGAGGCCTATCTGCAACGGGTCAAAGAAATGAGGCGTGTGAAAGACAAACCCCCGTGCTGGTGGGCAATGAAAACTTCCTCTGAACTGGGGAGAGGCAACAATAAAGAGATTGCTATCAGAGGAGCAGGAAGCCCAGAGTTCAGATCAAAAGGAGGTCCTTAGAATGAATTCACCCATGCAAAGACTGCCAGATAACTGCAGAGACCATTGAAAGCATGAGCCTGGAAATCAGATGGGTTTGTCTCAGGGCTGCCACTCTAAGTTCTCTCTCCTCCGTCAAGCCTCAGTCTTCTAAACTGTAAAATGGGGATAATAGCATTTACCCCACAGGATGGATGCTAAAGCAGCTAGCCCAGTGCCTGGCACATAGTAGTCTAAATAGTTACTATTAAATACAAAGAGACAGTCTCAACGAGATTCCACCAGAATTTGCCAGCCTTTCAAAGCAGCACCAGTGTAGGGAGTTTAGTTTCCCAGAACATACGATTTGGCATCAAAATACCTGAGTTTGAGTCCGGGCTCTGCTATTTATAAGCTGGATGATCTTGGCAAGTTGCCTAACCTCTACGAACTTACGTTCATCTCAAAAGGGGGATAATATTAACCCTGGATATAGGGTTGTATGTGGATATAAAAGTCTTTTGTAACCTGTAAAGAACACTATCTACACATGTGGTTCATGAGAAGGATGGGGACGCACACACCTCTAGCGGGAAGTCTGCTCCTCTTCCCTTCACCACTAAAAGCACCAAAATTACAGGCTCTCTCATAGGTAATAAGACAAAACTCAATTAACTTTTAGCTTCAGCTAAAGCTTCATACGTAATTCTCCAAACAGATAAACAACTAATTATATTGCCCTTAGAAGCAAGATTACATGCAAATAGATTAAGGCTGAAACACAGTGGTATGTTTATAATTTATAAACAGTGAGGCACAATTAGATTTATGAGGTGTCATTACTGAACTAAAAGGTAATTAAACGTTTCTTTATTCAGTACGAGATGTCCAGATTATAGAAGTGTTAGCTGAGCTTGGCTCACCAGTGAAATGCAAGCCATAAAATTCAAACACGTTCAGGGAAGTTTTATTTACTGATGGTCAGTATCGTACAATAAACAACAACAACAAAAACCTGTTGTTACCCCCAGTTTGCAGTAGAGAAGACTGAAGCTCTCAGAGGGGAAATACTTGCCCAAAGTCACAAAGTGTAAAGATCAAACATAAATATAACCCGTGAATTAACTAATTACTTGCTTTCACCTTAATTGGCATTAACTTATAGACAGAGCAACAAAAAAAGCACATAGATGTTGTCAAGACTTCTTAAAAATGAAAAACTTCTATTGAGTTTTCAATAAACTTCCAAATCTAACCTAACCTAGAACACAACCATATCAAGTGTTGCGAGGAGCATCCAAAAGTACAAAATGTTGTCCTCTTTTTAAAGATAATTACATATATTTTGAGCTTTCATTTATATTAATCTCATGTAAATATCACAAACCGCCAGTGAGATAGGACTGTGCTGTCATTCCCATTCTAAGGACTCTTTGAATTGCAGAGGAGAATGAATAGCGTTGAGTATGGATGGTTTTTAAATAATGGGTGGGGTCACCTGTTAAAAGTGAGGGGTGGGAGCTAGAGAGGGAGCGAGGTGGGAAAGTGGAGGAGAGGCGTACCATGGACTAGTGCGGAACCAAAGAAGGCCCACACTTTACATGCAAGAAGGCTACCAAATCGAACACATGCTAAATGTCCCAGGAGTTCATTTTCTTTCTTCACCTCACCCTAAAAACCCGTTTACCCAGAATTTGAGATAACAAGTATCAGTCAATCCAGCAAACATTTCCCGAAAGTGCAAGTTGCCCTGGTTAACGAAGTTCATGAAAAACCTCAGCCAGAGAGCATTTCATTAACATCTGTCACCACTTATCAGCTCAGCCTATGCAAACGTTCTGGATTGCGATTTTGTATTAGGAAGGAAAGGCAGCAGTTTCTTCTCCTCTCCTTCCCTTTCTTCTGTGACATACAGGCACTGCCATCATGTGGCCGTAAAGAGCACAGCCATGCCATTCGGGACAAATTCTACAAAAATGTCTCCTGACTAGAAAAATTGAAAGTCAGTAGAACAAGAAATATAAAGGCAATTCTCAATGTAAACAAAAGGCTTATTAAGGTAGTCCTAAATTTAAGACATTTGCTTATATGGTGGCTGTTTGGAACTCAAGATTCATTTTCTCTTCAAAAGAACCTGTAAGAGGGGGCTGGCTCCATGGTCGAGTGGGTAAAGTTCCGCACACTCTCCTTCGGAAGCCCAGGTTTGCGGATGAGGGTCCCGGGCTCAGACCTACTCCACTCGTCAGCCATGCTGTGGAGGCATCCCACAGACAAAATAGAGGAGTATTGGCACAGATGTTAGCTCAGGGCAAATCTTCTTCACCAAAAAAAACGGACCTGTAAGTGGTGATGAGCTTCCATAGCTTGTCTACCAACACCTAATTAACCTGTACAAACTTAGCATATAGCACTATTCCAACCATGCCTCACAGCCGTTTGTAACACATGTGGAAGTTCAGCTTAGGATGGCATCTTGCCTTGCCCTGAAACAAAACTAGTTCATACGCCTCCCTTCTCGAACTGAACAATTAGCTAACGGAAGCTTTGTCAGTGACATAGGTCCTGAAGTGGCTCCCGTGCTATGAGCATCCCGGCCCCCCAATGAGGCAGAGGCTCCTAGACACTCCTCAACCCTACACTTGCTAAGGAAAAGGAAGATGGCTCCTGAGATACTCCACTGTCATTTATCAAACATTTTTAGCATCTTCTAAGTGCCCTGTGCTGGGTGACAGAAAGACAGAGGACCATAGAACATGATCTCTGCCCTTCAGGAAGTCACAGCCAGTAGGGGAAATAGACACATAGTCCAAGCTTACCGTGCAGCGTGATCAGTGCCCTGCGAGAGACAGTGATCGAGTTATAGAGTGAAGGCTCTGTGTGGGCTCTTGCTTTTCTATAGTACTTGCCATGTGCCAGGTGCCATTTTAACTCCTTCAAACATTAACCCATTAATCGTCACAAGAGATAGGTTCTATTACTGTCCCATTTTTACAGATGAGAAACAGAGGTTGAGTTGCAGACCTGGGATGTGAACCCAGGCAGTCTGTAGTGACGAGCAGATGAGAAAATGCTAATCATGACAACTCTGTGACAAAGATGTGTTGTGCCTGGTTGACAGGCAGGCCCCTGAGTCTCCCCTGCTTCTGGCTAGGATGTGCTGCGTCCCAATGCTGCAGAAGCAGAGGAGATTCATCTAACGCAGACCAGGATTGGAGATGGCTTCCCAGAGGGCATAAGTCTTGAGGTGTGTATGAAGTATCAGTTAGAGACAGACGTTCTGGGCAGAAGGAAGAGCAAGTGCCAAGAAGTCCTTTCACCAAGGCATTAAGGACCCAGTAGAGCTGGGAATTATACATGCTTCACTAGGACGAGAGGAGGCACAAGGGCGAGTGATGGGAGACGAAGCTAGAGAAGTGAGCAGGAGCAATGCTGAGTCCCAACGCGGGTTATAGAATTATTTTAAGTGAGAAGTGACATCATCCAATTTGGAGATGGCTTGGTGGGAAGCCAGATCATTAGGCAGACTAATTAGGAGGCTATCACAGTAACCAAGGCAATAAATCTCAAGTAAGGTACTGGCCCTCGGGATAGAGAAGAAAAACTGCGTTTGAGATATATTCATTTGTATAGATGCTCATGTGCCTCAGCCTGGGACTCTCATAACCTGTAGGGTAAAGCTCAAACCCTTCAGGATGGCAAAGCAGACCCCATTCCTCTGGATCAAGCCTCTCTTTTGGCAGGGGGCTTCCCTTAGAGAGTGCAGGCAGGTGGCCCCAGCACACCAGCCCGCTCCCTATCCCCTCACAGGCTATGGTTCTGACTCCTCTATGCCTTTGAAAAGGCTGCTTCCTGAGTCTCTCAGATACCCCCTTCCTTGTCCTCTTGGCAAACTGTTACTCGTCATTCAAAACCCATCTCAAATGTCACCTCATTGACTTAAACACTGATTGAGCATCTGCTAGTCGACATCCTCTTGGTATGAAATGTTTAGATGATGCACAAGAGCTGGGGTGGTCTCTCCATATGGCCACTGGGTGACCTCAACTGCAGCATCCCCTTCCTCCTCCTATTGACTTGCTCCATTTCACATCCATCTTCTACCAGTGCTTCTCAAACTTCAGCATCTGCACAAATCACCTGAGGATCTGGCTAAAAAACACAGATCTAGAATCAGTGGTTCTAGGGTAGGGCCTGAAAGTCTGCATTTCTACCAAGATGCCAAGTGATGCTGATGATGCTGCTCACACACTGCATTTGAGCAGCAAAGCTTATACTTTTCTCAGTATAGTCTGGTGAAAAAGCCATCAAGGCAATTATTTTTGTTTTCCTACACTGAACTCTTTTTTTCGGTAAAATTTACGTACAGTGAAATGCACAGAATTTAAATGTACAATTCAATAGTTTTTGGCAAATGTATACACCCCTGTGACCTACAGCCCAATCAAGAATATTCACAACATGTCTAGAAAGTTCCCTTGTTCCCCTTTTCTCTAAATCCTCCAAGTAAAGATGGTTCTACAGGACCCAAAATGATGCAGTCCAACGAAATAGCTTTCTGATCCAGGAGGCTTGATCACAGGATAAATGTAAAGAGGAAGAGGAAAAACTGTGCATCTTTCAGGCCATCCTGCACAAAGAATATAAACTACTGAGCTAACTAACTAGTCATCATTAGAGCTATCCCCTTAGAATAGTTTCTTTGTTCATTTTTCAATAAATAACTCCACACACCTTGTTCTGTGTTTTGCGTGGACGAGCAAGGTGAACATAGCACTGGCCGTGTGCTCAGGAAGCTAGCTCACATCTAGCAGGGGAAATGGACAAGCAACTGGCAGAAGCCTCCAGGAAGAGCACATTCTGGGACGTGGGTCACTCCTGGTCGGGGCTGGGGAGGATGAGACAAGGTACATGAGTCACTCGTAAATCTCATGTTTGACACATCTCACTCTTGCAAGGCACTTTACAAAACTTTCCTTGCGGATCTCATCTCATCTTTGCAACAGCCCTGTGACAAGGCAGGGACCACTATTCCCCTTTTATAGCTATGAAAACTGAGACTTGGAAAGGTTGTCTTAAGGTCACACACTGGTAAGCTGCGAAGTGAGGCCTGTAGCTCCCCGGAAGCACTCGTGCATGTCAAGGCCAGCCGGGTGGCAGGAATCGCAGAGGTGTGCTCTCCCCAGGAGCCCAGACACTAGTCCCTGCATGACCATTAGGCCTGGCTGCAGGAGCAGACCACCTGTGCCCTTGACAATCCATTTCCTCCTGGGAGGTGAATCTTGGGCCCTCACACCGTCCCCTCCAAAGAGTATCTTTCTTGCATCCCCTGTGCGAGGGCCCCCAGCCCCTACTGGCCCACACAGAATGGCTGTTCTAACTGCCACCCACCCTCACTTGTGTTTTAGCAACTGGCTCCCGGCTCCTGCACCATGAAAATCCTGCTTTGTGACCTCCTGCTGCTCAGCCTCTTCTCCAGCGTGTCCAGCAGCTGCCAGAAGGACTGCCTGGCCTGCAGAGAGAAGCTCCACCCAGCTCTCGACAGCTTCAGCCTTGGGGTAGGTCTGGGAGCATCGCTGTCTTCTCCCCTCTCCCTCCTCCAGAGCAGATCCAGAATGAGAAACTAAGGCCTCACCTAGAGGTCATGTGACTCACCCGGTGTCATGTGATCAGCAGGAAACAGACGCAGGACTTGAGCATTTTCTGAACACAAACCCCGTCATCTTTCCACTTTACCACATTCAAATAAAGACCTGCCCATGCTGCCATTTTGTTCTCATTATTAAAATAATGTATACGCATTTTAGAGAATTTAGCGAATTCACGGAAGTATAAAAAATGAAAATTAAAATCACCTTTAAACTCACTAGAGAAAGAATCCTAGTTTTTTCACTTGCTACATTATATCAGGATAATTTTCCTGTGTTATTAAACATTATTTTAAGTAATTTCTTTCTATGAATATAGTATAATTTAACCATTTCCCTCCTGTTGAGTATGTATGTTGCCCTCCATTTTTTGATATTATAGATAACTCTACAATAAATGCCTAAAGCCCGCTTATATTTTAAATTTTGAATTTGAGGTGCAAGTCCTGCATTAAATTTCTTTTCATTAAGTAAGGTACTTTCTCAACTGCTTTCATTTCCGTCTAAATAGTTACTCCTCTCCTATCGAATCCAATACAACAATTATTTTTTCTTTATAGTCTGAAAAACTTTTTTCAAAAGATGCCATGTTTCAAACTCCTCAACCTTTAAAAACAACTGAAAGTAACTACTGTTCCTTAAGGCAAATGGACAAATATAGAAACCAAGCATTCGTGTTAGGCTAACGCTCTAAGGATGAGCAGACGCAGCCCCGACAGACCCAAACACCAAGCTCTTCCTGCACTGGCTCCGGCTTCTCTTTGGAACAAACATCACCCCTGACTGTTAAGCACTAGTGACCTTCCCAGCCCCTTGGACGCCATGACCTTGGGTTGCCTTGTACTGAGAAGACGGAGGCCAAGAAATACAAATTCTTTCCAGCCTCCTTACCGCCACCCTGGGCTCTGTCTTTGTCCTCCCCACCTGCCTCGTCTGTGCTCCTGCCCCTTCTTCCTCCTCCTTCCTTTGTACCCTTGATTTTCCTGCTGAGCATTCTCCTTCCTTTTCCCCTTCCGCCGCTTGCTCTTTCCTTCCCTTCGTTGTCATGTTTCTTGAAAGATTGCAACTTTGACTCACTCACTGCTTTCTCGGAAGTCACCAGCAACTCCTAACCACTGAATCCTGGGATCGATTTGCTCCTTGCCCTCTCTTGGCAAACTTGCCTGGCTCTCTTCTCCACTCTGACTCTCCTTTTTCTGCCTCCTGTGGGGCTCCTGTTCCTCTCCCTACCCACTAAACATAAGTGATCTCCAAGATTCCCTGCTTCTTACCTCTATGTACTCTCTCCCTCTGAGATGCCATACCCATATCCCAGGCCTTTGGCTCCCCTCAGGTGACACAGAACTCCCAAAGGTACACTCCTCCCTTCCTCTCTCCTGGGCTCCAATCACTTTCCACACTTCCCACGAAATCTCGCCTTCCTTTCCTGGCCTTCCCTCTGCTCCTGGAACTAGCCCTGCCATCTTGTGCGAGCCTCTCCCTCCTCCCTCAGCTAATAAATCCCCCTCATCCTTCAAAACCAACATTAAGTTTCACCTCTTACAAGAACACTTTGCTGATTCTCCACCTGCCCTCAATAGAGCCAGCCTCTCCATCCTTTGTGCTCTGCAGATACTTGTATTTGCTAGTCCATCTCTCACCATTAGGTGCGCGCTTCCTTTTCTGATGGTTCTGGGGATCCCAGCGTGTAGCACAGTCTGTGGTACAGAGAAGTGCTCAATAGGCATGTCCTGTGGAAACGGTAAAATTGCAAGACCTTTCATCTCCGATAGGTATGTACATCCACAGCAGACACTGCAGAGATTTTTACGTTGGTGTCTTTGGAAACCAGTAAAGAATTTGGACCATGTTTCCATTTCTCCATAGCATCTTAAATCTCTGGGTTTAACACTGTGAGTTACTTCTTTGAAACAAGTTAGAAAATGGCCAGTTATAGCCTCACAGTGAAGGATGAACCCCTCACAGTGCCTGCTGACCCCCAGGGGACCTGGCTGCCTGGTTGTTTGGTTTCTAGTTTGTATTCACTTTTAATCTATTTTTAAAAGTTTTATGAAATGCCTAAAATGTAGGCAACCACATCTCATCTCCAAATATCACAATCCTTGGGTCTGTCCACTCTGTGAATGATGGGGGGACTCAGATATTTCAGCCAAGGCCACCTTCCCAATCCCTCCATGAAATTATGCAAGCCCGAGCTATTCCCAGAACCCTCTGGACCCTTGGCTTCATCAAGAATTTCTTTATTTCTCACTCCAGGTCGATTAGGTATGGTCCAAGTATGGCTGGCTTTTTGTTAGACTATAATTTTGGTCAGTAAATGACTCGCACACCCAAACCCACTGCAATGTCCTGGGCTTTCACCTAAATATGGATGGTACTTACCCCATCAGCTTAAGTAGAAGAAACTAGATTCACTGATTTGCTTAGAGACAAAGCAGAAGGTAACCCCCAAGAAAGATCTGTGGAAATTTATTTAAAACTTCTTAAAGCTCTATTAATAGCAAAAGAACAACTTCTGGTCACGCTTTCTATCTTCATTATGTGAAAACTCAGTGGTTGATTGGCAGTAGGAGTTCCTTACACGTTTTTCTTTTGCACTATTCATCTGCTGGCCTGTTCGTGTCAGCCCTTGGGTATTCTAGCAGCACCTCCTGAAGGAAACAGCTCCCAAATCTCTCTTGGTCAGAAGTGGTTTCATTCTTTAGTAGCAGAAACTTGACAATCTCAGTGACCTTCTTCTGCTCCTTCCTAAGGGCTCCTGTGCCTGTTTCCCTAATCTTTGATCCCAGACATCCAAATGGCCCTTTGCTCAGTTTCTCCACAAGCCCAGCTTTACAGATCAATTTGGCACCAATCTGAGACTTCCAGATGCTCAACCGAACTCTGGCTTAATATAGCAATGCCATCAGCGTGGGCTGTGAAAATGTGTTCAGCTCACTTAATAGACCATTAACCCATCTCTGTAAAGAGGCTGCTGGGTCCCTCAGACCAGAGGGTTACGCATTAAGCTCATATGTCCATCTGGTGCTACAAATGCTCTTGTGAATTTGGATTCCTCATATTTGCCCAAAATTTTCTCCTAAATCGAAAGTTGAGATGATTTTGTTACTACCTAATTCATCTAAACAGTATGTCAAGTCTCCATACAGGCTATGCATCTGGTTTGATCACAGAATTTCATTTTCTTGGATTGACACACAATCTAATTACCATCTGGGCTTAGAAACCCAGGGGCTCACAGATCTCATAGCCTCTAGGTTTAACAACTTCCACCTGTTCCTGTAAATTGAAGGAGCAGAACAACTCAACAAGCATTGGGGGCTCCAATTCTGCAAAGATTGGACCGATTGTGCAAAGGTCCATTTCAGCTCCAAAATTCTACACTTCTGCTGGATTTCCCAGAGCTACCCTGCTTTCCTGCTTTCTCTTTGACTCTGTAGAGTAGGGTTTCTCAGACTCACCACCGTGGACATTTTGGGCTGGATAACTCTTTGTTGTGTAGGGGGGCTATCATGTGCATTGCAGGATGTTTACCAGCACCTGTGGCCTCTGCAGTAGCATCCCCCATGCCCACCATGTGACAACCAAAAATGTCACCAGACTGCCAAATGTCCCCAAGGGGGCAAAATCGCACCCACTGCTATAGAATAATAACGCAATAGGATAATTATCTGAAATAACATACTACAGATTGGTTCTACGTGATTTTCTTCAAAGTGTTTTAGGAGAAGGCTAAGTACAGACCCCAGTGACCCTTTGGAAGAATCTCTGACCACTGTGTTCCATGATGGCTTCTTCCTCCTCAGAGCTTGTTCCAAAGCAGAATTTCTCAGCATTGTCCAGCTTCAGAATCACCTGAGGGTGCTTGCTACAAATGCAAATTCCTGGGCCCCACCCTTGGCTTCTGACTCGGAATCTCCAGGGGTGTGGGCTAAGACTTTGCATTCTAACAAGCTTCAGTAGTGATTCTTAAAGAACACTCCAGTCTGCAGCTATCGTTGTTCAAAAGTCCGCCCTCTTCATCTGTGGAAGTTGCCCACGATTCTTTCATATCCAATGACATTGTGAGTGTGAAAAAGTGGTTTCTCTATGTACCTCTGCCGAGTTGGCACTGATGATGTGTTAGTTCTGCCAGCATCTCTGAGGAAAATCCAAACGGAAAAGACTTGCTCAGAACAGCCACAGCTTGAGTATCAGTAGGTGCCAAAACCACCGCCTCTGGCTAGCAGGTGGGCTTGGCAGAGGGTGCTCCTTGGAAGCCTTACCAGTGAAGGTAAGTGGTACTCCCATCGGATACTGTCTCTTTCTCTTCTCTGGTCCAGCAGAAAATGAGCAACTTTCCCATCAGAACCTTACCTTTTGTCTCAGGATCCTTATTCTCTCGTTAATTTCCATTAATCCGTATTGCAAGCACACAGAGGACATTGAGTAGGAGATGTTCTGGGTTGGGACTCGAAACTTTTGAGCTCTTGTTCGGGTTATACTGTTTTCTAACAGTGTAGTTTTGGACACATTACTAAACCTCCTCCTAAGATGCAAACATGGACTACATCAGTGACTTCCAAACCTAGGCAAATTTCAGAATTACCTGAACTTTGTAAAAATGTTTTAAACTGTGGTTCTATTCCTCAGGGATTTAGCTGGGTTTTGAAATTCTGTGTTTTTTAAAGTTCTGCAGGTGATTTGGATTCACACCCAGGTGTAGGAGCCATTGAACCAGGTGTTGCCTAAGGGTCCTCCTAGCGCTAGCATTCTATGCAACGCTTTGCTGCTACACAAGAAGAGTTGGGGCTGGTTCCCAGTATGGCTAGTGGGTGACTTCAGCTGCAGATCCCATCCTTTCTCCTGTTGATTCCATTTCTCATCCTCAGTATGGTCTCCACTTCATATCCCAGGTATTAGGTGGCTGGAATGCATATAGACTCTCCCTACAGCACAACTTACAGCCAAGTAAAGAGGTCCTTAGCCTGGAGTCCATGGGTTTATAAATCTATGAGCCCTTGGCCAGCCCCATGGCCGAGTGATTAAGTTCACGTGCTCTGTTTCACAGGCCCAGGGTTTTGCCAGTTAGGATCCTGGACACGGACCTATCACCACTCATCAAGCCATGCTGAGGCGGCGTCCCACATAGTAGAACTAGAAGGACCTACAACTAGAATATACAACTATGTACTGGAGGGCTTAGAGGAGAAGAAGAAGAAAAGAAAAGCAGATCTATGAACACTCTAAAATTGTATGCACATTTGACATGAGTGTGCATTTATATGGTCAAAGGGTGGGTCCATAGCTTTCTTTAGATTCTCAAAAGAGTTCATGACCCACAAAAGGTTGGGAACCCTGGTCTAATGCGAAAGACAAGTAATTAGGTAAACAGAGAGTTGTACAGGGTGACAAGTATGACATCAGAAGCCTTTACCAAGTGCTGGGGCGGGGGATGGGGCGAGTTCCCATTGCAATAAGCTGAAACTCCTGTTCTTTCGGAGATTCTCTTTCTCGTCCTTTTTCTTTTTTAAAAGAATTTTCTCTTTTTCACACTTAGCTAAGCATAAGGTGACTTCTTAACTGATTCGACTCAGGTTGACAAATCTCTGTTAAAACCCCACTATTTACTAGATGCAGAAGATTCCTGTAAATGATCTTAGCATGAGTAAGATGAGGTCTCTAATTTGCCATAATCTGCCTTGTGAGGTATTATAATTATATTAACCACATAAATTTCCACAAGAGCAATACAAAGTTCTGTGGGAACACAGAGGCAGGAGAGAGCAATTCTGGCCAGGGAACTAGAAGAAGGTGTCATAGAGGAGTCACTCTGGAGCTTGGCTGGCCCCAAAGGATGGATGGAAGGAGGTCATTCCCAGCGGGAACATAGTGAGAAAAGGCATGGCAGGGCCAGGGGTAGGGGTGCAGTGAGGAGGAATCAGAAATAAGACTGAAAGATGGGCTAAGACCAGATGGCGGAGGTACTTGAATGCTCCACTCAGGGGTCTGGAGTTGTTTTTTGGACAAAGACAAAATATTGGACAGTTGTGGGCTAGTAATGATGTGACTAGATCTATTCTTCTGGAAGACTATTCTGCCAGCAGCTGGGGTCAGAGATGGGGCAATCAGTTAGGAAGCCACTGCACCCTAAGAGGTACTTAGGCAGAGGGAATGGAAAGGAGGGGCAGGCTTACATACTGGTTGGATGGCATAATGGGAGTCGGGAGGAGGGAGACGCTGAGGATATGCCCAGATATTCTAAACCCAAGTCAACTGGGGAATAAGGTGACATTCAGAGACAGACACAGAGAGACTGAGCAGAAAGGCAGACTTGGGGTGGGGAAAGTATATCAGATAAGAAGCAAATTCACCTGCTAGTAACAGAAACCTAAAGTAACAGTGGCTTAAATATGACAGATTGGATTTCTCATAAAAAAAGTCGGGAGGCAGGCAGTTCAGGGCTGGAATAGCAACTCCACTCCATCACCAATGTCCCAGATTCATTCTCTTTCTGCTTTACCTGTAAATGGCTGCCATCCTCATATGGCTTCTATCCTCTGAGTCACCTCTTGGTTTCAAGATTGCCAATTGAGCACCAGCCAAAATGTCCACATTCTAAGCAGGAGGCTGGAGGAAGTGGAACGATGTTCTTCCTAGCTAAGTCAGCCCCCTAGTTTCCCGGAAGTCCCACCTGGTCACTTCCATTTATATGTGTTTGGCCACCTCTGGCTACAAAGGAGGTTGGGAAACATACGTGTGGCCTTCAGGAAGAAAACAAGCATTCTGTTAGTAAGGAAGAGGGGAGATGAGTATGGAATGGGCAACTGGCAGCCTCTGCCCCAGAAGGGAAGGTGGACTTCATTCTTAACAAATTTCACTTAAAGTGCTGGTCAGACAATTTGATGGGGATTCCAGATGGAGATCAGAGTCTGAAGTTCAGGAGATATCAGATGCTGGACATATAGACCTGGGATACCCTGAAAAAGTGATGACCAAAATCACAGAAATGAACAAAGTCACCAAGGGGCAGATTGTAAGGAGAGAGGAGAAGAAGTTTAAAGTCAGAATCTTAGGAACACAGGAGGAAGGAGCACAAAGTCTGAGATGTGAGTGCAATATCAGAAAGAGAACTTTCAAGAGGGTGTTGTCTGCATTGCCAAATGCTGCAGGGTCAAGGAGAATGAGGGCTAAGCAGGACCATTAGGTCCCGTGACTGGGAAGTCACTGGTGGTCCTCAAGAAGGCAAAGTTAGTGGCATGGATGAGGGTGGGAAGCATACTTCAAGTTGAGGAGAAAGTGGAAGATGCTGCCGTAGAGGCGTAAGTGCACATCACATCTTGGAGAAGCCTGGCAGTGACAAAAGGGGGTCAGGGTCAAGGGTGGCAAAGCCTTGCAGGAGAAGTAGGATTGAAGGAGATCTTTCTAGAGTTTGGTGGAACAGCCTGTGAGGTCTGTGATTTAAGCTGCATGCACATCTCACTCCTTGGTTAGGGATCAGGTTAGAAACTTGCCAGTAGAGCATCTGTGCCACCCTGAACACCTGGCTGAGTGTTTTTGACCCCCAGATAGGGGCTATGGGGCACACACACCAGTCTTCTCATGTGCCACAGAGAGCAGTAACTCCTGGTGTCCTTAAGCCAGGCAAGAGTTCCAAGGTTTGAGAAAAGACCCTGCAGCTTCATGCTGCCCATGGCGGCAAGGTCAGGCTGAAGTAGGATTTTCATCTGGTTAAGGTCAGAAACACAGAGAGGAGCATTTGGGGTAAAGCCAAACCAGTAAATAGGAAGAAAAGTTGGAGTCAGAGGCTTCCAGGAGACCAAATCAGAGACAAGAATGTGAGACGGTGAGGCCCAGGTCACGACCAGTCAGAAGGGGATGGGGAAACATCGTGGTCAGGCTGGTGGTCTAGACGAGAAGTGGGAGACACCTGGAGAGGCAGAGCAGCGTCACAAGTTCCCAGGAGCCTGGCGAGTCTACTGGATTGCATCTCATGGTCCCTCTTCCTCATGTGGAACCAGATTGTCCAACCCGCCTAGACCCTTGACCCTCACTTTCTATAAATCATGCACAGATGATGATGAATAGTGTATGTAGGGTGAAGAACTAACACCACCAAGGTTGATCTTTACCTGGTGACCTTAAAATAACCATGCAGATTTAACTACACACTTTGACATGCCCAATTTCTTCAGTCAATCTGACCTCCCCCAAGCCTGATAAAAGAGCAAAATAAAATCCATCTTTATGGGTGACCCTCACAAGCTGTGTTTGGCTCCAAAAGCCCAAAAAAGGCTATAACTGGGTGCAATTTTGGTGCTCTCATTCTGCATTAACTTGCTGTGTCACCTAGGGTAAGTTAACCTCACCTCTCTGAGCCCCAGGTTTCTTCATTTGTGAAATGGTGGAGTTGGACCAGATAGTTTTCTGTTTCCTTCCAACTCTGAAATTCTATGAACCTAACAAACCACATGTAAAACTGCTGCATGGTACTTGAGATGCCTCAGAAGTGCTTGCGTTACAGACATAGATGATAGAGGGACTTTATCTTCTCATTGCCTTGGACTAATAGACATCACTGGTCTTTATCCTTCCTCCCACCTCTGTCTTTGCAGGTGTGCATCCTCGAGTGTGAAGGGAAGGTCTTGGCCAGCCCTCTCTGGACTCCATGCACCAAGGTCATGGGCAGGGGCTCCAGGCAACTCAGCTCTGCTGAGTCAGAGCATGTGGTGGCTGCTCTTTACCAGCCAAGAGCCTCCGAGATGCATCTGAAGAGAATGCCTCGCATCAGGAGCCTGTTCCAAGTGCAGAAAGGGACAGAGCCTGGCATGGATGAGGCTGGAGAGATGGAGCAGAAGCAGCTGCAGAAGAGGTTCGGGGGATTCACTGGGGCCCGGAAGTCTGCCCGGAAGTTGGCCAACCAGAAGCGGTTCAGTGAGTTCATGAGGCAGTACCTGGTCCTGAGTATGCAGTCCAGCCAGCGCCGGCGCACCCTGCACCAGAATGGTAATGCGTAGCCGGAAGGGGAGCCCCTCCCAGCTGCACCGTCCACTTCAACCCATGAGTGAGTTGAGCACGAATGAGCTGGGGGCAAGAAGAAAACTCTTATCCCCACTGTCTTAGCCTTCCTCCCAGGCCTGGAAGCACATTAGCCCCCAAACACATACACAGACCCCACACCACCTCAAGGTGTTCAGCTCCTGGGCGGCCTGGGAGGTAAACTCACCTCCCCGCCTTATGCCCACCCTTTCTCTAGGGAGCAAAGATTTTCCTAGGATTGCTCCTTGAGGCTGACCACTGCCATTTAGAGATTGGTTACCATGGGGATAATAGTAGTATGTTAAGATAACTAATTCCTTTATAGCTCTCCAGGAGCTTAGTTACTATGGGGACAGTTCAGTGGACCAATCCTTGTATCTGGTTGCCGTTAACAACCATTCAGCTCACCTTTCCTCAGAGACGTTCTCTCTACGAACCAAGAGCTGGACCTACCCGTAGCCATTTGCAAAGAGCCTGATTTCTGTGGCCGTGATATTACTATTTTACCTTCAAAGACAGCTTGGCTATCCCCCATTCCCTCCTATATTTTGAGGTGACTGGATTCCATGAAAACCATTAAACTTCCCCACTCCTCTCCAGTCAAGGAGTTCTCATTAGGACCTGGAGTTACACTTTCTGCTTTTCTTTCTTCCCCTCATCATTTGCCCATCCTACCGCCTTGCCAGAGATGAACTGATTCCTTGCAGTCGATGGCATCATCGCTGAGTAAGGCTTTGAGAATTTAGGCCAACTGACCTGGCAGCTTTTAGAATAGGGACTAAGGGATCATTATCCTTCCTCACTTTTTGCTTCTTTCCAGGTGCCATTTTTGTTTCGGTTTTGTTTGCTTGTTTGCCCTTATTCCTCTGTCCTTTCTGGTCTGTTCTTGCCCCCATGGGCATGCTTACTCATGCATCTGTATTACATTTCAGATACTAAACCTCAAAGACCCTAATTTATTGCCCAGTCATTACAAACTCGACTTTCCTCAGCCCATCAACCCATACATAACTTTGAGTGGCATAGGGAGCTAGTATAGTGGAATGTCCTAAAAATCTAAGAAAATCCCAACCATCGAGCATACGTGCCTTAACTCATATAAGGGAATATGATTATCTGCAGAGTCTCATGCCTCTGCCTTAAACAGTCTAGAAACTCACCCGAACAGAAAGAACGAATCAGTTGGTCAAAAACATTCCCAAAACATTCCCCAAGTGAGGCTTTCCCCTGACTCAGACGCATAAAAGAAAAAAGTCTGCATGTGCGCTTTTATTTTTGTTTCCCATACAAGAAAGGTAGCCAGATCGTTGATAATCTTCCTTTAAAGTATATTAATACATGTGTTAATCTTTGGCACCCACACTTCAGCACAGAGGCAGCCCACGTCACTCTTTGCAGGTAGGCCAGCTTGTTTGCAAAAGGCCCATTGCCAAATATGGACATATGTATTAAGTTGTAGGGAGAAGGCTGCTGTGTTTATTTTAGCAGAATGACTAATCTACAAAGGCGCTGAATTAACCTGCACTGGTTTTGAAGTCATGTTCTTGGAACCTTAACAAGCATTCTGTTTCTTCCTAAGCCGTATCTGTGCAGTACCCACGAGCAAATCTTTCAGAAATAACATGGATTTAATTCTTTCGAATCTTAAAGACATTTTTCTTTAAAGTGGCTCTTAAGGAACATTGAAGCTCATGTCTAAATCTGAACTGCAAACATTTTCTTTACCTAAAGACAGTTTAAAATCAGTCACATTAGGCACAATCAATTTACTTTTTTAAAAACTATTTGAACCCCTATTCAGGAAATTGGTTTTTCTAATTCTTCTATTAAGCTTCCAACTGAAAGGCACTGAAACAAAACTGGAAAGTTCTTGATGGAAACATTGGAAACATTAACCAGCTCATTCAGATATTATTGGTTGCTCTCCTTTCTCCTGCAACCATCTCTACTTCTTCTCTCCACATACTCATGGTTGCTGAGTTCTGATATGGATATATATTTACGAGTCCGTATCGGGCAGCTTAAACCCTACCTCTATTCACCTACACACACCCCAACCAGCCCTACACTGGCTTGAGATTTCCCCATCCTGGGGGCCTCCTGTTGCCAGAGCTGTTGTGGACTTCTGAGATAGCCAATACCAATGTATACTTACAAGGCTGGAGGGAATGGGGCTCCCTACCACGGGAATGGGATAAAGAACCCTATTTGGGAAGTGTAATGATGTCCTGGCCAGGACGAACATAGGGGTGCAGGACTAGTCCTAGACTGAACTGTGAAAAGGGCACACTGGTCTCGGTATTTGCTGTCCCTACACTGCTGTCCTCTCTTCTGCTGCCCTGAGCCCTGACCCTTCCAGACAGTGGGAAGTGAACAGGTTCATTCATGGTGAGGAATTAGTGAAACCAGGCTTACAGAGCACTCGCAGTATGAGGAGGCTATTTAGCCTCGAGAAATGAATTACTACACATGGGTTCCAAATGCCAGGGACAAGAAAACTGTTTCTGGGCAGGGGGCCTATGCCATGCATCCCAAGGCCCAGCCCACAGACCCCACCTTGACCCTTAGGCCTGCCAGTGGACTCAGGGCCAGGGAGAGCAGGTGTGTAGAGGGAGTGAGGGAACCCTTCTTGCTGCTTCAGGGGCTATCCATTCAGTTGGTAGCTTTTCCTTGCCTCCTTTCCATTGCTCGGTCACGAGGGCCAATAGGAGTGAAGGGTCAGGAAAACTATCAGGTTTGCCATTTTAATCATTTCTGTCTCCCCAGGTGTCCGGGTGATCCCCAAAACAGCATGTCTCCAGCCCCAGACCTGCCGGCCGGGTACCAGGATTCCCTCTTCCCCAAGGCACTGAGGCAGGCTTTGCCTCCAGGTCTCCACCCGCAGAGCGCAGAAGCTCCTGTCTGGTTGTCTTCCCCCCGCCCCCCGCCCATGGCATGTTTCATGACACCCCTGTTGCTACATCAGAGTGTATTTTTGTAATTCCCCCAGCTAACATTTAAACAGCCCCATCGTTCCTTCTCACCTGCCTCTTCCCCCTTCTAGGGGTGGGTTAAAGGAACAGGAAACCAAGCCTGGGGTTTTGACTTGTCACTGCCATAACTTGTTTGTAAAAGAGCTGTTCTTTTTGACTGATTGTTTTAAACAGATATTTCTCCATTAAACTTCTACTGAGCAAATGGTTAATAAATTGGTTGGCTGTTTTCAGTGAAGTGAGGAGCACAGACTCCAAACACACCATCAGAGCTGCCTCTCGGGAGGCACAGGCAAAAAGCACATGGATCTTCTTTATATAAAGTAAGACAGGGCAACACCCCACCTGCACTGTGTCCCCAGATCCAAGTAGGGGGGGGAGTTGATGTCCACAGCTGTGTGAATGGACGGGTGGCCTAGAGGGCACAGGGTCTGCAGAACCTCCCTGTGCACGTCACCATCACAGGCCAGTGAGTTGCTGGGCCCCACTCCTGGTTTCTGACTCAGTACAAATCTACATTTTTAACAAGTTCCAGGTGATGCTGATCCTGCTGGCTTGGGAACACCGGAATGGGTTCCAATTAACATGAAACATGTTAAGACGTGTAACTACCAGAGTTCAGCCAAGAAGCATTTGGCACACCCAAATGGCGTAATTGAGGAGAGTCAATCATCTACAAAATAGACAGGGATACAGGCAATCAGTAAGGGATGGTGAGGCCTCTGCGGAGGAGTGGGGGAGCTCTAGTAAGGGGGGTTACTGGAACCCCATGACAACTGCAGCTCCCTGTAGCTCTCAGTAGGGAAATAGCCACTCACACTGTGCAGGGCGGAAGGGCCAGTTGACACAATACCCCGACTTCTCTCTCCTCCGGCCCTTCAAACTCCAGCCAGGTGTCTCCTGTTGGTCAAATCCAACCAGAAGCGGGAAAATTTGGGTTTCCTCAGATGAAGCCTGGGAGGGCCCAGGGCTGCCAACGGAGAATGGCCAGCTCAAAGGCAATGACCTGATCTGAAGGGGGCTCGGGCAAACTGCAGTAGAGCAGTGGATTCATTTGGGACTTTCTTAGAGAGATGGGGTGAGGAAGGACAAAGGAAGTGGGAGAAAGAAGCCCTCTGTTCTACCCCAAGGTAAGGAACAAGGCCAAAGACAATCTCCCACACCTGCTTTACAGGCTGCTGAGCTTGACCGACTTCTGCTGTGATCAAGTTCCTGGGTCTTCTCAAAGTGGCATCACCTTCACCGTCGGGCACTGTTAGGGGTCCCTAGAACCCGTGCCCAGAGACGCACCATGGTCCTAGAAGCTGAAATTGCATAAAGCAGTCCCAGTGCTGCAAGGGTGGGATGTTGCTTTCTGCTTCCAACACCCTGCCCACCTAGGCCAGCTTTTAAATTAGCCATTTGGGCCAGCACAGTACACAGAATCAATGAATTCAGGAGTGGCCTGAGCTGCTCCCTAGGGTCAGAATGCATTCCATAAGTAAAGTGTGACGTATTTTCTCCTAAGCCACTTGCCCGCTCCCCAGCAAACTCAGGAATATGGCCAAGAACATGCTCCCGATTGTCAGTACAAGCAGTATAGAAAATAGTTACTGCCTGGACTACAATCCTAGTGCCATTATTTCCCAGTTTATGACCTTGGGCAAGTTACTTAACCTCTGTGCCTCCCTCTCTCCTCTGTCAATGGGTGTAATAGCACTCCTTCATATGGTCATTTAGGTCATCCGTGTAAGCGCTTGGCCTGGTCCCTGGTGATGTCACCTAGTGTTTCCCAATGTCACATGCTATCATTTGTTTAACACTAAGGACAATGATAATCTTATCCTTTGCAAGGGGAGGGGCAGAGGGACAGGCACACATTAAATCAGACAATGTACCATTTTATTCCTTATAAAATATATTTCATATTGTTGCTGTAAAAACATTACATTTCACATTTTTAAAAAAATTTTTTTAACAGTAAAAATAATACTTGGAAGACAGCTGGGGAAAAGGCGCCAATTATTAAGACAAATTCACAGATGGGATTTATCTCCCTCTTCTCTAGTTTTTTTTTGTTTTTCTTTTTCCTTACCCCTAGTAAAGTCAGAACCCGAGAGGACCAGAAAGTAACAGGACAGATTTCTTCAAGAGCTTCCACATCCAAATCAATAATGTCCTCCAAGGAGTCAAGCTATAGGCTTACTATCACTATGCGGATGCTGCTCAAAACGCTCTCTGAAATTACAAAGTTGCTTTCACAGCCAGCATAAAAGTCACATAACTAAATCCAAGTTATTTCACTCGCTAGTCAGGCCTCGTGCACCAGACCACAGACACTACTTGCTGGACTCTCTCTGCCCTGAATGAGCATGGGTGCAGACTCAGCATCATTAAGGCTGCTCAACGCAGGCACCACATGACTCCGAGGTAATGCCAAGAAATCTCTTGAATAAGGGTAACATCACTGGAATAGTTTCCCAAAATAACTGCTTGGAAAATCAGTCCTGTTAGTTTCAAACGCACACCTGTGGCATCTTACCTTCTAGCAAATGTTGCTGCCCAGGTGGGCTGGGAAGTCGGGAGAGATACAGAGATGAAGAAAATAGGCATGATCATTGGATCAGTTCACAAACCACCCCGCCCTCCGAGAAGAAACAAATGGGGCCACCCCAAGGACAGACCACACGTCAAGAACCAACACAACAGCCACAAGATGGAGGAGCGGGAGGAGCGAGGCCAGAGGAGGCCACCACCACCACCAAAAAGGAGAGAGGCGCAAATGCAGACAGGGAAAGCTGCACCAAAACAAAACAAAAAAATAATAAAACCACCTCGGCTTTTAAATTGTTTTCATCTATTTCTTCTTTCTCTCTTCCTTTTCTGCCCTGTGTACCAATAACATGAAAAGCCTACCTCACTTAGAGAAAATCTCTTTATATATCCAGTTATATCTACATGATCCAAACCGAGGGGAAAAATTAACACAGCTTTTCTAAAGACGAGAACCAGCAGGAGCCCTGACTGAGAAGGGAAGGGGAGACACCACTGGGCAGACTCCCCTCGTCCCCACGCTCCTGCCCCTCACCGATAAGACCTCAAGGGGGACACTGTGGGAAGTCAGTACGGTCAAGACAGGCAACAACCTGCTGTCCTCTTTCAATTCTCAGGGAGGCTGAAGAGACAGGAGGAAGAACCCTGGGCCACCTCTTGCTGGCCTGGCTTCCAGCGTTACCAAGGGACAGATTCCACATAATTTTTACTAAGTTATAAAAATATACCCCATCACCACCAAAGACACCCATCATAAGAGCGTCTTACCCTCTGTCACCAAACCTAGGTCACTATCACCCTTCACAACATCAGGCCCCGAGCAGGTCTGCAGGTTTTCTAACACTCAACAAGTCCCGGGCTGAAAAGCACCTGTGCATTCCCCATGTGAAGTGGTCAAAGGAGCTTCAACAGCCAGGTATTTCCACCTGGGACCAAGAGGACGACCTTGATTAGAGCCAAGGGTGGACGCTGCTGCCCAGTCCCCCCAAAGAGGTGGCTTGGTGGGATTCCCTGAGCCCCTGACATCTGGGACATAGGTCCAGGACTGGTACCCAAGACAGCTGGGAGGGTGGTCACCTTCAAGCAGGCCCTGAGGATCCCCAAACAACTCACGCTTAGGAGAAAGGTGAGGTTCCCACACAAAACCGTGTCCTCCCTTCGGGGCTCAGCGCGCCCAGGCTTTATTAATCACTGGTTAACATGGCACTGAACGCCGGCTCCATCTCCCTCCTGCTCATCAAGCACAGCTCTGCCTATTTACCTCCCAAGCAAGCGCAGTTCAGGCTCCTCTCAATTCCCAAGGTCTCCAGAAACACCAGGGGCTGAAGCACCAGGAGCTACTAATCCAACCCCAGCTCCTCATCACAGGAGCTCCCCAGGACTCTTTAACCTTCCCCATCCCACCCTCAGGCAAGAAATGGTGCTCAACACGTCTCTGGGAAGGTTACACTGAATCAAACTGACCCTCCTCATCACTCGGACTGGACCAACACTGGTTAAAAAAAAAAAGAAGAACCTTCTTACATTGACCCAAGAGTCCGGTCCTACTTGTCACCTTAGGAAGAAGATCAGATTGCCCCCAAAGAAGCAGGTGAGCCAATGGAACAATCAGCCACCTGTCAATTCCCTCTCCTTCCTAGGGCCACGCTGCCGTTTACCTTTCCATCTTTCTCTTCTCTCTCCCTCTCCCATGCCAGCCCCACCTGCAGCCTTGGGAGGGAAATGGGAAAATCCCTGGTGAAACCAGAGACAAAGAGGAACCTACCACAAGGTCTCTCATCGAAAAAAGGGAACTTTAATCAGATAAAGGCTTCTGAATATACTATAAAAGAAAATAAAGTGTTTTAGAGGTGTCATTCCATAACTGGAGAGAGGGAACGTCAGAGGGAGTCGACTCACTCAGCTAACAGCGGAGAGCTTTCACAGATACTAAACACTCTACTTTTTCCTCAAGGAAAGAGGAAAGGATGATCAAGGTAGTGTTTAACTGCCGCATTTCAAGAAGGGAATTTGGACTAGCCTTTTGGCTCAGCTATTTGGGGACAGTCTTTAAAAACCTATTAGTCTGGGCTTTGAGAAGAAGCCATACAATATTTGTTGGGATGCAACCCAACGTCTGAGGAAACCCAGATTCAAACAGTCGTCACCAAGAAAGAGCTCTCCTTTTACTTCCATGGAAGCTGCTTGGTGAGGACAAGCTCTCCCTTCTCCCCGATTCAGGCGGAGAAGAGGGGCCAGCGGCACCTTAAAAAGCGCCCAGATACCCCCACTCTGCCCACCCCATCCGCAGCAGGTCCTGCTCTGAGTCATCAGCCAGAAACTCTTTTTTAAAATAAAGTAAATTCATCTTGCTCACAGTCTTTTCTGGAAGAGTTGAGAAAGCAAAGAATTCACCAACTCAGCAGGAAACAGAACGAGCTGTTCCTTCTTTTGATACGTACAAACTAATCCCCTACAGAGACGGGATGTGGGAAAGCGAGAGTAATTAATTCTTTGGTCTCTGGTTCGCTGCAGAATAACCTTGGTCAGTTTTGGCTCTCTCCTATTTTAGGGGAAAAAAGTATTTTCCTTTCTTTTTTTAAAAAATGAAATGTTCCCACAAGGGAGGGAAAAATGCTTTAAGTATTAAACCTTAGCCCATAGAGCCCAAACTCCCAACGCCCGCTCTTTATCTTTTAGGTTTCTGCTGAGGGCTTGTGGCGCGTCTGCCTTTTGTCATCTGGCTGCAGTCAGGGCCAGGAGCAAAGAGGCCGAGCCGGCTGGACAGGTTCAGTCCAGGAAGCGCTGGCAGGCCTTCTTCCAGCGGCAGGCTGTGCACCACTGGTCCCGGTGCTCAATGCCATACACTTTGCGGCACTTCTTAGCCTCCCCGCGGGCTTTCCTGCCAAAAGAGAATAATGAGGGTGCAGTCACGCGCTGGTGCTTAGAGCTGGAGAGCAGCCAGGCCGAAGCTGTGTGAACAAGCCGACGCTGCAAGGGCCAGAGGACTGGAAGCCTCCCCCAGCGTCCAGGGTGTCCTCCAGCTGGGCTCCCCTGGGGGACCTGCCCTGGAGACCAGGGTCAGGGGGCGCTTGCAGTATAGATGGCGGGGACAGAAGCCAGAAAGGAGGCCATGGAAGTGGCCAGTCTCACCTGGCGCTGCTCTGGGCCCGGGGCGGAGACGTGACAATCAGGTGAGATTTCATTGCAGGTGGTGGCTGCTGGGGCTCGCTGAAGCTTAGCGACCGGCTCCGGACCTGGGCATGGGAGAGGGGCCGCAAGCACTGCCGTGAGCACGGGAGCAGCAGTGAAAGGTGAGAGAACCAGCCCACGGGACAGTCGGCCCCACCTGCCGAGGCCCTCCTTGTGCCAGGACTCCAGGACACCCTCTCTGGAAGGATATTCCAGCGAGAGGCGCACAGGGGCCGGGTCGGGAAGGGAGGGTGGAGAATGAAGCGCAGGCCTGTAAGCCAGGCTGGCGACAGTGTAGGGGCTGTGGGCAGGGGAGCCACTGGACCTGGCCACCTCGTGGGCTGCTCCCTGCGAACTGAGATGGAGTCACTATACGTGGAACAAAAAGAGGGATCGCAGCGCCCCAATGGCACCCTCGGGCACTTAGGTTTTACAAAGTGTGACAGCTTCCTGTGGGAGATATTTAAGACTAGAACCCACAATGTGTGGTTCAAAATTACTTCAATTTTCTTTAGCTCAGAGGCAAGCATCCTAAGGCGCTGGTCCACAGTGGCCTTGAGATTTCCGATCACCCGCTACAGCCCCCACAACCTCCTATCTTCTTTCTTGCTCACCCTCTTCCTCTCCAGATTTCCCACATTCTCTCCCTGCTCCTCTCCCAGCATTAAAACCTTAACAAGCACCCACAGACACTCAGGGCTAAGTAGAACACTGACTCTGGCCTAGCCTCATGATTTTCTTGGCAATAAATTTGCTTGATCTAGGTACTCCGCGAGTACCCTCCTTCTTCCTTCTAAGAGGAGCTGTGACCTTGCTGGGCAAGGGGGAGAGTGCATGGAGACCTTCAAGACCTTTGGGCGCTGGAGGCAAGTGCAGGGAGATGGAAGAACCCTCGGCTTGTTCCAGGGCCCCCAGACGTGCTGAGGCTTGGACATGGGCACACTCACCGGAGAGAGGGAGGAAGCCGTGGAGGGGGCGGCAGCCCAGCTAATACTGGTGTAGATGTGTGGCGACACGGGGATCTGAAAGGACGGCAGGGCCTGCAGGAGACGACAGAGTGTCGGCCTTGGTTCCAGCTCAGGGAGCTCTCGAGTCCACCCATTTTCCCTGTAACTTCACGGTCCCCAGCAGAAGGTGTTTCTCTGACCCGAAAATGCTGGGATAGACCAGAATGCTCTTCCCAATAGAACTAGCAGATATTCAGCTCTATGAAGGAGTGTCCTCGTCTCAGGCTCCAATCTATTTTTTGAAACCCTTCTCTCAGAGCTGCTTTATGGAGCAGCCTCATGACCTAACCTCCATGGCAGATTAACTTCTTGGCTGGATCACCTACCAAGAATACGCTATAGGCAGTTCCCCAAAGGAGTCCAGAAGCCTTCCGAGCTGCACTAAGGGTATGGTCTCCCCAGGCAAGCACTGGAAGTAGCAACACTCTCCTGGGTGTCTGGGTTTAGGTCTGTTTGTAAAAACACAGCCACACTCTCCAGGCCCCATCTCATAGTGTCAGCCAGCTGCCTGAAAGGCCACCTGAAGTTGGCCAAACATGAAATAGCAAAGCAGCCACTCATTCCAATGAGAAGGAGAGCTGGCTCATTTTCTAACGGCTTTCTGATGGAAAGCACTTCTTTTTAATTACTAACTTGCAAATCAGCCTAGAGTCTGATAAAACCAACTTGTAGGCACAAAAGGATTTTAAGAAAAACTGGCACACAGCAAGCTGTGCATTTACCTACTGTGTGCAGTGAAGACCATCCTAAATGCCACCCACTCCGGGACAACTTTCCCAATCACGTGGGCATGGCTTGGTCCTTCCTGTACCCACAATTTCTTGTGCCTCTAATAAGGCACTTTAACTATTTGTTACAATTAATCATAGTTACATATTCATTTCTCTCTCCAGCTAAAGCATGCACTTCACAAGGTCAGGGACTATGTCTTATTCTATCTGAAAATCATAGCCCAAAGCTTAACACTCATTCCAACAATGGGTGTTGGACTGCTTGCTAATGTAATACAATTCTAGGAACTAGGGATTTGCTCTGGGAAGCCCAAATACACTACTCCATCCCCTTTTGTAACCAGAGAAGTAGCAATTCCCCAGTCCAAAACCCAACAACCTGTAAAACTCAGGGAGTCAGCCAGATTTCTAGTAACCACTCATGAAAGCGACTGACGTAGAACCCTGGAATTCCCACATTTACTGAATGTGAAGTCATTTTTCTTTTCTTCCTTCTAGAAGCTAGAGATGAGCAATTTAGCTAAAGGGCTCGGCCTTCAATCCTGGCGGTCAGCAGCCTGTGATTAGGTTGGCTGGTGAAAGGTCAGACACTGACTGTCCTTGTGACCACAAGGCCGAGCCCCCAACGTGCCCCCGCCCCATACCTGGTATGCATGGTCAGCCTGAATGTGCCAGAAGGAGCCAGGAGCTGACTTGCTGAGAGCACCAGAGGGCAGGTAAGACTCCAGGCCAGGGTGTTCCGGGCCTGAGGACTGGGCTTTGGGAGGAGGCGGCGGGAGGACAGCAAGGGGCGGGCTGGTCACCCCGGGGGTGGGAGCTGGGTCAGCTGTCGGGGCGCCAGCAGCAGCAGCAGCAGCTTCCTCCTTCATCTGCACCTCTGTGTAGTAGAAATCCTCCTCCCGCTTGAACTGGTCGGAGTCCACAGTGTCCCTGTGTGGGAGGGAGATGTGATGATGATCAGGGACAAGTTCAAACACAGGGGAAACCAAGGGACAGGAGGGAGTACTTGCTCGGGGCCACCCTGCCAGCCAGGGAAGGAGCCCAGGAGAAGGCCCAGGAGACCAGCTCCGGATGCAGCACTGCAGGAGTTACATGCTCACAGCAATGGGAGCTGTGCCTACTGGCACTGAGGGCTTCTCACACAGAACATGTGCGAGTGTCTCCTCCCGAGGGGTCACCTGCCTCTGAGCTCTGCCATGGGTCCTCTCTGGACCTCACCTACTTGTGGTCACGCTCTCTCCTCAAGGGAGAGGGGTGTGAGTCAGATTCCTCTGCCACGAGAAGCCCAGGCTCCAGGGGGTCAGTGCTAATGGAGCCCAAGCTCCCTGGGGAGGGAGGTACGGAACTCACAATGGGGTCTCACCAAGTTACCCTATTTCTACTGAGAACCAAAATCCACAAGATGGATGGAGCTCCCTTCCCGTGACCAGCATCACCATTCACCACGACGGGAGGGTCCTCCGTTCCCAGCAAAGATCTCTTCCCAATGGGCTATCTTGCTGGGCACAGGGGTCAGGGATAGGCACCAGGTGTTGTTCTCAGCAAGCCATTCTCTTGGAAGCATTCCAGGCTGTGGGTCATGGGGAGCCAGCAGGCTGAAGGAACACCTGAACGGCACCCTTGGCAGCGGCCCTGGGCTCCAGACCTACCCCAGGTGGAGGGCTTTCACGTGTCGTTTGATGCCCACAATAGAGCGCAGGACTTTGCCACAGTTTGGCCACAGGCACTTGTACATCACCTTCACAGAGTTCTAGGAGGAAGGAAGACGGATAATTGGAGTATGTTCCTCTCCCTCATGCCCCTCTCACCCTCACCCAGTGGGAACTTCCACTGCCTTCAAACAGAACCCAACAAAAAGTCCTGCGGAAGGGGTTCTCTGGGGCCAGAGAAACTGACAAGCAGAGGCAGAGAGCGCGGACCCAGGAGACGGTCCTGGTGGCCAGCAGCAGTGCCTGGCACTGTAGGAAGACCCCACCGGAGGCCTCTCACACACAGGCCTCTGTAGGAGTGTGGGAAAAGAAGGCAGAGACTGGGGCAGAGATGAAAGGAAAAGGAAGTGGCATTAAAGAGCACTAAAGATTCCATTAGGCTCCTGGGACTATCATGAGATCAGAAGCCACAAAGGGAAACTGAAAGGGGATGGAGCCAGAGAAGGCCTGGGACCTGCGGGGGGGCCCCTCCCCTCCACAGCTGGCTGGCTGGCCAGCCCCTCACCAACCCTCTTGCCCGAGTTCACCCTCATACCATACTTTGTACCTTTCTTTTGCGTGGAGCTGGTTCATCCAACAGGAAAGCGTCTGGATCGGTCTCAAATCCATTATCAGTTTGGGGAGAACCAAAGGCGTCCCCCAAATACTTGGGGCTGGCCTGGGGGTGGGGGGGCGAGGGGGTGGAAACGCCGCTGCTCCCGCTCCAGTGCCCGCTGGTGGTGCTGCTGCCGCTGTCGGACACGTCCCCGCTCTCCTTCCACGGGTCACAGGCCGCGCGGGAAGCTGGCCAGAGAGAAGACAGAGGACGCTCACGGGCCTGTCCCCGGGCACGGCTCTGGCACGGCCAGCCCAGGTGGGAGACCACGAGATTCTCGTTTGGAGTCCGGGCTCCTGAAGCCAATTCCCGGCTCTGGCTCTGGCTGGTTTTGCCACTCTGAGGGCAAGGGGGGACAGTGGGAGGGACCCTCCGTCTCTGAGCTTTGGTAAGATGAGGAGTGGGCCCGTTCACTGCAGCAGTCTCCATGAGCAGCCCTGGTCTGCTCTAGTGGACACTTCCTACCACAGCCATGTTGCTAATCATTGACCAAGCAACACACGCTGCAACTTCATTTTGTGTATTAGTAACAGAAAGAGAACCTAATTAAAACATATTTCTCCCTTTATATGTTAAAAGAAAGCAGGAGGAGAGTGGGGAAGGGAGGAGAAAAGCCCCTGCAGCCGCCAGGTCTAACAGGTGGGTGAGAGTGTGCACACACAGCGTGCCGGGTACCACTCAGGAAGCTCTCCCTACAGCGCTGTGGGATGGAAAGGCCAAGTTCAGAGCTTGTGGACCAGCTTTCTTGAAAAACGCCTTTCGATAATTTAAACCTAGGCAAATACACCAAAACCTGTGTGCAAAAAGAAACCATTTGGCTCTTACAGGAGGAATAACATCTAGCAGAGCGAGCTGCAGCCCACGTGGCTCCCACTTTTAGCCAGAAGTAACACGTTTGGAGAGGGAAAGGTAGGCTCTGAGAGTGATTCAGACTAATCACCAGACGACAGGAAGCCCTCACGCCTGACGTGGCCCTGAACCCGCTGCCCTCCTCCCAGCGTCTCAACAGGAAGATCACCAGGAGACGCATGAAATTTTCAGTTTTTAAATTGCCTGTCTTCAGACTGCTTTAGGCCCAACCCAGACTCTTCCATGCCTAGGCCGTGAATCCATTTACAGTATAGGAGAGTCTGAAATTCTGATACACAGAAATGGCAAGAGAAGGGGGAAAAAGCGCTGTGACGCACAGGTATGGTGGCCAAGTCCCCAAAAGACCCATCTCCCAACACGGGTGGGTGTTCCATGGGGTGTTCCTGGATTCAGAGATCGACTACCACAGCCCTTGTGGCCAGCACAAAAACTCGACTGCTTTTCTCTCATCCTGCTCTATGTTCCAAACCGCTTCTAGGCTAATCTAGGCTCCCAGCATTCCATGTTTCCAGTGCAGGCTGTCCTTAATCCAACTTCACACGCCAGGGGAAGCCCACCCAAACGGAATGGGCTGGATGAACTCTCCCCTCCCCAAGTATCACTGTCAAGCCTCAAAGCTATGACTTCCCCTTCCTGGAAACCAAGAGTTTACGATATCTACACATGGCACTTAAAATAAGGGAGCCCTTCAGGTAAGAATTCAGGAGCCAGGGCCAGCCCCGTGGTGCAGAGGTTAAGTTCCCACGTGCCGCCTCAACGGGCCGGGGTTCGCCGGTTCCAATCCCGGGTGCGGACAAGGCACTGCTTGGCAAGCCATGCTGTGGTGGGTGTCCCACGTTTAAAGTAGAGGAAGACGGGCACGGATGTTAGCTCAGGGCCAGACTTCCTCAGGAAAAAGAGGAGGACTGGCAGTGGATGTTAGCTCAGGGCTAATCTTCCTCAAAAAAAAAAAGAATTCAGGAGTCACTAAAGGGTCAACAGGTCAAGGGTCCACACCTGTCCACTCGGGAAACTTATCTGGGAGAGAAGGGCAAGGAGGAGAATGCTCCATCTAGGTGATCAGCACTCTGGAAATAGAGGGCAGGTCAAACCGCAGCAAAGCCTACATCACAGCAGCCTTCCACAAGGAACCGTGCAAATGGCCCAAAGGCTGAAGGTGGCAAAGTAGCACACAAAGGATGAAAAACATAAAACAAAGCAAGAAGTCAGTATCATAAATTAATCCATAAGCTATCAGGTGAACATAAATGACTCTACCTTAGATAAGATTTCCAGGGCAGGGGAAATAGGAATTCTACAGCATAGAAACAAAGTGCTCCTCTGCAAACGCACAGCAAGGGGAGTTCACGGTGAGCCTTTAAGAAATAGGCCTCATTCCCTCTGTTCTTTACACACACGCACAACGCGCAGAGCCATCCTAACAACTCCAAAGGGAGCAGGTGGTTTCTGTGTAGAAAGAATCCATGATGACAGCAAGGTTTGGGTTGTTGTACAGACCTCACCCCGCAGAATACTTCAATATAATCAGCTGCCGAGGAAGCCTTATTTTTCCACTGACTTCAACCATAAGATCAGAAATAAACTGTAATGGAAAAAATCTTTAATAGACAATTTTTTGTCAAAAAGGGACTTAATGGCCTAGTATCAGTTAAGGCGTGTTTTGTTGGGGTGTGTGTGAACATGTATGCACGTGTTATACACACATAACCTGATGGGAATTGGAGTCAATGCTTTTCTTTCCCTTTATGACTCTTTCCTGGATCTTCCTTCTGTTGACCAACTTCCTGGATCTCTTAAACTTGCAGAATTTCCTGAGAACTTTAAAACTGACTCCTTCCTCTGCATTTTGCTTGTGTAGCTCCCAAGTGCTAAGAGAGCAGGTGTGCAACACTATGCTGCACAACCAGGTGCCATCAGACTACAGTGACTACTCCAGCAGCCTAGTCACTGACCACAGGCTTTGGGCGAAATAAGTAAGTTTGCTTTATCACACCTCTAAACGTACTTTCTATCTAGGAGATGACTGTGAGGGATACTTGTAAAGGCCACCTTCCTCCTGGTATGTGCTCCAAGCAAATTCCATACTTTCCTACAAGCTTTTAAGTAGCTTGCAATCCGGTTAGATCTCACCCATGAAAAAGTTATTCCCTGGGAGTAAGTCAGGCCAGCCCTATAAGGAATTTCAAAAAGAACTTCAGGTTCACCACCAGCCTCATCAAACAACTAACATCCAGCAACCCTTCTTCCTCCCAGATTACTGATAATGGATTTTGGGGTCGCACTAGAAGAATTTTTCTTTTAGTTCATAAATTTGCTTTGAAGTCATACTCTTGGTTTGTATTAAGCATTCAGATTTATTTTAGACTTCAGCTCATTTAGTTCAGGTCCTTGGCCTGTAGGTCCTCATTAATTTACAAGGCTGAGGCACTTGGAATGGGGACATGAATTTTCTGAGGCCACTAGAGGACCATTTAGTAAGTTTCTGCCTTTGTGAACTAAATATTCCTCTACTGGCCTTGCTCAGGCCCCCACCGAAGTGCCTCATTCACTTACTCCCACAGAAGAACTTACTCCAGTGGCCAGTGTGCCTCAGTCCCATGCTCAATCATCTTCACAATGCACCAGGAAACTTCTCCCCAGATGAGGAAACTGAGGAAAAAGAATGGAAGCATCTAACTCAACGTCACTCAGCCATCTGAGGTGCACGTGAGAAGAGACTCCAGAGATCCTGTTGGTAGGCTGGTGACTGTGGCAATTAGCTGCTCAAAGCAGAGGGGATCAGCCCTGAGCCTCTGCTGCACCCAGAACCCACACAAGCCCCCTTCCTCACCAGAGAAGTTGGCATCAGCTCCAGGAGGACTCTGCACGACTGGGCTGCAGGACAGGGACGTGAGCACCATGGCCGCCATCATCTCATCCATTTCCACTGCATCCGACTTCCTGGATTCAAATGGGTGAGTGCCAAAGGTTGCTTCCTGACACGCGATCATCTTACACTTCTAGACTGCCCCCTCCACGCCCCCACTACAATCAGCCAATGTGTGCTCAAGCAATATAAATTAAATCAAGCATGAAGGTTTCTACTGATTCTTCATGAAAAACACTCATTCTGAATTATGTTTATAATATCAGTCAACCCCAATAGAAGCTGGAGGGTCTCCATCCCACTGCTGACATCCTGATGCAGCTCCGTTTTCCCCTGAATTCCCTCCCTAACTCGGACGCTGGAGCTTAAAATGGAGAATTTTATTTGGGGGAAACAGACAAGAGTCAAAGCAATGAAATAAAGCATAGGCATAAAAGACGCCCGCTGGAATCTGAAAGCACTAAAATCACCCTCCTTTCCTTGTCTTACATTTAAGTTTAAGAGGGAGCAACTACACTAACCAATTCTTTTCCTCTCCTCCCCAAAAATGAGGAATTTTGATAGCTTCTGAATGTCAACAGAACCTATTACATAAGACAATGAGCAAGTAAACCAGAAACACTAAAATAAATCTCCCAATGCTTTATACAGCAAAGTTCTATAAAATTTCACGTGCAATTTTTTAAAAATCCATATCAAGTTACATTATTTGGAAGTGAAACTAGAGCTATCTCTAAGTTAATGCGAAAGTATGAAAAGTTAGTCCGAAATAAATTTCTAGGTAGCTTGCCTACTTCAAAGACTGTATTCATTCATTCTTTACAATTCAGATGCACTAAAATATGTGACTGGGTTTGAAGCAGCTAAACCAAGTGTAGTAATATATTAAACATATCAGCATCCTCTTTTTTGTATGATCTTTGTATTTCTATTTACACAGAACAGAAAACTTCTTTGCCAGCATTCCACCGAATTCACAATCACAAATACTGTTACTCTAGTCTGGTCTCAAGACACCGGGTGTACTGTCACTAACAGCAGTACCACAGAGAAACACAGAAAGAGGTGGAATGGGGCTTAACTTCTTGCACATCTTGTATATAAGACAATCTCCACTGGCAGGTCTTCTTTTTTATTGTGAAAGATCAACGTGCATAGAGTATGCAACATAAAAATTAGTATATATTCTAATGTATATTCTAATAAAATCGTATCATAAAATTCTGAAGCAAAATGTACATTCTTCATTCAACATCAAGGTTCTGAATATCTAAGCCAGGGGCCAGCAATCTATGGGCTGCGGGCGGGCACAGCCTGCCGCCTACTTCTGTACGGCTTGCAAGCTAAGAATGGTTTTACAATTTTTAACTGGTTTTAAAAATCAAAAGAAAAATATTATTTGACATGTGACACAGGAAAATTACATAAAATTGAAAGTTGAGCATCCATAAGTAAAGTTTTTTGGGGGTGCAACCACGCTCACTTGTCTATGTACTTCTGTGGCTGCTTTCACACACCACAACAGAGCTGAGTAGTTGCAACAGGCACTCTGGCCCACAAAGCCTTACATTAATTACTATCTGGCCCACTGAGAACAAGTTTGCGGACGTCAAATCTAAGCCATTTTTTCCCTCTCCCTTGTCATGAAAAACAAAGAACAAATTTTAGGTTAAGCATAAAAAGAGGAAAAAAATAACCTTTAGCCAAACCGAAGACACATCACTCATAACAGAATTGGGGGAGAAAAGATGCCATTCTGGGTTTCTTTAAAAGATGCCTTCTCTGTATCCCATTTGTCCAATATCTTGACAGCTAGGCACCTAGGACTTACGCATTCTTTCCCCATCCCAAGGCACCCCAAGACCCCACACTTCACCACCCTCCTGTCTTTCAGAGCCCAGGTTCTTCCACACAAACCTCTTTGGGACATCAATGTTCCTGGAGACAGGCCTGTAGGCTGGCATCTGGGTTCCTTGCTCCAGAGGTGGTGCCTGAGGAATAGGGCCCTGCAACTCGGCCAGCCACACCTCCTCTGCTTTGCAGCAGATTTGTAACTTCTGATCCAACAGCCAGACAGTCACCTTATCCTCTGCCCAACTATGCTGCTCCACCAGTCCTGTGCATTCTTGACCCTCATACCACACATAAACCTGGGGGGAGAAAAACAGCAACCAGTGATCAGCACTTGATAGGTCTCACCCCATGTGCCCCAAGTTCTGGGAGCCAGGATACACCTGCCACAAACTGTATTCTCTGACTCATCTTTAATTCAAACAGATGCTCCCAGGTACCTGCTTCCCACCTGGGCACCCAGACTAGCCACACTGGATTGGTTCTTCCCCAAACAGATCCTTATAAATTCTCTAGCTGGAGAAAGCGAACATGTCCATTTCTGGGATTTTTTTCCTGAACTTGGAATCTGTATGGGACTGAAGTTATCATCTTAAAATAGACTGTTCTAACTATAAGATGTTTTCTATAAGCCTCATGGTAGCCACAAAGCAACAAAAACCTCTAGTAGATACACAAAAGATAAAGAGAAAGGAATCAAAGCATACGACTATAAAAAAATCAACAAATCACAAAGGAAGACAGCAAGAGAGGAACAAAGGAACTACAAAAGTCAGAAAACAATTAACCAAATCACAACGGTAAGTCCTTACCTATCAATAATCACTTCAAATGTAAATGGATTAATTTTTCTGATCAAATGAATCTGGAATCTATATCCATCCCTCTTATTTCTTGCCCTGCTTGCCTTTGAAGGCCTGTTTATCTGCTGGTTCCCAACTATTGCCTTGAATTGCCTTACGCCTTACATCAAAAAATTGCATTTTTCCCTTCAGAGAATTCTCAGTCTGCCTGGAACAAGATAGCAGAAGCGCAGAAGCAGGCTGACTTCTCTCAAAGGGTACATAGCGGTTGGCAGGTCGCCTTACCTCATGGGAAGAGAGGACTGAACGACACAAGCCTTGGCAGGGAGACAGAAGGTAGAGTCTCTATTTACTGGCCCTTGAGAAGGCAGTGAGAGAGAAGCCCATCCACCTGGTCTAGTGAGAGTATCAGGCACAGGCGATGACTGGGCCCTGCCACGAGGAGAGGAACACTGGAAAAGGAAATCTAAATGGCATTCTGACTACACAAACACCTCTGTCTCTTGAAAATGTCTAAAGGTAGTTCAAAGACACAACTTTATCCATCTCTTAAAAGCTGAGATTCTTTCCCTTGTTTTCGTAAAGTTGCAAACTGATGCAGATTAAGAAAAACTGAGCTCTGGCCACGCCTCGAACTGAGGTTCTGAGTAGGGCTAAGCCAAGAATATCAGATGTCAGGTCTTTCCAGCTTTTCCTACAGACAGCATTGTCGTGCAGGAGCTCTGGGTCTGCTAAGGACGGCTCATTCTCTCAAGAAGCCTACTGCCCAAGGGCCCACATGGCTGCAAGGAATAAGTCTGTGTGCAAACTGGTGCCCAGAGTGTTTTTGGCCTGTCATTCAGGGCACCACTGGCCTGCCAGCCCTAAGCCTGGGGAGATCAGTCACCTGTCCACTCAGGGATCAACCTACCTTCTGCCCAGGCTGAAAGGCCACCTGCTGGAGGCCTGATGTGCTGGGAGCCTTGAAGACTTCCTTGGGCTGCTCCTGGCAGGAAGTGTCCTTAGAGGCGAGGAAGGGCTGGGGAGTCACCCCCTCCAGCAGCTCCGCCTGAGGCTCCGAGGGTGGGGCAGCCCCGGGAGGCCCCAACACCCGGGCTCCCAGGAGGGAGCGCTTACCAAGGCGCCGGGACAGCACAGTGGCCATGCTGCTGCCTTTCCTGGGGAGGCAAAGGGGACACGGAGTCCTTTAGTCTTTATCTGGAGGAATCAGGAAGCCCTACACGCAGCAGGAGCCCGTGAGCATCCATTAAAATAGATGAAGCATTTTAAAGTAACTTTTACAATTTTTTCTCTTTACAAAAGTAATATCCATTCCGAGTAGGACATTTAGAAAATACCAATAAGCACAAAGAAAAACAAATCACTCAAGAAGCTGCCTCCCAGAGATACCCACATTGCCTACATAGCATTCCAAGCTTTCTTCTATACGTGTATTTATATACTTTCATTCCTACTAAAATGGGATCATGGTTGGGTAAAGTGAATTTTCACTTGATATCTTGTGTAGGTTTTACTCTATCATTAAGTGTTACTGTATAAAAACACTTTTAGAAGCCACACAGTTATTTTCTCGGGTGGATGTATCATCACCAATTTAACAAATCCCTTATTATTGGACCTGAGGGCTACATCCGGTGTTGCGCTGTTCAAACTGCTCTGCCTGCAGGGAGCATCTTTGAGCTCAACCTCAGCACACACACCAACGACCACTTCCTCGGTCTAGTTCCTAGATGTGATACGGCTAAGTCAAAGCATGAGGACATTTGCTGATACAGATTCTGAAGCTCAACTGGCTTCAAAGCTGCAAAGAGCCACAAAAACGAGCCACGCTAACTCTCCTCATTTCACACTTGAGGAACCTAATGCGTAGAGTTTAAGCGACTTGTTCACAGTGATAAAGGTAGTTGGTGCCACGGCCTGAATGAGATCTGGTCTCCTGACTTCAAGTCCAGGTGTCCAAGCTGCCCACACGCCACCTCCAACAGCACCCAGCGTCAGACCACTAACCACTCAGGGGTGAGGGACGCGTAGGACCACAGCCCTCACTTGAACAAGGAAGACCATTCCAGGCCTCAGTGCGTTCATCTCATGACCTACAGGAGCTGTTCTGCAAATGGCACACATCATTCCAGCATGCTCTGAGGCATCAACACACCCCCACTTGTCATACTCCAGAAAGCAGGAAATCGGGTAGGGCTATCCTCGCATTTTATAGAGAGGAAGAGCTAGGAAGGAGATCAGAACTAGAAACCTTGGTGTGACACTTCATTAGTCAAAATCCTCCTGCCTGGGAGGAGGGTCCTAACCACACTGGCACTCAACAAGCCCCAGGGCTGGGCAGGGCCATCAGGGGCCACCCCTTGACCTTCAGGCACCTACACCATTCCAGAAAAGAGGAACTCTATCTTATAGGTCCCTCAGTGACCCGAATCAGTCCACAAGCTTGCTCGTGGGAAATCCCTCCCCTGACCCACACCCCACCTGCCAAGTGAGACGCAGGGAAAACACAGATCTGTCCTCAGGCCACGCGGTCAGTCCCACTCAGAGCGTTTCCTCATCTATACATCACAATGCCTACACTCCCCTCACCAGCACCTTGGAGGAGCAAATGAGAACATTCCTGCAGAAGCTCTTCACAACCTGTAAAGCGTGACAGAAATGCAAAGGAGCATCATTATGATGAAGTCCAATCTAGTTCCAGCCTCAGTGGGAATGAATATTTTGGGCACAAGCTTCTTATTAATTCTGTATTAGACTTTACCATTCAGATTCTTAAAAAGATGATGAATGGTACCTTTTTTTCCCCATTAAGTAATAACATCTAACCCCAAGTCACTTGGAGGGCTCACCTCCGAATACCTCTTCCATATGTGTAGACAGTATATTCCTACTTAACACTTAAGAGCGTTTGCTATGTGCTAGACTGTTTTAAGTGCTGTACTGGCATTCTGCAGGGACCATTAGCATCCAGCCTTGTTCTGCTCTCAAAAAAAACCAGAGGCTCAGAGAGATTAAGAGACTTGATGAAGGTCAAAGCTGGTAAAAGGCCAAGTCAGGGACCCCAAGACCTGCGAACTTCAAAGTGTGCTTCTCAGGACTACACTGTGCTCCCCCTCCTCTTTCCAGATATGCTCTGCCTGGGACCCATGACCTGTGGCCTCTACTTCCCCATTCCTCATCTCCTTTGACTCCAGTGACTTCCATCTCTGCCATCTATGTCACAAACTGGCTTCAAGGTACTGCCCAACATCCGAAGGGTCAAGCTTTGTACTCACAACCCCCAACGGTACCCTCGTTGTCCCCAGCCTACTAGCTGCCCTTCTCTCCACCTTCATTCTTGCCAACTCCTGAGAATTGACCGCCACTGGTCGTACAAAAACAGGCCAGAACTCTGCAGTCCCTCCACCACCACAAATATGAATCCTTTGCTCCTGCACAGGTCATGGGGTGGATCCCTGCCAGGGGCCCGGCTGCTCCCAGGCCGGGGTCTGCGAGCAGAAGGGGAGGGATCAGACCCGGCACTTGGCAAACTCACACTGCCTGCCTTCTCCAGAGCGCTCGTGGCTCCTCAGCCATCCTGCGGTGCATCTCCTTTGGGTCCCCTAGCACACTTCTGATCTCTGATGTTCCAGGTCCTCTGTCCCCACCTACTCATTTATTCAGTTAGTATCCACTTGAGCAACTGATAAAGCACATCCGCAGTGCTGTGGCAGGTATAAAATACTAGGATTTTCATGGACCTCAATACCAATGCTATTTGCCTACCTGGAACGCCCACCAGGCTAACTCCACCCCAGCCTATTAAGCTCGGCATGTCAAGAGACCGTTCCAGCCACATTTCTCCTCCCTCCCGCCTCTCCCTCCTGGCCGCACTCACACCAGACGAAAACTGTCACCACAGCTATGGGTTCAAACTGTCTTTGAACAGTTCCGTAAACCTTCTTCACTTTTTCCCTTGTCCAAAAACACCTCAGGGGTTCGTTTGGGTCTCATGCCATCTCAACATCTCCCAAACCCTGGGCTCTTTCCCGGTCATTCCAGCAAATTATGCTAAGCAAATATCTCCACAAAAACAAAACAGGAGTGGGAAAAATACCTTTAAAAGATAATAAAGTTGCAAATATTGAGGAAAAGGGTTTGGCTCATTTTTACAAGTATTTTACTCAGAGGTTCCAGGGCTGGAATCAGATCGCATGGTGTCTCCATCCTGAATTCCCTAGAAAGCAAAGCAAAGGTAGGAAAAGGTCGAAGTCAAAGCATCCTACCGAGTTCCTGTTCAGTTGTCCAGTGACTTTATACTCAGTAACACCATGGGAAAGCTTTACTATAACAATAAAGAGGAAGAGAAACGTAGGGAGCAAATGCTTTACCACTACAAAAGAAAAAAATGTATATCTAAGCTAACTCGGTTTGAAAAACTCAGTCACCTACCGTGATCCTTGAAGTCTCAAGCCAGAAATAAGAAGCCCTGACTCTCGGCTTAATTTCATCGAGCTCTTGAAGAGCTAGAGGTGAAGCCGCAGTGCCACGGGGAGACAGCAGGTGGCAGCACCCATCCATTCAAAGGACGGCCCTCTTCCTGACCAAAAACATGGCGGCCTCCCCCACGCTCCCCAGCAGGAAGTGTGAGGTTTCCTCCACCAAAAATGAAGAAAGGGTAGCATTTCCAAAATTCCTGGCTTCCAGTCTCCAGAGAGAGACTGAAATATTTGGCTAACAAACTCTGATGCTGTTTTCGAAACCCTTTTTTTTTTTAAATTTAAAGAATACTTTTTTTGGTTTGTGAAGCCTGCTGGATCTGCAGAGTTGGGGAACGTGCCCTCTTCCGGCTTGGTCCCACGGGCGCTTCCTGTCCTTCTCTGGCTTTTCTCCTTTAACTTGCCCGAATTCCACACTGAAATGCATTTTATTATTTGCTTTATTTTTAGACTACCCAAATCTTAATTTTTAAAAGCAGAAGAGAAAGGAGGAAGGGAAACTGCCTTTATTAAGTGCCTAATGGGCACTTTCACAAATTATATCTAATTTAATCCTCAGAACGACTTGAGAGAAACACCATCTTTTATTTCTGATGAGGAAACTGAACCCCAGGGAGGTTCGGATGCTGAGGGTACACAACTAGGAACCTGAGTCCTGGGGGCTGAACTCATGTCTGTCTGGTGTCAACGATTACAATCCTGCCATTATTCCAGTGCGTCTAGGATCTCTCAAAATAAAACACTCAGTTAAGCTGCTTTTCATCTACATGGTATTTTCTTTTCCTATGTCAGTGAACCATAATGGAAAAACACAGCTCCCAATCCTGCAAGTCTCTAGTTCCATTTCCTCGTGCACTTTCCTTCCTTGAAAATCTCTTCCACCTGCACCTTAGCCTCCTACCTACAAAATAAAGGTCAATGTTTTAGTCAAAACATGTTAAAGTAACAGTCCAAGTCACTGTTAATCATTTAGTGGCTTGGGAAGACCTTTATACACAAATTGCCCTCTGAGAGGGCACAAAGAGACTGTAATCAATCCCAAAAGCTAAGGAAAATTTTAGCCAAGTTCATACTGGGGATTGATAGCACGCAAGAAAAAAACACAAATCTAGACTAAATGCAAGCTGAGCAGCATCACCAGGTGTGATTCACTGCCTCTCCTGTGTCCACCGCACACTCATCCTGATATTACAGACATGGCTCCAGAGAGAACACAATCAACAGAGTCCTCCAGGGATTCAGAGGTGAACTCGAGCACCTACAGACGTCTGCGTGCAGCTGGGAGGAGGAACTCTAGGGTCTAGAGTTACCTTCCAGGATTGCCCATTACTGTTCAGCTCGGATGGAGGGTCCTTACCATCCCCCCCAGCATGCTGCTATCAATCTATCTGTAGCTTCCTTCAAACCTCTCTTCTCTGATGTCTCCTTCTATTCACTCCTCTGTTGGTTTCTTTCTTCGGAGCTATCAATGGTCTGTATAAACCAATCATCCCCTAATTTGCCATATGGTTTTGGTTTTTTTTCCCTCAAAGATTGGCACCTGTGTTAACAACTGTTGCCATTCTTTTTTCTGCTTTTTCTCCCCCAACCCCCCCAGTACATAGTTGTATATTTTACTTGTGGGTCCTTCTAGTTGTGGCCTGTGGGACGCCGCCTCGGTACGGCCTGATGAGCGGTGACATGTCCACACCCAGGATCTGTACTGGTGAAACCTTGGGCCACCAAAGTGGAGCACGTGAACTTAACCACTCGGCCATGAGGCCGGCCCTATGCCATATGGTTCTGATGCAGCAAAGCAAAATCAAGGAACATCTATTTCAGGGTAACACTAACAATGCTTCAACATGTAGCCAAATCCCACTTTATGATGTTACATTCACAACTTACAGGAATTCCTTGATTGAAACATAAACTCATGCAAAAAAAAAAAAAAGACTTTCCTGCTGATGTACAGTTTTAAGGGGATCCTGAGCCCTCTTGTTCTTCTCATCCCTACCACTGTCACCAATAGGAGGGGTTGGCTACCCTAGAATACATATTTTGGTCAATGTCCAAAAAGGGTTAGCCCTTTTCCAGGCTCAGCAAACATATTCTGATGTGCTAAGAGTCCTTAATGAGGACATCTGCCATCAGTTAAATAACTGGAACAGACAGAATAGGAAAACAAATGCTCTCTGTGGGTCTGGGTTGCAAATTGCTATTTGACATGTGACTGTTGCCGGACAACCACGTCTGAGCACATGTACATGTGTGTGCACACACTCATACACAATGGCTGCTCTCTCCTCCCACCCAGGGACATTGCAGCAAGCCATGACATCACCTAGTGGCACTTCTAGGACACAGGTCATAAGTCACAGTGATTCATTACAAAACTAATGGTTTTTGTTTTGTTCTGTTTTTTAAGCTGAGGAGAGTGAAGTTTAGAGTAAGACTCCCATGTGCTAAACCTTGGGTGCCTGCTTCCTCTCTAATGAACAATTTATGGATCAAGGGGAAGGACGTCAACCCTCTGCCAAGAGTTTCAGATTCTCTACTAAACCTCAGCTTTCTATTTTATGATCTCCACTGGGTAACCACTGCACAGATCAATGGTTTGAGTTTTCAGTTCTTTCACTATTATTTCACATAACATTCTTAATCTTTTATCAGAAAGTTGCTATTTTTTTCTTTTAAATCTGTAAAGTTTTCACTTAACTTTTTTCAGTGTGGTGTTCTAAGCTCATCCAAAGGTCAAGATGTTGCAGCAAACCACATCTCTTATTTTACGACAGCACTCAATGGACAATGGGATTTCCAAACAATTCATTTCTCAGCAATTCTTAGCCAGAATTGATCGCTGTTGAGAGCTGCCGTGTACATGTGCAGCACATCTATGGTTATACGCAAATATGTCTGGGATCCTCTCAGTTGCAGGTCACCCTTGAACTCTGGGAAAAGCAAGTTCTCACACTCCATCATCACCAGCCAAATACTGCCTGCTGGTTCTCAAGCCTTATTTTCTCCTGGGCTCATTTAGAAAAAGCAAAAAATACTCACTTCACTGAGCATATATTGACCTTTTCTTCCCAGAGGACTCTGGCTTTGAATACAAACCTCTGTGAAAGTAGCCAAGGCCTGAGCTAAAACTTCTAGATCTCTCAAGTTATTTATCAGGCTGTGTTATACCATTTTTAAAATGTGTGGTGTGCATTGTAGATTTTCACAATACAAGCTAAAGATACACAGCAGTGAGCATATCAGCGACTGATCCAATACCATCATTTCTAAATCAGCTGTTCAGAGAATGACCATTTGGATTCTCAGGGCATCCTAATTATTATCTCTTTCTGAAGGTTTTTAAAAACCAGATTACGGGGCCGGCCCCGTGGCCGAGTGGTTAAGTTCGCGCGTTCTGCTGCAGGCGGCCCAGTGTTTCGTTGGTTCGAATCCTGGGCGCGGACATGGCACTGCTCGTCAGACCACGCTGAGGCAGCGTCCCACATACCACAACTAGAAGAACCCACAACGAAGAATACACAACTATGTACCGGGGGGCTTTGGGGAGAAAAAGGAAAAAATAAAATCTTTAAAAAAAAAAAAAAAAACAGATTACACTGCACCAATGTATAATAGCTTAGATTAACAGTAAAATTAAAATGACAGACTCTCAGAATTGACAGGGACCTTAAAGGTTGCCCATCCCCCATGCGGGACCAGAACCCTCTCCACAGCATCCCCTGTAAGTGAGCATCCAGCCTTCCCATTATTGTAATAGGTGTAATAGAATAATGGGAGGGAAAATAAGGGCCCCAAATAGCAGTGCTATTTTCATATTCCAGCAGATGGACCACAGAAACAGGTCAGCTGATGTGGTTACACTGAATTTTCTCCAGCAAATAATAAATGACCCTGATCAACAAACACTTTTGTTGTCTGACTGCACAACAGTCATTCAATCAAGTAAAAGAAATGGTTCTGTTTGCTCTGCTGGCAGGGAGAACAGCATTTTCACAGCTCTACTCAAATACACTTCCCTGCATTCACACCTAGCTCCCCATTGCTTTCAAACCACCAGCGCCCTTGGTTCATTGCTCTGTCATGCACACACTGCTCTGCGTGGAACAAAACAATTCTTAGCACAGCACGTGGCACCTAGTTAGGGCTCAGTACTCTGTAACCATTCCTACTAGGATTGATAGGACTACATCTCTCTTGGACTGTAAGCCCTTTGAGGGGAGAGACCATATCTTGCTTATCCCAGCAGATTCATAATCTCAAATCGATGATATTCCCGTGGGCGAGGACAACACCAGACTCAAAAATAATGTGTTATAAGAAATCATACTTGCTGCTTGCTTGCCCTAAAATGAAGACAGAGGTATCAAAAGCAAGGATAGAGTTTCAAATCGTGTTCAAACTCGGTTCTAAGACAGTAGTGTCTTCTTGAAAACAGGGAGAGAACATCTATAGAAGGAAGTAGGTCCAAGTAACAGCATGCCTGTAACTGTGCTGTGAGCTGGAGGGTCACCCAGCGCTGTTTCTGAACATGTGAGGGGGCGGTGGGCACACATGCACATGTGCACCTGTGGGTGTGTGCACCGTGCTTAAACCAGATTTGAACTGCGCTAAAACTACATGAGAGTTCCTGAAGGAGGTGGGGAGATGGACGACTGCTGACTTGGCACTTCACTCAGAGTGGCCGGAAGGAGCTGAATGTCTCCAGGAGAGCCAGCAGCCCTCTCTGGCAGTTTTCAGAATAAGCTTCTAAGGGACTGCTCAAACCACCAATGAATGCTTGAACGGCACTTGGGTCCACACTCACCTTAATACACACATTTGGGGGCTTTCTTTTTTTCCCAACCTCCTAGCAACTCAAGAAAATATAGAGGGACAATATAATCCTCATTTTACAGCTGAGAAAACTGAGGTTCCTCAAGAAGGTCCCTTAGTTGCCCAAGCTAGCGAACTGTGGCATCTGCAGCTTTCCTGGCCCCTCCCTGGTCCAGGTCTCTCTTCTGCACAAGGGAAGACCCAGCAAAAGAGAGGTCTCAGGATAGGGGCTCTGGAGTTCACAGCCCTGACGCCTTTATGTTGCCTTGTCTGATCCTCACTGTGCTGCGAGGAAGAAAGTGTGCGTTTCACTGGGAAGAAGGGACCCACCAGAGGTCCTTACAGTCATGAACAGCACAAGCTAGCAACAAAAGAACCACCCCAAAATACAAAACATGGAAGTGAGAGTTTAAAAACCCTCACAATCAAAGGCCCACAAGCAAAAGGCCCTGAGTGTGCACAAGCCAGAAAGGGGAGCCTGCGCAGGAATGACGCCTGAGGCGCCAATCCCGAGACCACCAAAAAAGGTTCTCTCACGTTCTCACTTCTTTAAGAAGGCAGAGAAATGCAGACTCCACTTTTTTTCTTTTCATTTAGGTAGCTAAAGTAGAAAAACTATTTGGAACCCCAAAGTTACCTGAATGAATAATCACATTCCCTGATGATGCTAAACAAACAGACAGTGGGGCGTGTGAGGAGGGTGAGAGCCACCTGGGGCCTTGCCTGGCTGGAATCAGCAGGTGATCAAAAGGCAGCGGCCCCCTCCGTGGCAGGTAATCAGAGCACACAGGGCTGCAGGGGCCCAAGAACGGTGTCCCCTGGTCTGGGGTCCAGGCTAGGAGTGTGAGGTCCAGAATTAAAGATGAGAAACCATGCACAGGCAGACAAGATGGGTCAACCAGAGACAGCGAACCAGAACAGACAGACAGATGAGGGAAGGGATGGAGCTGCCACTCAAACACCTCTCAGGAATCCAAGTCTCATCGGGGAGCCACGCAAAACCTAAGCTACCAGGAAATCAGTTGTAATCTTGGGAACTGTAAGTCACAAGATAAGAAACGTGTGCTGTTGGGATAACAGAACAGTCAAGTGGCTGATAACATTTAAAAACCTGAAATAGGAGCTGGATACCAGAATTCGTTCCAAGACCAGGATGGCTGACTGGCCCATAAGAACAGGTCTCTCTGGCCAGAAAGGAGGTGCCAGGTTTCCGAAGATCAACTTTTAACCCAACTTTTCCCTTTATTCTGACTCCTCAATTAATTAGACAGGTTTTCTCTTTCAGGATGGGGGACAGCTCCTCACCCTGTCACTCTATCACCTTCTTCTGGGAGACGCTGCTCTGCTCTCCCAGGATTGGAGCATTTCTCCCAAAACCAAGGAGAATGCTTCCATCCCCCAGGAGTGCTGTGGCTGAGGCAAAAAAGGCTGGATGGCGCTGAGGAGCTGAAACTGGCTTACCAAAATGGATATACAGCATGTGCCAGGGAAGCTAAGCCAAGGCACTGAGGCACACTGTCAAGGGCACTTCTCCAGGGAAAGAACAGACAGCAGCCAGAGACATGGACCCATCACCTCAACCTGTGTGACTTATGACAATTCACCACCATCTCAGAGCCTCAATTTCCTGCCTCACCTGTAAAAAAATGAGAGCAGTGCCCAGCATCTGGAAGGAACTCGAGAGATGCGTTTCCTTCCCCTGCTCTCCTATCATAGACTGGTGCTAGATAGCTAAATAACACAACAGGCCACTCTGAATGTTTAGTCGCCACTGTTGAGCCGGGATCTGGGAAGTGAGATTGTGAAAGGATATTTAACCAGAACGAGTAATACAACCACTGACGCTAAAGGAAATCAAGAAGTTGACCACAGGTGAGCAACTAATTAATTGCAATCACAACAAAACTGATTTCAGCAAGATAGGGGAACCGAGAAATCCAACATATTCCACTTAGAGGCCTGCTGGCCACAGGGACCCAACCCCCAGACTCAGTCCTTAGAGCTCAACACCACGCCAGCCGGCTTTGCCCCTGCAGCCCAAAGCCAGGGCCTGGCTGCTGCCCGTTCCCCATGTGACCTGGCCACTCACCTCACCCTCGGTCCCTCTCCTGCTCTCCTCCCCCCACCGAAATCACAGTCTTGGGGCCCTGCCCAGGGTGGTTCAAGGCCTGCGGCCAAGCCTCCCTGAGGCAAGGCTGGGCCAGCCTCCCTGAGCAGCCTCCAGTGCCTTCCTCCCAAACCTGTGCCCCACCCGCAGACGCCCAGGACCTGTTCCAGCTGTCCCGGAGCCGGATCCGGCCCACGGCAGTGCAGACCCACAGGGGAAACGATTCGGCACCGACTCACCAGAAACCCAGGGAAAGGAGCAATATAGAATACACACCAGTGTTTTTAAAAATCTGCTGATAGTGAACACATGTATCAGGCTCTCGCCGATGAACTGAACAGAATGAGTAAGAAGCCCAAGCTTCAGACCCCACCCTCAAAGCACTTTAGGGCTGAGCTCCCACCTGGATCACACATCCAGCGCTTGTTTATATAAGCACTTAATATGCTCCAGAGCTACATTCATATGCTCGTGCTGTATAATTAGATGAATGAATCAGAATTTGCTTCTTTCAGGAAAATGCAAAAAATATGCAGCAATCCGACACCGAAGACTGACAAAAAGATGGTTTTAGGATTAAACTCATAAAGTTAGATGAATGTGCGTGTTAAAATTTTAAGGGTTTGACATAAGTTAAATAAGTCAAAAAAAAGTTATGAGTCTAAAAAAATCTGAGTGACTGGAGGGTGAGGGAGACAGACATGTTTCCCCCAGAAAACAGAAAGTCAGCCTAAGTGAAGAGACTATAGACACCACAAAGGAAGATTGTTTAAATACGCGGTGAAAAATGAGCACGAGGCGGTGGGGGGGGGGGGGGCTTGCCCAAGGCATGACCCACTACGGAAGTCCCTTTCTCTGGAGGAGACCATTTAAGGAATCTTCATGCCCCAATAATTGTGGGGCTGAGGATGAGTTCAAAGACCGAATAGAGATGGAGAAACAAGCTGAATGAGAGGTCACCTCAGTCCCAGCTCAGGATCTCAGGGTGTTTTTCCTGAAATGGACTGAGGGGCAGCATTGATCAGCATGCTCACTAGTGAGGATTTTCTAAGCCAAAGCGACAAAATAAATGTGGATCAATCACAGAGACCAGATGGCCCACAAGTAGCCCTCTGAGAGAAGTGAAGGATGAAATCGGCGCTCAGCAGGCCAAGACACTCAGGCCGTGGCTGCTCAGTGCTGCTGGGCCCCCACCTGCCTGAGGATGATCGAGGAGCGCCTCGGGTCTCGCCGCTGCGCCAGGCAGGCAGGCAGGCAGAAGACTAGAACCTTTTCAGGGAAAAGGCAGTGGGATGTTCACAAGCAACAAAATTGCATCTAACTACCTCAGTAGAACTGTTACAGAGTCACAGGCAAGAGAAAATAGGAAATAAAACAGGAAGATAGACTGACGTTCCTTCAGGAATGTTCTAAGAGCTACCACTTATCAGAGACTGATGTGCCGGTCACTTGCTAAGCACTTCACAGACTGCGCCTCATTTCATCCCTCACAATAATCCCATGAGATAAGTACCATCAGCTCCTCCATCTTACAGATAAGGAAACTGAGGCTCAGGGAGGTTGGGGAACATTCCCAAGTCCACAGAGCTGGAAAGTGACAGAACTAAGATGTGAGCTCAAGTATGCCTGATTCCAAAAGCTATGCTCTTTCTACTATATTATACAGGAAAATTATGCAACAAGCAAGAGGAGTAAGAAGCTAGACTGGATGACATTTTTTTTTTTTGGCAGGGAAAGAGTTGCCGTAAGCTAACATCTGTTGCCAATCTTCCTTCATGTGTTTTTTCCCTCTTCTTCCCTGCCTCCAAAGCCCCAGTACATAGTTGTGTATAGTTGTAAGTCCTTCTCTGTGAGCCGCCCCCACAGCATGGCTACTGACAGACAAGTGGTGTGGTTCCACACCTGGGAACCGAACCCAGAACACCAAGGTGGAGTGCGCTGAACTTTAACCACAAGGCCATCAAGGCTGGCTCTGGATGACTTCTTAAAGGCTCCTTGTTAGTGAAAACTTGACTCACGGAGAGATTACTGTGGTGGTGGTGGTTTGGCATGGAAGGGGAAATGCAATGGGCACTAAGATAGCAAAGTATCAACTATGGGGCTCCCCCAGGAGCAGGGCTACAGTTATTCTTACTTAACACTTGTTCAAACACCCCAAAGAGGATGCACCAGGAAACAGGGTTGCAAACGAGCTCTAACTTCCCAATTTTGTGACCTTGAGCAAACTACCTGGCCTTTCTGTGCCTCAGTTTCCTCACGTGTAAAACAGTGAAAGCACTGGCTCCTACGCCAAAGGATAATTTGGGGCTATGATGAGGCAATGCAATTTTTTTCAACAGTGCCTTGGTTTTGAGAGTCACCAAGCTCCTCTTCATAGAGATTCTACTACTCCAGGTCTGAGAGAGGAGCCCAGGAGAGAATGAAAACACGCACCTCGAGCACTGAGCACCGTGTCTGGCACAGAGCTCTCAGTAAATGTCAGCCTGAAAAAAAAAAGGCACTGAACTCTGGGTAGAGAAGAGGCAGGCTTCCAGGAAGATTACAGGGAAGACTGTGCAAGTAGGAGAAAGAGCAACCAGTGAATTAAATCGACAAGAGCGGTATAATAGGCTTCAGGAAAAAAAACCTGGGGCTGCCCCATGGCCGAGTGGTTAAATTCACGCACTCTGTTTCGGCAGCCCAGGGTTTTGCTGATTTGGATCCTGGGCATGGACAAGGCACCGCTCGTCAGGCCACACTGAGGCGGCATCCCACATAGCACAACCAGAGGCACTCACAACGAGAATCTACAGCTGTGTACTGGGGGGGCTTTGGGGAGAAGAAAAAAAAAAGATTGGCAACAGCTGTTAGCTCAGGTGCCAAGCTTTTAAAAAAAAAAAAAACTTGAAACCACGTAAGAGCTCTGTAGCAACAGTCAGAACCCAGTAAAGGGGTCTCCTCATCACTTTAGTTCAGACTGTCATCCTACTGTGGTCACAAAGACCGACAAACAAACAAACAGTTTTGTCCAGCAGAACTACTAAAAACAAAAAGAAACGCACTGCCCACCCACCCACTCTAAAGTTGGAGAATCGTCCACTCTTGGAACACTGGTAGCTGTCCAGCAAGAAAGATGACTTGTAAAACCAGAGGACAGTCACCTAAATGGGCCGTGTGGTGGGGAGGGCATGCCATGAAGTCCAGAAAGATGAAGGCAGGAGGGCCCCGACAGAATCCTCCAAACGGGAGAGATAAGGTGGAGTGCCAGCTTTGTCACCAAATCCTGAAACGGCAGGAGCACCTGCTGACACCTGCAGGAGACCAGAGGAGGAGACACCTCAAGACCCCAAAAGAAAACAACATAAGTGCATTACTGGGTTTGGATAATTGTTTGAATGCAACAGCGGGGTTCCCCCAGGGTCAGAACCAGAAGTGTTTTCATTTACATCTGCCTAAGGGATCTGAAGGAGAATGCATATGAAAGAATTCAGGCTGCAAAAGGGCTCTGCCTCTCATTAGCTAGGTGGCCAATGACACCAGCCATGCCCTTCAAGAGACACAGCCAAGCCCTCCCTTGCCACACTGCCTCTTAAAGGCATGAGTTTGGCCTGACATGATGAATTTTCATGTTTTCTAGGAGCTGTCAGAGATCTAGGGATGATGGCAAGAAGTGTACACACACCACCCTTCTCCAAATAAAATGAACCATACTAATAAAAGTAACATGACAGTGTTCCAGATTTTTAAGAACACTAAAATGCTTCCAAGCGCCTCACCCTTGGCTTAAGCATTTAAGCCACACTTTGTATTCCGAAGACAGCACAGGGAAGAATCACAGATGCACTGAACGTCCCCACTTAGGGAATGAACTGGGTTTGGAATTTACTATCCAGAGTCCACAACATGCTGTTCATCCATCCCGTGAGTCTTCTCCACACGACCATGACCCACACGCAGGGCAAAGTCCTCGGGCGAGCCAGATGGAATAAACTGTGGGGCCCAGAGGAGCCCTCCCCACCAACCCTTCCAGCCAACCAGCACTGACTCATGGGGTGCACACACCCAGCACACCCTAAATCCTGCCTGCTCTTAGAAGACCACCGCTGCACGTCTGAGTACCCTTCAAGTACGCCCTGGCCTACATTAAGTCTAAGCTGGGAACTGACTCGTAATGGGGCTTTGTTTTTTTTTTTTTTGATTGGCCCTGAGCTAACATCTGTCGTCATCTTTTTTTTTCTTCCTCTTCTCCCCAGAGTCTCCCAGTACATAGTTATAGATTCTAGTTGCAGGTCGTTTTGGTTGTGCTATGTGGGACGCCGCCTCAGCATGGCCTGATGAGCAGTGCTATGTCTCTGCCCAGGATCCGAACCGGCAAAACCCTGGGCCACCGAAGCAGAGCGCACGAACTTAACACTCAGCCACGGGGCTGGCCCCATAACAGGTCTTTATTAAGACATAAAATTAAAGTACCCTATTACCTGGCAATTCCCCTCCTCGGTATCTAACCTACAGAAACACTAGGACGTGCTACAAAGAAGCATGTGCAGCCATGTTTATTATAACAGCATTTGTCACAGTGGAGGATTTGGAAACAACTTAAACGTCCCTCAATTAGGGGAAGACTTCTAATTCCAAGGAAGAACCATGCAGAAATAAACAGAATCAAGAAGACCTATATATACAGACAGGAAATAATCACCAAGATACACTGTCGGGGGAGGGGAGCACAGCATGATACTAGCAGTGCAGTGCATTTAGCTTTTCTCGAGTTCTATAGGTATAAATACAAGTATGTAAAGCATTTGGAAAATACCAACAACCTCGTAACAGTGGTTAACCTCTGGGCAAGCACTGTGATTAGGAGTGGTTGTCAAAGAAGATTTTGTTTGCTCTGAAAAGTCTGCATTTTTTTCCCCTACAGAGAACGTGTTCATGTACTACTTGCGAAATGAAAATTTCATTTAGCCATTTAATTTTTTTAAAAAGAAAGAAAGAAACTGACTCCTTAAATACATTTCAGTAATGTGTTTAGGGGCAATTTCTACCCAAAACTGACACATGCTTCCCAGGAGGCTGAGAGCTCAGCAGTGGAAAGCAGCGGACTTTGCAACACAGATCTTGTTTCAATATTACAAGCCCAACTCTGTAACTCTGTGGATTGTTAAACGTCTATGTTATTTCAAGGAAGAGGCAGAGAAAAAGAGAAAGTATGTCAGGGGGCTTCTGGGTAATCCGAAGGGATGTCCTAGGAGCAATTCCAGCTCTTCTAGCTGAGCATTCCAGCTCTCCAACACAACAAACACACACGCATACACTTGCCAATAATGGCAGCCCTTGCCCAATCACACTTATTCCACACCATGCCTAGCTGTCTGTGCCTCAGACTTTTCCATCTGGGAATCAGGATTCCTAACATAAATCCATATCCCATGGGCTAAGGAGAAGGAAGAATCTGAACACCACTTTAGACGAGCTCCAAAAAATTATTTACTCATCAGGGCCACCAAACCATATAGAACGCTGATTTTTAAACACAAACACAAACATACACACACACACACACACACACACACACCCCTCCACCTCTTCCAAGCATTATGTATAAAGTCCTTAGAAACACAAAATTCTAATATTAAGAACCTAGTAGGCAAAACTAACCTAGGGTGATAGAAATCAGAGCTGTGGTCCTTCTGGGCTGGGGAGGATTATCTGGAAACGGTCACAAGGAACATTTCTGAGGTGATGGAAATGTTCTGTCTCAAAACGCATTTGTCAAAACTGATTAAACAGCACACTTAAGATCTGAGCATTCCACTGTATGCAAATGATACCTCATTTTAAAAAAAAAACTCAAACACAGTTTCTCTGCTGGCTGCAGCCGAACTCTGAGCTGTCCTATCAGACATCCGAAATCTCTGTTGTGCTATGTAAAGAGCGCAAGTACCATGGCGACAGTCACCATAAAAATAGATAAGATTAAAATGGAGAGAGGACACACGAATTTAAGAACGGCACACCAAGAGCAATTCATTTTCAGCAGCAGAAGAAAAATAGAAAGAAGAGAGGGAGTTTTTCATTCCCCCTGCACTTTGAAAAACAGCCACTGAATGTGGTTGTTTTTAGCGAAAGTTTTATGGCGCCTCAATACTCAAAGGACAAAAAAGGCTGAGAACTGTTATTTCTTATTATACTTTGCTTTAAAAAAAAGGCATATGATAATCTAAGTTTTCCCCATAGCCACTATATGTGGCCCTGGGAACCGAGTCACAGCAATTCACCCAGCACAGCTGAAGTGCCACATGCTGTGTGAGGCCCAGACGACACCAAGATAAAGGAGACCCGGCCCTTCACCATCAAGAGCACCAAGATTTCCAACCTTAGTTCTAAATAACCAACTTCTGCCTCCATTTTTTACATACACCTAAAACTGGCATTTCCTAGGCCGTACCCACCAAAATTGCTTTACTCCATGTGAGGAGAGAGCAATTTCTTGCCAAATACTGATTTTTTAAATGCCAAAATGTGAGCATGAATTGTGGAGACAGAAGCCCTCCTGTGATATTCTCCAAAAATGAGCTGAACCTCCATTCTCTCACTCAGAAACTTTTGCTATGTGAGTTAGCCCTAGCCATGCCCTAACACAAGAAAGTAATCCAAAAATATCAGGAAGAAAATCTAAAAGTTTGAAATAAGGAGGGTGGATTCTAAATAAACCATCTATCTAAGTAAAATTTAGGCAAAATTAAACTAAACCAAATTTTCTACATGTAAGTTATAAATAATAAAAATGAAAAACTTTCAACCCAAACCACAAACTTATTGTCTGATATACACTAAACATATGCATTCTGGAAAATCCCACTCACAAGTTTCTTTAAATTTATCCATCTCTTGTTCTCTTTGTCGCTAAACCTACAGAGCCATCACAAGACACAGTCTCATCCCTGGTGTGAGGATGGCATTTAACATGCTATACTTGGTGATAAATATCTGCAGTGTGGGAAATGAAATAGGAAGGAAACGGTCTAGGGCACTCTCAGGTCCTCCACAGCCAAAGCAGAGGACCCCGCATTCAATTAAAGGGCCCTGCTTGATTTATTAACTATACTGAATAGAACTGGCCAATAAACACATTAGTCTTCCATAAGTCAATCTATTTTATTTATGATTATTTGCCATTTCCATCCCATCCCCACCTTCTTGCTTTCCCTAAAGACCAAATTCAATTTTCAGCAGCCCTGGGGCCACAAACTGAGTCCTGATCCACCTGGAAATAGTTCTCTTCATCCTTTTTTAAAATGACCCCAGAAGGGTCTCTTGAAAACGTTGGGACCCATTTATAAGCATTTTCTAAAGAGCTTACATGATGATGGTGACTCAAATGGTGCAACTAGAGGCAAATACCCTATTCCACGTTCTTTCAGCTTTGACAAGTCACGTAATAACCTGACGCTAAGAATCGGAAAGGACTTTGGAAGTGAGCCTAATTCCTGTCCTTCTCTTCTCCAGCATCCCTAATCAACAGCATTCAGCCCAACCAGAATACCTCCAACAATGGAAGCTCACTGCTCCATGGGCAGACGTTTCCATTGCTGGACAGCTCTGCTGGCTAAAAAAGTCCTTTTTCATACTGAACTGAAATCTGCTCTTCCAGTCTTTAGGGTTAGAATGGACCTTAAAGGGGCTGGCCCGAGGTTTGCCAGTTCAGATCCCAGGTGCGGACCTACACACCGCTTGGCAAGCCATGCTGTGGCAGGCGTCCCACACATAAAGTAGACGAAGATGGGCACAGATGTTAGCTCAGGGCCAGTCTTCCTCAGCAAAAAGAGGAGGATTGGTGGCAGATGTTAGCTCAGGGCTAATCTTCCTCAAAAAAAAAAAAAAAGTTGGGGTTGTTTTCCAAAATAAATAAATAAATAAAATAAAAGGGAACTTACATTTCAGTGTAAGTGTAATAAAAGGTCATTACACTTCAGTGTAATCATTCTACAGATGAAGAATCACATAATGTAACCATTCTACAGATGAGGAATCTGAAGCTTAAAGAGGATAAAGCAATTATTCCCCCATTGGTCATAGTGACACTAGGAGCAGAAATGATCAAGTATACTCTTTCCTATACCTGATAACTATGAAAATATTTGAAAGCGCTATCGTGTACCCACCCCATGAGTGTATTCCAGTCATTCTTGATTCTCAATCATCGGCGTCTCCCTCCCATGGATAAAGTTTTGTTGTTCAAATTTCTTTTAAATCATGGCCCCCCAAGTGGTCCAAATGTCATATGACCAGCAGAGGTCACTGAAACTAGATCCTGTGATTGGATCACTAAAGTTCTGCTCCAGTTATGAACTGGATTTGATTTTTTGAAAGCATCATCCCACTTAGGGCTCACATGAAACTCATGAATAGAACAATCCCAAGACATTTTTCCCACATGACCTGCACGTATGAAGTACCACCAGGGATACACTGTGTGGTCTGTTGACCTGTCAGTGCCCCCTTTCAATCACATCAACCTCAGGTCACGGACTGAGTCTCACTTTGTGACTCCAGTGTTTAATCCAGCGCCTGACCATAACTGACAGGTACTCAAGGTGCGTCACTGAATGAACCACTGACCTCTACCCCAGCCTGTCCTTGAATAACAAAATGTTTGTAAAATACCAGTGTTCAAGAGAATGAGAAAACAAACCACGGACTGGGAGAAAATGTTTGCTAATGATATATCTCATAAAGACTATTATCCAAAACATACAAAGAACTCTTAAACCTCAACAATAAGAAAACAAACAACTTGATTAAAAAATAAGCCAAGGACTTAACAGACACCTCACGAAAGATGACACACAGATGGCAAGAAAGTACATAAGATGATATCATCACATGTCATTAGGGAAATACAAATGAAAACGAGATACCACTACACACCTATTAGAAGGGCCAAAATCCAGAACACTGACAATACCAAATGCCGGTGAGGATGTGGAGCAACAGGAACTCTCAGCCGGTGCTGATGGGGATGCAAAATGGCACAGCCACTTTGGAAGACAGTTGGCAGTTTCTTACAAAGTTAAACATAGTCTTCCCATATGATCCAGCAATCATGCTCCTGTATTTACTCAAAGAGGTTGAAAACTTAAGTCCAAGCAAAACCCTGTATACACAGATGTTTACAGCAGCATTATTCATAATAATCGCCACAACTTGAAAGCTACCAAGATGTCCTTCAGTAGATGAATGGATAAACAAAACTGTGGTACATCCAAACAATGGAATATTATTATTCAGTGCTAAAAAGAAATGAGGTATCAAGCCATGAAAACGTGAAGAATTACTAAGTGAAAGAAGAAATCTGAAAGACTATATACTATATGATTCCAACTATGTAACACTGTGGGAAAGGCAAAACTGTGGAGGCAGTAAAAAGACGAGTGGAGGCCAAGGGTTGGGAGGGGGAGGGATGAACAGGCAGAACACAGAGGCTTTAGGGCAGTAAAGGCCCTTTATGATATTATAATGATGGATACATGTCATTACACATTTATTCAAATGCATAGAATGTACAACACCAAGAATGAACCCTAATGTTAACTATGGACTTGGGTGAAAATAATGTGTCAGTGTTGGTTTATCAGATCTAACAACATACCACTCTGGTGGGAGATGTTGATAATGGGGGAGGCTATGCATGTGTGGGGCAGGGGGTAAGTGGGAAATCTTTGTATCTTTCTATTTGCTATGAACCTAAAACTGCTCTAAAAAAAATATTAAAAAATATACATAGTAGTGGTTTTCCCACTGTGAAATACATACATGTTATAGAAAATGCACATAATAAATTAAAAATGTAAAAAAAGAAAGTCACTCAATTAGATCCATCTAGAAGTAGCATTTCCTACAGACTTTGTTTTTTCAAGACTTGAGATTATATTGTAAATGCACCTTAACTTTTAGCAGAAACATTTTTCCAAGTTATTTTAAAACTATTCCTAGGGGGCTGGCCCGGTGGTGCAGTGGTTAAGTGCACATGTTCCGCTTCTCGGCGGCCTGGGGTTCGCCAGTTCCAATCCCGGGTGCGGACATGGCACCTCTCGGCAAAAACCATGCTGTGGTAGGCGTCCCACATATAAAGTAGAGGAAGATGGGCACAGATATTAGCTCAGGGCCAGTCTTCCTCAGCAAAAAGAGGAGGATTGGCAGTAGTTAGCTCAGGGCTAATCTTCCTCAAAAAAACAAACAAAAAAACAAAAAACTGTTTCTAAACATTACTTTTAACGGCTTCATAATATTCCATTACAAAGACACAATTAATTAGAATCACTTATGGACTACTTACAGCCCACTCAGACCATTGGATATTTAGGTTGTTTCCAATTTTTCACTATAGATTAAAAAAAACTGAATCATCTCTGTGCATGAAACACGTACATTTTGGATATGGTCTCAGCTTCATCCCCAGAAGTGGGCTTATCTCGTGAGAATGCAGGAACACCTCAATACATTACAATTAAAATTTTAAAAACTAAATCAGACTTTACATTTATCCCTTAGTGAACTTCTTTTTTTATTGGGGCCCTCATTCTAGATGATTTTATCTTGATCATCTACTTGATTTAGCTACTAAATAAGCGATCCATCCCACCTCTGTGCCATCAGCAAAGCTGACAAACATACCTTCTGTATCTTCATCCACAACACTGGAAATAATGTTCAGTGGCTCAAGGCCAAGAATAGAACCTTACAGCACTCATTTCCAGACCCGCTTCTCGGCTGACTCAGTGTCACGAATTAACAGTTTTTGCATATGATTGTCAAATTAAACTAATAACACCATCCAGCCCACATTCTACCACTTATTTAATATGGACCATCACATCTTAAGAAACTACTAAATACTTTCGTAAAGCCAGAGTGCACCACAGCTGCTACATTTCTCTGATCCAAGTAACTGAACCATCATATAAAACAGGAAAAGGGCTTCACTGGATGAGATTCGGCTGACTTCCGGTTATCCTTGCATCCTACAGCCACCCACTTTTAAGGAAAAAGCACTTCCATTTTGACTTTTTTCCAATGCTACAAAAGCACTATTTTCAAATAATCGATTGTGCAACCTGTACAAAAGCGGGGTGACTACTGCTCAGTCGCTCCTACCTTGTAGCTCACCTGGGAAGCCCTCTGAATCATGGGTGGTTATGGACCCCCCAGGGTAAGCTGTCTCTAAAATGCAGAGACCTGAACTAATTCACTTCAGCTGGTCCTCAAATCAGGCTGGTTTCCTGGGAATCATTTGCCTTAACCCCTGGGCTTGAATGAGTTACTCTGTGGCTATTATGAATCCTGGATTACAAATCGCTGGATCCTGGAGGCCTACCCTCTGGGGTTGTCATTTCTTGACAGCCCCCTCCTTGATGTTCCTTTATTACTGACTCTCAGAACCAAAGCTCCTGAGAATCTAATGTCATATGGCATTTCGCAGCCGTGACTCACATCTCACCAAGTTAGTACCCCAACATCATTCTCAGAGGATACACGCCAGGAGCCACCATCTAACCGTGCCAGCCACGAGTGGAAAATGAGAAGGCTTGAGAGATCTTGGGGTCACCAGAAATTGGTGGCACTATAGAGAACAGAGCCCAAGGCCCTCTCTAATCTGTACCATTTCCAACCATCAGAAAAATATTTCAAAGTCCCAGCCAGCAGCAACTCTGAAAGTGCTGCTGACTTGCCTAAAACAAATCATCTGCACACAAATATCTCAGATTCCATAATGTCATACTCCTACCCGGACAGCGATCCCAAACTCCCAAGCTTGGCATTCAAGTCTCTTGAAAACTGAGGTCACAAACCCACTGGCCTACAGGACTAAGAAGGGAATCCAAAGAGACTGGATTGAGGCAACAGGGAGCACAGGGACTATGACAATTTGGGACCACAAGGCCTGTCTCCCATCCACAGGGGGCAGCCACCACTCAGCTCTAGAGGATCACCTTGGTCTGATTCTTCAAGAGTCTCAAATCCAGAGGGTTTCTGGATTGTTCTCCTTTTTTTTTTTTAAGACCTTTGAGTAGTCCAAATTATAAGACGCTGAAAGCAGAAAACATTCTTTGGGCCACCCGTGGCTAAGCCCTACACTGTATTTTCACCCTAATCCACCTTTCCAACCTGATTTCTCCCTATTCTCTATCAAGAACCCTCTGTTCCTCACTCTTACACACACTGGGTACATCCCTAACTCCAAGCCTTTGTCCACGTTACACCCCCAACCTGTGCGCCACCACAAGACATCCCAACAGGCTCATCCCACACCCTCTGCCCTATTCCAAACAGTTCCTCCAAGCCACCCCAGCACAGGCTGCTTGCCCCTCCTCTGACCCTATGAGTACTTATTTTTCATTTTGGCACTTAATCATCTTGCCTTGTTCCTTAATCACAGCGATGTCTTATCTCTCCAACTAATCTGTAGACTTTTAATCTCTTCCTCATGCTCCCTTCCACCTTCAGCACTAGTAAGGGTAGCTCTGCACATCAGCAGCTCAATAAATACTTACTAGAGGTGAAAATTCTCTACAACTTTTTTCAAACTGTGGGTTATGGTCCATCACAGAGTGCTTAAATCAACTCAGTGGGAGACAATAAGCATTTTTAATGAAAAATAATAGAAAACAAAAATATCAGAGGAGATTGCACCAAGGCACTTCACGAACCTAGATTTTTACATACATGATTATTCTAGGTCATGATGTAAATTTTATTTCTTAATGTAGGTTATGGTCAAAACAGTGCAGAATACACTGCTCTGCAAAGAGTAAATAAGCTCAACCACTGCTCCTTGCCTTTTTTTTTTTTTTTTTTTGCCAGTCATATACTCCCTATAAACAAAAAACATCCCATGGACGCCTCTCCCCACCAAGTCAGCTTACCCAGCTACCTCACTGATTCTTCATCTCAAAGAAACAGGGAGGATAAGGAAATGCAATTACATTCTTCACTCATTCTGCAACTTCTTGCAATCATCCTTCAAATTCACCAGCTCTCAGATGTTGCAAATTGAGGCCTGAGGAATTTGTTCAGCAAATCACCCTAAGTCACCCTTGCAACAAAAAAAGCAGAATTCGGAGCTCAGGAAAAACTGAACCAGCTCCCCTTTGCCGGCAGCCCAGTGGATTCCAGAGAACGGGCAATGGCGCTGGTGAGGACGACCCTGTCCTGGGAAAGGCAGTGTCCCCAGGCCCAAAATTTTCTCCTTCCTCCTTCCAATCATTTTGCTGCTCCCCCATCTTGCTGCTTCCCCGCGCACCCCTATGAAGGACACTGGGATAAGCCTGAAGATCTCACTGGAAAGCAAACTTCAACTTGTCTCAAAGCCCAGCAATTCATATGTTTAGCAAATTCCATTCTACTTCCCTCTAGTCTCCAACCCCACCCTCAGGGTTAGAAGAATAAGTGTCCCATCCTCCTTGGAGCCTCAATTCCCCAGAGTCACTCTGCCAGGTCCAGGACCAGAGGGTATCATTTTAATGGCAATACACAACAGAGACTTCCAACCCTCAGTCCCACTCACTAGCAACCTCTACTGCCTCCCTGTGACTGAGAAGATGCCACATTTATCCTCAGGAGTGCCTTCCCTCTCCCGGCTTTGGCAGCCTCTCCCACCAATCTCTGAGCTGCAGCTGCTTACAGGACACCTATGTTAGAATGTCTTGGCAAACACGAGAAACTTCTCTGCAGCCTGAGTGTCAATTACTTCTCTCCAACACACACATTTCCGATTTCTCCAGTTACAAACTACAGCAGCTCCAAGGCCCTGGCATCTAATCAGCTTCCACAAAGAATTAATTTCCATTCATCTCCTTCCTTCACCCTGCCCCTGTTAGCACGTTTCAACAGTAATGCTTCCAAAACCCTCCCTCTTTTCCATTTCCAGTTACCCCAGTCCAAACCCTGGACACTCCACAACTGCAACCACCTACTAACAGATTTGTCTCCTAACGTTACTTTTAAAAACCTTTCCAATTAACCTTTCATTACATCACTCTCTGGCTCAAAAACCTTTCATGTCTCTCCAGAACACACAGGGTAAAGTGCAATTCCCCAGTCTGGCTTTCTAGGACTTTCACAATCTCAACCATTGTTCCTCTCCACCTTTATCTCCTACTGTTCAGGAAAGGTTCCCTAGGCAGGCCACCTCCTTGTCTCTCTGGAAGGCCACGTTCATTGGCACCTCCAGGCCCATCTCAAGGGTCTCAGCCTCCAGGAATATAGTCCTTGCAATTCCTGCTTATAGCTCCCTTCTCCGAACTCCAATAGCACTATTCCATACCTCTCATATTGACCGTTAATTGTGCCCTAACTTGAGGTCTTATTTCACATGCTCTAGACTTTGTCTCTTCCATGAGATTATAACCCCTGGAGGAAATCATCTCATCTATCTGTGTTTCCCCCCTCACTGAGATAACTGTCTGAACCTCTTCTCCTCTGGTAGTCCCGCTGCGACCTCTTGCACCTGTTACTTCTGCCTTTCTCGCCCTTGGGCCTTTGCCAGTGAGTTATTCTCCATATGTATAACTTATTTCAGAACTCAGTACTCTAAATCCATTCCCAACCGCTAACCTTCCCTTTGATATTCCCCCTACCCCCTAGCCCCTGAGCATTTACAGTAATTTAGGCAGCCACAGAACATTAATTTGAACTTGAGCTCTCAAATCACTTCCACCTGGTCAGTAGGCTTTCTGAGGCCTTAGATTTCGTGTGTGCCTCTTAACATCTCCCAGAGAGCCTGGCATGGTGCTGAGAACACAGCAGACCCTCAAAAGTACCTGTGGAGTTTAACTTAATTGCTCTGCTTCCTTGTGTTTCAAGTTCCTTGAGACTCGGAACCTCTGTTTACATAACACCTAGGAGGGTGGCAAAAAGGCCTTCAACACCTGTTGATCACTCACTTTCAGGCAAACTGCACCAGATACACTTTTCTAGAAAGAGGAGTGTAAAGAACGTAGCGGTGGGCTGTAGGTAACCCCTGTGCCTGGAGGCCTGGCGTTATGGGACCGCCTGCCTGGTGAGCGCTCCAAAGCCACTGGGGATTAGCCAGCACTGCCTGAAATCAAGGAGGCAGCAGCACCCCCTCACCCCCTGGCAGGTGGGCTTCTTTAGATTTCTGAGTCAATCCCAAAGGGAAGGTGCTGAGCCCTGAACTCCAAGGCAAGGACGAAAACGCTGCCTTTGAGATTGTTTGCACATGACAAACTCCGTGTCCAGCCCCCGGCCCGCCCCCCTGCCCCCACCCCGGGCACCGCACTTGCCCACGGTGCCAGCTCCAAGGAGGGCCAGGGGCCACTGGTGAGGAGAGGGAGGGTGAAACCGCGCGGAAGGAAAGGGGGGACAGAAAAGGACAGCCGGCCTCCGAGGTGGAGGGTGTGTCGCGGCGCGCGTCCCGGAGCCCGGCATTCGCTCGCTCGGCGGAGTGGGCAGGAACGCGCGGGGCGCCGGGAGGGCTGGGCGAGCGGCCCAGCCGGAAAGGGTCAGGGAGGGGGCAGCTCAGTCCTCGTCGTCGAGGCGACTCCGGACCAGCGCTCAAAGTTGGGGAGGGGGTGCCTTCGCGAGCGCCGGCGGCCAGCGACATAAACAAGGCGACGCACGGAAAGCGGGCGGCCGCCCCCACCCAGCCGGCGCGGGCACTGCCGCAGCGCCCCGCGCCCCGACCGGCCGCTGCCCGCGGCGCCGGCCCCCAGGGCCCTCAGGCCCCGGCCCGGCCCCGCGGGCGTGCGGAGCGGGGCAAGTTCCCGGCCGCCCCCGGCCCCGGGCTGCAGCGCCGCGAGGTCCCCGCGCAGCTCACCTCGCCCCGCCGCGAGCAACAGCGCGGGCCGGGCTGCTCCCGCTCGGACAGCTCGGCTCGGCTCGGCGCTGCAGCGGCCGCGGCCCCTACCCGCCCACCCGGCGCGGCCCGCCGCTCCGCTCCGCTCCGCTCCGGCCACCCGCCCGCCGAGGCTGCGTTCGCGCCCACCTGGCCGGCCTCCCTCCCTCTCCGGGACACTGCGCTCACGTACGCGGCTGCGGCCACAACCCGGCCCGGATTCCCCGCCCGGGAAGGGAGCGCAGGAGCGCGCCAGCCAGCCAGCGAAGGAGCGAGGCTCGGGACACACCCCCGGCGCCCTCCGCCAGCCCCCTCCCCGCCACAGGCGCCGCGCGCGCACGCGGCCGCGCGCCGGCCACGCGCGCCCGCGCCCTCCCCGCGCCCCCACCGCGCGCCCGCGATACGCACCCCCGGCCGCTCGTAGACAGTGGGCGCTCAATAAGTGCCCCAGCGACTCCTCTCGCACATGCGCACTTGAACCTGACCGAGATGTGACACACCCCCACCCCCAGCCCCACCCCCGAATCGGAACCGGCGGCCGCAGCCCCGAACCAAACTTGGGTGTTTGCCTTTTTTCGCTGGGCCGCAAACCGAGCCAAAGTTTCTTGCTGTTGTTTTTCCAGGCCTGGCTCTGAGACAGGCTTCTCCGAGAGGCCGAGCTCGCCGCAGGGCGGGAAAGGAAGCCAGAAAGCCCCGGGCGCCGCGGACCGAGCTCGGCGGGGGCGGTAGAGACCCGGGCTGCGCAGTCCGGAGCTCCCGGAGCGCGAGCGAAAGTGCGAGAGAGGGAGGGCGCCTGGGAAGCAGCCTTTCCATTTTCCTCTTGATTTAATGTTTTCTTCTCCATTTTATGACATTTTACTCGTTTGTAGTTGCAAAGTGAGGCGTTATTTACTGTTTCTGGAATGGGAGAAAGTTAACTATTAGCTTTCAGCCCTTATGTAAACAATACCAGTTGCTTTTGGCACCGTTAAGCTCTGACTTTTGTATAATTTGTAACAAGAAGCTGTTCCATTGTGTTGCTCTGTTTTTCAGAGATAAGAGCAGAGCCACACGGTAGTGAAGGGCCCCAGTGTCTCTCTGTATGGTCATATATATTCATATTCAAAGAAATGTCAGGATGAGAAGAGTGATAATTCCCCTACTCCGAAAAGTTTTTAAATATCTTTAGCATACTTGTTGAATCTGCAGTTCACCTTCAGTTTGAGGTATGCTGTTTTTCTTGCCGAGAGGCAGTGGGGAGTGTGCTGGAAACGACTAAAAGCTTTGCAGTCAAACCAGCCTGGCTTGCAATCCTGATTTAACTGCTGAACAAGCTTTATGATCTTCAGCAAGTTCTTTTATGTGTCTGAACCTCAGCTTTTTTATCTGTAAGGTGAAATTAAAAAACATAGGTATAGTGCCTAGCTCATACCAAGTAAGCAATAAATATTTCCCTTCCCATATCTCCCACTATTTGTTAAATATGAAAAATATGTAAAGAGAACCAAAATGCTTATAGGTCATTGGCTCTCAGTTGGGAGTAATTTTGCCCGCAGGAGACATTTGGCAATATCTGGAGACATTTTTGATTGTCACAACTGGAGAGGTGGGGGGAGATGGCTACTAGCATCTAGAAAGTGTAGGCCAAGGATGCTGCTAAACATCCTGCAAAGCACAGGACAGCCCCCACAACAGAGAATTATCTGGTCTAAAATGTCAATAGTGTCATTGTTGAGAAAGCCTATGCTATATCCTATGCTATAGGATAATTCTGCTATGGAATAATTTGCCAAAGACTGGCTCTGCCTTTTAACTCTCATCCTCAAGGCAACATTCTTGTTTTGCATCAACACACAATGCCCTCCCTTAACGTGAAAATGCAGATTCAAATTTTACATTTTTTTATTAAAGGAAGGATTTTAGTTAATTAACAGTAACGTATGCTCCTGCATTATTAAGATATCTTATTCTATATTACGTATTGCTACAGTTCACAAATAGCTTTCTGTTCTTGCTTTATGTTCTTGTTTCCCTTTGTCCTCCAGCAATGGCTGTTGACTCACTTCTGTATATTCAACTCTCTGCTAAGTTCCTCATCTATCCTGAAGTTGATGATATGGTCTCTGCCCCCAAGGAACATACAACCTAGTTGGAAGTGGATTAATGCACATGCCACAATTAAGGACCAATACAAGTTAGCATATAATTAGGTTTTAATTGCAGCACCCAGTCTAAGGTGGCTCAGAGGAGAGAGAAATGAGTTCCGGTAACAGCCCAGTGCTGCTGTGTGGCTGAGGTGTACGGTAAATGTTTGTTGGAAAAAATGAAATAGTGAAAGTTTTTTACATGAGGTAGGACTTGAACTAGTATATAAACTCTATTACAGTTTTAAATTGCTGGATTTCGTAAATGGATGTTGGTGCCTGACTGTGAGTTTATTTTTCTTAAAATATCTAGTTCAAACTTGTTACCAAACCTATGTATTTCCTAAAATGACTGATTTAATAAAACTGAAACAACCATTCCTTTGACAAATATTTGAGGGCCTGCTGTGTGCAGAGTGAACCAAAAGAGTCTACGTTTGAACAGACTCTGTAGCTTGTTCTGTCTGAGACTGTGTCTTGAGAACACAGACCGTCAAAAGGCATGTGCTCTCGCACAGCATGTAGTGCACTCATATTCCTTTTTCCTGCAGGTATGTACTTGCACAGAATGCATTCCAGAGTTTTGCACATTAACACAGACTCAGAGAGAACTTCCCATCACAAACATCCATTCCCAAACACACACCCAGCCCTCAGCACTTTCACACCGGACCCAGGCCCTGTCCGAAACACACACTGAACAGCACACCCGTTATGCAAGGCAAGATGTACTTAGAAATCCTATAACTTGTTGGTTTCCAATCTTGGCTCCCCCAACCCCTGATGACTAGAGCTTGCCCTTCTGGAGGCTGTCCCATCCTAGAACTGCATTTCACCTTGCTTCCTCCCACACCCTGGCCCCCTATTAAAATGTAAGGGTCTTGTACCTCTTTGCCATCAAAGTAATGAACTTCTTGGAGAGCATGTCCCATTAGCTGAGGTTAAGCAAAGCAGACCCAGCCCCTGCCTCGTATTATGAACACGTTTATAGGTGACGTTTTAGGGCCGTGTGAGTCTGAGATTGCCACTATCCCCAATCCCCGATGTAACTCGTTTCAGGCTTGCCTCCCTCCAGTCCCCTCTTTACACTAGTCACTTTCCTCTGCTTAAAACTCCTCAAAGGCTTCCTGTAGCTTTTATAATAAAGTCCCAGCATTGCTCATTAAGATCCTTCATGGTGTGGCTCCTAATTACTTCTCCAGCCGCCACTTGCCTCTCACTGCCTCTACCCCCACTCTGCACTCTAGACATGCTAAACTGAACTTTTGTCCTTTTGCCTGAGCAGACTTTTTCTTTGCTTGATACATGCTCTTTCTCTGCCTAGAACACTCTCCACCCTTCTCTCTCACCTCTTTCCCTGGCTAACCCTACCCATCCTTCAGGAGTCGGATGGCACTTTCTCTACCCTTCAAGACTGGATTAGGTGCCTCTGCTTTATGTCCAGTAGCAGCCTATGCTTACTCCACTGCACTGTACTGAAATCTCCATTCTCTCGTGCTAATCCCCTACAACACTAGACATTCTATGAGGACAAGGAGCAAGTCTTGTTTTCCACTGAATACCCAACATTTGGCACAGTGCCTGGAATGTATCAGGCACCTGATAAACTTTGGTTAATAATTAATTGCTAGTTGTACCTGGGGGACTGAGTAGAGCTATTTCATCCATGGTCCAGGCAACCTCTGGCTCAAAGGATGCCTCTGATGCTCAGTATTTCCAGTGCTGGCGAAGACGTTCTAACCATGTATTTAGAACAAGATGAGGCTTATGGAAGGAAGTGAGTCCTCAGGTTCCACCAGAGTCTCATTTTATACCTAACCTGGCTTCCTAAACTCCAGATTCTTGTCACCAATAACCTTGACATCTTTACTTGGACGTCCAATCAGATCTTGAATGTACCATGTCCAAAACCAGACTTCTGTTTTCTCTCCAAAATCTGCTTCTCCCCATCTCAGTAAATGGCAATTCCATTCTTCTAGTTGCTCAAGAACAAACAAACAAAACTTGAAGTCATCCTTAACTCCTTTTTCTCATACTCTGCATCCAATCCATCAGAAAATTCTGTTGGTTATATCTATGAAACATATCCAGAATCCGGTTATGTCCCTCCATCTCCAGCACAGCTTCTCTAGCTGGACCACCATCTCTCAGACCTGGACTTGACAAGAGGCTCCTAACTGGTCTCCCTGCTTTTTCTGTTGCCTCCCTACGCTCTGTTCAACACCATGGCAGCCAGAGTGATCCAAAGTCAGATCATATCATCATTCTGCTCAAAACCTTCCATCGCTTCCCACCTCCCTCACTCCAAGGCCCTACTAAGTCTTGCCCCTAGTCAACTCTTTAGCTGCATCGCCCACCACTCTTCCTGGCTCACCCAGCACCAGCCACACTGGCCCCCTTGCTGTTCCTTAGACCCACTTCCAACTCAGCCATTCCGAGGCAGTTCCTGGGGGCTGGCATGATCTTCCTCCAGATATCCCCATGACTAGCTCCATCACTTTATTCAGGTCCCTACTCAAATTCACCCGTATGAGAAAGACATTCCCTCACTAGCCTATCTAAATTAGCCCCACCCAACCATCCCTTGGCCTTGCTTTATTTTTCTTCTTAGCACTTATCACCATCTGACAGCCCGTTTCCATCTGCTTGACTATAAGTTCAAGGATAGTAGACACTATATTTTTGTTTACTGCTGTATCCCCAGCTTCTGGAACAGTGTCTAGCATGTAGTAGGCATCCAAGAAATAATCATGAATCAAGGGTCTGGTTAGACTACCAAAAAGGTACCCCTGGACCAGGTCCCTATCCACTGCTTTACTCTCAACTAGTCCCTCTGGAATTTAGCTATCTTACAGTAGGGCATCAAGATACCAGCTGCCCAACTGTTCGCCACGCTGCTTCTCATCCACTTAGGCTAGGGACTTCTATTACCTCTATGATACACAATTCTAAACACAGCTTCCATATCACAACCTCAAACCAGGCTATGAATTTCAAATGAAAAGGAAAGTATTGCTAATTTTGCATTTGTAGTATACTTTATGCTTTTCTTTTGATTGAGAAAATCACAGTGTATCCTAGTGGACAAAAACAGGCCCAGCATCTATTTTCAGCATTTTCACTCTAAAAGGCACAAGACTCAGGAACTCTAAAGAGAAAGTAGTTTGCAGGAATGCCTGGGGCAAATGACATCTTCTCTCTGATCTACTCAATCTGTAAGGCTTTCTGGAGAAGGTGAGCTTTGTGTTACATTGAAGAAAAAGGATTGATAGGTTGCAAGTAGGTTGTTCAAAGCTTAAGGGTGTCCCTGGAGTGGCTTACTTAGATCTGCACAGCCACACTTTCAAGCAAACAAGCCCTCTCATATGTGAAGATACCCACAGATACACCCCAGTGCATAAATACCCAGATCTGTGCCTACTTCCTCCTAGCTCTGAAACTCTGTGAATATGAGCAAGAGTACATATTCAAAAGGGGAAAAAATGAGCTAGCTTTGGGAACATGGACCATAAAGCCCTATGACTCTGGGTATGAAAGAATGAGTAAGCCCAGGCAGGCTTTCTGTGCACATCTGGTTTTTCCTTTTATGCTTCTGTGATTTCTATGACACAGGAAATCCATTCTGGAACAACCCTGTCTGCTTTCTAGTGAGTGCATAAAAAATGGGGATTAAAAGTATGTTTATCTCACTGTTCAGGACAGGAAGATAAAATCCAGAACAGCACCATTTTGAGAGTGGACCCACTCCAGCTGTACCCTACATTGTGCCCCAGGGGAGGTGCTAGTAACCGAGACCAGAGGAGTGGAAGGCCAAGGAAAAAATTTCTGCACAGCCTTAAGACTATCTAGACATGCCTTCACTCTGAGGCATACCAGGTACAGGAAAATACCACGTGGTGAAAATACTAAGTCAGCCCAACTCAACAAATATTATTGGAGCAGCCCCAATCTCGCTGAGAGCCCTTCTCCATGAAGCTCCCACATTATAACCTCTGTCAAAATAGTGTTCTTATAGAAAGGCATTAAAACGGGCTGAAGCAGCCAGCTTTTCCCACTCATAAGGGAGATAGCACAGAGCTGTTCAAGAGATAAGGAACATCAAATAAGGTGGAACAGGACAGGAAACCTTAGACTGTGAAAGTGAAAAGAGGATTGGGTTATACTCCGGGGTAGTAGGGGGTAAGCCTGAAGTCCTCTCACTCCCCAGATAACAAATGTCACTAGAAAAACAGATTGGGGGCTATCAAAAGAGAGAGGAGAGGTCAAGCAAAGATAAAACAACCAGTTAGAAGCAAAGACTTGCCAGAAAAGTGTACATTCAAATGCCCACTCATGCCACCCCCTATTCTAGTTTCTTGGGTTTTAATCAACAATAATAATTACTTTTCTTGGCCGTGGTTTTTCTCATGTGACTTTGCTCTTAAGGCTTCTAGTCTTATTTTCCTTCCCACGGCAGTAGTATCCCTTATCCCCCAGAAAAGGGGTTGGTGATCTTCTCTCTAGTGAACTTACCAGAGTTTCATTTTTGCCAAGCTCTTCAACGTCATCCCCTCAAACACATTCCATTTTGTTCAGTAGCCCCACATAAGCATCCTGCCATTCTTCCTTATTCTCCTGTAGCACCAAACTCCTGCCCAAGGAGGTGTGCGTGACACAATCCAGACCACCCAGATCATCAAGAATGGCCCAGACCTGTTTAACTCCTATATGGGGGTACGATCATGTAGGGGGACCAGAGTTCTTGAGAAGTGAAATGCAAAGGGCTCAGGATGATCCATACCTACTATATATACTGTGGAATGGCAGCACCATAAAGCACTGGGAAATACTAACAATTTCCACAGGGCCACACCAGTGATGTACTAACCGTTGCCCAGGCTCAGGGGTTGATCAACTGAACGACTTCTTGACAAATGAAATGAAAAGATTTTTTTAAAGTCCATAAACCCAGAAGCCCATCAGACAAAACTTCAAATATAAAAACCTGTTTCTAAAGGCATTTTAAATGCTGCCAATCATTTTATGACAATTTCTGGCTCTTCTGAATTGAATAGCAGGCACTGTTCCCTATTTGTACTAACAATGACAATAAGATGTTGTACAGACATCTTATTGTATTTGCAGTCAACACAGTTTCTTACATACATCATAGGTTGGGCTCCATCACTACCCAGTGGGATATTCAGCTTCACAAGACCAGTTTGTAACAAAGGGGGATTGATACAAATTGAATTCTTGGATTCTTGAATTCCTTCTTGCATTTCAGCATAGACAGCAAGGTCTGAAATTTATATTCTCCTTCAAATTTAATTTCTCCAAGTTTAAATCCTTTAGTGACAAAAATTTCTCCTCTTTTCATAGACCTGCCTAAATTAATTTAAGTGAGAAGAATGGGCCCTCCTGATCTTTGGTTTTCTGGAGAAAGTCAATCAAATACTTGCCCATTAAACCCATAATCTTACCTTTATAATATATCCAGTCACCACACTGATTCTCTTAACCTACAATTCATCCAGCTTTAGGCCACATCTTGCCTTACTAATCCTTATAATACATTAGAGTAGAAATCACGTGAATTAATAAAATCCTGTTCAGTTACCCTTTTGCATCATCCACCTGGGAGCACTCTGACTTTCCAATACTTGTTTTAGACATGGCCAGTCTCACAATCTTCTCACTTATAAACTGTTGAATCACCAAATCCCAACCTTCTCCATCTGACAGTGTAATCCACTGCCTCTCAGATCACCCCTGACAAGCTTGAAATGATTTCCGAGGGCAAGAGAAAAGGCTAGCAACTGGGTTTTCAGTCATCTGGCACCCAAATGTGGGAGTGAAGATCTGCCATATATAGTAACTAGATTTCTCTTCACTCTCAGACCATTTTAGGTTGTTATTCCTCTGATATTTCTCTTCTTCCCTCATGGTCCACCCCCCCCCCCCACCCCCCGCATCCAAACTAATGACTTGAAAGAGAATCTTTGAAATTCATTAGCCAACAACCTGCCAGGCTTCTTTAACATGAATACTAAGAGCCAAAATGGCTGGGAAATCATTACTATCATGGACTTAGCATCCACTGGCTCCACTGCCAACATGCTAATCCGCCACTTGATAAACGGAAGTCACTGCCACTCTGATATCCTCTATGTATTGGGAAAAGGTGCAGAGGGTGAGATGCTATAGCACCTTCAGTCGGCTGGAGGGGTTGCGAAATGCTGATGGCAGACCTGTGAAATCTGGGTGACACAGCCAGAAGAAAAACAAATTCAATTCAAAAATGCCTTCAAATAATGTAAGTCTTTGTTGACATTCTCCTTAGAAGGAAGCCAAGGAGAAATTTCATCTCACCATATACAACAAAATTTCCAAAATCCTCTTTTCAAATTTCTGTCCCCAAAATCTCACCTCCCACCAACAGCTGTTTCTTTCTCTTTCTCCTCCTTCTCTCTTCCACTGTCCTCCACGTTGTTCTCCTTGCTTCCTCACTACCCCTTCCTCTCTCTCCTCCTTCCTCACACAGAGAAATAAGCCTGCTCCCAACTTCTGTCTCTTAACTTCGTCAAAGGCCTAGCAGCTGACTGAGCCAGGCAGGACTCCTCCCGTGGAAGTCAGGGAGTGGGAAGGGATTACTATTGCATACATTTAAAATTTAATTTTTTCTTTTTTTCTTCTCATGACAACAGTATCAGACCAGTTCCAGTCTCTCTGGTAAGTTCCCAGAGAATACACACAGGGCCTCTACAGTTTTATCCCCAGACTCTCAAAACAGCTGCTGAAGGATGTAAAGGACCATCCCTCCCTGCTCTCCTTGGACCACCTTTTGCTTAGTGACCTATGCATCACCAGTGCTGTTCAGGCCGAAGAAGAATGATCTGTCAGGACTCCATCTGTCTCTAAGATTCTGTGATTTCAAGCGCCCCTCCTCCTTGAAGTTCAAAGTCCTATTCTTCCAATTGCTTCTTTAAAACTAACTGCTCACCTTCCCATCCGTCAGCTCTAACCAACCGATAGAGTTCTTATTGGTCCATCTTTCTTTATCATTTCACTAAAAACCTCCTAATAATCTTATCTCAAAAATGTCAATCTTATCCTCTTCATGATTCCCAAGGTTAAATGCTATCTATCCAACATCTAATTTGCATTTGTTGAATTGTGTCCTGTTTATCATACAATTACATTGAGGAAGAATTATATTTTCTTCTGTCTACCCATACCCATGAGACTCACACTTGGTATGACTCATAGGAACTAGAGTACTTAAGAAGTGATAGTTGTGGCCAGCACCCAACTTCCATTATTTTCTGAAGGATAAATAAATAATACAGTGCCAAACTTATTAGTCAGGCCTCTCTTTGGAGACAAGTGACAGGAACTCAATTCATGCTAGCTTAAGCAAAAAAATGAATTTGTTGGCTCACTTAACTGAGAAATCCAGGAGTTTGTGCTGGTCACAGACACAGCAGCACCCCCACGTTTAAACTAAGTTGTCAGGGTTTGTACTCTAAATCTGTTTGCCCCTTCTTATGAGTCCCATTCTTTCCTGCTTCAAAAGAGCTTCTCCCTCTCAAAGGAAAAAAAGAGCTTCCTTCATACACTTGGGAAGACTGTTGCTGGCAGCTACCAACTATGACATCTCAATTTAGCAACAACAGCAGAAAACAAAATTTTCTCTTTTGGTTTTCATATATTAGTTCCAAGGAAAGACTAATTGATTCTGCCTGGGTAAAATGCCCACCCTTTGCACCACTGTTGCCAGAGGGATGGGATACTATGGTTTTGATCCTAAATAAAACCACAGAGAATGGAAGACTGATGTCCCAAAGGACTAAATGCTGGACAGAGAAAATTACAGTCCACTACACAAAGGGGCGGGAAGGACACTGTGCAGGAGTCAAAGGACTTGGGTTCCTGTTCTCTTTTACCACCTGGGTGATTTCTGACAATCCACTTTGTCTTTTTGAGCCTCAAGTCCGTGTATAAAATGCTTACATGGTAGTTACTAGTACCATATTAAATTATGTGTTACAGTATCTCTGTAGGGTACTAGGAGATTTTCCAGATAATGAAAACCTGATTTAGTGAGGAAGGTATTGCAACAGTGCCCGGTGTCCTGTTTTCATGCGAATACATTTATGGAGCACTTTACATTTTACGAAAAGCTCTTTCATCTACCATACAAACTGGAAAATGAAGTTCAAGAGACTGAAGTACCTAGAATATAAACTAAAATTAACTTATTTGTGTAACTGTCGCCACACGCAGGCATGCAAAATATATGACGATATTGCAGTTGAATCATTTCCTGGATTAAGAAAAGTGGCAGAGACCCACTCAGGGACAACACGTACACAGACATCCACCTCACAAGGCAGGGATCCCCATGAGCACGTAGGCACAGCCCTATCCTCTGAGGAGCCTATTCTAGGATTAAGGCATTTCAGGGCCGGAAGGATTGCGGCCGAGAACCCTCCACCAGTGTGAGCGTGTATGCCCGCGCGCGTGGGCTGTGTGTGTGTGTGTGTGTGTGTGTGTGTGTGTCTCAGCAGGGTGGAGGCGGGAGGAGGAGGGAGCAACGACCAGGCTAGGAAATTTAAAAACACGCACGCCAAAAGAACAAAACAGAAACTGTCCAGGCCATCTCTAGCCGGACCTTCCAGGAACGCAGCGGCCCGGGCCCCTCCGCCGCCCACTCCTGCTCCAGCGGCCCGGCGCTGCAGCTCCGCGTTTTCCCTCTCTCCCTCCCGCCCCTCGGGTTAAAGCTCCCCCGCCGGGAGTAAACAAGCAGCCCAAACAGGCAGCCAGTAGGACCGGCCCCTGCGCCCCGTTTCCTGCGCCGGCCCCAGCAACAGGCCCCGCCCCCGCGCAGGCCCCGCCCCGCGCCCTCCCCCGGCGTCCGCCCGCCTGGCCGCGTTCCGGCCCCGACCCCGGGCCCCCGCCCGCCCCCGCGCCTCTCGCCGCGGCCCCGCTCCCGCCCGCCGCGCCCCCGCTCTGCGCCGGGGGAGGGTGCGTGGCGCACACGTGACTCGTGTTGTGGGCGGGGCCTGCGCGGGCAGAGCTGCCGGCGGCCTCCGCGGGGCGGGCGGGCCCGGCCTCGCCTTCCTCTCTCCCGCCCGCGCTGCCGCCGCCGCCTTCTCCGGCCGACTGGGGCCCCGCGCTGGCCCTTCGCCCGCGAGCGCCGCGCTGGGCCTCCGCACGACTCTGCCGGTGTTGCTGCTCCTCTCCGCCCAGTCCCCGGTCGGCAGAGCCTCCTTCCTTAAGTTTCCTGCCCGGGTCCACTCTACATATTCCCCAGTCCCCTGCTGCATAAACACGCCGCCTTCTGGCCTCCACCCCCAGAGACGTCCCCTTGCTGGCACACAGCGATATTGTACGGTCTTCCCACAACTCTCCATTGCCTCTCCGAAACCTAAGTGTTTAGGGACGCGGCGAGCTCCCCTAGTCCAACTCCTTTCCCTTTCTGTTGGTTTTAAGGTGGGGAAACTTGGGGTTCAGAAGGGTGGAAAGACTTCCTAGATCAGAACCAAGACCAGAATTCAGACTTCCTCTTCCCAGGGCCTTCCCTCTACCCGGATCCCTTCCTGCAGTTCAGGATCAGACTGACTACCCTGAAACCGGTAGCTCCAGTCTTGGTTATCTAGGTACACCTCCCAGATCTTCCCCCCCAGGGAAAGTGTATCTGCTCATTAACCTTCTGTCTGTCTCAAGGTAGCTCCAGGAAACAGATTATAGCTGGCAGCAAAGAAAACCTTACTGCAACAGGTGGGCTCATCTAGAGATTGGGAGGGTGGACATGGAGCCAACTGCCTGAATTCCAGTTCTGGCTCCTCTGCTTAGTAGGTATCTTGGGCAAGTCATTTGACTTCTCTCTGCCTTGGGTTCCTCATTTGTAAATCGAGGATAATGATAGTAACTACTTCTAGATGTCGTGAGAATTAATTGACAATATAAGTAAGTGTTCAGGACAGCACTGCCATATAATAAAGCCATCAAAGAAGTCACTCTGCGCTAGCCACTGCGCTGGGTTTCTTAATGTTCTGTCCCTCTTCCCTGATGCCGCCCACTATATATTGCAGCCAGATTAATCTATCAGGCCAGGCTCAGCTCTGCAGGACTGACTGCAGGTTCCCGCAGATAGTGAATGGAAAGGCAGAGGGCAGAGTCGCCAGGCTGACTGAGGCATCCCGGGTTGAGAGCAGCACAGCTGACTTCTAAGCCCAGGGGAACAGGATGTGAGGCAGAGTTAGGACAGAGGCAGGGAACTTCTGAGCTCTGCCCTTGTGAGGTGTGCATGATGGGGTGCTGGAATAGGGGGAAAGGGGATTCAGAGAATGGAGTCACCCCAGGGGCCAAACAGTGAAGTAGGGAGACAAAGGCAACTACTAGACAGACCAGCAGACAGATACTGCACCAGTTCCTGACCTTTTAGCTCCTGATGGGTCATTCAGTAAATTCCACAGGGACTGCACACATCTAGCCCCCGTTGTCAGTTCCTTGACAGCAAGCCCTGTGTTTTGTTTGCCTTGGTTCATCCTTGAGCACCTAGCTCAGTGCTGTGGAATAAGTGATCAACACATGTGTTTTAAATGAAATTATATGTGCATATCCCTGAGTTGGGCCTTGTGGAGAGGGTCTTAATTTTAAGAAAAGCAATCTTAGAGTTTCCCTATCCAACCCCCTCACTTCCGAGTTAAAGGAAGATATTTGCCCAGGTTAAACAGCTAGTTAGAAACAGAAGCCAAGTCGCTGCTTTCAGTCTGATGTTATTTCCATGACACTGCGGTGAACTTACAATGCGAATGGAAGGAAAAATAAACTCCCTGAAAGCTGTAAAACAAAATAAGGCCTGACCGCATGATACATATGGGAGGAGTGGGAGGGGTCTGGAGGACCTGAATCCCCAGGGGCTGGGATGGGTCAGAAAATGCTCCCTGCAAGAGGGCACTTGAACTGGTCCAGAAGGGTGGGTAGGCATCAGAACTGTGGAAAGGAGAGAGAATTCCTGGCAGGGAAAGTGGCTTTCCGCTGAGGCCGTGGTGGATATTTAAGGGTCAATGAGGAAACCAGTCAGGTTAGAAGAGAGGTTTGGGTTGGATCATAGTGGCAGAAAGTATTAGAAGATTAAGTTGAGGCCAGATTTGGGGTATTTGAAGTTTCAAATACCAGGATAAGGAGTTTCAGCCTTGGTCTGCGGATAATGGAGAACCCCTGAAAATAGACTGAGCTAGGCGCTGAACCAAGACAAGACACCAGGCAAATATCTGCCGACTTGGTCTGATTTGCATCTTTTGTAGACAGTTGCTTGCCATATAAGTGCGTTTACTTAATTTACCCACACATGAAGGAAACTCTACCAATCAGCTGGCCTATATTTATTTTGTCTCCAAATACACTTGCTCTCTGTGTGGGAGCAGAGGAAGTAGAGGGAGATTAGCAGAGTGTGTGTGCTTGCTGTAGACCAGGCACTTTCATCTGTGATAGCTCATTTAATCCCCACAGGCTGGGGAAGTGTGGGTATTAGTGCTCCGGTAACACCCAGAGATGGTAAGTACCTTTCCCAGATCACAGAGCTGGGAAGTGGTGGAGCCAGAATTCAAAATCAGCTTTGACACCAAGGCCCTCTCCAGTCCCCTGTCACAACTGTCCAATGAGAAGATCCAGGAATTGTGTTCCCGCGGTCAGTTTCCTTCTTACGGAGGGTCAGGTGTGGAGGTGACCCAGCGAGGCTCACACTTCTAGGAATGCTTTCACATTCCTGGTTTATATGCTTATCTTGAAGAAAAGGAAATTTCCATTTTGTGTCTTTAGAAGCAGACAAAGTTGAGTTTGAATTCCATTTCCAACACTTCCTCACTGGTTAGCTTCAGGACCCCTCATTTTCGTAGGCCCTGGCAAGCAGTCTACCCATTTTGAATCCCCAATTGTGCATTATTGTCCTTAAAGAGGGCTTCAATAATTGTATGATTCAGGCCCCATAAAACCTGGATGTGTCCCCACTGGATGACCTCCCTCTGGTTCCTTTCTGAGACTTAGTTTCCTGTTCTGAATAAAATCATCCTAGACTCTGGTCTACCCACTGAACATCCGGTCGACACATAGTATTAGAGACGTTAAAGCAACTTGAAGAACCTGATCTCACTGTGCCTTACGCCTAAGGCACAGGTTCACAGAGACCCTAGGCCGAAAGAAATACTGAATGGGTCCATTTATCAAGTAGTTAGTTCCAAACAATTTAATAAATATGTATGTCCTAACAATTTAGTGGTTGTTTGCAAAAATAATACACAAAACTGAAAGAAACTATTTTTATTTTATTCTTAAATAACTACAATTACTCTCTAATGGAAGTTGTGCACCTGTGGAACAATGTACAACTTCTCAGGCCTTGGAATCAGATTGCACACAACCATCTTCATTTTCTTTTCCCCATCAATTTTCTTTTTACCACAGCATCCACCAAAAAATCAATTCCATAAAGACAGGATGTCATCAAAAGGAATGTAATGCAATCTAATGTGGAAACTGTGGATTTCCTTTAACTAATAGTTCATGCAGCTTGTGGCAGATGTCAGGTAATGCTGTGTTTCCTTCAGAAATTTGACATATCCCAAGGTGGCCCTGTGAATTTTCTGCAGTATCCTGGGGTGCCTCAGCATACGGTTTGGGAAGCATGGGGTTAGGGACTGTTAGAGACTGTTTCAGGAAGCAAACAGAGGGCAGCAGAGTTCTCTCCAGTAGGATGGAAGAAGGGAACCACCTGTACCCTCATTCACAGTCTGCCCCAGTGTTATTACTCAGGTGTCCACAGGAAATCTTCCTGAAGTCTCTCTTCCTGGTACCTCTCCACTCTCGGCGTGACTATTTACATAATATTAACAAAGCGAGGAATAATGGTGGTTGGGAGGCCTGGGCTCCAGTTCCAGATCAGCCAATTGAGAGACACAATCCCTTGACCATAAGCTCCTCTTTCCAAAGTCTCTTCCAGCTCTAAATGTGTATGAATCTGTGCATCTGTCCTCAAGCTTTCTCCTAAGAAGCCAAAGTTTTTAATGCACTTGATTTTAAGTTGGTCTCGTAAGAGTGGGAAGGAAAGAAATGTTTCCTCTATTGTACACATTCTGCCTGCTAGGAAGCTGGGGAATGTGCCATCTTTAAATCAAATAAAAATTCATTTTCACATCAGGCAAATTTCTGGAAAGAGGGAAGAAAGAACAACAGAAAGCTCTATACAGGGGGGCTTTTGGCGTGATGGAAATGTTCTTTCTTCATTGGAATACAGGTAACTGGGTGTTTTCAGTTTGGGAAAATTCATCAAACTGCACACTTTTGATATTTGCCTCTCTCTGTATATGTGTTATACTTTACAAAAAGTGAGGAGAGCAAACTGCAGAGTTAAAACAATATGTACATTGCATAAAAATACAATGCAAACAATACTACTAAAAGAAAACAAACCCTGACAATGAATTGTAAAGATTGTCTGTCTGTGGTAATGTTTTAACATAAATTTTAAATCATTTGAAAAACTAAATAAAACAAAGCCCTTGCCAGTGCTAAGGAAGCTTTAGCCTCGGGCCGGGATGAGGGAGCCTCCTTCCTTTTGCCGATATAGTCGGATTTTTTAAAGGTCCTCCTTTGTACCTGCTCTTCTCCCTGTCACACTACCAAGGGTCAGATGCTTAGCCAATGCAGACCCATAAAAAAGACAGTCTATCAGGACATACTGCAGAATTAACATAGGCAAAATCCACATTGTTCAAGAATTCAGAATTGGCTGAGCAACCACCCCCAGCAGCCGAAGGACAGAGGCCTCTGCTCCATCAGGGGGAGTGGGGGTTACCTGCTCTCACTGGCCATGCTAGCTCAGGAGAACCTAGAGCCAAGGAAACAGCCAGTGACCAGAGGCTGCAGGAAAGGGCGCTGGACACCTGTATCCCGGCTTGGTGACTCAACCAGCGGAGTGACCAGAGCACATCCTCTGTGAAATGATGACTAGACAATGGATAAGGTCCCTTCTAGCTTGAAAATTCAATCATGTCGTGTTTAATGACACTAAGAGAATGGCTAATAGTCTTCAGGAAACCTGAAAGAAGACGTGAACAAGCCCACTCTGGAGAGAACGGTTAAAGCGGTCTTCAAAAACAACACAAAGCCAGTGGCCCACATGGGAGACACAAGGCAAACACGTGATTGTAACTGACTTCAAAGATCAGGGCAAACAGGAGGCCGTAGGTGCAGCAGCAGGAGTGAGCTGAGTTTACAGGGCTGGGGAAGCCCACGGCTTAATGGATAGAATATGGTAAACCCACGTGATGACACATCTGCAGCCAAACGGAAGGAACCATGAAACGTGGTTGCTGCTGCTATTAGTTGTGATCCCATCAGTGCTGTGCTATGATTGGGTCGATACAATACACAAGGGTTTAAAATATAAGGAAAAGTCCAGCTCTTATTCAGATTCACTCTCTCCACAGGTACACACGGGGAAAAGAGAAAGCAAGCCACACATGCTATTAGTCACAGAGTGTCAAGGAATCAGACAAACCACTCTGAGCTTCAGTTTCCTCATCTATAAAATGAGGGCCATAATAGTGCCTTCTTCACAGAGTGCTTATGACCTAACACTCAGAGTGCAAGCTGGTGCTCAACAGGCTATTACCAACATACCTCGTTTTATTGTGCTTCACCTTACTGTGCTTCACAGATACTGTGGTTTTTGCAAATTGAAGGCAAGACCCTGCACCCGCAAAAAGATTATGACTCACTGAAGGTTCAGATGATGGTTAGCATTTTTTTGAAATAAAGTTTTGTGGGTTTTTTTTGTTGTTGTTGTTGAGGAAGATTGGCCCTGAGCTAACATCTGTGCCGATCTTCCTCTATTTTGTATGTGGGATGTTGCCACAGCGTGGTTGATGAGCTGGGTATAGGTCCACACCCAGCACCTGAACCCATGAATCTGGGGCTGCCAAAGAGGAGTGTGCAAACTTAACTGCTCAGTCACTGGGCTGGCCCCCCTGCAATAAAGTTATTTTATTTTATTTTATTTTATTTTGAGGAAGATCAGCCCTGAGCTAACATCTGCCGCCAATCTTCTTTTTGCTGAGGAAGATTGGCCCTGAGCTAACATCCACGCCCATCTTCCTCTATTTTATATGTGGGACACCTGCCACAGCATGGCTTGATAAGTGGTGGGTAGGTCCACATCCCGGATCGGCACCCACCAACCACGGACCGCCAAAGCAGAGCACGCAAACTTAACCGTTGCATCATGGAGCCGGCCCCTGCAATAAAGTATTTTTTAATTAAGGTATGTGCATTGGTTTTTTAGACAATGCTATTGCACACTTAATGGACTACTTATAGTGTAAACATAACTTTTATATGCATGGGGAAACAAAAAGTTCATGAGACTCGCTTTATTGTGATATTTGCTTTGTTGTGGTGGTCTGGAACTGAATCCACAATATCTCTGAGGTATGCCTGTATTATTTATTCTTATAATGCAATGCTGAAACTCCAGAAAGGCACTCAGAGTCCCTTCAGTCACTCAGACTTGGGGAATAAATCTTCCAGGACCATGACTTGCCAACGAGTTCTGCGTGGAGAGGCACTCGGTTTTCCAGGGAATTCTTTTTTCCTCTCTTGCCATCTCTCTCTCAGCATTTTGCATTTACCCTTATCATAGTACTTGTCCATTTAAATTTTAGTTTTTTGTGGGATGAGGCTGAGAGTGAGGTCATTTGTATGCAGAATGTTGCTTCTTTTCTTTCTAATTTATTTATTCTCTAAGGTCCCAGCTATATTGGACCTTTGTTTAAAAATTGAAATGTATTTGACACACAAGATTGTGTGAAAGTGTACATCATGTAGATTTGATACATTTATATATTGCAATATGATTGCCACTGTAGCGTTAGCTAGCACCTCTATCATGTCACAAAATTATCATGTCTTTTTTGTGGTGGGAATAATTAAGATCTAGTGTCTCGGCAAGTTTGCTGTCTATAATACTGTGTTGTTGTCTGTAAGCACTACACTGTGCCTTAGATCGCCAGGACTTAGTTATCCACTAGCTGCAAGTTTGTCCCCTCAAACGACATCTCTCCCATTCCCTCACCCCCTGGGAACCACCATTCTACTCTCTGTTTTCATCAGTTCAGCTTTTTTGGGGGTCCACATGATGTACATGATATATGTATATATGATACCTGATATATGATAATATATACCTGACCTGATATATATGACTGATATCATATGATATATATACCACACAGTATTTCTCTTTCTCTGACTTAGCTTATTTAGCATAATGTCCTCAAGGTCCATCCATATTGTTGCAAATGGCAGGATTTCCCTCTTTGTCATGGCTGAATAATACTCCATTATGCCACATCCTCTTTATCCATTCATCCACTGATGGGCACTTACGCTGTTTCTCTAGGGGACTCTTAATGAGAATAATTGCTTAACACCCAAGCTTGGACTTCTTACCAGCCTGATCCCAGGGGAGCCACTTCCTCTATTAGCAGGCTGAGGCTCCTGAGGAAACGGTGAAGGAGCCTCACCTGGAGGCAGGGGAGGGCAGGGTTCTAGAAGAGAGGCAAGTTTTAGGGAAATAGAAAATGACAGGAAAACTGAAAAACAAGAAGTGACCAAAGTCTCCAATAGTCTGAAAGTCTGAGTCAAAAAGGTCTGAATTTTTCTTTACATTTTTTTTTAAAGATTTTATTTTTTTCCTTTTTCTCCCTAAAGCCCCCTGGTACATAGTTGTATATTCTTCGTTGTAGGTCCTTCTAGTTGTGACATGTGGGACACTGCCTCAGCGTGGTTCGATGAGCAGTGCCACGTCCACACCCAGGATTCGATCCAATGAAACACTGGGCGACCTGCAGCAGAGCTCGAGAACTTAACCACTCCGCCACGGGGCCAGCCCCTTTCTTTACATTTTCAATGAAAGGAGGAAGTTAGAACAGAGGTTTGGTGCCTAGAAGGAGAGAGAGACTTACCTATTCAAGGTCCAGTGTCTTTCTTTGATCAATATTCATAGGTGTAGTAAGACTGGCCATTCTTTCAGTGCAAATGGAAATATAAATTAGTACAGTCTTAGGGTCAGACTCTGGCTTAGTGGTTAAGTCTGGGGCACTCTGCTCCAACAGCTGGGGTTCAGCTCCCACACGCTGACCTACACCACTCCTCTGTCAAAATGCATGCTGTGACAGCAACCCACACATCAAACAGAGGCAGACTGGCACAGATGTTAGCTCAGGGACGATCTTCCTCAGGAAAAAAAAGTATTAATCTAGTCTTTACAGAGAATAATTTAATATTAATCAAAACTTTAAAAATATTTGTATGGAGCCAGCCCAGTGGCACAGCGGTTAAATGTGCACAGTCCATTTCGGCGGCCCAGGGTTCACCAGTTTGGATCCTGGGTGTGGACATGGCATGTTTGGCAAGCCATGCTGTGGTAGGCGTCCCACATATAAAGTAGAGGAAGATGGGAACGGATGTTAGCTCAGGGCTGGTCTTCCTCAGCAAAAAAGAGGAGGATTGGCGGTAGATGTTAGCTCAGGGCTAATCTTCCTCAAAAAAAAAAATTGTATCCTTTAAAAAAGCTAAAATGGTTACATTTGGTACAGCTATACAAAAGTTATGTTACTATAGAATGATTTAAAATATGTGTTCCGGAAAACGGGAAACGTTTATAAAATGTTAAGCACAAAAAGATACTAAATAATTTGCACGGAATTACCCATTACGTAAAGAAAAAAATATATAGCAAAATGTAAAGAAATAACCCCATCCGTAAAGTGTTTGCTTGTGGGCAGCGGAATTAATGGGTGCTTTTTGTGTTGTTCTTGTCTGATTATTTACACTTTTATGCATTAGCCAGTTTCTTCAGTAAGCACATATTACTTCGATTACATGGTAGCAGGCGGAGGTTGAAACCGACCTCAAATCTGCCGTTTCCTTCCCAATTCTTTGAATCAGGTTAATTTCCTCCAGGCCCCCTCTGAAAGTTCTGCAGGCCAGCAGGGCCCTAGGGGCACGGAGAGGAGCGCGGGGCTGCTGGAAGGAAGACTCGACAGGCCGAGGGGACGGGGGAGGGCGGTGTCTCGCGTCCTCTCCCCACCGCAAGCGCGAAGCCCGTTCGGCTGGGCTGTCCGCCGAGGGGCGATCACCGGACAGGCGGCCTGTGCGCCCACCCCGCCCCGGAGCGGGAGACCACGCGCGGCCGCGGCCCGGGCTCCATCCCCTCCCGGGGCCCAGCGCCGAGCCTGACCGCGGCCGGCGGAAGCGCCTGGGCCGGGGAGGCGGCGCGAGGCCCCTCCCCGCCAGCTCAGCCCGCGGGCGCGGGCCGGGCGGGCGGCGGCGCGGACGTGCCCGGGCCCACGGCAGCCTCCCCGCGCCAGCGCTGGGCGCCCGGCCTGCGGCGGAGGGCGGAGGGCCCGCTCTCTCGGGCGCCAGCCCTGCGGGGGCGCCGAGGGGGCTGGAGGCGGCCGCGGTCTGGGCCCGCAGCCCGACGCAGGGCCCGCTCCGCTGCTCGCGCGGCCGGCAGGTGGGAATCGCACCCTGGCGTCGGCGCGGACGCCCAGAGGCCCGTGCCACCTCCCCCCGCGCCTCGGCGGCGGCCCCCGCACCCTCCACGCGCCCGAGCGTCCGCGCACGCGCAGTGCTAGGCGCCCGGCGAGGGCTCTGTGGGCGACCGGCCTGGCCGCAGCCTGGCCCCGCCCCTGTGCCTTGGCTGTTTTTCTCCCTCTGCTTTCCTTCTGTCCCGCTGCCTTTCCACGGCTGAGGCGGACGCGCCAAAGGCCTTGAACCCCGCTTTCCTCCCTCGGTAAATTCACCCTCCCTCGCCAGCTTGGGTAGTCTCCTCCCACCATCCACTACCCTCTGCCAACACACACGCCCAAGGCTAAATTAAATTTCACCTCCGGTTTGCCACTGGGACAAGATACTGCCCTCTCAGTGTCACCAACAAATATTCCCAAAGGAAGGAATAGTTTACGCTTGCTTCGTCACCCAGGACCAACTTCATAATTGGCAGGATCCAGTGCAAAATGAGAATGCAGGACATCTTGCTGAAAAATTAAGAATTTCAGGAGCATTAAACCAAGCCTGGGATTCTTCCAAGCGCAGGACCCCATGTGCCTACATAGGAGCTACACCCAGGAAGCTGGCCTTGTCCGCACCCTTTCTATCCTCAAGTGTGTGTCTTAACCCCCATCCACCAATGTTTGTTGAATGCATAAAAGAACAAAAGAATAATCTCTTCATTGTGGCTGGTTATTAGAACCAGGGATCTTTTCTTGGTCAGCCATCTCCTTTAACTTCTTTGGAGCACTGACATGGCCGACTACTCTTTTCCTTATAAAACCCCCTTTTCCTTTGGTTTCTGTAACGCTGCACTGTTGGATTTCCCTCACTCTCTGGTGCATTCCTTTCAGTCCTTGGCTGGCTTTCCTTTCTCCTTCTATATTGCTTCTACGTGTGTTCCAGAAGGTTAGGTCCTCAGTTTAGGTCCTGTATTTCTCATTCCCTTGGAGAGATTGTCCTCAGTCACCACCTCTGTGCATGTAACACCTCAGCCTTTATCTCCAGCCCAAATTTCCCTCCCAAACCCTAGTCTTGCATCTCTAACTCTTAGGTGTCCTGGCAACTCAAATATAACAAGTCAAAAGTTGACTGTATGCCTGTTTGTCTGTCCCTGCCTCCCTTCTTTCCTTCCTTCTTTGTGGGAACTGAACAAAAAGTAAACCAAACCTGGGACACTTCTAAGCACAGGTCCCAGTACAACTCCAGGGACAATTCTGCCATGAAGCCACTTGCCAGCACCCTTTCAAAGTACATGCTTACAAAATAGTTGAGTAATTATATACGGAGCAGGGAGTAACTTTACCATGGAGAAAACTGGCAGATACCATCTTAGTCAAATTATGAATGGTAATGGCACAGTAATGAGATGAATCGACACTGTGTGCCATCTGAAGACACAGTGAGAACACAGTCACTTCTATGATCTTCCAGTCAAAGCTGCATAACCTGGGTCTAATCAGGAGGAAACAGTGCACAAACCCAAACTGAGGGACAACCTACAAAATGTCCTGTAATATTCAAAAAGGTCAAGGCCATGAAATAAAGGAAAGTTGAGGAACTTCTCTAGATTGAGGGAGATTTGAAAGACATGACATTTGGGTGCGATGTGTGATCCCGTGTTGGATCCTTTTGCTATAAAGGATGCTATTGAGACAACAGGCGAAACCCAAATGAATCTCTGGACTTAAGAGAATGTGGTAGTAGTTTTGTACTATTCTTTTAGTATACCTTTTCTCTAAGTTTGAAATTATTTCAAAATAAAAGAAAATTTACCGTTACAAACCCCCATCCAAATGAGCTTTTGCTTAGGCTTCTGTCAGTAGCAGCAAAGTTCTACCAGTGGCCCAAGTTCCAACACTCTGACATCGTCTTTGATTCCTCTCTCTTGCCTCTCACCCCTGTCCCCGCCACCCCACCACTCACTAAGTCCTGTCCATTATTTTTTTTAAATGTCTCTCACATAGCCTCCTTCTAAACTTCCACCTCGGTTTTTTTTTTTTTTTTTTGATGACACTTCCTGCACCACATAATCATTTTAAGGAATGTCTGTGAAAAGAATTTGCACAACATAAAGTACTATATAAACACGAGGTCCTGTTACTCCCTCTCGAGTCTGGATTACTGCTGGTTAGCTGCAGTCTCCTGACTGGTCTTCCTGTCTTTGGCTGCTGCCTGCAGCCACCCACCCTGTAGACGGTTACCAGAGTAATCTGCCTGAAAGCACACATTTATCCTTTCGGGGCCTTGCTTCCCACGGTCCCCAGAGGGGCTTAATCCATATCCCCTGGGAAGTCGGATGTCCTATGAGCTGCACCAAGGTGGTCTGCCCTCACATCAAATAACCATGACCTTTTCCCCAACTCATAGAGAAAAGAAAATTTAATGGATAGAATTTCCTCAACTTTTAAGGGTTTCCCCCTATGCTTGTTTTTCCACGGTGGTAAGGGTCCAAAGTTTTATCTGCTAGATTAGCAGATGACAAACTGTACAAGCAGCCAATAAATAGTAAAGATCTGGCAGCAGCAGATCATAGTTACTTCAACAGCTTGGTTTTCTCAAGGGCACATGTGCTGGTAGTTGCGATTTTTATAATGCATGTCAATTGTATAGTCATTGTCTTTCTTAAAAATTGTTTCTCTTTTGCATGATGGAATGAAATATATAAAAATTTTATCATGAGCAAGTTGGAGAAAACACTGCACTCCCCAAGAAATACTTTGGCCTCTTATTCAGGGTTTTTCCACCCTTATCAGTACTACTCCCCTTCATGAATCCTTGACTTCAGACAAAGTTGTCTAATCTCTGTTCACTTTTTTCTTGCTTTGCGTAAACCATTCCATGTCCCTGGAACTCTGTCCTGGCTCTCGTCTGTCCATACAAACCCCATTCAGCCTTAAAGGACCAGGTCAACTCTCTTCTTGGGGAAAACTTCTAAAATCATAATGATCATTCTTTCTAACTCACTAGATTACTGTGGAAAGTGCACGGGAAAGAACAGATTGTTCTTCAAACATCAAAGGGCAAACACCTGGGAATCTTTTTAAAATGCAGAGATTTGTTTGTTTGTTTGTTTTGGTGAGAATATTTAAGTTCTGCTCTCTTAGCAGGTTTCAATCATCCAGCACACTGTTATCAACTAGAGTCACCACGTCTTACATTAGATCCTAGGACCTTCTTCACCCTATAACTGAGAGTTTGTGCTCTTTGACCAGCCTCTCCCTATTTCCTCCACTCCCAAGTCCCTGGCAACCACTTTTCTACTCTCTGTTTCTGAGTTTGACAGTCTTTTTTTAGATTCCACAAGTAAGTGATACTATCAGTATTTGTCTTTCTTTCTTGCCTTGTTTCACTTAGCACTGTGCCCCCAAGGTCCATCCATGTGGTCGCAAATGTCAGGATTTCCTTCCTTCTCATGGCTGAATAATATTCCATGTACGTATACACCATATCTTCTTATCCACTCATCTGTTGATGCGCACTTTGTGTCCATGTCTTGGCTATTGTGAATGATGCTGCAATGAATGTGGGAGTGCAGATATCACTGTTTCATTTCCTTTGGATATATACCCAGATTGTTGGATCATATGGTAGTTCTAGTTTTAGTTTTTTGAGGAGCCGCCATACCGTTTTCCTTAGTGTCTGCACCAATTTACATTCCTGCCAACCGTATATAAGGGTGCCCTTTTCTCCAGATTCTCAACAACACTTTTCATCACTTGTCTTTTGATGATAGTTATCCTGACAGATATGAGGTGATATCTCATCGCGGTTTTGATCTGCATTTCCCTAATGGTTAGAGATGTTGTGCTCCTTTTCATGTACCTGTTGGCCATTTGTATGTCTTCTTTGGAAAAAATGTCTCTTCAGTTCTTCTGCCCAATTAAAATTCAGGGTTATTTTTGCTCTTGAGTTGTATGAGTTCCTTACATACTTTGGATATTAAGCCCTTATCAGATATATGATTTGCAAATATTTTGTCCATTCTGTAGGTTACTTTTTCTTTTTTTTTTTTAAAGATTGGCACCTGAGCTAACAACTGTTGCCAATCTTCTTTTTTTTTTCTTCTGCATTTTCTCCCCAAATCCCTCCAGTACATAGTTGTATATTGTCGTTGTGGGTCCTTCTAGTTGTGGCATGTGAGACACCGCCTCAGCGTGGCCTGATGAGCGGTGCCATGTCCTCGCCCAGGATCTGAACCAGCGAAACCCTGGGCCACTGAAGTGGAGCGCATGAACTTAACCACTGGGCCACGGGGCCAAACCCTACTTTTTCATTTTGTTGATGGTTTCCTTTGTTGTGCAGAAACTTTGTAGTTTGATGCAGTCCCTCTTATTTATTTTTGCTTTTGTTGCCTTTGCTTTTGGTGCCAAGTCCAAAATATGATTCCCAAGACCAGTGTCAAGGAGCTTACTCCCTATCTTTTCTTCTAGGTGTTTTATGGTTTCAGGTCTTACATTCAAGTCTTTAATCCATTTTGAGTTGATTTTTGTGTATGGTGTAAGATAAGGGTCCAGTTTCCTTCTTTTTCATGTAGCTGTCCAGTTTCCCCAGCACCATTTTTTGAAGAGACTATCCTTTCCCCATTGTATATTCTTGGCCCTTCTGTCTTAAATTAATTGACCATATATGCATGGGTTTATTTCTGGGCTCTCTATTCTGTTCCATTGGTCTATGCCAATACCATACAGTTTTGATTACTATAGCTTTGTAAAATAGTTTGAAATCAGGAAGCATGACCTTCCTGCTTTGTTTTTTCTCAGGACTGCTTTGGTTATTTGGGGTCTTTTGTGGTTCTATATATACTTTAGTGTTGTTAGTTCTATTTCTGTGAAAAATGCCATTAGAATTTTGATAGAGATTGCATTGAATCTGTAGATTGTTTTGGGTAATATGGACATTTTAACAATTCTTCCAATCCATAAGCACAGAGTATCTTTCCATTTATTTGTGTCTTCAATTTCTTTTATCAATGCTCTATAGTTTTCAGTGTACAAATCTGTTACCTTCTGTTAAATTATTCCTAGGTATTTTATTCTTTAGGATGCAATTGTAAATGGGGTTGTTTTCTTAATTTCCCTTTCTGATAGTTCATCGTTAGTGTATAGAAACACAACTGATTTTTATGTATTGATTTTACATCCTACAACTTTACTGAATTCATTGATTAGTTCTAACAGTTTTTTGATGGAATCTTTAGGGTTTTCTCTATATAATGTCATATCATCTGCAAATAGAGACAGTTTTACTTCTTGCTTTGTGACTTAGATGCTTTTATTTCTTTTTCTTGCCTTTGGCTCTGGCTAGGACTTCCAGTAGTATGCTAGATAAATTGGCAGGAGTAGGCATACTTGTCTTCTTTCTGATCTTAGAGGAAAAGCTTTTAGCTTTTCGTTGTGGGGTATGATGTTAACTGTGGGCTTGTCATATGTAGCCCTTATTATGTTGAAGTGCAGCCCCTCCATATTCAGTTTGTTGAGAGTTTTTATCATAAATGGATGTTGAATTTTGTTAAATGCTTTTTCTGCATCTATTGAGATGATCATATGATTTTTATCCTTCATTTTGTTAATGTGGTGTATCACATTGATTAACTTGTGGGTGTTGAAAAAGGCCTATCATTTTAATCCATCCATTTCTTTTAATTATTAGGGCCACTGTCCCTAATCCAGTCCTTCATCATTTTATCCCTGAATGATTGCTGCAGTAGTCAATTTACCTATTTATAGTTTTTTACCACGCAGATCCAGCCTGTACTCACTAATCTTCTGGAAATGCTTCTTTGTCATATCATTTCTCTACGCAAGAGCCCTCAAAGGCTCCTTACTGCATCTAGTTTAGGTGTTGCCTGCCCTCAGCCCTCCCTTTCCATCTGCCCTTCCTGCTCGCCCTCACAGGGTGCAGGTCAAGCCTATACTCCGCTCCTGATAGCAAACTCTTTCCTACCTCTGCCCTCTGGCTCCTCTCTGTCTATCCAAGCCTTGCCCTCCCCTAGGGACTTGGGTCAAGTTCACCTTCACAGTGGCTCTTTAATCACCCCAGCCCATACTGACTTTGTTCTTTGAACTACAACTATGCTTGACATCTTTAAATTGCAGACTAGAGCTTAAAGGTTCTCCAATAGTTTCTTGTCTGTAAGACCTCCTTTCCTGCTGGACTGTAGTTTCCTTGCTTGCAGGGATCCTGTCTTGTCTTTAGAACCCTGTACAGGGTCTGGAAAAGAAACAGTTTTTTTATTGAGTACAAAAGGATGGTATCCTTGTTAAATACACTGATTACCAAATGGATAGGTGCTCATGAAAAGTCAGTAATTCGGTATTTCAATGATATCAACAGGAGAGTATTTATTTATTTGGGCTTTTCCATAAAACTGCCTTGCAATAGAGCTGTGATTCTCAACTCAGGGGGCATGCTCTTCTGAGTTCGGTATCATAGCACCCACCCCGATTTTTATGCACTCCCCAGAATTATCCCCACAGAGAGTCACTGATACTAACGTGAGAGTCATTGCCCTCAGGTGTACTGGGGTTGAGAACCACCATGAGAGAAAATTGAAAGTATTGATAGTATTTATTAAAATAAGATTATATCTATCCACCTGTGTTATAATTGCACCTTTCCCAGAGTATATCTGAGTTCCTAGTTCTTTGAGCACCAATGAGGAAGGGAGTCTACTCTACAAAGAGGGGTAGAATACCCAGGTCTCGGAATTCCATGGGCTTCCCCTCCGGCAGGCGGGAGCAGACACCCTGACAGCTCACTGCTCTTGTAGAACATCTGTTACCGCCTTAGATTCCACTTCTGATCGCTTCTCGGCCTTTTGGCTGAGATCAAGTGTAGTATCTGAACGTCGGCGCCCTCGTGAGGAGGCACGGCCTCTCGTCCCCTGCTCCTACACTCCTTGGTGCCTGTGCATTTTTTCCTTACGGTATACACACACACACACACACTCAGATATTTCTTCTTGTTCCTCATGGATAAGGTTTTTGTGATGTAAATGTCTTCACAAATTAGGAAACTGAGACTCACAGAAGTTAAAGGGCCCACCCACAACCATGAAGCAGAGTGGGGCAGCTCTGCCAGAAGTGCCTAAGATTTTTCTTCCCCCATTCTATGTTTGAGAAATAAAGTAAACATCCTTGGCTGCTGAGTTTGAGGTAATGGCAGAATAAAGTGCAAATGCCCTGGAAGGAGGGCAGAAGAGTGGCACTGAATGAGGGAGGATGGTCAGCACTGGGGTGGAGATTTGGGAGTCATCCTTGGAATCTGGTAAAGCAGACAGGGCTGACGACCCCTCAGGCGAGGACGCAAGAGCATCAGGAGAGTAAGCAGAGAGTTGCTACACATTCTGGGAAAAGACGACAGGTAAGAGACAGGGAGAAGAATCCGAGTTGGAGAGTCAGTAGTATGTAGGAGTAAAATAAGATAGTAGCTGGAGGAGAGGGCGGGCATCAGCAGCAGTCGCCAAGATGGGGACAGACTTCTGAAAAGAAAAGAATACTCATCTATATCAAATACCACAGAGAGGTCAAGTAGGATAAAGATGGAGAAAAGCTTATTTGATTTGGCAATTAGGAGGGTCCTGGTAACCCAGGTGCTATGTCTGAATGTTTGTGTCCCCCCAAAATTCATATGTTGAAATCCTAACCCCCATGGTGATGGTATTATTAGGTGGGGTCTTTGGGAGGTGATTAAGTTATGAGAGTGGAGCCCCCATTAAGGGGATTAGTGCCCTTATAAAAGAGACCCCGGAGGGCTCCCTCACTCCTTCTACTACACGAGGACACAGGGAGCACACTGCCGTCTGTGAACCAGGCAAAGGGTCCTCACAGACGTCAGATCTGCCAGCAACTTGATCTTGGACTTCCCTGTCTCCAGAACTGTGAGAAATAAATTTCTGTTGTTTATAAGCCACCCAGTCTATGATAATTTGTTTTAACAGCCCGAAGGGACTAAGATACCATGAGAACGCAATTGCTACGAGGTTAAGGCTGAGATCAGGTTTCCTGACCTAAGGAAAGTAGATACTGAAGAACAGAAGAAAGACACGCGTGTCACTCACGGGAAAGTGCTTAGTGAAATGAAGGAAGGAACAAAGCTGGGTCAAATGATGACATTTTTGAGACGAGTTGTAAAGTGTGGGTGGAGAATGTATGGCACCTGCAAGAGGTTTAATTGAGAAAGCTCAGTCCTAGGATGAAAAGCGATGGAACCAGGAGCCCAGGTGGATGGGGACAATAGCTTTAGCAGGGGCCATTTTGTTGGAAACCTCAGCCTTCTCTCTCCCTTACAGCCGGGGCGATGCACAGCCATGAGGGCTTCACTACTCTAAGGCACCTTGGTAAGAGATGAGGCTGTATCTGAAACGAGGCTTACAGATACATCACTCCCCCTCTTCTTTTTATTCTTCCATCTTTCAGTGTATGATTTGGTAGAATTAAGTAGATTCGCATTGTTGTGCAACAATTAACACCATTAATCTCTGGAACTTTTTCATCTTCCCAAACTGAAATTCTGTACCTATTAAATAATGGGTGCCCCTGGCAACCGCCATTCTATTTTCTGTCTCCATGAATTTGACTATTGTACTTACCTTATACAAGTGGAATCATACGGTATTTGTCCTTTTGTGTCTGGCATATTTCACTTAGCATGGTGTCCTCAAGGTTCATCCACATTCTACTTTGTGTCAGAATTTCCTTTGTTTTTAAGGCTGAGTAATATTCCAATATGTATATACCATATTTATTTACCCATTCATCCACCAATAGACCCTTGGGTTGCTTCCACCTTTTGACTATTGTGAATAATGCTGCTATGAATGTGGGTAAAAAAGATACATCTCCTAAATACTTTATTTGTGCAAACATTTTTTTTCCTTCCTGAAGCCCCAGTGCATGGTTGTATATCCTAGATGTGAGTCCTAGTTCTTCTATGTGAGCCACCACCACAGCATGGCTACTGACAGACAGGTGGTGTGGTTCCCTGACCGGGAAGTGAACCCAGGCTGTGGAAGCAGTGAGAGTGCCAAACTTCAACCAATAGACCATCAGGGTTAGCTCTCAAACATTTTTTTTTTGATGCTGCCAAAATTAGGGCTTAACAAGGTGATTAATTTCTACTTTAGAAATATGAGCATAACCAGGAAGAATTTGGAATATTTCTTAGCTGGGATCTTAAGAGTAGTTATGGGTGTGAGATGCATAGGATGAAGGGCAGAAATGCAAAGTGAGAGGAGAGGGTGAAGCTTCTGATTTAAAAGCCATAGGAGGAAAGCCCATAGTCAAAGTGAGGCTTCTGACAATAGTTAACCCCAGGGTAGATGCAGAGAGGATGGGAGGAGGCCATGTGGTATTTAGAATCAACACTGCGGAAAGGACATACAGATCTAATTCCTGCCCTGGGTCTATAATAACTGGATCACCTTGGCCAGGTCCCTTAACATCTCTGAATCTTGGAATCTTCATCTGTAATTGCTGATAGTAGTATCTCTCATGTTTGTTTCATGAGATTGTTTAAAAGTTCAAATGTGTTAATAGTGCAGGAGAAAGGGCGCTGTAATCTGTCAAGTACTATTAAAAAATCTTGGGGGCTGGCCCCGTGGCTGAGTGGTTAGGTTCGCCTGCTCCACTTCGGGGGCCCAGTGTTTTGCCGGTTCGAATCCTGGGTGCGGACATGGCACTACTCATCAGGCCATGCTGAGGTGGCGTCCCACATAGCACAACAGAGGACCTACAACTAGCATATACAGCTAGGTACCTGGGGGCTTTGGGGAGAAGAAGAAGAAAAAAAAAGGTTGGCAACAGATGTTAGCTCAGGTGCCAATCTTAAAAAAAAAAAAAAATCTGCATTCTGATAAAAAATAGAGAACCTAAAATATGGGAAATAGACAAAATATAGAAAAAAAAGAATATCCCAGAATTCCAGAATAAGCTTGGGGAGAGAATAGGATGTCCAAGAGACTACTCAGCATAAGGACTATAATTTATGGCATCAAGAAGAACCCAAGAGCGTAGCCCGCTTTATTCACTACACATCTTTCAGGACCCACAACACTGTTATCCCTGATTCTAATTTTTCCTAACCTCTTCCCCCAGGTAGAAAAAACTGCTCCATCCTCACTGCTTGCCTCTATTTTAGTACTGATAACTACACACTTTGGTTGCTTTTTTCTCTCTTTATTCTCTTCTTTATTGTGGTAAAAAACACATAACAAAATTCATTATCTTAACCATTTTTAAGTGTGCAGTTCAGTGGCATTAAGTACATTCACACTGTTGTGCAACCATCACCACCATCCATTTTCCCAAACTGAAGCTCCGTACCCACTAAACACTAACTCCCAATGTTCCCCTCTCCACAGCCTCTGGCAATCTCTGTTCTACTTTCCCTCTCTTTGAATTTGACTGCTCCAGGTAGGGAAATCACACTGTATTTGTCCTTTTGTGTCTGGCTTATTTTACTTAGCCTAATATCCTCAAGCTTCACCCATGTTGTAGCATGTGTCAGAAGTTCCCTCCTTTTTAAGGCTGAATATTAGTCTATTGTATGTACTTGTGTTACATACATACACATTGTATGTACATACATTCCACCATGTACGTTGTATGAACACGTATATACATGTTCCAATGTATATACTACATTTAGTTATCCATTCGTCTGTCAGTGGACACTCGGGTTGTTCCCACCTTTTGGCTATCGTAAATAATAATGCTAGGAACATGGGTGTACAAACATCTCTTTGAATCCCTGCTTTCAACTCTTTTGGGTCTATACCCAGAAGTGGAATTGCCGGATCATGTAATAATTTAGTTTTTTAAGGAATCTCCATACTGTTTTCCATAACAGCTGCCAATTTACATTCCCACCAGCAATTTACAAAGTTTCCAATTTCTCTGCATCCTTCCCAACATTTGCTATTTTGTGTTTTCTATAACAGCCATGCTAATGGGTGTAAACTGGTTGGTTACTTTTTAAAATACATGTTTCTTCTTTAGACTGTAAGTTCTTCAAAAACTGACTACGATTATTTGTTTGATTGATTTGATTGGAGTCAAAGACCTGAGCTGCATAAATATTTCCCTAAGGGTGCTAGTATAAATATTCAAAATTGCCCAATAGTAGTAAAAAATATGTTTCACCGATGTCAGTCAGGTCTGAATTTTTAAGAGACCCCTAAACGGGCAGAAAAGGTGCAGCTCCCTGGACTCACATAGGAGGGGAAGGAGCGCCCTCTTGTGTCCTTTCTCTGCCAGTGTCAGCGAATAAAGAAGCCAGCAGAGAAATGAACATTTCAGATCTCTGACAGCAGTCCAATGAATGACAAGTCCTAAACTCCACTCGTGTGCCTACTGCATAAAAGAAAATGGAGAAAATATAGATCGAGTGAAACTAGGATCCTTCAAGAATTTCCAATCTAGAAGGGGGGTGGGATAAAATACATGCAGAAATAACAACAGTAGAAGATTATAAAGCAAAATGGATAGATTACTACGTGACTCAGAAGGATTAGGCCTTTGCAGAAGATAAGTCAAGATTCACATCAAAATGTAAACCTTGCTCTTGAAGAAAGAGCTCGAGTTGGCACTGGGGTTTCTCTTAAGACTCCAGCTCCAGTGTGTCTCTGACCCGAGGGTTGGGGGGCAGCCTCCATGGAGGGGCCACACAGGTCCAGCCCTTCTAAGGTTTAGACAAGCTCACTGTGCACTCCCTCTCTTTTGGAGGGAGGCCCTGGGAACTCATCCTGTGTTCCTTTCTTCCCTGTAGTGTCCTTCCCATAGCTGCCTTTCTCTTGAGTTTCATCTCCCAACACTCTTTCTTTCCCTAAACCGGCTGTTGATTGGGACCCTGTCTCTGTGGCTTCCCCTGGCCTTGATGCTCACAAAGATAATTACATAGGTCCTCTGGCTTTAGAGTTTTTGCAAGTATAATCAGTTTGGGGACCAGTTACAAAGGATTAAGCAGGTCTCTTGCAGTCTTCGCTCCTGGAAGCAGCCTTCAGGGGCCCCTTTGAGTCCTGAGTGGGTACAGCCCTTCCCTCGGTCTGCCTCCTTCTCCAGTGCTGAGTGAAGACGGAATCCAGGTGTGGCGGTAGATGTGACGAAATATCCAATCAGGAGGAAACCAGTGTTCATTAGGGAAGCAGTCTGATGGGAAGAGCCGTCCTTTAGAGTCAAACACGTCTGGGTTTAAAGCCTGGCTCTGCTGCTTTGCGGCCGTGGCCACCTGTGGCTCATTACGTTATCCCCAATTTTGCAGTTAGGAAATGGGCATGATACCCACCTCCCTCCCTCATGATTCTTGTGAGATTAAATAAGAGAGAGTACATCACCGCTTAGGAAGTATCTAGTGTAAAAAATGCCTGTCTTCTTCTTGCCCCAAACCTCCTTCTTATCCTGAATTTCCTGTGAGTCGCAGGGCTGTGTGTGAGACTTCTGGGTCAGTTGCACAATAACTGAGATTTTAGGTCAACAAGAGCTGTATGGGACGCAGAAGAATAGCTGCTTTGTCTCTATCCTCGAGTAGGATGGTGTGGGGAAGGTATTTCCAAACCATCCTAATTGCTTCCCAAGACTTTTTCCAGTTGTCCAAGCCAGGAATCTGGGAGTCATCCTCGATGTCTCCTTGTCTCTCACCGCCCACATCTCTAAGTTCTGTTACTTTTCCTTAAGATATTCTAAATCTTCTGGTTCTCTCCGCCCCCTCCATTATTTCACCTTAAATCACCATTGTCTCTTCCATGGAAAACCACAATGGCTTCCTAATTGGTTTCAGTATTGTCCCTCTTCTTAATTATCCAGCAGCTAGAGCTCTTTCTAAATGCAGGTCTCAGCAAGTCACTCCCCTATTGAAGATCACTTATGAATCGCTCAACTACCTTCGAGATACATTCTTAACTCCTTAGCGCGGTTTAGTTCCTGTTTGTCTCCTGCCTACTTTTCCAGCTTACTCTCTTATCAACCCTGCTGCAACCCCCACTCCAAGGCACAGGGACTGAGTGTTTCTCAGACCTGGGACTTTTAGTGCTAAAACCAGGACAGCCCTGGGCAAACCAGGATGCTGGTGACCCTAGTTTTGCCCTGGGTTTCTGCACATCTTATTCCTTTCTCTCAAATGCTCCCCCTTGGCTGTCCCACCTCCTATCTACTACTCAATACTACTCATCCTCAGTTTCTGCTTGGACACCACTCCCACAGCTCCCCGTGGAGTAGTTTATTTGTCCCTTCCAGGAGCTGTCAAGGCATGCTCTCCTTGCAGCTATCACTGTATTGTAATGGCTGCTTTGTCTCCCTCGCGGTTATAACTCATTAAAGACAGGAACTGTTCTTTTCTCCTACCTATATTCCAAGAGCCTAGTAAAGAGTCTGGCACATAGTAGGTGTTCAATAAAGTTTTCTTTCTTTCTTTCTTTTTTCTTTTGAGGAAGATTGGCCCTGAGCTAACATGTTGCCAATTTCCCTTTCTTTTTTGCTTGAGGAAGATTGTCACTGAGCTAACATCTGTGCCAATCTTCCTCTATTTTGTATGTGGGATGCTGCCACAGCATGGCTTGATGAGCAGTGTGTAGGTCCACGCCTGGGGTTTGAACCTGCAAACCCCAGGCTGCTGAAGTGGAGCGTGTGAACTTAACCACTACGCCACCAGGCTGTCCCCACAATAAAGTTTTCTTGAATTAATGAATATTAATATAAATTTATCTTATTAATGTTGTCTGATTCACGTCACTATGGGGGATGTTATGGACTGAATGTTTATGTCCCCCAAAATTCATACGGTGAAGTCTTAACCTCCAGAGTGGCTGTATTTGGAGAGAGGGTCTCTAAAGAAGTAATTAAGGTTAAATAACTTCGTAAGGGTAAGGTCCTGATCTGAAAGGAATAGTGTCCTTATAGGAAGGAGCACCAGAGAGAGCTCTCAACGTCTCTCTCTCTCAACCTCTCTTTCTCTCTGCACAGGCAACAAGGAAAGGCCATGTGAGCACACAGTGAAAAGGCAACCCAAGGAGAGAGCTCTCAGCAGACACCAACCCCGCCAACATGAGACATTGATGTTGGACTTCCAGCCTCCAGAACTGTGAGAAAATTAATTTCCGTCATTTAAGCCACTCAGTCTGCGGTGTTTTGCTGTGGCAGCCTGAGCAGACTAATGCAGAGGAGGTACCTTGTTCACATAACCATGCTGTCACCAATGATGGGTAAGGGTCGCACGAGGAACCATCCTGAGGCAGAGAGTCTTTCCCAAAACAGTTGCAATATTTCCAATCCAAAAGCTTCTTCCAGAACTTTACAACTCTCCCGAGTCTATGTCCCATCTGCTTGAAATTGGACAAGTCTCTGTGGTCACCAGGGGAAGATGGAGTGACAGTATGAGGCTTCCAAGACTAGCATGAAAAAGATGATTCAGATTTCACCTGGCTCGCTCTTGGGACACTCGGCCTTAGAACCCAGCCCCCATGCTATGAGAATCCTGGCCCACGTGGAGAGGAACAAGGCCTTTGGCCCTCAGCCCTGGCTGAGCGCCCAGTGGATGGCTGGCACCAACTTTCCAGGTATGTCCCTAAACCATCTTGGAAGTGGATCTTCCAGCCCTCTGTGAAGACCCAGAGGATGCCGTGTGGATCGGAGACAAGCGCTCTCCCAGAGACCGCCCAAACTGCAGGTTCACGAGCAAAGTAACAGACTGCTGTTGCAAGCACCGAAGTCTGGGGTTGGTTAGTTTCACAGGGGTAACCCAAATACGGCTTAAGACAAGATGTAGCCACTCATACTGGACAAGCCCTTCTGCCCCTTGATGTGTCCTTGCCCCAGAAGATCCTAGTTTATTCCAGAAGGGGCTGGGGACATATTCCAGACTGGCCTATTCAAACATATGTCCACAATATGACAGGTTCCTGATACAATCACACGGGTTCACTGGGACAAAGCAGGGTAGAATCCTGGACCTGCGGACCCCCCCCCCCCCCCCGCCCCCAGCTTATACAGTGGCCCCTGGCTCCTAGGCGCCAACTGTGAGGACTCAGGCTCCAGGCAGAGGAAACCCTAACACACAGTTGCCTGCTTTGCCCATGGCAAGAACACAAGGTCTCATCCGGGTGTGTTTTCTTTCTTCTCTGCCTCAGAGCCACGTGTTAGCTTTACCCTGCGTGGTGCAAACTAATCAATTGTAAGTCGGTCATGTTTTGTCCTCCACCAACCATATGGGCATCCAAACCACCGTATCCTGGGCCGTCCTGCCAGGCCACCATTTTAAACCATTCGAAAAAAAAAAAAAAACCACATATATATATATATATATTTTTTTTTTTCAGTGTGTAGCATAGGAACATACATGTTCAACATTACATGAACAAACATATTTGTTTTTCTATCATTCTGCTTTACTGAGGTAAATAAGTTCCTAGAATGGTAACTTCTGGGACTTTGAAATGGTTACATGAATAGGTGGTTTAGTTACAGCCCATTCGCATTGCTTGAACATCAATCATAATTCCTCCTTTGGAAATATACACACTCCCCCCATGTGCTGGTTATTCTTCATTGTTCGCTCACATCCTACCTCTCCCCAGCCACCCTGGCCACACTTCTCAGCTCCACTAACTGCCTTGGAGGCTGACATCTAAGAGCCACATCCCCCTGGCGTCTTTGTTCTCTGACTCCCAGATGGGTCTGACCAAAGGGAAGCACGGTTGGAGTGTCAAAGGTGGGGGGAGAGAGGGCTTGGGTCTTCTTCCTCTTCCCTCCCTGCTAGGCTTTGCTTTCCATGGTGGCTGTGTTCCTCCACCATATGGCACGCATACCTCCTGTTAGGCTGCCCCTCTCCCACGGCTACAGCTCTTACTAGGTTCTAGGAACAACATGCCCTTTCCCTTTGTCCTCTTCAGGCCAAAGGATGACAAAGGCTTCTGCCCTTGCTAGTTCCCAGGTGCTTTACCATCTCATCCTCATTCTCTTCACTCTGCCCACAGTGTGCGTTATGGGCTGAGCTGTGCCCCCACCAAATTCCTATGTTCAAGTCCTAACCCCCAGGACCTCAGAATGTGACTGTCTTTGGAAATAGGGTCTTCAAAGAGGTAATTAAGGTTAAATGAGGTCATATGGGTGGGCCCTAATCCAATCTTATTTCTGTCTTTATAATAAGAGGAGATTAAGACACAGACACGCACACGAGGAAGGCTATGTGAAGACACGGGGAGAAGGTGGGCCTCCACAAGCCCAGCAGAGAGGCCTCAGGAGAAGTCAACCTGCCAACACTTTGATCTTGGACTTCCAGCACCCAGAACTGTGAGAAAATAAATGTCTGTTGTTTTTAAGCTCCCCTTTATGGTATTTTTGTTATAGCAGCCCAAACGGACTAAGATGGTGGTACTTTGTTATGGCAGCCCTAGCAAAGGAGATGCTCTGGTAAATAGCTCCATCATTAAAGTGCCAAAGTGGCCTGGGGAGTGTGCTCTCTGTATCCTTCTGGGACTCCGTCTCATACACCCAATATTACTAATGATGCTATCATATGTCCCTCTATCAAGCCCATGATATCTATCGGGACATGCCTATCTAAGTTTGTAAATATGTCAACATTTATGGCATGAATACCTTTTACTGAAATACTGCAGAGCTCATTTTCACAATAAGGTACCTAAACTGAAAGTTTCTAACAGAGGAGCCAAGTAACACTCAGCTCTCCAACATGTAGAGCATCTTGCCATTTCTATAAAAATCCTTTCACGTTTTTAAACCAGCTTTGGCTCCGGAGCCTGGAGGGGTAACGATTGGAGCCCAGAGTGTCTCTGAAGATGCTGCGTGAGAGTTTTTGTTGCTGCTTTGGTGGCGGGGAGCCCCAATACCTGACGAGGAGGCCAAGCGAAATGAGCTGGAACCGGTGGAGGGGAGCTGGGTTCCGTACTTAGGGATATCTAGGGAGGAAAAAGATATCATTAGAGTGAGAGTCATTAAAACATCCGAGGAAGCTATATAATTAAGCTTACTGTATTGTAATGACATAAAACAATTTTATAAAATCACAGGGCTGGCTGGGATTTACTGAGATGTTCCAATTTCACCACCCTTTACCCCCATGCAATCTTCACCTTGAGCTCCTAATAATAAGTTCTTTAGTCTCCAAAGTGCTTTCACAACCATAATTTCATTTGAACCTCAAGAAAATTCTGCAAGGGAGGGCGGGAATTATTAACATCTCCATTGTACACATAAACGAAACCAAAGAACAGGCAGTTTAAGTGCCAGCCCAAGTCTGCAGAGCGGAGAGCTGTGGGAGCTGGGTCTGGGGGCTTGTGACTCTTAGACCAGGTGAGTATTGGTAGAGTTTCCATATTTTATACTCCCTTTCTTTCTGTGCATGCACACATTCTCTCTAAAGGGGCAAATGTCACAGGTTGACATTCCAATCACAACTCACAGTGAGAAAGGATTTCTCCTCGACATCTGGCCGTGAGCAGGAAAGGGAAGAGGAAGGAATGGAGGGAGCGAGAGAAAGAAAGAAAGAATACAAGCTGAGCTTGTGGGGAGCGGGAGTGACACACACTTGTAAGTTCACCCTTACCTCAGCCCCTGGTGTGCAGAGAGACATACGGGGACTCGGCACATACACGGACGGACGCGTAGCCTTCCCTGAACACAGTCCTCCTCCTGCGACTCCATAGTTAGCTGGCAAGTCCCAGCCGTCAGCTCATTTGTTACCTCCCTCTTGCTCTGATGGGTATGTCTGTGACACACAGGGTTTCTAGCAATCTGGGGGGAAATCCTACTTTAGACTTTCACTGAATCAGAAATTGCTTCAGCCAATGACTGCTATCTCCTGTCCTCTCCTCCAGCCAACCGGGTCCCTCATTATTTATCCCACAGAGATGCTCCACACCGACTGGTCTTGCCTCACATGCTCTCTCTACTTCTCTAAATCTAACCTGTTCTTCAAGGCCCACCTTCTCCAAGAAGCTTGAGTGTCTTGGCCCTCAGGGATTTCTGCCTCAGCTGGGCTCCTGAAGCCACTATTGTCGAGACCTCTGACTTAGCATTGAACATATGCTCTTGGGCATCAGTATTCGTTTCTGAATGTAATTATTTGTCTCCCAGTGAGACTGCAAGCTCCCTGAGAGCAAAGCTGGAATCTTCCACCTCATCGATTTACCGGTCCCTGTTTATAGTAGATCCACACGTTTGTTGATGATTTTTCCGGGAAAGAGTAGGCAAAGCTGAGGTTAAACGTAGCAAGTTGTTAAAATCGAAGAGGAAAGAGGGCAGAAATGGGAGTAAATAATCTTCCTTCATTTAAAGTTTCCAGTGGTGTTTTAAGAGCAGCAAAGAGTGAGCATTTTCAGTGTTGTTCTAAGATCAGCATAAGGGAAGAGAACAAATAGAAGTGTTCTTTTGTGCTATTTTAGTAACAATGAAAATAAACTAATACCTGTTGAGTGAAAAAAAAAAGCCTAGCTCTCTGTGATACAAGAATGGGCTAGTCACATCTTACCTGTAACAGTTTCAAATTTAATCCCATTTCTGTGCGAAGCTTATCACTGCATTGAGGAACCCCTTCCCCTAAGTCCCGGGGGGAAGTTCACAGGCCCAGGCAGGCTCCTCTCAAACTCTTTTTCACTAGTGGCAGGTCCCAGGGCCTCTCCCCCGCCCCCACCCTGCTCCCACTCTCCACCCCTCCCCCACTCTCCTCCCACTCTCCTCTCCTCTTGGTAATTGTCACCGCCTATCTAGACTGTTAGGTTTCTCTTCCCTCCAAGAAGGGCCCTGAAAGATGGTCTCCTTACATCCACCCTTCCTTGCTGTCCCTGAAAACAAGCTCGCAGACCCTCTTCATTTTAAGGCTTTAATGGCCATCATTACGAGAGAAAAGACAAGGTTTAAGGGGCAAACATGAGGAAGTTATATAAAAGGGTACAAGTCTGACAGTCCTGGATCTTGGTCAAGAGCATCTGATGATCTCGTTGAAATAACTGGAAGTTTTTTTACATCAATATTAGGTATAAGATAATAGAAAAATATGTATTGGTCTCTGCTCCCCCAGTTCCTGGCACAGAGCTCCTAAAACCCTTGTAACTTCTTAAGTGATAAGAGCACTAGGAGCATCTCTTGTTCTACTGCGGTGACTCTGGATGGCTCCTGGATGCAGGCTGGTCACCAGAAAGATCAAGCATGATTAGCAGCTTAGAATTTTCAGCCCCACCCCTCATTGTCCAGAGAAGGGAGAGGGGCTGGAAATGGAGTAATTGATCATGCCCACATGGGGAAGCCCCCATGAAATAAGAGGAAGGGGCTCGGAGAGCTTCCAGGTGAGTGAACACATCCGCATCGGGAATATATCGGCACCAGGAGGGTGACGCACCCCAACTCCACAAGGAGAGAAGCTCCTGCACTTGGGACCCTCCCAGACCTCGCCCTATGGCTGTTCCTCTGTGTCTTTATCATATCCTTTAGTAAACTGGTAAACGTAAGTGTTTCCCTGAGTTCTATGAGCTGCTCTAGCAAATTAATCAAACCCAAGGAGGGGGTCATGGGAACCTCTGATCTACAGCTGCTTGGTCAGAAGTGAGGTGACAGCCTGGGTTTGTGGCTGGTATGTGAAGTGTGTGTGTGTGTGTGTTGGGGGCTGCAGCCTTGTGGGACTGAGCCCTTAACCTGTGGTATCTGATGGTATCTCCGGGTAGATGGTGCCAGAACTGAATTAAATTGTAGGACACCGAGCTGGTACCACAGAGAATTGCTTCATGTGGGGAAAACCTCCACACATTGGTGACCAGAAGTGTCAGAAGTGTGGGTGTTTTGTGTGAGCACTAAAAGAAACACACAGGAGATAGACTGACTGAGGCTTTTTCCTACAACAGGAGGGAAAGACTAGGTTTTTCCTTTACAGTGGGGCTCACCAAACCTTTTCCTTCCTCGGCATCTTTGGCTGCCGCCATGCTGTGGAAACCCCCTCTCCCTTTCCTTCAACCAGAAAGGTCCTTCTCAGCACAGAGACCTCCAACCAGGACCATCTTAGCAGGATGGTTGAACCCTTATCTCAAGTGGTTTATTTCAACTTCTGAGCACCTCGAGACTGGGCAAGGCATATTTTCCTAAACTATCCTACATGGGATTCTTCCCTTAAGAGCATTTTCCTACAGCTTCTCAGTGATTTTTTTCCCCTTTTCTCTTTTAAAATAATGTTTATTTTCGAATAGGTTACTTTTCCACATAGTCCAATATTGGAAAGGTCCAAAAGGAGACAGTGAAAACTCTCTCCCCACTTCATCTCTCAGCCCCGCAGTTCCCTTCCTCCAGGACAGCCAAGGTTATCCTTTTGTATGTGTGTGTATCCTTCCAGAGACATTTTATACATATGCAAGCAAATATACACATAAAATGAAAACATATTCATTCTCCCTCTCTCCTTTTTTGTACAATTGGTAGCATACTATAAACACCATCACTTCTTGTTCACTATCTATATGTGAGTATATGCATGGGTGTATGTGTGTGTCTGTGTGTGTGATGGTTACAAATCAGTACTGAAAGAACTTCCTCAGTCTTTCAATGGTTGTGCTATAGTTTCTTTATAGATGAACCACACTGGTAAATATCTGAACTATTCTCAATCTTTTGTTCTCACCAACAATGCCAATATGAACGATCTTTACAGATCTTTGTGCAGGTCTATCTGTTTTCTGATGGGCTGATGGTGCCGACAGCCACGCAATCTACCAGTAATCCCAGTACTGGAGCGTTTTCACAAAGTGTATTCCTCTCCCCAACCTGTTCCTATGAAGAGGGATAGAATCAGGCAATTTAAATATATTTTTCTCATCAGTTGAACTCACTGTTTTTTTTCTAGAGATATTTACCAATAATATCTCTGCATGTTGTTATCACGTCTTTAAGTGAAAGGACACAGGAGGAGAGCAATGATAAGGCCATGCTTTCTTCACGAGAATTCTCCTGGGTTCTGTTCTTGGCCCACTTCTTGGGCAGCCAGTGCCTACATCTTCAACTGCTGGATTTATATCTCCCGCTCCGCTCTCCCTTCTGAGCTCTTGGCTCATATATTCAGCTCTCTTCTGAATATGTATTTGTAGGCCCACAGGTACCTCACATCTCCAGTCTCAGTAGCGGGTGGCACAAACATTAATACAGTCACCCAATCCAGATATCTAGGAGTTACCCCTGACTTGACTGGAAGATTCCCCCTCCAGCCTGGAAGCGCCTCGAGGGCAGGGGCTATACCTTGTTACGGTGCAGCCCTGGTGCCTACTCTAGTGCCTGTGAAATACTTGCTGGATAAATGAATAAGTACAAATGATTCCTCCTTCTCCTTCATATCAGGGCAATGGCTGAAACCACCATGCAGGTGGACTTTGAAACGGGGATAGACAATTCCAGTCTTCAGGCTGGATGTCATCTTATTGGGCACTGAGAAGTGAGTAAGAATGGTGAGAGGCTACTGAGGCTGAGTGATCCAAGAAAGAGTAGGGCCCAGAGGAGGCTGAGGCCTGGGAAGGGCCATCAACAGGGAACAGCTTGCACATACCAGCTTGTACATGTACCTGAGAATAGACTAGGTAAAGGAGTATGTGGATACGGAAAATAGATAAATACAATAACAACCATGATAGCCCTGCAGTGTGCCAATCACTCTTCTAGAAACACCACCACCACCACCAATAGTAAAAATCGCAAATATCTGACTGCTGGGCATTGTGCTAAGAGTCATACATTTAACATTTCATTTAATCTCCCCAGGCCTGCAATGTGGTAAAGAAGGTGACAACCTTCCCTTTGTAGGAGACCCCACCCACCTCCCCCATCTTTTTCAAATCTACCCTCAACACTTTATTATGACTCCCAGTTCAGGAGTGATGTGGTAATACGATATATAAATATGAATTATTATGTTTGAAAATCATAAAATCAGAAGTTTTTTTTTTAGCCATATGAACACAGCTTCAACTCACCCCTGTAAATTGCCAAAGCAGAGGCTGGGGGCTGAGCAACAAGCAAGGGCCACTGGTGGGGACGTTGGCTCAGAGTATAGAGAAGATGGCTGGGGAGGGCCCCCCCCCCCCCAGAGGGTTTCCATCCTGGCTTCAGTTGAGTGGATGCTTAATTCCCGGGCTGGAGATGCTTCATGGCCTTTTCCATCTGGGAATTCCGTCAGGAGGACCCCTGCTGTCCTGTTTGCCTAGGAGCCCAGAAGGCTGCTCAGCCCTGTCTGGTCACCCATCCAGGGGTCCCTTGCTTGGGTCAGGGAGAACGTGCTCCCTTCCCTCCTGGCTCACTCTGTTTCAGTGAGCAACAGAGGTAAGGTGTTAGGGAGAAATAAGCAACACAGTTTTAAAGAAGCCACAGGCCCGCCTTTGCTCTTGGTTTATCTTTTAAGTAACCACGGGGTGAAACTGTCGGCTGCAGAGGAAGGCTGAGCAACTTTAGCCAGAGTTGTGAAACTTAAATCTGAGACTATGCGACTGCACCATCCAGCCTCCAAAGGACGGGAAATAAGGCAGGGATATGTTGCAAAATGTGCATAGGCCATAAAGTTTGAATGGTTGTTTGTTAATAATGATTGTGATCTCCTATTTCAAAACATTCATGTCTTAAAAAATTGGCTTCTAGTGTAGTTTTCAGTGAAATACTGCATCACTAAATGCTATACACACATGCATATATGCTACATACACACACACATATGTATTTTAAACCCCAGTAGTAAGAGTGATTAAAATATTTGTCATAACTAATATGTATACAACTCATAATATTAGATAACTCACAAACACCGTTCTTCTCTTCTGGTTGATCCTGAAGAGAAGCCAATCTCTGTCAAATATTTTGTGCTTAACTCTTAAATACAAACAAGTACCCACGTGGCCCCCGTCTAAATATTCAATGAAAGAGAAGCAGGTAGAGTCGGTCCTGTTGGAAATGCCAGGGTAATTGGTCATGCACAGCGTGATAAAACAAGAGGCAACGAGACAGAACAAGCCAACGACGCTCCTACAGAGAGAGGCAGACCTGAGAGTTAATTTTGCCCCAGGATTCTTAGCAGTTAGATCTTCTCTTCTCTCAGGTATCAAAAATGAGCAAAAACCAACATTGCGGTTAGTAAGCAGTAGGGTGCACACAGCACAGATTTCGTAGCACTGAGTTCAACACACGCGCACGGTTCGGTCTAAGAGCGTGGAATAAAAAACCCAGCCGTGATTGAGGACTTAGTGCATGAATGCTTGTGCAGGCACAAGACCATCCGGAGGCCAGGCAGGAACAGTAAACGGTATATGGCTTACATTTCACACAGCTATGGATGCAACCATTTTTTTCATAGTGGAAACTGTGAAAGGAAGAAGACAAACGGGAAAGATAAAGGTAAAAGCGAGAAAAAGAAGCTTACCCCACAGGTTGGAGCCTCCTCCTGGCTGCCTGGCTGACCCCTCTCAGCCCCTCAGCAGCTGCTCACCATCAACACTGACATCTTTCCCTGTGGTCTCAGACGGTGACATAGTATGACTTGACTGCTGCTACTGCTACTGTTGCTACGACCAGCCACTATTTATTAAACACTTACTTTGAGCTAGGCGCTGTGAGGTTAGCATAGTTATTAACTCCATTTTCAGAGGAGGAAACAAGGCTTCCAGGAGATTAATAACTTGGCCCAAATCAGCTACTAAAATTATGGTATTGGGCATTGAATCTAGTTGTTTGAGTCCCAAACCTGTGCTCTCGGTCAGCGAAGTGAAAAATAAGATTATATTTAATGGGAGAGAACACAAACACGTATTGAGTACTTAATATGCACCTGACATTTAGTCCTGACAACAATCCTGCAAGGGAGGTATCATTATTCCCATTTTACAGATGAAGAAACTGAGGCTCAGAGAGGTTAGGTAACTAATCCGAAGTCTCACTGTTGAGTAAAAGAACCCAGGTCTGTCTGACTGCAAAGTCCATATTCTTATTCTTCCTTCCAGATGGAATTCTGGGGAATTTCATTGATTGAACTAAGTAATTAAAAATCTCTCCTATAGCTGTTTTTAGTTCTGCACCTCCAAACCAAAGAGACATTATAAAACAAACAGCTGGGGAGTTTGTCGGAATCTGAAAGAAGTCTATCAAAGATTGCCTGCAGGGAAACTGCTGCAGAAACTTTGTTTTGTAAATACTTTCTTTTAATTCATTACATTTTCTAAAGTTCAAAGAAAAAGATGGGAGACAGAAACCAGCTTTTATTCGTTTATAATTAGGATTTATGAATATAATGTGGTATCTTTGGGGTATTCTACTTAAAGGCCCTTTAGACACAGCTGTGTCCCTCAGGTATCAGCAGAGAGAGGGGAGGGAACGGGGTTGGAAACTTTGGGGGTCCACAGATCCAGACTTAGGCCTGGAATGGACTTTAAAGATGGTGGAATCCAAACTCTCATCTTATAAAGGGGAAAGTGAAAACTCAAAGAGGTGGAGGACTGCTAGGTAATGGTAGAGCTGAGGCTAGAAACCTGGGTCTCCTGATTCCTACACCATTGTTCCGTCCATGACATGAACCAGGACTCATTTTAGAGTATGTTCCTATTTCCTCCTCTCTTGACGCAGAGGGGAAAAAAACGTGAGAAAGCTTGAAGAAGTGTTTCAAACACCAGCACGCTAAGAATCCAGTTAACCTGGAAAGAAGTGCAGAAGGTAGCAGCAGAGGCTGTTAGCCGCGGAGCACAGGAAGCGATAAGGTCTTATTAAGCAATTAGAGTTAGCGGGCAATTAAAGGCTTTGGTTACTTGTACTTAGGTGAATGCTCTGAACAGCAAGCTGTTTGAAATCCGTGGCCAGCTCAGAACCTAGAAAGCGAGGACTTCTAAGCTCCAAATAAAAGCTCAGGGTGAGACAAGAGGTATTTGTTTTATACCTGACTTGGTAGGGAACAAACATGACATGAAACAAGATGTCAGGTGAGATCCTCAGTGCGCTTCCAGGACGGGGGATGTCCAAAGCCACCCCCTTGGTTTTTGAGAACTGTCCTGAGGGGCTTTCATTTTCTTAGCCTTCTAGACTTCTGAGATCTTGCTCCCTCCTGTAAACTGAGTAGACTCTGCTATAGAGATGGAAGGCGGGCTTTAGATCCCAGGAATAGCAAATACATTTGATCGGAATGGGGGCCATCACTGTGGAACCGGGTCCTGGCCCCTCTGCCCTACCTCATCTCAGCTTCTCTCCATCTGGCGGGCTTCTCTCTCCTCTGATCTCTTTCCTCGCCCCTCTCTCTGCTCCTCCACCCCTTCCCTTGCGGGAACAGAAACAACAAACTCCCTCTAATCTCCAGCAGAGCAGGTTTTACCCTCCTCTGAAGTAGAGATGCCTGTAGCATTGGAGCCCTCGAGGTGTCCTCCCTCCCTCCAAGCTCCTCAGTGGCTTTCCCCCAAGGAGACAGCTCCCCCCTGCCCATGCCCCAGGAGGAACTGTGGGGCCGGCTGTTAAGATTGAAAAAATATTTTTTTTTTCAGGTCTTTACATAAGATGGGGAAATCTCTGAAGTTTAATTAAGATGGTACCTGGCTGTACGGTGGTGTCCATATTTTTTAATTGCTTTGTTTTGTATGGAATTTTCTTATAATAACTAACAGTAATGGGCATTTCTTGATATTTATATACTTTTAATAAATAGTCTTTAAAATTGTAAAGCATTAGTGATGAAATCTTTATTCCCATCTTCTATCAATGATTCACACCAAAAGGTGTTTAAATGAAGCAGCTGTAATGAGGCGGCATTAGAATTGAAAGCATGAGAAATCAGGTACCCTTTTAAGCGGCGGGGGTGGGGGGTGGGGGGGGGCTTCGAAAACTCAAACCTAATGATAATAGAGAACATCACAAGCTCACAGCAATGCATGTAGATTTGAAACCGTTTCCCTGAGAATGCTTCTCTTTTTAGAGAGAACTCTCCTATTTGAAGGCTCTAAGTCATGATAGTGTCAAAACTGACTATAGTGGAGCCATTTTAAAATGGAGTCAGAGCTGTCTTTCCAGAGAAACTGCCTTGCTGTCTTGAGCCATGAACTGGGCCAAAACGACAATTATTTTACAAGCAATTGTTTGAGAAATCAGCAGGAAAACGGACATCCTGATCACAAAGACTGAGGATTGTGGACTTGCTGAAGACAGATTCAGTGGTCAATCCATGTGTAGCCAAGACTAGCGTCTGCCTCCAACTCCAATTAAAATACTTTGTAATACAACCTCCCTTCTTTGTCTTTAAAAGTCCCTGGTTTTTATTCCCTAGCAGGACAATATTTGGGTTTCTACCTGAACTTGTGCTCCCTAATTGCAATTCTTTGATCCCAAATAAACATTTTGCCTCTTAAACTGGTTTCTGTTATTGTAGGTTGACATAGGCAAAAAGTGAAGCTGGTCTCAGTGGCCTGACAGCCATGGCCCTGGAGAGATGGCCGAAGGAATGTTCTTTGCACTCTTTTACACTCCCATGCTGTCTCCTCTTCTAAGCCTTCCATTTCACAAAGCTTTCACTTCTCCAAGCACCACATGCCCCCTTTTCCGCTTACAGGGGCAAGGAATACGCAGGTGTTCAGGTCTCAGGTACCTCCTGGCGGGAGTGGGAAGTGGGGGGAGTTGCTGGTCTGTCCCTGTCCCTCACCTTTATAATGTGTTCCCCTAAGTTTCGCGGGCTCACCTGTTTCTCTAGTTCCTCTGGAAATCTTCCTACATGTGCCTGTCTAAATGATTGGGGACTTCCTTTTTTTCTTCTTCTTCTCCCCAGAGCCCCCCCAGTACATAGTTGTATATTGTAGTTGTAGGTCCTTCTGGCTGTGCTGCGTGGGATGCCTCCTCACTGTGGCCTTGTGAGCAGTGCCATGTCTATGCCCAGGATCCAAACGAGTGAAACCCTGGGCCACCAAAGCGGAGCACTCGAACTTAACCACTCGGCCACAGAGCTGGCCTCCGCTAGGGACTTTCTACCAAATGAATACACGATTTTCTCCATCGCAACTGCACCTGGGCTCTCTCCCACACTCTCTCTACAGCTGCAGTTGTCAGTTTTACTCCTGACTCTCCTTACACCCCTTAACTAAATTTCCTCAATACCCACTTCCTCTTCTCTCAGCCCCCATCCAGCATTTCTTCATTTCACAATCATCTTGCCTCACCTAAGAGGTTGCTTTCTTCCCCTGAGGGACGTGGCCGACAGTGAGCACAAACTGCCATCGTGCGGAGAGGGGGCCTCGGCCACACGCAGCCCTGGGGCCCAAACAGCCAGGCTCATCACAGGCATCGCTCTGGAGTCAAGGGTCACAGCTTACTTGTGGAGGGTTTAATTATGCCTTATGTTCCTTATCAAAACTACCAAGCATAAATAGTGATTATAATTGGTATGTTTACATAAACAACACAAGTAGATCGATACAATCACTTACATCATTTATTAATAGCTTAATTGTTCTCTCTGACTGTTTACTTTGCCCTGGTTTCCCTTTCAGCTTTAATTAGCACGACTTTTTAAGATTTAATTTATAACGAATACATTAACTTAAGCAAACCCTGCCAGTGTGTAGCAGATGGTAAATGTCAAAAGCCCATGGGGAAGGTTTCTGTTTAGCTTTTGATTTTTTTGTTTTGTTTTGTTTTGTTTTTTAAGCCGGAGAAATGTTTAACTGTGCTGATAACTTGTAAGCAGATATCACCATCAATGTTTATCGTCCTTCAAATTCCCTGTTCTCCCCCGGATTTCTCTTCTACTTCTGGCCTAGGAGGGGCCAGGAAACCAGGCAGAAGCTTGCCTGAATGGCCTGTGTGATAAGCCTCATAAAGTTATATTTCTCAATTAATAGTTTCCACTGACAATTTTACTGCTCTGCTTTAAGCTTCCCCATTCCCTTGGGCATCTGTACATATGTCTGTGATCAGCCTCATCCAGTCCGTCCAACAAAATTGGCCCTCAGAATACAGACTGCCCTATTTTAAAAAGCTCATCTCTCTCTCTCTTTTTTTTGGGAACATAACACTTGAAAATACATTTAAACAGAAAGTAATAGGGCCTTAAAGCAGAGCTATGAAAGTGATTTATTCATGAATACATACTTATTCCTCTCCCAATTGACATCCATTTTATATTAATTTTCCTTGAGTGTTATCCTCAGCTTTTTTCTAAATCTTTACTCCTAATATAAACTTTTTATTTCACCTTTATTCCCTTCTGCTTGGCACCAAACACTCTCATATGTGCTGAAAGGGATCTACTGGGGTTACAGAACCACAATTTGGGAAACTCTGCTATGAAATGATAATGCTCCCTAGTCACAATTACTGACTTTATTAGGTAGTCAATTAGCTATTTTTTAATTAGGGAAAGAAAAGTTCTTAATTCTTTTTTCTTAAGTTACTTAAAATGTACTTTTACAATCATGCTTCACTGGTAGCAGGAAAGCATACCTTTTTCTTAGGTCTAAAGAACCTTCATTCTTTAGACAAGTGATTCTGTAGAGAAACTTGTATAGCCCCTCTCCCCCGACCCAGCACACTCACAGCGGAAGAAGGAAACAAAGATAATAATGTTCCCTTCATATTGCACAGTTTTCAAAGCAGGTTCATATACATCAGTTCATCCAGTCTTTTTGTTTTTAAACAGATGAGAAAACAGAGGATCAGAGAGATTAAATAAAGGTCACGTTCAAGGTCACACAGCTTATCAGTCAGTGTCAGAGACCAGGATTTCAACCAACACTTGATGATTTTCATTTAAAAAAATCAATTTCACAAATAGGATTAAGATCCAGCAATTTTCATGAACGTTATGGTGGGGAATCTTTTGTAAGCAATACTTACCAGGGACTGTGCTTTTCTGAGCTTAGATCTGTCCTGCAATTTATTTTTCTTATCATGTGACTGTTGGCTGAAATCTGGGGTCATTTCATGTTTTTTCCTTCTTCTGTAAATTGGAAAGCAATGGAAAAATTACAAACGATCAGTTTAAAACTTTGGCAGTTTGCATAGCTATTTGTCTGTTTGATTTTGTTGTTCCTGTGATTTAAAAAATTGTCTTAATTCAACTGGAAATGAGCCAAATGTCTATCAATAGTGAACTGGTTGAGTAAATTCTGGCACATCCACACAATGGAGCACTATGAGCTGTAAAAAGGAAGGCAGAGTATTTCTGTACCCAGCTATGGCGTGACCTCCAGGATATACTGTAAGTGAAAAAAGAAAGGTGGATAAAGCAGTAAGTATTGGGCGCTACCATTTATTTCAGAAAGGGGTGTGTGTGTATATTTGCTTATATTTTTTCAATGGAAGGATTTTACCTATAACATTTTGAAAAATGGTTATCTGTAAGTAGGATTCCCATGTGATCCAATTAGGAAGAAGGAACAGTATGGAGGGATAGGAACACAAGCTAGACTTCTCCAAATATACCTTGTTTTGTATGTTTGACTTTGCAACCATCTCAATTTTTCTCAAAATTATAAAATAAAATGAAGGAAGAAAATCCCTAAAATCTAAAAACAAAATGAAACAAATTATCTTGTCTATTGAGTTGGTGGCATTACCATACACAGGGGAATTACTGCAGGAGATTTTAACAGTAATTCGTCTGAATATTCTTAGTAGAATATATCCTAAGGACAAAAACACAGGCAAAGAAATCTTAAACTGTTTTCAGTAACCCTATTGTTTGTATTAATATTTGTTTTCTAAAACTATCATATACGTTAGGATAAAGTAGGGATCAGCAAACTACAGCCCAGAGGCCAGCTCTGGCCCCTGCCTGTTCTTTCTTGGTTTTTTTTTGAGGAAGATTAGCCCTGAGCTAACTTCTGTCACCAATCCTCCTCTTTTTGCTGAGGAAGACTGGCCCTGAGCTAACATCCGTGCATATCTTCCTCTACTTTATATGTAGGATGCCTACCACAGCATGGCTTGCCAAGCGGTGCCATGTCTGCACCCAGGATCTGAGCCAGCGAACCCCAGGTGACTGAAGTGGAACGTGCGAACTTAACTGCTGTGCCACCAGGCTGGCCCCCCTGCCTGTTCTTCTAAATAAAAATTTTATTTGAACACGGTCATGTGTATTTTTTGCATATTGTCCATGGCTATTTTCAGGCTTCAATGGCAGAGCTGACAGTTGTGACAGAGATACGTCCTGCACAGCCTAATGTATTTTCTGTCTGGCCCTTTCCAGAAAAAGTTTGCCTAAAATAATAGATCCAGACAATGATCATCAGTGGCCACTAATATCACAAAAAGAGAGACAACCAGAAATTAGGTGCCTCGTGAAAGAAGGACATGATCATGACATCTCTAGATCGACCACCAGGAGGGCCGAGTGCAGGAGACAGAGGAACACGGTGAGCTGTATGTTGGAAGTATAATCACCAAAACCCAGAATGTGAGAAGCTCTACAGGATAAACGAGCTGATTTCTATAACAACCAAATTGCAAGGCGGAAAAAAAGGCCAGAGGGGAAACCTATGGATCAAAACAAAGACTTAAGTGACACATGGACCAAATACAATATGTAGACCTTATTTGGTACCTGATTAAACAAAACAACTGTTTAAAAATATCGAACACTTAGGAGATAGTCAAGGAAACCTGAAAACTGACTTGCTATTTGATTGATTGTATTAAGGTATCATTCATTGATTTAGATGTGATATGGTATCGTGTCATAATTTTCACAAAGAGTTTATCTTTTAAGGATAGGCATTGAAATATGTATGAATCAGATAATATGACATTTGGATTTGGATTTGTCTCCAACATAGCCGGGGGAAAGGGCAGAATGGGTGAAGAATAAATTAAACCGGACTGGTCACGAGCACTGTTAATGCTAGATGATGGCTACGAGGAGTTCTATTCTTTCTGCTTTTATATATATTTGGATTCCCATTATAAAAAGTTTTATTTAAAAAAAATTAACTTGCCCAAATATTTTTTGCTGTTTAATTTTCAAAATTTCTCCAACTTTTAGTTAAGAAATTTCAAACATACGGAATAGTTGAAATAGTACGGTGATTACCCATATACTCTCCAACTACATTCAATTAATAACATTTTGCTATTTTTGCTTTATCTCTCTATATGCACAGATACATATACATACATACACACACCATATATGTATGTGCATATATGTATGTATTTTTGCTATGCTGTAAGAAAGTAAATTGCAGACACTTCACCCCTAAATACTTCAACACTCATCTCCTAAAATATAGTTACCTACCTAACCACATCAGTATCATCATACCCTAGAAAATGAACAGTAATTCTTTAATATCACTTAATATCCAGTCCATATTCAAATTTCTACAATTGTCCAAAGAATGCTTTTTATCGTCTTTCTTTTTTGAACCAAAATCACATCTAGATTCAAATTGTATTTGATTGTTATGTCTCTTATGTCTAGAACATTTTCCCCACCTTTTTTTCCCCTCACGACACTAACTCTTTGAGGATTCCAGGCATCTGGTCTACTTTGGTGGAGGTAGCACATGCACTTGAAAAAAATGTAGTTGTGGAATCATCTCTCTCTTTAAAACTGTCAACTTTTGCTTTACATACTTTGAGGCTTTGTAATAATGTACATACGCATGGGTAACAGTTATGTCTTTCTCTTTAGTTGATCCCTGCATGATTATGAAATGCCCCTCTTTATCTTTGGTAACATTCTTTGTCTTGATGTCTATTTTATTTCATATTAATGGTCATTTTTGCCTTCTTATGCTTACTCTTTGCATGGTACATCTTTTTCCATCACTTTATTTTTAAACCTATCTGTGTCTTTATATTTAAAAGATGTGTCTCCTGTAAAAAGCATAGAGTTGGTTCTCATCTTTTCATCCATTCTGATAATCTCTGCCTTTTAATTGGGGTGTTCAGTACATTAATGTTTAATGTAATTATTGTCTTTCACAAATAGTATTTGAGTCTCACAGAAACCTCAGGAGGCTATCAGTTTATCTCATGTTCATGTACCATTCATATGCCTGGGTATCTACGTTTGCCTCTCATTTACCACCGTGGTCCAGGCTAAGAGCCACAGACAAACTCTTAAATACTATCTCTAGGGGTACAGTGATCAACACATAGTCAAAACATTCGCAATGGTTCAAAATTCAAGGGTTCAAAAGGATATACAGTGAAAACTTTCCTATCCATCCTTATCTCCAACTTACAATTCTCTTTCTTGAAGACAAATGATAGTATCAGTTTCTTGGGTATAGTCCAGAGAGATATATTATATATATACAAATATGTATGTTTCTTTCTCCTCCACCTATCTTAATATAAATGGTAGTATTTCTTGTAAACTCTGTTTTGTACCTTGTTTTTTTCCCTCAGTACTTTCTAAATTATCAGTGGAACTAATTGGACTTTTTCTGACACAACTAGAGGAATTTAAAGTTCACGAATCAAAAAGCTACATTTCTTTCAAAATCAAACATGTAACAAGTATTGTAATGCTAGTCAGTGGTGATATAAGGATGAGTAATGCATGGTCTGTGCCCTCAAACAGCTCAATTCTTGCTTAATTAGGGATACCACTCTCATCTCATCTCACCTCCAAAGGGACCCCAATAGTCCTGAAAATACACAGGTGATCTGAATGGCCCAGTCATCAAGCCTTACGGGATTACCTTTTTCTTTATTAGCCAAATAATATAATTTTAGAAACTATCCTACAAAGGAAGTGCTTACTTACTATGTGTCAGGTGCTATTGTAAGCCTGTCACATATATTAATCCTCCCAGTGACCTTATGACTTAAGTATTACTATTATTGCCATTTTACAGACGTGGAACGTGAGGCACAGAGAGGGTAAGGGACTCCCCAGGGTCACAGAGCCAGAAGCGCCTGGACTTGAACCCAGGCAGATTGGCCCCAGAGCCTGCACACTGTCACTACCCTATGCTGCCTTGATATTAATCTGTTGAAATATATTCTAAAAACATGGCAGAGGTATTAAAACATTCTTAAATATTTAAAAATTTGTTTCCTTAATTTCTTTTTTGTCTTGTGTGTGTGCTAACAAGTAAACAGTTACATATGTATATACAGATACAGATGTATATTTTCTTGCTCTCTCTTCTTTCTATACTATGGTGGCATACTATAGATACTCTTTTGCAATTTGCTTTTCTCACTTAACAATGTACCCTGGAAATCACTCCTTATCAGTTCATAGAGATCTTCCTCATTCATTTTTACAGTTGCCTAGTACTCCATTGTGTGAATGGACCATACCTAGTTCATTCAACAGACATTCTCCTATGTACGAGAATTTATTTCCAATATTTTAAAATCATAAACAATGCTGCAATAAATATCCCTGTGCAGATGTAATTGTGATATTTTCAAGGTTGATTCCTAGAAGTGGAATTGCTGGGTCAAAATATAAATACATGACAAAGGAGCTGAGGGCCTACAATGGAGAAAAGAAAGTCTCTTTAACAAATGGTGCTGGGAAAACTGAACAGCCACATGTAAAAGAATGAAAATTGACCATTCTTTTTCACCATTCACAAAAATAAACTCAAAATGGATCAAAGACCTAAAGATTAGGCCTGAAACAATAAGTCTTCTAGAAGAGAATATGGGCAGTACACTCTTTGACATCAGTTTCAAAAGAATCTTTTCGGACACCATAACTTCTCAGATGAGGGAAACAATAGAAAGAATAAACAAATGGGACTTCATCAGACTAAAGAGCTTCTTCAAGGCAAGGGAAAACAGGATTGAAACAAAAAAACAGCCCACTAATTGGGAAAAAATATTTGCAAGTTACTTATCCGACAAAGGGTTAACCTCCATAATATATAAAGAACTCACACAGCTCAACAACAAAAAATCAAACAACCCGATCAAAAAATGGGCAGGGGACATGAACAGACATTTCTCCAAAGAAGATATAAGGATGGCCAATAGACACATGAAAAGATGCTCATCATCACTAATCATCAGGGAAATGCAAATCAAAACTACACTAAGATATCACCTTACACCCGTTAGATTGGCAAAAATATCCAAAACCAAGAGTGACAAATGTTGGAGAGGTTGTGGAGAAAAAGGAACCCTCATACACTGTTGGTGGGAATGCAAACTGGTACAGCCACTATGGAAAACAGTATGGAGATTTCTCAAAAAGTTAAAAATAGAAATACCTTATGACCCAGCCATCCCACTACTGGGCATCTATCCTAAGAACCTGAAATCAGCAATTCCAAGAGTCCCATGCACCCCTATGTTCATCGCAGCATTATTTACAATAGCCAAGACGTGGAACCAACCTAAGTGCCTAGCAACTGATGATTGGATAAAGAAGATATGGTATATATACACAATGGAATACTACTCAGCCATAAAAAAGGACAAAATTGTCCCATTCACAACAACATGGGTGGACCTTGAGGGTATTATGTTAAGAGAAATAAGCCAGACAGAGAAAGACGAACTCTGTATGACTCCACTCGTAAGTGGAAGTTAACATATAGACAAGGAGAACTGATCGGTAGTTACCAGGGGAAAGGGGGGCGTGGGGGGAGGGCACTAAGGGTGAAGTGGTGTACCCACAACATGACTAACAATAATGAACAACTGAAATTTCACAAGGTTGTAAACTACCATAATCTTAATAAAAAAATAGAATTATGAGAAGAAAAATATAAATTCATATATATTTTTGCTAGGCATCATCAAATGTCCCTCCATAAGGTTTGTGCCAATTTATACGCCCACCAGCAATGTATGAGGATGCCTGTTTGCCCACAGCCTCACCAACAGAATATGTTATCAAACTTTAAAGTTTTTGCCAATCATATAGTTGAAAAAATGGTATCTCTTGTAACTCTGTGCAAAAAGCAACCCTGGAAGGATAAACCAGAAACTAATTAGATTTGTTATGGGGAATGGGGTAGAAAAGATGACAGAATCTTTCAGAATCTGTAAGTACGTACGTACTCTGTGTGTGTGTGTATACACATACCATATATAATATATATACATATATAATATATAATATAACTTTTTTCCCCTCAGGAAGATTTGCCCTGAGGTAACATTTGTTGTCAATCTTCCTCTTTTTGTACGTGCACCTCTGCCACAGCATGGCCATTGACAGACAAGTGGTGTTGATTTGGGCTGGGGAACTGAACCCAAGTCACTGAAGCAGAGCACGCTGAACTTAATCACTAGGCCACTGGGGCTGGCCCTATAATACAATTTTTGTACAAAACATTACATGCACATATAGTATATAATCAAAATACGCATATATATGTATATATCATATATATGATATATACTCTACATACGTTATACAGTAAATAAATATGAGAGTCAGGTTTCTCTCTGTCAGAGAATGGAGGTGCAAATATGGAAAAGGAAAAGACTAGAATGAACCCTATGGTGCTCGACTGGAATTTGAGGTACTAAAATACTAAAAGAAGCTGTAATGTTAAATCATTACAGCTACAAAATGCAAACAAACCCTAACGAACATTTCCCAATAACGGTTCTTGTAATTTCTCAATTACTTTTTGCTTCTATGTATGGAAGAACATTTGTATTTCACAGTAAGTTCTATTTTCATCTTTTCATATATTGAAGCGCCAGTAAGTTGTTTCTAAAAGCAAAGAAATGGAGAAGGGCAGAGAGCCTCTCACCCCTGCCAGAGCTGCTCCATGGGACCACAGTTGTCCAGGTAATTGAAGCGAATGATGTCAGTCGGATGCTTGTCGGAGGATCGCCAGGGTGGGAGTTCTTTCTCCCCCAGGTGATGCTTTTTTCTTAAAGAGGAAGACGACCGGAAAGCTGATGAAGGAGACGGCTTTTCCTCTGGAGAGCTGCTTGTAATTGGTTGAACATCAGCAATCACAAATCCGTCTTTTGGAGGTGTCTAGGAGAAGAAAATTAATTATTTCTGTTCTTAAAACACTGTAACAATAATGACAATAAAATAAAGAATATCGTCATCATTACCATTATCATCATGATGGCAGTGATAATGGTGACAAGGATTACAGCAGCCACCAACCCAGGAGTACTTGCTATGTGCCAGGCACTGTCTCAGGAAGTTTTCGTGCATTATTTTATTCAACCTTCGCAATAACTCTAAAAGGTAATTGTTACTACTCCCATTTTACAGAAAGAGAAACTGAAGCTAGGATAAACCAATTAATTCGCATGCGTAGTTGAGACACAGAGTCGGAATTTGAATCCAGGACTGTTCTGCTTCCAGTCCACACACTGAACCTCTCTGTCCTGTTGGGCCACGCCTTCTACCTCATCATTGTGTAGTTTTCCCACAAGTGCAGTTAATTTGTTCATAAAAATGTACACATTCCTCCCCAAAACAGTACTCCAGCCCTCATTACCTATAACACAAAGAGACAATTTCCAGTTATGTAAGGGTAGACTATAGATTTCATCAATTATCTAAACCTCAGCCGTTTCCAAAGAATACTCTCGCTTTAATTTCCCAAACTGAAAGTCTATTTTTTGTGCGTGAAATTCATAAGGTTTTTATGCGGTTGTAGCCTCAGGGAAGTGGTATTGGTATGTTGAGAAGCCATTAAAGGCTTAATTTTTGTTCTTTAAGAGATTAGGGAAGCTTTGCTTGGTAAATGGGTTTGCTTGAATTGCTTGTGAAAATTAAGAAATTCCCCAGTCCCTCCAAGCAGAATCAGTTAGTTTCTTATCCTTGCTCCAACTGCTCGTTATATATATTTCCACTATAGGCTGGCACTCGGTACTCAGTGTTGTATTATTTACTTGTCTACGTCCTGGGCTGCTAGACCAGCCTCCTGGAGAGCAGGGATAGGATCATCGTACTCTTAGCATGTAGCAAACCACAGTATTTAATAAATATTTACTCATTTAATGAATGACTGTAGTCTAGTAGATTAAGAAGACATTTTATACTTATATAATCAATAGTGCATGATTGGTTTCGTGTTTAATACTTTGTGCAGGTCTCATTTAGAATGGACATTCACTTCATTTCTCTGAGCTTATATTGAATGAAATCTGTTTTTCTGGAACAGGTTTAGTTGAAAACTACTGGGAATAAATAATACATGATAGAAACAATTTCAGGGGGAAAAATTCAGGCATAAATGCTTGCAATTATATGTAAATAAACATCATTAATTCTGAAAAGTACAAAATGCTTGATACTTTAACAAAATAGATAATAACGAAAACTGTGATGACCTGTCTGTATTAAGAAAACAAAATTTTTCTTCATTTCACCTAAAGTCTTTTTAGAGAATTTTTAAAATCAGGAAGGGATGTTGAATTTTTTGTTAAATGCTTTTGTTTGCATATACCAAAATGACCACACATCTTCTCTTTTTTATTCTGTAAATTACATCAGTTGATTTTTGAATGTTATGTCAACCTTACTGTCCTTGGATACATCCTACGTGGTCATCAGGTAGTCTCCTTTTTTTACATATTACTAGATTTAATTTGCTAATATTTTTAAAGGATTTTTATGTCTGTGTTCATGAGAGATATTGGTCTGTGGTTTTGTTTTTTCTTATAAATTCTTTATCTGGTTTTGGTATAAAGGTAATGAGTTGGGAAGTGTTCCCTTTTCCTCTATTTTCTGAAAGAATTTATGTAGAATTGGTATTTCTTCCTTAAATGTGCAACAGAATTCACCAGTAAAGCTATCTGGGTCTGGAGTTTCGTGGAAAGTTTTAAAATTATAAATTCAATTTTTAAATTGATAAAGAATTATTCATATTTTCTATTCCTTATTGAGACTGTTTTGGTAACTTGTGTTTTTCAAGGATTGTGCATTTCATCTAGGCTGTCGAACTTAGCGACATGGGGTGTTCTCTAATTCCCTCATTATCCTAATATTCTCTCATTATCCTTCTAATGTCTACAGGATCTGTAGCGATGCCCCCTCCTTCATTCCTGTTACTAGCAATTTATGTTTTCTCTCTTTCATTTCCTTGATCAGTCTAGCTAGAAACTTATCAATTTTATTTATGTTTTCAAAGCAGCAGTTTTGGTTTTATGGGTTTTCTCTGTTTTCAATTTCATTGATTTCAGCTCTTCGTTATTTCTCCCTACTATCTATTTTGGGTTTAACTTACTCTTCTTTTACTAGATGAAGTCTTTTTGAAATTACGTTTTTTGGAGTAGATAATTTAGCCTTACAGACAGTTATAAAGCTCATTCTAGTCCAGTCCTCTCATTTTAAGGTTGAGGAAACTAGTATTAACCACTACCATCTGCTCATAAAATGATTTCTAAAGCTCTGCTGGAGCACATGCCACGTACAAGGTATTGAGGGGAAGGGAGATGGTGTGGTTGCTTGAGGAGAGCTAAATTATGCTCTACTCTAGTGGCTGTCTGTGTTCACCATCGTTGGAGCCACCACACAGGGAATTATACAAATTATTCTAGTATGTATAGTGCTGACAGTTGACTTTATTAACCTTAGTAGATGACTTTATTAACCTTAGTCAACAGGCTTTATTAACCTTAGTCTTTCTGACTTAGATCTGTTTCTTTAACCAATAAATTTATTAGTTGATTTTATTAACCTTTGTCTTTCTGATTTAGGTCTATTCGTTTAACAGAAAAACTAAAGTTTAATATAACAAAGTACTCCAGAAATTTAATGCTGAGCAAAGAGGTGGCAATTTTCTTGCATCAGAACTACTCATTATTTTTAAATATAGTTATGCATAAATACTGTGTGGAAAAGAGATATTGCTGAAGACACAGCATTAAAGTCAGGTTTTTTTTTTAAAGATTGACACCTGAGCTAACATCTGTTGCTAATCTCCTTCTTGTTCTTCTTTTTTTTCCTTCTTCTTCTTCTCCCCAAGGCCCCTCAAGTATGTAGTTGTATATTCTAGTTGTAGGTCCTTCTGGTTGTGCTAAAGTCAGTTTTCTATACAATACTCAAAACCTCTTTTCATTCTACAAGTTGGCTCATCACTTTTCTCTCCTCTGCCCCAGAAAGGCCCAAGCTTTAGTTATTAAATGCCATTCTATGCCCCCAACTGCCAATGAGAGAGACGAGAACCCTTGTGTGAAAAGGAGTCACAGCTATTGTAATTTTTAAAATAACTTTTTCCATCACTGCAGTTTAAATTTTTCTTTTTTAAAGAAATCCTTATGTAGCACACCAATTACTGAAATGAGGAAAACTAGTTTTATCACTGCAATTGTAACAATATTAATTATGCATAGTTTATTATTATATTAAATATAGATGGATTCTACTTTGAGAAAACACAATAAAACTAAACCTAAACGAGCAAGTTAGGAGTTGAGTATTCATATTTCAAAAGGGTTCTTCAATTTTAAAAGGATTCACTGCAGCTTTTTCATGGAATATGATACTCCCGTGGTTTTAAAAATCGTTAAAAAATTTAATTTACATGTAATTTTCAGGGACTCATCTATTGTATGAAATGATGTACAACTCTGCGTGTGTATAGATCACGCCATGAAGAAAAGGCTCATAAAAATCTCCCACAAGTTATCTAATTAACTGTGACTACAAGAATGAACATAAACATTGGTTATAATGCATAGAAAACCACCAGAAAAAAACTATTCTTGCATATTTATTTTTTATGATTATATGTAAATGCTTTACATTACTGGTTTCTAGCTTAAAAAGAACTTTAATATGCCCATTATGCCTCTGTCTAATTACTGATTTATTGGAAAACTTTCCTTAATTAATGAAACAAAAATAAACTTCAGCTCACCTGGTGGAATCGTAGCAAATTTGAATTAGTAAGCAAAATTTGATGAGCCGTAGATAACAAACGCTGTATGTTACCCACAGAGTCCCAGTGTCAGAACTGTCTGGGCTCTGAGTCAGAGATACAGAAATCCTGGCCCTGGACACAGTGAGGAGCTCCAGAGCCCCAACCTTCTGGGTGGAACTGTGGTTTGGGAGTGTCAGATGAGGGCTCTCAACTAACATGCACATCTCGAAAAGGACTGTCAAATTCTCCAAAAAGGAGAATTTTTTTTGAAGAAGAAGATTAGCTCTGAGCTAACATCTGCCTCCAATCCTCCTCTTTTTGCTGAGGAAGACTGGCCCTGAGCTAACATCCGTGCCCATCTTCCTCTACTTTATATGTGGGACGCCTACCACAGCATGGCTTGACAAGCGGTGCCATGTCTGCACCCGGGATCCAAACCAGCGAACCTGGGGCCACCGAAGCGAACGTGCGCACTTAATCGCTGAGCCACCAGGCAGCCCCAAAAAGGAGAATTTTGAAGTCATGGTATATTTCATTTGAATGACCTCCCTTCCCCAACTTTGATCATTCAGTCTTAGCTCTAGAATTCCTAAATAGCTGATGTTTGTAAGTTTGTTGTTTTTGCCCCCAATTTACCTTAGGCTTGGTAACATGAAGTTCTTTCACCATTTGAATATAGTGCTTCTTCCATACACCCTGCTCAAAGGGAGTTGGAGAGAAATTGATGTACCAGTTAAACCGCAAACATTTGAGCATCCAGAGCTGATCCAGCTCAGTTAAGTTCTTCCAATGCCAGCTCACCTGGGAAAACAAGGACAGCTGAAAAACACCTGCTCAGTTTACATGCCCACTTTCTCTAGGTTTTGAGCTGTCACCCTGCACCTGAGATAACTTTTTTGTCCTTTTCTTCCAAATCACAGCTTAAACAGTTACCTTTTACCTGAAGTGCTTCCTATCCAGGCAGAAGGATTTTCTCTAAGTGTTAATTCAAACTTAGAATCAGAGCCGACTAATATTTATTGAGCACCCACTAACCATCCTCATAGCAACCTAAGGAGGTAAGTATAATTATTAGTCTCATGTTGCAAATAAGGAAACTGAGGCTCAGATAGGTTTGGAACTTTCTAAAGGTTCCTGAAGGTCATATGAGAGTTATATGAAGATTATAGAAAATCAGGTCTGTATGTTGTTTATTCTTTTCATTAGTATGCTTCCATTTTCCCTGCATTCTTATGATTTAACTAAATATATTTTATAAAGGGAACACAATTACTGATACTATATGGTGTGTCCTATATATCCTTTAAGATTCCATAGAGCACAAAGTATTTTTTATATACATTCCATTTCCACAAAATTATGGTCGGTGCCACACATCTAGCAAACGGTGGAGGTTACCCTACTACGTGTAGCAGTATTTACAATAATTTACTCCAGGTTTTGAATAAGACTTGATGGAAACTAGGATCATGTTCATAAATAAAGTTGAGACTTGTCATTTTGTCTGTTATCCATAAGAGTTGCAAAGGTGACATGTAACTTTCAAACTCAAATTTCATCCTTGAAAAACTGGCATCTTTTTCAAGATTAATTAATAACTATAATTAATAAGTTACTAATAAGTAACTATAAGTAACTAATAACTTATAGTTATAAGTAATAACTAGTAACTAAGTTAAACTAACTATAACTAACAAGTTAAAAAAATAACTAGTAATTTTTTGAGTTCCAAAAAATAAGTACAATGCTCTATAATGGGCCTTGTTATTCACACATCCATTTTTCTATCCCTCTTTTCTCCCTCCTTCCACCACCATGTATTGAGTTCCTACTAGGTTTAGCAGGGTTTTATGTGCTGAGGAAGAGACATGCAGGAGAGAAGAGGAGACAATTAGAAGAAAAAGCAGGTTTGGGAGCTGCAAGGAGGAAAAAGATTAGAGGATCTGATAGAGCCCCGCAGGAACAGAAATTACATCTACTTTGCTCAACCCAGAAATGAAACAACACCCTTGATCCCCATATGGTTAATTAGCTCAGAATTCAATGGAAAGGTGAGGTTTCGGAGGGAGGGGATGGGAAGAAAAGTTACTCAATTCTCACTTCTTTCCCCCTTTTCCATAGATCTTGTTCAGACCTTGGGTTTTTTTCCCCCAGGGTAGATAAAGTTTTTGTTTGTTTTGCTTTTTGGTGTTTTTTGTTTGTTTTTTTAAGGTAGACAGGGATGAGGAGAATTGAGGGGCAGGTAGGAGCTTTCAAAACTATAAGATTCCCACCCCCCATCTTTCTAAACAGCTCAACGCTCACTTTAGTGTAATGACTTTATTGTTTACTTTAAATCTAGCTGAAGAACAACTGCCTGCATCCTACTCACAGTCAGTCCTGGGAATAAAATACAATGCTCAAATCTTGCGGGATTGACATATGGTGCACACAGATGACAGGATTAGCAATTTCAAATAACATTTCCCTTGAATGATAAATTCCCATTGTGGAAAACTTGGAAAATTCTGAGAAGTTTAAAGAAAAACAATGCCCATAATCTCATCAATCAGAGATGAGTGTTAACAACCTGATAGAGTTCTCTTCCTTTCCATCTTTTTTCTAGGCATGTACGAAACAAAATTGGAAACTCTATATATACAATTTAAAATCATTCTTTCTTCCTTTTACATATCATAAGCATCTCTGTTCTTCAAAAACATTTTGAAGAAAGTTTTAAAGTTTTCGAACGGCTGCATAATAATTCATGGTATGGCTGTATGATACTCTCCTGTTGTTGGACTTTTAGAATACTATGCTCTTTTAAAAAATTATTTCAATTTTGGAACAGGTAATATGTGGACATTAACACTAAATTCAAAGACACAAAGGGAGACAGTAAAAGGGAAGTCTCTCCCTGTCCTCTAGTCACTCATCTCCTACCCTGGACATAACCACCGTTCCCAGCTTCTGGGGTATATCCAGAAATATTCTAGGCCTGTTTTAACAAATACGTCCATATTCTTTTTTCTTTCCAAAATGGTAGGACAGTTCTGCACTTCTGCGTTTTTTTACTCATGATATATCTTGGGGATTGTTGCAGTTGATTTAAACAGTCTCCTAATGGCGGATGCTTCCATTGTTTCCAAATTTTTCTATTACAAATAATGCTGCAATATTCTTACCCAGACATAATTTTTGCACATGTTGAGTATACCCATCAGACAAATTCCAAGAAGTAGAACTGCTGGGTCAAAGGCAATCTTTATTTAAAAATTTAATATTACCAAACTGTTCTCCACGGCAGTGGCACCAATGTATCTACCATCAATATGTGCAAGTTCCTGTTTCTCCACATCCTTACCAGAATAGAATATTAGATTAAAAAAACACCTCTGTCATTCTGAGTCATGAAAGATGGTCAGCATAACGAGGCTAAGCATCTTATATATTTTAGAAACATCTGCATTTCTTTCTGTGAACAACTCGTTCATTTTCTTTGCTCATTTTTCTGCTGAGTTGTTGGTTGTTTTTTTTTAAAATATAAGTTTATGGATGTTCTTTGAAAAATAAGGAAATAAGCCCTTCATTGGCAATTTTTTTCCTTGTTTGCTGTTTGGATTTATTTATGGCATTCTTTTCCATGGAGAAAATTTTAATTTTTACAGTCACAACTTAAAATCTTGCTTTCTTCATTCTTGCTTATAAAATATATATGTCATAAATATAAAATATATATACAATGAATAAAGCAAAATTTTAAATTGTGTATTTTCTCTTAAGGCTTCTGGGTATTATAGAATACTCACAAAATCCTCCTTCCCTATGTTTTCTTTGAATATTTTCATGGTTTCCTTTGGTTTCATATCAATCTTTTATTTAACTAGAATTTTTTTCGGATAGCTGCCCAATTGTCCCAACATAATTACTGAATAATTCATCTTTCTTACTACTTACTGGACTCTATGAAAAAATTCAACAAAACGACTACCAGTTTTATACCTTAAATAAGTTAACTACACTTTAACATACAATGGAATTACTTCTTAAAAAATAATCATCAGCTCCTTTTCCAAGGCCTCTGTGAGCATACCTGCCCACTCAAAACTCTTTTAGACTCACACTCTTTTGCACATATCCCATTAGCACCTTACTCTGAGGTTTTCTATTTATGAATGGCCTGCACTATACAATTTAGCATTTTATTGTATTTGTATGCTATGCACTATAAGACTATCCTGCTGACGAACCATTTCTTCTATGAGTATTTGCCTCCCCAACAAGGTAACACTTTTTTGTGGACATTAATGGTGACTTATACTCCCCCCGCCCTTGTTAGCACTAAATACAGAGTTAGACACAAAGGAGATGGATGTTCATCGAAACTATAGAGATTAAACACACTGACCATCTCATCTATTTCTTGGTTTTGTGTATGTGCTCTTTCCCCCTTAAGTTATCCAAGTTCCAGAGTTTTCCAGGCCTTCCTTTCAAAATGCTGTACACCCCTTCTTTGGCTTTACCTGTGCACAACGACAAAGGCTTCGGGGGTCCAGGAAAGAAAAGATATATAAAGATAACACCCTTGGAAGCTTGGTAGTAAAATCCAGAGCTTCTGCTGGAATTTTTTCCTGAAGCTTTCGACAGCAGAACTTCTGCTGTGACAGAGAGCAGCGTTCTAATAGGCCTGTCAGGATTTTTCTCCTTTGAGAGTCTGTCCATTTGTCAAACTGGAAAAAAAAAGAAAAAGAAAAAAAAAAAAAACTCCAGGTTCAGTCTAATATTAGAGGTTTATTATAAGGAAGAGATAAGAATGGCATAGAAAGTGAGTTTAGTAATTTATTCCTAATGAATAGCATGTATTTCTTTCCCTAATTAGTAAATTCCATGTTTTGCCACCTATGTCCTTTCTGACATTTATGTGTGAGCATGCGCAAGGCCTGAATGTGTATACAGAAGTGCAATTGGCCTCAGAATTTGCAGTTATATAAGAATAATAAGTTGGGAGCTGACCATATTCATAAACTAAGAAAATATATACTTACAAAATACAATTTCAAGAGAAGGCATTTGGGGCCCCATCCTTCCAAAGAGTTTCTATATTAGCTTATCAGTGCTTAAAGCTTGAAGACCAGAAACAAACCCTTGCAGGAGATAAGGTATAACATCCAAATACCCCTGAGAAGGGGAATCTATGGGTTAAAGTCCCACTAATGTGTAAATGATTGATATGATTGGAGAGGAAATGTCAACAGGTGGACCTGGAAAAAAAGAGTGCCAGAGACAGGAAATAGATGCCAGAGTAATCTGAGGTGGGCCAAACAAAAGCTTTGGTTACTTCACAATTTTCCCAAGAGATAACCCCAAACCAGTCCCAATAACTGGTTGGAGACTGACCAAGTGACTGATCAAAGATAAGAATTTCAGGACTGGCCAAAACCAAAAGAAAGGCTCTTATGGGAACACCTACCAGCTGAATAAGCCACTCTTCCAGAAGCTAAATCTCTCTTTTCTTCCTTAGCCCATTAGAGAAGAGAAAATAGGGAAGTCTTGGGCTACTTGTATTTTGTATACTGTTGCATTTCACATATAGATATTTATTACAGTTATTATAAAGTAATCAGAATTTTATAATGAACTTTAGTTGTACTCATAAAACACACTGACTATCTAAAAAGGCATATAAAGCAAAAATGTATTTTTTACAAGCATTGTGACAAGTCAACTTTATTATAGTCATATGATGGATTTTTTTAATTAGTAGTGTTAAACAACAAAAAATTCAACTGAGTAAATTTAAAAGATAAAATTGGCTTTATTGAACCATTCATGAATTGGGCAGCATCCTATCTAGCAAATAGAAAGGAGCTCCATTGAGCTGCAGAAAGGAAAGGTTTTTGCATTGAGGTAATTAGGAAAGGTTTTTAAAGGTAGAGAGAGTGTGGAAGAAAGGAAATTATTTGCAAAGAATGCATTGTTCTAGGCAAGTTTGCCCTCCTAAGGGGAACAGAGGGGTCTATCAGTGGATCACCTCCTAGTGCTATCCAGGAAATTCTAGGTTGGCTTCTTAAAGATCACATTCCTGGGAAGGTTGAAACTGCAATGACTTTAGGTATTAAGTTTTGGTGGACCTCAGCAAACCGACTCCATTTTGGGGCTGTTGTCCCCTTTTTAACAGTAGGAATACTTCTTGATTAAAACTGTTCATTATTGGGAGGTGACGTCAGCATCATGGTGGAGTGAGTTATTCCCTTTGTCTCTCCCCTCTAAATTACAACTAAATGGACATTCATTAACCAGCAGAAGACTCCCTATACAATACAAGAGGACGCCTGAGAGCCCCATGCAGCTATACATCTGAAGGTGGGTGGACTGGATCGCCAGGAAGCGGTGGAACTAGGGAAGCAGTCCCCCTCCCCCTCCCTGGTGGCAGCCTGCCAACCAAGCGCAGAAGCCCACAGGACCCTCATAGTGAGCACATGACCCAGCCTGCAGTAAGACACCCTGCCTGCACAAGTGTGACCTGCTGAGTGGCAGTGGTTGAGCCCATGTGAAAGTGCCCTGCCTGCTAAGTGCAGTAGCCTACAGGACCAGTCTGTGGGTACAGCACCAGCCCCCATGAAAGCACCCCTCTTGCCAAGTGCAGCAGCTTAGCCTGACATGCATGCCAAGTGCAGTGGCTCCACCTGCACAAGCAAGACCTGCTGCATGGCTGTGACCAGGCCTCGGCAAACACAGAGCAGCTTGACAGGTACAACCACCAGCAGATGGGGCAGGTCAGAAAACACAGCTCCTGCTTGCCCCCAGTGGTGGCAGGTAGAATCTGAAACCTGATACTACCACAAGTCCACTGGCAGAGGATCAATTCATCAAACACCAGGAAGAACTACAGTAATACTGCAGAGCAGAATGAAAAATGATGAGTCTCCAGAAAACAAACTTGAAGTCACAGAAGATTACAATTTAAATGACAGAGAATTCAAAATAGCTGCCATAAAGAAACTCAACAAGTTGCAAGAAAACACAGAAAGACAGTTCAATGAGCTCAGGAATAAAATTAATGAACAGAAGGAATACTTCACCAAAGAGATGGAAGCCCTTAAAGAAAAACTGTAAAGGGGTCAGCTTCATGGCCTAGTGGTTAAGTTCAGCACATTCCATTCAGTGGCCTGGGTTCATGGATTCAGATCCCGGGTGTGGACGTACACCACTTGTCAGCCATGCTGTGCAGCATCCCACATATAAAGTAGAGTAGACTGGAACAGACGTTAGCTCAGGGCAAATCTTCCCCAAGCAAAAAAAGAGGAATATTGGCAACAGATGTTAGCTCAGGGCTAATCTTCCTAAAAAAAAAAAAACCTATACAGAAATTCTGGATATGAAGATAAAAAATAATGTATAAAGCATAAAAATAGAGCAGATCTCATGGAGGACAGAATTAGGGAATTAGAAGACAGAAATATGGAAATGCTTCAGGTGGAGGAAGAGAGAGAACTAAGACTTTTTAAAAATGAAGAAATTCTTTGAGAAATATCTGACTCAATTAGGAAAAGTAACATAAGGATTATTGGTATTCCAGAGGGTGAAGTTAGGGAGAAAAGAACACAGAGCTTGTCCAAAGAAATAATAGCTGAGAACTTCCCAAACTTGGGGAAAGAACTGGACTTATAAGCACAGGAAGCCAATAGAACTCCTAATTACATCAATGCAAAAAGACCTTCTACAAAGCAAATAATATTAAAACTGACAAAAGTCAATGACAAAGAAAAAATATTAAGGGCAGCAAGGCAGAAGAAAATAACCTACAAAGGAACCCCTATCAGGCTTTCAGCAGATCTCTCAGCAGAAACTTTACAGCCTAGGAGAGGGTGGAATGATATATTCAAAATACTGAAAGACAAAAACTTTCAGTCAAGAATATCCTATCCAGTGAAACTATCCTTCATATTTGACAGAGAAATAAAAGCTTTCCCAGATAAACAAAAACTGAGGGAGTTCATCACCACAAGACCTACCTTACAAGAAATGACGAAAGGAGCCCTCCTACCTGAAACAAAAAGGCAAAGGTCCACAAACCTTTGAGCAAGGTGATAAATAGACAGACAAAATGAGAAAACTGCAGCTCTCTATAAGAATAGGTTAACAAATACTTAATTATAACATAAAAGATAAAGGGCAGGAAAGCATCAAAAATAACTATAAACACTTCAATTTAGTCACATACTCACAACACACAAAAAAAATAATTTGTGACCAAAAAAACTCAGAATGGGAAAAAGAAAGGGATGGAACCTGCTTAGGCCCATGAATATAAGAGGCTACAGAAAATGGACTATCTCATCTACAAGATCTTTTTATACAAACCTCATGGTAACCACTAAACAAAAAATAAGAGCAGAGCCACGAATCATAAATAAAGAGAAAACCATCACAGAAAACCACCAAACTGAAATGGCAGCCAGAAAGACAAGGGAAACAAAACAATATAAATATAGATCAATTGGAAAAGAAGAGATAAAATGGTAATATTAGGCCCTCATGTATCAATAATCACTCTAAACATAAATGGACTGAATTCTACAATTAAAAGACAGAGAGTGACTGGATGGATTAAAAAACAAGACCCAACAATATGCTATCTCCAGGAAACACATCTCAGCTCTAAGGACAAATAGGCTCAGACTGAAGGGATGGAAGATGATACTCCAAGCAAATGGAAAGCAAAAGAAAGCAGGTGTTACCATACTTATATCAGACAAAGCAGGCTTCAAGATAAAAAAAGATAATGAAAGACAAAGAAGGGCAGTATATAATGATAAAAGGGACATTTTACAAAGAGCACATAACACTTATGAATATATATGCACCTAATACAGAAGCACCAAAGTATAGAAAGCAACTATTAACAGAACTAAAAGGAGAAATTGACAGCAACACAATAATAGCCGGGGACCTCAACACTCCGCTTACATCAATGGATAGATCATCCAGACACAAAGTCAACAAGGAAAGAGTGGCCTTAAATGAAACAATAGGCCAGATGGACTTAATAGATATATATATAGAACATTCTATCCCCAAATAGCAGAATTACACATCCTTTTCAAGTGCACATTAAACATTCTTAAAGATAGACCATATGTTGGCAAACAAGGCAAGCCTCAATACATTTAAGAAGACTGAAATCATATCAAGCATCTTTTCCAACCACAATGCTATGAAACTAGAAATCAACTACAAGAAAAAAGCTGGGAAAGTCACAAATACATGAAGACTGAGCAACATGCTACTGAACAAGCATTGGATCAATGAAGAAATCAAAGGAGAAATTAAAAAATACCTAGGGACAAATGAAAATGAACACACAACATACCAACTCTTCTGGGATGCAGCAAAAGCAGTTCTAAGAGGGAAATTTATAGCAATACAGGCCCACATCAACAAACAAGATAATCTCAAACAAGTAATCTTAAACTAGACCTATCAGAACTATAAAAAGAAGAACAAACTAAGCCCAAAGTCAGCAGGAGGGAAATAATAAAAATTAGATCAGAAATAAATGAAATAGAGAATAAAAAAACAACAGAAAGGATCAATGAAACTAAGAGCTGGTTCTTTGAGAAGATAAACAAAACTGACAAACACTTAGCTTGACTCACTAAGAATAAAAGAGAGACAGCTCAAATAAAATTAGAAATGAAAGAGGAGAAATTACAACAGATACTGCAGAAATATAAAGGATTATAAGAGAATACTATGAAAAACTATATGCTAACAAATTGGATAACCTAGAAGAAATGGATAAATTCTTAGACTCCTATAACCTCCCAAAACTGAATCAAGAAGAAATAGAGAATCTGAATAGACCAATCACAAGTAAAGAGATTGAAATAGTAATCAAAAACTTCCCCCCAAAACAAAAGTCCAGGACCAGATGGCTTCTCTGGAGAAGTCTATCAAAAATACCAAGAATATTTAATACTTACCCTTCTCAACCTATTCCAAAAAATTGAAGAAGTTGGGACACTTCCCAATTCATTCTATGAGGCCAACATCACCCTGATAACAAAACCAGACAAGGACAAGACAAACAAAGAAAATTACAGGCCAATATAGCTGATGAACATAGATGCAAAAATCCTCAACAAAATATTAGAAAATTGAATACAGTAATATATTAAAAAGATTATACACCATGATCAAGTAGGATTTATATCAGGGATGCAGGGATTTTTCAACATCTGCAAATCAATCAATGTGATACACCACATTAACAAAATGAGGAATAAAAATCACATGATTTGGGCTGGCCCAGTGGCATGGTCGTTAAGTTCGTGTACTCCACTTTGGCAGCCTGAGGTTTGCAGGTTCAGATCATGGGTATGGACCTACATACCACTCATCAAGCCATACTGTGGTGGCGTCCCACATACAAAACTGAGGAATACTGGCACAGATGTTAGCTCAGGGACAATCTTCCTCAAGCAAAAAGAGGAAAATTGGCAACAGATGCTATCTCAGAGTCAATTTTCCTAACAAAAAAAAAAAAGAAAGAATGAAAGAAAAAATCACGATTGTTTCAATAGATGCAGAGAAAGCATTTGACAAGTTCCAACATCCATTTACGATAAAAACTCTCAATAAAAGGGGTATATAAGGAAAGTACCTCAACATTGTAAAGGCCATATATAACATACCCACAGCTAACATCATACTTAATGGTGAAAATCTGAAAGTCATCTCTCTGAGAATAGGAATAATACAAGGGTGCCAACTCTCACCACTCTTATTTAATATAGTACTGAAGGTTTTGGCCAGAGCAATTAGGCAAAAAAAAGAAATAAAAGGGATCCAAATTGGAAAGGAAGAAGTAAACTTCTCCTTGTTTGCAGATGACATGATTCTATATATAGGAAACCCTAAATAATCCACCAGAAAACTATTAGAAATAAGCAACAACTACAGCAAAATTGCAGGGTACAAAATCAACTTACAAAAATAAGTTGCATTTCTGTACTCTAATAACAAACTAATGGAAAGATTACTCAAGAATAGAATCCCATTTACAATCACAAGGAAAAGAATAAAATGTCTAGGAATAAATTTAAGCAAGGAGGTAAAAGGCCTATATGCTGAAAACTAGAAGATATCATTGAAAGCAAATGAAGAAGACATAAAGAAACGGAAAGATATTCCATGCCCATGGATTGGAAGAATAAACATAGTTAAAATGGCCATACTACCTAAAGCAATCTACAGATTCAACGCAATCCCAATCAGAATTCCAATGACATTCTTCATGGAGATAGAACAAAGAATCCTAAAATGTATATGTAACAACAAAAGACCCTGAATAGCCAAAGCAATCCTGAGAAAAAAGGACAAAGCTAGAGGCACCAGAATCCCTGACTTCAAAATATGCTACAAAGCTACAGTAATCAAAACAACATGGTACTGGCAGAAAATCAGACCCACATATCAATGGAATAGAACTGAAAGCCCAGAAATAAAATCACACATCTATGGACAGCTAATCTTTGACAAAGGAGCCAAGAACATACAATGGAGAAAGGAAAGTCTCTTCAATAAATGGTGTTGTGAAAACTGGACAGCCACATGCAAAGGAATGAAAGTAGACCATTATCTTACACGATATACAAAAATTAACTCAAAATATATAAAAGACTTGAATAAGACCTGAAACCATAAAACTTCTAGAAGAAAATATAGGCAGTACACTCTACCACATCAGTCTTAATAGCATCTTTTCAAATACCATGTCTACTCAGGCAAGAGAAACAAAAGAAAAAACAAACAAATGGGACTACATCAGATGAAAAAGCTTCTGCAAGGCAAAGAAAACCATGGACAAAATGAAAAGACAGCCCACCAACTGGGAGAAAATATTTGCAAATCATATATCCAATAAGAGGTTAATTTCCAAAATATATAAAGAACTTACACAACTCAACAACAAAAAAGCAAACAACCTGATCAAAAAATGGGCAGAAGATATGACAGATATTTTTCCAAAGAAAATAGATAGATGGCCAACAGGCACATGAAAAAGATGTTCAATGTCACTAATTATTAGGGAAATACAAATCAAAACTACAAAGAGACATCACTTTACACTCATCAGAATGGCTATATGTAAGAAGACAAAAAATAACATGTTAGAGAGGATGCGGAGAAAAGGGAACCCTCATACACTGCTGATAGAAATGCAAACTGGGGCAGCAGCCACTATGGTAAACAGTATGGAGATTTCTCAAAAAAATTAAAAATAGAAATACCACATGATCCAGCTATCCCACTACTGGGTGTTTATCCAGAGAACATGAAATCAACAATACAAAGAGATTTATGCACCCCTGTGTTCACTGCAGCATTATTCACAAGAGCCAAGATGTGCAAGCAACCCAAGTGCCCATCAGTTAATGAATGGATAAAGAAGAAGTGGTATACATACACAGTGGAATACTACTCAGCCATACAAAAGACAAAATCGACCCATTTGTAACAATAGGGATGGACCTTGAGGGTATCGTGTTAATCAAAGAGAAAGATGAACACCGTGTGATCTCACTCATACGTGGAAGATAAACAGACACAGGGATATGGAGAACAGATCAGTGGGTACCAGAGGGGAAGATGGTGGGGGAGGGGAAATGGGTAAAGGGGCACATGTGTATGGTGATGGATAAACACCAGACTATTGGTGGTGAGCATGATGCAGTCTATACAGAAACTGATATATAACATGTACACCTGAAATTACACAATGTTATAAACCAACATGACCTCAATAAGATATTTTTTAAAAAGATAATGAGTATTCTGAACTCAAAAACAACAAAAAATTATTCACTATTATATATTATATTATATTATTCAATGACCCACGAATCTCACTTTGGAGACCATAATTCAAAGGCGGGAAAAAAACCCAAAATGAGAAAAAAAAAAACAAATCCTAAACCTTACCTTTCAAATAAATGACTAAAATTTATTCATGTGTAAGTGTTCTCTGATTTCTCCTTTTTCTCTATACAATCCACATCTCCAACTCCCACAAAAACAGACTTCTTTCCTTTGGGGATGGATTATGAGAATGAATAGAGAGAAGACAAACTGGAATGGCTGGGGCCACGGGAAGGACCAGGCCCAAGAAGCTGCATTGATCTGTAAAATAAGGAGCTAAGGAGGAGGTATGAGGTGACACAAGAGCTGTGGTGCTTTGACTTATTGGGAGCTTGTGGGTTCAGACTGTAATCGCCTCAACAGCAGTTACAGCATGTGAGAGAACTGAGGAGTGAAGGAAGGAGATCTGCGAAGTATTGTTAGGAGGTTTTTTGTTGTTTTTGGTGAGGAAGATTGGCCCTGAGCTAACATCTGTGCCCATCTTCCTCTATTTTGCATGTGGATGCTGCCACACCATGGCTTGATGCGGGGTGTGTAGGTCCGCGCCAGGGATCCAAACCTGCAAACCCCGGGCTGCAGAAGCAGAGTGCGCAAACTTAACCACTGCCTCTGAGCCTACCCCTGTTATGAGTTTTAAACTGAATCCCCTGTGATTTTTCTTTGAGAGACAAAATGAAAATGGGAATTAATTTTTTAAATTACTTTTAGGCAGTGCTACACAGTTCTGTAGAAACTGAGCTTTGAAGGGACCCAGGACAATTATGGTTACAAAAAAATTTTCATGAAATCTTATTATCACTGCAAGAAATCAGAGAAAATCCAAAATGCCTAACAATAGGGGATCAGCTAAGCAAACTGTAAAACATCAACATGATAAGAGGAAATATGGCATTACAGATTAATGGTGGGTTTGGGAATAAGGCCATCAGGAGTCTCACTTCCAATATTCTATTATTTCTAATACTCTTTAGAAATAAGTCACTAATTCCAGCTCCACCACTAGCAACCTCTCAATTTCCTCATTTATACACTAAGTATAATTATATCTAAATTGTAGGATTGTTGTGAGGATTAAATAAAATAATATACGTATGAAATTCCTACTAGAGTGCATGACTCATTGTAGATATGGCAGCTATTGTTATAAAATATCAAAGTTATGTTAAAAAAATAAATATGGAGGTTAAATCAATGTAAAAAGAATATATATGCAAATAACTAAATTAAAAAGCATAAAATTACCACGTTTGTACATTGGCAAAGATGGGAAGTACATTTAGAATGACTGAGGTTAGCTCATCTCACTTCACTGATGTTCACAAGAAGAGAATGGGCTCAGATTGAAGAATAGCGACTGAAGATGAATATAAAAAAAATTAGTATCATAAAATGCTGAAGAAATCGATAAAAGGAAATATTAAAACATTTTCCTCTAGAGATTAAAAAGATAATTACATTGGTTCCTCATTTATTTCCCTGATTACAGTGGTCAAAGGTAATTTAAATTTGGCTTTGATAGGTATTCTTTGCCTGTAGGGATTTTCCTTTCTAATTGTGCTTGTTTAGGTTAATAGAAAACGAATTTGCATTCCTTGAACTCCTAGCCATTGAAGGCAGCCAGGTTGACTCAGAAGAATGCTTAATGTTGGGGAAAATCCCTTTGGAATTTAAAAGGTGCTAGGAACAATTCAAAAAGTAAATAACCCCTGGAAGAGTTAACCCCACAGGAATTCGATAATCTTCCACATTTCTTGCATCACCTCGTAAGTAAAAATACCCAGAGCATAGTAGCCAGGGATCCAATGTGTGAGATTGGGGAGCAGCTAGGACCATTCTCCTATCCTGGTATCTTGTATGGTATCTCATGTCACAGTTAGTTCCTTTTCCACATTACATTACATTATATTACATTACATTACATTATAGTCATAATTAGACTATAATTATATTTTATAATTATTTTTAATGCCTTTTTATAGGGCTTTCCTAACTCAACAGAATTGTGAAAATCCTATGTTTGGAGTAGTTGTTGCAAGGATTCTTGCTGCAGTTTGAGGAAGTGAGGACAGTTGCTAGAGCCACGGGGTTCCACTCATCTCATACTGGACGGCAAGGAAAAGTTCTCAGGGTGTGGTGGATAAGATGAAGGGGGAGGCTTGTTCTTTTTGCTTAGTGGTTACATTAATCTGATTGAGTTTCTGAGTCCTATTATCAAGAAGTTAACTTCACAATTAAAGTATGAATACATTGTTGTTTTAAAAGTTTCAAATAGGTACATACAGAATTAACCATGAAAATCCTCTCTAACCACTCCTCCCCATCAATCTTACTGAAGTCCCCGGAAATGACGACTGCTCGTATGCAGTTTGATGTTTGTGATTTGTGTAAGTATGCATTTACTTACACATATATCCATCAATAGAGAAGCAGTTAAGCAAATTAGAGTTTACCCATCCTGTGGAATACTACACATCAGTTTAAAAAACAAACAAAATATAGCCATAAATGTCCTGATATGTAGTGAACTCCAGAGCATATTGTTTTCACATTCATTCACGGTAGGATGGATATGCCATGATTTATCTACTCAATTTACTATTGATACCATTTAGGTTGTTTCCAATACATACCCCCAAAACCCTGCAATATCCTGGTATCTGCCTTTTCATGTCCCAAGTGAATATTTCTCTAGTACAGATAAATAGAAGTGGAATTACAAGCATAAAGGATATTGCATTTAAAAATTTAATAGATACTGTCAAATCATCTTTTAAAAGTCTGTACCATTTTACATTCCCTCCAATTGTGTTTTATGATATTCTCCTACTCCCCAGTGAATCCTTACTTACATTAGATATTATCTATCATTTCAGTTTTTGCCACAGAGACAAGGGGGGGTCGTGCAGGAATCTCATCTTTTTTTTTTTTTTTTAAGATTGGCACCTGAGCTAACAACTGTGGCCAATCTTTTTTTTTTTTCCTTAAAGATTGGCACCTGAGCTAACAACTGTGGCCAATCTTTTTTTTTTTTTTTTTCTGCTTTGTCTCCCCCAATCCCCCCGGTATATAGTTGTATATCTTAGTTGCAGGTCCTTCTGGTTGTGGCATAGGGGACGCTGCCTCAATGTGGCCTGATGAGCGGTGCCATGTCCCTGCCCAGGATCCGAACCCTGGGCCGCCGCGGTAGAGCGCGCAAACTTAACCACTCAGCCACGGGGCTGGCCCCGGAATCTCATTGTTTTAATTTGCATTTCTCTAATTTTAGTAAAAATAAGCATATTTTACATGTTTATTGGCCATTTATATATTTTTGTATATTTCACATTCTTCTATTAGCCCATTATTCTATAGAGGTATTTGTATTTATCTTGTTGATTAGTAGGAACTCTTTCTATATCCCAGATATTAATCTTTATCTATCATGCAATTTACAAAATATTTTCCCCCGTTTCTCTTTTGAATTTTTACTCTGAGTATGGTTGTTTCCAGCAGGTTAAAAGTACTGCCATCTAGTCTTTTTCAAATTCTTTATAACATTACTATTGTTTCTGTTCACAACAAAGATGCTGAGAAAAGTTTGAGATGCTTTATTTTCAACTAAAATACTTCTGCTGTTGTTTTCTGTCTAATGGGAGGCAGTTGCCTTTTCTAACAGGAACTGAAGGGCAGAGAAGATTTGAGAGACAAAGGCTTAAGTGGTATGCAACAGCAAAGTAGAAGAGCTTTTCAGTTTCTCAATTATTTTGTTGTTACTGTACAGAACATCAGACAGGAACATGTGCAAATGTATGAAGAAAAGTGACATTCTATGGCCAAATATAAAATACTTTCAGATTGTTTATCATAGAATAGGTTTCATATTACATCTTACCTTACAATGTCCAGATTGTTTTAAACAATGACGTTACTTCTAATACTGGATTGAGCTTTAAAACTAATACTTGATCCCTACAATGAAACTCCCAAGTAATGCTAAGTAAAGAATTGGTATCCTTATTTCTCTTTTCTTTTTATGAAAATGCATTTCTTATGTTATCAATCTCTTATGGTGCTCATGAAACACAAAACATGAAAAAATCTAAAAACCAAAAAGGAGAGAGAAAATTAAATAAGGGTGAATTGGAAATATCCTCCTCAAACTTAATTCATGGAGCTTTCATGGAGGTATATAGACTACTACATGGTCTAGTGAATTTAACGAATACGTTTTTTGTTGGGCAAAAGAGAAAAACCAGTGAGTATCATTTATTCATTTAGAAAATATTTATTACATGCCTGGTAGTATCAAGGAAGGTACACCAAAGAGCACAATAGAACCATATCTGCCCCCATAAATTAGTCTCTCGGAGAAGATAATCAGCCATCTTTGCAAATACATGGTTCTATTAGTTATGGTAAAAGAAAAGAATAAACAAGATCTTTAAAAAAGTTTGAAGACCTTGAATTTTATCCAGGGTCATATTAAAAATATTTAATAATTAGCAATGCCACCAAGCAATCAAAATAGACAGAAGCTGGTCAGACACTCCAAACAGTGGGTGAACATTAGCCGTGGTTACATTAACTCAGGGATTTCCACTAATAGTAAGTGAAGTGATGGTGGAAAAATAGTCATTCTAAATAAGTCTCTTTTTAAGTTATTCGTAACAGATGCAAAGTCAGTTTAAAAGCATAAATAGAATACGAGAAAAACTCAGCTAGATTTAAAATTTTTGGTATTTTTCACTTCTTAATTTTTAGTAAACTTATTTTGTAAAATTTTGTTATTATTTTGAATAGGTAATACATTCACATGATTAAAAAAAACAAAAGATACGAAAGTCTATTCAGCTGAAAGACTCTTTTGCACCGTCTCAGAATCACGGTTCTCCTCCCCAGAGGAAACCATGTTGCCCCCTTTCTTGTGAATCCTTCCAGAGATACCATATATACGATTTTTCAAAAATTTAGGTTAATAAATAGCCTCAGACTGGAGCTTGTAGACCACACAGAAAAGAACTGGTGACCAACTGAGACCAACAAGAGCAGTAAGAAATAGTACTTTGTGTTAGTCTCAGTGCATGGACTGAATGTTTGCGTCCCCCCAAATTCATATGTTGAAACCTAATCCCCAAGGTGATGGTATAGCGTCTATATAAAAGAGACCCCAGAGAGATCCCTCACCCTCCTGCCATATGTGGTTATAGCGAACAGACAGCAGTCTATGAACCAGAAGGCGAGATCTCACCAGACACTGAGTCTGCCAGCACCCTGATCTTGGACTTCTAGAATTATAAGAAATAAATTCCTGTTGTTTATAAGCCACCTAGTCTTTTTAGGTTGTTCGTTATAGCAGCCTGATGGACTAAGACATTTAGGAAAATGAGTTTCAGTAACTCACAGGAAAGGGCATTCTGCCTACTGTTATATTCCAGGTCAAAGATGCTCCCTTAAGAAAGAAGCCTTTGACTGTAAGCTTTAAAGATGGAATATTTCAAGTTTGTTACATATATCAAGAGTTAAAGAAATCCAAGTATAGTTTTTAAAAAGGATTCCCGATTTATTTTTTAAATTGAGATATAACTCACAGGCCATAAAATTAATCATTTTAAGTGTACAAGTCAGTGGTTTTTAGCATATTCACAAGGTTCTATAATCATCACTACTAATTCCAGAACATTTTCATTACTCCAGAAACAAATTTTGTACCCATTGCAGTCAATTCCTCTTCCTCCTGTCCCCTAGGCCGTGGAAACCACTAATTTATTTTCTGTCTCTATGGATTTGCCTATTCTGGACATTTCATACAAATGGAATCATATAACATGTGGACTCTATGTCTGGTTTCTTTCACTTAGGACACTATTTTCAAGGTTCATTCATGCTGTAGCATGTATCAGTATTTTATTCCTTTTTCTTACCCCTGCTTTTTAAAAGTTTTGGTAAAATATACATAACAGAAAACTTACTATGTTAACCATTTTTAAGTGTCCAGTTCAGTGGCATTAAGTACATTCACATTGTAGTGCCACCATCACCAGAACTTTCTCATCATCCCCAATTGAAACTCTGCACCCCTTAAACAATAACTCCCCATTCCTTGGTAACCTCTATTCTACTTTCTACCTCTATGAATCTGACTACTCTAGGTACCTCATATAAGTGGAAACATATAATATTTGTCCTGTTTTGTCTGGCTTATTTCACTTAGCGTAATGTCTTCAAAGTTCATCCATGTTGTAAAACATATCAGAATTTCCTTCCTTTTTAAAGTTGAATAATATCCCCATTCTCATAGATAAATCACATTTTGTTTATCCTTTCATGAGTTGCTGGATATTTGGGTCTCTACACTTTTCGACTATTATGAATAATGCTGCTATGAAAATTCATGCACAAGTTTTTGCATAACCATATGTTTTAAATTCTCTCGGGCGGTAGAGAGAGAGAGTAGAGGGTAAAGCAATTTAATGAACACTGCCCAGAGATGGACACTTTGATCATGACCCAGGGATGGACAATGACCACTGGGACTCCGTGTCTCCTTTGAGGAAAAGGTGAGAAAGTCTTCATTTGCATAAAGGATAGTTGTATCTTGTTAGGTAAAAGCATAAAGTTGTTAATTTTCCTTTGGAAGTTTAAGTATATGTACAACGGTGTATATGGATGCTAAGTAGCCAAATGGATGAACTGTGCTGGTTACCAAGCTCCTTTCTCTCAGCTCCCAACTCACCTACACACTACTTTGTGAGTAAAGAAGGCTAAGGCTCCATAAACCATATTTCTCCTTTGACAGTGGGCTCCCTGTTAAGTGCTGCCAATGGGGAGGGCAGCACTAGAGGGAAACTGAGGGAGAAGAGCCCTACTCCTTTCCGTTTCCTTGCTTTTCCTGGCAGTATCACCCTAACTCTTTGCCCTGGTGGTAGCTGTTGATTCCAGTGTCCAATCTTTCCCATACTCCCAGAACCATCACGCTTCCTCAGTTATACCAGAATCAGCTGGCTGTGGTGTCATCTACTTTATTCCCTAGAAGTCCGGGTCCCCTAGAGGGGTGGGTCCCAGCTCCACAGGGTCCTTTCTCTGAGCTCCTGAGGCATCAGTAAAGCTGGTAAAGCTTCTTCCTGCAGTTCTGTCTCCACGGCACCTTAGTGTTCCCTTTTTGTTGTTTCCATTTTCCAATATTTGTTTAACTAGCTCTACTTATTCAATTTAATTATGTCTGAAAAAATAACTGGTATGGTTTCTGTTTTCCTGACTGAACCCTAACTGATGTATACAGAAAGTACCAGTCAAATTCCTCAGGCAATGACCAATCACTCATTACCTTATGTCCAAACTGAACTCTTTGGGCTGTATAATAACATAACATAATATAGAAGTAAGTATATTTTAAATGGTTACCCATTTTCCAAGCAGAGCTCTTCTTTCTTCAAATACCTACAATAAATTAAAAAAGAATAGAATGATTTCATATTTCATGGTACAAAATACCCATTACAAGAAAGACATAAAGTATCAATAAATAAATATTGACAGTCTTTTCATTGTGTCCAGTGAGTATAAAAAGAGAGATTTCATTCCTGAGAAGGCACTCTACTTATTTTTAACTTGGGCAAGGTATCTTTTTTCTCAGCTTCTCCAAGAGTTCATCTTAAAGAAGCAAATTTTTTTAAGGCAATAAAATAAGAAAAGAATGGAACTGAAAAGTGAAATCAATTTTAGTATTTGAAAGGAGATTAAAAAAATGACAAAGTAAAACCAGGAAAATGGAGATCTTCTCCCCACATATTTCAATATCAATAGTATGAGAACTTGTGAAATTTATGAAGGAGAAGCTCTGTTTTTATATTTCAGTGTGTACACACATAAGTGGGTAAGCATGTGCTTATACGTTTGTAGAATTAGAAATTTGTATATGTCCACCTCTGGGCTTACAACTCAGTGTTGTCTGTATAGGTTTATTGTTATATACTATTTAGGACAGAAACCATGTCTTATTCATCTCAGCTCCAGTGTGGAGTGCTGTACATAGCATATTACAGGTACTCACGTTTGCTGGATTAAATGGATGTGGTTGTGACAATGAACCTCCTTATGGAGGTATCGGCACAATGTGAGTGTATTTATATATTGGCGTGGAAGTGTTTTTCCGAGCATCAGTCACGTGTGTATTTGAATAATTGAGGCAGGGAAGACTAATTTGGGAATATTGGCAGAGGAGGGAGTTATGGAGAGAGGAAGCAAGAGAGAGGAATGAACAGATGTGAACGTCTCTCTCTCTCCCACACACACACACCCTCTGTCGGTTTTCAAAATTGGGATCATGTTTTTCCCTTCCTCTAAATTCTCTAACACTGTAAGAACCTTCCTATTTGGAAAGCAGCTCAGGCCTATTTCTTCCCTTTTTGTGGAGGAGGATGAGAAGCTGGTTTTACGCTTCTAACAGATAATGCCTTCCTTCCTTTTTTAGACGCTCAAACACTAGTTTCAAGGGGCACACAAAATGGGCATTGAAATAACTGCTTTGACAACAATCTCAAGGCCAGTGAAATGTCAGTTTTGCTCCCGGCCGGAGAATCTCATACATCACCGAGAATCTTTTTACACATTAGGGAAGAAGAAAAACAATGCCCTTCTCCTCCTCCCCCTAATCAACTGCCACCTGAGCTACTACGACCCTGAACAGATAAACTCAGAATTTCGAGATGAAAATAGAAGAGAACCTATAGAATATAGAAGATTCAAAAATCTTGATTCAAATATTTCCTGACGTCTTCTCCTCTGTCTAACCAAATCCTATCAATCATCTATCACCCAACCCAAGTCACCAGCACCAGCACTTCTGATGCCCAGGGATCTAGCTCCCAACTTGTATTCCACTTACAGCCCACACTCCCCTTGGACTAGACAGTGTGTGCTATGGCTCTCTGGTTGTGTCTGTTCATTTTATCTTCTCATGTGGATTACAACCACCTTCCCTAGATGCTCCACAGGTTCCATGGCAGGCCCTCAAGAAACACTTGCCAATTGAACAACAAGAACAAAAAAGCTTCGAAAGTCAAAGAATTTTAGAGCTAAAAGAAATCCTAAAGACCTTTTTGTTCAATTTCCTTATTTCAGAGAGGACAAACAAACAGAGGGCCAAAGGGATCACATTTATACATTTTTAAAAAATCACTGGTTCCAGGCTGTCTATTCAGCTCAACCCCAAGCTTGCTTCCTCACTAGAACCTTGGTCTTCCCTATCCTGACTTCCAGCCCTACATTCTCAACGAATTGCTGCCCATACTTTGGCCTTACAGTGGGAAGAAGTAAAGGGTAGGCCCCAAAACCACAACCTCCTTTGAAAAGGAGGTTGGGATGACCACCATGGTGTCCAATGACAATACGGGGCATTGGAAACAAAGGGGCACTGAATTGAAGGAGAGAGGAGAGTCAGAAAAAGAATAGGAAAGCAGAAAAGGAATAGGGTGGGATGTTATTCAGGCTAAAACAACAGTCTTCACAGGGCCAATGACCAAGTCTAAGCAGAGACCAGGCAAATTCAGTTCTTTACCAAAAGGCATCTAGACCCAAGTAGAAACTGCTGGGAGTGAAGAGGGAGACGAGAAACACTAGACAAACTCAGATCTAGTTCCAACTCTACCCTTGATAAGAAAGATAATTTGAGACAAATTATTTAATTGTCAGGTCCCCAGTCAGACTTAGCATTTTATATTCTCTGGTTTGGAGCAAGTCTTCATTCCAAAGATTTGCAATCAAGTTCTTCATCTTAAAGAGCTGGAAAACAAAGTATTGATTCAAAATGGAAATATTAAAATGAATCCTCTTTCTTTGTAGAATGCTGCAGTCTGTTTATATCACAGTTTACTCAGAGCCTGCTGTTAAGTCAAAATCCTATGTTTGTTATTTTAGTCTGTTGACACCGCAGTTACATATTTCAACGTGTGACATCATTACAGTGTAGAAGTAAGACATTTAGGGGCTCCTAAATTATGATTGATGGATAGGTGCTTTTTCTCAGAACACCTTTTTAACATGTACTTTTCTACATCTGTGAACATACTCGAAAAAGAAATGTTGGTTACTTTCAATTAAAACACTAGATGGCAAAGAAATACATACTCTTAAAACATTCTTCCTCTCAAGATTCACAATGCCTGAATTATTTTGAAATCTGTTAAATTTGCTTATGCTGATGATGCTATTTTTTAGGCATCTGAATTTGAATTCAATCTCTCTGCTTAAAGCCTGCTGTGAAGTTAAAATCCTGTGACTTTTATTTTAGTCTGAAGTATTTACATATTTCACATTTTACTACAGAATAGAAGAAAAACAAAATTAAGACAAAAAAACTCATAGGACCTCAAAATTATGCTGATCATTGGTGACAAATGCCCTGTTTCAGAAGTGTAGAAAACCCCTTGAAATTATTGTATGGACACCTTCTGGCCAGCTGTATCCTTGGCATCTGTTTTTAATCCCTTTCACACAGTCAGAATGGTATCTGGAAGGAAGCTTCAAGGTCATCTGACCCAACCCACTCATTTTATAAAGGAGGACAGTAAAGCCCAGAGAAGGTAAGTGACTTATTCAAGTCATGCAGGAAATTATTGGAACAGCTGATCTGGAACCAGAATTATTTTCAATTTCTAGAGTTATTGTTCTTTGTTTACTTTTATTTATATTTGTTTTAAAAATTGTTTTAAAATTTGAAATTTTATTGCACTATGTATAGCAAAAAATGAAAGCTCTTTTCTAACAGGATCACCTCCCCCAAATCCATCTAACTCTTTAGGGGAAGCCACTATTAATAGTTTGGTATATGCATATACAAATTCTATGTGTGTATCTATGTACATTTATACATATACATATGTGTATGTACACATGCAAAGATTTTAAAAAATAATTTTACTCCAAACGAGAACCTAACTAAACCAAAAAACAATTTTTTGGAATAAAATGAGAGGTCTGAACAACAAAATAAATGTTATCTCTAGCAATTATGATTCAATTTGATAAAAGCTATTCAAGAACCAAGATAAGACAATGCAATGCTTGCTGTGATACACTGCCCAGCTCCCTCCAGGACTGAAGGATTTATTCGCCCCCCTGTTGGGAGTGCTGCTGGCTGACATCCACAAGCTTGAGAGATCCGCCTTGTCCAAGGTCCTATCCGGTGAGTGGTCAGTGTGCCAGTAAAAAGGCCGGGCCCCCTTGATGCATTGTAAGACTCTGAAGGATCTTCAGGATGTGCCATGGGGTCTGAGGAGGCCTTGTTGAGACTGCACCAGAACACAGCTTCATCCTCTGCCCCAAACCTACGTCCCATCCTTCCCTTCCTTTCCCTCTCCTTCCCAGGTGCTGATCCCGAGAGCCCTCCCGGTCAATGCCCTACACGCCAATCTGAGTCTGCTCCTCTAGTAACCCAACCTGCAGCAGGCATTCAGGCAATTCTGATACTTTTTCTCCTTAGATGCTAAGTCAATCAAGACTCCTAATTTTTCAAAGAAAATTTCTGAAAATCAAAGCATCCAACGAATATGTATTTCAATTCAAGTCACTTTTTCACACGTGCATAAAACCTTCACAATTCTATGGGAAAACAGATTTCAAAAATAAACACTGAAGTTTTTTGGGGGGAAAGTAGGGAAGCTGTTACATAAACTGTTGGAGAGCTAAGAGCATTGCAAACAGGTGCTCAATAAATAATTGTTGAGCTGAATAAGAAAGATTTTCAATAGACTGTTGCTCACAGATAGATGAAGGTTGGATTTCTCTCTTTCTCTGCCTTTCCTTTTTTATCTCCTGGTCCCTCCTTTCTTTTCTATTTCTCACTCTTCTTTTCTCACTTCCTTTACTTTTTTCCTTTTCAGTCTCTCTCCCTCTTATTTCTCACTATTCTGATCGCTATGCTGGCTCCTCTGTCTCTCCCAGAATTGCTCATGTTTCACAACAGAAGAGTAGAAATAGGAACGTACAGAGAAGGAGGGGTCAGGATTGATACTCCAGCTTTGCCAGAGTGATTAGCATATCTGTTAGGTTCAGAGAGGAAAAGGTCAAATCCAAGCTAAGAGAGGAGAGACGTAGGGACAAGAAGGTGAGAGTCAACGAAGGGGGGCCAGAGAGTACAGCTGAACTCTGACTCCATTCCTTGTTCTTTGGAAATCATATCAGGCACTGGAGATGCAGAGAGAAGACAGAATCTCAACTCTTAGCAGATCACAGTCTAGTGGGAAAGTTGGTAAACAGTGATGAGAGCAAAGAAAAGCAAGCAGGAGGAGGCTTCCCAGAGAAAATGACATTGGAGTTGACTCTTATAGGAGGCAATGAGGAGAGCACGTGCAAAGGCGTGGAGATGGGAGAGAAGACAGCTTATATGGGGGCCACTGAGCTTGGCCCAGTTAGGAGAGGAAGCAGTAGCAGGGGTTGGAACTGGGAGGTTGGCTGAGGTCAACTCACGAAGGGTCTTCAATTCCACAGGTGGGAGTTTGGAATTTACCCTTTGGAGTGGGGCCTATGTTATGTAACAGGACTAGACTGGTATTTTAGAAAGATCATTCTGGGACCTGAATAGAGGATGGACTGGTAGGGATAGAAGCAGTGAAACCAGTCAGGGGGTGACTGCAATGTACCAGGCAAAGGATGATGAGTGTATAACTGAGAATGTGGAGCTATGTAGGTGAATGGAGAAAAGGGGCCCAGATGAAGAGATCTAGGAAGAAGAATCCTAGACCCTGAAAATGAAATGGATGTGGAGGTGAAGGGCTGCTGGTAGACACTCCTCCTTGGGCCTCTCATACTCCTAAATGTCTTGGAATAATAAGAATGCAAGGCCCTGACTATTTTCTTGGGCTGTCTCTCCAAGTTGTGTTTACAGCAAAGCAACCTTGAGCAATGAGGTACGGCCTCATTAGGGACTGAGTGTAGGCTTGCTTACTGCTTACAGTAAAAGCAGTGGATTCCTTGGGCTCATTGTTCATCAGCTGTGATGCAAACCCATGATGTGTATAATATTTATCTGGGCCCTCTGCATCACTCCTGTGGGACAAGGTGGGCAAGGAGAACCAATGCAAACATGAAGCTCATGCTGCTTGCTGCACTGTGAGTCATAAAGTTCTTTGTCTCTGACCCAAGAACCTTGTGTCTTTTACTGTGAAACAGTAGTGTCTTCGGCCATAAGTAACAGGCTAAGTTATTAGCTTGTAAATTGGGGAAAACCAAATCCCAGACCTGACAAGGAGAAGGAAGATTTCTCGCTTGAGTGACTTGAATGTAAAGTGGTGCCTTTCACCAGGGAGAGGAACTAGTGTGTAGAAGCAAGATAATGAGGTCAGTTTTATTGATTTTGATTGTACTTTACTGCCAACTATTTGTGGTCCTTGTAATAGATGCTCACAGATCTGTTGGTAAATTCTGCCCCTAACTGAAGCAGGGATAGAAATCCCCAGAGGTTGGCCAATCTCATACCCCAGTACGATAGTAAGCTTCCCACTCCTGCAAGCCTTTGTTTACCGTATTCTAATAATGCCTCCCCAGAATGCAAGCAGGAAATAAACTTCTTAGGAGAACCTGAGTAATGTGAGTGCTTGGTTGCGATTTATTCATTTTATTTATTTGGTTAAATATGCAGCATTATCCAGTAAGCATAGCTCTAGCAAGAAAATCTGTTGTTTGGGAACTCCTCATGGACTATCCTCTCCTTTATCAATCCTGGTGGTTCCAGCAGAGCACCAGTGTTGGAAGAAAAAAGGCATTTGGAGTGAGAGAGAGGAGGAGTGACAGTGGTAGAAAGAACAAATCTAAGACATTTTCATCACAGTCAGGGAGTCCGTCTATCGCCAGCCTTGCCCATATAGCAAGAGCTCAATATAAGTTTTTGGGAAAAATCCTTCTTTTTTTTCATCCATTACACAATCCTAAATAATTCCTGTTCATATTTTGATAACCCAAAATTTTAACACATTTTTTCTTTAAGGCACGGATACAACTGATAAAATAGCTCTAATCACTTACCCGGTCATTCAAATGCTGATGGTTTAGAGGTGTCCAGGTACTCATCTTTGTCTGCATTTTGGAACCATCTATGCTTTTTGGAGGTGCAAATGCCATCATGAAATAACTGGATATTCTTCCACAAGAAAAACTTCACCTATCAGAAGAAAAGAAGCATATAATCTTCAGAATACTAAAAGTACTAATACTATAATCTTTTAGTATGTTGAGAGAGGGAATTGGGAGAAAGAACATTTACTGAGAGTATTTTATATGTCAGGCTCTTCATACATATGCTCAATTAAAGCTTGTAACAATCTGGTGAGGCGGTGGGTTTAAGCTCATTATACATGAAGAAAATGAGTCTCATTGAAGTTACACGACTTGCCCAAGATCACACAGACAGTAAGTGGTGGAACTCAGAATCAGATCCAGGTCTGTTTAACTCTATTTTATTTTCTATTTTATTTTCATTGGCCCACAGAGGAAAATCCAGAATCACTCCTAGCAAAGAATATACCATATTGACCAGAAAGAAATATTTTAATTTATAAAATCATGGTGCAATATAAAACACCCCATCCTTGTCCCTTGTGACTTTCTTCCTCCCCTCTTAACTTTCTGACATCTAAATGACAAGGGTTCTGACATGATACCGTATTTAAGAAGTAGAATGGTGTAATGGACAAAGCCAAGTCTTTGGAGATGGATAGATTGGGTTTATTGAAGAAAATGGGCTGTTTTTAGATGCCCAGTATATGTCTGCCTTCCTTTGATTAAAGCACTTAATTTCCATGAGGAATTACTTTTTCCTCATTGTTTGGAGTCTGCTGGGTTGGCTTATCAAGGTGGCCTTCCCTTTCCTGGCCAAGAGGTGGTTGTAAGGCCAAGCTAGGCCAGTTGGACTGATGTTGGCTCATCCTTACTTTACAGCTGAGGTGGTCACTCACAGTAGCACTGGTGCTCTGTCAAGTTGCTCCTGCTGCCTCATCCCTCAAATGCCCCTTGTCCTTTCTTGTCCATTTTGTGAGCCACCTGATATCCTTGCAATAAATTTCCTCTTTTGCTTACATTAGCCAGAATCTATTTCTGTTGTTTACAACCAAAATTTTTTTATCTTATACAGCTTTGATCCTGGCTCTAAAACTTACTAGCTGCATAACTTTTCACAAGTTATTTAATCTATCTGAGCTTCAGTTGCCTCATTTGTAAAATAAGGATGCATAGATCTACCCTCAACTACTGTTGTGAAGATTAGAGGAAAAGGGTCCCAAATGCCCGAGAGATAGGTGCCCTCAATAAAAAATAATTTTCCTGCAGCTTTTCTTGGAACTTCCTATCATTTACAGAGTGCCTCAAAACTTGTCCTGGGGGCCAGCCACATGGCCAAGTGGTTAAGTTCGCCTGCTCCGCTTCAGCAGCCCAGGGTTTTGCCAGTTCAGATCCTGGGCACGGACGTGGCACCACTCATCAAGCCATGCTGAGGCAGTGTCCCACATGCCACAACTAGAGGCACTCACAACTGAAATATACAACTATGTTCTGGGGGGCTTTGGGGAGAAGAAAAAAAAAAGGAGGAAGATTGGCAACAGTTGTTAGCTCAGGTGCCAATCTTTAAAAAAAAACACAAAAAAACTTGTCCTTTATTGGGACCACCCCCTGGCCAAGTGCTTAAAGTTCTGCACGCTCCGCTTTGGCTGGCCAGGTTCATGGGTTCAGATCCCAGGCACGGACCAACTCCACTTGTCAGCCATGCTGTGGAGGCATCCCACATACGAAATAGAGGAAGATTGGCACAGATGTTAGCTCAGGGCTAATCTTCCTCACAAAAAAAAGCAAAACAAAACAACAACAAAAACTTGTCCTTTAGAGGGCCACAGCAAAACACTTTAAGGTGGAAAACATTTAAAGCTCCAAAAAGTATTCTGCAGCAGCAAAGATTGGACCATTTTTTTAAAAAAATCATTAGTTTTTGGCTGATAGGGGATTCGCTCACATGCTAGCTCTCAAATATTTGGGGTCTCACTTGACATGTAATATTCTCTTTCAGGTTTAAGTTATAGCTGAAGATAAAGCCAATGTTTTAAAAGCTCAGGGGCATCATCAGACAATACCTTCTTGCAGTTGCCTGCTGCCACCTTACCACTAGAATAAAGAGAGCTTAGATTGGCCCTCACATTCTTCTCAGCCCCTAACAGCTAATTATCTAAGTCACACGTTTAGCTAAGCTGAAAAAGGTATAATAAATGATTTCATTACAGTACAATTATTAATATTTTTGTGTGTGAGGAAGATTGGCCCTGAGCTAACATCTGTTGTCAATCTTCCTCTTTTTGCTTGAGAAAGATTGTTGCTGAGCTAACATCTGTGCCAATCTTCCTCTATTTTATGTGGAATGCCTCCACAGCGTGGCTTGACAAGCAGTGCTTGGTCTGCACCCAGGATCTGGGCTGGTGAACCCTGGGCCGCCAAAGCTGAGCACATGGACTTAACCACTAAGCTAGCAGGCTGGTCCCTCATTACAGTATTATTAATTGGCAGTTATGAAAGTACCTGTGAACAGGCAAATTACAGATACAAAGCATGGTCACTGAGTCTAGATCTGCCAAGCTAAACATTACATATTTCTTTTTTTTTTTGCTATTTATTTACATTTGACGTTTCTTCTCTTTAAACTAGTTGTTTTTAATCTTTTTTTTGAGGGCCATAAAACTCTGAGAATATGATGAAAGTTATGAATCTTCTCCCTAGAAAAATGCACATGAACATAAAATTTTGCTCACCCTGGGTAAAAACTCCTGCTGTAAGTTGAGAAACTCTGTCTTTCTCTCTGCTCAGTTTGTATAAGAAACAAGGTAGGCACTTTTTTTTTTTTTGAGGAAGATTAGCTCTGAGCTAACATCTGTGCCAATCTTCCTCTATTTTGTATGTGGCACGCCACCACAGTATGGCTTGATGAGTGGTGCATAGGTCCCTGTCCAGGATCCAAACCAGTGTACCCTGGGCCACCCAAGCAGAGTGCGTGAACTTAACCGCTAGGCCACCGGGACAGCCCTTACAGTTTTTAAATTGGGTGAAGTAGCTTTTCTAGGGTCTCCCCAAGGCCCTGCACTAGTTGTTTTTCCTGGTTCCTTAGAGGTAGAAATTATTTGAATTAGGCTTTCTTCAAAATTACTTGAGGAAAGTTTGGTTTTCTAGGGGATGGCTCTGGCCAGGAGAAACAGCTGTCCTGGTAATACAGTCCTGCTGAAACATGCAAATGGAGATGTCCTGCCCTGTTTTTCGTCATTACCTTTTTTCAACTTTTTCCTCCTCCCTCCATTCCGGAAGATGGGAAGTGTGCACATCTGCATGCACACACATGTTCATGGTATAGACCACTCGGGACTATTCCAAAGACAGACACTTCTATACAACACACACAAAAAATAATGGTCCCCACTCCATCAATAAGACAAAGCTTCTGTCTTCCCCTCCTTTCACATAAAGCTTGCTGTTGCTTTTTGTGACTTCTTTCCCCCTTAACGGCTGTCCTTGAATGTTCATCTTTAATTTTTCTTTGGATAAAAAGGAAGAAAGAGGGCCTACAGTCCTAGCCCCCAATGTATGGCTCTAGTTCCATGTTCAACAGCAAGCATGGGTCCTCTGCTAAAATTCCACCTCCTAGTAGAAGGCCACTACCTCCAATCCTATCTTCCAAGCCATTCTTTACACTGTCACCATTATTCAATTTTACTAAGGACCTACCAGGCCTGCATTAGGGTACAAAGACAAGAGTCTGCTTTAATGGAGTTTACAGTCTACTGTTAGGGAGTTGGTTTTTTTCTTTCTTTTTTTTTTTTTTTTTTTACAAATAAAGTGTATATTTTTAAGGTGTACAACGTGTTTTGATATATGTATACATTGTGAAATGATTACCATAAACTATTTAACATACTCATCTCCTCCCATGGGTACCACTTTTGTGTGTGTGGTGAGAACACTTGAGATCTACTCTCTTAGCAAATTTCAAGTGTACAATATATTACTATTAACTATAGTTACCATGCTGTACATCAGGTCTCCAGAACTTATTTATCTTATGACTGAAAGTTTGTACCCTTTGATTAATACCTCTCCTTTCCCCCCACTGCCCAGCCTCTGGTAACCACCATTCTACTTAGGGAGGTGCTTTTTAAAAGACCATTTGATCGTGTTACTTTTAAGCTCACAAAACTTCAGAGGCTCAGTAATGGCCACAAAATATCTAGATTCCTTATCCTGCAAGCCTAGATCCACTATGAAATTACCTCAATCTACCTTTTAAGCCTCATCCATCTGTCCCTTCATGCACTATCTGCCCAGACACACTGAACTTCCGATCACTCAACAGAAAATGGTACAAAACTCTGATGTTTCTTTGCTTATGTGCTTTTGTGATGCTGCTCATCTGAATCTTAATCTCATAGCACATAACAAATGCTCAATAAATATTTGTTAAATCAACTGAATGAATGAATGTAACAGTGGAGGGGCGCAGTTTAAGGATCAAAACTAGTGGAAATGTAGAGTGAAACTCAGATCATTATGAATTGAGTACTAGGATTATACTCAGGATTATCAGATTTTTATTTGGAGTTTACAGAGCAGAATAGGATTGAGTTTCTCTCCTAACACACAACTTACCAATTGCACACTGCAGTATCATCAGAGAAGGAAATCTTAGAGATTATCAGGAAATTATCAGGAAATAGGGTATGCTTAGATTTAAATATGAATTAATCTTATAGTCAACTAGTTAGAAACAAAGCAAAAACTATAATACAATACACAGAGCTAGTGCTTAACAGGCATAGAAATAATTATTTGTTGGTTGTTAATTTCATAAGTATGAAGCATCTGGCACTCTGCAGCTGAAATGGAGCAAAACGTAATCCCCAGGAGCACTGACAAGGCTTGTGAGGCTCAGGAGGATCTGACAGTGGAGCTCTCAAAACACAGTCTCCACCTTTTTCATGCACTACCCACTGTCCTCACCTTTTTTAGCTCGTCTTCCTCTTCAAGCCTCAAGCGCCGGTGTTGTCATAGTTGCTTTTTCTTTGACTCTGTCCAGCCCCCACCTCTCCTAGCTTCCAGTAGGCCAATCACCATCCATAAATCCTTTCGCTGGCATCCGGGGTCTCTTAGGCAACAATGTGTGGTCTCTTGATTGGCCAGGAGATCCAGGAGGGCTGGCTCCAAAATTGGGCACACGGATAAAAGGAAAAAAGATGTGCGCGCCAAGAGGGTGGGAGGGGCTGCAAACTACCAATATAATGCTAGGACGAAGACGCATCCAATCTCGAAACAAGCAGCATTGAAATCCCTGTTTCAAGCCATCTTTATGTTCCAAACCAGGCCAACCCACTGAGCATGCCCAATTATATTGGTCTGGTCACTCCGGGGCTCCGAAATGCAAACTCCACTTTTCCAGGTTTTAAGAGTGGCCAACAGGTAAAACAGGGTTGGAGGAAAAAGAATTCGCGACTGGTTCAATGAAAGAAGAGGACCTGCAACAGGAAGTAGAAAGACCTGGGAAAATTGCCCAACACACAAACTCACAAGTGCTTCAACACGAGTTTTGATTTACTGGATTAAGGAATTCAGGCTGACTGACGGATACACTATGGAACCAGCAGATGGCATGCCTTAATAAGAATAACTCCAAATTTGGGAAATTTTACAATGCAGTCTAATCTATTAATTAAATTTATTGAGCACCCACCACGCAATAAGGGGTGGAGTGAGAATACAAGGATAAAAGAGAAATCTGATGAGGAAGACTGGAAAATGCAATGCGTAAATAACTAATGTAAGGCCCACAATGATAATTGCTGTGATAGAACTATAAACAAGTGCTGGAGAATAACCAAAAATTCAAAATTCCATACGGAGCTTCCTGGTAAATATAAGGCAGTTCTTATGGCAACAGCGACAACGACAACAAAGAAGACTTTCCTCACTATCTTATGTTTCTTAAAATAGATAAGACTATACACTGCTCCAGCTTAAACAAATGTAAACCCTATGTTAGTATTGTGTTTCAGGTTTAAAGTAGGCAGCATTTGTATATCCCCAACTTAAAAAGAAGAAAAGTGAAGCTCACTGAGATAGCTGCTTTCTTTGAGTTAACAAAGGATCTGTAAGTGGCCAAACTGAAATTAGAACCTAGGTTGTCTGAATTTCAGCCTGGTGGTTTTCCACATGACCAGGTTGTGTGTAAATGAATAAACAAAGCCTTTGGTGTGGGCACGGGGGTGGGGAGGGTGGCCTGGGGGAGGTATGTAGATGCAATACTAAATTACCATGTATTACCAGCTAACATTTATGTTTCAAAACGGGTTCATCCAGAAGGAAACCAGGTTTAACACCGTGCTGTGTCTCTCTGTGAAGTTCCCGCTCATTAAAGACTTTCTATATTGGTGGTTACAGCACCGAATAAAAGAGATGGGATAAAAGAAAGCTTCGTATTTTATCTCTGTTGGATTTGAAAATTTTATGCATGAAAATAAGGTTCCTTTCGTCCAGCCTCTCAACCAGCACATTCTGGGCCTCCTCTTGTGGGGCACCTCATCAGTCTGACTACTGATCCCCACCCCCACCCCAAGACTGAATGACACCATTCACAATGTCTTCACGGTGAGCACGCCCGCTCAGTGTCTGAGATACTTAAACATTACTTTTAAATGAAACATTTCAAACATAAAGAAAAGTTTACAGATTTACATTAGAAACATTCTGTACCCGCACTGAAATTTTTAAAAATATTAACATTTTGGCCTCCTGTGTGTAATTACCAGCCGAAGCCCCTTTTGTACACTTCCCAGACCTCATTACCCTCTCTGCCTGCCTAGAGGCAACCACTGTCATGAAACTGTTGTGTAGCCTATGTGTCCATTTTTTGTTTTTGAGATATATATATGTTTGGCCTCATAAACAATATGGGTAGGAGTTTTTAAAGAGGTATAATTTACGTATCTTGTAGTTTGCTTTTTTCATTCAAAGTTATATTTCTGAGATTTAACCATGTTGATACATTCGGTGATAATTCCTACACCATTCCCACCTCCCCATGTGAGCTATGATACGTCCTACACCTGACAGTTTTCACAGGACAGTGTGTAAATTGCGTAAAAATGTGTCTAGTAGGTACAAGAGATCTGGAAATACATAACGCAGGCAAACACGGATTTTCGCATATGCTACGTGCCTCCTCATTCACCCTCTGTAGTGGCTGTGTTGGCTCCACAGGACACACTGCCTTGCTTAGAATCAGGCCTAAGGATCAACATTATGTTTTTTTAAAAAAAATGTTACTACACAAGTATTTATTCATTAAGAACACTGAAAATTGTCACTTCAGATATCATTAACTATGCTTTTCCCCGTAGATAACCTTCTGATGTTAAACTATATTTATGGCTGTCCAAGCTCAATACTCAATATTTATTTACATATTTAACATTTATTTAATGTTACATATTAACACTATATTTTTTAAAATCTTGGTAAAATACACATAACATAAAATTCACCATCTTAACCATTTTTTAATTGTACAGTTGAGTAGTATTAAGTACATTCACATTGTTGTGCAGTAGGACCAATATTACTTTAAGTCCTGTGTGCTAACAGAACAAAATGATGCCCGTGAAGTCTAGGTTGAAGAGGGACAAAAAGGAAGAGAAAGAAAGGGAGGCAAAACAATGCACTGAAAAAGAATAGCTTTGGCTTTGAATGAATCTGTCATTAAAACGCTGAGTGGCTTTGCTAAGTCATTTAATCTTTCTGGGCGTTCTTATCCTCGTCTGAAAAATGAGAGGTTGAGTTTAGATGATCTCGAACTCTTTCAGCCTTAAAACAGTTTATGTAGAGAAAGAGAGGGGAAACATTTCCTAAGGAGCAAAAGATGGGGAATGCCACGATAACCACAAGCTCCACCTGTTCACTAAGGTCTTGGCAAAGAGGATATACACTGTCCCCGGGCCGGTAGCCTGTCTGCTCTGTTGTTTCAGCGTGGAGCTCTGCAACAGGCCAGTTGCCTACTCTACCTACACCCAGTGTCACCCTCAGCACTCTGTAACCCGCTCTTGACCACTTCCAATCCCCAGGTCCCGAGGCAGGCATACTAGCTCTCAGAACAGGTTTTAGCGGTCTTGCACTAATAGCAACACAGGCTCGGGTGGTGAGAGTCGCTGCGCTGTCTCAGCTGGGGAGGGAGGGAGAGGTTTGCAAAGAGGGCTGAATGCATTAAGAAAAACGCTTCCAGACTCCGCCGGATAGGAGGGCGCAAGGCGTCACCCACAGCGCGAGGCAGAGAACAACCAAGCAAGCCCAGCTAGCACCCCGCAGCCCGGCTCAAAATGGGAGCGCGCGCGCAGTGCGCCTGCGCGATGCGTGCGCGCGCGCGCGCGCTCTCGCTCCCCGGGCCGCGCGCCCCGGCGCTCGCGAAAGCTCGCGGTCGCTGCGAGGCGCGCGCCGGCGGTTCTCGCCTGCTCGGCTCACCTGAGGGACCAGCGGCCGTCCCCGGCTGGCGCGGCAGCCCCCTGGAGCCGGGCCGCGAGGGGTGAGGTGAGCGCCGCGGCGCGCGGCTTCCCGGCTGGGAGCGGGAGAGGGGCGCGGGGAGCGGGGGGAGTGAGGAGGTGCCGCCGCGGCTGCCCGCTCCTCCGCCTGCCCCTGTGCTGGGGAGCCGCCAGCAGCCCCGGCGCCGCCTCCTCAGGGATCGTGATTCGCGTCGCGGCCAAAACAAAGCTTTGGGCGCCGGGCTGGGGCGGGCGTCGGAGGGGCTCCTCGGACTAGACGGTCGGCCGCGGGGGCGGAGGAGGCGAGTTGGGGCTGGGGGCCGAGGGGCGCAGATGCCCGCGAGAATTATGAACCTCTCGGTCCGGACCCCGCGCTGGGCAACCTGTGCGAGTGTGGACGGCGGCTCGCTCTCCGCCATCCCCGGCCCAGCCCTCCTCCGGGCTCGGGGCCCGGGCGGGAGCCCGCTCCCCCGGTGGGCGCCCGGGGCGGGTGGCGCTGCCCGCGGGCCGGCCGCGCGGGCGGAGGACGCGGCGGCCGGCGGGGAGGACAATGCACCCGGGGCTCCGGCGCGCGGGCCGTCGAGACCCGCGGAGCGTGTCCCCGAGCCCTGGACGTCGCTGTAGCCTCTGGCCCACCTCTTCTCTCCAGCGCCCAAAAGTTGTCCCCTCCGTGCCGGCAGTTCGCGAAGTCCGCCGCGCCCTCCCGCGGGCCCCCGCCGCCCCCTCCGAGGCCGCGCGCCCGCCGTGGGTACCGCCGCGCGATTGGGAGATGGCCTCAGGCGCTGATGAGGCCGCTCGAGACCTTTCAGCATCTTCCTGGGGGCTTTTTCAATCGCAGGGGGCTTGGAGTTAGGCGCCTCCTCTGTCAGAGAACGAAAGGGTTTTTTCTAAGAACAAAAGCACATGCCATTAATTTAGGCATAGGAGTGGACTTGAAGTTGAAAAATGCCCTACAGAAGAGCTGTTTTTCCCCCAGTCTTAAAATGAAATGTATTTTGGTTCCCTTCTGATTTAGGCAGATGCAGTCGCAGAGCAGAGCCGCAGCTGCGTAAATGACTGCTGTATAAAAGTATCCAAACAGAAATCTTCTTTTACAAAAGGAGTTTTGATAGACCTGTGATGTTGTTTATGGGAATTGATCGGGTCACTTTGCAAAGCCAGTACCCCAAGAGCAAGGAGACAAAGGCCTGATGACGTTGGGAACGTACCCTCCCTCGGTCTTCCTGAGCCTCGGCGGTGGCTGACAGTCGCCGCGATGGATAAAGCCCCAGCTCTGCTGTTACGGAGCAGCTACTCCTCAAGATAATGCTTTCCATCTGTACTGTTAAGCAAATCAATACTATCCTTTGCCTCCGGCAAAGAAAACGCATTTATCTGAACTACCAAACGACAACATAAAGCATAAGGGAAAAATGATTAAGAGTTAGGGGGAGTCGGACAGAGGTGTAAAAGCGTAACTGGGTGGGCTTGGATGGAGCTGAAGATAAAATATACAGCCCTTCTGTCACCTCGTTGCCTTTTATTTAGTGAACTAACATATTCCTTGTCTTCGCCAAATGCTTTGAAACTATCGGAAAATAAATGAGTAATTAATAAAGCCTGCCATCCTAACTTCTCTTTCCTCCCACGTCTTTTTTTAATCCCCCAATCTGGTAGTATTCTCTACCTTCACATCTCTCCAAATCTATAACAGTTTCCTGTGATAATAGAAGAAAGGACTGTAGGCTCTTTCATTCCTTTCCTCCTCTCAGCTACTCCATTCCTTTGAGTTTTATTTTGTGCTTTGAACATTGAGGTGGATTTTTCTTGGGAGTTCCATGATTGAGATACTCGAAGTGGGGGGGTTGAGGGGAACTTCATAATAAGGCACGCTTTCTTTGTAGAGTACAGTGAGAAAGCTTTATCATTGGGAAGGAGAGAGGAGTTTTTAACTCACAGTAAGTCCTCTGTTTCCCACTTGACCGGAAAAAATACCTCTACGCAACTTAAATTTCATGTTAGTTTGTTAGTAAAACTGTAAGATTTTATACTCAAAACTTATTCTGAGCATATTGGTTTGTTGATGTTAGGCTGCTGCTGACTGTATTTTCTTTAGGAGAAGGGTGGTAGGAAACAGGTCTTCTACATCTTTACTTTCTTTCGGGTGGGGGGGAACGGGGAGGGGGCAGGGGTGGTGTTGGTCTCAAGGTTTTTTTTTTACCCCTAAGACTCTAGAATTATGGCTGCTTAAAGTTGCACCTGCCTACAAAAAGAGCATAATGCAAATAAAAAGAATGGTTTGGAAAATATGTACTGAAGAAATTATTCAGTATAGATTTGGGAAAAGATGTGGCAGGGTCTTGAGGGAAAAAAAAATGAAGATTTTCAATAGTGTCCTTTCTACAAGCCTAGGAATAAATGTTTGAAGAGTCACAACTCTTCACTGGTTAGGAAGGAGTTTGTCAAAAATGGCTTCTGTCTCTTTGCTTTCCAATTCATTATGCTGAGAACTATTGACAGTTTTGGTAGATCCAAGGAATGCATTGCAGGTGAAGTTTAAGATGAATATAACTAGGCTTGTAGGCTTAAAAAAAAAAAAAAAAAAACCAAATCTTGGTCCATAAGTTTTATCTCACAGAAATAATTTTCTGGTCAAAGCATACAAACCATACAGCCTTGCTAAGGGCAAAATCAGGGCCTTGATATTAGACAATTTTCTGATGAACAGATGTTAATTGGAAAGGGAAGCTGGGCTGGAATTTCAACCTGGTTTTTTTTCAGTCCAGAATCTGGCCATCTTTTAACTTTCCAATTTTGTTTTCAGGTCAGTTTTAAAATATCTGCTTTCTTTAGTCTTAAAAGTAATTTCTAATTTTTAAAATGGATTCAATTTTGATGTCTACCATTTATTTTAATTTTGAACCCAGATGTGTTTGTTTTTCCTGTTTGCTTTTTTTTAAAGCACTATCCCTCAGTATATTAGAAGATTAGGCTATTTGTTGTAATCAGTAGATGACAAGATAGATTTTAAAAATTAAAGAGATGAAGTAGGAAGGATCAGAAAAGGGATACCCACTCTGAGATTAATAGAAATCTAGGCCCTATGAATTAAATATGAAGCTATATAAACTTTCTTTTAGCAACTAGGAGACAATAGTTTGACAGTGATTTTTTTTTTTTTAAATAATATGTGGAAAACAAAAGGCCAAAGACCTGACAGGTTTTAGGAAAAGGAATGTAACACTTAGAGCAGTGAGTATGCTCTGAGTGTATATTTTGTCTCTCTAACAAGACAGTAATTTCCTTGAGAGAAGAAACTGTTATTTAGAGGTAGTCATTGCTAATCCTTGCAATTCATTCTTAGAAGACTACTCTGAAAGAAAACAAAGAATATCTCTCTTGTTCTCACTGTAGCTACTGTGTGTGAGGCAACCGTTAGATGGTATTTCTGAATTGGAAATGCAGAATGTTGTCTACATTATAGGGTGTCAAGAAAATTAAATCTAATTTGAGAATGATGAAACAGATCACTTTCTGTACAGAGGGTGTGAATTCGAATAGAATTGCTGAACATAATCTTTTGTTGCAGGACCCTCTTGACAAGCCCTCCAAGCCCACTTTTGTCGTTGTTTCTTCTGGAATTCAGCCTGCTTTCTTCTTCACACTTGCCACTTCCTGCTTTTTCCGCCTGAGTTCTTTGGGTCTGGCTTTACAGCCAGCCTGGAAAGACAGTCTTCTAAGATTGCATCCCTTCCCGTTTATTGCTGTCCTTCAGGACAAATACTCAGCTTGTTTTATTTTAAGGGCTTTTACTTTTTACCGTCAAAAGAAAACTGGTAATTGGGGAACATCAGATTCTTGATGTTACACATTCATAAAAATTAAAATGGAGGTTTAAATTATCTAGTTCTTTTTGTTTTCTGATGGAATAATAATAAAGTAACTTAATCTGAAATCAGTTTTCCAAATATCTTATATTGCTCTATGGAGAAATGAATGTGCCTCTTTTCCCACAGGTGGGGCATGAGTAACTATTGCCATATCACTCACTTTTTGCTGGGCCCTGGACCATGAAGCTGTTCACTCTAGTTGTGTTAACCCTTTATTTAGTTGAGATTCTGAAGATTCCTATAGTAAAAAACATAATATCAGTCAGCATGCCAAAAGGACTGTTAACCTTTATTTAATGAATTGGTATTATTTTGGCAGGATCTCTTTGGATCTAGAATCTTCTCTGCGTCTTACATGTCTGGAACTTCAACTTACAGCTTTTCCATGAATGGTGCTACCTTAGGAAAAATGACTTTGCTGTGTACACTCACATGATCCTAATTAGAAGAAGAAATTGCATTATGTTACTGAAAAATGATTTGGAATATATATCAAAAATTTTTTTTAAATGTGCATACCATTCGAGTTAGGTGATAGGTGATCTGATATTTTTCAATATTGTAAATCAGTTTTTGACTCGTACTAAATTGGTCATCACTTTTTTTCTCTTCTTGCTACCTACAATAAGGCAGTAGTGTGTCCCTTAGCTTGTTGCTTAATTAGCAGCCAATAAATCAGTGATTCAGCTAGTATTTATTCTTGTCAGCTAGTCAGCACACATTCATAGATTTAGCAGAGTTAATTATTCCACACATAAAATAAAGTACCATAGGTTCTTTTGTAAAATCTCAGAGCAATTATATTTTTGACAAAAATGAGACACATATGCTGTTTTGTAAACTTTTATTTTTTATTTACTGTTTCTCCCTTACCATGTCAATAAATACAGACTTGTTATTTTTAGTGACTATACAATATGACTATATAATATCCTGTGGTTGTACCATAGTTTAACGAATCCCTTGTTGATAGACTTTTAGGTTGTTTCAAGTTTTTTATTTTATAAACAGTGTTATACTAACATTTTGATTATGCGTCATTTGTACTTGTGTGTTTACTTAGAATAAATTATAGATTTGCTGAATCACATTGTGCGCATTTTAAGGGCTTTTGATGTAAGTAGCCATTTTTAAAATACCAACTAGGATACATTCCTACCAATAGTATTTGAAAATGTTGGAATGTTGAAAATGTTCTTTTTCCTGCACCCTCTCCTGTGCTATTCTCTCATTATTTTGCCCATCTGATTGGCCAATATGATGTTCTCTTATTGCATTTTTTATTATCTGTAAAGTTGAATATCTTTTCATGTGTTGGCTATTTGTATTTCTTTTGTAAATTTATGTCCTTTTCCCATTTTTCTGTTAAAGTGTTATTCTTTATCTGCTTTTATTTCTAAAATTCATTTTATAGATTACTTTTGCTAAGCATATAATTATATACAAATATGCCTGTACTCTTTTAAATTATTCTGTTTTAGGATAGCATTTCTCAAAACATGACTTATGAACTGCTTGTAACCGTACCTGAGATAATCATTAGAATGCATATCATTCTCCAGAGATTCAGATTTCTTAGACCTGTGGGGGGATCCATGAATCTGCTGTGTATTAAAATTAGAGAACTTCTGATTTTGGGGAAATATAAATTCTTTAAGATTTTTACTGTTCATGTTTTCTTTTTGTCTCACTGCATTCCACTGTTTTTTTTTCTTATTTATTTTAATAATCATAAACTACAACCTTGGTATATTAAGATTATTGTCCTACCCCAGCCTAACATACAGATTTTACAAAAGTGTTTTGATATATGGTAATGTGGATGTTGTAGCACATAAAGGAAGCATTTTTATAAGATGGTGGGATGCTTCACTTGAAATGAGGCAAAAGGAATAATTGAGAGGAAATCAGGTAAAATAGATGGAGTAGGCAGAAGTATAAGGGGGGTGTCTCATTAAGTTTTAAAAACCAAGTGAGGTATTGCTCAGTTTCTTCCAGAAGTTTTCTGTGGTAGTCTTCTTTGAACCATAAATTTGAAACCCATAACTGCTTGGAAAGTACATTAGTCTAAATGAAATTTTTGAACTTCTTCTTATTATATACATAGTCAATAGAGAGCAATATTCCCTTTAATTTTTTTTAGTTGCAAGCAAATGAACATGCTGTATAAGCAACAAACTACAAAGGCTAAACTTATATGGGTATTTTACTACTGTAACCAAATAAAGCTTTCAAGAGCAGTTGACACATTTAATGATATGCGTAATTGTTACTTTGCTGCATGGTAATTAAGCTTAAATATCAACGACTGTGTTTAATATCAGTTTTCTATAGCCAGACATCACATTTCTGGGGCCAGCTTGAAGGAGGAGAAAAATACGGCAGGCCAAGGAGCTTTTGCAGAGATTTCTGATTTAGATATTTCTGTATAGGGGGATTAAGCATTTGGGCTAGGGATTGCTCATAACTTCAGTGTTCCTAATTCTAGAGGCCACAGACTTTCCTATTCCTTTCCTCTACTCAAGACTGTCTACTAGGAGGAGAAATTGGGAAGATTCAGCCATTGCTTTACTTTCTCCAAATAGTTTTTTTTCTGCCTGGTAACTAAAGCTTGGGATGCAGAGATTCCCAATCATTGATAATCAGTGCACAAAGGACAGTTTCTTTTCCTGCTTAAGCTAAACCAGTTCCAGGTCTCAAGGTCTAAGCTGTCATGGGCCATAGTATTTAAGTTGTCTTATTAACCTGGGTCTCTGAGAATTTCTGAACCTGAATTTCCCATGTTTTTCCATTCTCTGCTGTCTACAACAAACACACAAACATTCAGTACATATGAAACAAAATGAAATAAAAGCAAATTTAACATCATTACTAAACCAAATAAAAGTATGATAGCTTAGAATATGCTCTTTTCCTGCCAGGCCTACCATTCCACTCTACCCACACCCTCTCTGCTCCATATGAGGTACATATTTTTGCCCCCAGAAAGTAGGAGCAAGTCAAAGATTCTGTAGCTTAGTGGAAACTGTAGCAGAATCATTCCTATTCCTGCTGTTACTTTCTAGGGATGATTTCTGTTCTCTGCAGCCTGGCTGTGTATAATGAAATATTTGTTGGTTAAATGTTTCTTCATCAATGGCACTAAATTTTTGTGCTATCTAAAAAGACGATGTAATGTTGGGGAAATTTCCTGATATTACTTTTACAGACTTCTGTTTGCCAGTTTAATATTGGTTGATAGAGGTTGCCTTTCTATCATCTGTAATTCAATAATAAAGCTACCAAATGTTTGATGCCGCTTTACCATTTATAGAGTACTTATACATACATTTTCTCATAATTCACTCATATGTCATCCTTGTTAGAGAAGTAGTATTTTCAGGAAGAAAAATTCTGAGTTCAGAGAAGTTAAGTGATATGTTTCCATTCACCCAGCTAGTAAGAGGCTGAATCCATATCTTTAGATTTATTTGTATTTCACCTCCTTCACAGAAACCTTCTGCCAAATCAGTTAATGTAAAAATGTGCTATTAGTGTTTAAAACACATTTAGTAAATTTTAAATTCAGTAGCTTAGATTATAAATATGGCAGATATTTAAATAAAATTTAGGACAACAGGATAAGAATTTTTCAAAATGGATGAATTATATCATGACAAATGAAAAATTGCCATCATAGACAAGAAATTAAACCATATGTTATATAAACAACTGAGGGAATAAAATTTGCCTTTAAATGCTGTTCAAAAATTGTTTTAGTATATCTATCGCATAAATGATAAAATAGAAAAGCTATACTATATCTTTGTGGAACACCCTTGTATTTTATCTGTTAGGTCTTTATGATATCTCTTATCAAAGATTGTTTTCTTTTCTTTTTCTGATAGTTTGTTGTTAGTGTATAGAAGCACAACAGATTTTTGTATACTGATTTCGTATCCTGCAACGTTACTGAGTTTATCAAAGATTTTAATATCAACTCCACAATAGTTTGAGAGGAAATGACTAATTTCTCCCATTTTTTAAAAAATCCTTTTCAGATATTTCAGTCAAAGGAAGAAATAGCTCTCCTCCAAAGATGGAATCTGTTGTTTGGGAATGTGGTTGATCAACTTGATATGTTGGCCAAACGTGCCCTATGTAATAAAATGAAAAGAAGAGACAAGATGATGTCATTTTCCCATATTGTGAAACCCAAAACAAATGCCTTTTGTGGGACCAAGCTAACAAACCTCTGACGGCAAAGAATATTTAACTGTTTGAAGAACTTAACAGTAAGATATAGAAGAAGTACTTTCAAGCTGAGACCTGCAGGTGTCTAAAGATCTAAAGTACGTATTGAGTAGGCCTGATCATCCAAATCTCATTCAGATCCAGAAAGGATGGCTATGAGTTGGATTGTCTTCTGTCTTTGGCCCTTGACTATGTTTGTGGAGCATATAGGTGGACACAGTTTGTTTTCTTGTGAACCTATTACCTTGAGGATGTGCCAAGATTTGCCTTATAATACTACCTTCATGCCTAATCTTCTGAATCATTATGACCAACAGACAGCAGCTTTAGCGATGGAGGTAAGACTTGATCTATTCTTTGATATATTTTAGAAAATGATTCTTAATGTTGCCCTGTTAACTAATCCAAGGAATGTGTCTGATAAACAACAGGGAAAGAATATGTTATTTTTAATTTCATCTTGTACATTAAAAAGTTACATATTTAGGTTCAAACTGTAATAGATTGAAGAATTCATGTTTGGGGAATGTTACTCGACTTATTTTTTAGACATTATACTTTTATAAAGAAATTTGAAACACTGGAACATGGGAGATAATAGCCATTTAGAAATTTAAAGTTGTCGAAGTTATGATCTGATTACATCTTTTCTGTTATTTGACTGTTAGTAAAACTTTAGATAAAGAGCAGAATATAATGATCATAATCATAATTGTCATTAGGTATTGAAGGTAACATGGTTTTGAAAAATGAATTCTTTTGTTTAGCCTTATGCTGTTACAGTATTTGAATTTTAGTTTACTTTATTTTATTTTTGGTGAGGAAGATTGGCCCTGAGCTACATCTGTTGCCAATCTTCTTCTTGTTGCTTGAGGAAGATTGTTGCTAAGCTGACGTCAGTGCTGGTCTTCCTCTATTTTGTATGTGGGATGTGGCATTTGTTTTGGGTTTCACAGCATGGCTTGAAGAGTGGTGTGTAGGTCCGCACTTGGGATATGAATCCTTGAACCCTGAGCTGCTGAAATGGAGCATGTGAACTTAACCACTACGTTGCTGGGCTGGCCCAGTATTTGAATTTTCTTAAATACTTAAAATGATTTCCTGGTCTTACCATGTTCATATAAATTTAAGAAAAATAACTCCCAAGCAATGAAAAAGTTTTTGTTGTGTGAATTATCTGTTCTTGACCTCTCAAGTAGGAAGTAGGAATACTTTTGTTTCTAGTATCATTATAAGTCAGTACAACTCCTTTGGAAAGAAAATAGGGTCATAAGAAGCAAGTCATAAAGATATTTGTACTGATTTGGGTTCAGCTTTTGGCTCTGTCGTGTAGTAGCTTTAAGACTTTGGACTTAAGTCACTTAACACATCTGGGCCTTGGTTTCTTCATTTGTGAAAAGGCAGTAATAATAAAAATACCCTCAAAGGGCTCTTAGGATTAAATGAGAGATTTATAAAGTAGCTAGCACAATGCATGACACACAGTAGGTGATCTCCAAATGTTAGTTCTATTCCAAATTCCATTTCTAAATGATCCTAGAGAGAAAGTACTAGAAAGGTGAAGTATTTGTTCCAAATGAACTTGCACCTCTAGTTGTAGGCCTTTAGGCCATTGCTAAAGATGTCATGGTTAAGCTGTCTCTACCCTCTTCTCAAACATGCCCGTGTAGTCTAGATATTTTATTGGCAATGAGGTTGCCTTTGTTTAAACTTCACACATTCTAGGAAGAGCACCTAACTGGGTAATACTTTCTAAGAGAAGGCTCTAGTGATTTGAAGTAATTAATGTTGGGGATAGTTGTTGCATGGTTGCATGGTTGTCATATCAGGACAGTGATGCCACTGACAGAATCATCTGACGGTTTGAGAGTATAAAGTTTCTGTAGTACTAAAGGACATGGAAACTCAGCAGTCAGCAAAACATACTTTCAGATGGAACTAAGGATTCTTGGGTCCTTACAAGGACTCATATCTGTTGATGACACCCTCCACCTCTGATCCAGAAACTTTGGATACTTGTCTGCCAGTTTTTACCAGGAGCAAGTAATCCCAGCACATTCTTGAGTGTTCACTGTGGGACTGAATTGAAAGACATTTTCCTAGGTGTAGCATCTTTCAGCAGGCCCAAGCTTCAGGGTTGCCTGGGGTTCATTCCTGTACTGATGTTTGGTGAGTCAAAATAAGTCCTTGGAACTCTGTATATGGCAGTGAGCTCAGGCTGCACAGATGAGAAAAATTACAGAATTTGGGTTATTTCAAATTTGATTATTCACAATCAACAAGTTGTATGTTCTTTTATTGTTTATAGAGGATTCCTAATCTTATACTTTTAATGAAATTGGGATATGTTTAAATAAATGAGATGTGTCAGTTTATTAAATTGGAAAAGATGATCTTTGCTAGTATATTTATTTCTCTACTCTACCTTCCAAGACATGCACATCTATATACAAACACACACACTAAATTTTTTAAGTTCTTAATTTGATATTTCTCTTTTTCCCCTGAGTATGAGTGGCTTTTGATAGATCAAAAAATTTTCTCATTCCTGTTTCTCAAACCATTTTGAGCTGTCCAAATTGCTAAGTAAATTTTTGGGAGCTGTCCAGCTTGGACAACAAATTGTCAGTAACTGTCTTTACAAGCCCACACGTTATTGGGTATTTGTGATTCTATTGGTAATAAAAGAGATCTGAGGAGCCTTTTCTCCTATGCTGAATAATTAAACCCAGTTGAATAGGAAGGGAACAGTTTAATGGAAAAAGCTCTAAAATAGGGATAGAAGACTTGCATTCTGCCACTAACTAGTTTTGTAACTTCTTTGTGTTGGTTTCCTCCAGGAAGTGAATTTTTTCCCGGTTCATTTTACAGTGTTATTGTTAGGATCAAATGATGTAAGTGATGTATACATATAAGTATATTACAGAACCTTGAAAAGTTAAAATACTGTCTGAATACAGAGCATTATTCTTTGTTGCTGGTCACACTGTTTAATTTCAGTCAGTTTGCAGAACAAGCAATCTTTAATCTCTTTGGAAAGTTGATTGTCTATTTTTTTTTTTTTAAGAAACTAAACCCTATGGGATAATCAGAGGAGAAACTCCTGGGATGGTTTGTGTTTGCCTCCATTTCGTGTTTTCTTTTGTCGTTCTCATTAAAGATTTTCTATAGTGTAGGAAGCTGGCCCTGAGATAGATCCTAGTGGGAACTCAGAACCTGAAAGCTTGCCTATCCTTGGTATCCTTTATGGGTTGTTAAAAACAAAGCATGTTTGAACCGGTCTCTCAATTACCCAGACTAAAATTTTAGCTTTTTTTTCCCCTAACTTTTTATTATGGAAAATTTCAGTTATATAGAAATTTATAGTATCTATATATTTACCTATATAGAAATATAGAATAGTGTAATGAATGCCACATACCCATCACTCAGCTTCAAGAATTATCAACTCATAGCTAGTCTTATTTTATTTATGACTGCACACCCAGCTGGGTTACCTTGAAGCAAATCCCAGACTGCATGGTTTCATTTATAAATATTTCCATATATATCTCTATGAAGTAAAGACTCTTTCAAAATATGGAAACACCATACCTTTATCACTTCCTCAATATCATCAAATATCCAAATAATGTTCAAATTACTCTGAGCGTTTCATGATTTTTTTGTACTTGGTTTAGATCAAGATTCATGAATTGCATTCAATTGATATGTCTCTTGTTTCTTTTAATTTATAGTTTCTCCTTTCTTTCCCCTCTCCCTTTTTTCTTGTAATGTATTTGCCCTGTAGAGTTTCCCATAGTCTTTATTTTGCTGATTAGATCTCTGTGGAGTTATTTACTATCTTCCTGTCTTCTTTTTTGATTTTTTTGAAAGAATACAGTCATGCTTTGCATAATGACAAGGATACATTCTGAGAAAGGCATTGTTAGGCAATTGCATTGTCCTGTGAATATCATGGAGTGTACTTACACAAACCTAGATGGTATAGCCTACTGCACACCTAGGCCATATGGTACAAATCTTATGGGACCACCATCATATATGCAGTCTGTCGCTGACCAAAACGTTATGTGGCACATGACTGCATAGGCATATGATATCTAATTGTCACTCTTTATAGTTTTAGCAGCCATTGATGATCATTTCCGAGATCTATAATTCTATTAGTGGTTTGCAAAATAGTGATATTCTGATTCTGTTATTCTTCATTTCTCAGCTGGGATACTTTATAAACAGAAACTTCCTCTTTGGCTTTTGGACTACTTGAGTTACTTTCGTATACAGTGTATGTGAGAAAGACGGGATAAATACTTGGTTGTTCTCCTTTCTTGATTGCTTTTTAGGATAATGAGTTGATTCCCAAGCATCCTCCAAAGATGACCAATGAGGTTTTTTGTGTTTTTTTTAAGTATCATTATGAACTCATGGATTTTTAACATGTTTCATGTGTTTCAATCCATTGCAGTTGTTATTCTTGTTGGGGCTCAAACTGTTCTGTCTTTGATAGTGGGAGCCTCTCCAAGGTCATTCCTGAGTGTGTTTGACATTCTCTAGTGGTCTCTGATGGCTTCCTTGCTTTCTAGTATAATCTAAGCTCATTTCATAAAATTCTGCTTCAAACCTTGAATCATCAATTTTTCTAGGGAACACTGGTTCCTTTTGGTTGGAAATGATGTTTAGAAATCCACTATCTGAATACTAAGCCTACTGATATGAGGTTAGTCATTTTTAGGCCTGAATTTCATGGACAGAGTGAGAAAGTACTTTTTTTTAACAGAAAGTACATGATAAATTTATACTGATACTTTCAAATAATACTGTAGAGTTTTTATTTAACATTTTAAAATTGTATTTGTGTCTCTTTTCTCTTATACTTAAGCTTTATTATACCCCATACATTATATAATTTCAGAATAATAGCATTACTAACAATATGATTATTGAAAGCAATCATATTGAAAGCAAAGTTTAAGATTTCTTTGTACTTCTTTTTGTCCTTAGGATGTATTTCACCAAGGATGTACAGTCTAATTACTGTGTTTTAAAGTTACTTAAATACTTCTCTGTGTGGTTAAACTCAATACACACGTTATTGTGTTTCATTTTGATTTTGATTTTGAGGAATAACTTTTAAAAAGTTTTTTGGTTTAAATTTATTTTATGTTTTAAAACTTTATGTGTAGAACAAGGTACATTCAGAGAAGTCTAGTTTCTGGCCCTCTTACCTCTACCTTGTTCTTTCCTTCCCCCTAAATGTAGTCATTTAGTTTTTTGTTTGTCCTTCCATTAAAAAATTGTAAATATAGTATAACATTTATATAAAATGTTTATATACTATTTGCCTGTATCTCTATATTCTTTCACTTTTCTTTGATATAGTGTCATATTATTCGTTTTTTCTGTCTTACTTTTTTCACTTAACCAAATATCCTGGCTATTCCATAGTAGTATTTGTAGATATTCCTCAAAAAAATTTTTTTTAATGTATACAGTTCAATGGCATTAAGTACGTTCACCTTGTTATACAATCATCACTATTGTCCTTTAGCACTTTTTCGTATTCTGAAGTTGAAACTCAGTACCCATTAAACAATAACTCCCCGTTCTCCCCTCCCCCCGGTCTCTGCCAACCACCATTCTACTTTCATTTTTTTTCTCTCTGAATTTGACTACGTACCTCATGTAAGTGGAATCATACAATATTTGTCCTTTTGTGACTGGCTTATTTCACTTAGCCTAATGTTGTCAAGGTTCATCCATGTAACATGTGTCAGAATTTCCTTCCTTTTTAAGGCTGAACAATATTCCATTTTATATATATACCACACATTTAGTTTATCCATTCATCCATCAGACACTTGAGTTGCTTTCATCTTTTGGCTACTATAAATAATGCTGCTGAGAACATGTATGTATAGGTATCTGTTCCAGTCTCTGCTTTCAATTTCTTGGGCTATATGCCCAGAAGTGGAATTGCTGGATCATACAATAATTCTGTTTAATTTTTTGAGGAGCCACCTTACTGTTTTCCACAACAGTTGCTCCATTTTACATTCCCACCAGCAGTGTACAAGGGTTCCAGTTTCTCCATCTCCACATCCTCACCAACACTTATTTTCTCTCTTTTTTTTGATAATAGCCATCCTGGTGGGTGCAAGGTGGTTCTCATTTTTTTCGTTCATTTCCTATTGAGGGACATTTGGGTTGTTTGCTGTCTTTTGCTGTTGAAAGTAGAGCTTGTCCTGTTCATCTTTGTATGCCCTACACCTAACAGAGTGCATCACACATAGTAACTGCTAAATAAATTTTGAATGAATTAATGAACCTTATAAAATGTAAATTCCATAAGAGGTGGTAGGTTATGGTTATGGTGCTGTAACTAAGCACTTAATCTTCTGGAGCTGTAAATAGTAGTGTGCTTGGTGGAGGTGGTAATTCCAGTACCAAAGATACCGCTTACCTATGAACACTAGTGTTTTACATTGCCCTTTATTTTTGGTGAAGGTGACTTGAAGCTTTCAACATGTTGTGTTTGCACCGATAAGTGATGTAATTAAGCAAAAGAATAAAGCAAACAATTTTGCCATCTCTAGACCTTTCATGTTCCTTCTGCCTCAATATTCTCTTCTCCATTTTTTTTTTTTTTTGAGAAAGATTAGCCCTGAACTAACTACTGCCAATCCTCCTCCTTTTGCTGGGGAAGACTGGTTCTGAGCTAACATTTATGCCCAACTTCCTCTACTTTATACTTGGGACGCCTACCACAACGTGGCTTTTGCCAAGCAGTGCCATGTCTGCACCGGGGATCCGAACCGGTGAACCCTGGGCTGCCAAGAAGCAGAACGTGCGAACTTAACTGCTGCGCCACCAGGCCAGCCCCACTCTCTTCTCCATTTTTGCCTGTCAAAATTCTAACAGTGGGGCTGGCCCGGTGGTGTAATGGTTAAGTTTGCGTGCTTCACTTCGATGGCCCAGGGTTTGCAGGATTGGAACCCTGGCATGGACCTACACACCATTCATCAAGCCATGCTGTGGTAGCATGCCATATAAAAAAATAGAGGAGATTGGCACAGATGTTTGCTCAGGGTAAATCTTCCTCACACACACAAAATTCTAATACTTGATACATTAATAACTAGGGGAAAAATAATGGTAGATGACAAAACATTATGTATGATTTCCTGTTTTTGTTGGAGAAAAAAATATATGCATTTCATGTCAAGTAAGTGATCTGGAAAGGTTTTTGTTAAGGCCAATAGTGGTTATTCCTGAATTAGCTCAATTTATTAGTGTTTTCTCTGTTCTTTTTTTTATTATTAAAGATGGGCACCTGAGCTAACATCTGTTGCCAATCCTCTTTTCTTTTTCTTCTCCCCCAAGCCGCCCATTATGTAGTTGTATATTCTAGTTGTGAGTACCTCTGCTTGTGCTGTGTGGGACACTGCCTCATCGTGGCCTGATGAGCGGTGCCATGTCTGTGCCCGGTATACAAACCAGAGAAACGCTGGGCCACTGAAGCAGAGTGTGCAAACTTAACCATGCGGCCATGGGGCTGGCCCCTCTTTTCTTCATTTAATGTTTGTATTTTCTGATTTTTCTGTAAGAAACATATTGTGCTTTTAAAATAGTAGAATTACAGGGCCAGCCCTGGGGTCAGGTAATTAAGTTTGCGTGCCCTGCTTCGGTGGGCCAGAGTTTCACCAGTTTAGACCCTGGGCGTGGACATGGCACTGCTCATCAAGCCATGCTGAGGCAGTGTCCTACATAGCACAACTAGAAGGACCTACACCTAGAATATATGGCTATGTACTGGCAGCCTTTGGGGAGAAGAAGAAGAAAGAAAAAAAAGGAAGATTGGCAACAGATGTTAGCTCAGGTGCCAATCTTTGAAAAAATAAAAAATAGTAAAATTAGTACAGAAATTTTATTTTAAAAAATCTCAACTGTCCTTATTTGTCTAGCTCCCAGTTGCAGTACCTAAGACTTAGTATTTATTAAATATATTTTGATTGAATGAATGAAACTATTCAAGAGAGAAGGATCATATGTGGAAGGGATCAGGTGCAGGTGATATTTGAATGGGCCTCTTTTGAAATACAAATAGGTTTTTTTTTTAATAGTTTTTTTAAGATTTTTTTTATTTTTCCCTTTTCTCCCCAAAGCCCCTCGGTACATAGTTGTATATTCTTAGTTGTGGGTCCTTCTAGTTGTGGCACGTGGGATGCCGCCCCAGCATGGCCCGATGAGTGGTGCCATGTTCGCGCCCAGGATTTGAACCAACGAAACACTGGGCCGCTACAGTGGAGTGCACGAACTTAGCCACTCAGCCATGGGGCCGGCCCCCCTTTTTTTTTTTAAAGATTTTATTTTTTTTCGTTTTTCTCCCCAAAGCCCTCCGGTACATAGTTGTATATTCTTAGTTGTGGGTCCTTCGAGTTGTGGCGTGTGGGATGCTGCCTCAGCGTGGCTCCATGAGTGGTGCCATGTCCCGCGCCCAGGATTCGAACTGACGAAACACTGGGCCGCCTGCAGTGGAGCACGTGAGCTTAGCCACGGGGCTGGCCCCAAGACAAACAGGTTTTTTGTTGTGTGTGGTTCTTTTTTTTTTTTTAAGAGAATAGTATAATATACCGCTATACTAATAGTTACTAATGGTTTGTGGATAAGCATTTTAGGAAATGAAATTTCTTTGATTATATTTATTCTTGGCATTCAGGGTTTGTGTCTTTAGAAAACAGACGTTATCCAGTAGATTTACTTCTCTTATTATCTTTTGATTAGGTTAATATTAATAAGGTGGTTTTCTCTAAGCAAACAACAATCTAGTGAAGTGGCTTGAGAAGCTTATTTCTGTGACAGGAATACCAGCCAGGAATTAAGAAGCTTCTAAATTGAAGAATCTACACACAAGTATTGGAGAATTAATTTCATTTAGTTATTTCTGACTTTAGAAAAAAACAATAGCAGCTTTTAAAATTTTTAATTGATTTTCTTGTGTGACAAATCACTTTAAAGGAATACCGTAAAAATACTTGTTTTAAATTAAATAATTAAGTATCATGGAATTTGGTTTGTAAAGTTTTGTCTTTTGAGACAGACCATAATTCATAACTGTTCATGATCTTTGAAATATTAAAAGTTTACTTCCTAAAGAAAAGTCAGATTTTATGGGCTGCTCTGGGGACTCTCCTTTGACTTAAGAAGATAAATATACTCCTGTGATAATGGCATATTTCTGCAAACCAACTCACTGACAGACTATTGGAAAGTATTTAATATGCTATCACAAGACATTTTTAAAAATTAAGATTTGTAAAAGAAAAGCATATCAATGGGATTAAAGGTATTTTACAAACCTAGAATTTTTTTTTTATATACAGAGTACTTAAAGTTTTGGACCTTTTCTCATTAGGAATTTTGTGACAGAAAAGGAGTTTGAAAAAGCTGTTATTTTTAATCACTTAAAATTATTCTAAAAAGTTATTTTTGAATTTTTTATTCTAATTTGGATCTGAAATAGAATGAATGCCATTTTTGAATTTTCAAAGCCATCCCACATTTGGTTTCACATTTAGTGAATAATCATAGTATTCCCAACCCAGTGTGATACAGTTTCTATGGTTACCAGACCCTTTGTAGAGTGACAAAGATTGGAATTCTGATTCTCATGAGTCAAATTTTGGCCTTTGACTCTGTCCCCTTTTCACACCCTTTGCGAAGCTTGGGCTGTTGCTCTGCTTGAAGGTTGTCAGCTAGCAGGTTCCTATGGTAACAGGAATGGAAATTTGAAAGAAGAAAGAGAATGGGAGCACAAAGGCTTGGTTGATTTGAATTTGAACAAAGAATGGAAGGTTCCATGTTGTGTACCTTTGTTGTAGAAACCAGAAATTTAATTTTAGAAAGTTACTTTTCAGTTTGTAAACTTCCTATACCCTAGGCTTAATTTAATGAACAAAAGTGTTACTGTTTAAGGAAGTACTCAGTAAGAATCTTTTAAAATTTAATCAGATAAACTTTCTTTTTTCTACTTCATGGAGCTTTAATAATATTCCTTATATATTTGTTCTCAACTTTACAATATTCAGGCTACCTCATTCAATTTTGATTTTGCTGAGGTTAAAAATTGTTAGGGTTAAAATCAAGGCAATTTGCATGTTTGAAAAATATTAATATTTTTATTTGTTTTTATGTAACAGCTTTGTTGAGGTATAATTTGTGTACAATAAACTGCACCCATTTAAAGTGTTGAATTTGATAAGTTTTGACAGTTGTATATACCCATGAAACCGTCACCACAATCGAGATACGGAACATTTCCATCACCTTAAAAGCTTCCCTGTGTCCTTTGTAGTCCAGTCCCCTGTTGACTCCCTGCTCCAAGCAACCACTTATCTGCTTTCTGTCACTATGGATTAGTTTCATTTTCTAGCGTTTTATATAAGTGTAATCACACAGTACCTACTTTTTTGTGTCTGGTTTCTTTCACCTAGCATAAGGATTTTGAGATTCATCCTTGTTTTGTTTTGCTTTTTAAAAACATCATTCACGTTGACTTTCTCACTTGGCAGTTGTGAACAGAGAATTCGGCAGTGTTCCCATCAAATGGGGCTCATCAAACAGGCCTTCTACAGCTCTGTTAATCTGCAACTCGTCCCTAACCTTCTTTTAAGCTTTCATTTACTGAGTGTTCTGTATGCTGACTATTTTATATGTTCTTATCTATGTGTTATTAAGACCATTTTACAGAGGAGAAAACTGAAGTTTAGAGAGGTTAAGTAGAACCAATTTGTTAAGTTCAAGGGCTCTGGATAAGAATGCCAAGATTTGACTCTTAGGTCTGTCTTTGTAGCTCTGTGATCTTGGGCAAGTTACTTAACTTTCTGTGTGTCATTTTCTTCACATGTATTATAAAATAAGATTAATAATAATGGGACCTCCCATGGGATTGTTGAAAGCATTAAGTGAGATAATGTTTGCAATGCACTTAGAACACCACCTGGCCTATAGTGTCAGTAAATGCTAGCCGAGATATTACACTAGGTACTTATAGCTAATAAGTAGCAGAAGCATAAACTTGTAACTTTAGGCTCAGTGCACGCTGTGCAAAATAGGCATTCAAATCAATTTATAATTCATGATGGGGCTCACTTTTACTAACATAGTAACATAACAATTTGGATTAGTTGGCATTTTTTGTATTTCTAAGTACCAAGTAAGTTGGACACTTGGTTATGAGATATATATATATATATATATATATATATATATATATATATAGTGTTTGTACAGACATCAGCATGTGAATATAATGCATTTTTTTAATTTTTAATTTTAAAATAATTATAGACTCACAGGAATTTGCAAAAAGAGTACAGAGATTCTGTGTACTCTCCCTAGTTTCACCCAATCTTACTACTTTATGTAACTATTTTACAGTATCAAACCATGGAAATTAATAGTAGTACAATCTACAGACCTTATCATATTTCACCAGTTTTTACAGGTACAGTCACGTGCTGCATAATGATGTTTCAGTCAACAATGGACTGCAAATACTATGGTGGTCCCCTAACATTGGTTCCATATAGCCTAATGATGCATTTCTCAGAACGTATCCCCATTGTTAAGTGACTCATGACTGTTTCATTTGTGTGTGTGTGTGTATATGCACGTATGTGTATTTGTAGTCTTTGCAATTTTATCACGTGTATAAATTCACATACCCACTGCTATAGTGAAAGATACAGAACTGTTTAACACCACCAAGGAGCTCCCTTGTGCTTCCTTTCTCCCTTTGCTCCTTTGCTAATCCCAAGCAACCACTAATTTGTTCTTTATCTCTAATTTTGTCATTTCAAGAATGTTATATAAGTAGAATCATACAGTATGTAATGTTTTGAGATTGACTTTTTAAATTTAGCATAATACCCTTAAGATTCATACAAGTTGTTAGAAGTATCAGTAGTCATTGTTTTTAATTACTGAGTAGTATTCCATTGTAGAGATGTACCACAATTTGTTTAACCAATTACTCATTGAAGGACAGTGAGTTAGTTCCAACTCTTTGCCACAGCAAATAAAGCTGCTATGAACATTCGTGTACAGGTTTTTGTGCAGACGTAAGTTTTCATTTTTTGAGGGAATAAATGTCCAGGAATGTGGTTGCTGGATCGTATGATGAGCTTATGTTTGGATTTTTAAGAAACTGATGAACTGTATTGTATAGTGGTTGTACTATTTTACGTTCCTACCAGCAATGTATGAGAGATTATTTCCTCTGAATTCTTACCACCACTTCGTATTTTCACTATTTTGTATTTCAGCTTTTCTAATATGATGTAGTGATACCTCATGCAGTTTTAATTTGCATTTCCCTTGTGACTAATGATATTGAACATCCTTTCATATGTTATTTACCATTCATATATCCTCTTTGGTGAAATATCTGTTCATGTCTTTTGTTCATTTTCCAATTGAATTATTTGTTTTTTATTTTTGAGTTTTGAGAGTTCTTTATATATGCTAGATACAAATCCTTTGTTGGGTATGTGGTTTGCAAATAGTTTATCCTAGTCTGTAGCTTATCGTTTCATCCTCTTAACAAGGTCTTTAGGAGAACAGAAGTTTTAAGTTTTAATGAAGTCCAGTTTACCAGTCTTTTCTTTTATGGATCATGCTTTTGGTATCATTTCTAAGAACTCTTCAGCCTAGGTCTGAAAGGTTTTCTCTCTATTTTTTTTTTAATTTTACAGTTTTATGTCTTATATTTAAATCTATGATCAGTTCTGAGTTAATTTGTGTAAGGTCTGGTTCATTTTTTTTTAGGTATAAATATCCACTAGCTTCAGCACCATTTTTTGAAAAGACTGTCTATCCTTCCAATTTCTTTTGCTCCTTCATCAAAATCCAGGTGGCCGTCCTTGTGTGGATTTATATCTAGGTTCTCTATTCTGTTCTATTGATCTTTGTGTCTCTCTCTCCACCGATACCACAGTGTCTTGATTACTGTTAGCTATATAGTAAGTCTTAAAATTGGATAGTATGATCCTTTCCACTTTCTTTTTCAAAATTGTTTCAGCTATTCTACTTCCCTTGTTTTTTCATATAAATTTTAGAATAAGCTTATCTTTATCTGCTAAAAGTCATGCTGGGTTTTGATAGAAATTTCATTAAATCGGAGATCATTTAGGGGACAACTAACATCGCTACTTGGTGAATCTCAGATCCATAAACAGCGTTGTTTTGGGTTAAATTGAGTCTCTCTAAAATTTATATGCTGAAGTCCTAACCCGCAGAACCTCAATATGTGACCTTTCTGGAAATAGGGTCATTCCAAATGTAATCAGTTAAAATGAGGTCATACTGGAGTAGGGAGGGGCGCCTAATGCAATATGACTAGTGTCCTTATAAAAGGGAAATTTGGACACAGACACCACAGAGGGACAATGATGTGAAGAGGCACAGGGATAATGCTGTGTAAAGACTGGATTTATGCTGCTGCAAGCCAAGGAACTACCAGAAGCTAGGAGAGAGGCCAGGAACAGCTTCTTCCCCAACACCCTCAGAGGAAGCATGGCTCTGCTGACACCTTGATCTTGGACCGCTAACTTCCAGAAATGTGATACAATGAATTTCTGTTGTTTAAGCCACTCAGTTGGTGGTACTTCGTTACAGCAGCCCTAGCAAACTAATGCTAGTGTATATCTGTCCATTTATTTGTATCTTCCTATATCTTCCTTGATTTCTTTCATCAGCATTTTATAGTTTCCAGCATACAAGTCCTATATATGTTTTGTTGGATTTATACCCAAGTATTTCTTTCTTTTCTTTATTTTTTTTAGTGATTATAAATGTATTGTTTTAATTTAGTTTCTGCATGCTCATTATTTTTAGAAATACAATTTTTTTGTATGTTTCTCTTGTATCCTACAACCTTGCTGAACTCACTCACTAGTTCTAGGAGGAGTTTTTTGTAGATTCCTTGAGATTCAGTGTAGGCAGTAATGTCATCTGCAAATGAGGACAGTTTTCTTTTTCTAATCTCTACATTTTTTATTTCCTTTTGCTTTATTGTGCTGTCCAGTACTAGGTTGAATAAGAGTCGTCAGAGCAGGCATCCTTCCTTTGTTTCCAGTCTTAGAAGTAAAAATGCAGTGTTTCACCATTAAGTATGATGTTAATTGTAGGGTTTTTGTAGATGTACTTTATCAAGTTGAGGAAGTTACCCTCTATTTCTAGTTTGTGAAAAACTTTTAGAATCATAAAGGCTTTTTCTATATCATTTGGAATGATCATGTGATTTTTCTTTGTTAGCCTATTAGTTTGGTGGATTACATTGATTGGTTTTTGAGTATTAAGCCAACCTTGAATTTCTGGAACAAACCCTACTACGTTGTGGGGTATATAATGCTTTTAATATATTTTTGAATTTGATTTGCTACTATTAAGGATTTTTGCATTTATGTTTATGAGGGATATTGGTCTATAGTTTACTTCTTTTGTGCTATCTTTGTTTCGCTTTAATGTTAATTAATCTTTGCTTCATAGAATTAGTTGGGATTAGTTCTTTGCTATTTTCTGGAAGAGATTGTGTAGAATTGGTATTAGTTCTTCTTTAAATGTTGATTAGATTTTACCAATGAAACTATCTGGCCTGAACATTACTTTTTCAGGAGGTTTTAAACTACAAATTCAATTTCTTTAATAGTTATAGGACTATTCAGATTATCAGTTTCATCTTAGGGTGAGTTTTGGTAGTCTGTGGCTTTTGAGGAATTGGTCCACTTCATCTAAATTGTCTAGTTTATGGGTGTATAGGGTTGTCTGTAATATTCCCTTATTATCTTTTTAATGTCTGCATAGCCTCTAGTGACATCGTCTCTTTCATTCTTGATGTTGGTAATTTATGTTTCTCCCTTTTTTATCAGTATTGCTAGAAGCTTATCAATTTTATTGTTATTTTCAAAGAACCAGATCTTGATTTGAGTGATTTATTTCCCCTGTTACTTTTCTGTTTTCAGTTTCATTGATTTCTCCTCTTTTTTGTGAGGAAGATTAGCCCTGAGCTAACATCTGCTGCCAATTCTCCTCTTTTTGCTGAGGAGGACTGGCCCTGAGCTAACATCCGTGTGCATCTTCCTCTACTTTATATCTGGGATGCCTACCACAGCATGGCTTGCCAAGTGGTGCCATGTCTGCACCTGGGATCCAAACCGACGAACCCCAGGGCACCAAAGCGGAACGTGCGCTCTTAACCGCTGTGCCACCAGGCCGGCCTCTGATTTCTCCTCTTTATTGTTTTCTTCTGTTTGCTTGCTTTCCATTTATTTTGTTCTTTTTGGCTTTTATGAATAATGCTTCTCTGCTGTGAGCATTCATATACAAATTTTTGCTTTAACACCATTTTTAATTGTTTTGAGTGTATACCTGGGAGTGGAATTGCTGGGTCATATGGTAATTCTGTGTTTAACTTCTTGAGGAATTGCCAAACTGTTTTCTAGAGTGGTTGCCTTATTTTACATTCCCATCAGCAGTGTATGAAGGTTCTGATTTCTCCACATCTTTGTCAACACTTGTTATTTTCTGTTTTTTAGATTATAGCTATCCTGGCAGGTGTGACGTGGTATCTCATTGTGGTTTTGATTTGCATTTCCCTAATGATTAATGACATTGAACATCTCTTCAGGTGCTTATTGAACATTGCATAACTTCTTTGGAGAAATGTCTGTTCAAATTTTTTGCCCATTTTAATAATTGGGGTGGGGCAGGCCCAGTGGCATAGTGGTTAAGTTCACACACTTTGGTGGCCCAGCGTTTGTGGGTTCAGATCCTAGGCACCGACCTACACACCGCTTATCAAACCATGCTGTGGTAGCATCCCATATACAAAACAGAGGAAGATTGGCACAGATGTTAGCTTCAGGGACAATCTTAATCTTCCTCCCATATACAAAATAGAGGAAGATTGACAACAGATATTAGCTCAGGGCCAGTCTTCCTCACCAAGAAAAAAAAATAATTGGAGTGTTTGTCTTTTTTGTTGAGTTGTAAGAGCTCTTTGTTTATTCTGGATACTAGACCCTTATCAGATATATTATTTACAAATATTTTCTTCCATTCTGTGGGTTGTCTGTTCACTCTCATAATAGTATTCTGTAATGCACAAAAGCTTTTAATTTTGGTGAAGTCCAATTTATCTTTTTTTTCTTTTGTGCTTGTGCTTTTGGTGTCACGCTGTGAAACCATAGCCAAATCCAAGGTCATGGGAAATTACCCCTATGCTTTCTTCTACCTGTTTCATGGGTTTTGCTCTTATATTTAGGCCTTTGATCCATTTTGAGTTAATTTTTATATATGGTGTAAGGCAAGGGTCTAGTGTTATTCTTTTGCATGTGCATATCCAGTTGTCCCAGCACCATTTGTTGAAGAGGCTATTTTTCTCCCGTTGAATGGTCTTGGTTACTTTGTGAAAATCAGTTTACATATATGTGAGGGTTTATTCCTGCACTCCCAGTTCTATTCTAGTGGTCTACAGTCATATGCTGCATAACAGTGTTTTGGTCAATGAAAGATGGTGTATATGATGGCGGTCCCATAAGATTTAGGACCATATAGCCTAGATGGGTAGTAGGCTATACCATCCAGGTCTGTGTAAGTACACTCTGTGATGTTCACACAATGAGAAAATTGCCTAATGATGCGTGTCTCAAAATGTATCCCTGTCATTAAGCAACACATGTCTATGTCTAGCCTTCTGCCAGTACCAAACTGTTTTGATTACTATAGTTTTGTAATAAGTTTTGAAATTACAATATGTGAATACTCCAACCTTGTTCCTCTTTTTCAGGGTTGTTTTGGCTGTTCAGAGTCTCTTACAATTCTATATGAAGTTTAGGATCAGCTTTCCATTTTTGCAAAAAAAGACCACTGGGATTTTTGAAGGGATTACATTGAATCTATAGGTCACTTTAGGGAGTATTGCCATTTTAACATTGTCTTCCAATCTATGAATATTGGGTGTCTTTGCATTCATCAGGTTTTCTTCAATTTCTTTCAAAGCTATTTTGTAGTTTTCTCTCTTGCATCGTATTGGTTAAATTTATTCCAAAGTATTTATTCTTTTTGATGCTCTTGTAAATGAAATTGTTTTTTGCTTTCCTTCTGTTGGTCGTTTTTAAAAAGTTCATTTTTAATATCTTTATTCCTGGAATGTAGAAATGCAGTTGCTTTTTTTTTTTTGACCCCCATATTGAGTTTGTATTCAGTGACCCTAGTGAATTCATTTATTCTAACGGTTTATAGATTTTCTTTGTAACAATTATGTTTCGTCAGTCTGATTCACTTAGGAGACAGAACCATCAGTGATTTAAATAAGGGAAGTATAATATAAAGAATTAATAACTATTAAAGGAGAATAACTGTAAGATATAGAGAGAGCTCTGTAGGGTTCTCTAGGGCTGAGGGTCAGTCTTTGAAGGGGCCCCCAAACCCCAAAGTTCAGACCTTAATTATAGAAGATGTAGTTGCAGCTCCCTGGATAGCAGACAAGATCACTAGGTTGCCTGGGCCAGAGCTGGTCCACAGTTGTCAGGCAAGCAGGAAGCAGTCTTTCAAGGCGTAGGCAAGTGTTAGCCAATAGTTGGGTAAATAGGGGGAGTCAGGGCACTGTCACAGGAGGCCTTGAGCATGCAGTGTCTGTACTGGAAAGCTGCAAGAAGGTGGTCACCAGGGTGGGCTGGGGCTGGAAGTTGCTGAGGGACCATCCTGGGCATGTGGCTGGGACAGAGCACCATAGATTTCCTCACATTTACACTGCTGACTGACTGTGCAGAAGCTCCAGGCAACAAGAGAAGCCTACTTCATCCTGCGGTATTCCTCCAACACTCTCTATTAAGAAAGTTTAAAATCATGCTCACTGTAAAGGAGAAATGGTGAAAGGGATCCCATCCTTTATCACAGAGCATGTATTAAAGGGTGAATTTGGAACTGAGAGATAAAAATTTGGTAACCAGAACACGTGTCTTCTGTAAATAATGATAGTTTATTTCTTTCTTTCCAATCTGTATGCCTTTTCTTTCTCTTTTTTTTTTTTTGAGGAAGATTAGCCATGAGCCAATATCTGCCACCAATTCTCCTCTTTTTGCTGAGGAAGATTGGCCCTGAGCTAACATCTATGCCCATCTTCCTCTATTTTTTATATGTAGGATGCCTGCCACAGCATGGCTTGATAAGTGATGTGTAGGTCTGTGCCCAGTATCCAAACTGGCAAACCCCGGGCCACCTAAGCGGAGTGTGCGAACTTACACTATGCCAGCAGGCTGGCCCCACACATTTTATTTCTTATATTTCTTTCTTTCTAATCCTTTTACATTTTATTCCTTCTTCTTATTGCCCTGGTGAGGACTTTCAATATGGTCTTTAATAGGGTGGTGATAACAGGTATTTTTGCCTCACTTTTGATCTCGGGGGAAGCTTCCAATAGTTTACTACCAAGTATGAGGTTTCTGTGGTTTGATGTATATACTTTCTGTAAGATTGAGGACATTTCCTTCTTAGTCTGCTACAAGTTTTTGTAATAAATGGGTGTTGCATTTCATCAAATGGTTTAATGCATTTATTGAATGGATTGTGTGATTTTTCCCCGTTTTCTGTTAATGCCACTAATTACATTAACTGATTTTTCAAATGTTAATCACCATTGTATCCCTGGGAAAAAACTTCCTTTGGTGTGGTATATTCTTTTTATGTATTTCTGGATTAATTCACTAATACTGAGATATGATTTTTACATCTATGATCATGAGGTACAATTTCCCTTTCTTATATAGTCCTTGTTAGGTTTTGTTATAAAAATTATGCTACTTTTATAAGATGAGTAGGAAAAGTTTCCTTTTTTCCCTCTTTTAGGAAGAGTTTGTTTATGATTGCTAGAGCTTCTTCCTTAAATGTTTGATAAAGTTTTTCTAGTGAAACCATCTTAGCTTGGAGTTTTCTTTTTGGGACAGTTTCTAATAATGAATTAAATTTCTTTATAGATAGAAGACTAGGTTTTCTATTTCTTCTGTTATAACTTTTGGTAAATTGTGATTTTTTTCCCCCAAGGTATTTGTTCGTTTCATCCTAACATGTCAAATTTGTTATTTATGGTATTCCTCATTATTTTTCTAGTTCTCTCTTCATTCCTGATATTGGTAATTTATAGGGATTTTTCTCTTTTATTTTACTTATTATTTCCTTTTTTCTACTTTTTCCAAGTTTGATTGGCCACTCTTTTCCTAGCTTCTTGAGATGGGGTGTAGAACACTGATTTTTTTTTTTCAAGTTTTCTCATTTTCTGATACAGGCATATCAGGTGAGAAATTTCCTCTGAGTACAGTTTTTGCTGACATTTTATTGTCTTTACTAAATTTCTATATATATACATTATATTTATATTATAAATATATATAATTATATGTACAATTTAAATTTCAGTTATGATTTCCTTTGTTGACTGTGGGTTATTTTAGAAATTTGTTGTCTAATTTCTAAATTTCCAAACAGTTGGGTATTTTCTGGAATTCTTTTTGTAATTCATATTTACCTTAATTCCGTTTTAGTTATAGAACATTCTCTGAATGATATTAGTACTTTGAAGTTTGTTGTAGATTGCTTTAGGACCCAGAACATGGCCAGTTTTGGTAAAGATTCCATGTGTCTATTAAATAGGTTCCAGTCATTTTTGGGTGCCATGATTATAAATAGGTCATTTAGGTCAAATTTGTAATTGTCTTTAGATTTTCTATATTTTTATAGAATTTTTGTCTCTCTCTCATATATTGAGAGAAGTGTATCAATCTCTCTCTCTGATTGTGTATTTCTCCTTCTCTTTCTATTTTTGATTACAATAATTTGAAGCTATGTTAACTAGTGCATATATGTTTAGATTTGCTTTTTAGTCTTAATGAATTGATTCTTTTATTTTGTCTGGATGAATTAGATTTGCTTTTTAGTCTTAATGAATTGATTCTTTTATTTTGTCTGGATGAAATGACCTTCTTTATCTCTGGGAACACTGCTTGTCATAAAGTCTACTCTTTCTTTTGGTTAGTTCTTCCATTGTTTATTGTTTGCCTTTTTATTTTTCACCTATCTGTGTCATTATATTGAAAATGTGTCTTTGTGAACAGCATAGCGTTTTTTTCTGTTTTTGTTTTTACCTAGTTCAACAATCTTAGTCTTTTACTTAAAGTTTTTAGTCCATTTATATATAATGCACTTAGTGATGTGCTTGGGTTAATATCTACTATCTTATTATTTGATTTCAATTTGTCCAAACTGTTTTGCATTCTTTTGTCTCTCTTATCTTGCCGTCTTTTGTATTTTATTTCTCTTTATTACCTTGTTAGTTGTGATTCTTTTATTGTTTACCCTAGAAGTTATGATATATACCTTTGACTTATAATTTCTAATAAAAATAATTACTTTAGCCACTCTGCCATTAGTAGTCCTCTGACCCCCCATCTTTTCCATTTTATTATTACACCTGTTAATTTCTGTGTATTTTGTATGTATTTTAAGACATTAGTTTTTGTTGGTACAGAGAGTATTCATATATATTTTCTCACATATTCATTCACCCCTTTTGTTGCTCTAAATTCCTTTTGAATTCTCATCTTCAGTCATTTGTCCAAAGAACTCTTGAGCTTTCCTTTTAGTGCAGGTTTGTGGTGACTAATGTTCTCAGTATTTGTTTGTCTGAAAATATCTTTACTTTGCCTTCATTTATAAAAAATATTTTTATAGGCTACAGAATTATCGGTGGGCAGTTATTTTCTTGCAGCTCTTTAAATAAGTCATTCCATTGTTTTCTGGTATTCCAAAGTCAGCTCTGAGTGGTGGTGTTGCTCCATTGAAGGGTAAGGTATCCTTTTTCCCACTGGCTGCCTTTTGATATTTTTCTTTGGCTTTCAACAAAAAGTAAATAAGATGTGTCTAAGTGTGGTTTTCTTGTATTTATCTTTTTTGGGATTTGCAGGACTTTTTGAATCCGTGAATTGTTGTCTTCTATCTATTTTGGAAAATCCTCAGCCATCAACTTTTTATATAATCCCTCTGCCCATTCTCTGTCTCCTCTCCTTTTGAGATTTCAATTATGTATATCATAGACTTTTTCATGTGTTTACATGTCTCTCATACTCTTTTCTGTATTTTTCAGTATCTTTGGTCTATGTGCTTCTGTTCGGATATTTACTATTGCCTTGTTTTCCGCTTTGCCAGTTCTGTCTTCTGATATATCTAATGAGTTCTTAATTTCAATGATTATATATTTCAATTATAGAATTTCCATTTGATTCCTTTCATAATAGATTCCAGTTTTCTGTTGAAATTCTTATCTTTTATTTTCTTGAACATATTCATCATAGTTATATACTGTCTTGTCTGTTAAGTCCAATAACTGGATTACCAAAACATGGTAATTTTTTTCTTGGTTTTTCAGTCATATGGTCCTGTCTCTTAAAATGCCCAGTAATTTTTTAATGTGTACTTAGACATTAGAGAATATTGGTGAGATTCCAGATGATGTTATATTATTCCAGAGTAGATTCACCCTTTCTTCTGCTTAGCAGATAAATGGGGACAGGTCACCTTAACTCAGCCAGAGATTAAGCTGAGTTGAGGCTGGGTTGCAGTTTTGGTGGGTCTCTGCCTCCCTCTGATTTGCCCCTGCTAATGTCTACACTAGAGTGTAGACATTCAGGGGCTTCCACTTGAGAGTCTGGTATGTTCAATTCCCCAGGCAGGACTTGGACTCTAATTTGTGTTTCCTCAGCCTGATAAAATTCCCAGAATCTACACTCTGCTTTTCAGAGGCTGTCTGCTTAGCTTCATAGCCTCCTTCTCTGTGCAGCTTCGGAGTGTTCAAATATCTCGAAGGGAAAACTAGCTCTGTGTCAGGCTCAATTGTTGGCACTTCCCCTTCTCACCTAGATCTTCGAATTTTGTCTGTAGCATCACAAGCCCACTAAAGCTCTGATGATTTCTCAGTTCTCTAGCACCAGCCTAGGCAAAGCTTGATTCTCAGCCTCTTGCTTTATGCCCAGATTCAGCAAATGCCTCCTTGGAAAAGTGGTTGTGCTTATCAGTCCACCTCTCCGTGCTTCCCTGTTTCTGGATTCTTAGCCCCTCTAGTTCTTTTCCTTTTATAGTTCTCTAGTAGCTTTAAATAGATATGTTTAAACTTTTTTGCTTTATTTTCAAGTTCTTGACAGAAACATTGGTTTAACACAAACTACTCTTCCGTATTTGGAAGTGATAGTTACATATAGTTTATCATCACATATAGTTTATTGTTTTATATATTTGTCGTATATCGATAATGACATCCGTTATACCGTTAACTTCTTTGACATCAGTTTCTTTAAGTGACTCTTCATTTTCTAACTGCCTTGTGTATAGGAGGCCTCTGGAAAATATTATATATCAATGTTGAAATAAATTGATTCTTCCTCAATAGAAAGGCCTGGTGGTGAGAATATCTGTTATCAGTTCAAAATCAGCAGTGACTCTGAAACTATTATATAAACAAGTAGAAAAAGTATTTGGTAGTCAAAAGCCCAGATGCACAGTTCTTGGGATATTTGATGTATTCCTGTGGTTATAATGATGATTTTAGTATGGTTTTATGTTTGAAGCCACTATTTTTTCTTTTTGTTTCCTTAATATCATCTTACAGTGATAGCTCTGTTTACATCATGTGATTTTAAAGTTGAAAGAGCTCTGTTTTATAGTTTATTTTTAATGTAAAAAGAACAAGAAAATATGAGACAAAGACAGATCTCTTCTCTACCTCCCACCTTCAAAATAACTATTTCTATGTATAACTACTTCTCTTCTCCCTACCCTTTTCATTTCACTTGTCCTCTCTCTCCTATTGGCACATTAATTGAAGAAAATGTAGAAACTGAAATAGATAAAAAGAAGACTGTGAAACTCTCTTGTAATCCTATCACCAAGCAGTAATCACTCCTTTGAGCATTTGGCATATATCGTTTTATGTTTTTTCCTATGTACAATGGATCATATTGTTATTAGTTGTTCTCAGCCCTGCCTCTTCATTAATATCACTTGTAACAATTAAAATATACATATATCGGGGCCGGCCCTGTGGCCGACTGGTTAAGTTCACGTGCTCCACTGCGGCAGCCCAGGGTTTCGCTGGTTTGGATCCCAAGCGCAGACATGGCACCGCTCATCAGGCCATGCTGACGCAGCGTCCCACATGCCACAACTGGAGGCATTCACAACTAGAATATACAACTGTATATTGGGGGGATTGGGGGAGATAAAGCAGAAAAACAGTAAATAAATAAAATAAAATATACATATAGATTCTGGGATATGCCTCAGAGTTAACCAAATCAGAATCTCCAGAGATAAGAGTTTTGTTAAAAAATAAAACACAAAAACTTCCCTTCAGAAATTTTCAATAACCGTCAGGAATTTCTTTTAAGTGGAAAAAAAAGAGTATTGCAATGTTAGATATAAAAAGCTTTAATTTGTATACAACTCTTTCTCTAATGATTCAATTTTAACTTTTTCCTAGCCATTCCACCCTATGGTGAATCTGGATTGTTCTCGGGATTTCCGGCCATTTCTTTGTGCACTCTATGCTCCTATTTGTATGGAATATGGACGTGTCACACTTCCTTGTCGTAGGCTGTGTCAGCGGGCTTACAGCGAGTGTTCGAAGCTCATGGAGATGTTTGGTGTTCCTTGGCCTGAAGATATGGAATGCAGTAGGTGCGAAAATCATAGATTTTCATGGATCATTACTTATGTTGCAGTATATTTAAAATTACTTGTCTTCTAGTTCATTCATTTTTTAAAACTTTTTTGAAGTATATATATATTAGTCTTAATTTTGAACAGTAGTTTCAAGGCCTCAGAATTATTCATTTCTTTAGGAATTTGGAGGCCCTAAATGGAAAAGGTAGAAAAAAAACCCCATTTCTAAAAAGAATTAAGTTAAGAAAAACATAATCAAGACATTCACTTGATTTTTCTCTCTTAAAATTTTTTTTGTGGTTATAAAAGTAATGCCATTTATGGAAAATTAGAAAATACAGTGAAGAAAATAATCGTTCATTGCTTTATCATTATACATTTTTAAATGATTTTTAATGGGAATTAAATATCTTTATGATTTAAATGTGTTAATGACTAAAGTAGTTGTGTCAGTTCTGTTTTCCTGTCGTGTGTTAACATACCAGACCCCACAAAATGTCAGATGCTTTTCAAATAGATAGGTTGTAAGCATTTCCTCAAAGTTTAAGGGTTTTTACTAGACAGTCTTAGAAATTTGTATGGGAGAATGTTATTATTACTAAAAATGTTTGCAGTATTAATACTGTATTTCTTATATACAAATGTACCTTTTTTGTATTAAGGATAAAGAATAATTATATGACTACATATGTACCTATTATTATCTAGCTCTGTCCAATCTTAATATTTTGTAATATTTGCCTCAGTTTTTTTTTAGGAGGTAAAACAATACAGATAGAGTTCAAGGTTCTTTCCATGGTACCCATCTTGATTTCATTCCCTTCTTTCCTCCCCAGAGATGAGGTAATCATTATGTTGAATTTGTTGTTAATCATTCCTATGTTTGTTTTTATACTCTTACTACATATATACATATCCCATAGACAACATTAAATTTTTTTTACAAATATCTATGTTTGTATATGTAGGTCTGGTTCATTCCTTTTAATTGCTGTATAATAGCCAGTTTATTAATATTGTATAGTTATTTAGCCATCCCCTACTGATGGTCATTACGTTATTTCCATGTTTTTGCTATTATAAGCAGTGCTGCACTGAACATTGTTTTCTCCTTCATGTTTAAAATTAATTTTGTTTATAATCTGACAATAGCCCTTGGAGGGAAGTAAAAAGAAGGTGTTACTCTCATCTGATGGATGGAAAAACTTAAGAAATAAAACATACATTAGTTTCTTGTGGTCAGTTCACTGACATTTTACTTTCTAATATTTGTCTACTCTATTTCCCACCTATTTAACCTATTCTGTTATCTAGCCCCATGTAATCATTCATCCACTCTCTCCCCAAACACCTGATAGTGTTTATAGTCTCTCTTTTAGAAATCTGTAAATTTCTTGGTGTTTATAATAACATTTATGAATTGCCTAGGTAGGAACCTTATTTTTTGTTTCTTGTATCTAACTCCCATTGTTTAGTGGTGTTTTTATTTTAATAGTTTATATACAAGTATAGAAGTATCATTATGATCTTTATTTCTTTATTTCTTTTGATAGGATTAAATCTGTTTTGTGTCCTCATTCTTGCCTGTGATTGCCTAACTCTGAAATCTTAAATTCTGGCAAACTGATCTTTCATAACAAACTGTTATTCTTCAGCATCTCTCATATCTTTGTTCCTACTGTACCTGTTCTTCAATTTCATGGATACCCCAAACTTTGGGGTTTTTTTCCCCCCTCCTAATATCCACCTTCCTGATCTCTTTTATTTCCTTGCTTAGCTTAAGCTCTGAAGTCTCTCACTGAAATAACACTTTTGCTAGCAATCTCAACTCGTTCCTTTTACTGTACTTGTTCAGATCTCCAACTGGATTGATTTAGCCAATTTCTTACAAATTAATTATTTGTCTATTTAATGATTCAAACCATAGCAATTCTATTTACTGTTTGTCTTTGGTCAGTTTCCAATATGGTCAACAGGAAAATTCCCCTCAGCACCTATGCCAGATCTCTATCGCTCACTTCAAACCCATATTTCACCTTTATACTATATTTGGTCCTTATTCTCCTCACCTTAGCCCGTCCTCCTTTACTGAAAATCAGTTAGGCCATATTGTGGTCTGCTACATCTCAGACTAATCCTTCTCAGTTTCTTGTCTTGAATCTTCTTCCTTTTTCTCCCCCTTGAATACTGGTGATTCCCAGAGTTCTATTCCTGTTCTCTTTGATTCTACATGCTTTCCCTGGATAATCTCATCTTACTGATTTTAACTCTTATTCGTATACTTATGACTCCTAAATCTAATGCTGTAGCCTTGACATCTTCCTGCTAAGTTCCAGATCTGCATAGGCAGCAGCCATTGGAAACCCTAGCCTGAGTTTGTCTTGGATACCTCAGTTTCAGCATGTCTAAAGTTGGTTTTATTCCTTGCTCATTTCTTTATTGCCTGAAAGTTATCTTCTTCCTTCATTGACCTTAGCTCCCACATCCAGTCAGTTATAAATCCTTTTGCTTCATCTAACTAATTTCATCTCTGTCTCATTCTCACTGCCTTATCTGGTTTTACTTCTGACTGAAGTGGCGTCTCTGCCCCTATTTTCGTCCAGCTCAAGTCTGTCTTGCACACTGCTCCTAGTCATCTTTCTAATTACTTGGGTTAGGGCTATATGAATATATATATCCAACAATTATTAATTCAACAAATATTAATTGGATGTGTTCTATATGCTAGGCACTCTTCTATGTGCTGAAGATGAGCAATGAACAAAACATAGTCTCTGTTTTTATGGAGCTAAAATTCTAGTGGTAGTGGTAGTGGTGAGAGATAAATAGATAATGTCAGATAGTAATGAATGCTAATAAGAAAGAGTAGGGTTAGGTGATGGTAATACAGTATGGAGAAGCAGAAGGACTCTTTCTTATGGAGACATCAGGGAAGGATGTCTTTGATAAGGAGGCATTGGAACAGGGACCTGAGTGAAATGAGAGAACAAATAATACAGATAGCTAGGGAATAAAAATCCAGGCAGAGGAAGCAGAGCAGCAAGTACAAAGGCTGTGAAATGGAAGCATGCTTGGTATATTCAAAGAACAGCAAGGAGACCAAAGAGGCCGGAGCAGGTGAGGGAGGGAGAACAGAAGGAAATAAAGTCAGAAAAGTACTGGGAATAGGGTCTTTGTAGCTCTGGAATGGGGTTTGGATTTGACTCCGAGTGAGAAGGGAAGGCATTAAAGAATTTTGAGCAGAAGAGACATGATCATGAGCACAGGAGTAGCGTGTCTTTAAAGGACCACCCTGGCTGCTGTGTGAAAATGGAGATCACTTGGCAGTCTCTCCAAAAGTCCAGGCAAGAGGTATTGATGGCTCAAACTGGGCAGCAGCAGTGGAGGAAATGAGAAGCAGTCAGATTCTGGATATATCACAAAGTAGAATGACAGGATTTGCTGGTGGATTGTGAGGTGTATATTAGAGAGAAAGGGCGTCAAGGACGACTCCAAGGGTTTTGGCCCGAACAACTAGAAAAATGGAATTATCACTTGTGGAGATGGAGAAACCTGAGGAGTGGAAATCAAAAGTTTGGTTTTTGGAAGGGTTAAAGAGTGAGGGATGTGTGTATTTTGAAGTGGCAGTTGGAAGTAAAAATGTATGTTACTTTGCATGGTTTTAAATTTTATATCAATGGTTATATATACATGCATGCATGCACACACAGACATACATACACATATTTCTGCAGTGTGCTTACCTCTCCAACCTCATCTCCTGTCACAAGTGATGTGAACTTCATGCCCCAACAATACTAAACTCATCCTGTTCAAACCTCTATGCCTTTGCTTGCATTTCCTGCTAGAATACTGATCGACCTACTGCCATTACTGGCAAATGCTGATTCAAAATCTTGTGCCTGTGAAGTCTTTCATAACCTCTTCCTCTAAAATAATTAATCCTTCTCTATATCATTTTTATACTATATATAGATTTTGATTGCTTCATGTATCACACTGCTTTATTTTGTATTGTGTTTACAAGTTTGTAACTCCTTTTAGACTCAAGGATAGAGATCCTGATTTGTCTTTTTATTTTAAACCCCTGACATACTGCAGGATTCCAATAAATGCCTGAATACAATAAGTTTCTGTCATTTGGCTTTATAATTCTAAGCCCTGTGAAGAAAATGGTTTGTATTAGAAAATAAAAGATTAATCAGCTACAGCATAAAGTTATGCATGTATTTGGCAAACTTGATATGAATGACAGTTTCTTGGAGACTATGTGGTACGTATACACTAGTAAACATCTAGTTAGTGGGAGTCTGAAGGCTTAGAAACTGATACTGGCAAGAAAATTAAAGACGCAGGAAATTCACGAGAATGGTATCCTTAGTTGTGTAAGAATGTCTGCAACACAACCCTGTTTTCTTTGTCCTGAGGCTGTGTATGACACTTTCTCGAGTCTGTGGATCCTGTCCTTTTGGAAAATTGTGAAAATGCGGCTTTCTTGTGCCTTAACACAGGCTTACTGAAATGTGATTGGTCGTGGTGGGACCCAAGAATTTGCATTTTAAAACAACCTTAACTTTTTCTCATGCATAGCAAAGTTTGAGAAAAACTGAATTTAGAGAACTCAGTGGACTGGAGAGAAATTAAGGATGGTAGGAAAGAACCAGTCGACATTAGGGACCTTAGAATGCCCTTAATCAATATGAGAAGCAGAGAGTGAATGTAAAATGGGAAGAAAAGATCTAAAAACTAAGCCACTTGTAAGGATTTCTAGTGCTAATCTAACTCAAAACACCTTGGGCCATGCCATTAAGGAAGACTTTTAACTGTTATGTTTAAGTAAGTTCTATTTGAATCTAGGGTAAATTGAGGACTACTGTAGTTAAAGCTTAGAAAAAAAGTAACTTTTAGCTACTATTCTGTTGGAGTATATTAATTTATTATATAGAATATATATTTGCATTTTGAAATCTTACTCTAAACTGTGTCCTGAATGGTTTATTTGTACACTATTTATTGAAGGTTATGCTTAACTATTTTAATAAAGGTACTGTTTTTGAAGCCAAAACAAAATTAAGTATAAAACCATATCAGGGGGCCGGCCCCATGGCCGAGGGGTTGGGTTTGCGTGCTCTGCTTCGGTGGCCCAGAGTTTCACCGGTTCTGATCCTGGGCACGGATGTGGCACTGCTCATCAGGCTATGCTGAGGCAGCATCCCACGTGCCACAACTAGAAGGACCTACAACTAGAATATACAACTGTGTACTGGGGGCTTTGGGGAGAAGAAGGAAAAGTAAAAAAAATAAAACGTCAATTTTTTTGTCAATTATGGAAAATGTAGTAGTATGGCCCACACAGAAGATATTACCATTTACTTTATTCCTGTTTATTGTAATGTGCCCCAAGGACAAAAGAATAAATAAAGTCACAGGTGCTAAATTTGGAAATCCAAATTGTTAGGTGGCAGATTTCCCAATAAGTAAAAATGGTTCTCATCTTGTATTTTATAGGTTCCCAGATTGTGATGAGCCGTATCCTCGACTTGTGGATCTGAATTTAGCTGGAGAGCCTACTGAAGGAGCCCCAGTGGCAGTGCAGAGGGACTATGGTTTTTGGTGTCCCCGAGAGTTGAAAATTGATCCTGATCTTGGTTATTCTTTTTTGCACGTGCGTGATTGTTCACCTCCTTGTCCAAATATGTACTTTAGGAGAGAAGAACTTTCATTTGCTCGATATTTCATAGGATTGATTTCAATCATTTGCCTCTCTGCCACGTTGTTTACTTTTTTAACTTTTTTGATTGATGTCACAAGATTCCGTTATCCTGAAAGACCTATTATATTTTATGCAGTCTGCTACATGATGGTATCACTAATTTTCTTTATTGGGTTTTTGCTTGAGGACCGAGTAGCCTGCAATGCATCTAGCCCTGCACAGTATAAGGCTTCCACAGTGACACAAGGATCTCATAATAAAGCCTGTACCATGCTTTTTATGGTACTCTATTTTTTTACTATGGCTGGCAGTGTTTGGTGGGTAATTCTTACCATTACATGGTTTTTGGCAGCTGTGCCAAAGTGGGGTAGTGAAGCTATTGAGAAGAAAGCTTTGCTGTTTCACGCCAGTGCATGGGGCATCCCCGGAACTCTAACTATCATCCTTTTAGCGATGAATAAAATTGAAGGTGACAATATCAGTGGCGTGTGTTTTGTTGGCCTCTACGATGTTGATGCATTGAGATACTTTGTTCTTGCACCCCTCTGCCTGTATGTGGTAGTTGGGATTTCACTTCTCTTAGCCGGCATTATATCCCTAAACAGAGTTCGAATTGAGATTCCATTAGAAAAGGAGAATCAAGATAAATTGGTGAAGTTTATGATCCGGATTGGTGTTTTCAGCATTCTTTATCTCGTACCACTCTTGGTTGTAATTGGATGCTACTTTTATGAGCAAGCTTACCGTGGCATCTGGGAAACAACGTGGATACAAGAACGCTGCAGAGAATATCACATTCCATGTCCATATCAGGTAAGGGAACCCTTGTTCTAAATTTCAGAACGTGTAATACTGAAAAGAAGGCATATTATTGTAAAGAGCTAATCTTAGCTGGGGGTTTTTTAAAACTCTTTGTGAACCTTCAACTTGTACATTAAAATTTTAAAGTGAAGATAATGAACAAATATATTGTAATAAGAATGTTGTACACATGTTTCTATAAACGTCTTCCTTTTAAAAGATGACTTTTACAAGTATAGGCTATGGGCTTTTAAGCAATTTACTTCTGTTATCACAAAACAGTTGCTTATTGATTCTTTAGAAGTCTGCCCGTTTCAGGGGAAGAAGTAGTTGACCAACTCTGATAAAAAGGCACTGTCTTTCTGTGGAAATGTTACTGTTGTTCAGAATAGGTATTAATTGTTTTAACAGTTTTATAAAGAGAATAGAAAGCAGTTGTACAAACTAGTACATCTCTTAATTGGTCTTGGTTTTCTTTTTTGCATACTGAATGTTTTGTGATTTATCTTTGTGTTTAAAGAGATCAGATAATCGTAATCATAGTCGTAGAATCATAGAATTTTAGGTCTAGAAAGAACTTTAGAGATTCTTTATTCAGGTTCCCTCTGTAATTTAGACTTCTTAAATATCCATCTCGAATGTTAAGTGGCTTGGTCACACTCAGCTGGGATATCGTCCTAGGAGAGGAGTGGAACAAGGAAAGTATTTCAGAAGAGCTAATGCGAAGTATCTCATCTTAAAACCTTCCCTAGAACCTATGCCCCTAGCTGTTACCCTCTCTTCTTCCTTTTTTTTTTTTTTTTTTTAAGATTTTATTTTTCCTTTTTCTCCCCAAAGCCCCCGGTACATAGTTATGTATTTTTAGTTGTGGGTCCCTCCAGTTGTGGCATGTGGGACACTGCCTCAGCATGGCCTGATGAGCGGTGCCATGTCCACGCCCAGGATTCGAACTGGTGAAAGCCTGGGCCGCTGAAGTGGAGCACACGAACTTAACCACTCGGCCATGGGTCTGGCCCCTCTTCTTCCTTTTAAGACAAGTTTTCATGAAGGAGTTGTCTCCACTTGGTGTCTCCTGTTCATCATGTTCTTGAAGTGCACCAGCCGCCCTTTCATCTCCCCCAACCCTTATGTTTTGCTACTATCTTTTAAATGCCTTTATTAAAGTAGTTATGTGTTATAACTTGTTTACTTAGTCTCTTTCCCCTATTAGACAATGAACTCTTTGAAAGCAAGAACTTTTTTTCATATTTTTTGAGTGCATATTCTGTAGGTTAGTAGATAATAACATTGAGAATGTGGGTGTATGGATTGAGAAGAAGAAACACTGAGAAAAGGTAACAGTGGTGCTAGGGACAAGGAGTGTATGATTAGCACATAGTCAGTGCTCATAAATATTTGATGACTGAGAATACCAATTCTCCTACTTTTATTTTGTGTAAATAGTCCTATACAAAGTTACATTTTTATTATTGTATAAATATTAGCTACTGGCTTTTAGAAAATAAATCAACTCATAGTAAAAATACCAGAAAAATGAATAATTGAAATTCTATTAAATTTCTTGACAGAATTACTTATTAAAAAGTTATAATATGAGTTTTCAGACTTGAAGCTAAGTGCTAATCAAATTGTGCCTCTAATGAGAGATAGAATGAATTATATGCTCCCCCATATAAGTTATCTAAGATTCCAAATATATATTATCTTAGGGCTGTTGAAGAAATAGTGTTTGACTATGAAATAATGACCTAAATAATATGAAACCCCAAACATATAAGTTACTAAATTAAAGTAGTTGGGATGCTGCTATTTTCACAACATTCCTAGAATTCCTTTAGCATCTTTAGAGCCAGTTAGAGCTATACAGAAATATATATGTGTGTGTGTGTGCATTTCTTTATAGTCATAGATTAAAAGTGTTTTTTATTTCCAACGTACAGAAATAATGTTGGGTTTCCAACATACCAAAAAGAATAGAGAATGATATAATAACAATAACACAGCTACAAAACTCTAGACTCTGGAGCAGGAATCCTGGCTTCGTATCTTACGTCATTATTTACTAGCTTTATAACCTTAAACCAACTTCACCTCTCTCTACTTCAGTTCTTCATCTGTAAAATGAGTAGTAGAATCCAATAGTACTAAAATAGTAGTAGTATTAGATATAAATAGCAATAGAATCTACCTCCTAGGCTTGCTTTTAGGAGTACACATGCAAAACACTTAGAACAGTGCCTACTGTGTAATAAGTGCTCAAATATTAGCTCTGTTATTCATCTTCTTCTTTATTGTTGCTGCTGCTGTTACTGTTATTTACACACACACATACACACACACACACACAAATACATATATGCATATAAATATATGTCTGTTTTTTAAACCATCCAACACCTAACTTTAGCAAATGCCATATTTGCTTCAGACTTTTAAAAGAAATCATATTACAGATTTGGCTGAAGCTCCCTGCATGTCCTTCCCCAGTCCTGTTCCTCTTAATCCCTACCCAGGAGGTAACCATCATCCTGAATTTGGAGTGTATCATTCCCATTAAATTCTATACAATTACCAATATGTATGTAGCTATGAAAAAATTTCATTTTACATAGTATGTAAATGATACACTATATGTCTGTTCTGTACCTTGATTTTTTAACAACTTTTAGTTTTTGAGATATATTTATGTTAATACTGTAGCTCTAGTTCATTTTTTAAAATCTTTCCTTTAAAGGAAGTTTACATTATAAAATATTTTAAATATGTGAAGTATAGAAAATAGTGTAACAGACATCCATGTACTCACAACCCAACTATCTTGAAATCTTAATATTATGTCATGACTGGCCAGCTGGCTGGCTGGCTCTCTGTCATTAAGGACGCAGTTGATAACCCCACTCAGTTCTCTCTATATTCCTGTTCCCTTTCCTTCTCCTTCCCCAGAGGTAACCCTTCTCATAAATATGATAATGTTGTATTTATCATTCTTCCAAATATTTTTATACTGTGGCTGAATATTTATGTATCTATGAAACTTGCTGTTTTGCAAGTTTTAAAAATCTATATATGACATCATTTTGTAGCTTGCTTTTTCACTCAATTTTATGTTTTTGACAATATGCATGTTGATATGTGTACCACTAATTTGTTAATTTTAACTGCTGTAGTCTCATGTATAAATATACTGTAATTTATTCACTCATTATCCTGTTGATGGACATATAGTTGTTTCCAATTTTTTTGCTACTGTAAACCATTTTGTAGTGAACATTCTTGTAATACCTGTCTTCCTTGAATGTGACCAGGAATTACCATAGGTATATATTAAAAAGTGAAATTGTTGTATTATAAGATATAGACATCCTCAACTCAAGTTGTTATTTTAATTTATACTCACAGTAGAGTATGAGTTTCCCATCTGTTCCCATCTTGGGGTTCTCAGGCTTTTAGATTTTTTTTTAACTTTTTATTGAGATTATGATAGTTTACAACATTGTGAAATTTCAGTTGTACATTATTGTTTGTCAGTCGTGTTGTAGGTGTACCACTTCACCCTTCATGCCCATCCCCCACCCCTTCTTTCCCCTGGTAACCATTAATCTGTTCTCTTTGTGTACATGTTTAATTTCCACCTATGAGTGGAGTCACACAGAGTTTGTCTTTCCCTATCTGGCTTATTTCACTTAACATAGTACCTTCAGGGTCCATCCATGTTGTTGTGAATGGGACGATTTTATCCTTTTAATGGCTGAGTAGTATTCCATGGTGTATGTATATGTATATATATACCTTCTTTATCCAATCCATATCTTCTTTATCCAGTCATCAGTTGGTGGGCACTTAGGTTGCTTCCACGTCTTGGCTATTGTGAATAATGCTGCAGTGAACATAGGGGTGCATGGGACTTTTTGAATTTCTGATTTCAAGTTCTTTGGATAGATACCCAGTAGTGGGATGGCTGGGTCATATGGTATTTCTATTTTTAATTTTTTGAGAAATCTCCATACTGTTTTCCATAGTGACTGCACCAGTTTGCATTCCCACCAGCAGTGTATGAGGGTTCCTTTTTCTCCACAACCTCTCCAACATTTGTTTTGGTTATTTTTGCCATTCTAATAGGTGTAAGGTGATATCTTAGTGTAGTTTTGATTTGCGTTTCCCTGATGATCAGTGATGATGAGCATCTTTTCATGTGCCTATTGGCCATCCATATGTCTTCTTTGGAGAAATGTCTGTTCATGTCCCCTGCCCATTTTTTGATCGGGTTGTTTGATTTTTTGTTGTTGAGTTGTGTGAGTTCTTTTTATAGTATGGAGATTAACTCTTTGTTAGATATATGATTTACAAATATTTTTTCCCAATTGGTGGGTTGTTTTTTTGTTTCAATCCTGTTTTCCCTTGTCAGGCTTTTAGATTTTTGCCAACCTTTGCAACAATATCTCTATAATTACTATAGTAATAGAATAATAAAATTACTTTTATTTCCCTTAGTATTCATAAGGTTGAACATGTTTTCATATGTTTCTTGGCCATTTGGGGTTTCTGTTTCTGTGATTTGACTATTTGTTACCTTCGTCTCTTGCTCTCTTAGGTTATTTGCCTGTTGTTATTGTTATTATTGTTGTTGAAGTATTCTTGGTATCAATTCTTTGGCAGTTGTTTGCATTGCAGGTATCTTATTCTGTTCTGTCACTTGTCTTCTCACTTTGTCTTTTCTTTGCCTTTTGTTTTATGTTTTAAAAGCTCCTTCCCCTCCTCTAAAGTCAGAAAAATGGTCTGCCATATTTTTTCTAGCGGTTTTTAAATTTTGTTGTTTTGTTTTTTTGCTGAGGAAGATTAGCCCTGAGCTAACATCTGTGCCAGTCTTCCTCTTTTTTTGCTTGAGGAAGATTAGCCCTGAGGTAACATCTGTGCCAGTCTTCCTCCACTTTATATGTGGGTCGCCACCACAGCATGGCTGACAAATGATGTAGGTCTGCACTTGGGATCTGAACCCATGAACCCAAGCTGCCAAAGCAAAACTCACCAAATTTAACTATTATGCTGTGGGGCCAGCCCCTAAATTTTGATTTTTTGATTCATATCTCTAATCCCTTGAAATTTATTTCTGTCTACGTTATGAGTAACATAATTTTATTTTTCGATATGAATAAGCAGTATGTTTTCTGCACCATTTATCAGATAGCCTATCTGCATTGTAATGCAGCCTCTATCATGTAAGTTCCCTTTTTAGCCTCTCTCTTTTGTTCCATTGGTCTGTTTCTATCACCTTGTGTCCACTGCACATTTTCCCTAGGTTGTTCTTCTTCAAAATTATTTTAACCATTCTTAGCACTTTTCTATATGAATTTTAGAATCAATTTCTCCGTGAATAACACTTTTGAGATTTTGATTGAATTTGTTTTTGATTTTAAAGGAATCTGGGGAAAATTGCCGTCTTTGTAATACTGAGTTTTAGTACTTTTTGTTTCTTTGTTTATGTATTTATTCATTCATTTGTTCCTTGGCACCTTATAGTTTTTGTTGCAATTGTAAATGGTATCTTTTCTCTATTAGATTTTTACATTGGTTATTGCTGGTGTACAAGAATGCTGTTGATTGGTTTTTGTATATTGATCTTATATTGAGCATCCCAGCTGAACTTTTATCAGTTCTAATTGTGTATAGATTCTCTTAGATATTCTTTGTAGAACTCCTATTGTCTGCAAATAAGGACAAGTGTTTCCCTTGGTTGCTTTCCAATTCTTATGTTTTATTTAAGATTTTTGCATCTATACTCATGAGTGAGATAGATAGTGATAAATTTTTTTTCTTCTACTGTCTTTGTCCAGTTTGGGTGTCAAGGTTATAATAGCTTCATAAACTGAGGAGTTTTTTTTTTCCGTTCTCTGAAGTCATTTTTACAATAAATAGGAACTGTCTGCTGTTTGAAAAGGTTAGTGTATCTTCGTGTAAAAACTCTGTTACAGTATCTTTGAATAAGGAGAGAGAAGTTGTGGAAGACACTAGATTTTTAAAACTACCATTTCAGTTTCTTTAGTAGTAGTTGTTTTAGTCAGGTCTTTTATTTCTTCTTGAGGCACATTTGGTAATTTATATTTTTCTAGAAAATTATTGCATCTAACTTTTCAAATATTGGCATGAAGTTATTCTTTTTTTTTTTTTAATTGTTACCATTTCCTTTTTTGGTTCCTAGTATATGTTCTCTTTTTTCCCCCTTGATCAAGCTTACTAGAGGATTATCTTTTTAATTCCGTTGTTTCTGTTCTTATTTTCTTCCTACTGTTTTTCTTTAGAATTACTTTGTTTTTTTTAGATTCTTGAAAGTTTGACTCATACATGGTCAGTATTTCCTGATTTTTAAAGTGAATTTAAGAGTCGTTGCAAATTTAACCCAAAAACCATTATTAACCAGGTTGGTCACTCATTCAGTTTCCCATACTTGGCTCCAAGCAACTTTATGATTTTTTTTTTTGAGAACCTTTTATTAATTCAAGTCGGGGAATCTCTGGCATTTTTTTCTTCATAGAAAAGTTTTCCCAAATCTGCTGGAAAGAGACGTTTTTCACACTAACGCCTCATGGATTAATAGCACTCAGATCCATGCGCTGTTTTTTAATTCCCTGCAGTATGGTAGGGTTTTTTCCCCCAGAATTAGTATTGACCTTTTCCTTCAGCATTATAGTTCAGAGGCTGTTCCGGAAGATAGTCCAGATGTGATTAAAGGTTAATTATCTGTATGAGTTCTGTGAATTCTCTTGTGACTGTTTGGCCTTTCAATCTGATCAAGTAATAGAAGTTGTGTTAAATCTGGCTTATTCAAAAAAGGTAAAGGGCTATAAATATGAACTCTGACTATCTGTATAGATTTTATTGTGGGTAAAATCTGTGATCTTATTTGATATCCACAACAACCTTATGAAATAGATAGTATGACTTCATTCCTGCCACTCTAAAGGGAGGAAGTTGAAACAGAAAGAAATAATATGGCTTACACAGTCACATTAACTCAGGGGTCAGCAAACTATAGCCCATTGACAGACAATAGGGCCTCTACCTGGATGTTTTTTGAATTGTGATAAAATATTCACTATAAAATTTACCATTTTAGCTATTTTTAAATGTACAGTTTTTTGGCATTAAGTACATTCACAGTATTGTGCAGTCATCACTGCCATCCATCTCCAGAAGCTTTTAGCTTCCCAAACTGAACCTCTGTGCCCGTTAACCATTAACTCCCCATGCCTCCCTGCTTCCCAGCCCCTGGTGACCATCCTTCCACTGTATGTCTGCATTTGAGTGCTCTGGGTGCCTCATCTAAGTGGGGTCATACAGGGTTTGTCCTACTTTGTGATTTTTTAATATTCAGATATTAGAATTTTAATATTAGTTTTCATTCAAAATAATACTGCAGAGGAATCTTATACAGACTTGTCAGTTGAGCACCAGAGATATTAAATTCCTATTTGAAGTAATATCCACACATAATTGAACAAGATTTTCTATCACTGAGCATGCCTAAGAGAAGACTTAGCAGGCTCTGGTGATAATTCCTAATAAGTTTTAAAATGTAATAAGCAATGATGTTATCCTTAGAGTAGCCTCCTCCAGTGATTTAGAGAACATAATATTTGAATATGTTTGCTTAAAAATCAGTGAGGTTGCTTTACAGTCATTTCTCAGATTACGGAAGCTTTCAAGTATTTGAAAAATCAGTTTGTGAAGTAGTTGATCACTTTTTTTCCCCAAATATCAGTTGGATTTAATGCAAATTGCACGTATGTAAGTCTACGATTTGAAGAAAAATGGGCTTGTATAAAATTTTTAAGAATATTTCAAATGGGTGTCCTTGCTGAAAAAAGAAATTAACTGCTTAGATTTTAAAATATTTTATACCAAAACTGTTTTTAGCAAGAACGCTTTTTTAAAGTGTATATTAAATAATACTTGAGAAAGTAATATTTAATTCCTGAATTTAGAATTACTTATGAAATATAGCCTGAGTTCTCAGAATAATGTATATTTTACAGTTTAAAATCAGTAAAGTTTATTCCTAGAATACATTTACATCTGATGTATTATTTAAATAACATATTAGTAATTTTCCAGGTACTTGGGTTTTTTTTTAAAGTAATTCCCTCTGTTTAGTGCCTTCTAAGAGGCTGAAAGTGTTTTATGAAAGAGTTCTAAGTCTCAGAGGTTGTTGGTATTTCTAGAAAACCATTTGAATGTAACGTATGGGTTGAAAACATGGGCTTTAAAGTCAGACTGGGTTTATATCCTACCATTCTGAGCCTCAGTTTCCTCATGTAAAATGCAGAAAATAATATGTTAAATACAGTAATACCTCATGGGTGGCTATGAAGATTAAACGATAATAAATTTAAACCTCTTACTAGAGCACCTTGCACAAAGGAAAATTGCAATATTAAATTCTGTTGTTACAAGTACAGAATTCTTGAGGTTTGCAAAAGGATTATCCTTATATTCTGTACTAGAGTTGTAATTTTTTTCCTTTAAATTGATTTTCAAGAGACTACATTTCCTTTCGTAAAGTTCCCCTTCATTTTTTCTCATTTCTTTGATCCATCTAATCCAATGCTACATGTCCCAAGGAGTTTTGATACTAGAACCAGTGTTTCAATAATAGAAATGTGTTACCATAATACAAGCAGCTTGCCTAAGACTATCAAATTCACAGTAGAGCCATTTGTGGAATTCTAAAAAAAAATTATTTTTTTAGAAAACAAATAAAAAAACATTATTTGTATTCTTTCAGCCACACAAGGCAACCCATCTGTTGTTTATGTAGTCTTGATTCAGTAAAATACAAAAATAGGCAGAATAATGTCAAATCTAACTTACAATTTTAGCTTCATTTTCTAATAAGAGTGCATCCCTTTACCAGACTATTGCAAAACGAATCATCCTTGTTTATGAAAGGACCATGAGGGAAATGGGTATGTTTTACACTTCCAACATTAGCGACAGTGATAATTCTGTATAAATATATAGTGCTACTAATCTTTTTTTCCTGCAGTCTTTAAAGTGTTAAATATCGTACCTGTGACTTCTTAGCACCAAATTAATTTTTCCTCAAAATTGTTTAGTGTCTATAATATAGGAAAAGACTAAGAATTCCCTGAAAAATATTTAAGTGTCTTGTTTTGTAGGAAAATATTATATTATAGAAATATAGAATATTAAAGAAATTTATAGACCTTTATTAATACTGTTGTATACGGGTTTTAGAATGTTGTCAAATGGCCCTTTTGGATAAATATATTAAAACATACAAGTTACTATTATTCTGGCCTCTGTTAAACAGAGTAGCCTAAGCCATGAGTTCAATTTAAGTCTTAACTGCAGATATATCTGGTGTACAAATAGTTTACACATTTTGAGGAAAAAAATTCAGTGTACTTGTTATAATCTCCAGCAGAGCACAGCAAACTTTCTGTTAAAGGTCAGATAGTAAATATTTTAGGCTTTCCCGGCCATATAGTTTTTGTTGCAGCTACTCAGCTCTGCTGATATAATACAAAAGCAGCCAGAGATAATATGTAAACAAATGGAAGTGTTCTAATGAAGTTTTATTTACAAAAACAGAATTGTGGCATATTTGGTCTGCACTCTGTAGTGTGCCAAGCCCTGATCTATAACACCTTCGAAAATTCTTTCATAACAATGATTGGTGACTTAACGGCATTTTTCTGTCCCATGTAAATTGTTGCTGTGTCACTCTCATTACTACTTTTGAGGATCATCATTTTACTCTAGTGCCTAATGGTATTAATGTATCAATATAATATTAATGGTATTATGTATCACTATAATAAGTAAATAAAAATAAATTCTATTACATGGCTATAATAAAGATATGCCAATAAATCTTATTTCTGGTAGTCTTTGAAGTCATCACCATGCCAATTTAAGGAAATAATTTCATTAGTTTACAAGGATAGTGAAAGAGAAGCAACATAGTGTTATAATCAAAGAAGCTTCTACTTACTAAGTATTTAGTATGCACCAGGCCCTGTACTCAGCTGATTTATACACATTATCTCATTTAATTCTCACAATAACTCAATAAGTTAGTGTGACACAGTTTTACAAATGAGAAAACTAAGTCTCATATAATTATACAACTTATCCAAATTCATACAGTAAGTGATAGAACTGAGATGTGAATTGTCTTTCTGATTCCAAAGCCTACAGTCTTAGCATTACTTTACACCTCTTCTTTTGCACAAAACACTATTGGAGTATTTGGGAGACACATTCTAGTCCTAGCTGTATCTATGAATAGTTTTGTATCTTTAGACTAGTCACTCAATAGATGAGATAATTTCTTCATCTCTAAAATTAGAGGGTTGTATTGAGTAATCTCTAAGGTTCCTCTCAGGTCTAATATCAAATGGATCTAGAAACTTTCTTTTATAAATCATAGTTTATTTTTTTCCCTTCCTTTATAAAACTCATTCACTAATGCAACAACCATTTATTACATATCTACCATTCTGGCATATTGATAGTTGCTGAGGAAGCAACAGTGAATAAGACACAGCTTCTACCCTGAAGGAGTTCATAGCCTAGTAGGAGAAAATAATATGTAAATCAGATAATTCTGTGACTGAAGTACAATTATTGTATGAGTACTGTCTTTTGTTCCTTTAAAAAATATGGAGAAGCCTAGTGAAAATACCTTAAAGATTATGATATTGATTATACTATGGCTAAAAATACAGAATTGTTTAGTAAGTATACAAAGGTTAATTTAGAAGAATACATTTATTTTTCTAGCACTTCCAATGAAAATTCTTCATAGCCAAGTTAAAATATGTCTCTTTATAAGTTGAATAGGAAAAACTTCCCTGAGGTCCTAAGGTTTAAAAGTGACCAGATAATCACTTTTACAGTTTCTTAGATAAATTTTTTGTCATTTTTACCCTCAAATGAAATACAGCACTTTAATCCCAAAAGGTAACTATGAAAAAAATAAAAGATATCTTAAAATTACCACCAAATACAGCACTCTGCATGCAAATACATGTTCCTATGTGAACCTTATGGTATATTTTGTATATATGATGGAAAGTGAATGGTGGCTACAATTCTGAAGCCTCAATACTTGACTAGCTGCTTACAGTGCTGTTGATTTCAAAGGGATGTGTGTGTGTGTGTGTTTGTGTATATACCCATCTATCTGTCTAGAGGAGTTCTTCCTTTTATGCTTTTTAACAAGAGAAAGGACAAATGGCCTGCTTTATAAATTTTTGACCTGAGTCTACTTCTGTTCTTAGCCCTATCTGAGGCTTGCTGTTTGCACCATAATTGGAGAAAGCAAGTGAAGATCTGAAAATTACTCTTTTCCTTAAGGCCTAAAGCTGAGCCTTCATGAGCCACCCTTTTCCATGCCTCCTTTGTCCCAGGCCCCTGCCTAATTCTAGTAGCCCCTCCAATGGAAGGGACATCAGCAAGGGAAAAAATAGAAAGAAGATTGTTAGAGTATTCACCCAGTCCTTTATAGTCCTTTTCCTCCTCCTACAAAATGTCCATCTGTTGCTACAGAGGCGTGTTTGTCCTCTCTGAGGACTCCGTTTTTCTTCTTGGCCCATATCTGAACACTTTTCTGTCAGAGGTAGAACCAGGAGGTGAGACTTAGGCTCCTTCAGAGATTAGAGAGTGCCATGAACAGATACCAGTTATGCTCAAAATAACTGACTTTTCAGATTAGCTGGCTCACTAGATTAGAGGATACTTCCCAGGACCTCTATAAAATAAACTGATGACCAATACATGTTGGATACTTGGGCCATAAGGCTAGTTTTTGGAATACCTGCATACTTCTCTTCCTTGCTAGTAGAGTTATGTGTTAATGGTGTTTATTCTGTCTATTCCAAATTTATTATGTTTATTCTAAAACCTGTTTATGAAGCTAGTATGTGTTACTTTAATATAGAATTGAATTACATATTAGGTAAACCAATCAAGTATGGTTTGGAAAAGAAAGCATTGGTTTTATGAAAACTAAGTTGGTTGCTTTTCAAAGACTCAGGTTGTTTTTTAAAAAAAAAAGGTTATTGAAGTTAGTATGGGCAAGATGAACTGTCAAAGATTGAGTTGAGGAGATTGTGAAAATCATGTAAGTCTTTGAGTTCTCTATTCACTTTAAAGAATAGAAACTGGAAATCATGGATGATGAATAAACTTGTAGCATATAAGAAAAACTGGAATACTAATTAGCAGACTTGCAATCAAAGAAAAAGCCTTGGCTTTCTATTAGATGATTAACTGTTTTAAGTTAAAATAAATGTATTTTTTTGTGTGTGATTTTTCTGCTTTACCTGACTTTTTTTTTTTTTTAAATACTGTCCACCTGCCTGATCATGTCAAACATGAAATCTTCCATTTTATTTCTTTTGGTGAACACAGATATTCTTTCAGTGACTTTATAAACTGTGTTAAGGTCATTAAGTTCATTAATATTTTGTAAGTTTGCAAAAGAAAGAGCTAAGAAGATTGTCTCAAAGTAGAACATTAGGAAAGTGATAAAATATACTCAAGTTCCTTCTGACAATATGACTTCTGACAATATGTCTAAATAGGAGCAATCAACAAAGCCTGAACCTATAAAATCTGGAATGATCACAGATCTTACATGATTTAGGGGAGATCTCCAAAGAGTTCCCCACTTCAAAAATAATTATGAATTGGAGCCAGCACAATAAGTATCTAGGGCTGGTCAAGCAGGAGCTGTCAGGCAGATGGGAGGGCAAGGGTCGCCTAAGTGTGGTAGCTGTTGGCGGAAATTGAGACTTGGGCCAGGTGAGAAGTTGAGAAAGGAAGCCAAGAACTCCCTTGCAAGCCTAGATTACCAGGGAGGTTAGTTGTAACTCTGGGCAATCAGCAGAAGCAAACTCTTTCTGCAGGATTCCCACTGATTGATTAACCAAATAGCTCACAATATAATGCCACGTGAGAAAACAAGCCACTGTGACTGAGAGTCACTGGATGTAACAACATCAAACTTAGATCAGAACTGCGCATATTGACATTGTCAGATGCTGAACAACAGGATAGATAAGTAAATAATATTTGTGGAAATAACAGATACAGTCACAAAGATAATCTACAAGAAATTACTTGGAATAAGTAACAGTAATTTAAAAAAATTAGACGTCTAGAAACAATTTTTGAAATAGAAACTTGATGAATTGTTGAAATGTAAAACAGCAGTGTAGACTGCTGTTTGAAGAGAAATTTAATAAACTAGTATATGTAAATGTAAATAGAGTTATCCAGAATGCAGCAAGAGAGACAAGGAAAATATGGAAGTGATGTTAAGAGAAATTGACGACAGAATGAGAAGGCCTAATAGGAGTCTAATTAGAGTTCCAGGAGGAGGGAATTGAGAGAATGTAGGAGAAACGATATTTAAAGAAATAATGGCTGTAAATTTTCCAAAACTGCTAAACACATGAATCCACAGATGAAGGAGGTACTATATACCCCTAGCAGGATAAATAAAAAGAAATCCACACTTTGGTGAAACTGCAGAACACCAAAGACAAAAATCTTGAAAGCAGTCTCAGAGAAAGGACAGATCATCTAAAAAAAGACCAACAGTTAAAATGACAGCAGAGTTCTCAACAACAACAATGAAAGCCAGAAGACAGTATAATATTGTCTTTAAAATACAGAGAGAAAAAAACTTTTCAACCAAAATTTTGTTCCTTATGAAACTGTTGTGGTAGACATGGAGATGCCCTGCCAAGTCCCCTTCAAAGAAAGACTTGCTGCTCAGCTGCAGGGAGTGTGGTCAGCAGATATGTTTAGCTGCAGAGAGCTGCCTTATCTGAGGTCATGCCCTTCCTGGGGCAGCCTGCAACCAGGATTGTTAGACGGGCTAAGAAGGCCTGGCCATTGGCCCAACGTGAAGGTCATTATTTTCTCCAGAGCCCCCTACCTGTTTGGTGGAGGCTTTTCTGAAAATGCATGGCAGTTCAACTTCTTCCTCTGCCCAATACCTGCTTCCACTCTCATTCCTTCACAGATACTGTTCCCTAAAAATCATCTTGCACCCCAAACTTCATCTCTGCATCTTCTGGAGAACTCAGCCTGTTCTCAAGAACAAGGATGAAATAAAGCCATTTCCATATATACAAAAACTGAGATTTTACCACCAAAAGACTCATTCTAAAGGAATTTCTAAAGATTATATTTCAAGAAGGAAAATGATCTCAGAAGGATAGTAGGAGATACAAGGAATGATGAGGAAATAAAGTTGTAAGCATGTATATAAAGCTAAAGAAATATTATTTCTGTAAAATACTTACAACAATGTGTAATTTGAGGGTTTAAAAAAATACAGGTGAAATCCAGTAGAAAAAAAAATAGGGCAAAATGTATATATAGACCAGAATTGGGTTAATGCTGGAATCATTGAGTTGCATCAGTAAGTCTAGTTAACATCCGTCACCATACATAGTTACAAAATTTTTTTCTTGTGATCACACTTTTAAGATTTACTGTATTAGCAACTGTAAAATATGCAGTATAGTGTTATTAACTGTAGTCGTCATGCTGTACGTTACATCCCCATGACTTATTTAGTAACTAAAAATTTGTACTTTTTGACCTACTTCACCCATTTTGCCCACCCCCCGACTCCTGCCTCTGGCAACCACCTGTCTGTTCTCTGTGTCTATGAGCTTGGTTTATTTTTTTAGGTTCCACATATAAGTGAGATCATATGGTACTTGTCTTTCTCTGACTTATTTCACTTAGCCTAATGCCCTCAACGTCTGTCTATGTTGTTACAATTGGAAGGTTTCTTTCTTTTTTATGGCTGAATAATATTTCAGTGTGTGTGTTTCCACTACATTTTCTTTATCCATTCATTCATCAATGGACATTTAGGTCCGTTCATCAATGGACATTCCATGTCTTGGCTATTGTAAATAATGCTGCAGTGAACATGGGAGTGCAGATATCTTTTTGAATTAGTGTTTTTGTTTTCTTTGGATAAATACCCAGAAATGGAATTGCTAGATCATACAGTAGTTTTATTTTTAATGTTCTGAGGAACCTCCATACTGTTTACCATAGTGACTGCATGCATTTATATTCCCACAAGGGTTCCTTTTTCTCTACATCCTCGCCAACACTTGTTATTTCTTGTCTTTTTGATAATAGCCATTCTTATAACAGGTATGAGGTGATATCTGGTGGTTTTGATCTGCATTTCCAGTATGATTGGTGATGTTGAGCATCTTTTCATGTACCTGTTGGCCATCTTCTTTGGAAAACTGTTAAATCTTCTGCCCATTTTTAAATCAGGTTGTTTGTTTTTGCTACTGACTTGTGTGACTTCTTTATATATTTTGGATATTACCCCTAATGACATACATGATTTGGAAATATTTTCTCCTGTGCAGTAGCTTGCCTTTTTCATTTTGTTGATGGCTTCCTTTTCTGTGCAGAGTCTGTTCAGTTTGATGTAGTCTCACCTGTTTATTTTTGCTTTTGTTACCTTTGATTTTGGTGTCAGATCCAAAAAATCAGCCCCAAGACTGACAGCAAGGAGCTTACTGCCTGTTTTCTTCTAGGAGTTTTATGGTTTCAGGTCTTATGTTCAAGTCTTTAATCCATTTTGAGTTAATTTTTGTGTATGATTTAAGTTAATGGTCCAGTTTTCCCTTGCACCATTTATTGAGGAGACTATCCTTTCCCCATTGGATATTCTTGGCTCGTTTGTCATAAATTAATTGACTATATATGTGTGGGTTTATTTCCTGGGTCTCTAATCTGTTCCATTGATCTATCTATGTGTCTGTTTTTATGCCAATACCATACTGTTTTGATTACTATAGCTTTGTAGAATAGTTTGAAATCAGACAGTGTGATGTCTCCAGCTTTGTTCTTTTTCAAGATTGTTTTAGCTATTCAGGGTCTTTTGTGGTTCCATACAAATTTTAGGAGTGTTTATTCTATTTCTGTGAAAAATGCCATTGAAATTTTGATAGGGATTGCATTGAATCTGCAGATTGCTTTGGGTAGTATGAACATTTTAACACTATGTTTAAGTATGTTTAACATACTTCTTTCAATCCGTGAGCATAGAATATCTTTCTATTTTTTGTATGTTTTAAGATTTAATAAAATTTCTTTTATTAGTGTCTTATTTTCTTGTTTTAAATGAGATTGCAGAAAAATTTTGAGGAGTTTCAAATAACTCATTTCTGAGCATGGTCTGTCATCTAAATAGTTTTTACAGGTCTGAGGAAATTGTTCTGTTAGAGTAGTGCTTGGCATTTTCTGTTTCATTGTTCTATACTTAGTAACAAACATTTATTTTTTTTTTTTCTGATCATTCTTCAGTTCATATTTGGAAGAGAGACTGGAACTTTTCAAAATGAATTACCTTTGATTTGTTTTGGGGGAAAAAAACCAGTTTATTTTTTTAATCCAAAAAAAGAAAGATTGTGTTTTTTACAAGATGAATGAGCATCATTATACTGTAAATGAAGATCAGAGTTCTTTATGGGCATCAAGATTAAGCATAAATTCTACAGAATTTTTAATTATATGTTTCCCAATTATTATTGCATCCATTACTGTAAAGTATGTGTTTGCTGTATGCTGTTCCATTTTCTAGTTATTTCTAATTCATAAGACTAAAGTGACATCAGAGTGATAATCAGTTTTTCCCTCAGGTATAATTTGGATGAAAGTTCGAGTTGTTATCCTTTGCTTAATCAAATGTAACTTCTGAAGAAGTGAAATTTTCTATTTCATAATACCATCAAAGCAAAGGAATTATAGAATTGAGATAACTGTATTATTTCTGTTTTCGTTTTAAGTTCTTGAGTGAGTTCTGGCTTTAAGCCTTTTCTTACCTCATTTGTGAGTTTTCTATGTGGTTAATTAAATAATAGGCAAAGTATATCCAGATGTCATGATAAATCTTTGAGATAAGACTATTCTGTGGTTACTTCTCTGAGCACTTATGCTCTGTACCAATCCATTTCTTCCTAATCAGGCAAGCTCTGCTTTATTTCCTGTCAGTTTACTCATCAAACCATTTTCTCATCTCTTTGCCTGTCTAGTCTCTCACTTGGGAAGTTGTATATCCCTTAGATGGATAAAAATTTGTTCTTTGATCTTTAAATTTTATTTTTTATTTTCCTAAAAGTTGACGTCACCCAGAGTTGTACAGCAGTCATTGGTAAAGTTAATCAGGATCCAAATTAACTTTCCTCATTGCCATTAGCCATTCTTGAATTTAGAAGAAAGAATTCTTTTAAGAAGGTAGTGACTGCTTTTGGAAAAGAAAATGAGATAATTTGCAATATATTTGAAATGTGGAGTTTGTATTTTATGATTTCCTTTAATGATTGAAGGAAAGCCTGGGAATTGAAATCCCAGCTTACTATACTTATTTTTCACAGAGTTGCAAATAAATTAGTGGGCCAAGGATGGGAGAAGATAAACTTAGAGTAAAAGGAAGATACATAGATACAGATCTAGTTAAAGGCATGAATTACTAATTAGCTCTCTACTGTATTTACCTTACCTAGTGCGCTTTAATTTCAAAACTATTGCCTCCTTGAGAGGAACAAAGTATATTTTAATTATAGGAGCCTTGACTTTCTTTTTGTCCTTTCTTTTTAAAAGGTATAAATGTTTGTGACATATAGATATGTATAAAGAGTAAAACATTGAACACCAATAGATCTAACATCCATTTAATAAATAAAACACTAACAAAACACCAGGCCCCCTCCCTGATCAAATCTCTCTTCTAAACTATCATTATCCAGAATTTTTGGTGTTTTTATGATTTACTTATACTTTTACTAATATATGTTTTTTCCTAAACAATATATAGTATTAGTTTAAATATTTTAAAACTTTATAATATCAAAACTGTATGTATTCTTTGCAGCTTGGTTTTGTCATCCATTATGTTTATGAGATTTGTCTATGGTAATATGTTTGTGTTTATTTGCTTTCTCTGCTGTTCAACATTCTATTGTATGAATACATCACATTTGTTTATCTGTTTTACTGTTAATGGATATTTAGGTTGTACTTTGTTTTTCCTCTATTATAAATAATGCTGCTATGAATATTCTTGTGCATCCATGTGATTTTCTCTAGAATATATACCTAAAAGTGGAATTGTTGGGTCATAAGATATGTGAATCTTCATCTTTACTAGATGTTGCCAGATTGCTTTCCAAAGTGGTTATACCAATTTAGAACCCCATGTGAACATACGGAGTTCTCATTGTTCTACATACTCACTATCACTTGGTATTATCAGACTTTTTTTTAAAGTAATTTTATTGGGATTATAATGCTTTATAACATTGTGTAATTTCAGGTGTACATTATTGTTTATCAATTCCTGATTACACATTGTGCTCACTCCCAGTAGTATAATTTTTACCCATCACCATACATATGTGCCCCTTTCTCCCTTTCACCCACCCCCTACCCCCTTCTCCTCTGGTAACCACTAATCTGTTGTCTTTATCCATGTATTTGTTACCTTCCACATGTGAGTGAAATCACGCAGTATTTGTCTTTCTGTCTGGCTTATTTCACTTAACGTCACACCCTGCAGGTCCATCCATGTTGTTCCGAATGGGACAATTTGGTCATTTTTTTATGGCTGAGTAGTATTCCACTGTATATATATACCATACCTTCTTTATCCATTCATCTGTGGAAGGGCACTTGGATAGTTTCCACATCCTGGCTATTGTGAATTCTGCTGCAATGAACATAGGGGTGCAGACATTTTCATTTTTGGCAATCCTCATTGCCATTTTAATTTGTATTTCCCTGACTACTAGTAAGATTGAATTTCTTTTCTTATGTTTATTACTATTTAGATTTCCTCTTCTGTGAATTTCTTGTTTATACACGCATACAAATATACACATATGTTCTGGATTATAATCCTTTGTCAGATTTATGCATACAGATATCATGTAGTTTGGCTTTTCACTTTTTTAGTGGTGTCCTTTGATGAGCAGAAGTTTAAAAATTTATGTATTATTTATCCTTTTTTTTTTAAAGATTTTATTTTTTTCCTTTTTTCTTTCTCCCCAAAGCCCCCTGGTACATAGTTGTATATTCTTCGTTGTGGGTCCTTCTAGTTGTGGCATGCGGGTTGCTGCCTCAGCGTGATTTGATGAGCAGTGCCATGTCCGCGCCCAGGATTTGAACCAACGAAACACTGGGTTGCCTGCAGCAGAGCACGCGAACTTTAACCACTCGGCCACGGGGCCAGCCCCTTATTTATCCTTTTTTTTAAAATTATATCTTAAGAAATCTTTACCCCAAGGTTGTAGAAAATATACTCCTGTGTTTTCTTCTAGCAGTTTTGAGGTTTTCTTTTCAGATTTGGATTTTTAATTTATAAAATTTATTTTCATATCTGGTGTGAGGTGGAGATACCATTTTTTAAATATGTAGATCCAGTTAACATCATTTATTGACTAGTCCATCCCTTCTCCACTGATCCGTAACGCTGCATGTACATTGAGTGCCTTACGTGAAACTGATTTCACTATTCTATCCCATGGCCTGTTTTCTATCCTTGTCTTAATATTCTGTTACGAAGTATTATGATAGGGGTCTTTATATCTGATAGGGCAAGTAGCTGACTTTTCAAAGCAGGATAAAAGTAAAGGCATATAAAGCAATGTAGTGTAATAAGTGCGCAGCATTTGGAAGCAGGGGACCTCTGTTCTGGAAGTGGTGTCACTTATCAGCCTGACAGACTCTGCGTGAACCTGATCAATAGTTTATTTTTATGTGGGCTTTAGATGACCACAGGCTCAATATAAGCCAACATTTTGTAATGAATCTAGCTTTTAAAATGAAAGCAAACCTAATGCAATATGTGTCTCCATTAGTGAAGTATAGATTCCACTTGATAGGGAAAAAAGCTGAACACTATGCCAACCTGATTCAAAGCCAAAGTCTCAGAAATATGAATTGAATTTAGGTCACCATAATAACCATAAATATGCCCTGGGTGGTTTTCTTTTTTGCAAGGCTTTTTTTCCCCTTTAGCTTGAATAATTTTTTCTATTTAATTAAGAAAAATTTAAGCCCTAGAGTCTTTGGTGGATTATGGATTTAAACTGGAAGAACAAAATGCGGGAAAATATTTTCCATATTATGGTTGAATAATGTCATATTGCAAAATTCTGCTGATTAAAATTAGAGCATTGTTAGTGGAGATCAGCTGTTCAGAAGATGGTGAATGTAGGCTGTTCACAGTTAGCCAGGCTGTTGTGGAAAAAGAGCAGTGATCAAGATAGAGGTCTTACAGTGAATGCTGATAGTCTCCCTTCTCTGCCTGCAATTCTCCTTCAGCTTCCAATAAATAGACTAGAGAAATATATCAGGTGAGTTTTTTCAGTTGTTAAGGTGCTATATTTTAACATCAGTAGGGATATAGTGTTTTCAAAGGACAATTATAAAAGAATATTTTAAAGTTGCTCATTTGTCTATTTTACTTCTATGAGGAACCAAGATACTTAGTGGGTTTTTTCCTCACAAACAGCTATAGGCATTCAGTTCATGATAGGGCTATTTTAAAATAAAAACAACCTTGTATTCTTTTTCCATTATTTAAATATTTTTCTTTAGTGAGCTATGCCTTTCTAACTAGGGCGTATCCTGTTTTACATAATAACTGCCTGAATTTTTTGTGTTCCTTTTGTGATTTATAACCAGATAATAATGCATACTTTCCTTCCTCTTTCTTTTTCATGATTTATAAGGGAAAACTTTCCTTATAGCAATAACTTGGCCATTCTTCCCCAGTGTCTTGGCCCTCCTGCTTCAACACTCTTTGCCTGTGGCACATTCACAAAGCAGGTGTTGCCGGAGTTGCTTTCTCACTGTTTCCTTACCAGGGGCAGGTGCTAACTTGTCTTCCCTGGATTTCTGGCTTTAACCAGAACCTTATGATGCAAAATGTTCCATGTTACATTCCCGTGTCCTCCAATTCTCCTCTGTACTGTCTTGCCTAATTGAAGGTTTTGGTTGTTGCTGTTATTACTGATTTTGTTTTTAGCACTCCTTCCCTTTAATTTAAGCATTTCTGTTATGTGGACTGTATTTCTAATTATGAAAGACAGTAAATGCAGTTTAAAACACTATAGAAGTACAAGATATGGTTTCTCACCTAGATTCTCTCTTTTTTTCCTCCTCCCCCTTTTCTGGGTAATCTTCTCCAGACCCATGTTTTAGACTATATAGCTCAACTTTGTTTCTGAGCTCCAGACATATATCTATTTACATGACATTTCCATTTGGAAGCCTACAAGGCATTTCCAGCTTACCATGTCTAAAATAGAACTCTTAATTTTTCTTCTTAAACCTGCTTCCTACATCCCATCCCCAGTTCTTCCCTGTTCAGTAAATGGTATTGTCACTAACAAGTTGCTCTGACCCAAATTAGGAGCCGACTTTGAGCTCTCTCTTTCTCACATACCTCATCACACAGAATCCATCAACTTCTCACCACCTCCACTTCTACCTTAGTCCAGGCTATTTGACACTTCCACAATGGCCTTCCAATTCATCTTACATCTGTTCTTGTTCCTTTACGGTTTGTTTCCAACGCAGTAGCCAGGGTGATCTTTTTAAAACATAAATGAGATCATGTTGCACCTTCAAACAAAGCCCTCCAGTGGCTTCCTATACTCTCAAGATAAAATCCATAATTCTTACCATTGCCTGCAGGGCCATATATAATTTGGTCCCTGCCTACTTTGGTTTATTTCCTACCGTTCTCCTCTTTGCATGCTCAGCTCTATCCCACTTGTCTCCTTGTTATTGTTCTTCACAGACAACAAATTTGTTCTCTCACAATGATTATAATTGCTGTTCCTTCTGCTTAAAATACTCTTAGTGCAGAATATACTCCAAATCCCTGCTTAAATGTCGTGTCCTTGGAAAGGCTTTTTCTGACCACTTTGATCTAAAATACATGCCCCTTCGACCACACTGCGTCCTAAACACTGTTCCCTACGCTGTTTTAGTTCTGAGTTTATTACTACCTGAAATTATAAGATTTCTTTATTTCTTTGTTTATTGACAGTACTCCACCCTCACCCTGCTCCTACCTAGAAGGTAAGCTCGAAAGGTCAGGGGATTTTCTGACTCATTTACTGGTATATCTCTTGTACCAGGACACAGTAGGCTCTAATTGTTTAAGTGACTGAATTAATTAGCTACATGACCTTGAGCAAAGTAATTCATCTCCCCAGACTTTCATTCCATTTATAAGCAAAGGGATTAGACCGTATCATAAGATCTCTGAAGAAGAGTATTTTAGACTGCAGATGATCAGTCATCTAGAATTCAAGGAAACCCCAAACTGGTTAAGTTCAAGCCCTATTTTTTATAAATGATTTGACTGAGGTCACATTGCTCAGGCCAGTGATTTTTCGCATCACACAATACCTCTCATTCTGTGCTCAACTCTGGTAAATCTCGCTCTATACTTCTTTGATTACAGTTTTACTAGTTCTAATTTTTAGGTTCTTGGCCTTTCTCTTCAGTAAGCCGTGTTACATTAGTTTATGTAAGCCATGTGTTTACACTTACAAATCATTGTTTTTCTTCAATCAGACTATTTGTAAGCAGATGTGATTTGAAGCATGCTTCTCAGTGGTCACATTCTTCCCCTCACCTCCCTCCACTTTCATAGAAACTTTCTCTTTTTTGTGAGCCAAAAAAATGTATACAATCATGGCTAACATGTGTGTGTTAACTAGTATGATAGATTTTTAAATCCCAGAAAAGGAAAAATTACTTTTGGAGCAAAATTTGACATAATAAGAACTTGTCTCCAATTCCCCTAGAAAGTTTTTCAAGATTAATAGTGTCAGAGGCTATTAGGGTAAACCTTAGAATTTACCTATCTCAAACGCTTAATTTTCAGATGGGGAAATTTAAATGTATAGCAGCATAGGAAACACTGGGATAAACAAAGGTAAAACAGTTCTTTACTTCAGGACTTCTCAGGGTCTTTAATATACAAATGTGCATGTGAATCTCCAAGGAGGGATTATAATATCCAAACTTTATTTTACCACCTATTTTACCTTTACCTTTATTTTATAGAGATATCCATCTTATCATGGATTGCCTTTTATCTTTGGGACAGTAGTGCTCCACGTACCACATGTTTGAGCATTTATTAAGTGTCAAACACAGTTCTAAGTACATGTTTCAACCCATTTTTTATGCTACATATATTTATTCTTTCTTAATATTATGTGAAAATCTGTCTTTAAGAAGTAATATGCCGTAGCAGAGAATGCAAGAAAGTCACAAGAACGTGTGTGTGTGTGTAAATGTAGACTATAAGTCCTAGGCATTGATTCATTTGTAATTAATCGTCATGTTTTCTATCTAGGTGATCGTTGATCTATTTATATAGCTTACTTTAGATATTTATGGCATTCACTGTATGCTATATGTTAAATATCAATATAATTTTTGATAATTTCTTAGAGAAATTCATTTGTAGAACATTTATTGATGTCTACCATAATCCAGATTTACATTTTATCTCATGAGCCTTTGGCATTCCATTGATATGATAAAAGTTTTCGCAGTTAAATATGTTTTGTAAATCTTGATTATTTACAAATAGTTTTCTCCACCTTAAAAAATTCTAAAATATCAGGAAAAGTTATTGTAAAACATGCTCACAGGAAAAACACACCTCCCCATCAGTGTCACCACTATTTACCTTTTTTTCTGTATATTTTTCTAAGATGTTGGTAGCTGCTCTTTAGAGATATGCACCCTGCTGCCTCCAGCCAATGAACCACACTTCTTGCTCTTGTATAGTCCATTTCCTTGAATTGGGCTGGCTCTGTGACTTCTTTTGATTAGTAAAATGCAGCAGAAGTGATTCTGCATGACCCCGAGGCTAAGTCATAAGAAGGTTTGCAACTTTTGCCAAGTCCTCTTAGCATGCTTGCTCTGGGAGAAGCCAGCCTCTAGTGAGAAGTCAGTGGAATCCCAAGCTAGTAATAAGCTATATGGAAAGGCTGCCTGAAGGGAAGGAGGGAAGGAGAGAGGGAGAGAGATCACCAGCTAGCTCCCATCTTTTCCAGGAATCCTAGCTAAGATGCCAGATATTTGAGTGAAGAAGCTGTCTTATATGTATGTCCAGCTCAGGCTCACTTTCAGATGATTCCACCCCAGCTGTCATGTGACTGCAACTACATGTGAGTAACCCAAGTGAGAGTCACCCAGCTGAAGCCGGTCAACTCACAGAACTTTCAGAGATAATAATAAATTCTTGTTTTAAGCCATTAAGTTTTGGTGTTGTTTCTTACACAGCAGTATATAACCAGAATAATGCATAGTGGTATGTAACAAAACACATCAAAGTCATATTTGATATATGTATAAATAATGTTATGTTATAGATATTTTATATAATTTTTAAATATAAATGTGATCACATTTGACACATTAGTCTACACCTAGTGTACTAGAGCTGGCTCACACTGGCTGAGAAGAGACAGTTGTGTACATCTCTTCGTGACTCTACATTTCGTGATATTGCATTGGTAGCTTAAAAATAGCCATGGTTGGTGTATTTACACAATAGAAATTGGCAGATGCTACAAACCAGGGCTTCCCTCCATCCAAAAAGCCAGTCGTTAAACATTTACCAGCACACAACTGTGTGTATCTTCCTTTTTTCACTTCACATTATCATTTTTGAATGGCTGCTTATTTAGTTATTTGGATGTACTGTAATTAATCTAAACAATCCTCTATTATTGACCTATTATTTCTTTAGCATGTATTTCTTGAAATAGAATTCCTGGATCAAATGGTGTACACTTTTAAATTTTTAGTAAGTATTACAAATTGTATACCAGAAAGATTATACCAATTTATATTCCCCAGCAACAGTGAAGGTGTTTCCTCATACCCTGCCCAGCTTCTTATTTTTATATTTGGAATGTTCGTACTTTAAAAAAAAAATTAACTTCTCTATTTTTTTATTTTTAAATTTTTTAAATAGATAATATATTCACATGGTTCAAAACCGAAAGCTATAAGAGTATATGGGACAGCATCTCCCCTCTATTCATACCTATGTTTCCCAGCTTCTTAGTACCCTTCCCAAGGATAACTTGAGTGTTACAAGGAATTTGTGTATCCTTTCAGAGATGTTTATGCGTGTACAAGCCAGTATATTCCTTTTTTCCCTCTCTTTTACTCAAATGGTAGTTACTGTATACACTTCTCTACATTGCTTTTGTCATTTAACAGTATATCTTGGAGATCGATATCTAAAGAGAATAGTCTTCCTCAGTATTTTTTGTGACGTCGTAATATGTCAGTGACTGGCTAAACCACATTGTTTATAATATTTTACTATTGCAAACAATCCTTGTACATACATCATTTCACATATATGTGAAAATATTTGTAGCATAAATTTTTAAAAGAATTGCTTGATCAAAGGGTATGATTTTTATATTGGGTTTTAATTGACATGAAGCATTTTATTAGTTTCAGAAAGAGTATAATTTTGATAAATATTGCCAAATTGTCTTTTATAGAGGTTACATGAATTTATATTCCCATCTCCGAAATATGAGAGTAGTGTATTTCTCTACACATTTGCTAATACATTGTACTATCAGACTTTGGATCTTACCAATCTGATAGATTAAAAAAATAGAACCATCATGTAATTTTAATTTTTTTAACTATGAGTGAGGCTGAGGTCTTGTATTTGTATTTCATTTTCTATAAACTATCCGTATCTTTTGCCTGTTTTTCTTTTAGGTGGTGGACTTTTATTTATTTGTAGGAGTTATTTATGAACAAAATTAGCCCCTTTATCTACCATAACGTTTGCAACAATTTTATGCCACTTTTTTACTGTCTTTTGGCTGTTGATATGGAAGTGATGGCCGTGCAGAATGTTGGGGTTTTATGTAGTTAGGTTTACTTACCTTTACTTTTATCTCTTCTAGATTTTGTGTCATATATAGAAGGTCATTCTCAACTCCAAGAGTAGAAAAGCTTTCATCTTGAATTTTATAGTTTCTCTTTTTTTGTTTAAATTTTCTCTACATTTGAATTTTTTATATACTAGGAATTCTTGTTATGAGATGTAGTATGCAACCACTTGGTTTATATTTTTTCCTGGTTTTTACTATTTTGGTAATAAAAATTGAAAGAAGAAATATTAATGCCACGTGAGGAAAACCCCAACCAAAGAAATCTGAAATATACAATAAATACTTTTTTCCCCCTTTTTTGTTCATTTTGGGTGCTGGTGCTAAACTTCCAAGTGTCATCATTTAAAAGGAAATTTTATGCCCTTCTTATTTATTTCTAGGGTGAGGGGAGGATAATATTTTTGCTTTCTTATGTAACTCTCTTTGAAAATGTGCAGTATGAAGTTCCTCAGAAATAAATATTTTACCCATGAAAGGGAAAAAATTTTTTTTCTAGATGGCTGTCCAGAATCCATTTATTGAATAATTCGTCTTTTTCTGAATGGTTTGAAATATCACATACATTAAATACTAAAACTGTTTATCTATGCCCACTATTACACAGCTTTATTATAGCTTAATGATAATATTTCTCTTTCAACATTTTCCTCTTTTAGGTCTTGCTTGTTTGTTTTCTATATGAACTTTAGAATCATCTTGTTTAATTCCCAGATAACTCTGTTGGTATTTTTATTGGAACTGTGTTAAATTTAATGACTAAATCAAGGATAATTTGCATTTTTATGACAGTGATTCTTTCTAGCCAAGAACATGTTTTAAGATGAGTGCATTTTAAAGCTTCTTCAAATATATCATTAATTTTTCTTATTAAATTTATTTCTAAGTGTTTTATCTCTTTTGTGACTATGATTGTATTAGTCTGCTAGGGTTGCTATATAACAGGATACCATAGACTGTGTGGCTTAAACAACAGAAATTTAGTTTCTCATAGTTATGGAGGCTGAAAGTTCAAGATCCAGGTGCCAGCAGGATTGGTTTCCTCTGCGGCCTCTCTCCTTGGCTTGTAGATGGCTGCTCTCTTACTGTTTCCTCACTTAGTCTTTTCTCTGTATGTGTATCCCTGCTGTCTATGTGTCCAAATTTCCTCCTCTTGTAAGGATACTGATCAGATTGGTTTAGGGCCCACCCATATGACCTCATTTAACCTTAGTTACCTCTTTAAAAAGGCTATACCTCCTTTCACATGGAGATAATTCACGTGGAGTTAGGGCTTCAGCATATAGAGCCGTAACAATGGCAAATGAAGACTTCTCTTTCTTTCACCTACTAATCAATTGTTATTTATACATAGGAAAATGATTTTTGTATTTTATTTTGTACCTAGCCACCTTGCTTATGATTTATAGTAGTTTTTACTATATTGTCTTAGTTTTTCCAGGTATTAAATTGTATTATTTATAAGTAATAATCATTTTATCTCCTTCTTTATAGTTTGTATACCCATAATTTGTTTCTTTTGTCTATAGTAGTCCCCCTTATCCATGGGGGATACCTTCCAAGACCCCCAGTGGATGTCTGAAACTGCTGAGAGTAATGAATCCTGTATATACTGTTTTTTCCTGTACCTACAGACCTATGATAAAGTCTAATTTATAAATGAGGCACAGTAAGAGATTAACGACAATAACAAATGATAAAATAGAACAATTATAACAATATACTGTAGTAAAGGTTACCCTAGATCTTAGCAACCTCAGCATGTGATTTTTTTTCTTTCCTTATTAAGTTGAGAACTTTCACCTTTTCATTTAAAGGAAGCACTTTACAGCTTCTCTTTGGCATATCTGAATTGCCAGCATCACAACTCTTACGCTTTGGGGCCATTATTAGGTAATGATGGCCCTAAACTTGAACACAAGCACCACAATACTGCGACAGTCGATCTGATAACCAAGACAGCTACTAAATGACTAACGGTTGGGTAGTATATACAGCGTGGATACACTGGACGAAGGGATGATTCACATCCAAGGCAGGATGGAGCAGGAGGGTGCGAGATTCCATCGTGCTACTCAGAATGGTGTGCAATTTAAAACTTATGAGTAGTTTATTTTGGGGAATTTTCCATTTAGTATTTTCAGACTATGGTTAACCATGGGTAACTGAAACTGCAGGGAGCAAAATCCCAGATAAGGGGGACTACTGTAATTGCAGTCTGTTAGAACTGTTGAAACAAGGTTAATTAAGAGTGGTGGTAGTAGATGCTCTTCTTGTATTCCTGAACTTACTGAGAATATTTGGTGGCTTCTGATGTTCCAATTAAGCATGAATACTGGGTTTTGGATTGAGATAAATTTAGTCACGTTAAGGGCTTATTCATCATCTATTTGTATTTTATTATAACTTTTTTTTGTTTTTGAGGAAGATTGGCCCTGAGCTAACATCTCTACCCATCTTCCTCTATTTTATATGTGGGACGTCTGCCACAGCATGGCTTGATAAGCAATGTGTGAATCCATGGCCAGGATCCGAACCAGGAAACCCCGGGCCGCTGAAGCAGAGCACATGAACTTAACTGCTATACCACTGGACTGGCCCCCTATTACAATTTTTAAAGACCAGGAATGAATATTTAATGTTATCAGATGCCTTTTTTGGTGTACATGAAAATTATTATATATATTTTCCCTTTGATCCAATAATATGTTGAATTTGTAAATCGGTTTCCTAATATTTAATTATCCTTGCATTTCTGTATTTGGTCATGGCATAGTCTTTGAATTTGCTATTAGATTCTGTTTACATAAAAATTCATAAATGAGACATCTATAGTTTTGTTTTTTGGAGTCTTTTGAGTTAGGTGCAATTTTATGCTTGCTTCTGGGGTCAGTTTTGTTTATATTTTCCTTTTATTTGTTTCCATTAATTTTCAAGTTTATTTGCATGGAATTGAGTAAAGTGATCTCTTAAGGTTATTTTAGTTTTGTTCTTTTGGTAGCTATTTCTTATTCTCGTTTTTCTCTGTGTATGTATGTGTCTGTGTGCATATATGTGCATATGTGTGCATCCGAGCTGTTTTCTTTGTTGTTTTGATCAGGCTAGAGGCAGTTCTTTATTTATTTTTTCAAATAACCAACTTTTGAGTTTATTAGTTCTTTTTTTGTCTTATAATTACCTAATTTGTTCCTCTTTATTAATTTCTTCCATTTCTTTTCCTTATGTTTGCTTTATTGACAGATAATGCAGTTAATATTCCTATTAGTCTTTAGTCTATTAATTTGATTTATGGTTTCGTTCTATGAGAGTTTTAAGTTTTTAGTAATCAAAACTATCAGTCTTTTCCTTTTATGGCTTTTTTATTTTATATTATTCTTTAAAAAAGGCCTTCTAGACCCCCCCCTTATAAAAATGTACTTCATTCTTTTCATACTTTTATGATTTATTTTTATCTGTCTAGAATTTATTTTTCTTTATTGTATGAGGTTGTATCTAAATTATTTTGTTTCCAGGTGTGTTGCCAACCATCTCAGCATCATTTATTAAACAATCTATCTTTTCCTCATTTATTTGAAATACTTTTATCATATATTTAACTTTTCATGTTCTGTGAAAAATCCTATTGTCTTTTTCAGGTTGTATCTAGTTTATAGGATTAATTTGGGGGGATAATTGAAGTGACTTCTTTAAAACATTGAGTCTTTGCATGTGGAAAAATAAAATATTTCTCCATTCACTTCAGTTTTTCTCTGTGTCCTTCAATAGAGTTTTATCATTTTCTTTTTACTTCTTGTTAGGTTTGTTCCTGGGTGTCTTACAGTTTTTGTTGATATTATAAATTATTTTCATTATATTTCTTATCTGGTTATTAATGGTATGTAAGAAAACATTCCATTTTTGTATATTAATCCTCTCCAACTTAGTTACTGAACCCTTTGATTGTTTCTATATTTATTTTTCAGTTGATTCTCTTGGATTTTCTGAATAGTCTTATTGTCTCTTTGTTCCCAGTACTTGCAGTGTTTTTTTAGGTTTTGCTTCTGGCAGGGTGTCTTATTGAATTGACTAGGACTTCTGGAATAGTAGCCTTATTCCTTATAGCTACAGAGGACTGATGGGCAGAACAGCTAGAGCTATTTGAACATGGAAGAGGCAACCTTTTATTTTGTCAGTGCATTGTACTAATTATATTCATAGAACAATTAAATTGAAAGCAAATTCATTTGTTAGTTATAGAGTAAGACTAAATGACTTCTAAGTCTAAGTAAGAGTTGAGAGAATAAAGAGAGAATAGAGAAGTGACTTTAAAAACTCCTGTGTAGAGAGTAGTGGGAGAGAAAAGGGTAGAAAGCAGAAGTAGGAAGTCAAGAAGAAATAGTGTGACATCTGATTAGGAGAATAATCATGACTATGCAGTATTATAGAAGCCAGGGGAGATGAAAGTTTTGTAAAGTATAAGATGGTCATCACTAACTGATTCTACCTAGAAGTGCATAAAAACAAAGTGAGCCAACAAGAAGACATTTATTTGTTAATGAGGAGGTTATTTGTGATCTGCTTTAGTGTCTCTTCATCTGCTTCTTCTAAATTGTAGTTCTTAACTTTGTTCTTTAATTTGTATTTTCATCTAGATTATCAGTTTGGTGGGCCACTAATCAAGCCTTATTTCTGTTGTGTAAATCTCATGAGGCTTTGAACAGTTTTATTCTTAGAGGAATAGATGATCCATAAATATTTGTTGGTTGATTTTTATGTAAATCCTAGAGGAATTAGACCTTAATTTCAGGTTATGAATGTAATTTAAGTTCTATGTTTTGAGCTTACCAGGTGAGCTATAATCATGTGCCAGTTATAGATAAAATGTAGTAAGAAGAAATTTTAAACATGATCATCCAAAAGGACAAGATAAACTAATTTGTAGACTAGAAATGCAAAATGATGACTAGAGATAAAAACATGGGCCTACTGGCCTCCAGGTCTGAAGTGGCTAGAGGTGACTGGGTGTTCAGTTTCTATGGGGTATTGGGAGGTAAATCTGTCACGTGGGAGTCAGAGGACCAGAACTAGGCTCACTGGTTAAAAGCAGCAATTGGAAATGGGGCTCCCTGCTCCTGAAAAGAAATTTGTATAAATGGTGCTACCAACTGTACCCTGAAGCTATAGTTAATATAAAAATATTTATCTAGAGAAGTGGGAGGGCACCAACACAGCCTTCAGACCAATACTTAAGCCAAACTTTGGTGACTTATTACCTGAATCTACAGTAGCCAATAATGTCTGGAGCTACCAGTCACCAATACGAGACCTGGTTTTTGACTAAGGCCCCATGGGCACTGGTGAGACAGGGTGAGGTAAATGGAGGGAAGGAAGAAGAGACAGCAAGGGAGAGCAAGAGAGAGAGAGAACTCCCTCACTCAAGATCTGCAAACTAAAGTTCCATAGCACAATTTTATAAAGAAAAAAGCTAAACCTAGAAAGCCATCTAACAAAATCAACAATCAGAAGTGAATTCACTCCCAGATGAAATAAAAGTAGTAAACTAATTTTTTTAAAGACTTATTTAAGAATAAGTATATTTAGGATTCTCCAAAAGATAATAAACTCCTTTTAAAAGAATGAGAAATTGGGATAAGTTAGCAGAAGTGAAATAAGAATAGACAAGTATAAGAACCAAGTAGGTATCTTGAAATGAAGTTATGGAAATTGAATAGTAGATAGAGTGAACTCTAAGATAGATACGGTTGAAGAGGGAATTAGTGAAATGGAAAACTATTCTGAAGAGTTCATCCACAATGCAGAATATAGAGACAAAATACTCAAAATTATATAATTATGCAGCTAAGAAACATAAGAAATAGGTTGAGGCACTTCAGTATACATCTAACAGGAGTTTTAGAACAAGAGGCCGTAAAAATGACTAAGAAGCAATAACTAAAGAACTGATGTCTGAGAATTTTCCAGAAATGAAAAATTTGAGGCCTCAGATTAAAAGTACACTCTCCATACTAAGCAGATAAATAAAAACCAGTCACAATAAGAAACATTTAGTGCAATTATAAAACAAAAGGATAAAGAGAAACTTAAAAGCAACCAGAGAGAAAAATCTCCAAAAGAATATCAACTAGACAGACTTCTTGACAGTAATGATAGAAGCTAGAAGACTGTGAACTAATGTCTTTAAAATGCTGAGAAATGATTAAATACCCGTCTCAAACACCATTCAAGATTGAGGGCAGAATGAGGGCCGGCCCTGTGACCAAGTGGTAAGTTCGCATGCTCGCCTTTGGTGGCCCAGGGTTTCGCTGGTTCAAATCCTAGGTGCAGACATGGCACCGGTCATCAGGCCATGCTGAGGTGACGTCCCACATAGCACAACCAGAGGTATTCACAACTAGAATATACAGCTGTATACTGGGGGGCTTTGGGGACAAGAAGAAGAAGAAAAAAAGAAGATTGGCAACAGATGTTAGCTCAGGCACCACTCTAAAAAAAGATTGAGGGCAAAATGAAGACATTTTCAGGCAAAATCTAAAATAATTTGTCTCTGAAATACCTCTGTAGGAATTTGTAAAAGGCATCCTTTAGCAAGAAGTAAAGGGGCAGCCAGCCCAGTGGCACAGCAGACAAGTTCACCCGTTCCACATCAGCAGCCTGGGGTTCGCCAGTTCAGATCCCAAGTGTGGACCTACCCACTGCTTGCAAAGCCATGCTGTGGAAGCCTTCCCACATATAAAGTGGAGGCAGATGGGCACAGATGTTAGCTCAGGGCCAGTCTCTTCCTCAGCAAAAAGAGGAGGATTGGCGGCAGATGTTAGCTCAGGGCTAGTTTTCCTCAAAAAAAAAAAAAAGAAGAAAAGGGAACCCAAAGGTAGGAGTAGGGTGTACTTTTTGGCAAAGTTAATTAACAATGATACTAACAAAGATAATTATTTTTATTAAGGTTGTTCTGAATCTCTGGAAAATAATAATAAGGAATATAGGTAGCTAAAGTGTGCTAGGAACGTTGTCTTGTTCAAACGCTGAATAATTTTAACTGTCATTTTTTTGGTAATAAAACCAAGTATGAGTATATCTTTTAAATGTTTATATGTATTTATTGAACACCTGCTATGTGCCAGGGACTGATCTAGGCTCTGGGGATAAAATAGTGGCAGAAAAAAACTCTTCATGGAGTTTACATTTTCATGAGCGTAAACTGCCTAAAAGAAGTAGTATAACCCAGACACACAGACTTGAAAGAAATACATTGGTAAATAGGAAAGGATGTACCTGGAAAATATGCTGGTGTGATGAGGTGAAAAACTGATGTGACAATATTAACGTCAGATAAAATACAGTTTAAGGTGAAGAGCATTACAGTCATATGCTGCATAATGACATTTCAGTCAACGACGGACAGCATATAATACAGTGTGGTCCCAGAAGATTAGTACCATAGAGCCTAGGTGTGTAGTGGGCTATACCATCTAGGTTTGTGAAAGTACACTCTATGATGTTCGCACAACAACGAAATCACCTAACGACAGCATTTCTCATAATATATCCCCGTCATTAAACATATGACTGTAATAAAGTAAAATGAGCAGCTAGAGCATTATTGAATTTACGTAACAGCTTTCATCGGCTTGAAAGTGAAAACTGACAGGATTAGAAGGAAAACTGATGAGTCCACAGTTATGTAAGAGATTTTAGCATACCTCTATTAAAATGGATAAGTAAACAGAAAATTAGTCAAGAATATAGATTTGAACAACTAATAAAGTTGATCTAATACATACAGAAAATTTTGTACCCAACAAATAGAGAAAATGCATTATTTTTGAGCATGCAAGGAATGCTTCCAAAAATTGACTTTGTCCTAAATCACAAAAGAAGTTTGTAAAATTTAAGAATCATATAGACCATATTCTCTGACTGCAATAATTAAACTTGAAACCAGCAATAAAAAGAAATTTTTAAAAAACTCATCTGACTAAAAACTAGAAAATACACTTATAAATAACTCACAGGTTAAAGAGAAAGCTTGAAAAAAGTCAGCAGAGTAAACATGAGGTAGAAGAAAGGACATATTACAGATAAGAACAGAAATTAATAAAATGAGAAGAAAAGATTAATACTTCCCTAATTTTATATTGTCAATGTCAGTGATAGAACTAGCAAAATTGGCCAAGAATATAGGTATTATTTGAGCCTCTATTCCTATTCGTGCTTTATTTTCTACGTTAATAATCTTTTTCTTTAGAAGTGTGTGAGCTAATAAGAAAAATATAGGACTCAAAATATAGAATATAAATTTATTGTAAAATTTTCAGGAGTGTCTCTCTCCGTATAACAAGAAAATTAACTATAGAAGTGTATAAGTGAAAACATGAAATTTGTAGCATTATTTTACTGTTGTTTATTTTTTGAAAAGAGTTTATAATGGGCTTTAATAGAAAGTTCTCTTTATATATTTAAGATATTTTTCTTTCCTTCTTGTAGGTTACTCAAATGAGTCGTCCAGACCTGATTCTTTTTCTGATGAAATACCTGATGGCTCTCATAGTTGGTATTCCCTCCATTTTTTGGGTTGGAAGTAAAAAGACATGCTTTGAATGGGCCAGTTTTTTTCATGGTCGTAGGAAAAAAGAGTAAGTTGAATTAAATTATCACTATGTTCACAAACCTCACATTCACATAAATTTTTTGTGTGGCTTATGTTAAGACAATTTGGAGGAAGTATTCCAACAAGATTGTAACCTCAGCTGCTATCAGTTATGATTGGCACAGTATAAAAGCTAAAAACTTATTTGAGAAGATAGCCAAGTAGAACCAGGCTTAAGGTCTATTCCTTACTAATTCAGGATATTTGAGGGAAGGCCAGTCTGTGTTTTAAATCATCCAAATTATGATTTTCTTAAAATTAAAAACAAATTAATGCTTTTATATATATTCTTATTTGAACCTCTTGATACTCCTTTGAGGGTTGGTATGTGTTATCATCTCTGTGTTACAGGTGAGAAACTCAGACACAGAGAGATTAACTGCCTTGGCCAAAGTCACACAGGTATTAGATTAGACTTCCATTTCCAATTATCCATTGTTCTTCCAAGTATACCATAAATGATTCAAAAAGATGGCATGTTATTCCATTCTGATGTAGTGCACGTTAAAGCCAAAATAGAAAAATGATATTAGTAGGTAAAATTAAATATGTTAAAGAAATTATTTTATTTCATAGTTGGCTACATGGCATATTAGAGTATCATGGTAAAGTATAAGATGTGACAAAGCAAACTTGTGAGGGCATATTTAAGGAATCTTTAATTTTTTGAACCCTTATTTAGTAAAACAAAACAAGACCCTGCAATATTCGCAAAGGAACAAATGATTTCAAACTTTTTACTTAGTATAAGTCTTATGTATACTATGTCTGAATTATCACAAATTCTAACTTAGTCAAGTCTATATTCTTATGATTTTGCTTAACCTAGGGTCCATGGAAAATGGGCTTTGGGGGATGGTCTGTAAAACTCAAGATTATATTTAAGATTTTGTGCCTTATATGGGTTAGTGTACTTTTCTTATACAACTTAAATTGCCTCATTAACAAAATCTGTATTTTCTAAAATACCAATAGTTAGCAGTTTCTGTCACACAGATTAGATTGAGATAAAATAATCTCAATTTTAAAATATACATTTCTTGTTACCATATCTGAGACTGCTACTACCGATATCAGATAATGCATTTCTCCTTTAAATACAGTTTCATACGGCAGAGAAGGAAAGACTCATTCAAGAACAACAGCAAAAATGTGTTTCCTAGGCATTTATTCCTCCTTCAAGAAAGTCTTTACTGAATGCTTGCTGTGTGCTGTGAACTATTTTGGGATGCCAGGGATTCAGTAGCAGACAAGACAGGCCAAGTCCCTGCTTTTGTGGAGTATCCTTCCTTGTGGGATTTACTGTGATTTATCTGTGTGTTCTTTGAAATCTTTTAATATGTTTTAATCACAGTAAAACATAATGCTGAGGAAAGGGCTTGAATTAGACATTCCTGCTCACCTCTGGACCATACACAAACAATGCCGTGATAGGGTGGTATTAGAAATTCCAGATAGAGCTTAACCAAACCACCCTTTTGGGGTATCTTCCTAGTTATTTTGGGGATCCCGGTTGGGCCGGAATCCTTTTGAAACTGGTTAGAATTCCCAAGGAATCTTCTATTTGATTTTCTGCAGCCATGGATCCCCACCCAACAGAGTCGCTGTGATCCTCCAAGCCAGGACTGTCCTCTGGGCTAGAGTAGCAGCTCCTTATTCTGGAGCTCAAGAGTGTGAGCATACTATAGCTATTTCTAGCATTTGTCTGATTTAGCCTTTGAGAAGTGTCTACAAAGTAATGTTAATGATGGTTACCAATTAATTGAGCACATTTAATACTCCAAGCACTGTTCTAAGCATCTTACATATTATTAAATCATTTAATCTCTAGACAACCTTGTACAGGAGATCATCATTTTACACATAAGGAAACAGGCATGGAACCAAGGTTTCATAGCTAGTGAATGCTACAATTGAGATTCAAACCCAAGCAATCTGACTCTAGACTCTAGTCTTTGCTCTTAACCCCTCTGTTACACTGTGCTATAAAGAGACTGGTTTCTAAAATTGTGCTAGTCAAATTAGTGTTCTCCCACTAAGTGAAACCACATCTAAGACTGCTTATGCTAATAATTCTGACACATTGAAATATTTTTAGAAATCTTCTTTTGGAATTATCTGGGTCACATCACTTAATTTCTCTGGACCTCTGTTTTTTATCTATAAAACGAGGGGACAAACCTTCACAATTTGAAGGTGGATTAAATTTTTGGAATGACCAGAAGTCAGTTTGAACCCAGTTTTAAAAATAAGTTTAGAAAATAAAGTTAATGATCAAGATTGATTTGGGATGTACATATATATGAATAGGGCCATTGATGACAGAGGAACAAACATTGTTTTTTTAAAACTATTTTTGACTTGTTCTTCTGTGTAGTTTTTGACACTTTGTTTTCAGGATATCCATAAACATTATGTTTTATTATTACTTTATGATTGGCTTCTAAGCCATTTAAACTTAAGTTTGATCCCCAACTGTTGGTTTTGTTGTGTGACTTTTGGCAAGTTCTTTAATCCCTCAGAACCTCAGTTTCTTCATCTATAAAATGGGGATGACAGTATTTGTTCTTAAAAATGGATATCTAATCTCCTCTTAGAAAAATCCTCTCAGGACAGTAATCTTCATAATAAAAACATTATTAAGAAGGATCAAAGGAGAAAGTATGTAAAATACCTGACACAAGGCAAATACTCAACAAATATTAGTCTTCCTTCAACGCTTCTACCCCAGCACTAAAAACAAGAGCAATAACAACAATCCTTTTGTAATTTGAAAACTTAGAATATATGCACTTTCTCACTGTATAATCCAGCCTTTACATGTTGGAGTTTTATTTTTTTAATGAAATTGTTTATCTAATTTTAACTTTAACTCAGATTCTCATAGTCAGTCACTTATTTACATAAACTGAGACACTGATCTTTGCAACTAATTTAAGTGGCTCTTTTGTTAATTTAATTACTGCTTTATTCATCATCATAAATATCTGCTTTTAACCCTTTTGTAGCAGTTAAAAACTTTTGCTTTTGACAATAATTTATCCCCTTAAGTTTTTTCCCTTATGTCTGAGACTTTAATATGTCTGAGACTTAATTGTATTTTGCTTAAATTAATTTTTCATATATTTTGTTCTAACTATGACCACTCATGTTTATTCCAGCACTAGACAACTGCTTCTGCCATAAAATCAACTTGTAGCCCTACAACAACTGCTCTAACAAGTTAAAAAATGTGCTATCTGTCCTATGACGAGGCCTCTGCTACTTCTATAAACCATGCAAGAAAACAACCTCTCTACTTTGTAGTAATATCTTTGTAATATTTCAAAGTCCTTGAGAATCATACATTTCTTTAGCTGAAAGAGACTTTTTAGAAATGATGAAATTGTATACTTTCATTTTATAGATGAGGAAAATAAAGGAAAGGGGATAGTGACTTGCCTCAGATCACATATTTATTGATAGAGTTGGAACTAAAATCCTGATTTCCTAGTCTAACGTAGTCCTCTTTCCCTCATTTCACTTTAGGTTGACAGATTGATGTGCATTTTTGTTATATTCTTTCCTTTGTCAGCAATGTTACCTTATATCTGTCCTAAAGACATTACTTAGAGAGCAGTTAATTTCAAGAATAACATCAGTGTGTCACAAAAGTATTGTTTATTGGTCTATAAGGATGTTAGTCTGTATCTTAAATTTAGTATTTTGTTGTCTAGGATAGTGAATGAGAGCCGACAGGTGCTCCAGGAACCTGATTTTGCTCAGTCCCTCCTGAGGGATCCAAATACTCCTATTATAAGAAAATCGAGAGGAACTTCCACTCAAGGAACATCCACACATGCTTCTTCAACTCAGCTGGCTATGGTGGATGACCAGAGAAGCAAAGCGGGGAGTGTCCACAGCAAAGTGAGCAGCTACCACGGCAGCCTCCACAGATCCCGGGATGGCAGGTGAGTTTTATTGATAGCGTAGTTTATTTTATATGCTGAATTAGAGACACACAGCTTAAGAAGGAAGAGTAGCCAATTCTGAAATAGAAGTTGAATATATTAAGCTTTTAGAACTTTTCTAGGTACAGTTGTCCCAAATTATGGTGAGACTTAAAGCCAGTCAGAGCAGTTTAGAGTTCAGACTTGATACAGTAAGCAATATGGAGTCATTGAAGGGTATTGAGCTGGGAGAAGGCAGGGTGAAAGTGGTTATTCTAGTGAGATTAATTTAGCAAACAATTGTGGAATACCTACTGTGTCTAGACTCTGGGAATACAAAGATAATTTAGGCATGACCTTTGTTCTTAATAAACTCGCAGTCTGTTGAGAAAGATAGTGTAGTCAATATTAGTACTGTGGTTAAAAACATGGGGTCTGGAATGATAAGCCTCTATTTCCTCTTCTGTAAAATGGAAATAGTAATAATATCGGCCCCCTTAGGAATGTTGTAAAAAATAAATGAGATAATGTAATTGCTTGGAACAGTGTCCATCTCAGTAAGTACCTGATAGCAACTTCTATTAATATTATAAGTGGGGGGCCGCCTCCGTGGCTGAGTGGTTAAGTTTGTGCACTCCACTGCGGCAGCCCAGGGTTCGGATCCTGGGCGAGGACATGGCACCACTCGTCAGGCCACGTTGAGGCGGCGTCCCACATCCCACAACTAGAAGGACGTGCAACCAAGATATACAACTGTGTACGGGGGGCGGGGGGTGGCGGTTGGGAAAATAAAGCAGAAAAAAAAAATTGGCAACAGTTGTTAGCCCAGGTGCCAATCTTTAAAAAAAAAAAATATTGTAAGTGAACAATTAAAGTAAAATGTAAGTGTGATGGTATAGTCAAGAGGTTGACAAACTTTCTCTATAAAGAGCCACATAGTAAATATTTTAGGCTTTGTAGGTCATATGGTCTCTGTTGCAACTATTCACTTCTGCCCTTATAGCATGAAAGCAGTAATAGACAATATGTAGTCAAAATGAGAACGGCTATGTTCCAGGAAAACTTTATTTACAAAGATAGGAAGGAGCCAGATTTGGCCAGCAGCCGTCATTTGCCAACCCCTGTTCAGCAGGTGCAGTAGTAGCCTGTAGGAGGGAGTGATTAATCCTGGGGCGGGGGCCGGGGGAGGTCATAGAAAGCTTCACAGAGAGAATGTTTGAGAGGCCAAATGGGTTTTCTTGTTAAATTTCATGATGGAGACCCTAGAATTAGAAGCTTCTTAGGCGCTTTGCAATAATTCAGTTGAGAGATGAAGGCTTATTGGAGAGTAGTGGCAATAGGAAGAGAGGAAGAGCTGATCTGAAAGAAATGATAGGAGTTGGTGATGGATTCATAGCTGGAGAGAAGGAATATGTCAAAAAAAAAATTTTTTTTAAGATTTCTACTTTGGGAAACCAAAAGAATGAAAATTCTTATGCTTAAAATGGAAAGCTTTGATGTTCATTTAAAAATATCTCTGTTTCTACAACTGTCTTGTATTCTTCCAGTCTCATTCCAGCCTTTCTCCCAGTTTTCTCTGTCCTAGTGTTACATGATTTCTATACTTACTCTCTTTTTAGACCTTCTAGTTTTTCCTCTCAGCTTGCTTTCTTTTGCCTTCTAACTTGATTAACTACTGTGTGTTTTAAAAAGCAGCAGTCTTTCTTTGACTATGATATATTTTCTTTATCCATTTCTTTTTCTTTACCTTGCTAGATTTTTTTTGTTTTTTTAGGGAGATTAGCCCTGAGCTAACGTCTGCCACCAATCCTCTTTTTTACTGAGGAAGGTTGGCCCTGAGATAACACCTGTGCCCATTTTCTTCTACTTTATATGTGGGATGCCTGCCACAGCATAGCTTGACAAGCGGTGCATAAGTCCATGCCTGAGATCTGAACTGGTGAACCCTGGGTTGCCGAAGCAGAGTGTGCGAACTTAACCACTACACCACAGGCCGGCCCCTCCTTGCCAGATTTTTGAAATGAATATTTTATATATTTCCTTTCTACCTATTCTGTCTTTAATTTCTTGTATATCTAGGGTTTTTTCCTTCTTACCCACCTAAACTATACTTTCTAACATAACCAATAACCTGTTTTTAACCACATTTAAAGATCCTTTCTCTTTCCTACTTTTTTCCTTCCATTGAGTACTCTTATATAGGAAGCATTTTTCTAAGTGCTAGGGATGCAGAGAGGGAAGACAGAAGAGTAAACAATCAGTTATAATACACTTTAATGGATATAATAAAATCATAGGTACTTTGGGATCCAGAGAAGAAAACCATCTAACTCATCATGGAAAGTCAGACAGGATAGCACTTCTTCTTTGAATAGAATTCAGAGCAGGCAGTTGGAAATTAAAGACAAGGAAACAGTACGTATATGCAAAGGCAAAGAAGACAAGCAGGCAGTTAGGTACTGGAGTATGGCCAGAGCATAGTATGTAATGTTTGGGCAGTTATAGGAGATGAAACATGCTGAGAAGTTTGGACTTTTTCCCTGACAGTGGTGAAAAACTTTAAAGGACTTTGAACATGGGGTGATAAAATCATATTTGTATTTCAGAAAGATCACTTTAGCAACAGCAGGGGAGAGGAGGAGTTGTAAATAGCCCAGTTTGGGAGTTTCTACAGTAATTTAGGGGTCCTAATTTAAGACATTGATAAGGGGTGGAGATCAGTCTTTTAGAATGCATTTTGTCAACACCGTCCTCCATGAACTAACTGTCAGCATTATTTGACATTTGACATTTTTAGCTTCATCTTTTTCAATAAGGAATGAGGAAGGAATTTATAGTACAACTCCTATGCATGTGGCAATCTCTGTATAAAGAGATATAAAGAAAGGTCAAGTATAATTTCTGCATTCTAGGAGCATATAACCTTATAAGGAAGATAGGACATATACATAAGAACCAATAAATAGTAGTGCAAACCAGCATATTATTAAAACAGTGGGTGTTAGAGATGATCGATGCTATAGAACTTCAGACAAGGGAAAGATGGGCCTGTGAAAATATCTTAGAGGAGATAAATAGGATGAATGAATGGTAATAAAAAGATAAATTCATACTGAGTAGAGAATTTCTGAAGGCCATTAAATATAGGGAATTTCAGCCTCTGTACTCTGAATAGAACTGGAGCTTGGAAAGTTTATAATCATTAGTATAGGGTAGTTGGTAATTAAAATTGTGAAATAGAAACCCTTGAATTATAATAAAAAAGAACAGACCAAGAACAAAACCTTGGTCCATACTTACAGTAATAATAATACAGGAAGAATAGCCAGCATGCAGTTCAGAGAAGGTACTTCTAGACATATGAGGGAATCAATTAGAGTAGAGTATCGTGGAAACCAGAAGTTAGATTATGACTTCCTGTAATGCCTTTCCTACCTCTCTGCTTAGTCAAAATCATACGCATCCTCTAAGGCCTGCTTAATTCCCATATCCAAGGTGGTTAATTAATTGCTTTTTAATGATTCTTTTGGTATGACCTATTTTCCGTACAGTTGCCTTGCCTCAGCTTAAGTTTGCAGCTTTTGGAGAATGAGAACTAGGTGCAGACACCTCTTTATTCCCCCACAGTGTCTAGCACAATGCTAGGCGTATGTATATATTAGGAGGCAAATAAATCTATCAAATAACTAATGATTCTAGAAATAAGGTGGGCATTTTCCAGAAATTCAGAGTTCAGAACTATAATGGCAGGCTACTAAGAGTGTTCTATAATGTGCTGCATGAATACTCATACTGTAAAACTCTCTGCCATGCCCAGAACTTCAGAGCAGATTTGAAAGATTCCAAAACCACTCTGAACCTAAAAGTCTAAATAAGGATTTTCATATTCCAAAAGCCATCTCATAGGAATTTCTTTTCGCATTAGTCAGTTTTTAATTCTTTACATATTAACACTGTCTTTTGGCCATCATTTTCTCATTATCTTGTGGTATCTTGGCTATGAGATCACGCACACATGCACACACACACACACTTGTTCTCAATACTCACTCTAGTCCAGACTCCTTGATGGATAATTATTGATCTCAGTGCTATGTAAAATAAAATAGACTTAGGTAAATACCCCTACACCTGGACGTCAACTTCAAAGAGTAAGTAATTGGTAGTTAGATGAGAGGATGGGTGGAAAAGGAAGTGGATAGGTGGTAGGTAGAGGTTTGAGAATGAGTGATTAGGATGGTAAGTAGGTGACACAACAAGGGAAAGCTAGGGAATGAATAATGAGATACTAGTGAAACTTCAATAAATTCGATTATTTACATTAATGGTAGCAAATAGTAAAGAGAATCAAGAAGAGTAAACCATCTTTAAGTTTCCTTCATTTTAACTTTGGAATGCACCATATTATCTTTTCTGCAAATTAACCATCCTAATTATTTTGCCTAAGCTTATGTAAAAATCAATGTACATTTTCATATCCTGTATTAGAGTAGATGGTCACAGTGGTTTAAATGACTCCAAGAAGATAAATAAACTTGGTAATTCCCATATATACAATTGAGATTAAACACTAAAATTAAATTTATTTTTCTATGTAGTTGATTCCTAATTATCCATGGGTGTGTTGCTCATATTCTAGAACTTTGTGGATAGCCATATATTTCACTTAAATAATTATACATAAGAACTTAATATGGTAATTTTTTTATGAAAAATATATTCTTTGAGTCTTATTTGTAACTCAAAGATTTGTTTCATTTTAGAAAATATCCAATTCATAATTTTAAATAATGATTTGTTCTTATTTTTTATTTACTGTGATATCATTTCTAGAACACTGCATCATATTTTGCTGTTTTTCACTTGTCATATTTATTTGAAATAGATGCTTATGAAGTCATTGAGAGGTGAAAGATCTCAAAATTAGCTGTCAAATCATATTTGGAAAAATCTTTCACTCAGTTTAGGGCAATAATCATTATGCCAAATAATAATTATTAACTAGAATAACAAGCTCATTCTGAAATAATTTATTTGCAAACATAATTATTTTACCAAAACATGAGAATCAAATTTAAAACTGTTTATATCCTGAATGTGAAATGTCTTTTAGTAAATAAGAATTAACTGCTCTTTTACTCAGATGAGAAATTTTTTAAATATTTAAAATGTAAATCATCAAAAGTTGGTTGTTACTTTTTCACTTGTTGGTTTCCTAATCATTTAATTTAATGCAGCATTTTCATGAAAATTTTTAGTGTTATTTTCTAGTATGTTCTGTTACCTGCTTCAAAATAAATTCTCCTGTGTTAGGTATACTCCCTGCAGTTACAGAGGAATGGAAGAGAGACTACCTCATGGCAGCATGTCACGACTAACGGATCACTCCAGGCACAGTAGTTCTCATCGGCTCAATGAACAGTCACGACATAGCAGCATCAGAGATCTCAGTAATAATCCTATGACTCACATCACACATGGCACCAGCATGAATCGGGTTATTGAAGAAGATGGAACCAGTGCTTAAATTGTCCTGTTGAAAGTGGAGAACTTGTACTGTTTAAAAAGCAGATTTTATTCTTTGCCTTTGCATGACTGATTGCTGTAACTCACTGTTAGCTTTCAGTCAGTGCAGATTGTGTCCATTGGAAAAGTAAATGTTTGCTTTTTATATTGCATCAAATTTGGAACATCAAGGCATCCAAAATGCTAAGAATTATATTACCACATAAATAATTCTTATTTCTAGGCTATGAGGAGATAGTTATTTGGTAAGCATTTTTATAAACCCACATATTTTATACTTAGAAAAATCCTAAAAGTGTGGTGACTGCTTTGTAGTGAACTTTCGTATAATATCACCTAGTTGTGAGGCAACATTCTGATAGTTCTGTTAATAAGCCAAAATTTCAGAATTAAAGAAATTTTCTATGCAAGGTTTATTTCTCAGATGAATAGTAGGACTTTGTAGTTTTCTTTCCACTAAGTGAAAATAAAACTGTTTTTAAACTGTAGGAGAATTTGATAAATCAGCAAGGGTATTTTAGCTAATAGAATATAAGATCAACAAAGGAATCTGATTAGTCTGTTGAAGGCTCTTCCAAAATTCTATCAAAATAATCTTCATCCAGAGAGATACAGGATTAGGATTAGCAATGGGCATTTTTCCCCTATAATTTGTGCTGTTTTTATTACTTTTGTAAATATTACTTTTAATGGCTGTATTTTTATAACTTATCCATTTGCATGGTGGAAAATTTTTAATTTGTAGCCATTTTTTCCCACGTAGTAGTAGTGATTCATAGAGAACTTTATGTTCAGAGCTGTTCTGTGGAAGCATGTAATAAGCTAAGCATCACACATTATAAGGTTTTTTGTGGTAACACAGGTACAAAATGGCAAAGTGTTTTCTCTGTATTAATTGTTGTATTTTTCTACAGTGAGATGTGATCTTGCCAAAGCCATCAGATCTTGGTATCCAGGCCCCTCCGATCAGTGAGTTGATTGTCTGCACTTGCACTGCCCAGTAGCTAACAGGCTACAGCTTTTGCCCCATACCCTTATTTTCAGATTCTGGATTATTCTTGTTTACAGCTGAAATATATATAACCTAGTCCAAAGTGGTGACTAATTTGGGGTATTTGAAAATCACTGTAGCTAAATGAAGCATGATTAGTCTTGCTGTGAAGTATCTTTTGATCTTGAAAATATCAACTCAAAAATGTTTGACGTTTTGTCTTGTGATGTTTAAATAGTTTACAATAAAAACTGTGAACTTTATTAGGCATGAAATTGATCAGAAGGGAAAGAAAAATTCTTGAAAATGCTGGATGTGTTCTATAGAAAAGCATATTTAAACAAGCGGTCCTCAACCATGACTACAGATAAGAATCACTTGGGGAACCTCTGATACCCGACATCTTCCTCTCTTTCAGATGAGAATTGGTAGTTTTTTTAAAAAGTTTTCCAGGTGACCTAAGCTGCAGCCAGACTGCAGGCTGGTTTCAACTGACTTGCCCCTGATGATGATCTGTTGGCGTAACATTATATCATGTGAAAATCTAGCTGGACTCAGTGACATGCTTTTATATCATTACCTGATACACAATTGTTCTCCACTTTATTGACCATTATAAGATGTGGAATTCTGGGCCCTGCTCCTAAAGATTCTTATTCAGTAAGTCAAAGGTCGTAGGACTTTAAAATCTGTAGTTATAAAAATATAGCAGGTGATTCTTATGCAGGTAATCAAAGAATCACACTTTGAAAAATATTCTAGACTCTAGAGAGGCCTGATTTTGTCATATGCTAGTTTTTGACCTTTAACAAGTCAACTTCTCTGAGCCTCAGTTCCCTTGTTTGTAAATGAAGATAGAAGATAAATACCTACCTCACAAAGTTGTCAAATAGGGATCAAATGAAAAATCATATGAAAGCTCTTTGAAAACTATAAAGCATTGTGAAATATAAGGGTTTAAGATTATTGAGGATTTAAGAGATTTGTTTGAGGGCTACTAGAGTACATTCCTTGGCATGTGTTTAATTCATGTGTACTTTTCTCTCTTTCTTTAAAACAGAAAGTCAAAGAAATTGTGTTGAAAAAGAAGCTTTTATCAGGCACAAAAGTCAGTTTTCTGATAATAATTTGTTTGTAATCATGTTGCTCCTTTCAAAGTACATATATCTTAATATTTGTTGTTATTAATTTTTCATGAGATATATTTGAACATTTGGCCCAAAATGTTTTTCTTTTTTCTCTGTCTTCATTGTCTTTCTCCTTGGAACTGGAGCTGGTGCTCAAGACAGGCAGAGTCTGAATTCCCTCCTAACTGACAATTAGTAAACTTTTCTCTGAAGGCCAAACTTATAACAACTCATTTATAAATAAATCAGTAATTCATGAGGCTTTTGTCTGAGAATCTCTCCTGAGAGGACCCAAACAAACATTCAGAAACAAAAATAAGAAGTTAAGACAGAAGGTACCAGTTTGAGCTCAAAGATGTTGTCATCTATCTCCATCTGCATTATATTATCAATTGCCAAAATGTTAATTGGTTTTCTTGTACAAGTGCGCCAAGTATAGATAGTTAAGTGAACATCGCTATGAAAATCTTTGTGCTTCCTGATTTTTATATATTCATTTGCATCTTCTCTATTAAAGTAACTGCTGGTATATGTGTAAATGCTTTCAGTACCTTAATTTTGCTCCACAAAATTTACTTAATATTGTTAATTCATTGTTTTGAATAACAGTACTTAGTTTGAGCTGTGTTATTTATCAAACTAGTACTCCAGATTAAGAATTTTTTTTAAGAGACAGTTGAAAAACCTATAGCAAAACAGCAGTTTCAAGACTCAGCTAACTTACACCAACTTGAGCAAGTCTGGACAGCTTTCTTACCATCTGCTTAACTTTAATTTGTGTTGTGATTAGCATATGATAATGTTTAGTGTTTAATTTGTTCAGTTGACAGGTGAGAAAGTAATAGTTCTAAAATTTTGACATATAATCAAAAGGTTTTTGAAAAGTACTTTGATTTCAGCAATATTGTATTTAATTTATTCAGTAATTAAAGGAAAAGCTCCAAGACAATATTAAGCTCAAAACACTAATGAGTTTCAGAGAACAGTTGATTAATAACTCACTCAACATCTAGCACAGGGCTTAGTACATAGTAAATTTTTCAACAAATATTTAAATGAATGAACAACCCATGTCATGCAACTCACTTTTCTCCTAGCAGTCTCACTTCAAAGAAATTTGAAGGATCTAAATTTAAATGAAGTGAAATGAAGTCTTTGCTTTACCAAAATAACGTGGCAAGTATAAGAAATACGTAAATTGTACCAAATGAAATTTATTTCTCTTAGAGTAACAGTCCATATTACTATTTTAATTAAAGAAATATATATTTACAAACTCGTACCAACACTTTATATTAATTTTGAAAGGTGAAAGTGATACTTAGAAGTAAGTATTTAGGCTTTTGGTTTTATGTGAAGTTAGATCTTTGTGTACTGGTTGGATGAATGAATAGTCAAGCAAACCTTTGTTAGTAATGATTTTCTGCTTCTTAGAATAGATTTATAAAATTCTAAGAATCTCTTCAAATTAGAAAAATTTACTACATTCTAACCTACCTCATTAGTTTCTTTGTGATAATAGCTGGAAATAACTGAAATTGTAACTATTATGGTTTAGGCGATATCCCTGTGAAATAAAAGGAATTACTTAAATTTTTTTTGATAAAATAGTGGATTATTGGCTGGAGCTCAGAAAACATTAATATACCAAAATTTCACTATGGTGATATTTATACTGCTTTTGACATGCCAAAGGTACATTTACATATTATCATACTTGGATGACTTACATAGTTTAGTGTAATGAAAATTCCACGGGGCTTGGAATTCAAAGGCCCAAATTATGATGTGAACTGGACAGGTCATTTAACTTCTCTTAATCTTAACTTTGGTATAAAATGAGGATAAGGCAATTTTTGGTCCCAATCTACCTCACTGGATGTTGTGAGGATCAAATTAGATAAAGTATTATAGTGCTCTATAACCTATAAATTGCTCTACTGATAATCTTTGTTTCTGTTAGAATTTGAGGCTATGGCTTTCAGTGGTATTTAGGAATAACAACACAATAGGCAATTGGACCAGTATTCATTTGGTACATGCTTTACGTCAGTAATCTAATTAACCTTTTAAAAATGTGGTTCTTTTTCAAGAGTAGCTATGCCCTTAAATTGTGTTGGCTCTTTAATGTATGTTATAACAGAGTGTGCTCTCAAATTTTACAGTTGAATTTATAGGTCACTTTCAGCAGAAGTTTGGGGATCTCCATTATATTTTTCTTTTGGTATGGAATTACGTAATACATTAGCTTGGCTTCACTGAAATTCCTAAGAAAAATATAAAGAGGAGTGTAAGCCCTATTACTTTTTTTCTTTGAGGACTTCCATGTGCCTAATTCTTTCTGACTAAGAACAAGTTTTTTTAAAAGCTGATTACTGTAACTTGTTGGTTTTCATCATGGCCAATCTTTAAATTTTAGGTTGTAACATTATCTTAATTATTTGTATATTTGTTTATACAATTGTTTAATCTGTGTAAAGTAAGGATTTTTCCCTTTTTTGCACACATAAACACATAAAAGATAGCATTTTTATAGAATTAGGATTTGCAAAGGAACTCATGATTCTTTTAAACTTTTATGCCTTTTTACAACTGATTAAAGTAAGAAAAAGTGTTTATGTTTAACTCAGCTATGTTTCCTAGTAGCTATATAATTTTATACATTATTCTTACGTCATTTCTATCTATTTTATATGAAAAAATTATGTTACATTTCTTCATAATTTCTCTCCCCTTCTTTATTGTCTAGTTATATGAGTTTTGGGAAAGAAATAGGAAGACTAAGAATCCTTTACCTTCCATCTGACTAATCAGTCTCCTGGGGTTTTTTTCTAATTTAATTTTAATCCTGTACTTCTTTAATAGTCAAATTGACAGAGGATTATAATTTTCTCTCAGGATCCGAAATCTCCTAGGAAAGAAAACATTAAGGTCTACCCAGAACTAGCCATCTTTGTAGACATTCCTATTTGGTTGATTTATAAAGAGTTAATATAAGTTAATAAGCCTATTTCTTATTCTATGATCTCTAATTAGAAAGTAAAATATTGTTACCCTAAAGATAAAAGAAGGTAAAGTTTCACATATATGTCAGTCAAATACCATGCCTATCAACATTACTTCCTATACGAGAGAGTAGTTCAATCTATTTAAATGCATTCAAGGATAGTTTCCTTCAGACTATTTTTTTAAATAATCACCTATCTCAGGAAATCTGTTGTGTTCTTTCTTGGACGTTTCATTGGTATTATAACATTGCTCATAATTTATTCTCATTTTATTGGCCACTGTGACCAGTCTTCCCTGATAGAGAAACAAGTTTTTTACCTTGTAGTAATTCAGATTTTGAAGATTCAGTGTTCCATTATTTTGGTAATTACCATTCACTAGTAACATTAGTATTTATAAGACATCGATATTTTCCAAGCTTGTTACTTTATCATATTTCCTGAAGTAGGGTAAACTATATTATTATTTTTATTATTGCCCTGAGGTTTTTGTTAAGTAAGTCAGCTTGTTTGTATTGCTAACTTGCAAATATTTCTGTAATTGTATTTTGCTTATTGACTTAAAAGAAGAAACTTTAGAGCTTAATCATTTCTGTTTTCTAAATTGACAGATTTTTTTTAATGCTTAGTAAAAATGCATTATGTTATTTTTAAAATACCACAAAATTTTGAATCAGGAGACCTGATTTCTAGTCTTGCCTCTGTTTTCAATGAGCTATGTAACTGGAATTTTACCTCTTATGGCCTTGGTTTTCTCATCTGTAAATGAAAGGAACAAGGGGATTAGCCTGGGCAGTGTCTCAAAGTCAGCCTGTCTCTAATTTGGTTGTCCCTTGAGCGTTTTATAATCATTGTTCTGGGCTTACTTTTATTCTTGTTGTTCTTCCATGAAGCGTATTTACTAATCAGCCTACACTGTTAATGCAATTTATACTTAAATTGATAGGAGTTAGATATGTTATTAACTTTGTTCTCCATTCATGATTTTAAGTAATTTTAAAGGAGGAGAATTAGATTACAGATAATAAAAGTGAAAGAAAGGTTACAAATAATTGACATGACCTTTTTTTCCCGTGGGAGAAGACTCCTAAAGCACCAACAATAAGCACCTTAAATTGATATACAGAAAAAAATGACATGAAATTTTTGTTTTTTTTAAAGATTGGCACCTGAGTTAACATCTGTTGCCAGTCTTCTTTCTTCTTCTCCCCAAAGCCCCCCACTACATAGTTGTATATTCTAATTGTAGGTCCTCCTGGTTGTGCTGTGTGGGACGCCACCTGAGCGTGGCCTGATGAGCGGTGCCATGTCCATGGCTGGGATCTGAACCCGTGAGACCCTGGGCCGCCGAAGTGCAGCATGCAAACTTACCCTCTCCTCCAGGGGGCTGGCCCCTGGCATAAAATATTGTGATCTCTGTTCTCTTAAATATAAATATCGTTAGCCTAAACTTGAATCTGATGTTCAAACATTTCATTGAATATTTTCTGGGTTTTGATAGTGGGATATTCTACAAGATAAAACAGATAATCCTAGAGTGATCTAATTTATATTTCTCCATCTGCCATTTTTCTGCTTCTCTTCTTCTTCCCTCCCCAGTTTTGAAAAGGAAATTTACAAATGTCTTCCGTCCCTTAGACCTGCCTCAGATAATTCTTCCCTGAACTACTCTTGTCATTAGAAACCAATATGAAATAATTCTATATTTCTGAGACAACATCAACATAGTGCTTCTCTACGTTGAGCCGAGGTGAATATATACTTGAAAGTAATGTATCTTCTTTATATGTGAACCTAAAATTAGTTTTAAAAATCATAAATTCTCTGATGTGAAAATATTTGTCTGTAAGTTCTCTTGTTATCAGGTGATATTTCTACCTTAGTTGTGAGTCAGTCTGAATTCTTTATCATTCATCTTTTTTAAAAATTTAACTTTTCTAGAATTACCCCATTTCACATCTTTTTTTTTTGTTTTTAAATATTGGCATCTAAGCTAACAACTGTTGCCAGTCTTCTTTTTTTTTTCCTTCTTCTCCCCAAAGCCCCCCAGTACATAGTTGTATATTTTAGTTGTGGGTTCTTCTAGTTGTGGCATGTGGGACACCACCTCAGCATGGCCTGATGAGTGGTGTTAGGTCTGCGCCCAGGATCCGAACTGGCAAAACCCTGGGCCGCTGAAGTGGAGCACTCGAACTTAACCACTCAGCCATGGGGCCGGCCCCCGGCCCCCCATTTCACATATCTTTAACACCAACTTCAAACAACTTTTCTGCTTTTATTTTCAAATGCCAAATTTTATTTTTGAAAGTTTTAATTTTTTCATTGAAGTTTCGAAGTATTGCATATGTGAGGGAGTGGCTGCAGTTTAAACATTTACTTTGGCATGATAAAGATAGCAAACCACCATCCCTCTCTCCCAGCCCCAAAAAAAAGGTTTATTTGACACTCAAAGGCTATGAAATTGTCTTATTTTCATTATTTGAAAGAGCTATGTAAGCTATTTCTTCTAACTTAAAATTTTGTAATTAAGAAAAATACTGACTTTTCTGTATTTTAATCTGATACTGAATTAGGGGCACTTTATATAAAGATATGTCTACAATTAATAATAGTTATTGGCTATTTTCACTTTAAAATGTGACCCCCCCCAGACTCACATGTATTTAATGTGGACTTTTTTGGGGGGGCATTTTTTTGTTTTGCCTTGTTTTCTTAACGTTGTCGTCTCAGCAGAAAACTCTCCGGTAAATGAACTATTGTTTCTGAGAATCAGCCAAGGAGATTTGTTACTACGTGGTCATAATTGGATAATATTATTCTGAACTATGTAAAATTGCTGGTTTTGTTGGTCAAAAGTGATCAAATGTTAGCAATTTCATAATATTCAAGAAACAACCCAACAAAGGAAATTTTAGAACAAATTATTAACTTCCCAACTTATCAACCTATCAGAAAATTTATGAAGGAGACTCAAACTACAGATAAGCACAGGTTTATCAAGAAAATTCTGCTTTGTTTTGTCATTAAATTTCCCAGTTTTAAAAGATATTTTATCAAAATGACTTCAGTGATTGAAGCAAGTACCTTTTGGAAATACATAAGTTACATAAGGCTTTCATTAAGTCTGTGTAGTTTTTAAGCTTTCATAACCTGAGATATTGTCATATATCAAAGGATTAGTCTGGAAGTATCATTTAAAAGCAAAATAGCTCCCCCCCATCTAATGAGGACCCAAATTTTGCAAGCTATAGAATTTCATCTTCTTGGTAGGTATTCGAAAATAATGAATATTGCTATGATATATAGTCAACAAATTTGCCTTAAAATACCATTTAATGATTTTCTTTATACCTATATTCAGGTTATAAGAATAGAAGTATATGAGTATAAAAGTACATACGAAAATATGAAGTTTCTACATAGGAAACCCCAATTTTAGATAGAGCTATGATCTAAAAGGTTCTAAATTGGGTAGTTCCAAACTCAAATTACATCTCCTCATATAAATAATATTATTATGAATAATAAGGGTAACAGGTTAGCCATCAAGAGCTGATCTCATGCACTCCAGTGTTAATCTAGGTGTCTTGGCTTTGGATAAACTTTTAACTTTTGTAGTGAGAAAGCTTACTTTGATCTCTCAATAACTGCTGGTACACTTCTTCTTAGGTGGTACCCTGAGCCCTGCCCAGGTACATCCTCTCTCCATCTGGCCTCTTCCTCAAATGCTGCATTCCCCAAGACTTTCTGCCTGCCTTCTATCCCAGTCTTCCTTAGAATACTTCCAAAGTGTAACCTAGCTCAAGTGTTAGGAAGAAGGAAATTTGCTTTAACTAATTCATATTAAAGTGTTAGTGACTATAGGCCTTTTATCTCTCTTAAAGAGAAACCTGCACTGCTGTTGGCACAAATTGCTATCAATTGGTAGAATGTTAAGCTTTAAAACAAAAGTGGAAATAATTTAATTAGTGGGGGTGGGATTATTTTGAGGCAAGAGATATCATTAAGTAACCTAACTTGGGAATCTGCCTCTCTTTCCTGAACCCACATGATGGCTGACGGTGCTGCATATTTTCAGTGACCTTGAGGAAGGGAGCTAGTCATTTATATTTATGGGTCATATGAAGTCAGGGCATTGCTAATCCTGTGTTTTCCAGTTCCAAGGATGTGTCTGGAGCATCTTAGATCTCTATCACCCACACTATTCTTCTAAGACTGTCTCAGTCTACCCTACCTTCCAGCTAGGCCTGTCTTTCAGCTCTGCTTGTTGATATCAAATTTCCAGATGAGCACTGAGTCTGTTCTTGTAAAAATGTCTTTCCTCATTTTACTGTTCACAACAATGGCACCACCTTCTACGTTTTTCAAGAGATAGAAAAAGGTAGAAAAGATACTCCTTTTCCAACATTTTAAAAAACTTATTTTTAAACGGCTGGCACTTAGCAATTTAGTTTTCAAACCTTATACTGAATTGAATTGATTCTAAAATTTTAATCTTGCTTTATCATATAAACATCTAGTTAGAAAGTATTTATGCTAAAGACTTGTATTTTGTGGCATTAGTTCTTCATGTTTCTTTTTCATGTGTTTATAATTGTTCATTCATTTCCAAATGGTGGAAAAGTTACTGCTGTTGAGATGTGTAGAGGGCAAGTGCACTTGATTAGAGCATGAACTGTACTTTCACATTAGCTGGATGTGCTTTGCACTCTGCTCTTGTAGATTTATTTTGTTTACAGTAGACTGATGTCAGTTTTTGTAAATGTTTTTACTTAGCACTTTAACTGTGAGTGTACAAACTGCTTTTAAATGTAGTGGTTGTATATTTTGGTTATAAATTGGAAATTTTTAATAAAATTAAATGTTCTCTATTTTGTTATTAGTAGCTGATTGAATATAATTTTCAACATTATCTTGAAGACTCCTTATTTAACATATTATACTGCTATTTTAAAATTAGGTTTCGTATTTTATGTTCTAATATTAATTTTTTCATTCATAATAACAGAGATTCACATTAATCTGGAACATAGAAATATATAAACATACACCATCCTGTATCATATCCCTTTCTCTCTCACTTATTTTGTCAATATAGATAAGATCCATCTGTTCATTGTTATATCCTCAGTATATAACACTACGGGGCACATAGTACGGGCTCTATGAATGTCTTCTAAAAAATGAATACATTAGAGTATCTGTATCATTTTCCCAGTAGGAAATCCTACCCACATAAGCAAATCAGTTGATTTTTTCATGCACAGGAAGGCAGATTTGGACTACTATTAGAGTTTCTTGCCTCGCTCATACAGTCTTCAGTTGGAAGGGACCTTAGAAGTCATAAGGTCCAACTTCCAACTCAGTGCGGAAGATCCCTCAAAACCATCTCTTGTAAGCCTCCGCATGAGTGATTCCAGTAACAGGAAGCTCACTGCTCTGTAAGGGCTTCCATTCTATTTTGAGGCAGCTGTAATTGTTGAAAAGTCTCTCTGTATATTGCATGGACAATGTGTCTTTGTTATCTTCACACGTTGGTACTGCTCTACAGATATACAGTAATTCTTTTGCAGGGCTATTTTCTAGACATTTGAAAAAAGGTATGCTGTTTCCTCCAAATCTCTTCTACAAGGAAAACGTGTCCTGCTCTACAATTCTCTTAGGGCTTCCTATCAGACCCTGGTTGTTCCCCTCCAGAAGACTTCAGTTGTGAATATTCCTCTTCAAACTTTCCACAGAACTGAACGTGTATCTCTAGATTCTGTGAAATCAGTGAAGAATGCAGTGTACACATGTTCTGTACACTATACTTCTGTTGAGTTTATCACCGAAGAATAGGGCACTTTTCTACAACCATCTCCTTCCAATCGTGGAAAGGAGGCGAAGATAGTATTATACATGTTCATCAAAACTCTAATGTTTGCCAATTAAGGTCAGACATTTCCCTGAGGCACTGATTGATTACTGTGTTCCGGGCAATGAACCAAATAAGGTCCTTAATCTCCTGACAGTTTATTTCTAAGGTGAACCAAATATTTAATTAAGATGGGAAAATATCCTAAATTACTGTTTCATGGCTGCTAAATGGAAAGTGTTCACGTTTGAAGGAAAGGGAGGAATTTTTGTGAATGTTCCATATTGATCATTAGCTAACTTTGCAGATGAACGTTGATCGTTAGGGTTGAGTGCTAATCGTGGTGTATGTGCTGGAGCACATGTATATATAAAAGCACATGCAGTTTCTTCACCTGTAAAATGAAAGTGTTGGACTGAGCTGATGGTTTTTAGCTACAGGATCCTTTCATCAAACAAAATTGTATATGTAGTCTCAGTACCTGAAACAGATAAAAGCAGACCGTTTTGTTTAAAGAGAAAGTGCCTGAAATCCCACTTAACTTGGCCCAGCACTTCTCTCTCTCTCTCTGCTACAGCATCCCTTGAACCACCTCGATGGAACTCTTAGAATTCAAAGAGCCTGCTTTAAAAATTACCAAATCATTCCTTATCTTAACTGTGGTGATGGTCACACAAATCCACACGTGAGAAAATTGCATAGAACTACACACACGTACGCATGAGTGCATGTAAAACTGGTGAAATCTGAATAAAATGGATTGTATCTATGCCAATTTCTTGGTTTTGATATTGTACTATAGTTACAAAAAAATGTTACCATTGGGGGAAACTGGGTATCGGTATAATTTCTTAAGACTGCATGTAAATCTATAATTTTCTCAAAAAGTTTAACTTGGGGTTTTTTTTTTGGTTTTTGATTTTTTTTGGCTGAGGAAGATTTGCCCAGAGCTAACATATGCTGCCGTTCTTCCTCTTTTTGTATGTGGGCTACCACCACAGCATGGCCACTGACAAGTGGTGTAGGTCCATGCCTGGGACCCAAAGCAGAGGGATCTGAACCTAACCACAAGGCCACTGGGGCTTGCCCAAGAAATTTTGTTTTGTTTTGGTTTGGTTTTTTTGCTGAGGAAGATTAACCCTGAGCTAACGTCTATTGCCAATCTTCCTCTTTTTTTGCTTGAGGAAGATTAGCCCTGAGCTAACATCTGTGCCAGTCTTCCCCCCCTTTATATGTGGGTCACCACAACCGCATGGCTGATGAGTGGTGTAGGTCCATGCCCAGGATCCAAACCTGTGAACCTGGGCCACCAAAGCAGAGCACGCCGAACTTAACCACTACGCCATGGGGCCGGCCTCCAAGAAATTTTTTAAATTAGTAAATTAATATGATCTGTAGGTCCCTTCTAAAATTCTATGATTAATGCCCCATTCGTTTTCTTTTTCCTTCTGTTAAAGAACCTATTAGCATTCATTTTGAAGGGAGTCCTGGTAAGTTCCGCTTACCCAGGAACCCTTCGATTCTTGTTTGGCTCTGCTAATTTAATGTTCTCACATGAAAACAAGACCCTGCGAATATGCTTCATTCGTTTTGCATGTTCCAACTCCTCTCCTTCCTCTAAGCTTCCTAGGTGTAGCCATCAAAAGTCACGTTGTTCAGCACCCCATACTCTGAGTGTGGTGAGCAGAATAACGGCCCCCAAAGATGTCCGCTCCCTCATCCCCAGAGCCTGTGAATGTGTTACCTTACCTGGCAAAAGGGACTGTGCAGACGTAGTTGAGGTTACAGACCTTGAGATGGGGAGATTATCCTGCATTATTCGTGTGGGCCCAATCTAATCACATGAGTCCTTACAGGCGGAGAACTCTTCTCAGCCGTGGTCGGAGGGAGACAGATGTGACAGTGGATGAAGCGTAGGAGACGGGCAATGAGAAGGACGTAACCTGCTGCTACTGCCTTTAAAGATGGAGGAAGGAGGCCGTGAGCTAAGGAAGGCAGGTGGCCTCCCAAAGCTGGGAGTGGCTTTCAGCTGACAGCCAACAAGAAAACATGGCTCTCGGTTTTACAACTGCAGGAGACTAAATTCTGCCAACAACCAGAATGAGCAAGGACATTAATACTCCCCTAAAGTGTCCAGAAAGGAACCACTGACAACTGCATTTTAGTCTGATGAGACCCATGTAAGACTTCTGATCTACAGAAGAGAATAAATTTGTGCTTAAGCAGCTTCCAAATTTAGAGTAATTTGTTACAGCAGCAATAGAAAACGAATATACTCAGCCTCATACCTCCACATCTGCAAAGTGTAGGCAATGAACAAGTGAGTAATGGAAAATGGCCCAAGGGGTCCAGTAAGGATCAGAAACATTTTTAGAGAGCTGGCCAGTTGCCATGCAACGCCTTTGCAGGGGGTGGAGACAGGTTGGAGGTACTGAGATTAGTAACAGCAATCAGTCCTTGGTAACTTCTTCCTATTCTCTCTCATTGTTTTTTTCACCGTTATTTTTCAGTTTTCTTTTCACTTATTCTCATTTCTCCTTTTATCGTCTCTTCCATTGTACATTCCTCCTCTTTAAAATTCTGCTCTTCATTTTCCCCTGTTAATCAAGTATATATTATTATTAATCCCACACTCCCACCAACATACCCACCCATTTGTCAGATTGAAATGTGCCCAAAACATAAGCACGATAGCCGCGAGTTAGAAGGTGGAAAGAAACCGAGTTTCTGCTGCCTTTTGAATCACACGTTGCCAGTACGCTGTAAGAGCACTGTGGAAAGGGAGTTCTTTCTCAGCTTCCTAAAGACCTGGAAGAAGGAGATAAGGAGCAGAATATGCCTTGGGAAAATGTCAAGATTTTTCAAGGGTGTGAAGTTATATAAGAAGTTAAGGAACAAAGCTTTATCATCTGGTCTCTGGGTACCCCAGAGTAACACATGCATACACAAAAGAGGGTTATATTCAAATCCATTTATGAAATATATCATTCCATTCTCTCCTAGCTTGTAAGGTTTCTGCTGAGAAATCTGCTGAAAGCCTGGTGGGGGTTCTCTTGTAGATTATTTTCTTCTTTCTTGCTGCCCTTAATATTTTTTCTTTGTCATTGACTTTTGCCAGTTTTAATATTATACACCCTGGAGACGATCTTTTTGCATTGATGTAATTAAGAGTTCTGTCAGCTTCATTCACTTGTATATCCAGTTCTTTCCCCAAGTTTTGGAAATTCAAGTCCATTTACCAAAAAAGCAGAACTAAACTAAGCAGGCACTCAAAAATATTTTGAAAACAACAAATGCTTTTTGCTGAGGTGCTTATTAGTCACTATCTTCTATTCTGCAGCTGAAGAGTTATGTCGAGCCCTTTTCACTCTCTCTGCAGACAGGTCAAAACTAAAGGCCCTAAGGGGCTAACAGAAAGTCTTCATCAACTTCAAATTATATTAGATGAGCTACTCTATAATAATAAATACAGTAGAAGCATTTGAACTCTTCACATGAAGTGGATCAGCAAAGCATGTATATTTTTATTTTAGGAATTTTTTGGCACCAGATTTGTTAGAAAAGTGTTTGCCAAATAAGGAGAATAAATTCATGCACTAATAACTATAGGCATGCTTCTGGGTTCCCACATGTCCTGATGGCCAGAAGGGCAGAAGGAGGGACATTGTTCTCTGTCAACAGATTGGGCATGGTTGAGCCAGTTTAAAAGAACTGTCGTTAATAGTTCTGAGAGCAGAGGTAATACATGTGCCCTTGGCCATCAATTTAGTAGATTCCAAATGAACCCTTGCCATAATGACAAGGAAAGAAGTCCATTGCATTCCCAGTGTGATGATAAACATTTCTGAAAATTCCAAAGATTGTGTGGGCCATATGGCTGCCAGAAATTGGTTTATTTCTGGAGCCATTGTTATAGCACTAAAGTTGGTTAGCAAATCCGGAGGCAAGCTAACTAAATCCTTTAACCTAAAAATCCTTCCTTTCCTGTGTTTTTGTCCTATTCGTTGTTAGGAGTTCTTTTGCAGAAACATGGCATATTTAACTGTTTTAGTTGTTTTTCCAGAGCCAGGGATAATATTTATTTTGTTTTTCTCCTCTGCTGATGAAAGTCATTTTAGGAAATAATGTTTCAAATCTCTGACCATTCAATAGCATGCATTCATTTATTCATTCAGTAAATACTCATTTGTCTGTATACTCCTTACCAGGTAGTGAGTAAGACCCTAGGAATTCAAAGAAGAAAATGGCATGGTTTATACTCACAAAGTTCACGCTCTATGAGGACATAAGCTTTTAAACACCTAAGTACTATAATACTGATTTGTTCAAAGTGTCATGCAAGCATAAATGTGGAAGAAGTCACTTCTGCCATGAAGATTGGGCATTCAGAGAGCTTTATAGTATACAAAAGATTCAGTCAATAGGTATTTATTGATCACCTATTAATTGCTGAGGTTATGGTAGGGAAAAAAACAGGTAATTGTTCTGTTGCAATTCTGTAATCAGAATTTTGAGTCTAAAGGGAGGAGACAGACAATAAATAAGTAAAGAAATTAACAGATTAATTTCAGATAGTAATAAGCGTTATGAGATAACACTGTCCTATAGGGAGGGGCTTAAAGGTCTTGGTAAAGAATATGGATTTTGGTCAAAGTCCAAAAGGGTGCTACTAAAGTATTTTAATTAAGGGATTAACATTAAATTAGACATAATTGTAAATTATTCTGATAGCTCTATGAAAATGGATTATGAGGATCAAGAATGTACAAAGGGAAACCAATAAAAAGAGCAATTGCGTTAGTACAAGTTAGAGGTAATAGTGATTTGCACTCAGATGATAGTTTTAGAAACGGACAAAGAAGGGAAGATTCAGGATGTCTTGAAGGTAGAGTCAGTAAGACCGATACACTAGATATGATAGATAAGTGAAAGGGGATAAATAAAAAATGACTCAGTTTTTGGCTAGAGCAGGTAAGTGGATTACGGGCCCCCTACCAAGTGGAGAAGACTGGAGGAAGAATAAATGTGGGAGGAAAATCAATTGTTCTGTTTTGGACAGGTTAGGTTGAAGGTGCCTATTAGTTATCCAAGTGAAGATGCCAAGTAAGCAGTTGCATATGAGTCTGGAGCTCCAGTTGAGATTTTGGCCTGAGATAGAAACTTGAAAGTCATCAAAATGTAGATGGAATTTAAAACCATCAGGCTATATGAGTTCACCTTAAGAAGACTGGATAGAAAAGAGAAGTTGTATAGAGGACAAAAGGTCGGGAAAAGAGACCGAGAAGGAGATGCCAGTGAGATAAGAAAATCAAGGCCATATGTTAGGGACACTGGAGAGAAAAGTGTTTTATAAGGGAGGGATTAGTTCAACTGGCCAAGTGATCTTAAAGATCAAATAAGAGGATGACTGAGGAAGGCCATTTGATTTGACAACGTGGAGGTTATGGAAAAGAACATCTTCGATGGAGCGGGAGGGAAGCCAATCTGGAGTGGATTGGAGAGTAAATAGGGAACTTGCATTTCCAGCACTTGTAAGATTAGGTACTTTCAATGACTCTCCCAATGAAAGCAGTCAAAATGCTGGATTATTTAAAATTGTCTTTGTAGTTGCTTGCTGAGCTGGCATAATCTTACCAACAAAGATCAAAAACAAAGTGAAAGCAAGAAACACTGGTAATAAAGAAGCACCAACAGCAGCTTCTGCTCTGAGAGTTCTTGCTGAATGCTGGAGACAGCACAGCATACAGGGAGCAAGAGATTAAGCCTCAAGTGAACACCAGCTGGAGAATCTAATAGGAATTTCTGCATTAAGCTGGAGCTACAAACGGTTATACCTCAATGCAAAGGAGAGAGAGGGAAAAAAGTCACACAGAACAGGACATCAAAGAAATTTGAGTCCTTCAAATTTAGCATTGGTTGACAGGAATATGGTGGAATCTCCCTTGAGAATTTATAATGCTCCTCATGCACATCTTTGGTCGAAATGTACACTATCTGTATGTGATCTGAACCTGAAGCCAAGAGTATAACTCAGAGGATCCCGGACTGCTTGTTACTTCAGGCAATTGTCAGAAGCAAATGTACATTTTCTTTGGAGGAATGCAGTTTCAATTCAGATGTCAAGGAATGCCCACAGAGAAATTTCCAAGGGAGAGGAGCAGTTCACGGTCAAAACTAGCAAAACACACAAAAGAGAACAAGACATTCTCCAAAGACTTCAGATTTTAGAGTCAACAAACAACACAAAATAACAATTTAATATGTTTAAAGAAATTAAAGAAGATAGATGTGTAACTGAGGAACACACTATACTGTAAAAGAGTGACTAGGCAGATTTGAAAAAAGACACAGTTGAATTTCTAGGTATGAACGATTTAATAACTGAAATTAGAAACAACAGATTAAACACAATTGATGAGAGATTACTGAACTAAAACATGTGGTGATTTTTAAATGTCCAGAGTTCTTTGATATTCTTCCCTTCAAGAGGTGGAGCTTAATTCTCCTCTTCTTAAGTATAGATCGGACTTAGTGACTGGCTTCTAACAAATAGAAGTGAAACGGAAGCGACGGTGTGCAGTTTTGGAGATTGGGTCATAAAAGATACTGTGGCTTCCTGATGCTTCTTTCTCTCTCTCTCTTGGATCACTCAGTTGAGGAAGCCAGCTGCCATGTCATGAGCACACTCGGGCAGCCCTGTGGCAAGTGAACCATTTTGGAAGCAGATCTGCAGCCCTGGTAATGCCTTAATATGACTACAGCCCCAGCTGACAGCTTGCCTGCCACCTTGTGAGATACACTGAGCCAAAACCACCCAACTAAGTCACTCCTGGATTCCTGACCCTCAGAAACTCTGTGAAGCAATAAATGTTTGTTGCTTTAAGCTGCTAAGTTTTGGGGTAATTTGTTATGCAGCAATAAATAATACAAGATTAATTTGAAGAAATTACCCTAACTGCAGCACAGAAAGACAAAGAGATAGAAAACATGAAATGAAATTAAATCAGCATTCCAGAAAGAATAATGGGAACAAAAAAAATTGGAAGTGTTAATTACCGAGAATTTTCTAGAATTGTTGAAAGACAATAATCATCAGGTCCACAGAGGCCAGTGAATCCTAAAATGAATGTTTGTTTGTTTGTTTTTACACTTATAGGGAAACTGATGAACAACAGGGGGAAAATCTTAAAGCAGACAGAGAGCAGACAGATCAATCACAAAGGAATGGCAATTACATCGAAGCTGATTTCTCTACAGCAATAGTGGAAGTCAGAAGACAGGAATATATCTTAATTTATTGAGAGAAAAATAACTATAAGTCAAGAATTATGCCACAACTGGAAGGACCTGCAGCTAAGATATGCAACTATGTACGGAGGGGTTTGGGGAGATAAAGCAGAAAAAAAAAGACAGAAAGAAAGAAAAGATTGGCAACAGTTGTTAGCTCAGGTGCCAATCTTTAAAAAAAAAGAATTATAAACCAGCAAAACTCTCTCAAGAATGAGGTTAAAATAAACGTCTGGGTAACCAAGGTAACTGTGACCACAAACACCAAACCTCTCCATGTAGGTCTCTTCTCACTATTCAAGAGAAGGAAGGAAACTACAAATCACACCTTCAGCATGACAAGAAGACAGAAATACGACAAACTGCCAATTACCTGAAGTAGAAAAATGCATGCTATTTTACAGCAGAGATTTCTCTTGTGCTCTCACTGTAGAATTTTGCAGAGAGCCACAGGGTCCAAAAAAACTATATAGAAGAGAGAAAAGGGGATTGAGCTAAAATGAAAGGGGGAAATACTGGAAAAGAATCCTGTCAAATTAGAAGTTAAAGGCACTTAAAATGCATGCAGGATCTGAGGAGGCAATCTTCTTCTGGGAGTGAAGAGAATAAAAATGTGAGGAAGGAGGGAGCTGGCCCAGTGGTGTAGTGGTTAAGTTTGCCTGCCCGGCTTCCATGGCCTGGGGTTCATGGGTTCAGATCCTAGGAGTGGACCTACACACTACTCATCAAGCCATGCTGTGGCCGCATCCCACATATAAATAGAGGAAGATTGGCACAGATGTTAGCTCAGAGCCAATCTTCCTCACAAAAAAAAAAAAAGAGGGAAGGACAAGTTCCCTTTGGAAAGTGGGTAGTAAAAGGGGAAAAGACTCAAGGTGGGGGGAATCTTAGCATCTTGGATGATGAAAGAAAATCACAAAGTCAAAGGACACACAACACCTCCCTTTACTACTTCCCAAAAGCCACCCATTAAAATGACTTTACTGTGCAATCAGAAGAGAGTGCTCCTGAATTAACCATCAGCTCTGTCCGTGAAAAGCACAGATGCAAGCAATCTCATTTATATAAACTCACTGCAAGAAGAAAACAGGAAATGAGAATCAAAACACTTCAGCTGGTAAAATTCCCACCCTCGCACCCCCAAAATAACAACCACAAAGCTGAGAAAAGCTGTAATAGAACACTATCCAGAAATAAAAGAAGACTTGAGCCTATATATTGAAAGGTACTGAGAAAACTGACTGGGAACGATCAGCTCTGAGACATAGCCTGGTATGGTAAACTGACAGTGGCTGCAACCCCAATGAAGCACATCTCCTGGTGTTCACATCCTTGTGTAATCCCCTCTCACATTGACTCTGGGTTGGCCATGTGAGTTGCTTTGGCCAACAGGACATTAGTAAGCATGATACAAGCAGATGCTTAGTGTTTGTACATTAGGGGTTGTCCTCTTGGAATGCTCCTACTTGGAGCCCTGAGCTCCCAGGTAAAGAGGTTCAGCTATGCTGTGGAAAGAAAGGATTCCCAGCCAGCCCTCAGTTGTTTTAGCCACCATAGCTAAGGCAATAAACATGAGAGCATCCTGTAGCTAAGGCAATAGACATGTGAGCATCCCAGCAGAGACCAGGTGTAGCTGAACTGCCCTCGTATGCCCAGCTCAAATTGCAGATGTCGTGAGAAAAAATAAATTATTGTTGTTAAGCCACTAAGTTTTGGAGTGGTTGGTTAAATGAAGTACCTGGTAAAACTATTAGACTTTTTTTCATCTCTATTGAAGTATAATCGACAAATAAAATAGTAAGATATTTAGTATACAACATGATGACTTGATATACATATGCATTGTGAAAGGATTCCCCCATCAAGTTAATTAATGCATTATCACCTCTTTTTTTTTTGGTGAGAACATTTAAGTTCTACTCTCTCTGCAAATTTCAATTATCCAATACAGTTTTATCAACTATTGTCACCATGTTTTACATTAGATCCTCAGACCTGATTCATCTTATAACTGAAAGTTTGTATCCTTTTACCAACCTCTCTGTATTTCAGTCTTTGAAGATATAGAAAAAATCATCAGAGACTAGAGAAGAAAAGAAGGTCAAATAACTTAAAATGGCAAGAGAATCAGCCTGACATTAAACTTCTCAAAAGCAACATACAAAGCAAGACAAACATAGAGCATCATTTTTAAGAAAAGAAAATTTTATGTCCAGCCAAGCTGTTTTTCAAGTATCAAGGCTGTAGAAAAAAGCTTTAAACCTGTAAGAACTGAGGGAATATTGTCCACAAGAGACCTTATTGACAAGTCTAATAGAAGTTAAGCTTCATTCAACCAAAAAAGACTGGGGAAGCTTTGGCCAAAAGGCTGATGTTGAGCATCTAGTATATTTAATTTAGATCTAAGATTAAAACTACAGTGGGTATGAAGAAGAATCTATAAATGTTATATGTACTCATGAATTAGAAGTAATGCAATTTTAAAATGGGAAGGGATTACTAGTCATTAGGGAAATGCAATTCAAAACCACATTGAGATACCACATCACATCCATTAGGATGGCTACTATTAAACACATAGAAAATAGCAAGTGTTTGTGAAGATGTGGAGAAATTGGAATCCTTGTACACTGTTGGTGGGAATGTAAAATTGTGTACCTGCTATGGAAAACAATTAAAAATTAAAAATAGAATTACCACATGACCTAGCAATCCCACTTCTGGGCATATACTCAAGAGAATTGAAAGCAAGGTCTTTAAGAGATATTTGTATACCCATGTTCACAACAGCATTATTCACAACAACAAAAAGATGAAAGCAACCCACTGTCCATGATAAAATAATGGATAAACAAAATGTGGTACATACATACAATGGAATATTATACAGCCTTTAAAAAAGCAAGAAAATCCTGACACATGCTATGTGAGTGAACCTTGAAGACTTCATGCTAAGTGAAATAAGCCAGTCACAAAAAGACAAACACTGTATGATTTCACTTATATGAGGTACCTAGAGTAGTCAAATTTATAGTAATAGAATGTGGAACGGTGATTGCCAGGGGCTGTGAAGAAGGAGGAATGGAGAATTGTTGTTAAAGGATACAGAGTTTCAGTTTTGTAAGATGAAAAGAGTTGTGGAGATTGGTTGCACAACAATGTGAATACACTTAACACTACTGAACGCTAGACTTCAAAATGGTTAAGATGGTAAATTTTATGTTATGTGTACTTTATTATAATTAAAAAATTTTTTAAAAAGAGAGGGGAAGGAAGAGTGAAAGAGGATGTAAAATACATCCACTGATTGTTGTACAGGCAATTGGTGGGAATCAAAAGATATCATTAAAATCTGACATACCAGATGGTAAAAAGTTAAACAAGAAGACAAGAGACAAGAAGATTTTAAAAGGTATTTTTAAACAGTGACTGCTTGAATAAACCTTCTTAAATACCAAAAGAAATTTAACAAAAGAGCACAGAAAACACAGCAAATATAACATAATGCATGTAATAACTATAACAGAACAGTATGACAGAGTTGAAACTAGACATATGAGTCATATCAATGTGTATGGGCTTAGCTCACCTATTACAAAAAAAGTTTTCAATTGGGTTCACAAAGCAAGGCCCAACTATATGCTGTATATAAGAGACATCTAAAAAAAAAATTAAGAAAGGCTAAAAATAAAGGATAGACAAAGTTATTCTAGGCAAAGAGAAATAATAAGAAAGCAAGAGTTGCAATCCTGGTATCAGAAAAAGTAGAATTCAAGCCAAAAAGCATTAAATGTGACAAAAGACATGTTTTAATGCTAAGAGCCACAATTTATAATAGAGATATAACAGTTGCGAATTCTGTGCACCAAATAACATAGCAACCATCTGTATAAAATAGACGCTACAGAAGATGCAAGGAGAAATAGACAGAAACACACTAAGATATTGGAATACGCAATTCTGAAACTAATGTCTGTATATTCTAGAATTGAGCAAGTAAGTAAATATATTGAGACTAGTGAGAGCCATGTTTCTCATTATTGGAGAAGGAAGTTAAAAATGTGAGAAGGGAGAATAATAAAGCCTGTATATTGTATAAACTCATGGTCTTAGTGATGAGCACACCTAGTAACCAGATCTTGGTTTCTAAGTACCATTCACTACTAAAAGGAGACGAGGTGAGTTAGAGAAATTGATGATCTCAAGGCTGAAACAGAAAAAGTATAAGATGAGTCTGGAAATATTGTGCCAGAATATAAGTAAGTGTTCAAAATGATGAGGACAATGTCAAAAGGATACTGGCCATTTTGGCTAAATCTGAGCATCAACTAACTAACGATAGTAACGAATTATAAACCACTGAATAAAATAAGAATATATAAGTCAAAGCAGATATAAATATAATGCATGTGTATGTGCACACATACATAAAGACAATAGAATGCAATTAACAGATATAGAAGGAATTATGGAGTTAGAAAAATCACCATTTGACACCGTCATGGGTACTAATTAATTCAAGTAAGATTTATCAATGGATGCTAAAAATAGTGAGCAAAAGTTTGATCATAAATAGGGTACATATGTAGTCTCAAAGTATCATCCCCACAAATTACTTCTTAATTACAGCAGAAGAAGAATTATAGGAGAAAAACCTGGAGGACACCACCTTAACCAAGTGATCAAAGTTAACATGCCTAGTCGTGGAATAACTTAACATTATGTGTTTCTTGATATGATACATTGAGGACACAATATCACTTCTGTGGTATTCCTGCCAAAATGCATAATCTGAATTTAATCATGAGGAAATACCATACACACCCAAGATAAGGGACATTCGACAAAATAACCAGCCTGTATTCCTTAAAGATGTCAAGTCATGAATAAAAGACAATTCTAAGAAACAGTTCCAGGATAAAGGAGATTAAAGAGACATGACAGTCCACGCTGGTGACTAGAAGGGGTCATAGAGGCCCAGAGGGGGATGTTAGAACTTGAGTGGGTGGGTGGGGGGTGTCCCTATGAGGTTGAATAGCATCCTGGTGTGGAATGTCAGAGCTCTGCCAGGGTGATGAGGGAGCAGCCCAGCGTGGTGTGTCAGGCCCTAAGAATGGCATCCACACTGGGCAAGAGGGAGGCATACAGACAAACCCAAATTGAGGGACATGCTACAAAATATCCAGTCTGTAATCTTCCAAAGGGTCAAGGTCATGATAATCAAAAACAACTAAGGAACTACTCCAGACTGAAGGCAACTAAAGACATGTGACAACTAAATGCAACACATAATTCTGAATTAAAGGGTATTGTTCTTCTTCATAGACATAATTCGACATAGACATAATTCTGAAGGGTATTGTTGCAATAACTGATTAAACAGGAATGAGGTCTGAAGATTAGAGGATAGTGATGAATCAATGCTAATTTCCTGATTTGGGTGATTGTACTGTGGTTGTGTAGGAGAATGTAGGAAATTGTGTAGGAGAATGGAGGAAATACACACTAAAGTATTCGGGGGGAATGAGGCATAAGGTTTGCAACTTAATCTCAAATTATTCCAAATTGAAAGAGAAAAGAAAAATGAAGTATTTTTGGTAAAGTGTTAACAATTGGGGAACCTGAGTAAAAGGTATATAGGAGTTCTTTTTTGCAATTCTTGCAAATTTTCCGTAAGTTTGAAATTATTTCAAAACAAAAGGATACGAAAATGAAGAATGAATGTAAAACGAAGACATTCTCAAGCAAAGAAAATCTGATAGAGCTTACCAACCAGGAAACCCCTATTAAAGGCAATTCTGAGGGATATTTCTAAAGCAAAAAGAACATACGCATGTACAGAAGATCTAAGATGCAAGGAAGATTGATAAACAAGGGTATTGGGAAACATATCAGTAAATCTACAGAAATATTAACAATACTAAATAATTATTTGTGAGATTATTGAAAACAAATGATAGAGCTAAAGTACTTGATAGCAATAACGTATGAGTTAGGAGAGGACTCCAGTTAACTCATTCAAAGCTCTGGTAGTATTCAAACTAGTAGTGGAGGTGGGGATGGGAGAACATGAGATGAGAAACATGGAGCAGAGGTGGGGGAAGTCTCAGTCAATCCAAAAGACAGCAAGAAATTGGCAGTGGGGAGGGGGGACAGTAAAAGTAGGACACTAAGAAATGTTAATGTACTAAATTCGTTAAAGTACAAAGTTGTTAAAACATATCAAAAACAGAATTCAGTTATAAAAGACGTAAAAATCAAAGGATGGAAAAGTACATTAGCAAATACAGTTGATCATTATTCATGATTCCATGTTTACTAATTTTCCTACTCACTAAAATTTGTTTGTAACCCCAAAATCAATACTTGCAGCACTTTCACAGCAATTTGTGGGCATGCACAAAGCAGCAAAAATTTGTTACCCAATGAGCACAGTCCCAGCTGAAGTCAAACAAGGTGCATTCTGCCTTACTGTTTCAGCTCTCATACTGTAAAAAGTGTCCTTTTTGTGGTCTATTTACTGCCACATTTTTCACATTTTTGTGGGTTTTGTTGGTGAATTCCCATTTCAAATGGTCCCCAAGAGTAGTTCTGAAGTGCTGTCTCATGTTTCTAAGTACAAGAAGGCTGTGATGTGCCTTATACAGAAAATACATATGTCAGGGAAGCTTCTTTCAGGTGTGAATGACAGTGCTGTCAGCCCTGAGTTCACTGTTAATGAATCAACAACATACATTAAATAAGGTGTCTTCAAACAGAAACACAAACAAAACAAGATTATATATTGATCAGTTGATGAAAATGTGTGTTCATAGGAACCTAAATCTTTATTTCCTCTGGGAGCAATGTTTCAGTATTTGGTAACTCAGTGTTAGTGGCAACTACATAGAATGTAACTACTACAAATAATGAGAATCAACTATAGTAACCAAAATAAAATGAGCTATAATAATATCAAAGTCTTTAATGCAGATACAAATTTTAGAGATAAAATGTTACTTCACAATAATAAAATGATTCATTCCACTAGGAAGATAAAACTGTTTAAAATGGGTAGGTACCTACTAATATGATCCCAAAATATGTAAAGCAAAAATTGACAAACGGCAAGAAAAAAACTAACAAATCTAACATCTTAGTAGGTCATTTTAACACAACACTTCCAGCAACTGATAGTTAAACCAAATAAAAAATGAATACTGGTACAAAATATTTAAACAGTACAATTAACAGACTTGATCAATGGACACATATATAACATGGCATCCAGCACCTGGAGAATATACACTCTTTTCAAGGACTCATAGGTATATATATATATATATATATATATATATATATATATATATATACCATGTGTCAACCTCCAAGTTTCAAAGAACTGGTATAATATAGACCACATTCTCTGTGATTAACAAAAACATAAAAAAAAACCTTGTCCATAAATTTGAAAATTTTAAAACACCCATTTAAACAACTTTTAATTCAAAGGAAACATTATAATGGACATTGGAAAATTAGAACTGAATGAAAATGCAGACACTAACATTGAAACTTGTAGAATGTAGTCAAAGTAGTTCTTGGAGGTAAATTTACATTCTGAAAAGTTTATAATCACCAATACATTGTAGCTATTATTGCCTCCCACAGTTTTAGAAGAATTAAGAATAAGAAAAATAAAATATTTCATTTTACTTTCATTTTTTCCTTCTCCAATGGTCTTCTTTTCTTTATATCAATCCAAGTTTCTGACCTATATCATTTCCTTCTAATAACTTCTTTTAACATTTATTGCAAGGCAGATCTTCAGGTGATAAATTTTCCCAGATTTCGTTCTCCTGAAAAAGTCTTTATTTCTCCTTCATTTTTGAAAGACAGTTTCACTGGGTGTAAAATTCTAGGTTGAGGCTTCTTCTCTTTCAACACGTTAAGTATTTCACTCTGCACTCATCTTGCTTGCATGATTTCTAATGAGAAGTCCGCTGTAAGTTCTTATTCTTGTTACTTTATACTTAAGAGGTTTTTATTTTTTGCCCCTCTGGCTTCTTTCACAGTTTTCTCTTTGCTTTGCTTTTCTGCAGTTTGAATATGCTATGGCTATGTGTGAGTTTTGGGGGTATTTAGCCTGTTTGGCATTCTCTGAGCTTTCTGGATTTGTAGTTTGAAGTCTGTCATTAATTTTGGAAAGTCCTTGGTTGTTTTTACTTCAAATATTCCTTCTTCTCTGTTCTCTCTTCTCCTTCTGATATTCCAATTCACATATGTTACACCTTTTGATATTGTACCACAGTTCTTGAATTTTCTGTTCTTCCTTTTTTTTTTTTTTCCAGTTTGGGAAGTTTCTCTTAACCTGTCTTCAAACTCACTGTGTCTTTCCTTGCCCGTGTTGAATCTACTGATGAGCCCATCGAAGGCGTTTGTCACTTCTTTTACAGTGTTCTTTATTTATTTGCAATTCTTTCTTAGAGTTTCTCTCTCTCTGCTTACATTACTCATCTGTTTTTTCATGAAGTCTAATTTTCCAGTGGAGCTCTTAACATTTAAATTTCCTGCCTGACAATCTAACGTCTGTATCATTCTGAATCTGGTTCTAATGATTTCTTTGTACATTCAGACTGTGTTTTCACTTGCCTTTTAGTATGCCTTGTAATTTTATGTTGAATGCCCAACATGTTGTAGCAGGTAATAGGAATTGAGGTAAATCGGTCTTCAGTGTGAGGATTTTGTTTGTCTGCCTAGGAGTCAGCAGTGCGTTTAAGGTTTAATCTGCCTATGTTTAGTGTTTGCTGTAGATACGAGCACCAAAGTTTTCAAATTCTAGTGTCTTTGTTTTTGTCTCCACCTTGATCTTGACTTTAGGCTTTCCTAAGTACTCCTCCTCAAAGAGAGTCTGTCTTTTGCTGCTCTTTCAGTTATAATCTTTTGTTATAATACTGGATTCCTGCTGGTGTGGTGGTAAAGTGTGAGGAGAGGGAGCATCCCATAATCCTCTGGTTACGTCTCAGTCCTTGGTGGGCCTCTGTCTCAGGGCTGTGGCTTTCACAATGTTTATCCAGTGATAGAACTTCCGCCCCCCGCCCCCCCCACCAACGCCTTACTCTCTTTCCTGGCTGCAGTGTTCTCAGTCTATTTTCTTCAAGACCTGATCCGTGTTGAGAATGTTTTATTTGCCCTCAAATGAGACAGGAAGGCTGGGGGAGCACGGAATAGGAGGCATTACCCTTCCCCAGCTGGGATAAACCACTGGCTTTTCTCCTGGAGAGTAAGGCTTTGTTACAGAGAAAGCTTGGGCGTAATTCACAATGATTACTCTTCCCCATCCTTTGCCAGAGCCATGAGATTGTCTTCCTCAACTATTCACTGTGAGAACCTGGTGGGGTTTCTGGAGGTAACGCTTATAAAGCTGTGGGATTCCCCCTAACATTGCAGCTCCCAGGAGTTTCTCACCCTCACACTAGCATACTCAGCCTCCAGCGATTTTTCAAAATTACCATTTAAGTGTTCCTTCCAGTGCACAGCTCCACATCTTCTGCTCCAGGGAAACAGAACTGACCTGAGTGTCTCTGGATGCACTTGTGTCTCCAGATTTGGGGGTGACTATTTGCCCTGTGATCTCAGTTTTCTCATGAGACCCAGAAAAGTTGCTGATTTTCAGTTTGTCCAGCTTCTTCTTGTTGTAAGAATGAGAACTTCTAAGCCCTTCTAAGCCCTTTATAAGTTGGAGCTGAAACTGTAACTCAGAAATGTTTATGTTAGAAGAGAAAAAAAGACTCCAGATTAATGCTGTATGAAGCAAGAAAAAATAGCAGAATATAAACAAAGAAAGGAAAGGAAAGAATTTTTTTTTTAAATATGAGAATAGAAGTTAATGATCTAGAAAACAAATATACAGTAGAAAAGATCCACAAGGACTGCTGGCTATAACTGAGTGAGGAGGTTAGGAAATCCTCTGCCCAAAGAGAAACTATAAAGCTTGACGAAAACAACCATTTCAGCACTCTGGAAATTGAGCAAAGACAAACAGTGATCTGAGAAGCATTTTTGCTTGAAAACCACCACTGGATTTTGGGTAAGAGCAGTGAGAGTCTGTGACAGTCTCGCCTAGGGCTACTCCCATTTCTACCCCCAGCCCAGTCAGCATGGAGGTTCTGAAAGGGTACGGCAGGCCTGTGACATAGAAGGTGGCTCACTCATAAGGAATGGTGAGCAACATCTGCTCCCTGTGATGTTGTCTGTGGAAGTGACTACCTCAGTGACAAGGGAGCAGGAGGGGCCAAAACTTCTAGCTTCAGACGTAGTCGTGGTTGGGTTAGTCATATTCCTGGCTAAGGTTATGCACATTGCACCAGGGATCAGAGAGAGTACACACTAGCTTCACTCTCCCAGCTGACTTTGAGGCTGTGTGCATATGGAGGCCATGCAAAAGGGCTCAGGGGAAAGTAAAAGCCAAGGCTGACTTGTAAAGATCCTGAACTTTGCATATAGCCTCCTATTCACACGCAGATCTATAGACGTAGATTAGAAGCCTTACTTGCTCAAAGTGTTTGAGCACAACTTCTACCAACCACTGGCTGACTAAGCTACACAGACACAAGGGTAACTCCTAAGAAGCCAGACTTTAAAATAAAAACAAGGAGGAAAATGAACACGGACATCAGTGGCCACACACTGCAGGCTACACAGCCCAGGCAAGTTATTAAACAAAGAAAGGAAGAAACAAACAAAAACCAGTTTGACAACAACATTAGATTAGAATTCAGAGTTGCTATAGTATACTACCTAAAATGTCCATTTTTCAACAAAAAATTCTGCAAAGATACAGGAAAGTGGGGTGCATATTCAGAAAGAAAATCAATCAATAAAAACAGTCTAAAGAGTCCCTAAATGTTTAACTTGGCAGGCAAAAGTTCAACGCATCAATTATAGACATGCTCAAAGAACTAAAACTACTTTTTAAAATTAAAGGAAAGTATGACAACAATGCATCAACAAATAGAGATTCTCATTAAGGAAGGAGATAGAAACCATAAAAAGAACCAAATGGAAATTCAGGAGTTAAAAGGTAAAATAACTAAAATGAAAAATTCACTACAGAGGTTCAACAAAAGTTTCAAGGTGATAGGAGAAAGAATTAGTGAACTCAAAAATAGATCAATAGAAATTAAACAATTTAAAGAACAGAGAGACGAAAGTTGGAGAATAATGAAGAGAACCTCATAAATCTGTGGGACAGCATCAAGCATGTGTGAGCACCTCTGAGACACCAGAATATGTATAATGGGAGTCGCAGAAGAAGCAGAGAGAAAAGGGCAGAAAAAATAATTGAAGAAATTATGGCCAAAACTTCTCCAATTTGATGACAAACATTACTCTACACATCCAAGAAACTCAATGAACCCCAGTAGGACACTTTCAACGAGATCCATGCCTAGATACATCACAGTTAAATTGTGAAATGTAAAGATGAAGAAAAAATTTTTTAAGCAACAAGATGGATGCATACAAGGGGAGCAACATGATTAACAGCTGAGTTCTTGTCTGAAAAAATGTAGGTCAAAGGACAGAAAACCAAGAATTTTAAAGCAAGAAAAATCATCCTTCAATACTGAAGGTGAAGTGGGAATGACAAATAGTGAAGCCACATTGGAAAACAGTTTGGCAGTTTCTTAAAAAGTTAAACATAAGTTTATCATACAACTCAGTAATTCTACTCATAGATGTTTGTACACGAAAAATGAAAACATATTTCCACATAAATGCTTGTAACTGAACGTTCATAGCAGCATTATTCATAATAACCAAAAAATGAAACCAATCCAATTGTCCATCAACTGGTGAATAGATAAACGTGTGGTATATCCTTACAATGGGATACTATTCAGCCACACAGAAGAATAAACTACTACTAAATGCTACAATATAGATGAACCTCGTAAGCATCATGCTAAGTGAAATAAACAACAAAAGGCAAATTTATAAAGACAGAAAGTGGATTAGTGGTTGTCCACTGCTGGCAGAGGGAATGAAGATTGACTCCAAATTGGGGCTGGCCCCGTGGCCAAGTGATTAAGTTCGCGCGCTCCGCTGCAGGCGGCCAAGTGTTTCGTTGGTTCGAATCCTGGGCGCGGACATGACACTGCTCATCAAACCACGCTGAGGCAGCGTCCCACATGCCACAACTAGAAGGACCCACAACGAAGAATATACAACTATGTACCGGGGGGCTTTGGGGAGAAAAAGGAAAAAATTAAAAATAAATAAATAAAAAAAAAAAAAAAAAAAAAGATTGACTCCAAATGGGCACACGTTATCCCTTTAGGGTGATTAAAATGTTCTAAAACTGGATTGTGTGATGATTGCACAATTCTGTACATTTACTAAAAGTCATTTAATTGCCCATTTAAAACAGGTGAATTTTATGGTATGTAAACTATACCTCAATAAAGCTAATTTTTAAAAAGGAACAAACTCCTGATACATGCTAAATCATGGCTGAGCTTCAAAAAACATTTTGCTAAGCGGAAGAAACCGTACGCCAAAGACTACATATTGTATTTTTCTGTTCATATGAGGTCCAGAAAAGGTAAATATATAGACAGGACATAGCATGAAGGTAGACTGAGAGTGAGAACAGAGATGGCAAATGCACATGAGGGATTGTTTTGGAGTGATGGACGTATTCTAAAATTGAGTTGTGATATCATTCTACAACTCTGTAAATTTACTAAAAAGCATTAAAGTGTACCCATAAAATTGGTGAATTTTATAGTATGTAAATCATTTTTCAATAAACCTGTTTTAAAAAATGAAAGTGAGGGTCTGGCCCTGTGGCCGAGTGGTTAAGTTCACATGCTCTGCTTCAGTGGCCCAGGGTTTTGCCGGTTCAGATCCTGGGTGCGGACCTAGCACCACTCATCAAGCCATGCTGAGGCAGCGTCCCACAGAGCAGAACTAGAAGGACCTACAACTAGAATATGCAACTACTTACTTGGGGGCTTTGGGGAAAAGAAGAAAAAAAAAGATTGGCAACAGATGTTAGCTCAGGGCCAATCTTTAAAAAAAAGAATGAAAATGAAATACAGTCATTATGAAACGAAAACAAAAACAGAGAATTTGTTGCTTACATACCTGCCTTCTAAAGCATACTATGGGAAGTCTTTTAGGCCAAAAGGAAATAATGTCAGGTAGCAACTCAAGTACACAGGAAGAAGTAGATAAATGGTAAATAAGTCAGTTAATATAAAGGATTCTATAAATGTTTTTTCTCTTATTTAAAAGACATATATAAAGTAATGATTATAAGGCTCATTGTTGGGTTTATAACATGTATATATTATATATTATGCATATATGACAATATGACAACATATATATGGCGATAATGACACGGAGGAGGGGGAAGGGAATGGAGCTGTATTGGAACAAACGTTCTATACTTTATTAGTATTGTTAGTGCTAATTTGAAGTAGTTCTTTTTTCCTGAGGGAGAGTCACCCTGAGCTAACATCTGTTGCCAGTCTTATTCTTTTTCCTGGGGAAGATTCCCCCTGAGCTAACAGGGCGTTGACAGTCTTCCTCTGTTTTGCATGTGAACTGCCGCCACAGCATGGCCATTGACAGACGAGCAGTGTATGTCTGCGCCAGGGAATTGAACCCAGGCTGCCAAAGTGGAGCATGCCAAACTTAACCACTAGGTCACTGGGGCTGGCCCTAGTTTGAAGTAGTTTTTTTTTTTCAAAGATTTTATTTTTCATTTTTCTCCCCAAAGCCCCCCGGTACGTAGTTGTATATTCTTCTAGTTGTGGCATGTGGGACGCTGCCTCAGCGTGGTTTGATGAGCAGTGCCATGGCCGCGCCCAGGATTCGAACCAACGAAACACTGGGCCGCCTGCAGCGGAGCGCGCGAACTTAACCACTCGGCCACGGGGCCAGCCCCTAGTTTGAAGTAGTTTTGATAATGCATATTATAATCCCTCGAGTAAGAATATCTGTAAAGAAAATAGCTTTTAAAATATATAGCAAAAAGTCAGGAGAAGAATTAGCATGTTATACTAGAAGTTTTTTTATTTAACACAATAGAAGGAAGTAAAGCAGGAATAGTGGAACAAGAACAGGAGGCATAAGCAAGTAGCAAAGTAGCAAATGCAAATCCAACCACAGCAATAACTACGTTTAGCACGAATGTGATAAACACCCCCTTGAAAGCTAGCAATTGACAGCATGACTAAAGAAGCAATATTATACTACATGCTGTCTCCAAGAGGTGCAACTTAGATTCAAAGACTCAAATAGGTTGAAAGTAAAAAGATGGAAAAAGATACGCCATGCAAACAATAACCATAAAAGAGCAATAGTGGCTATCCTAATATCAGACGTGTTCATCAAAGAGGGACATTTTATAATAATAAAAGTGTCCATACATTAGGAAAATGTAACAATTATAAATGCATACACACTGAATAACAGAGCCTCAAAGTACATGAAACTGAAAGAACTGAAAGGGGAAGTAGATAATTCAACAGTAATAGTTTGAGTTTTTTCTCAGTAATTGGTAGAACAACTAGGCATGAAATCGGTAAGTATAGAAGACTATCAACCACTTCAGCCTAACTGACACGTATAGAATATGTGTCCTACATATTGCAGAACACACATTCTTTCCAAGGGCACATGGGACATTCTATTAGATGAACGATATGTTATGGGCAAGGATAGGCAGAGACTTTCTATAAATGACCAGATAATAACTATTTTTTTGCTTTGTGGTCCGTGCAGTCTCTGCTGCAACTGGGCAGCTTTATCCTTGTAGCACAAAAGTAGTCAGAGATAATACATAGATAAGTGGTCATGGCTGTGTTCCAATAAAAGTTTATTTACCAAACCAGATTTGACTCATGGGCCGTAGTTTGCCAACTCCAGTGCTACACCATAAAACAAGTCTCAATTAACGTAAAAGGACTGAAATAATACAAAGTATTTTCTCACAACACAGCAGAATTACATAAGAAATCAACAACAGAAAGAAATCTTGAATAACTCAAAATATTTTTATATTAAATAATGCACTTCTACAAAACTCATGAGTCAAAAAGAAATCACAAGGGAATCAGAAATATTTTGTAATGAATGAAAATGAAAACAAATCAATTTGGAGAGATCAATTCCAAACTCATTCTATTACCCTGATATCAAAACCATACAAAGACATCAAGAAAATGAAAGTATATACCAATATACCTCATGAACATAGATGCAAAAATCTTTAATAGAATATTAGCAAACTGAATCCAGCAACATATAAAAGAATTATACACCATTGCTGAGTGGTATTTATCCCAAGAATGCAAAGTTGGTTTAACATCTGAAATGTCAATGAATGTAACATTATAGAATGAAGGACAAAAACCACATGAGCATCTCAATATGGAAAAAGCACTTGACAAAGTCCAACACCCATTCATGATAGAAACTCTTATTAAACTAAGAATAGAAGAGAACTTCCTCAATTTGATAAGGAACATTTATGAAAAGCTCACAGCTAACATCATACTTAATCATAAAAGACTGAATGGTTTTCCCTTAAGATTGGAAGTAAGGCAAAGATGTCCATTATTGCCTCTTCTATTCAATACTGTACAGGGTTGTAGCCAATGCAAAAGGCGAAAAAATGGCTGAATGGATTCAGATTGGAAAGAAAGAAATAAAACTGTCTTTATCTGCATATGACAATACTGTACATAGAAAATCCCAAAGAATTCATACTCAAAAAACCTACTAGAATTAATAAATGAATTTAACAATGTCGCAGAATACAAGAACAATATAAAAATCATTGATGTCCTTAATATACTTGCAATGAACAATTTGCAAATAAAAATTTTAAAAGTCCATTCACAATAGCATCAAAAAGAATGAAATACAGGGCTGGCTCACTGGCATAGTGGTAAGGTTTACCTGCTCTGCTTTGGCAGCCCAAGGTTCTGTGGTTCAAATCCCAGGCATGGACCTATGCATCACTTATCAAGTCATGCTGTGGCAGGCGTACCACACATAAGACCATCTTTTTATGAAGAAGATGGACACAGATGTTAGCTCATGGCTAATCTCCCTCAAAAAAAAAAAAAAGAATGACTATAAATAAATTTAACAAAAGAAATGTGAAACTTGTACACTGAAAACTACAAAACATTGCTGAAAGAAATTGAAGATCTAAATAGACCTTCCATCTTCATGGTTTGGAAGACTCAGTGTTATCAAGATAAAAATTTTTCCAAATTGATCTATAAATTTAATGTAATCCCTGTCAAAACTTCAGCAGGTATTTTTGTAAAACTTGACAAGTAGATCCTAAAATTGATATGGAAATCTAATGGATTAAGAATAACCAAAACAATTTTGAAAAGAAGAATAAAGTTGAAGGACCTACACTGCTGAATCTCAAAACTTATAAAGCCACAATAAACAAGACCATATGGTATTATTTATTTTTATTTTGTTTATTTATATGCCACAGAGATAGGCAGATAGCAATGGAACAGAATTGAGAGTCCAGAAAAAAATCCTTAATTTATGGTTGATCAATTTTCAACAGTGGTTCCAAGTCAATTCAAGAGGGGAAAGAAGAGTTTTTTCAAAAACCATGTTGGGACAAGGAGATATCCACATGTGAAAAAGTAAAGTTAAACCCTAACCTCATAATATAGGCAAACAATTCTGCTAAAATACAGTGTCTATCAATATGTAAGAGCAAAAACTTAAAAGCTTCTAGTAGAAAACATAGGAGTAACTCTTCATGACCTTAGATAGGGCAAAGTGTTCTTAGATATGACACCAAAAGCCCAAGCCATAAAGGAAAAATTGATAAATTGGCCTTGCCACAACTAAAAACTTCAGTTGCTAAGAAAATAAAAAGACAAGCCACAGACAGGGAGAGAGTATTCGAAAATCATATAAAGGGCTTGTATAGAGAACATATAAAGAGTTCTCACAAGTCAGTAACAAGAAAACAAACAACTCCATTTTTGAAAAAGCAAAAGATTTGAATAGATATTTCCCCAAAGAAAATATACACTTGGCTAATAAACACATAAAAAGAAGCTCAACGTCATTATTTGTTAGGGAAATTCAAATTAAACTACAAAGTAAACCACACCCCAGCAAAATGGTCTTACTCAAAAGGACAGATAATACCAAATGTTGGTGTAGCTGTGGAGAAACTGGAAACATCACACACTGCTGGTAGGAATATGAAATGGTACATACACTTTGGAGAACAGTTTGGCAGTTTCTTAAAAAGATAAACATAAATTTATCATACAGCCCAGCAATTTCACCCCTGGGTGTTTGCACAGGAGAAATGAAGCCATAAGTCCACACAAAGACTTGCACGTGAATGTTTATAGGAACATTATTCACAATAGCCAAAAAATGGAAACAATCCAAATGCCCATCAACTGGTGAATGGGTAAACAAAATGTGGCATATCTGTACAATGAGATTCTATTGAGTAATAAAAAAGAAGGAACTACTCATATATATTATAACATAATATAGATATTATGTTAAGTGAAAGAAGCCAGACGCAAAAGACTACATTTTGTATGATTCCATTTATATGAAATGTCCATAAATGACAAATCTATAGAGATGGAAAGTAGATTAGCAGTTGCCCAGTATTGAGGATGAAAATGGGGAGTTACTACAAATGGGCATGAGAAATTTTTTGGCCATAATAGAAATGCTCTAAAACTATATTGTGGTGATGGTTGCACAACTCTATGACTTAACTATAAATCATTGAATTACACACTAAGCAGGTGATTTCTTGAGAGAAAATTATACTTTGATAAAGCTAAGAAAAAAACAGATGGACTTTGTGGAGTCAATGCTTACAAAGTCATCACTGAAAACTTGAGTCACTATTCATTAAATATAAATAAATGGAAATTCTGGGGGTGGAATGTACAGCGTTGTGACTATAGTTAACAATACTATATTGCATATTTCAAAGTTTCTAAGACAATAAATCTCAAAAGTTCTCATTACAAGAAAAAAAATTGTAACTATGTGAGGTGACGGATGTTGACTAAACTTATTGGGAGGATCCTTTCTCAATATGTATACTTTTGTTCCTGATGATCAATTCCTGTGCATGTTGGGGTGTGGAGCTTCCATGCCCTCTCTGGGCATGCCACTCCACCAGCACCTCCATCTGTTCACCAACCCAGAAGTTCTCCAAACCCTCTCCTTTTTTTTTTTAATGGAGGCTTCATTACATAGGTATGATTAATTAAACAACTGACCATTGGCAATTGCTCTCAACCTCCAGCCTCTCTCCCCTCCCAGGAAGTTGGGGAATGGGACTGAAAGTTCCAACTCTCCAATCACATGGTTGGTTCTCCCAAAAGTTACCTCATTCGCATAAAAAAAGACCCCTTTATTGCTCCCAACACATAAGAAATTCCAAGGGTTTGGGAACTCTGTGTCAGAAAGAGGGACAAAGAACAAATATACATTTCTTATTATAAATCACAATATCACACACATATATCAAATCACTATGTTGTACATCTAAAACTAACAAAAAGTTATATGTCAATTGTATCTCAGTAAAACTGAGAGGGAAAGAAAAATAAACAAATGGAAGAGAAGAGAAAACTTTTCCCTATAATAGAAGTCAACCAATGAAAGTAGAAGAAATCATGGAATTCACATAATCACCATTTGAAACTCATCATAGTAATACTCTACTCCCACTTATTCAGGCAAAAATCATCAAAGGATAGGAAAGATGGTTGTAAAATCTAGTGATTCCCTCATTAATTAATGAGTTGAATAAAATCTTAGGTATTTGCTCACCTTATATCTGTTTGAGAGTCACTGTTATATTCTCCTTTATAATTTATTCTTTAAAAACATATACATGGGAGTGACGTCAGGAACATGGCGGAGTGAACTTGCCTGGGACTCTCTCCCCTCCAACACACAATGAAAAGGGGCATCCATACTCCAACAGAGGATATCCTAACACAACGCAAAAACCTCGGAGAGACACGCAGCCATACCACGGAGGATGGAGAGGCTGGAGCCCCCCCTCAGAGGAGCAGGAATGGGGTAAGAGAGAACTTTGCTCCCTCCCCTAAAGACTGTGATCAGCAACTGTGGGAGGCTCCGTGAGGGAAAGAACGAGGGAGGGGACATTCATAAGCGGGAACATCAAGGATTCCGACGGCCCTTGCAGCCTAGAAGGCAGCCTTCTACTTGGGCAAAAGCTTTCATGGAGGGGGGTTGACCTCATCAAGTCAACACCCCAAGAGACCAGATAGTGGGAGCAGAGAGAAAGCCCAGAGAGCACACAGGAGAAAGTACCCCTCACCCCACCAACGCCATGCCTGCTCCACTGCCTGGGATATTGGCTGAAGGCAGAGGGCTCAGATTATGCAGCTCTTGACCACCACCCAGTGGTGATAGGCAGTAACTGCAACCAAACGATATGTAAGATCAGACCTACCTCTAGCAACATCAAACACTATATCAAATTTCCAGACTAGAGAGAAAATGACAAGTACCCAGAATTCAGTCCTGAGGACACAGAAATATGTAATGTAAATGACAATGAATTGAAAACAGCTATCATAAAAAACTCAACGAGGTAAAAGAGAATATAGAGAAACAATTCAACAAATTCACAAAAGAGACTGAAACTATAAAGAAGGATCAATCAGAAACATTAGACATGAAAGACACAATGGAAGAGATAAAACAAAATATGGATTCCTTGAACACTCAAGTGGACAACATAGAGGAGTGTATCAGCATAACTGAAGCTATCTTCATACATGTTGAAATGCTCCAGACAGAGGAGGAGAGAGAACTGAGACTAAAAAGAAATGAAGAAAGTCTCCAAGAAACATCCAACTCAATTACAAAATGTGACATAAGAATTATGGATATTCACGAAGGAGAAGAGGAGAATGGAACAGAAAGCATGTTCAAAGAAATAATGGCAGAGAACTTCCTGAACCTAGGGAAAGAGAAAGAAATCTGTGTGGAAGAGGCTTCCAGATCTTCTAGATTTATCAATGTAAAACAACCCACTGCAGGGCATATAGTAGTAAAACTGGCAAAAATGAATGACAAAGAAAGAATACTAAGGGCAGCAAAGCAGAAGAAAATAACATGCAAGGGAACCACTACCAGATTTCTCTGCAGAAACCTTACAAGGTAGGAGAGAATGAAATGACATATTCAGATCTTCAAAAGACAAAAATTTTCAGCCAAGAATACTCTACCCAGCAAAAATATCCTTCAGATATGATGGAGAAATAAAAACTTTCCCAGACAAACAAAAACTAAGAGACTTCATAGCCATGAGACAACCCCCCTCAACAGGAAATCCTCAAGAAGGCCCTCATACCTGAAAAAAAAGTTGGGGGGGGGAGGAGAAAGGGGTCACAAAACACAGAGTAAGGTGATAAATAGGTAGATAGAACCAGAATAGGATAGCAAATACTCAAGTATAGCATTAAGCTAAAGGGAAGGAAAACATCAAAAACAAAGATAATCCTGTCATTTTAACCACAAACTCACAACACAAGATAGAATAAGATGTGAGAAAAACAACTTAGGAGGGGAGGAGGAAAGGGACTGAATCGGTTTAGACTAAGGAAATAAGAGGCCATCAGAAAATGGACCATCTTATACACGAGATTCTGAATACAAACCTCAGGGTAACCAATAAACAAAAAAGCAGAGGAGAGACACAAGTAATAAATAAGGAAAAAACAAAGAAACACATCATAAAAAACTACATAATTCAATGGGTACACCAAAACATACAGGACGAGAAACAAAGGAAATGCAGGAAAACTGGAAAATGAGTGATAAAATGACAGCATTAAGCCCTCATACATCAATAATCACCCTAAACATAAGTGGATTGAATTCTCCAATAAAAAGACACAGAGTGGCGAGACGGATTAAAGAACAAGACCCAACAATTTGCTGCCACCAGGAAACACAGCTCCAATGACAAACACAGGCTCAGAGTGAAGAGATGGAAGACGATACTCCAAGCTAATAGCAAACAAAAGAAAGAAGGGGTCACAATACTTACATCAGACAAAGCAGACTTCAAGATAAGACAGGTAGAGAGAGACAAAGAGGGGAAGTATGTAATGATCAAAGGGACACTCCATCAAGAAGAAATAACGCTTATAAAAATCTATGCACCCAACATAGGAGCAGCAAAGTTCATAAAGAAACTATCACAAACCTAAAAGAAGATATTAATAATAACATAATAATAGTAGGGGACCTCAACACTCCACTCACGTCAATGCTTAGATCATCCAGACAGAAAATCAACAAGGAAACAGTGGAATTAAATGAAAAGTTAAACCAGTTGGATTTAATAGACATATATAGAACACTCCATCCAAAAAAAAGCAGAATACACATTCTTCTCAAGTGCACACAGAGCATTCTCAAGGATAGAACATATGTTGGGAAAGAAGGCAAGCCTCAATAAATTTAAGAAAATTAAAATAATAACAAGCATCTTTTCTGATCCCAATGCTATAAAGCTAGAAATTAATTAAAAGAAAAAAGCTGATAAAGAGACAAAGATGTGGAGACTAAACAACATGCTATTGAGCAAGAAATGGATCATTGAAGAAATTAAAGGAGAAATGAAAAAATATCTGGAGACAAATGAAAATGATAACATATCATACCAACTCATACGGGATGCAGCAAAAGCTGTATTAAGAGAGAAATTCATCGCAACACAGGCACTCCTTAACAAACAAGAAAAATCCCAAATAAGCAATCTCAAATTATGCCTAACTGAATTAGAAAAAGAAGAACAAACAAAGTCCAAAGTCAGCAGAAGGAGAGAAATAATAAAAATCAGAGCAGACATAAATGCTATTGAAACAAAAAAGGCAGTAGAAAAGATCAATGAAACAAAGAGCTAGTTCTTTGAGAAGATAAATAAAATTGACAAACCTCTAGCCAGACTTACAAAGAAAAAGAGAGAGAAAGCTCAGATAAACAAAATTAGGAATGAAAGAGGAGAAATAACAACAGACACCACAGAAATACAACAGATTATAAGAGAATACTACAAAAAACTATATGCCAACAAAATGGATAATCTAGAGGAAATGCATAAATTCTTAGACTCTTACAACCTCCCATGGCTGAATCAAGAAGAAACAGACAATCTGAATAGACCAATCACAAGGAAAGAAATTGAAACAGTAATCAAAAGCATCTCAAAGAATAAAATCCCAGGACCAGATGGCTTTCCTGGGGAATTCTACTAAACTTTCAGAGAGAATTTAATACCTATCCTTCTCAAGCTATTCCAAAAAATTAAGGAGGATGGAACACTTCCTAACACACTCTACGAGGCCAACATCACTCTGATTCCAAAGCCTGACAAGGACAACACAAAAAAGGAAAACTACAGCCCAATATCGCTGATGAACATAGATGCAAAAATTCTCAACAAAATTTTGGCAACCCGAATTCAGCAATACATCAAAAGGATCATACATCATGATCAAGTCAGATTTATGCCTGGGACACAGGGATGGTTCAACGTCTGCAAATCAGTCAACGTGATACACCACACCAACATATTGAGGGAAAAAACCCACACGATCATCTCAATAGTTGCAGAGAAAGCATCTGACAAGATCCAACAGCCATTTATGATAAAAACTCTTAACAAAATGGAGATAGAAGGAAATTACCTCAACATAATGAAGGCCATGACAAACCCACAGCCAATATCATACTCAATGGGCAAAAACTGAATGCCATCCCCCTGAGAACAGCAACAAGACAAGGATGCCCACTATCACCACTCTTACTCAACATAGTACTGGAGGGTTTGGCCAGAGTAATTAGCAAGAGAAAGGAATAAAAGGAATTCAAATAGGGAGTGAAGAAGTGAAACTCTCGCTGTTTGCAGACGACATGATCCTACATATAGAAAACCCCAAAGAATCCATCGGAAAACTAATAGAAATAATGAACAACTAAAGTTGCAGGGTACAAAATCAACTTACAAAAATCAGTTACTTTTCTATACTCTGATAACGAACTTACAGAAAGAGAACTCAAGAATACAATTCCATTTACAATGGCAACTAAAACAGTAAAGTACCTAGGAATAAATTTAACCAAGGAGCTGAAGGACTTACACAATGTAAACTATAAGACATTACTGAAAGAAATAGATAATGACATAAAGAGATGGAAAGAGATTCCATGCACGTGGATTGGATGAATAAACTTAGTTAAAATGTCCATACAACCCAAAGCAATCTACAGATTCAATGCAATGCCAATCAGAATCCCAATGACATTCTACATGGAAATAGAACAAAGAATCCTAAAATTCATATGGGGCAACCGAAGACCCTGGATTGCTAAGGCAATCCTGTGAAAAAAGAACAAAGCTGGAGGTATCACAATCCCTGACTTCAAAATGTACTACAATGCCATAGTGATCAAAATGGCATGGTACTGGTACAAAAACAGGCACACAGATCAATGGAACAGAACTGAAAGCCCAGAAATAAAACTGCACATCTATGGATAGCTAATCTTTGACAAAGGTGCCAAGAACACACAATGGGGAAAAGATAGTCTCTTCAATAAACGGTGTTGGGAAAACTTGACGGCCCCATGCAAAAGAATGAAGGTAGACCGTTATCTCATGCCCCACACAAAAATAAACTCAAAGTGGATCAAAGACTTCAAGATAAATCCTGAAACCATAAAACTCCGGGAAGATAATATCTCTTTGACATTGAACTTAAAAGATGTCCCTTCTCAGACAAGGGAAACAAAAGAAAAAATAAACAATTGGGACTTCATCAGACTAAAGAGCTTCTGCAAGGCAAAAGAAACTAGAATCAAAACAAAGAGACAACTCATCAATTGAGAGAAAATATTTGCAAATCATGTATCTGACAAGGGGTTAATCTCCATGATATATGAGGAACTCACACAACTGAACAACAAAAAAAACAAACAGCCCAATCAAAAGATGGGCAGAGGATATGAACAGATATTTTTCCAAAGAAGATATAAAGATAGCCAATAAACACATGAAAAGATATTCAGCATCACTAATCATCAGGGAAATGCTGATCAAAACTATACTATGATACCACCTTATGCTTGTTAAAATGGCTATAATCACTAAGACTAAAAATAGCAAATGTTAGAGAGGGTGTGGAGAAAAGGGAACCCTCATAAATTGCTGGTGGGAATGCAAACTGGTGCAGCCACTATAGAAAACAGTATGGAGATTCCTCAAAAAATGAAAAATAGAACTACCATATGACCCAGCTATCCCACTACTGGGTATCTACCCAAACAACTTGAAATCAACAATCCAGGGTAACATATGCACCCCTATGTTCATTGCAGCACTATTCACAATAGCCAAGACATGGAAACAATCCAAGTGCCCATCTACTGATGATTGGATAAAGAAGATGTGCGGCCAGCCCTGTGGCTGAATGGTTAAGTTCACACGCTCTGCTTCAGCGGCCCAGGGTTTCACCAATTTGGATCTGGGGCACGGACATGGCACCGCTCATCAGGCCATGGTGAGGCAGCATCCCACATGCCACAACTAGAAGGCCCTGCAACTAAAAATACACAACTATGTACTGGGGGGATTTGGGGATAAAAAGAAAAAAAATTGGCATGTAAACTATCATAATCTTAATAAAAAGTAAAAAAAAAGTTTGGCAACAGTTGTTAGCTCAGGTGTCAATCTTAAAAAAAAGATGTGGTATATATAGTGAATGGAATATTACACAGTCATAAAAAAGACAAATTCATGCCATTTGCAACAACATGGAAGGACCCAGATGGAATTATGCTAAGCAAAATAAGCCAGACTGAGAAAGACAAACACCAGATGATTTCACTCATATGTGGAATATGAACAAACACATGGACAAAGAAAACAGTTCAGTGGTTACCTGGGGAAGAGAGGTGAAGGGTGGGCACAGGTGGTGAAAGGGAGAACCTATGTGGTGACAGTCAAGAAATAATGTACAACTGAAATCTCACATTGATGTAAGCTATTATAAACTCAATAAAAAAAATACATGTACATACATATATACATATATATACATAAACATATATATGCATATATAGTTATTTTTATTTGCAAATATTTCAAACTTACAGAAAAGTCACAATTCCCATATATCCTTCACCTATTTTTGCCCAATTAACATTTTACATTTGCTTTATTATTCTTTCTGGATAGATAATAATTATTATTATTTTCTAAACTTGTTGAAAGTGCAGACAAGATGACCATCACTTCCACACACCTCAGAGTGTATATCCTAAAAGATAAGCACATTCTCCTATACACATTACAGTACAGCAATCACTACCGGGAAATTGACATTGATACAGTACTACCGTCTAATCCATAAAACCCATTCAAATTGTAAGCAAATACTTTGAGTCCACATATATATTCTGTTCCTCAACAAATTTTTACCCACTTGCTTTTTTACCCACATCCTTTGATGAGTTTTGCCTGAATAAATGGGAGTAAAGTATTACTATGATGATTACCAAACCATGATTTTACTAATTACATCATTCCTGTACTTTCATTAGTTGGCTTTTACTGTAAGAAGAGCTTTTTCTTCTTACCAATTTATTTGTTTATACCAATAGAGACTCAAAAATTCTTATTTTAGTCAATGGACTATAATCCATTACTATCATTTCCATATTGATGCTCAAATTATCCCAGATTTGGCCAGTTCCGGATAGTTCCTGTTTCCTTTTGCCATATTCCCATCATTTTTGAGCCCTTCCTTACTCTCTGGCACAACATTTCCCAAGCCCATCTTGAACTTTCATTGCACCAGCCCTGGAGTCAGTCTTTTCTCCAGAGAGCCCTCCTTTCTTTTCATGGGGAATGGCTTAGAAACCAAGTTATAGGCACTTGGTTTATTCATTGCTAATGGGGTATCGTTGCTTATATGCTCTCTCAGTGGACAGGGCTAGGAAATGTATGATACATAAACACACAAACACGTATCAATATCTATTTTATATTAACCAGTTTTCTATTCTATCTATCTATCTATCTATCTATCTATCTATCTATCTATCTGTCTGTCTGTCTACCTATCTAAAACATGGCCTCCAACACCACACAGTTCATTCTAGCCTTCACTTCTCGTAGTTGTCATTCCTTTTTCTCGCAGTGAGAAACATGGCTCTGATTATCCTCAATCATTTACTCATTCCTTTGTATATAATCAGTCTCTCAAATTGCCAGTCATCTCCTTGCTCCTGACAATACCCTTGGCCACAGCACTGGAGGGCTTGCCAGCTTCAGCTGCTTCCTTGGCTCCAGTTGACTTCTATTTTAACTGGACCACTCTGGATGCTATCAGGAAAATAGACTACGAGGAACACAGGGCAAAAGCAAGGAAACCAGTTAGAACTGCCTTGCAATAATCCAAGAAAGAGGTGATGGTGTCAGCGGAGATGCTGAGAAGCTGCCTGATTCCGGGTACCTTTTGATGGTAGAAACTGACAGAATTTGCTGGAAAACTGGATGTGGAGTATGAAGAAAAAGGAGTCAGGGATGATCAAAATTTTTGGCCTGTAAAACTGGAAGAATGGAACTGCCCTTAAGTGAAATGGAGACTTCAGGAAAAGCTGGTTTTAGAAGAATATCAGGAGGTCAGTTTTTGGATGTGCTGAGTGTGAGATGCCTACCAGGTATCTAAGTGGAGATCTTAAGTAAGCAGTTGGATACCAGTCTGAAGTTCAGGGGAGAGGTCTGAGCTAGGGACATAAATTTGGGACACATCAGCATGCAGATGATATTTAAAGCCATGAGACCGGCTGAGACCACATAAAGAGTGAGTATAGATAAAGAAGAGGTCCAAGGACCTGGGAAGCTCTGACATTTAACAGTTGGGAAGACGAGAGGAAACTAGCAAGAGGGATCAAGGAGTGGCCATAAAGGTAGGCAGTGTGTTGTCCTGGAAGGCAAGCGAAGAAAGTTCTTCAAGGGAGATTGCATGATCAATTCTCCCTATTGTCAACTGCTGCTAAGTCAAATCAGATGAGGACTGAGAAATGGCTATTGATTTAGCAACTGGAAGTTGGTTTCAAAGAAATGCTTTTGGTCAAGTGGTGAGGGAGAAAAGCTGTTTAGGGTGGGACTGAGACATAATGGACAAGAACTCCAGGTTATGTCTGTGGGAGTAGGTTACTAAGGTGGAGCTCTAGGAGACGGTCCCTGGAGACAAGGTAACCTAGAGTTATTAATAGTTTGGAGTCTAACCATTAGATAACGAAGAGATGCAGCTAAAATATCCTTTGCTTTTTTTTCTCTCATTCATTAGCTTATCAGCATGGATTCGTTTATAGACTAGCATCTTTATTTCTGAATGCCTGAGACAAACTTAGGAAATTTTGTAAAGTAGAAAGAAATGTAATGGTTTAACCTGGGGGTGTAAACTCCAAGGAAAATGCTTTGAATGAGGGTGCACCAAAGGTTGTTGTCATCAAAACCAATTTCATCTACTTCACAGCTTTAGACCAGGCTACCCTTGACCAGCTTTAAAAAACAGTCAAACTCTGAGCAAGGAGCTCTGCCTTCTCTGGAATCCCCCTTTTGTTCGTCTTTTCAGTGATACTAATCAGCTAGCTCTCGGTCTCCAAGGGTTGTCTTCCTCCTCTTCCATCTCTGGCTTCCCTCACCTTCCCTAGCCTTTTCTAAGATAAAAGAAGTTATTGATACAGAAACAATATGTTTATGGAGGGGGGCAATTCACTTTCTTTTAAAGAATCCCTGGGCCAGAAAAGTCTTTAGAAATCATCTAACCCGGGGACAGGCAAATTTTTCCTGTAAAGGGCCAGACAGTAAGTATTTTAGTCTGTCTAATTGCAAAAGTCTCTGTCACAACCACTCAGCTATGCCGTCGTAGCACAAAAGCAGCCAGAGACTACACAGAAATAAGTGGGTGGAGCTGTTTTCCAATAAAACTTAATTTATAAAAACAGGCAGTGGGCCAGATTTGGTTCAAGGGCCGTAGTTTGCTGACCCCTGATCCAACCCAAGAGATGATAAAACTGAGGCCCGGTCCGCTTGGAGGAAAGCCAGGACTAGGAACCGCCTTCCCCTGAGTCTCAGAGAACAGCTCGTCCTAGTAGAACAGAGATTCTCAAATTCTGCTTTGCATAAAAACCATCTAGGGGAAGGAAGGGAGAAAATTATGAAACAACAACTTCTCAGGCCCACTCCTCAGAGATTTAGATTCAATAGATCTGGCATAGGACCCAGGAATCTGAATTTAAGAGCACACATGATTCTGATGCCTGTGGCCCAAGGACCACGCTTTGAAAAACATTTCTCCACATCATGGATGCTTGAATCCCCTAGGTAACAAGCAAATCCTTTGCATCACAGATGGGCAGATAATCAGGGGATGATGAGTGGTGTTCAATACTTCTCTAGATTTCTTTCCCTTCCCCTTTGCCCCAGAATCCCTTCCTCTGCAGCAGCTTGCCTGTGCCACGGGGTAGGCAAGTGGGAAGTATGCAGACACCTGCCAGCCAGCCTAGTGGGCGAACTACAACTCTAGGGGAGTGGCAGGCCGTTTTGAATCAGCTTTCCTAATGAGCATCACTGTTGACTGACTGGAGAGGAGCAGCTCATTATTCCCTTTTGGCCCAGAGCCTTCTCTTGTAGGATTGCAAATGAATGAACGCCATATGGCTTCCATGTTCACCTCAGTGGAAAAAAGTGGAAAGATCATCAAAGCAACAATTTAGTTCACACTTCTCATTGAAAAGGGTCAGATTAGCTTGAAGGAAGCTTGCGGAAGCTGTTTGGCACAGAATGTTCACACGTGATCTATTCCTTTCTTCCTCAATCCATTACCCCTTCCCGGCCCACCTTGATCCCTTGAATGGGGCTATTGTGTGCTCCAAGTCATCCAAAACAAAACCTTTGTTCTTTTGAGCAATTCCTGCCCCCCAACCCGCAGATGCTTAGCAAATATAACCCCTAAGAAAACAACATGAGGCTAAGAATATGATGTCACGAGTCCCTATTCCTGTAAAGAGGCTGACCTAATCCAGAAACTTCATTTCTCATATTACCCCTGCTTCAAACCCCCTACAGTACCTTTTTCTCATAGCTCTTCATCTCTTGGTAAGAACTCTAGAATGAAAACCCTAGGGCCAAGCGTATACATTTGGAGTTAGATGTTAAGTTGGAAGACAAGTTGGAATTTATGGAGCTCAACTCCAAAATGCTTTCCTGGGCCATCCCCAGCTGCCACACCAAGGAAAGGGCAAAGGTCGGATGTAGACACTTGAGGTTGAGGATTTCAATATATCAGCGACCTTCTTCAATCATGAGACCAAGCTATACACAGGTGCAAAAAGGGACATTCCTTCCTCCCTTCCTTCTTGCTCCTGTTTGTGTAGCCCACAGGTACAGGAGGGGAGAGAACTCTTAACTTGTCTTTCTGGCAGCTTTTTCTCCTGCTGTCTACCCATGTCACCTAGGACTCCTACTGACCCCTGGACCACTTCCGAGCTAACACTGTGTGGATTTAAACATGTCCGATTTCATCTATGTGAATCCCTTCATTGTATGAATGAGAAACAGGGGCCTTGAGAGGTGAACGACTTGCTAAGATAACCTTGCTCAGGTGTGTGGGCTTCCTTCTGATGTCCCTCTAGGATGGCTCATGTCAATAAGTCTTAAGGCCATAGTGCTCCCCTTTAACAAGGGGAGTAGATCTGAAGGAGAGAGAAGATGAGATGAGGAGATTAAACAGCACTGAGGAGTGCCCGCTCTCAAAATTAAGCATGGGGTCAGGCTCAGTGTGCCAGAGGAGGCGGAAATCTCTCTACTGCCTGCTCTCTTTCCTTGAGGCTCTTTCTATCCATCTCTCCGTCTTTCTGCCTCTGTCTTTTTGCTTTCGCTTCTCTGGAGCCCTGTTTAGATCAGGAATCCTTAACCTGTGGTTCATGGACCCCCTTGAATATATACACATATGTCTATTGTGGGAAAAGGCTCACAGTTGCTCATATTCTCAAAGTGGACTGTGATGAGAAAAAAGTTAACAACCATTATTCTAGACCTTGTCCCCTTTTTCTCCTTTCTGACCCTCCCTCTCCCCACTTAGGACTTTGACTATTGCGCTGTTATTGCCATTCTTCCCCTGCCAATGTCTTTTCCACCTCTCCTCTCATTCCTTCTCTCTTTATCCTTCTGTTTTTGGTTTCTTGCCTAGTGCTATCTTTCTTTCTTTTTTTTTTTTTTTCTGAAAACTGGTCACAATACAAAACTGAATACTAACAATTGTCATGTGTTCAGTAAATAAAGGTTTAGGTTCCCTAATTATGTTCCTAATTTTAAGAACCACAGACTTGGATATTTTATATTTTTCTCTAAAAAAATCTTCATGACGGGTAATTGTTGGCTACTTTTTAACTTATCTGTGACAACTGATTTTTCCTCCCACCTTGGTCTAGTTAGACGTCTGGAGCATAATTGCTTCCTCTAGTGTCATAGTTTTAGATTGCATGCTGCGTGGAGGAGGAAGGTAAGCCAAAAGGCAGGAAACCTAGTGGAATTTGAGTCCATGAACGGGATTCATTTTCAGCAGCTTGCTGGGCTGTCAGACAGGTGGCTGAAGAAAGGCAGAGGAAACAAGGAAGGTCTGACACTATGTCATCTGAGCAATATGAGACTCCCCTTGATTTCCTAAACAATGAGAGCAGATCTTTGATGTTCAAGAGTAAGGATTGCAGGTTGTTCCTCTCTCTTTGTTTCCTGTTAGGTGATATGTTTACATAAAGTTGATGAAAGTAATGTTGAATGTGGCAAAGCCTTTGATAAACAAGGATTTGACCAGGCCAGGCACATACCTAAAAACTGGAGGAAAAAAATCAACAAAGATGATGCCAAGCATCACATTGGAGTGAGTTGTTCTCTTAGTCTCTCCCCTGCAAGTTACAACTAAATGGACATTCATTAACCGTAGGATCCCCTGCACAGCACAACAGGATTCCTGAGAGATCCACACAGCTATACATCTGAAGGTGGGTAGACTGGATCCCCAGGAAGCAGTGGAACCAGGTGAGCAGACCCTTCCCCCTCCCTGGTGACAAGCAAGCCAGGTCGCAGATCCTCACACAGCAGTCAGTGTGACTATAAGAGGAGGCGGGGAGAGCCCAGCCTGCATGAATGCTTCCAGAGTTGCAGCCCAGCCTGTGGGAGAGCCCACCATGCTGCAGCAGCCCTGCCAGTGGGAATACTCCACACTGAGTGGTGGTGGCTCAGTTCCCACGAAGGCAACCACCAACAGCACAGGCAGGAAGGCACCCCACCCACTCAGAAGGTGCCCCTGCCCATGGAGCACAGCACCACACGGGACCCACTGAGTCATGGCTCAGATTTCATGTAGGTGTCCTCTTGCCTAGTGTGCAGCAGCTCTGCCAATCCCCTGCTGAGCACAGAGACCCAGCCTGTGGTGCCCAGCACAGTGGCCCTGCCTATGTGAGTGCAACCTGCAGAGTAGCTGCAGCCAGCCTGTGCACAGAGTAGCCCTACCCACACAACTTCCAGCAGATGGGGCTGGATCTGAAAACACAGCTCGTGCTCTCCCTAGTGGTATCTGGTGGAATTGGCAACCTGATACTACCACAAATTCACTGGCAAAGGATCAATTCATCAATCACCATGAAGAACTACAGTAACACTTCAGGGCAGAAGGAAAACGACAAGTCTCCAGAAACCAATCCTGAAACCACAGAAATTTACAATCTAAATGACAGAGAATTCAAAGTAGTTGCCATAAACTCAATGAGTTAGAAGAAAATTCAGAAACACAGTTCAATGAGCTCTGGAATAAAATTAACGAGCAGAAAGAATACTTCACCAAAGAGATTGAAACTCTAAAATAAAAAGACCAAAAGGAAGTTCTGGATATAAAGAACACAATTAGTGAGATAAAAAATAAACTAGAAACCATAAAAAATGGAGTTGATGTTATGGAGGACAGAATTAGTGAATTAGAGGACAGAAATATAGAAATGCTACAAATAGAGGAGGAGACAGAACTAAGATTTTTTTAATGAAAAAATTCTCTGAGAAATATCCTACTGAATTAAGAAAAGCAATATAAATATTATAGGTATTCCAGAGGGAGAAGAAAGGGAGAAAGGACCAGAGAGCTTGTTCAAAGAAATAATAGCTGAGAGGTTCCCAAACCTGGGAAGGAACTGGATTTATAAGTACATTAAGACAATAGAACTCCTAATTACATCAAGGCAAAAAGCCCTTCTCCAAGGCATATAATATTAAAACTGGCAAAAATCAATGACAAAGAAAAAATACTAAGGGCATCAAGGCAGAAGAAAATAACCTACAGAGGAATGCCCATCAGGCTTTCAGCAGAACCCTTACAGGCTAGGAGAGAATGGAATGATATATTCAAAATACTGAAAAACAAAAATTTTCAGCCAAGAATACTCTATGCAGTGAAGCTATCCTTCAGATACAGTGGAGAAAGAAAAACTTTCCCAGATAAACAAAAGCTGAGGGAGTTCATCACCACTAGACTTTCCTTACAAAAACTGATGAAAGCAGCACTCCTACTTGAAACAAAAAGGCAAAGGCTCACAAAGCTTTGCGCAAGGAGATAATTAGACAGACAAAATCAGAAAATTGTAGCTCTCTATCAGAACAGGTTAGCAAATACTTAATTACAACATAAAAAATAAAGAGAAGGAAAGCATCAAAAGTAACTATAAACATTTCATTAGTCACAAACTAACAACACAAAAAAGAATAATTTGTGACAATAGTAACTCAGAAGGGGAAGAAGAGAGGGATGGAACCTGTTTAGGCTAATGGAGATAAGAGGCTATCAGAAAATGGACCATCTCATCTATGAGATCTTTTATACAAAACTCATGGTAACCACTAAACAAAGAATCAGAATAGAGCTACAAATCATAAATAAAGAGAAACTGAGAAAACCACCAAACTGAAATGGCAGTTAGAAATACAAGAGAAGAGTTGAAAGAAATTGAAGAAGCCACAAAGAAATGAAAAGATATTTCATGTTCTTGGACTGGAAGAATTAACATAGATAAAATGTCCATACTTCCTAAAGCAATCTACTGATTCAATGCAATCCCTATCAAAGTTCCAACAACATTTTTCACAGAAATAGAACAAGGAATCCTAAAATTTATATGAAACAACAAAAGACCCTAAGGAGCCAAAGGAATCCTGAGAAGAAAGAACAAAGCTGGAGGTATCACGCTCTCTGATTTCAAAGTGTGCTGCAAAGCTATAGTAACCAAAACAGCATGGTACTGGCACAAAAGCAGACACACAGATCAATGGAACAGAACTGAGAACACAGAAATAAAACCACACATCTATGGACAGCTAATTTTCAACAAGGGAGCCCAGAACATGCAATGAAGAAAGGAAAGTCTCTTCAATAAATGATGCTGGGAAAACTGGACAGCCACACCAAAAAGAATGAAGGTAGACCATTATCTTACACCATACACGAAAATCAACTCAAAATGGATTATAGACATGAATGTAAGACCTGAAACTATGAAACTTCTAGAAGAAAACATAGGCAGTATGCTCTTTGACATTGGTCTTAGCAGCATGTTTTCAAGTACCATGTCTGACTGGGCAAGGGAAACAACAGAAAAAATAAACAGATGACAGTTCATCAAACTAAAAACCTTCTACACAGCAAAGGAAACCATCAACAAAATGAAAAGACAACCTAACAACTGGGAGAAGATATTTGCAAAGCATATACCTGACAATGAGTTAATATCCAAAATATACAAGGAACTCATACATCTCAACAACAAAAAAACTAAAAACCCAACTAAAAATGGGCAAAAGATCTGAATGGACATTTCTGCAAAGAAGACATACAGATGGCCAACAGGCCCATGAAAAGAAGTTCAATGTCACTAACTATCAGGGAAATGCAAATCAAAACTACAATGGGATATCACCTCACTCCCTTCAGAATGGCTATAATTAACAAGATAGGAAACAACAAGTGTTGGAGAGGATGTGGAGAGAAAGGAACACTCATATACTACTGGTGGAAGTGCAAACTTGTGCAGCCACTATGGAAAACAGTATGGAGATTCCTCAAAAAATTGGGAATAGAACTACCATATGATCCAGTTATTCCACTGCTGGGTATGTGTCCAGAGAACATGAAAACATGAATGCATAAAGATACATACACCCCTATGTTCATTGCAGCATTATTCACAATAGCCAAGACTTGGACGCAACCTAGGTGCCCATCGAGCAACGAATGGATAAAGAAGATGTGGTATCTATGCACAATTGACTACTACTCAGCCATAAGAAATGATGAAATCAGGCCATTTGTGACAACATGGATGGACCTTGAGGGTATTACGCTAAGTGAAATAAGTCAGAGGGAGAGAGTCAAATACCATATGATCTCACTCATAAGTAGAAGATAAAAACAACAACAAACAAACACATAGCAACAGAGAATGGATTGATGGTTACCAGAGAGGAAGGGGGGAGGTGGGTGGGTAAAAGGAGTCTGTAAGCATGCGTGTGTGGTGACGGATTGTAATTAGTCTTTGGGTGGTGAACATGATGTAATCTACAAAGAAATAAAAATATAATGACATATGCCTGAAATTTACATAATGTTATAAACCAATGTTACCACAATAATAAATAAATAAATTAATTAATTAATTAAGCAAAAAAAATCACTTGAACATATTTGAATGAGCCTATTTCTGGGTTCTCTATTCTCTTCCATTGGTCTATGTATCTATCCTTCCACAAATACCACAATGTATGGGTTATTGTAGCTATACTCTAGGAGTTACTATCAAGTAAAGTAATTTCTCCCACTTTATTTTCCTTGTCAAGATAGTTTTAGCTATTCTAGGGACTGTTCCTTTCCATATAAATTTTAGAATAAGCTTGTCTACATTTATTAAAAACTTTGCTGGGATTTTTACAGGAATTGCATTAAACTTATAGACACCTTTACTGTGTTGAGTCTTTTAATCCATGAACATGAGAAGTCTCTCCATTTATTTAGGTCATCTTTGATTTCTGTCATCAGTATTTTGTAATATTCAGCATGCAGATTTCCCAAGATGTGAACTTTTCAGAAAAAACAAACAAATCAGCTTTTGTTTTTGTGGATCAACTATACTACTTTTTTTTTGTTTAGTTCCTTAATTTTTGATTTTTATTTTTATCAATTTTTTTCTTTCTACTTTCTTTGGGTTTTTTTTTTAATTTATTTTTTCTAGCTCCTTGAGTTGAGAGCTTAATTTTTTTAACCTTCTTTTCTTTTGAGTAAATTCATTGAGGGTTATAGATCCTCTGCATATTGTTTTAGATAAATCCCACAAGTTTTACTATGTAAGCTTTTTGTTCTTTTAAAAAGTTTGTGTTTTATTATAGGACAACGAAAAACTTCTGGAGATGGATAGTGGTGATCGCTGCACAACACTATGAATGAACTTAATGCCACCGAACTGTACGTTTACAAATGGTTAAAATCTTATGTCATGTATATTTTACCACAATAAAAAAGTTTATAATTAAAAAAAAAGAAGTACATGGGAAGAGAAACAATGGCTATATAGAACAACCAGAAATGAAGAGATAAAATAGCAGTATTAAGCCCTCATATGTCAATAATCACTCTAAATGTAAATAGATTGAATTCTCCAATCAAAAGACACAGAGTGGAGGGATGGATTAAAAAACAAGGGCCAACAATAGACTCTCTCCGGGGAACACATCTTGGCTCTAAAGACAAACAGGCTCCGAGTAAAGGGATGGAAGATAATACTCCAGGAAAATGGCAAAAGAAAGCAGGTGTTGCCATACTTATATCAGACAAAGCAGACTTCAAGATAAAAAAGACAATGAGAGACAAAGAGGGGCAGTATATACTGATAAAAGGCACATTTCACCAAGAGGACATAACATTTATGAATATATATGCATCTAACACAGAAACACCAAAGTATATAAAGCAACTACTAACAGATCTAAAGGGAGAAATTGACAGCAACACAAATAATAGTAGGGGGTCTTGACACCCCATTTACCTCAATGGACAGATCATCCAGACAGAAAGTCAACAAGGAAAGAGTGGCCTTAAATGAAGCTCTAGATCACATGGACTTAATAGGTAGGTATAGAACATTCCATCCAAAAACTGCAGAATACACATTCTTCTCAAGTGCACATGGAATATTCTCAAAGATAGACTAGCAGTTTGAAAACAAGGCAAGCTTCAATACATTTAAGAAGATTTAAGTCATATCAAGAATCTTTTCTGACCACAGTGCTATGAAACTAGAAATCAACTACAAGAAAAAAGCTGGGAAACCGCAAATATGTGGAAACTAAGCAACATGCTACTGAACAACCATTGGATCAATGAATAAATCAAAGGAGAAATCAAAAAATACCTGGAGACAAATGATAATACAACAAACCAACTCTTATGGGATGTAGTGAAAGCTGTTCTAAGAGGGCAATTTATAGCAATACAGGCTGAGCTCAACAAACAAGCAAACTCTCAAATACATAATCTTAAACTACACCTAACAGAATTAGAAAAAGAAGAACAAACAAAGCCCAAACTCAGAAGGAGGGAAATACTAACAATTAGAACAGAAATAAATGAAATAGACTAAAAAAACAGTAGAAAGGATCCATGAAACTAAGAGCTGGTTCTTTGAGAAGATAAACAAAATTGACACACCCTTAGCCAGCGCTCACTAAGAAAAAGAGAGAGAAGGCTCAAATAAGTAAAATTAGAAATGAAAGAGGAGAAATTACAACAGATATCACAGAACTACAAAGGATTATAAGAGAATACTATGAAAAACTATATGCTAACAAATTGGATAACCTAGAAGAAATGGATAAATTCTTAGAATCATACAACGTCCCCAAACTGAATCAATAAGAAATAGAGAATCTGAATACACCAATTACAAGTAAAGAGATTGAAACAGTAATCAAAACAGTACCAAAAAATAAAAGTCCAGGACCAGATGGCTTCTCTGGAGAATTCTACCAAACATTCAAAGAAGATTTAATACCTATCCTTCTCAAACTGTTCCAAAAAATTGAAGAAGACAGAACATTTCCGAACTCATTCTATGAGGCCAACATTACCCTGATACCAAAACCAGACAAAGACAACACAAAGAAGGAAAATTACATGCCAATATTGCCAATGTGCATAGATGTAAAAATTCTCAACAAAACATTGGCAAACTGAATACAGCAATACATTAAGAGGTTCATACACCATGATCAAGTGGGATTTATCCCAGGGATGGTTAAACACCTGTAAATCAATCAACATGATATACCACATTAACAAAATGAGAAATAAAAACCACATGATCATCTCAGTAGATGCAGAGAAAGCATTTCGCAAGACCCAACATCCATTTATGATAAAAACTCTCAACAAAATGGATATAGAACAAAAGTACCTCAATACAGTAAAGGCCATATATAACAAACCCACAGCTAACATCATTCTCAACAGTGAAAAACCGAAAGTCATCCCTCTGAAAACAGGAACAAGACAAGGGTGCCCACTCTCACCTCTCCTATTCAACCTAGTACTGGAGGTTTTGGCCACAGCAATTAGGCAAGAAAAAGAAATAGAAGGTATCTAAATTGGAAAGGAAGAAGTGAAACTCTCACTGTTTGTGGATGACAAGATTCTGCATATAGAAAACCCTAAAGAATCTACCAGAAAACTATTAGAAATAATCAACAATTATAGCAAAGTTGCAGGGTACAAAATCAACTTACAAAAATCAGTTGCATTTCTATACCCTAATAATGAACTAGAAGAAAGAGAAGTGAAGAATACAATCCCATTTATAATCGCAACAAAAAGAATAAAATATCTAGGAATAAATTTAAACAATGAGTTGAAAGACCTATACATTGAAAACCATAAGACATTATTGAAAGAAATCAAAGATGACAAAGAAATGGAAAGATATTCCCTGTTCATGGATTGAAAGAATAAACATAGTTAAAATGTCCATATTACCTAAAGCAATCTACAGATTCGATGCAATCTCTATCAGAAGCCCAATGACATTCTTCATGGAAAGAGAAAGAATCCTTTATATGGAACAACAAGAGATCCTCTAATAGCCAAAGCAATCCTGAGAAAAGAGAACAAAACTGGAGGCATCACAATCCCTGACTTCAAATATACTACAAAGCTATAGAAATCAAAACAGCATGGTACTGGCACAAAAGCAGACACACAAATCAATGGAACAGAACTGAGAGCCCAGAAATAAAACCACACATCTATAGACAGCTAATCTTTGACAAAGAAGCCAAGAACATACAATGGAGAAAGGAAAGTCTCTTCAATAATGGTGTTGGGAAAACTGGACAGCCACGTGCAAAAGAATGAAAGTAGACCATTGTCTTACACCATGCACAAAAATCAACTCAAAATGGATTTTAAAGACTTGAATGTAAGATCTAAAACCATAAAACCCCTAGAAGAAAATACAGACAGTATGCTCTTTGACATCAGTCTTAGCATCATCTTCTTGAATACCATGTCTACTCAGGCACAGGAAGCAGAAGAAAAAATAAACAATTGGGACTACGTCAGACTAAAAACTTCTGCAAGGCAAAGGAAACCATGAACAAAATGAAAAGACAACCCACGAACTGTGAGAAAATATTTGCAAATCATATACCTGACAAGGGATTAATTTCCAAAATATATAAAGGACTCATACAACTCAACAACAAAAAACAAACAACCTAGTCAAAAAATGGGCAGAGGAGGGGCCAGCCCAGTGGCATAGTGGTTAAGTTCACCTGCTCCCCCTTGGTGGCCCAGGGTTCACTGGTTTGGATCCCAGGCATGGACCTATACACCGTTCATCAAGCCATGCTGTGGTGGTGTCCCATATACAAAACAGAGGGAGATTGGCACAGATGTTAGCTCAGTGATAATCTTCCTCAAGCAAAAGGAGGAAGATTTGCAAAAGATGTTATCTCAAGAGCAATCTTCATCACCAAAAAAAAAAAAAGGCACAGAGGATATGAATAGACATTTTCCAAAGAAGATATACAGATGGCCAACAGGCACATGAAAAGATGTTCAACATCACTAATCATTATGGAAATGCAAATCAATACTACAATGAGATAGCACCTTACATCTGTCAGAATGGCTATAATTACCAACACAAAAAACAACAAATGTTGGAGATGATGTGGAGAAAAGGGAACCCTCATACACTGCTGGTGGGAATGCAAACTGGTGCAGCCACTATGGAAAACAGTACGGAAATTTCTCAGAAAGTTAAAAAGAGAACTACCACACAGTCCAGCTACTCCACTGCCAGGAATTTATCCAAAGAACATGAAATCAACAATTGAAAGAGATTTATGCACCTTTATGTTCATTGCAGCCTTATTCACAATAGCCAAGACATGGAGGCAACCCAAGTGCCCTTCTATGGGTAAATGGATAAAGAAGATGTGGTATATATACACAATGGAATACTACTCAGCCATAAAGAATGACAAAATCATCCCATTTGCAACAACATGGATGGACCCTGAGGGTATTATATTAAACGAAATAAGCCAGACAGAGAAAGACAAATACTGCATGATTTCATTCATAAGTGGAAGATAAATAAACACATGGACAAAGAGAACAGATCAGTGGTTACCAGAAGGGAAGGGGGTGGGAGAGTCAGTGAAAGGGGTAAATGTGCACATATGCATAGTGACAGATGAAATTAAACTATTGGTGGTGAGCACGATGCAGTCTATACAGAAACTGATATGTAATAATGTACATCTGAAATTACACAATGTTATAAACCAATATGACCTCAACAAAATAATTGAAAAAAAAGAGTATGGATTGCAATCCCACATTTTGGTGTTTTGATGTTTGCTATATTAATATTCCAGGTTTTTTTTTTTTTTGGCATAACGCTGTCATCACGGTATTTTTTAAATCTGAAACATTTACATCTTGAAATGTATTTAGAAAGTTAAACACTACATTAATTTTCAAATGGAGTAAATGTGTACTCATCTGGGAAGTGTTCTTTTATGCCTCTATAATGTTCAAGAAGAGAAATAAAAATTATTGATGAAGAATCTCTTGCAAGAATAAAGCCTTAGTTTTCAAAGACTTTTGAACAAGCAGAATATGAACATGACAGTAGTGAAACTGACATAGATAACTTTGTGTCAAAATCTCCAACTATACATGACAAAAGTGAAGAAGATAAAAACAATCCAGACAAACTCTATAACACACTCAACAAAATGATTGCAGTCCCTGAAAAAAGAGCACAAAGAAGTTGTCCTACATCAGTATTAAAAGGATCTTTTCGGACACCATGCCTTCTTAGAGAAGGGAAACAATAGAAAGAATAAACAAATGGGACTTCATCAGACTAAAGAGCTTCTTCAAGGCAAATAAAAACAGGATTGAAACAAAAAAACAACCCACTAACTGGGAAAAAATATTTGCAAGTCATATATCTGACAAAGGCTTAATATCCGTAATATATAAAGAACTCTCACAACTCAACAACAAAAAATCAAACAACCCAATCAAAAAATGGGCTGGAGACATGAACAGACATTTCTCCAAAGAAGATATATGGATAGCCAATAGGCACATGAAAAGATGCTCATCATCGCTGATCATCAGGGAAATGCAAATCAAAACTACACTAAGATATCACCTTACACCCATTAGAATGACAAAAATATCTAAAACTAATAGTAACAAATGTTGGAGAGGTTGTGGGGAAAAAGGAACCCTCATACACTGCTGGTAGGAATGCAAACTGGTGCAGCCACTATGGAAAACAGTATGGAGAGTCCTCAAAAAATTAAAAATAGAACTACCATACTATCCAGCCATTCCACTACTGGGTAATTATCCAAAGAGCTTGAAGTCAGCAATCCCAAAAGCCCTATGTACCCCAATGTTCATTGCAGCATTATTTACAATAGCCAAGACATGGAAGCAACCTTAGTGCCCATCTACAGATGAATGGATAAAGAAGATGTGGTACATATATACAATGGAATACTACTCAGCTGCAAAACAGAACAAAATCATTCCATTTGCAATAACATGGATGGACCTTGAGGGAATTATGTTAAGTGAAATAAGCCAGCTATAGAAGGATAATCTGCGTATGACTCCACTCATATGAGGAATTTAAAAATGTGGACTAAGAACAGTTTAGTGGATACCAGGGGAAAGGTGGGGTGGGGGGTGCACACAAAGGGTGAAGCAGTGCACCTACAACAAGAATGACAAACGTTGATGTACAACTGAAATTTCACAAGATTGTAACCTATCATTAACTCAATAAAAAATATATTTTAAAAAAAGTTGTCCTAAAAGATTTTTTTGAAGTTATAAAACCTAACAAAATATTGTGTAACTGAAGATGGATTCAGAGGGAAATATTTGGAAATAGCTTATAACTGTTGTTTTCTTCCTCTTCTCTCAAGTAATGTAGAGTTATAAAATGCTTTTTTAGCAACTGGGAAAATTTGCACAAAATATACTCATAAGTGACCAATAATACTATTGGAGTATCTTGTTTTTTAATGTTTCACTTTTTTTAAACCTGAAATTATGTTATTTCATGTTCAATTTTTCATGATTATTTTCATTATTTTAAAATAAAATACCACTTATAAATATACATATTCTACTTTATGGTCTTGTGGGTTTATAATTTTTTAACTTGAAATGTATTAAAGTTTTGTTCCACCAATATTTAATTGTATAAATTCTGAAATTTTAAAAAACAATATATGGAATATGTGCTAAGCACTGTTCTAAATACTCGGCACATATTAACTCACTTAATCCTCACAATTCTACTATCTCCATATTACAGATGAGGCAAGTAGAGGAAGATTTAGCCAATTTCCCAAGGTTACACAGCTAGGATTGGTAGAGCTAGCATTTGATGTATGCAATCTGGCTCCAAAATCTATGATCTTAAACACTACATCACACAGCCTCTCCCAACACTGAAACATTAGTATTTCAGTATTAAATGTCCGTATTTTGCTTTGCACTAGGATTGTAATTCGCAATTCAAGAGAAATGTATTCCAAAAGCTTCACAAATTCCCAATTCACAAATTCATTTGAGACGTACTTTATGGAGCATCAGCTCAATGCTCCAGAGCTTCGCTTCCAAATTTTATAGTCAAGGAAATAAGGGCACACAGAGCAACAGAAATGTTACTTACTCCCCACAACCACCTCCTGATGAAGGGATTATCATCCCCGGCAGAAATTATCCCCAGGGGCAGCTCACAGAGGCAAAGACGTCCAGTCGGAGGATGGCACTTGGGTGATGTGCATCTGTACCCAACCATCTTCCTTCTGCACGGGCAGGCGTATAGCGTTTTCTCCTTCAAGTCTCTGACCCCAAACACTCTCCCCCTTCTTCTCCCCTAGTCACATCCACCTCTCCTTAGATTTCTCTTAACCTTCACGTCTTCCCTACCCCTCTCCTACCCTCTCCATCCCACATTCACTCTTCCTCCCATGACACTCTCACCCAGTCTCGATTTCAACCCTTCACTCCTTTTCCCAGATAAGGGCTCCTGAGTCTACTGACCACTAGTCCTTCCTTCTCTTTTCCTGGGCCTCTCCAGCCTCACATACTTTCCTCTGCCTTTCTAATCCATCTCTCCTTCTTTGACAGAGATTCTATTTGAGGTATGAAACTGCTCCTGACAACTTGGGATGTGGGATCTTTGGCCCCAAAATCCTGGCATGACCCTGCCCTTAAGATCCAAGTGAGATTGGTTTGAATTCGTAGAGAGCCCCAGGGGGAAGTCCAGAAATGCCCTCATTTCTGTGATTTCCTGACTCTGAGCCCTGCCTCCACCATTAGGTTAGCTTTTGGGCCTCATCCTCACCCTGTCAATGCTGTCTGTGTTCTGCACTATATCACTCAAAAATGAGATTCAGCCTTTCTCTCCGTTTCCACCTAAAACCTACTTACAGAAGTCATTTGTGTGAGGAACAGACTTAACGGAATGTTCTGAAGCAGGGCATGGTCACAGTGCTTAAAGTCAAACAGCTTCAAAACAGATGTCAGAAGTTTCTGTTTTTGAGAGCGGACTGGTGGTTGCCAGGGGCAGGGGAGGGAGGAAGATGGGTGAAAGTGATCAAAGGGTACAAACTTCCAATTTTAAGATGAGTAATGTACAGCATGGTGACTAGTTAACAATAGGGTATTGTTTATTTGAAAGTTGCTACGAGAGTAAATCTTAAAAGTTCTCACCACAAAAAAAAAAGGTAACCACATGAGATGAAGGATGTGTTGATCATTTCAGAATACATACATGTATCAAATCATCCTGTTGTGCACGTTAAACTTACACAACATTATATGTCACTTATATCTGAAGAAAGCTGGAGAGAAGAAAAAGAAATGTCTGTTTTTTAAAAGTCCCTCAGCCAGGCTGCTGGCTCCTGGTCATTTTACCCCCTTAGTGCTCTGTCTTGACATCGTCCTCACAGTTCTGTCTCTTCCATTTCCTCTCTCTCTTCTTCACATGCTTTTCCTCCCACATTAATTTTTTTCTATTTTACAGGGTAATTCAGCGTCCTAGCCCGCTGTTTTTCAGTCTATGTTGTAACCCACTAGTGGGTGGTAGAACCAACTTAGAGGGTCACAAGCAGATTTTCTTTTAAATGAAATAGAATAGAAAATATGAATGCGTGCATGGTAAAAATAACTATTGTTTTGTGAAATGTGTTATGATTGTACTGTATAAATAATAAGGGTTGGGGTAAAAAAAAAAAATCTGTAAAATGCTTTCTGGCCATAGTGGGTGAGCTTAGCTCCACGCCCAACTTTGCTCAGCCAGAACCATCAAAAGCTCAGCAGAATAAAAGGACCTGTCTTGGAACATGACCGCTCTTCTTGAAGAGCAGGTAAGATAATTTTAAAATACACCCTACGCAGGATTCTCATTTTCTGAAGTAGCGACCACTCTGTCGTGTTCTGAATATGATTGTAATAAAGCAGAACACTTCGGTGGCTACCCATTTTTGCAACTGATTTGATGTTGCTGTTTGACTTAGGGGCTTTGTGACACAATTCAGCAGTGTCCAAATGTAAAACTGCTGTTGTTTGCTTGTCTGTCTGTTTTGTTACAATGTGCAGAACTGACATCCATCTGGGGATGGCAGATGGAAGTCATCAATGGGAGTTTCAGGGAAGGAGGGAGGATGTCCGTTTCTCACATTATTTGCTAATGTTTCTTAAGGTAAAAAACAACGATGGTGTTTTAGGCCATATCTTAATTCTCCTACATCAAAGCAGCTGCACCAAAATGTCACAAACCTGATAGGATATGTCATTACTCCATCAGGCCAGAACCAAGATGGCCCTGCCTGGTGGAGGCAGTCCATCTTGATCGCACGCCAAGCAGCCCGGAGGAAATAAACTTACCAACTCATCTTTTTTAAGGGATATGGGATGTGATGGAGTGGGATGGGAGTGGGAAGGAACCAACATTTACTGAGCACCTACTCTATGCCTGGCACTGTGTCTCATTTATCCCTCAAAACAGCCCTGAGTGGTAGGTATTGTCATCCCTAATTTGGAAGATTTGGGAACTGAGAATCAGGTTAAACGACATGATTTTTCCGTATTCGTACTGTGGATTTTCTAACCGGTCCCACGATAACTCAGTCGAGGGCGGGCCCAGTTGTAGTTGCCCAGACATGAGTCTCTACAGAGTGCTCCCTTCCCTTACTGGAAACGTAATGAGCTAGAGAACGTGTTATCTTCAGCGCTTGTCTTGGGGAAGGTGGAGGAAATAGCTGTAAGAAACAGTCGATGGGCTGCTGGGGGTCGGGTAGAGTCATAACCCCTGCCTACTAGGCGGCCTTCGGGAGTGCGGGGCAGGGGCAGGGGCACTCAGGGGTTTGGTTTGCTGAGGTGGCGGGCGAGGGTGGAGCTGGTGCCTTCAGGACGGCAGAGGGGACGCTGAGCAGCTGCCACCAGAGGGCGCCCTCCCTCCCTCCCTGCAGCCCGAACGCCCAAACGCCTGGGGCGCTTCCGTCCCTTCCCGAGGTTGACCCGGCGAAGACTGCGGGGCTGAAGGCCGGGAGAGCCGCAGCCTCCGCAAGTAACCCAGTCCAGCCCTGGCTCCACCTGCGTCCCACACCCGCCTCGTCTCCAGCATCGCCCTCCCCCCGGGAGGCCTCCCTCCTCCCTCCACCCCCCGCCCCCGCCCCCGCCCACTCCTCTCTCTGCGGGTCGTACGGTATGAATGAAACAAATCGCCCATAACTGCTTATGCAAATCGCCATAACTACCAGGAGGCGTTTTGTAAGTTGCTGTGTCTACAAACTGAGGTCATTTAGAAATTTTATGTGACTTTTACTTTGAGTAAATCTTTTCAGTACTTAATAACAGTGTTGCTGGAAATTGTTTTCCTGAGAAAACAGCAAGCCCACCACGCTACGCTTGCAACAGGCTTTGTTTTTTTAACTTTTAGAGCGACAGCTAGGTAGTTTAAAAATCAAATTTCCATGTAATAATGTACACATGAGTCTAAATTAACGGGAAGGGTGTTCTGTAAAACAAAATGTAGCTTTTCCCAAATTCCTTATTAAAAAACAAATAATTCAGAATGCTGTAGAAAATTGTAAGATCTTTCTTCCACATTCTAGAGGAGAGAAATGAGTGGGAGGATTGGGAAGAGATAGGGAGAACGGTGGGGAAAGAAAAAGAAGGAAGATAAGAAAGGATATAGGGAAAGGAGGCATGGGGAATGGTGTGAGGAAAAGAGGATAAAATAGGTGAGGAAGAGGAAGAGGGAGAGAAGAGAGGCGTGAAGGGTACTCTACCACCTACCCAAAGCGCATTAAATGCGTAGAAATTAGAGCATGGGTGTTGTTGGTGCTTTGAGAGAGTTTTTCCTGACTGTGACGTGGAGCGTGAGGGTGAAATCAGAACAATCAGAGAGAAACTGCTCATTCCACCATCTTTTCGAAGCATATGCTCATCTCTGTATCCACAGCTGAGGCAACTGCAGAGGGAAAGTCCAGGTCGATTCCTCTCACAAGGTGAGCGTGCTTCCGTCTGCCGTGCCGTCTGCTTGCTCCGCGCATTCCCCCACGTCATATGCTGACGGCACCCGTCAGATGCCGTCCTGGCGCAAATGCAAAAGCAGGCAGCTAAATTCGAACATAGGGAAGAAAGATAGAGCACAGCTTGTTTTCTGTTTTGGAATTTGTGATCATACATAGGTTACTTTATTTTTTTTAATTGTAATATATTTTCTTTTAATTGAGGTATAACTTACATAAAGTGCACTAACCATGAGAATTTTTTCTTTTTTTCACAAATTTTTTATTCAGGTCCTCTTGGCTTACAGCATTGTGTAAATTTCAGGTGGACATCACTATATTTCAGTTTCTGTATAGATTGCATCATGTTCGCCACCAACGGTCCAGTTTTTATCCGTCACCATACATATGTGCCCCTTTACCCCTTTTGCCCTTCCCCCACCCCCTTCTCCTCTGGTAACCACCAATCTGTTCACCTTATCTATGTGTTTGTTTTTTTACCTTCCACATATGAGTGAACTCATACGGTGTTTGTCTTTCTCTGTCTGACTTATTTTGCTCAATATAATACCCTCAAGGTCCATGCATGTTGTCGCAAATGGCACAATTTTGTCTTTTTTTATGGCTGAGTAGTATTCTCTTATATATACCACATCTTCTTTATCCATTCTTCCCTTGATGGGCACTTCGGTTGATCCCACATGATGACAGTTTTTTACAAATATGTTAGGGCCATGTAACCACAAACCAGATTAAGATACAGGATGTTTCTGGATTCCCGTAGGCTCCCTTTGCCCCCTCCCCATCAGTAACCCCCAAAGGTAACCACTTTTCCAGTCTCTATCAGTATAAATTAGCTTTGCCTGCTTGAGTTATATGCATGGAGAGATAGATAGATAAGTAAATGGATATTTGTGTTTGGCTTCTTTTTCTCATCGTTGTCTGAGGTTCATCCACACACAGTGTGTATATAGCAATAAGTCATTCGTTTTCTCTGCTGTATTTCATTGCAGCATATTTTTGGATATTGTGAATATATCCGTTTTGTTGTTGATGGGCATTTGGTTGTTTTGAGCTTTTGGTTATTATGAAAAAAGCTGCTGTGGACATTCTTGTACCTGTCTTGGTGGACACAGACACTCATTTCTCTACTGTCTACACCCAGGAGTGGGATTACTGAGTCAGAGGGTAGGTTTAGCTTTAGTAGGTACCAAACCCCTGGTTACTTTAATGCAAAGTGTCTTGGACAGAGAAGAATCCTCCAGAGAGATTCTTATCTGTGGTTTTTAGAGGACCCAGTAAGCTGCCAGAGGGTGGGAAGAGGGACAGAAGGAATAAACTGATAGAAGATTGTAAAATTGAAAAAACAGAGGGAAGAAAAAAGAGGGTGCAGACAGGGCTCCCGCACACGGGGTGAAGAAGACTTGGCTATGGGATGTTGAGGTCAAGGCACATGAAGGTGGCAGAGAGGACACTGAGACTCTTTTTAGCTGGTTCTTCTGTATTGAATATTCTCTTGCTAATCACCAAAGAGGAAAAAAATGGAAAAGATAAAGCTTTTACAAGAGGTTCAAGTCATTCAGAACTATGCCATTTGCCTTTAAAAATGAGTAAAGTCATTTTCCTGAAGACAGAACCAAAAATAAACACCCCCTGAAATCCCGTTATGTGACCATCCTGTGGTGACATGAGGCTGAGTTCTGAAGGAGCCCACCACGCAGAGATAGGAAGGAAGTGCATTCCAGGCAGAAGCACGGCTGGTGCAAAGGCCCTATGGCAGGGCCAAGTTTGGCCTATCTGAGGAACACAAACAAGGCCCGATTGTCCAGAGCACAGGGAGTGAACAGAGAGAGTGGGTCTGAGACGAGTTCTGAACGGTAGCCTGGGGCCAGGTCATAGAGGCCTTTGTGACTCAGAGGAAGGACTTTGGAATTTATTCTAAGTGCAGTGGGAAATCGTTAGAAAGCTTTAAGCAGAAGGATAATTTTATCTGGCATATATCTTTTAAAGGTCGCCCAGGTGGTTTTGTGAAGAGGGGCAAGCTTGGAATCAGGGAGGCCAGGCAGGTTGATACAGCACTGATAGCACAAAAACTGATGGTGGCTTGGATCTGATGGTGGGTGGAGTCGTAGCGGTTAGAGATGGAGAGAAGAGAGTGGATGTGGGTGCGTGGTGGACGCAGATTCCAGAAGCTGGATGTTTGCCTTAAGCAGCTGAGCCATCATGTTGCCGTTTTCTGAGATGGGGCTGCCTGAAAGAGGAGCAGATTTGCATGGGGGGAGGGTAGAATCAAGAGTTCTTTTTTTGAGCAAGTTCATTTGAGATGCCTGTGAAACCAATCAAGTGTTAGTCTCGATTTCCGCGCAGAGGTCAGGGCTGGAAACGTAGATGTGAGGAGCCAAGGGGCAGCAGGACGAATTCCCTAATGCTCTTCGTTAAATTGCTACTGCCTCTGGCTTCCTCTGCCAACTTTTTTTCTCGTTCCAAATCCCTGCAACCTCCACCCTCCCGAGATCATGCAGCCACCTTTCCTAGGCCTGTTGGCTCCTTCTCTCTGCAAATGTGAGGACCTGAGCTGACCGAAGTCCTTACTGACCCTGCTCACTTTTACATTTAGAACAGCACCACCTTCCCATGCATTATCATTGCCCTCCCCCACCCCCACCTGCACATATACCTACATACATATATATATATATTCTTCTGGTTCTTGCAGCAAATATAGACATAAACACATTTTAAGAAAAGTTCACTGAATTTAACATTTAGGTAGACTTCCAAAATACCAGATAATATCCATTTTTAATGATCTTTGCACTATTTCTCAGATGGAGAAATTGAACTACCGGTGGACTAGGTTTCCATGCATAGCTTATCAGTGGTGGAGGCAGAAATTAAGTCCAGTTCAGCGTCTCCCGTACTGGGGAGCAGAACCACAGAGCCACTACAGCACAGCCAGTGATTTCTTCCATCTCCAGCTCGGCCTGCTGCCTGCAAGCTCACGACCTTTGGTGTCATTCAGACCAGAGGAAAGAGGAATGAACTGTGATTCCAGAGCCCAGCATTGAGTATTGGCTCTGAAACTGGAAACCAAAAGGAAGGAAAATAATTACTGAGCACTTTTATGTGGCAAGAACTATGCCGGGTACGTTGCTGGTTATCTATCTGAATTTCCACACCAATCCTGTGAAATGATTCTTATTAGCCCTATTTTACAGATGAAGAAACAAGCTGAGGCTGGAGAAATGACTTCTTCGAGTTTGGGAATCAATCTCCCTGATTCTGTTATCCTCGATTGCCTATCCTTATTGTGTGTCCTTGTGCCAGTCTTTTAACCTCTCTGGGCTGGGGTTTTTTCATTTATTAAATGGGACATGAAAAAGCTGATTTCTGTAGTCTCACCTAGCTCTAATATTCTAGATTCTAAATGCATTTAAATGTGTTTAATTTTTGTTTCCTAAGCTAGAGTTTTGAATCATACAGTAACTGAAATGCTTTAGCCAGAGTACGATTTCCACCCTTTCCTGGCAAGAGAGGATAATGACCCTGCATTTGGAGGCTCTGGCACAAAGGGATTTGTCACCCTGACACCCAGAAGTGAAAGGCCACTTAGAAATATAAAGGATACTGTCATAGCTTCTTTGTTCCCCTTGTTTACAGCTCTTGATTTCTTCTTTTCTTTCTGTATCTCTGGAAAATACTTGTCATTTTCTAAATCCTCGTGCTTTGAAGACCAAGTTTACCAGGAGAATGTCAAAGAGACGCAGGATTAAATACAGAAGTGATTCTGTTCACTTCCAGCTGCAGAAGCCTGCCACTGTCACCCCAGACCCCGTCATCTTGCCTCCCTTGTGAGAGCAGAGGCCTGGCATTCCAGGATCATCATTTCCTTTAGACTTTGCCAACAGCAAAGGTCAAAGGGCTGTTTCTTAATTGCCTTTCTTTCTGCCTGGGTCCTGAATAGCGTTCTGATGGCAGAAAGGAAAAGCAGCGCCGGTCAAAACCTATCTTCAGTGAGAGTTACCTTGGGGTTTTAATCTCATGTTAAACCCTTTTGATAGTTGTCCATTTATAACGTGTTTTAAAACTCTAGCAAGGCGAGTCTTCTCTCTCTTAGTGTTCTTGACCAATTATTTACCCAGGAAATTTTATTATTTTATTAATTTTTTTATAAAAGATCCAACATGAATTTTTTTTTAATCATGAATGGGTGCTGCATTTTGTCAAGTACTTTTTCTGCATCTATTTGTATGATCATATGATTTTTCTTCTTTAGCCTGTTGATATGCTGGATTACATTAATTGATTTTTTAATGTTAAACTAGCCTCGCAACTCAGGATAAATCCCACTTGGTCATGGTGTATAATTCTTTTTCTACATTGTTGGATTCAATTTGCTAGTAAATTTAAGAATTTTTGCATCTATGTTCATGAGAGATATTGGTTTGTAGTTTTCTTTTCTTGAAATGTCTTTGTCTGGTTTTGATATTAGGATAATGCTGTCTTCATAGAACGAATTAGGAAGTATTCCCTTTGCCTCTATTTTCTGGAAGAAATGGTAGGGAATCGATATCATTTCTTCCTTAAATGTTTGTTGAATTATTGATTTATTTTCTTTAATAGATAAAGGCCTATTCAGATTGTAAATTTCTCCTTGTGTGAGTTTTGGAAGAAAAGAGTTTGGTAGAAAGATTTGTGTCTTTCAAAGAATTGATCCATTTCATCTAAGTTATCAAACTTGTGGGCATAGAATTATTATTATCCTTTTAATGTCCAGGGGATCAGTATTTATGTCTTTAATGTATTTATATACTATGTTATGTATTTTTAATGTATATGGATCTTTCATTTCTGATATTAGTAATTTGTATCTTCTGTCTTTTGTCCTTGGTTAGCCTGGCCAGAGGTTTATCCATTTTACTGATCTTTTCAAAGAATCAGCTTTTGGTTTTGTTGGTTTTCTTTGTTGATTCCCTGTTTTCAATTGTATTGATTTATACCCTAATTTTTGTTATTTCTTTTCTTCTGCTTACTTTGGATTTAGTTTGCTCTTCTTTTTGAGTTTCCTAAGGTGGAAGCTTAGATTACTGGTTTTAGATCTTTCTTCTTTTCTAATATATGTATTCAATGCTATAAATTTCCCGTGATGCACTGCTTTCACTGCATCCTACAGATTTTGGTAAGTTGCATTTTCATTTTTCACTTAGTTGACAATATTTTTAAATTTCTCTTGAGACTTCTTTGACCTGTGTGTTATTTCGAAGTGTGTTGTTTAATCTCCAAATATTTTAGAATTTCCTCTTTGTTATTGATTTCTACTTTAATTCCATTGTGTTTTGAGAGCACACTTTGTATAGTTTCTATCTTTTAAAATTTGTTGAAGTGTGTTTTGGTTAAGAATGTGGTCCCTCTTGGTGCATGTTCCATGTGAGCTTGAGAAGTATTCTGTTGTTGTTGAATGAAGTAGTCGATAGATGTCAGTTGTATCCAGTCAACTGGTGGTGGTTTTGAGTTCGGCTATAGCCTTACTGACTTTCCGCCTGACGGATCTGTCCATTTCTGACAGAGGGCTGTTGAAGTGTCCAACTATAATATAATTCATAATAAATAGTATATATTATTTATTATATTATATATTATATTTATTATATATAATAAAATTATAAATAATAAATTATAGATATATAAATGATAAAATTATTTATAATATATAATAAATATAATATAATTCATCTATTTCTCCTTGCAGTTCTATCCATTTTTGCCTCAGGTACTTTGACATTCTGTTGCTGGGTGCATATACATTAAGGATTACTATGTCTTCTTGAAGAATTGACCCCTTTATCATAATGCAATGCCCCTCTTTATCCCTGATAATTTTTTTGCTCTGAAGTCCATTTCGCCTGAAAGTAACAATAGCTACTCTGATTAGTGTCAACATGGTATATCTTTCTCCATCTCTGGAATTTTTTTAAGTACTACATCAAATTTATCACTGATGAAATTATTACTGTGGAAAATGTAACTAATCTCACAAAAGGCAGTATAGTAAGTTATTTTCAGTCATTCATACCTTAGTAAGAATTAGTATGCAAGATCCTTTCAATAAACAGGTAAAGATAATTTTATGTGGAAGGAAATGAGGAAGTTGTAAGAGATTAAGAGTCAGTAGCTGAGAGGGGAGGATGGAAGCCCCACAGAAAGAAAGGAGAGGTAGTCAGATGTAAAAGGCAAATCTTGCGCTCTTCGAGATTTTTGCACAAGGCTGAAATTGCCTGAATGCTTTATTCTTTCCTCTTTTTTGTGTGAGGAAGATTGGCCCTGAGCTAACATCTGTTGCCAATATTCTTTTTTTGGCTTGAGGAAGATTGTCGTTGAGCTAACATCCGTGCCCATCTTCCTCTATTTTATGTGGGATGCCACCACAGTGTGGCTTGACAAGTGGTGCTAGGTCCACGCTTGGGATCCAAACCTGTGAACCCTGGGCTGCCGAAGCAGAGGCTGGGATGCCCGAGGGCTCCCAGAACAACCTAGTGCCCACAATACCTAGCGGCTCTTCACAGTCTATCACAGAACTTGCCATGGCTTCTCTTATTAGGCTGAGGAAATTGAGGGGAAGACAAAACTGATTTCCAGATTACTCCTCAAGGTTTCTTTTTGCCACATCCTCTTTTCTTATCTCAAACTCTTCTTACTCAGACAGCATCAAGGTAGCACATTATGTCCAGTTCTGCTCAACGCCAGGAAGCAGGACATTCTCTCAACGCGCACTTCCTGTCAGTGTCAGTCCTGAGCGGATCTGTCCTGGCAGGCCAGGCCTTTCAGCCAAGCTGCGTGTGTGGAGTGTCTTGATGGCATGATTTGAAGAGTGCCAGCCAGGCTGCCACATCCAAAAAGTTTCTTTCCTGCCCATGCCTAAAATTCCGCCCTTAATGATTCATACCTGCTAACACCTGGTGCTAGGAAGGAAAAGACAAAGAAGGAAAATGCTACCTGTTTACTGCCTAATTTTGCTTGGGGATGGCCCATGACTGGGGTCATAAAGGGACTTCTGAGTGTATGAATTGGAATGTCTTATAACTTTCCAGTAAATGCTGACAAAATTCAGTATGAGGCCTCAAGGCTTTGGGGCAGGGGAGAGAAAAGTCAAAAAGGGTTTCTGTGACTATTTCTTAGGGGGCAGATTAACAGCAATGAGCTGGGTTTGATCAAATTCAGGCTAGATCATGGCATTTAATAAATGCTCAATTGAATATCCTTGTTTGTATTCATTATGCTATATTACTTATGTTCATGTAACAGCATATGAATAAAGTTGCATGCTAGCATGCCACTGTTCCACTTTGTCTTTATTGGACCAAATTTATTATTATTGTAGTGATTTGGTAGCTTGACTAAAATTCTGCTGGGTATTCAAATGATCACATACTCTAATCTCTCTTCTACCTATTTACCTCTCGTTCTTTTCCACTCTTCTCCCATCAACCAATTCATATACACACACCCCACAGCAATCTACACACATTATTACTTTCTGAGACTGGCTACATGTGGACATTTTTGAGTATCAAATGAGGACCCATTTTTACCACCCTTGGGCCAGGCCCTATCTCCAACTCCAGGATTGCTGGGGCCTCCAGACTAAACTCTTCAGGCTCTGCTGCCTTCAGTCGTCTCACTTTCATTATGACAGCCCATCCGGGAAAGCCTGTAATTCAGTGGGGCAAAGTGGAAACGTCCCTGGACACAGTCAGGAGGTCTGGGTTTGGGCACCTATTCCACCATTTTCCATTTATAAAGGGTTCTGTAAGATATGTAGAAGTTAGCCGTGTCTATAATAGAAATAAGATCTTACCATGTGGAGGGGAAAACACGTGAAGTATATGCCAGCGTGTAGAACAGAATTATTCACAATAGCCCAAAGGTGGAAACAACCCAAGTGTCTATCAACAGATGAATGGATAAACAAATGTGGTATATCCATACAACGGACTATTATTCGGCCATGAAAAGGAATGGTATTCTGACACCTGCTACAACATGGATGAACCTTGAAAATATTACGCCAAGTGGGAGAAGCCAGACACAAAAGGATAAATGTTGTATGATTTCATTTATGTAAAATATCTAGAATAGGCAAATTCACAGAGACAGAAAGTAGATTAGATATTAGTAGGGGTTGGGTGAAGGGGGAGTGGGGACTTATTGCTTAATAGGTACAGTTTCTGTTGAGGGTGATGAAAAATTACGGAAATAGTGGTGATGGTTGCACAACATTATGAATGTAATTAATGCCACTAAATTCTACACTTAAAAATGGTTAAAATCGGGGCCGGCCCGGTGGCACAGCAGTTAAGTGTGCATGCTCTGCTTCAGGGTCCCGGGGTTCAATGGTTAGGATCCAGGGTGTGGACATGGCACCACTCATCAAGCCATGCTGTAGCAGGCATCCCACATATAAAGTAGAGGAACATGGGCATGGATGTGAGCTCAGGGCTAGTCTTCCTCAACAAAAAGAGGAGGATTGGCAGATGTTAGCTCAGGGCTGATCTTCCTCAAAAAAAAAAAAAATTTCAAATGGCAAGTTTTATTTTATATATATTTTGCCACAATAAAAAGTAAAAAGAAAAAAAACCTCGTGGGTTTCATAATAAAACTACAGACGTGCTTCAAGATGCCTGGCATGGAAATAGACCCATGGAACTAGGCACAGAGTGAAAACTAAGAGGAAAAACACGTATGAAGGCCTAGAATCAGGCCAACCCAGCTTGTTTGGGAATGGCAACCTAGCCAAAGAGAAGTCACCAGGAGCGGGGCAGCAGATAAGGCTGGAGAGATGAGCAGACGTCTGATCAGGAAAAGCCTCATGTCCTGTGCAAAAGAGAGGGAACTCGACTCAACCCAGGGAAGAATTTTCAAGCAGGAAGGAACCTATGTATGATCTGGTTTGCCCATGAGGAAACTCACTCCAGCAAGTGTGGGGATGTATCACACAAGAACAATATTGCAAGCAGAGGGACGAGTTAGAACACTGCTGGGTTAGGCTAGGCAAGAAATAATAAGCCGTAGCCCAGGGACACCACCAACCAGCAGCATATACAGGGCCCCTAAGATCCAGTTTAAGTGACAGGAGACCCACCCGGTTCTCTTGGTTTTGTTTCCTGCCTTCACACAAGCTTTACCTGCTCTAACAGGTGTGTCCTCCAGGGGGCTGATACCAAGTCCTGAAACTGGGAGAAAGCCCAGGTGGCATTTAGCTCAGTGATGAGAATCACCTGAGTGAGCCCTGGACGCTCTAACCTAATGTCTCTCTTCCTGAAAAGGTCCTCTCAGGGAGAATGCCCTAATAAGGGAAACAAAAGATGGGTGTTTCCCTTCAGTCTGAGAAAATTCCTTTTTTTTTTTATTTGCTGAGGAAGATTTGCCCTAAGCTAATGTCCACTGCCAATCTTCCTCTTTTTGTATGTGAGCCGCTGCCACAACACGACCACTGACAGACAAGTGGTATAGGTCTGCACCCAGGAAACAAACCTGGACCACCGAAGCAGAGCATGCCAACTTAACCACTAAGCCCTTGGTCTGAGAAGATTCTGATTGCTCACTTGTACTCTGAAGCTGCCTGTCCTACTTCTCTTACCCAGACGGGGTGAGCCTCTCTCAGCTCTGAAATAATGCACTTCCTCCTGCTGTCTTTGGTCTCCCTGTCCATTCCCCAGCCCCACTGCTCTGGAGGCTGTGTGTAGACCCTGCTTCTTACTGGGCCACCCCACTGCCCATGGCTCCCCACCAGCACTGTGGCCCAGTTGGAGACTGTGCTCCTAACCCAAAAGGGATGCCCCTCCGTCGGCTGCTCACTAGGATGCTCTCGGATCCGGCTCCCCACTGGCAGCCTCCTGACTCTGAGACTCTGTTAAGCCGATTACAGGGTGTGCTGGGGCCCCACCTCTGTGTTCACGGACCTCATGTTGGTAGCTTGAAATCAGCCGTGGTGGGAGTATTTACAGCACAGAAATCTGCAAACATCACAAATCAGAGCTTTTCTTTCTGGAGAGCCAGTTGTCCTTTTCGTCAGTACACCACTGACTGGGCTTCTGGTTCTTTCCGAAGAAAAAGAAAAAAACTGATGAAGTGTTAGGCAGGGCTTCATTTCTTTCAGGGATCTGGGTCCCATCACCTCAGAAGGCAGGAGGCAGGGCTCCTGAAAATCTAAAGCTTCGCATCCCACCCATGTGGTAGGGCTAATTGGGAGAGGCTGGCTCAGTTCAGGAAGACTGGGTTCCACCTTGTAGGGTACCCTCCCCAGGCTGAGATGGCTCTATTGGCCTCTTGAACTAAATCAGAGCTCTTCAGCAGGAGGGAGCGTGTGTGCCCTTCCACGATGGGGATCCAGCTTCCTGTAATTCTCAACCCACGTCCTCTGCCCATGGTCCTGAGGTTCGAATGCAAGCGATGCCGCCCCCCTCCCAGGCATTTGGACAGTCTTCTCCAAGCACCTCCTGTGGGAGCCGGACACATCAGTCACACTCTCTACGATTCTCAATGAATGGTGTCTCACTGACACTCCTAGTTTCAACTGGAAGGGCTGAAAGGTGTTGAAGGGCAGAAAGGAGAAAGATGTAACCAACTTGGTTTTACTGTGTTATGGTGTTAGGGCTTTGGTACATTTGAGATTGCATACATGGTTGCTTTTGTTTTTGTCATTAGGTGGATGTAATTTTCCTAAGATTACACTCTGAACCTCAAGCTCCTGCTCCCTGTCGTGGGTTGAATTGCGTCTCCCCACAAAATTCATAGTTGAAGTCCTAACCCCCAGTACCTCAGAATGTGACCTCATTTGGAAATAGGGCCATTGCAGATGTAGAAGTTAAGATGGGGTCATACTGGAGTAGGTGGCCCCTAATCCAATATGACTGGCGTCCTTATAAAAGCAGGAAATGTGGACACAGGCAGCATTGCAGGGAGAACGCCACGAGAACGTGAAGATGGCCATCTACAAACCCAGAGACCCACTGGAGCAGGTCCTTCCCTCAGTTCTGGGATGGCACCAACCCTGCCTGCACCTCCGTCTCAGACTGCCAGCCTCCAGAACTGTGAGACAATGCATTTCTGTTGTTTACGGCCCCAGTCTGTAGTACTTTGTTACAGGTTTTAGCAGACAGTACACTCGACCATGAATTTACTTTTCTTGTAAATTCACCAGGATTTGCAGACAAGCAAAACTGTCATGGTTCACTAAAGCCTCAGAATTTTTCGTTTTAGGTAACTTTTTTTATTACTTAGAGGGGGGGAGGGGAAATGAAATACTGCAGTGCTATCTAAATTTAGAACTACTATAGTCCCAATAACTTAGAAATATTTAAAAGTTACTTAAGACAAATAAAAAACCGTAAGACACATTAAACTCTATTTTCATGGCTCCGAAGTTTCTTTTTGCATTTGTCAACACACGTATGTTCACATAGTTGGGATGACTGGCCGTGTGCTTTCTTGTGTTCTACGTTTTTCATTTAACATTATCTGATAAAAATATTTCTACTCAGTGATAATGTTCCTATGCTTATTTAAATAGCTACATATTATTTTGTGCCTCTCACGTATTATTCACCATTTGTTATTTTCTAATTTTTCACTATGAATATTTTTGTATAATTTACTTTTTTTTACTACATTTGAATACTTCCTTGAGGTATATACCCAGAACAGAAACTCCTGGGTGACACAGTTTCCTGGTTCCTGTGACATATTACTCCATTCCAGTATTCTCCAGACAGATTGAGCCCATCTGTGGTTTCACCAGAAATAAAAACTGAGTGTGCAGGCTTCTCCATCATCTTGACGTCATTTAGTTTTATAATTTTAAAATTATTTCCCCTAGTTTGAAAAGCTTTCCCTAGTCTTAACGTTGCTTTAGTTTTTCACTTATGTCACGGCTAGGCAGGTAGCCCCAGGCACTTTGAAGGCATCTGCTTATTTTTATATTTTCCTGAGATGTGAGCGATATGCAGCGCACGCTAGCTCGCGGGGCTGGCCCCAAGCGGCGGGCCGGGCCGGGCTGCCCCTCGGGCGGGTCCCGCCGCGCCCCCACCGCGGGGCTCAGGGCTCGCTCTGGATCCGCGCCCACCAGGGGTCAGCCTCGGCTCGGCTTCGGGCTGACTTCCCACAATGCAGCGGGTCTGAGTCCGCACGCCGGGAGGTGACCGAGCTGCGGCTGCTGCGCCGAGCCCCGGGGTTTGCGGGGAGGCTGGGGGCGGGGCTGCAGCCGCCGCCGCTGTCCCCGCCCGGTGCCTCCTGCGGGCCGCCGCCCCGGCTCGCGGCGCGCCCTCCCGAGCCTCGGAGTCCTCTCTACCTGGCGCTGTGCGAGGTAAGGGGGCTCTTCCGGACATCCCTTTGTGGGGAGTGAAGTCTTTTCTTAGTTGTGCAAACAGAAGTCTTAAGCTGCCAAAATTTAGAGATGGAGCAACCAGCTGTGCTCGGAGGCATCTATTTCAAAACACTTTTGTCTGCGTCCCTTTCTCCCTGTCCCTCCAGACTGCTGGGTTTTGGAAGCCTGACTGGGGGAGTTTGTGGGGGGTAATTTCAAGCCCTTGGTTCATCCCTGTGTCTTGTGTATGGACGCAAACTCTGGGGTGGGGTTAGAATGTGTGAGAACTTGGATGGGTGTGGGCTGGGTTTCTTGCGATGTGTGCATGTGTGGGAACTCAGGAAAAATTAGATGACCGTAGGGGTCTCTTTCATAGTGGGGGGGGGGGGAGGGTCTCGCGCCCCCGCTGTTTCGGGTACTTAGTGAGCGGCGTCTGTCACGTGCCGCGCCTCCGCCACCCTATCAGGAGGTGAGTATCCTGTGATCTAAGCCAATGGGTGCCCTCAAGTTCTAATAGACCCCAAAACACAGCATACCAGCACTACTCTCGAGGACCCTGCTTCCCAACAGTCGCTGCTGCCACAGCCCGGAGCGCCTTACAGTACAGCTGACTCTAGTTTGGGGATCCCACAAAGCTTTTCAAAAAGTAAAGTTGGGCAGATATAAAGCACTGGAATATAGGGCGCCTGGGATAGCTTAAGACTGTCGGTGTCTGTGCTCCCCAGCCTGTTTCTGGGTCACACTGCATGGCTCCAGCCATTCGGGCTCACTTTCTCTTACCCTATTTCTCCCCTTGGTAATAATGCCAACCTCCAATAATGCCGACCTGAAAGCCCCAGCTACAATTCTAGGGTGACTCCACCTTTGCCCACTTCTAAAGACTCAGAGAAGCACTTGAATCCTCTGGTCCCTATCCCCAGTGTAAAATCAATGATATTTTGAAAGGTATGTTTTCCTTTAAACTTTCACCCAATATTATGTCTATTCCAATAAATATCAATTCATTGATTTTACTTGTGAAATCCAAGCAGTTTAGTTTACTGCTTAGTAATAGAAATTAAAACTGGCAAAACTAGCTAAAAGATATATTCTTCAGCAACATGATCCTACTTAATAAATTAGCTGATAGTAAAAGGCAGATGATGGGAAATCACGCAAGCTTGCTTCTAGAACATTTCTGCCTCTAAGAAGAGAAGGTTGGACAATTAAATTGTCTCTGTTGTTCCTTTCAAATGGAAAATGCTATCAATGAACGCGGATTCTTTTTTTGCTAGACACACCTCTTGATTTGAGATAACAATCAAAAATAAGAAATTTTTTTCAAACTGTTGTCACCTGCCCTATGCCCAAGGAAAGAAGTCAGTCTAAGAATTGTTAGGATTCTAAATCTTTGTTAAGCAGAAATTCTTTTTTTTTTTTAAGATTTTATTTTTTCCTTTTTCTCCCCAAAGCCCCCCGGTACATAGTTGTGTATTTTTAGTTGTGGGTCCTTCTAGTTGTGGCATGTGGTATGCTGCCTCAGCATGGCTTGAAGAGCAGTGCCATGTCTGCAGCCAGGATCCCAACCGGTGAAACCTCGGGCCTCCCAAGCGGAGCGTGAGAACTTAAGCACTCAGACACGGGGCCGGCCCCTAAGCAGAAATTCTTAATGGTCCTTAACCCTGTCTCTGGGTACTTTCCTCCAGAAGTGTCAGTTCTCTATCAAAATATGAAATTATGAATTACTCCTTATGTATAATATGTTCTATTCAGAAACTAATCGTATGTTCCATCTAATATTAATATTCATTTAAAAGCTTTGTGTATTTGTGAGTAAAAGGATACAAATCTTTAGAAGATTCAAAGGAAGAACAGAAAATTGTCTTAGCTAGTATACATCAGTGATTCCCATCGTGAGGTCCTTGGTGAGTGGTGATAAACCCAAAAGATAAAACCAAAATCTAGTAAGTCATTAATAGTCACCAACATCCACAAGAACTAGAAGGCACCATTTGAAGCTTAAAAGGAGCCATTTAAGGCTGTGTTAAAGATAACTTTGCACAGTAGACAGCAAGCACCAGTAAGCCCGTAGCCTCAAGAGATTCATGTGGAAAGACACTAACACCCACATAAAGAAACTGAAATACCAATTCATGGGCTCACTAAAAATAAGCTGATTGAGTGTTTCCCACATCAACTGTAAATATATGCACTTTAGGTTAATCTAAACAGTTGGCGCATTACTTTTACAACCTTCCGATGGCCTTATTACTTCAAAAAACGGCACAGCTGGCTCAGTTCTTGCTTCTGAAGGAGGTAGACTAACAAATTGACTTCTAGCCACAGACTGGAGTTTACAAGAGCTAGTGCAAACAAGCAGCTCGTAATTTACTCATTTCTTGGGCAGATATTTATCAAGCACCTACTAAGTGCAAGACTGGACTCCTTGCTTTCCCCCACTCCTAGTGAAAAATAGCTGCAGGGATGATCTCGTGCTGGGAGCTGCGTCAGCAGGACCATATGAATAGGGACCAGGATATTTCTCAGACAATGAGGAAGCGAGAGCATCTCTCGCAAGAACCATGAAGACCCCAGGAGCTCAATTTAAACACACACCACTTATTTTGGAGGGAGAAAGGGATAGAGAAAGTACGTCAAAATATTTCCCCTTTACCTTCCATCTTTGTGGTGCCAATTTTTTAAAAAATTCTTCATTATATAATGATACTAATTATTCTAATATAGTCATGTAATATGAGACTATGGAAGCTGTTGTTCTGATTAACTCGAGAGAGCTAATCATATGTGAACTATCCTAACTTTCCAATAATAAAAAACCCACCCTATTTATATCAGATATTTGTTCAATAAACATCCTAGCATGGTGCTAAGATTGGAAATACAAAGGAGAATAATTGAATCCCTGACTTTACGAAGCTGATCTAGTTGGGGAAATCAATGCACAGATAATCATAATACAACGTTTGTTTGTTATGGTGATAGATTTCTGCTCCTGATGCTGTGGGTTCCTATTCCATTTTGGTGGAGTTGGTTGGGTAAGGCCTTCTGGAAAAGTTAGTGCCTGAAATTAGCAATAAAGGATGACTGACTTTTAGCCAGGAGTAGGGAAAGATTGCTGGAGGAAGAGGGACAAGCGTTAGCAAAACCATAGAGGTAAGTGTCAAGATATGAGGGCCCGAAAGATAAGAGGTGAGACTGAAGAGAGAGGCAGGGGTCAGATCATAAGAAGACCTTGTAAGGGGAGGGGAGCCACTGAAAACTTTAGCGGGAGATTGACAGGATCGTATCTGCTTTAGGCAGCTCACTCTGAAGCCTGAGTGAAGGACGGACTTAAGAGGCCAAGAGGCAGGAAGAACTGGTAGAAGGCTGGATCAGTGATTAGGAAAGAAATGATGAGGGCTTAGCATTTGTGGAAGGCCTCACCAACTTCCGCTTTCTCATACATTGTTTTCTGTGATTGTCATAACCAGCCTTTGCCGTTAGTAGGGTAAGAGTCCCATCTTCGTTTTGTAAGTGCTTGCCTGTGCTTTGTGTACATTACCTCTAACCCTATAAAAATCCTTCAGATTAGGTATTATGAGCCCACTTTACAGAAGCTGATACTGAGGCAGGGTCAGGGTCAGCCCCAGGTCCAGTGTCTAGTGCAGAACTCGTTGTGAACGGTAGGTGGGTCCTGCTCTTCTAGAGAATGAAGCAAGACAACCCTTCTAGGCAAATCTACGCCCTGGAAACACTTCTCAGGAGTCAGCATGGCAATAAGACCACAATGCCCCACTTCTTAAGCAGTTCTGTCTCTGCATTTAAGAGTCCTATTGAACAAATCAGTGTGATGATTCCTTTAAATATTAAACATGAATTATCATGTGATCCAGCAATTCCATTTCTGGGTGTATACCCAAAAGAAGTGAAAGGAAGGTCTCAAACAGGTATCTGTACACCCAGGTTCATCACAGCCTTATTCACGATAGCCAAAAGGTGGAAACAACCCAAGTGTCCATTGATGGATGGATGGACGGATAAACAAAATGTGGTGTATACATTCAATAGAATATTGCTCAGCCTTAAAAAGGAAGGAAATTCAGACATATGCTACAGCATGGATGAACCTTGAGGACGTTGTGCTAAGTGAAATAAGCCAGTCACAAAAGGACAAATACTGTTAGATTTCACTTACGGTAGTCAAATTCATAGAGACAGAAAGTAGGATGGGGGTTGCCAGGGCCTGGGGGAAGGAGGGGTGGGGAGTTGTTGTTTAACAGGTACAGAGTTTCAGTTTGGGAAGATGAAAAGTATTCTGGAGATGGATGGTGGTGATGGTTGTGTAACAATGTAAATGTGCTTAATGCCTCTGAACTGTACATTTAAAAATGGCTAAAATGGTAAATTTTTATGTTGTGTGTATTTTACCGTCAAAAAAAGTCCCATTGAGCATCACATTGTGATCAGCTAACCAAAGTCTGGGACCCTGTGATAAATTAATGATAAGGAAGACTAGGAAATGCAAATCAAAAATTAAAACGGATATCTCATAAAACTCAGCCCAAGAAAAGAATGCTGGCTGGATTCCTAGAGGACACATCACAGAAGTATAAAGCTGGAAGGTACCACAGAAACTGTTTAGTTCAGCCTCCACCTGCAGATGAGAACAGTGAGGCCCAGAGTTATCAAGTGACTTGCCCAGGGTCACTGAGCAAGTTCAGGCAAAGGGAGAATTCGAAGCAAAAACTGGTCTCTGCCAACCAGTGGTGCCTGGCACTGACACGGAACCTCTTTGAGCTGACAGACAGAGGTGTGCTCTGGCCTTTTCTTTTTAAGCAGAAAGAGAAACCAAGTTTCCATGTTTATTAGCCTTGCAGCAGCAAATTTGTAGGATTACAATTACTGAAGAGATTCACGTGCTTAGAATTTGGTGTTCGATTGCTGGCTTTGTCTAGGTAACAAGATGAGAAAGTGGTGAGAAGTTGGAATTTGTTCAATCATTCATTATCAAATATGTGAGGGCCTATGTTGTGCCAGATATCCTCTCCACTTTACACTTTTTCTGTCTAGTAACAGCTAGCTGTCTGCCAGCTTTATTCTAGATGCTCTGCCAGTCACCCTTGGACATAAACTCCTGAGTTACATATGCCTCCGTTGGCTCCTGGAGAGGTCGGTAGGGGAACAGGTAGAGCTGGAGGGGAAGTGATACGGGGTGCAGTGGGAGGGTGCCAGATACCAAAGAGAGTTGCAGTTCCAATGAGGAAGCCACCCAGAGCTAACGGATTCTCATTAGGACACATGTCTAGGGGCTGCAGCTGCAGAAGGATTGGAGTCATGCTCATGTAACTTGCCCCTGGCACAGAGCGAGTGTGGGGACCGCCTGCAGTTCTTAATGCCTGCAATGGAGGATCAGAGTGATATCTGCAGCAGAAACCCTGAAAGACAGACAAAAAGAGTGACACACGGAGACAAGCAGACGTACAAAGCGAGAGAGAGATGTGGAAAACAGTGCAATCTGAAAACCCCCAGTTTTCATGGAATGATGTCCCCATCCCGTGGCCTGTAAAGATAGAGCCAGGTTGGCTCTTGACAAATATGTGCATAAATGTAAATAGAGCCCTTTTTTTTAAATCCAATATTTGGACCTGCCCCCTTCCAGGAGACCTGAGGTGTAGGATTCAAGGTAAAACATAATTTAAAAAATACGGTACTAGGGTGGTTTAGTAAAACAAGCACCAGATTTGCAACCACTTAAGAAGGAGGGGCCTGTGAGGAAAGGCATGGTGCCTGGCATATAGGAGACACACAGGGCATCCTAGCTATTTTTAAAATTGTAAAACATAAAAGTGGTCATAGCCGTGAAGCAGAAATAGATCCACTAGGCATCCTGAGATGAGACGTTTTGGCATGGAATTTGGCTTTATGTTTCTTGGAAGCCACGATAGAAGAGGAAGCAAGTTGGGTTATATCATTTTCTTATTCTGGCAAGATAACATGTACAGATTCAACTATAGAGAAGACTTTGTTTTTCTGGAACTAAATTCAAGGAAGGACTTAGCACGTGGGCTATCTTGAGTGCAATTTTGAAGCAGTGGACAACATCTTCAGTAACATTTTAAGGACAACTCTGAGAACGTCATGCAGATGAATGGTTTTCATGCAATGACACTATTCTTACCTTTGGTGGAAACTATCTGGAGTTATTACTGAACGTGTGAAGTATTTTTCTGTTAGAATGCTGTGTTGTTAAGATTCTGGGAGAGCCATTTTCGGAAGTTACCTAAGGATGAGTCATCAGAAGAAGCTGGAGAAGTGGGCAGAATTGGACAGCTGAGCCGGAAAAGGCCTAATTGTCCATTGAGCTTGGTCATCCTTACTGTTCTCATGGGGTAGAGGATCTCTTGGCAAGAAATAAGAGCTAAGTGGTCCAACAGACATTTAAGCTTTGAAGCAAGACTAGAATAAGTCCTGTGCTACTCTTGACACAAGATGGCAGACTCTGGGGACGATAATGCCCGTTGCTGGTGGGGAGACCAGCAGTTAACAAGCAGCTGGAGGATATGCTTCCGATAAACCAAACAGGAGGTTGTGATGTAGTGGAAAGGCCACGGACTTTGAAATCAGATAAATTGGATTCAAATCCTAGCTCTGCTACTTACTAGCTATGTGATTTCACAAATTACTTAATTTTTCTGATCCTCAGTGGGATATTAATATCTACCTTGTATGAGTCCTTTTACCGATCAGAGATAAGATGTGTAAACAAAAATAAATACTAATAGTAGCTAACAATTATTGATGCTTAGCTCAGATGAAGCATTATATTAAGGGTTTTACATGCATTGTTTTGTTTATTCTTTAAAACAACTGTCTGTGGTACCTACTACCTGGCACCTAGTAGGTACTCTACATGTGATATCTGTAAGTATTATTAGTATCAGTCATAATAATAAACTGACTAGGTAAAAGTGAAAGAGGCCATCTTTGCCCTGGGAATTAGTGCCTAGAATGGTGGTTAGAAGAGTCCACTGGCCAGATGTGGCCCACTGTCTGTTTTTGTACAGTCGGTGAGCTAAGAATGGTTTTTACCTATTTTAAATGGTTGCAAAAATCAAAAGAATAATAATATTTCATGACATGTGAAAATGATTCAAATTTTAGTGTCCATAAATAAAGTTTTATTGGAAGGCACCTATGTCCTTTTGTTCGCGTGTTGTCTATAGCTGCTTTCATGACACAACAGCAGAGTTGAGTGGTTGTGGTAGAAATACCTATGGCCCGCAAAGCCTCAAAAATATTTCCTACATGGCCCTTTACAGAGTGTTTGCTGACCCCTGATCTAGAATAAAACCTCCAGGGGCCAGGACAGCTACAGAATAGAAACTCAGCCTACCTCTCTATAGGCAAGACTGCCCAGGGGTGAATATTAAGAAATGGGATTTAGAAGGATCAAAAATCCCACTGGCCTCGTGTTTGGGTCAGTGGATCGAGGGTGTGGTAGGCTCTTCCAGGGCCAACTTGGACGGGTTGAAGAGAGAAAGAGAGCTTGGGCTGGACCATCTGTCTACAAGCTAAGCCAGTCTGGGGCTAAGATGTAATGAAGCAGGCTAAGAAATCTGGCATCTGTGCACTGTTCATTTTTATACTTTAGTATGTTTGCTTTTCGTTTTGTATTTGTTTGCTTTTCCCTTTGTGTTTTAGCAAAAATTCTCTTTCAAAAATTCTAATCTTATCTAAGCTAAGCCAAGGGAAAAAATGATTGATTTACACCTGGGCCAAGATGAAGTTCAAACTTCTTAACTGCTCTTAAGCTATACAATGTCTGGTCTGGTCCCTTCTGACTTGTCTGGGTTCATCTTCCAACCTCTGCCTACACCCTGTGCTCCACTCAGGAAAGCAACTTACCGCCCCCAGAGGTAAGCCTGTTCCACCTCTCATGCTTTTTTATACTCTACTGTTCCCTCTGCTTCCCACCCTTGCGCACCTTCACTGCCTGGAGAAATCCTCATCCTTCAAGACTCTATTCAAATGCCACCTCCGTGGTGAGGCTTCCTGACAGAGTCTGGAAGAGATGATCACGTCCGCCTTTTTGCCCCTTCTAACTCCTGTCACAGCACCTGTCGCTCTGTTTTGGCATTGTTCACTAAGTCTATGAATCCTTAAGGTTAGGGGTAATTTTGTAATCTTAGCATGTCACCTTGCTTCTGGGACACGATCACCTAAATGTGTGAAGGCTGAGATGGAGAATCAGAATGCTCGGAAGGGCCAGGAGTAATGAACTTTCCAGCTCAAGAACCTGGAAGTGACAGGTAAGAAATGACCCAGGCAACGAAGACCTTGGGTGGCAAAATTCCTGCCTTTTTGTTTTCGTTTGTTTTTCCTTTATAAAGAATATTGAATAAGTCAGGAGGAAAGACCCCTGACTCTAAAAGACAAAAAGCACTACTGAAACAGAGTATTTGTATCATACCTCTCTGAAGATAGATGTCACAAGACTACGTTGTAATTCAAAGAAGATGATTCAGGAAGGGCTGAGACAAGATGGTCCAAAACTTTGTTGATGATGAAACTAAATATAAGGCTAGAACTTGAAAATATAGATGTCTCCTGTAGCCCATAGATGAGGTCCTTCAAATACAGATGTCTCACAAACTCTTATCACACTCAACTGAAACTTAAGAGTCTTGACACTGGGAGGGACCTCATCTGATAGCCTTGTGGTGTTTGGTATTTGCTCATACCGAGGGTTCTATGTGCTTTTAAGAGAATTGTTGCCGGTGACTTTGATCACTTATTTGGGCGGTCACTGAGATCTCAAAATCTTTATTTTACAAGCACAGTTTGAGGTTGTTTTTTAAACCCAGATTCATTATCATATTCTAGCCTGCTGAATCTTATTGGCCACTTTGGGCTCCGTCACACCATTTCGTGAGATCTTCCCATGGTTTATCTCCATCAGATAAACAGTTTATCGCAGTTTACTATGCAGGAAAGCCAGTGTCATCTCAGCAAACTTAAAACTTCCTCTTTTAGATCAGTAATGAAAAATATCCCAGTACTAACATCTTTTTATTTATAAAAGAGACCTTTCAAATCTGTTGTCTCACTATAATCAAACATTTACTTTCAGATTCCATCCTTTCTTCGATTTACCAGATTTTGGTAAAACTGTGGAATGACGTCTGTCTGATGATGGTGGGCCTTCATAGCTTCCAGTCAATTCTTCTGTGTTTTCCTAGTCTCTGTCTCCTATTCTGCACAGCAAGTTTTCAAATGGCCTCCATTCTCCTTAAATCTCCACCCCCCCACCCCCACCCCCGCCCCGGGTTCTCGTCACCCTCAGCAAAGGACCCTGCCTGCTACTTTATGGAGAGACAGAGGTTGTCAGACTGTAATGCCATCGAGTTCCTGCTGCCACGCTAACACGTCTAGTTAATTCTGCGTGTGTCCTCTCTCTCTCTGTCCAGTTCCAGCTGAAGAGGTATCCTTCCCTTGAATTAGGGCCAACCTTTAAATCTGTGTCTTGGCCTGTGCTCTGGACCTTCCCCTCCCCCCCCCTCAGGGACCTCTCTCAATTGACTATTCCCTCTCCCTGCATCCTTCTGATCAGCCTTTTCACAGTCTGTCTCTCTCTCCTCCGTCTGAAAACATCTCCCTCTGGTAACCCTCCCCTTCATAACTCAGCTTCTTGATTTAGAATTTTTTTCTCTTCTCACCTCAACTCCTTGGCTCCCTTCAGTCTGGCTTGTACTTCCATCACTCCACTGAAACTGTGCTCACAAAGGCTACCAGCTACTGCCTTTTTGCTAAACCCAATGTGTGTGTCTTAGTCCTTGTCTTACTTATCTCTCAATAGCATTTGACTTTACTGACCGCGTGCTTCTCCTTGAAAACGTCTCTTCTGTTGGCCCTGTTCTTGCCCGGGTTCCTCTTTTTCCTCTTACTTTCTTCTTGGGCTTGTCTTCCTGTGTCACTTCTTCGATGGTACTTCTACCTTGGTCTGTCTACCCCCGTTGTCCCTGTTCTTCCCAGGATTCTTTGGTTCCAAGTGACAAAACCCCAACTCAGATTGAACTAAACAACCAACCAACCAAACCGCCAACAAAAACGCAATGAAGGCGTGCATTGATTCCTGTGCCTGAAAAGTCCAGTGGTAGATCTGGGATAGCTGGTCCAGAGACATAAAAGAAGGACGTCACAGACAGCCTCGCTCTCTCTATCTCTTAGCTTTGTTTTCCTCTGTGTTGGCTCCATTCTCAGGCAGCCTGTTTCCAAATGATGGCAAAATGCCTGCCAGCAACTCCAGGCTTATATCCAATCCTCTTAGCAAACACAATGGAAAAATTTCTATCCAATTTGTTAAGCTGGAAGTGTAAGAATCATTTTTGACTCCTCTTTCCCCACATCTGCTTAATCACCACATCCTGTCCCCACTTCTAACTATCTCCGCATCCCTGCTGCCAGGTCAGCATCTTTGGTCTAGATGCCTGCAACAGCCCCCCCAGTGATTTTCGGCCTCGGGTCTTGCTGCCCTCCAGTCTGTTCTTCACGTCACAGCCAGGGTGATCTTTGGAAAATGTTAATCTGATCCTATCACTTGCCTACACAAGTCTTTGATGACCCCCATTGGCAGGAAGCTATAGGCAAAGCTTGTTATGTTCTGTAAGGCCTTGCGTGATGCAGCTCCTGCTTCTCTTTTCGCTTCATCTCTTCTCCTAGGCAGTTCAGCCACAGATGCCAGATTATCCAACTCTCTCCCAGCTCTGCACCTTTTCCTATAGTGCTGCCTCCACTGGGACCAGGTCCCCCTGAGCTCTCTTCTAATGAACCTCTACTTATCCTTTCAGGTCTCCCATTAGATATAACTGTATTGAAAAAAGCCTGCCATACTGCGTTACGTACGTACTCTTTCTATTAGAACATTCTACTTTTTTTATCTTTGCAATTATCACACTTTATTGTAATTGCTTGTTAAATTGTCCCTATCCCTTAGCAGACTATAAGGTCCATGAAAGCAGGTATTTCCCTTGTTTCGTGAAATATCCCCAGCATCACAGAGTGGACACTCAATAAATATTTGTTGAATTCTAAAATAAAATGAGATCTGATTGTATTAGGAGATTTTTCACTTCTCTTCTAGATTAATTCAATAAGCTACTGGAACATCTAAAATACGATGTCTCCTGCTTTTCTTTCTTATATGCTATTGGTCCTCCTTAAAGAGTAGTTTAGAGTTTTAGAATTGAAGAGGATCTTAGTAATCACCTGGTGCTACTTCACTTCATTTGACAGCTTAGGAAGAGGGAGCTCAGAGGGACTCTGTGACTTGCACAAACCATAGAGCTATTTGTGGTTGCATAATTGGGCTAGAACTCAGAGCTCATGACTTTCAGTCCAGAGCGGCGTCCTCCTCACCGTGATAGCAGCATTTTAACAGACTAGTGTAGTATGATTTTTATATTAATTCAAAGGAATCTTACGGCCTATAGCCTCCCATGTTTTACTTTTTAAAATGTACTTACTGATCCTGTACATCTCAATAGATTCTAAGAGTTTTTCAGGATGAAAATCACTCCCTGGTCCATAGATGCCTCAGTGTCCTCTGGAGCTCTCTCCTCCCATGTAGGGTTGATGTTGCCTGCCCTTGGCTCTCCAACACACTGCCCACAGAGAACCGGAAGTTACACATTTGATTCAGTTGTTCCACCGTTGCTCCTCAGAAGGGTCATTATTAAGTCGATGCCATCTGGATTGGATCTGAGGAGCACTCATGTTGTGTAAAGGAAGTACCGACTTCTGTTTTGCTCTTTGTATGAGCGCCTCTTCTCCATTCCCTCTGTGGGCCTGACTGATGTCCATATGAAATAGGAACTTGAAAAGAGAATTGCTTCTATAAAAACCAAGCTGAGGTTTGGAAAAGACTGGGTAAGAGTAACTGTCTAAAAATAATTATAATAGAATTGGGTATGGATGACAAATCAAATACTGGGGAAAATTTTTAGTTAAATTTTATTTCAATTTTAATTTTTAAATTAAAACATTTAATTTATAAACAATTTAGAGAAATTTTAAGGAAACCAAAAGTGGAACCAGTTGACTAAAGCATTATGAAACTCCAATTAATGGACATATTCTGAAAGAAAATTCCTTGAGTGTTCATTCAGAAATTGTGCATAAATGTTCTTCAAGTGTTTAATTTAAAATAAACTGTTCAGTGTATCCTTTCATTATGATTCCTTGCTTTGACTAATTACTTCAGTTCCCTGAATTACCTATCCTTCTGCCTTTTGTGTGTGGACTTGTTCTATGCTTTGGATCTTTTCATGTAGTTAGAATTTTGCTTTTGAATTGAATTTTAAGCTCCTCAAGGTCTGGGACCGGACGCACGTATTTCATTTTTTCTAAATCTTACCATTGTGCCTAATGCAATGTTCCGCCTGTGCCTCTGATGACAGAATTTTATTTCCTTAGCTATTAGTGGGGCCAACTCGTCTTTCTCACTTTGGGTCAATATTTTTGTTTTGTTGTCATCTTTACTCCTTCCTAATTCTTCACTCATGGAGATTGTTTCTCCTGAAAAGTAGAAAGAGAAAGGGAACATATGAGATGCTCAATCAACCGTTCTCTATCGGGGGCTTGCCATGTATTTGTCGTAGTTTTGGATACTAAAAAGGAAACTAAACATGAAGTGAAAGACAAGTTAAAAATATATTTAAAACAGATGTTTGTGCTCAAATTAAAAAATTCCAAGTGCAGCCCTTTGTCCCAGCAAATCTACTTCTGGAAGTCTGTCCTATGGAAATAATTAAACACGTGCAAAAAGATTTAGCTCTAACGTGTTCCTCTCAGCCTTGTTTATAGTGGGGAAGAAATAGAAACAACTTGACTTTTCAACCACGGGGACTAAATATATAAATACAATGGAATTCCTCAGTTAAAAATAATGTATTTACTGACATATAAGGATAGCTACAGTTTATTAATTGGAAAACATAAGCTCAAAATTGTGTACAGTTTCATCTCATTTTTCTAAAATAAAAGTATGCAAAAGTGACTAGGAGGATATACACAAAGATTATATGGTGGTAATGAACTTTTTTTCTCATCTGTGTTTTAAACTTTTCTACAATAAGCTTCTATGAAGTTATTTTTAAATTAAAAACTACTCCAAACAAAATAGTTTCTATTAATGTCATTATTTTATGTTTTTTCTTTCAGAAGTAATTGATTATAAATAGATGACTATGTTAGTAGTTGAGGTCTTATGAAAAGGAAAACATTTCTTTTACTTTCTTGCTTTGATATCACTTTTTTCCTAGATACAGTGGATTCCAAATCCATAGCTGTGTAAAGTTGGAGTCTCGTGAGACGAGAACAGGTGACTTGGGTTTTATTTCCAGTTTATTTACAAATTCTCTCTATAACCTGGGGACATTTTAGCTTTTTGTCCACTCCTCTGTAAAATGTGGAGAACTCCCTCCTCATTGTACCCCAGCAGAGGTATTAAAGGTATCCGTGGGCTCCACTCCTGGACTGGAACACGGCTGATCTCTGCCACAGAACCATGGGTACACTTAATAAGTACTAAATAAACAGCAATTCCTTTGTTGTATAATTAGTAATAGTTCACTCAGACCCCCAGGGTAACTCATCACTCTCACCCTAACTACTGTGAATATTCACTAAATTGTCAATTAATTCTGAGTCATTACTTACCAGCTAATTCAACAAATAGTTGAAAACTGACAACCTGGATTCAGATCCTGGCCCTCTCATTTAATTCCGTGAGCTTAGGGAAGTAAGTTAATTTTTCTGGGCCTCAGTTTCCTCATTTATAAAATGAATAGTATAATACATTTTTGTTGTAAGGGTTAAGTGAGACACAAAATGTGTAACACCCAGCACATAGTAAACTGTCGATAAATAGTAACTAAGTACCTGGCATGCCAAATACTGAGATTCACCTTCATTCAATCAGCAAACATTTACTGAGTGCTTACTATGGGCCAGATGGTGTTCTCGGTGCCTGGGTTACAGACTCCCCTGTTCTTGTGGAGCTTACATTCTCTCAGATGCAAAAATTAAATACAGTGTAGTCCAATTGGTGATTATTGATAATAAGGATTACTGTTATCATTATTACTATTAACGCATTATGTGCCAGCCATTGTGTGAGTGATTTTCATATACAATATTTTCTCATAAATGCTGTGAGGGATTATTGTTGTTCCTTGATGTTATGGAAACCGAACCCTGGAGAGGTTATATAAATTAAGTCGGCAAATAAGTGGAAAAACTGGTATTCAAACCCAGGTTGTCTGACACTAAAGCTCACGGTTAAGCACCACACCTGCCTACCTTCCCTTGGTGAGCTGTCAGTTTTGCTTATGGTTCTTTCTTGACATTCTTGCCAACACTTTTTGCTCTGCAGTAGAAACTCTGAGGGAAAGAAATTTGAGTTTTCCTCATTTTGTATTAAAATACTTAATTATCTCTGCAGGAAATGATCAGAGAAGGAATAAATGACAGCTCTGCTTAGAGTGTTTCTGTGATTCAACTTGGAATTGCAGCTGAGTCTCCTCAGTGTGTAGAAGAGGTCACAATAAGAGGGAGAAGTCAGGGGCAACCTTGAGATAGCCCGCAGAGATGGGGAGCAGGGAGATTCCCAGTGGGATTCCCTTGATGCTGGTCATCCTACCAGGCTAAGGGGAAGGAAACAAAGAGTTGATGCCTCCTGTATACATCTCACGGTGTTGCATCGTCTTCATTGCCTGGAATGGACTCTTTAGGAAAGATGCGACTTCTCCAGCTCTAAATATCCTTCCTCCACTGCTGTTGTGCAATTGCCCAACTGTCTGGAATGTTCATGTCCTCCAAAGTCATGCTGAATAAATATTGGTAGAATTTTTAAATTATTATGAAATATTTCGAGTATTCAGAACAGTATAAAGAACATCATGTACCTACTACTTAGCTTTGTCAAATCTTACCGTTTTGCCTTTTGCTCTAGATTCTTTCTTTTTAAATAAAAAAGTAATAGATGTAGCTGAAACCCCCTGTGTACCTCTCCCCGGTTTCACTCTCTTCCTTCCCTCCCTTCCAGAGGCACCGTTGTCCTGAATTCTCACTACAGTACATGCTTTCATCCTGTTACTTGTACATATACATGCATAGATAAACACCCTCACACGTGATGTCTGAGGCACCTTCTTGTTCCTGTGTCCTTCTACCCGCGTGCAGGAGTTTCTCTAGGATGTTTATCCAGAGCTGCAATTGCTGGGTCATTGAAATTTCTCTCCACAATGGTTGTGCCAATTGATGGTGTGTGTGACAGCTTCCGCTTCTCCACTGCCTTGATCATGCTTACTGTTGTCTGACTTTTAAAATTTGTTGCCAGTCTGATGCATGAGAAATGGTGTTTCATAACTGTATTTTCCTGATCAATAATAAGGTTGAGCATCTTTTCATATGTTTATTGGCCATTTGGGTCTCCTCTTTGTTGAATTATCTGTTCATAGTCTTTGCATTTTTGTCTGTTGTGGTGTTTGTCATTTTTCTTATTAGTTGAAATAATTCATTGTGTATTCTGGTTACTAATCCTTATTTTTTAATATTTTCTTTCTAAAATTGTTTAAAGTTTTGATTTTCACATTAAGCATGTAATCTATCTAGAATTTATTCTGTGATGGGTATAAGGTAAGGATCTATTTTTTTTCTTCCACATAGGTAATCAATTTGGCCAGTGCCTTTATCATATATTCTATTTTTTCTCCACTGATTTGTTGTTTGTCTGACACTAAGTTTCCATACAGTCAGGGCTTTGTCTTGGGGCTTCTTTGGTTGATTGATTTAGCTATCTATTCCCAGGCTCATATCACACTGTCTAAATACTATAATTTATTCTGTGTCTTGATATCTCATAGGGAGAGTTGGCCTCCCTTGTCTGTCTTTTTTCAAAATTCTTTTTTGTTATTCTTAGTTTTTTGTTCTTCCATATGGATTTTAGAATCAGCTTATCTAGTATCTTAAAAAAATGCTAATAGATACTTGATCTTGAGTACTTTCCTATGCCTTGTCTAGACCCCCCTGCCTCGGTTTGCGCTAGACGGTATAGCCTTATCCTTCCTAATAAACTTTCACAACAGTTTCTAATCTCTATGTTTACAAGTCAATTTGCACAGATCACTTTTTTTTGCTTTTAAAAATTATTGTGATAAAATATATATAACATAAAAGTTGCCATTTAACCATTTTTAAGTGTACAGCTCAGTGGTATTAATTACATTCATAATGCTGTGCAGGCATCACTACTATCATAAAACTCAGTAACCATTATGCAGGAATTCCCCTCCCACCCTCCCTCCATTCCCTGGCAACTACCATTCTACTTTCTGTCTCTATGAATTTGCCCCTTTTAGATATTTTATATCAGTGGAATCATACAATATTATCCTTTGGTGTCTGGCTTCTTTCTCTTAGCATCATGTCTTCAAGGTTCATTCATGTTGTCACGTGTATCAGAACTTTATTCCTTTTTATGGCTGAATAATATTCCATTCCATTGTATGTATATACATTTTGTTTATCCATTCATCCCATGTAGGACATTTGGGCTGTTTCCCCCTTTTGGCTATTGTGGATAATGGTGCAATGAACATTGTGTACAGATATCTTTTTGAGTCCCTGTTTTCAGTTCTTTAGGGTATTTACCTAGAAGTGGAATTATTGGGTCATATGGTAATTCTGTGTTTAACTTCTTGAGGAATTGCCAGACTATTTTCCTCAGCAGCTGCACCACCTTACATTCCCACCACCTATGAGGGTTCCAATTTCTCTACATCCTCTTCAACACATATTGTTTTCCATTGTTTAATTGGAGCCATCCTAGTGGGTTTGAAGTAGTATCTCATTGTGGTTTTGGTTGGCATTTCTCTAATGACTAAAGATGTTGAGCATCTTTTCATGTGCTTTTTGGCCTTTTGTATATCTTCTTTGGAGAAGTGTCATTTCAAGTCCTTTGTTCTCCCCCCGTCCCCTTTATTATTTTTTAGAGAAGTTTTAAGTTCATAGCAAAATTGAGTGGAAAAAACAGAGAGTTTCCATATACCCCTTGCCCCCTCCATGCATATCCTCCCCTACTATCAGCATCCCCCACCAAAGTGGTACTTGTGTTACAATTGATGAACCTGTATTAACACATCATCATCACCCAAAGTCCGTAGTTTTCATTAGAGTTCATTCTTGGTGTACATTCTGTGGGTTTTGACAAATGTACAATGCCATGCATCCACCTTTATAGTAGCATATGGAATAGTTTCACTGCCCTAAAAATCCTCTGTGCCCTGCTTCTTTATCCTTCCTTCCCCTTAATCTCTCCCTCTGCCCATTTTTAAATTGGGTTTTTGTGTTTAAATTTATTTTTGTGTTGTTGAGTTTTAGCTTTATGTATTCTGGATAGTAAACCCTTATTGAATATATGATTTGCAAATATTTTCTCCCATTCTGTAGGTTGTCTTTTCCTTCTCTTGATAGTGTGCTTTGATGCACAGAAGTCTATAATTTTCATGAAGTCCAGTTTACCTCTTTTTTCTTGTAAAAATTGCGTGAGCCTTGTGGTGTCATGTTTAAGAAATCATTGCCGGGGCTGGCACCGTGGCCAAGTGGTTAAGTTCGCGCACTCCGCTGCAGGCGGCCCAGGGTTTTGGTGGTTCGAATCCTGGGCGCGGACATGGCACTGCTCATCAAACCACGCTGAGGCAGCGTCCCACATGCCACAACTAGAAGGACCCACAACGAAGAATATACAACTATGTACCTGGGGGGGCTTTGGGGAGAAAAAGGAAAAAATAAAAAATCTTTAAAAAAAAAGAAAAAGAAATCATTGCCAAATCCAAAGTCATACAGATTTGCCCCTATGTTTTCTTCTAAGAGTTTTATAATTTTAGCTCTTAAATTTAGGTCTTTGATTCATTTTTGAGTTAATTTTTATATGAAGTAAAGGTAAAACTTCACTCTTTTGCATGTGGATATTCAGTTTTCCCAGCACTGTGTGTTGAAGAGACTGTTCTTTCCCTATTGAGTGGTCTTGACGCCTTATTGAAATCGATTGACCACAGATGTGGGGGTTTATTTCTGGGCTCTAAATTTCTTCCATTAATCTGTATGTCTATTCTTATGCCAGTACCACAGTGTTGATTACAGTAACCTTGTAATAAGTTTTGAAATCAGGCAATATGAGTCCTCCAACTTTGTTCTTCTTTTTCAAGATTATTTTGACTATTCTGGGTCCCTTGAAATTCCATATAAATTTTAGGATAGGTTTTTCCATTTCTGCAAAAAACACCCTTGGGATTTTGATAGAGATTGCCTTGAATCTGCATATCGCTTTGGGTAGTGTTGTCATCTTCACAATATTAAATCTTCCCACCCATGAACACAGGATGTCTTTCCATTTATTTAGATCTTCTTCAATTTCTTTCAGCAGTGGTTTATATTTTTTTCGCTGATTGCATTTGAAATTGGATGTTTGCTGATACTCCCTAGGAAGATAGTAGCATGTCTCTAGAATACAGTTTAAGAGGTTTTTTCTGAGTCATATAAATTTTACTTGTAAAGGGAGAAAGCAACATAGTATTTACTTTTAGTATCAGAATTGGTTTCCCTAGCCATGATCTTTTAGGATCCTTGAATAACGAAAAAAAGAAACTGTCTAGCTTACAGATTCTCAGGAGATTTTGTTGACCTCATCATGCTCAGTAAGTGACAATGAGATTAGTTTACCCTATACTGAATTTGACTTAAAAAAAAATTCAAGAAGATTTTATTGCTGAATCCATGTTCAATATTGCAGAATCTTCTCTAATTCCGTCTTGTCATCATATTCATATTATAATCTATACATGATAATATGGGACAAAATACTTCAGGTGTTTGACTTTCTGAAGCCCTGTCTTCTTTCTCATACCCGAATTTAGTCATAATCCTTCATACAATCAAATTTGCCGGCACATACAACACACTCCTACCCCCCATCATTTAAGTTCAACGATATGTGAAGATTACTTAAGTTACTCAAATTTTACTAAAACATTTGGGGAATTAGCATTCTCAAACTTTTCTGTCTTCTTGAACACAGAGTCTGGCTACACCCAGTCCCAAGAAAGAAAGACCTCAAACCTTTTCCTTCAGGTAATGGTTCCGTATCAAAACAGTGCTTAACAAGGAAAACAGAGGACTGTTATTTAGTCAAACCTTTCAGGCTCAGAGGGCAAAATGGCAGATCTCTCTTTGGAAGCCAAAGCAAGATGGAAAGAGGGGACACATTTAGTCTTCTGGCCCTCTGCACCCCATTTATGTTTGGTTTTGGCCTTTGTGGCGTTACCACAGGCCTCTCATGTTAGCAGTATGTGTTGACTATTCCCTCAGAGTTCTGGGCACTTTAAAATCTGTTGCCTGATTTAGTCTTCACAATAAGTCTTCATGAAAAAATATTATTATGCCTATTTTATAGGAAAATCAGCCTCAGAGGGGTTGAGTAACTTGCCACGTCATGCAGAGAGTAAGAGACGGGGCTGGATTCAAACCAGAGCTATTGGTTCCCAAACCCAAGCTCTTGTCTTTGTTAATCTTATACTTGGGGACTGAAGATCATTCATTCTCAATAGGGATTTGGCAAACCAGGGCCTAGGCATCATATTTCTCTCTCTACTATTTACCAAATGATCCAATCTGGTCATAATGGGGACTTGAAGCAGGACAGTGGTAGTTGGAGGGGAAGGGACTAATTGGAGAGTTGCCACTGATGTAGAAACAACAGGAGTTCGTTGGTCATTGAGTAGGTGGGGAGGAGCAGGTGGTGTCAAGATGAGTCAGGATGCAGGCTCATTGAGAACCATTCTGCCTTTTTATATAATGAATCTATTCATTTCAGAGAAGCACCTGCCATTAGAAATGCTTTTCTCTGAGGCATTCTAGACCCTTGTCATTTATAATTTACCATCTGTGAGCAATCAGAAGGCCATGACACATGACAGTTTGAATTTTGCTAAGGTAGAATGATCTTGAATTGTGTGTGCTGTGAGGCTGCTGTATAGGACAGAAGCTCTTGGCTTCCGAGAGCTCCCAGGCAGAGGCCCAGCCTCTTCATCTCACTGCAGCTTTGTGCATAAATAATGACTCCCATAAGGGTCTGAAATATCATTTACATTTTTCAGTTTTACATTATTCCTTTTTACTGGAGTATAGGAGACCTCTGTCTGTCTGTTTGTTTATTTTGGGCTGTCCAGCACCCGCTGTGTTCTGAGAACTGCTTCTTCTTCACTTCAGCCATGTAGTTCTAGAAGGAACTGCCATGCTGACAGCTGATTGGTCCAGGGTAGACACCTGACCTTCCCTGGCCAATCAAGGACTTCTCAGGATTTTTGAATTTACAACCAGAAAGAGCTTGAGGAACTCCTTGCCAGTGGTAATTTTTGACCTCTCAGTGGCCGTATTTCCTGTCATTGGAGAAGGCAATGAGAATGGCTTGCAGCGAGAAGCATAAATGAGAGATGCACAGGGTCCTGGTGGTGTTTGTGTCCCTGGGTCCTGTTTTTTGGAAGCCTACTGCACGCCTGTGTTTTCCTAGATTTGGTGGTTCAGTCATTCCTTGAATTCTGCCTTCCAATACACTCCACTTTCTGTCGTGTGAGTTTCTATCATTTACCATCAAAAGAGCCCTCACCGATAAAGGGGGAAATTTTGTGTGGTGGTTCTGTTCCCAAGTCCGGGATTCGGGAAGATTTTAGGATAAATCCGTTGCAAATATCAAGGTCCACTATATTCTTTTCGAGCATTGAGGGGCTCAGTTTTGCATCTGGCTTTACTGCCTTTCCATTAAATAAAACTGTTAAACGGTGAGAAACTTTGCTGGCCTCAACTACGCCCCAACCTACTCAGGTAATTTGAGTATTAGTTTACTTTTCCTAAGATTACTAAGGAGCTGAGACAAAAATTGGCCACATTTCAAAATATATTTTTTAAGTTTCTGAGAAGATGAATAGAACCATCATCATCATTTGGGTTTAGAGAGTAGAGGGAGGAAAGAAGTTTGAGTGCTAAATATCAAGTTTCAAACCCAGTGAGAGGAAGAGAGTGGGGATGCGCCAGCTAGAGAGCATACAATAATGCAGGCATCTCTGTAATGACTGTCCTTTCCTGCCCTGGACCCGTGGGCAGTTCCACTCTGCCCAGCCTGACTAGGAACGTAGCTCAGACCAGGTGACATCCTCAGCATTATAGGAAATTTTTAAAAATTATATTATTCTTATTTTTATTGTTTATAGCTGTAAAGTTCTTATGCTGCCCATCTGAGCTTCCTTTCTTTATCTTTCAGAGTTTCTGGACTACATAAGAAGAGTAGTTTGGTTTGGTTTTTAATATATATATATTTCACATTGTATGCAAATTTTTTTTGATTTTTAAGAATAATCTATACTCATTAAAAAAAAAATTGGAAAGCACATCGTAGCATAAAGACCAGAAAAAAATCACCCATGATTACACAACTTCAAGCCAGCAGTGTTCACATTTGGGCAGATGTCACAGTGGTATTTTGGGGGAGTATTTTCCAAGCTTGACTTGGCAGCGGGCCAGGCATCTGTCCCCGACTCTTTGACCTCCTGGACTTCACTCCTCCCTGAATAGAAGTTTCCTTAATCAACCCTGCCCTCCCTCTTTTGCCCTCCCGTCATAAACATGAAAGCCAGCTGCTTAAGGATTCTGGCAACTGGTGAGGATGGTTGGTCATGAGCATCCTGGCACCAGGGGAGGCGGGGAGGAATGGGCTCCGGGCTCTGGTGAAGGACAGGCACCTGCAGGGGGTGGCTCAGAAGCCCTCGGACATGAGGGCACCGGCAGAAACAGCCCAGTGCTGCCAGTGCAGAAACTCTGCTCTCCACTCTCGTTCATTGTCCCTACTGTTCCCAGGGCTGGGCAAACCTTGCGTCCATGCCTGAGACAGGACGAGGAGGAGCCAGTCCCGCAGAAACCAGCTTCTCATTGTGCTAGGCCTCCGTGGGGGATGTTTTTCATTATTCTTTTCTTAATTGTTTTGAATAGGAAGACATTCCCATAGTGGAAAATATATTTATGTGTTTTATACAGCAAAAGTCTCCCTCCTGCCCCGGCTGCTTCCATCCTGTTTTCACCCTCCCACAACTCACCGCAGCTCATCCACTTTTAGTTTTTGTGTGTATGCTTCTAGAGTTTACTTATGAATATTAAAGCAATACAAATATATTCTGTGTTCTTGTTTTTCCCTCTTTGTAAATAAAAGGATGCATCATAAACACATTTTCTACACCTTGCTGGTTTTTTTCCCCTCCAATTAATATATCTTGGGGACTTAAAAAAATATCTGTGCATTGAAAACTTTCTCATGCATTTTTATACCTTCAAAACATTCCATTGTATATATGCAGCATAATTTATTTCGTCAGTCCTCTATGGAATGGTATTTGAGTTCTTTGTAATCTTTTGTTGTTTTGAATAATACTGCAATGAGTAACTTTGTAAATGTGTTATATCTTAAGTATGGCTGAAGGGTGAATTCCCAGAAGTAGTTGTGATTTTGATCTCTGTCCCCGAATTCCTTCCACAGAAGTTTGTACCAATGCGTACGTCCACCGGGACAGTGTGAGGGTACTTGTTCCTCTTGTGAGGTTGTTATGAATTTCTTACATGTTGCTTTGAATTAGTCTTCAGTTATTTTAATTGGGATGCTGTCCTCCCAATTAGAGAGCAAGTTTATTGAGAGCCAGGGCCAAGCATTTTACTGCTTTCGAATTGTCTGCATTTATAAATAATATAGCACGGCACCCTAGGAGCACAATAAATTTGTTGCCAGTGGAATTTGGGAGAATAAACCAATTAAACCTTGATGATAAAAAGATTCCTATGCTTTGTTAGAGTTTCCCTGAACTGATTTCTCCCCACAAAGTGAGGTTATCATGAGGCCTTGTTACAGGTATTAAAGGCGCGGATCCTCCGCTGAGGCCTTGTGACCTGGGCCTCCAGCAGATTCACTTGCTTGCGTGTGGGTGGGCTTCTATCCCGATCCGAGTGTCATTTGACCAGATTCAATCCGGGGACACCTCAGCAAGTCTATTTACATGCCAGTCCTGTCACTTCTTTTCCTCAACGTGTGCCAGTGCCTGCCCCCAAGAAGCAGGAGAACAAAGAGCTGCTTTTAAACTACTTATAGCTACCACATATGTAAACATTACGTCATGTGATATAGTTTGCCCATATCGTAGTAGCAAACATGTACTAGTGGTTCCTTTGTTCTTTCAGTTTCTACTATATTGGATTCACCCATCTGTGTTATCCTGTAATGGTGTCCAGTGGGCTTCAAATTTTTTGGCTTGCATATCCTCCAGGGGAATTTTGTAAAATTACATGCCCCCTCACACATTTACAGTCTATATCTAAATTTTCATTTTAATTTTAAATAGTTATAAAGGATATTTTTTACAATATATTGTCAACATTGACATTAAAAAAAATAATTGTTGGGGCTGGCTCAGTGGCATAGTGGTTAAGTTCGCCCGCTCCATTTTGGCGGCCTGGGGTTTGCCGTTTTGGATCCTGGGTGCGGACCTACGCACCGCTCATCAAGCCATGCTGAGATGGCATCCCATAGAAGAACTAGAAGAACCTACAACTAGGATATACAACTGTATACTGAGGCTTTGGGGAGGAAAGAAAAAAGAGGAAGATTGGCAACAGATGTTGGCTCAGGGCCAGTCTTCCTCACCAAAAAAGAAAAGAAAAGTTCATGTGCCTTTTTTTTTTTTTTTAAAGATTTTATTTTTTCCTTTTTCTTCCCAAAGCCCCCAGGTACATAGTTGTATATTCTCCGCTGTGGGTCCTGCCAGTTGCGGCATGTGGGACGCCGCCTCAGCGTGGCTTGATGAGCAGTGTCATGTCCGCGCCCAGGATTCGAACCAACGAAACACTGGGCCGCCTGCAGCGGAGCGCGCGAACTTAACCGCTCGGCCACGGGGCCAGCCCCAAGTTCATGTGCCTTTTGAAGGCAGATTTAAAAAAAATAATTGTTGAACCTATCTGTACACATAGGTATGTGTATATATGTGTGTGTGTGTGAAGCCCTTATACACACACATAAGATATTTATTTATCAGTCATACTAAGGAAATATCCCTCTATTCCTATTTGTTTTCCTCTTTCTATTTTAATGAGGAGGGTTTTCTTCTCTTTATTGGTTTGATTTGTTTATATACAATAAAATCTGTCAATTTAAAGTGTGCAATTTGATGAATTTTGGTAATTGTATATAATTGTGTAGTCTCACCACAAAGTATATTCATTTTGAGGCTTTATTATATATGTATAAGCTATATATTTATATGCATAATATGTGTGTGTATTTCTATATGGTATAAAGTCTTAGCATAAATATAGACATGCATATCTGTATGTATGCATGTATATGTATTGTGTATTTATATTAAAATATACACATCTAAATATAAAGCCTTGGGGCTGGCCCAGTGGCGCAGCGGTTAAGTTCACACGTTCCTCCTCTCTGTGGCCCAGGGTTTGCCGGTTTGGATTCCGGGTGCAGACATGACACCACTTGGCAAATGCCATGCTGTGGTAGGTGACCCACATATAAAGTAGAGGAAGATGGGCATGGATGTTAGCTCAGGGCCAGTCTTCCTCAGCAAAAAGAGGAGGCTTGGCAGTAGTTAGCTCAGGGCTAATCTTCCTCAAAAAAAGAATTAAATAAATAAATAAATAAAATATAAAGCCTTAAAATGAATATATATGCATATTGAGGTGTGTGTAAATACACATATACGTATAGTACATATGTGTATAGAACATGTATAGGAATATATGTATATGTAAATTTATATTTAACGATTTATAGTATATCAATTATATATGTATATTTTGTGTGCATATATTATGTAAATAATACATTTATAGTATATGATATAAAATATCAATATATAAATAATATATATATAAATAATAGATACTAAACTATAGAGCCTTAACATGAACATACATATAGATTCAGATATATGCATATATATGTATGTGTGTGACATACGCGCTCAAAAGTGTTACATTCTTCTTTTAAATGTATACAGAGGAATCTAATAGTGTTTGATACCCACCATCATCCATTAAAACAATCCAGGAACAAGCTCTCCTTTAAACATCAGGAATTTTATTTCATTCCTTCTTTTGCCTGAATTTGAATTTCCATTCCACTTCCCACATGGACTTTTTTTCAAGTATATTTTTATGCTTAAAAATCTTTTACTAGTCATCCTGTTATACTGCAACAAAAAATATATATAAATTGATATTAATATTTTAATTTCCTGTGACCTTAAGTCCTATGACCATTGAATAATTTCTTCTGATGAGTTATTATAATTATTAGTAATACACTTGGTCAAAACAACAATATATATTTCAAACTAATAAATAATTACTAAATACGAAGTTACATTTTAGTGGACATATACCCCTTACTGAGAGAGCTGGGCTTTTTACCACAATTAGTTTGTGTATCTGGGTTTGGTTATCACTCCCTGCGAGAACGAGTCACGGTTCAGCATCACTTCTCTGTCTCAATGAAAGTGCACAGGACTCTTGTTATATATAAAGATAGGAATGGAAAGACTTCTGTGACACACTCCCAGTTAGTTCTTTGAACTCATTCCGAGCCAACAATCCTCTCCTGAGTTAGCCTCAAAAATTGTTTTTAACGCTCTGTCAGTTTGCTCCTCTACTAGGTCCGCTGCAGTTTTGTTGAAGACAAAGAGTCGGAAACCCCCTGACTTGAAAGAGCACATGTTACTGAGTCCTCACAGTCGTTTGTCGCCTCAGCACCGACACCGGTATTTCCAGTCCTCTCTCTGTCTGGCGCCCAGGGAAACGTGCCGTAGTCAGACTAGGAGGGCGCAGAGGTGGGCTCTTCTGTAAGGTGGAAGAAGTTCTGCTGGGGAAAGGAAGAATTTGCCCCTGTATCACAGGCAAGGTCTCAGGCAGATACACTGTTGAGTTTATGTTCCGTTGTTGAGTACCTGGAGATGGATTCCCTCACACTGCTGGTGCCTCGTACCACGTAGACAGTGTTTCTATACCTCCATCTGAAGACCACTGTTCGTTGAAACCCCTAATCTCTTCCGCTTTACAGGGTTGCCTTCTCAATCCTCCCGGTGGACCACATTTCAGACAGAGGCTGTGGTTCTCTCTTTTTCCTCTCTGTAGCAGGCCGAGGAGACTGCTGTTACAAGCTGCTCACTTGAGCTCTAGATTCTCCCCAAACTTAACAGAGCAGACACAGGAATTTGCTGCTCCATGGATAGGAGTTTTGAAGAGAATAGACTGCTGGGAAAAGAGGAAGAAAATAAATGAGAACAAACTACTGTCTCCTTATCCTTTTAAAATAGAAGTTGGGGAGGGGGAGGGTGGGAGGTGCGGGCTGGCCCTGGGGCGCAGTGGTTAAGTGTGCACATTCCACTTCGGCGGCCCGAGTGCAGACATGGCACCTTGGCAAGACATTCTGTGCTGGGTATCCCACATATAAAGTAGAGGAAGATGGGCATGAATGTTAGCTCAGGGCCAGTCTTCCTCAGCAAAAAGAGGAGGATTGGCAGATGTTAGCTCAGGGCTAACCTTGCTCAAAATAAATAATAAATAAATAAAATACAAGTGGGTCCTGAGCTGGTGTTAGCTTGGTCTTCTATCTTAGCACTGCCAGCAAAGTGTGGTTCCTTGTCCACTTAAACAGATTCTCAAAGCTGATACTCAGTAAAAAGTAAAATTACCCTTAATAGCATATATATATATACACTTGTTTAAGCCAGGGATATTTTCAGAAGGATAAGTTTGACATTTAAAATTAGGATAGATACACACCTAAAATGAATACAATGTCATATGTCAGTTATATCTCAATAAAAAATAAAATAAAATTGTAGCAGATGTTCTGTTGAGTGATGGAAAAACAGGCACCTCACCATGAAGCTAGAGAACAGTTTAGTAAAATTTGGTGGGAATATAGTTGCTTGAAAAAAGAAGAAGAAAAAGAGTCAATTCCATAACTCTGTTCTAAATCTATGAATATGGCCTCTTTTAGGGATGCTTGCAAAAGAGGGAGAAGCCAAATAAGTAAGCTGATGGGGCTTTCATACTGAAATATGAATTTTTATTTTGTAGAAGGAGCTATACAGACTGAGTTCTGATATTCAACACCTTCTTCATCTGTGACAATATTGATAAAGATGAGCTTGGTAAACAATCAATTAGAGAATGAGCGACGAGATGTGAAACAGGATTTGGCTGAGTGTCTCAGTCTGTTCAGGCTGCTGTGACGGATACCATAGACGAGGTAGCTTCTAAACAGCAGACATTTAGTCCTTACAGTTCTGGAGGCTGGGAAGTCCAAGATCAAGGCAATGGCAGATTCAGTGTCTGGTGAGAGCCTGCTTCCTCACTGATGCTGTAACCTCACAGAAGAAGAGGGTGAGAGATCTTTCTGGGGTCTTTTTCATAAGAGTGCTAATCTCATTCATGAGGGCTTCACTCTCACAACTAATCGCCTCCCAAAGGCGCCACCTCCTAATGCTGTCACATTAGGGATTAGGTTGCAACATGTGAATTTTTGGGGGACACAAACATTCAGTCTACAGCAGTCTGCTGAGGTGGTTTAAACAACAGAAATTTATTCTCACAGTTCTTGAGGCTGGAAGTTCAAGGTCAGGAGCTAGCGTGGTTAGGTTCTGGTAAGAGCTCTCCTCCTGGCTTGTAGGCAGCCGACTTCTCATTGCATGCTCCCTTGGCCCTTCCTGGGTGTGTATGTGAAGACAGATCTCTTTTGCTCTCTTTCTCTTCTTATAAGGCCACCAGTCCTATCAGATTAGGACCCCACTTTTATGACCTCATTTAACGTTATTTACCTCCTAAAAGCCCTGTCTCCAAATACGGTCACATTGGGGGTTAGAGCTTCAACATATCAATGGGGGGGGTGGGGACACACAATTTCATCAATAGCACTGGGAGTCACAGTATGAGAGTTCTAACCCACACTGTGCCATTAAGTGGCTGTGATCCTGATAAACATGTCTCTTGATTGTTTTTCTGGGTTTCAGGGCAAACATTTGTGATTATGGGGAATGGCGACTGCTTCCACGGTAATACAAGATCCCAAGTTGAGGAACAACTGGAATTTTGTTCACTGTATCATTTACTCTGGCAAAAGAGAAGACTAATGTATTCAAAACTATTTTTAACATAATAAACACTGAAAGACTGTCAGAGATTTTAAGGCATTAGCAAGAAAAGTTCAATCTTCCAGAAAGCCTCTGTCTAACTAGGATTTTATAGTACAGCAGCACCAAAAGTATGACAAAAAGAGCAAAGGTCTGAGTAGGGTTGGAGTGAGAAAGAAAGGAATAAGCCCAGAGTCTGAGTTGGGGTTTGGTGACTGGTGGCTCAGCCAGCAGCAGGGTGGAAAGAAAGGGCAAATGATCAGCAGAACAACGCGGAGCATCTCACTCACAAAGCGCCTGCCATGGTTTCGTGTAACCCACACAGATTTCTCTCGGATTTTTTTCGTTTGTGTAAGCAAACACCTGAAGTAATTTTTTTCCGATAGGATGAGTGTTGTGAACTGTTTCAGTTTCTATAGGTCTGAATATTGTATGTGGAATGATTCTTTAACTGTAGAATTCAGAGTTCAAATATTCTTTCTCTCAGGAGCTTGAAAATACTGCTTCCTCCTTTTCTAGTGACCAGTATTGTTGGTGAAGTTTGATGTCAGTTTAATTCTATGCCTCTTAATATACATTTTTGCCCCTCACTGGAAACTTTCAAAATTTCTTGAAGTCTGAAATTTCACAAGGATATAACATAGTTGGGTCTTTGTTAGTTGCCTGCACAGCAGTCATTGGGCCCTTTGAGTCCAAAGACGTGGGTCTCTTCAGCTCAGGGACATGTTCTCTAATATTTTCAGTGATTTCCTTGCCTTCCTTATTCTTCTATCTCCTTTTGGAATTCCTGTTAAAGGAATATTGGACTACCTGAGTCTCTCATCCGTCAGACTTATCTTTTCTGTTATATTTCTATATTTTAATCTATTTGCTCTTTATTCTGAAAGTTCTCCTTTACTCCAGGTCACAAATTTAGTCTTTGCCTGTGTACATTCTGATAGATCCTTCTATTGGATTCCCGCCCCCAACTCCCGGTAATCATACATAAATTGCCAAGCACTCTTTTTATTTCTTTTCTAGATGGGTGTTCCATGTTTTAGCTGGAGGGCAAAAGCTGAATTTGTTTAGGTGGAGAACACTGGAGGGCCCAACTTTCCGGGCTGCTCAGAGTGCTGTTCGTTGAGGAATTACCCTAATGATCGTGGTGCACTTCTGCCCTTTCTACCTGTCACCGCCCCGTTTGAAGCTTCCATGGAACTTCTTTTCAAATCCATGTTTCCCTGAAGTGTATGAGCTATAGTTTCCTTAGTTTGCTCTTTGTCAATCCCATTCTAATGCCTTCTGCCCTCTAGGACTTCTCAAGATTTCTGGTCTGCTGATGGCCGCCCTTCTTATTTTTGTACTGCTGTTATTATTTCATTTTCTCAAAATATCTTTTTCAGCATTTCACTGGGGCCTTGGATGGGAGAGAAGAGGGATCTTGTACTCAGTTCACCAGTTTAAACTGGAAGGCTCTTTTCTTTCTTAAAATTGTAGCCTGGTCCTCCCCTTCCCCTGTCCCACTCTCTGGCGTATCTCCTTAGTTTGCAGAAAGGTTCTGTCACTCAAGCTTTCTGGACAATTCTCCTGACAAGCTGGACTTGGGAGCGCCCTGTAATGGTAGGTTTGTTGACTCATTACCAGGTCGTCTGGGGCTACAAGGATGAGAGAATTTGGTTGTACTGACAGAGTTCTTCCAGTGTTTACCCATGCCCTGTCAAAGCCAAATTGCACCGGACAAGTTAAATGGGCAAGGAAGACTTTATTCAAGGCTAATGCAATAGGGGTCAAGACTGTTGCAATAGGGGTGAGAGACTGAACTCAATTTTTAATATGACAGAGGTACCTGGGGGTTTGTAGCCCATGCACAGGATGAGGGGCATCAATGGATGGAAAATTACTAAGAGGAACTTGGTTAGATACCAAGGGTTGTGGGATCCTTGCTAAACTGGCTTGACAGGATTCTTGCTGAACTGGGCTTAAGTAGGCCAAGGATGGTAGGCCCAGGACATGGCCTAGTTGAGAAGAGAGCTCAGAGGAGCCAGACCAAAGTTTGGTCAAAGAAGGGATTCTTGTCAGCCCCTCATTCTATATACAAGGTACTGAGAATATTTCTGTTTGATACTGGGATTCTTGGCATCCTGGCCAAGTGGCTACCATCCTAATTGGACTGATAGTCCAGGCCTAATGTGATATCTCTTTTTGTCTGTTTATTTTTATTTGTTGATTTTCCTTAAAGATTAGTCATTTCTAACACTTTGGAAGGCAGAAGTGAATTGTGGTTAAGAGCATGTACTTTGGAATCAGAAGCACTTGGGGTGAGATCCCAGCTCTGCTACTTATTAGCTGTATGACTTTGGTCACTTAAAAATATCTTCTTCCTAGAGTTGTTAACTGTTAATGTAATTATCATTGCTCACTGAATGGAAGATACTGTTAATATTAGTATTATTTTGAACCAGGCTCACATCATCTGGATCTCCTCAAGCTTTCCGCCACAGTATTCCCTATATCATGACTAATGTACGAATTTACCTGGGCCTGGCAGATTGTCAGATATCTACTAGGTACCGGTAATCTGCAGAGTAGCTCTCCTTCTCTGGTAGAAGCAGAACCCCTGAGGCCCTCTGTGGCAGCTCTCTTACTCTGGATGGTGTACTGGGGTTCCTTCAACTTGCACTGCACTAACTGTAAGAAAAGCATCCTAACTTTATTCGAATAGCATTGCGCATCAAGGCCATTGGAACATTCTTTTTTTTATGGCATAATTATTACAGTAGTTACCTATATCAGTACTTTAAGTGAAGTGGACTGTTAATGTTATACAGATTGTCTGCTCGTTCGTGCCTATCAAATGCTTCTCTTCAAGTCACCATGTCCTGCAAAATGCTATTTCTCTTATTAGATTAATTGATATGTCCTCCATAGCCTCTTTACTTTCAAAAGTAGCTCTAAAAGCTTCCAGAATTTTGAGAAGAGGTGTGTATTGTACAAAATTAGGGGGAAATGGATTGGAGAATACCCTGTCATTTTTGTACTAGAACACATAGAAGATTCAAGACAAAGGGCAGAAATGGGACAGGATCCTTGCAAATTATGGAAACTGCAAGTGTTGTTTCTGCTTTCCATATCATCTCTAACCTCAGATAATAACAGAGGAAAGTCAACATTACCTAGGGTATTACAATGGGTGTCTAAATGAGCGTGTGTTCCCTTTCCAGTAAATCTCAACCTTGGCTTCACTTCCAGGGCGGACAGCACAACAGGGCTGAAATCATCAGTGAGTCACTGAATCTGAATCACCTCGACTGAAATGTCAGGTTGCAGACTTCCTTCAAAGGTGCTTTGGTAGAAGTTGCTAGGAATAATGCTGATTTTTAATGAAGTAGAAATAAAAGCAAAGGCCGGCCCCATAGCCGAGTGGTTAAGGTCATATGCTCTGCTTCAGCGGCCCAGGGTTTCACCGGTTTGGATCCTGGGCACGGACGGGGCACTACTCCTCAGGCTATGCTATGGCTGCATCCCACATAGCACAGCCAGAGGCACTCTCAACTACGGTATACAACTATGTACTGTGGGGCTTTGGGAAGAAGAAGAAAAAAAAGAGAGAAGATTAGCACACATTAGCTCAAGTGCCAATCTTTAAAAAAAAAGAAATAAAAGCAGAAAACAGGTGATTTAGAAAGACATTTTTGTTCATTACTGTATTAGGATGCTCCAGAGAAACAGGAACAATAGGAGATAACTAAATAAATGAAAACATATACATACATACATACACACAAAGAGATTTATCATAGGGAATTAGCTCACGTAATCCTGGAGGCTGAGAAGTCCCACCATATGCAGTCAGCAAGTCAGGGACCCAGAAGAGTTGATGGTGTGGTTCTAGTCCAAAAGCCGGCAGGGCTGAGATCCAAAAAGAGCCAATGTTTCAGTTCGAGTGCAAAGGCAGGAAAAAGACCCATGTCCCAGCTCAAGGCAGTCAGGCAGAAAGAATTCCCTCTTCCCCAGCCTTTTTGACCTATTCAGGCCTTCAACTGAGGCCCATCCACAGTAGGGAGGTCCATCTGTTTTACTCAGTCTCCTGATTCAAATATTAATCTCATCCTGCAAGACCCTCAAGGACACATCCAGAATCACGTTTGACCAGATGCCTGGGCCCTGTGGCATCAAGTTGACACATAAAATTAACCATCACAAGTGCCTCCTCAGGACTCTATATGATTTTGGTATTGTTACTGGACAAAATTGGGGTTCTCTGCCCAATGCACATAAACCAGGTAACTACGGCATCAGCCTTTGGGAGAGAGATCAGCTTTATTCTCTGAGATGGATCTGCAGGGAGACGGGGGCGTGTGCCGTCGGATCCATCTCCTTGATTCAGGATTTGGGACAAAATTTAAGAGGGAGAACAGGCTGGCACGTGGGAACACTGGTGGGACAGGTTTTGCTTAGTGGGCCTCAAGCATTTATGGTAAGATTTTGAACATTTATGACAGGGTTCTAAACATTTATGATGGGGTTCTAAACATACATGGTGAGTGGGGAAGGAATTTTAACACGGGATCTTCCTGAACGAGGGACCCCTTGCTTCTGGTAAGAGTCTGACTTTCAAGTTCCAGTTGTGTCTTGGTCTTTGGGTTCTGTGGGAAGAAGAATCTTTGGTTCTGCTGTCATTTAAGTCAAAGTTTCTTCTCTTGTGCATGCTCTAGCTATGTGACTTTGCAGGTTTTCTGAAAGGCAATTCTTAATCACTCTGTTGGTAAAAGATGGGGTCAGTTGAACTGGTCCTGGAGGGCCTGCGGTTACAGTATTCGGCTAGTCCTTTCAACTTTCGGAAATGTGAAGGAGAAGAGAATAGCATGAGAGCAAATCCTTAATACTTTTCCTCACAGTACAACTGCTTTAATGTTGGTTAGACTCTACTCAAACTCACTGGATGTTAACACATCAGTCACTGAACTAGGATAAAAGTCATACTTACTAAAATTCTTCTTTCCACTGGCACTTCTGTGAGGAGAAGGGAACCCCAGGAGAATGGGGGTTACGGAAATGATTTCCTTATTGTCTGTGACGTGTATCCTCCTTTGCTGCAGTTATGTTTCAGAGGAGAACGGAATTAGAGGGCTAGAGCCTGTGCTCCCCCTGCTTTTCCAACACTTGCTTTTATATGCCCTGCCGATATTTTCCTCCATTAAGTAGCATGGAGGAGGTGGAGAGTGTTGAAAAGTGTAACTGTAATGATTATTTGCTTTCCTTACAATATGGTTTTCTTAGGACAGATCAGATTAGTCTCTCTTGGTGGTAAAGATTGCCAGGCATAGCAGTTATACTCTTGATTTTGCTGGTTCTCAAAGTGTAGTGCCTGGATGAGCAGCATCAGCATCAGCATCATCTGGGAATTTGTTAGAACTAGAAAAGCTCCTGTCCCACCCCAAACCTACTGAATCAGAAACTCTAGGGGTGGAACCCAGAAATGCATTAGAACAAGCCTTCCGGGTGATTCTGAGGCATACTCAAATTTGAGATCCGCTGGTCCAGTATATTTGCAGTTAAGTTGCTTGTTGGTGATGTCTAGATCTTGAAATTGAACAAAAAGCTAGAAAGGCAACAAATCATAATCCCAGAGAGCTTGAGAACTGTACAGATAGCACCTTTCCTCTCGGCAGATGTTTCCATCACTGGATGCTCAATACAAGCCTCGCTCCATTTAGTCATAAGTCCTTTTATGTATTTTTATTGGTCATCAGTTTGAAGAAGGCAGGATCAACCACAAACGGAATTTGTCATACCTCGATGTCCTTTAGTAGGGTATTAAAGAAGATCAGAGCTAATGTTCTTCTTTGAAAAGTGGAGGACAGGCAAACGTAGGTTGCTGAAGGGTTGAAACACAAGTTATACTTCCTGTGGTCCAAATGGTGCGCCGTGGAGGAGGGAGAAGAGACTTATGCAGGTAAATTTGCTATTGTGGTTGTGCCTGTTAGCATTGTCTCACCTCTCTGTCTGCTGACAAAGCTTCTGAAGATTAGGTTAAAGAAGCTCCTGAAATGCGAACTGTGGTTGAGCTCAATTATTGTGACTGTCAGCAACCAAAAGACTTACTGCCTCCTCAGCTCCGTTCAAAAGGAAAGCCTGCAGAGGGGCCCCTGCTGACCTGCATGTGGCTGCCATGAAGAAAATCACGCGGAGAGAATTCTTTTCACATTTTCCCTTCTCAGAGTTAAGTAGAGGAAGGGAGACTTACCCAAGGACACACATACTTGTTACTGGCAATAGTATCAACAATTTGATATTGTGATACTCTTTAAAAATATATGTGATAATTTTTCCTTGCAGATCCAAAGACTCTGCATACACTACCTAAGACACGATAAGATTACCCTGAAACTGAATTAGATGTTCCCTACGTAACTCCCTAAGCTTCTCCCTGTCATAGAGTTGAGTACACTGTTAAAATTATCTGCCTGCTTGTTAGTTTCCTTACTAGACGATAAATTCTTGGAGGACAGTGGAAGACTTTATAGAGGAATTGACGTCTGAGTGAGGTTTTGGAGGATGAACAGAAGTTTGCCAGGAAGACAAGCTGGTATGGGTAGGTATGTAGAAGGAAGGGCATAGCAGAATGAGGCGCTAGTATGTGGCAAGATACAAAATTGAGAAGCAGCACGGGCCGTTCCAAGGACTGGAGGTAATTCGACCTTACTGAAATATCAGTTGTGTGTTTATGGGGAGGACAGTGGATGGAGTATTCATTTGGAGGTGAGGCCAGGTTAAAGGGCTTTAACTAAAGAGATTTAACTAAGGAGGTGATGAGGTGGCAGCATGAAGGATGAACTGATTAGGAAAGATGAGAGCTGACAGGCCCCACACCAGGACAGTGGTGGACACAGACCTGTCCATCCTTGAAGACTGACCAAGAGTGGGTGGAAGGAAGAAAGACACTGAGTTGAAAGTGACTAGGTGGGTGGCAGTGCTACCCTACAACCCAGATTGTTAAAATAGCTGTAAAGAAGGAGTCGGAGGAGATATTGGGTTCATTTTAAACATATGAGTTTAGAAAACCGTGCAACTTTTTGGCAGAAAGGTCCAGAAAGCAAGTAGACATTCAGAGCTCAGAGTAGCCAGGGATGGAATGATTCTCAAATTTGTGCATACCTATGTTTAAACAAACAGATAACCAACTGACCTTTGGGTGGCTGAGATTACTTAGAGAAGGGATACAGTGTGAATAAAGAAGAGGCTCAGGACACAGCCTCAGGGAATCAAAATGAGGAACACAGGAAGACAACCCAAAGTGGTGAGGAAGCAGAGCATGACTATGGGCAGTGCTTCTCAAACTCAAGTGTGCCTCAGAATCACCTGGAGGGTGTTAAAGCACAGATTCTTGGACTCCCACCCACAGAGATTCTGATTCAGTAGGTCTGGGGTGGGCCTGAGAATTGCATTTCAAATGCGCTCACATGCGGTGCTGATGCTGCCTTCCACAGGCCACACTTTGAGAGGCACTGGAATAGGCTGGGAGGAGAGGCAAGAGAGAGGTCATTGGAGGGCAGTTTGAAGTTTCTGGGGATGTAAGAACCTTGGGCATCTCTAAAGGTCAAGGTGAAGGAGGTAGCTGAGACAGGGAGAAGCTGGACATCCCAGAGAGAAGGGGATGATTAATGAAGGAAATTCATGGACAAGATGAGGAATGGTACAAAAAGAAGATGGAGGCACCGGAGATAGTAACAGTAAAAATGTTAAAGGGCTGTGGTGTCCACTTGAAAAACCAAAGCCCCTTTGAGTAAGATGATTTTCTTGTAGCTTCCCTTTTTTCTCTTTTATTTTTTTATCTTCTGCCTCCTTCCAAATGCTGTTTACCTTTACCGTTTTGACTCTCCCACTGTGCCTAGGAGCCTTTGTCTCTCTGCCAAAACCCTCCCAGTGCTGTCACTTCCGTGTTCCGATGCATAAAGAGATGACTTGCTACAGATGAATGATCAGTAATGAATAGACTTTCAGCAACACAAGGCATTTCAAGATAAAGGAAAATTTCAAACCATGTTTGATCGTTATTGCTAAAATTGTGTTTCTACCACCTTCTTGCTAGAATTGCTGTCAAGCTGTTTGACAGCTCCCCTGGGACATCACTCCCGGGTATTGCAGTCACCTCGAAGCATAAAGACGCAGCTTTCTCTCCTCTGCTAACTAAAGCCTGCCTGCTTCCTTGCAGCCTCAGAGGCCTCAGCCAAACTAGAAAAGCTTCAAAAATCGCTTTGTATGATTAAAAAAACAACCGTCACCCCAGTGATAGCTGTGAGCAGCTCTGTGCCTGTGTGTGTGTCACACTATTTGAATTTAAACCAACAAAAATGTATTGAGGGTTTGTCATAGAAAAGCACTGTGAGAGGCACTGAGATCCAAAGATTAGTGAAATACTGTTGGGGTTCTCAGGGGGCCCTTCATGTACCTTTCTTTTCTGAGTCCTGAACTAGATGATACAGTTAGAGGACACAGACTGGGATTAAAATATCTTTCTTGTGGCTAAAGCTGGTCCGGAGAATGTAGCTTGGACCTGAGGCTGAGACAGCTTCTCATTTCTTCCTCCATGAACTGACGTTTCCCTTTTGACATAGCAAAGTCGCTGGAAACTGCATGAAGGAGAGAAGAATGTGTATGGTCTGGGGAAGACTTCGCTGAGAGAAAAATGCAAAAGGAGCCTGGGCAGTGGGTGTGTAATGACCCTGTACCTAGTCTCATCAAACATACGTAATTTTTCTCTTCCTTGAGGAGGAGTAAGTAAGGGAAGAGGCCAGAGAGAAGGATGGAAACTATCTCCTCAGTGCTGTGGAGAGGGAAGGTTTCCTATGTTCATGACCAAAGCAAGCATGAGGAGATGGGAAGAGCGTGATTTCTCCCACATCCTCCAACTGTTTGATTTCTTAGCCCTTGGGTTTTATAATCAGACCTCTGGCCAACCAAGGATGGGGCTGTCCTCCTGAGATAACGTGTTGGAAGTGATAAGATAGAAATATAGGGGGTTGTATTCCAGCCATCAAGGGCAGTTTGGCTCCACCTTTCATGCAACTTCTCCCTCATACATACAGCACCTTTGTGTATCTGCTGGGGACTAGTGGTGGGCTTTCCAGCTTTGCCTGCAGGAAGTTCCATAAAGGGACAGAATGGTACATTGATTACATTAACTCCAGCACTATACTATGCACCAAACCAAAGGTTCATTTTCTATTCTAGTTCTCATCTCGAGAACATCCAGCCATGTTTTGCCGTGAGCCTAAACTGTAGCATCAAAGCACTCCAATAATACCATGCTAGCAACATAAAATTGCCCTGAATTAGAATATTCCCATTATTCAATCCCAAAAGGCAATTTAAGTCCCTGCCTCAAGAAGCTCTCAATCTAATAGAATAAGACAAATTCTTAAATAAAAATTACAACCAACTCTGAGCCTTTTAGGGTAAAAATAAAAATATTTACAGCAGCTTAGAAGAGGCAGCACTAATTCTATCTGAGAGAGTGGGAAAAATGTTTCAAGAATGGTAAACATTAACTCAGATTCACCAGTTGTTAACATTTTGCTATATTTGTTCTCTCTCTGTCCCTGTCTCTCTCTGTCTCTGTCTCTCTGTGTGTGTCTCTCTCTCTTTCTGTCTCTCTCTCTCTCTGTGCACACAAACACACACACACAATTATTGTTATTATTTTGCTGAAACATTTTAAAGTTGCAGACATCATCGTCCTTTGCCCTTAAATACCTCAGGAGGTATCTCTTAAGAACAAAGATATTCTCTTACATAACCACAGTGCAATTTTTAAATTCAGGAAATTTAATAGTGTTATAATGCTATTATACAATGAAGAGTCCATTTTCAAATTTCACCACTTGTTCCAATAGTGTATTTTATAGCAATTTTTTTCCAAACCCAGGGTTACACATTACATTTAGTTGTCATGTTTCTTTAGTCTCCTTTAATGTTGATCATTTCCTCAGCCTGCCCCTCCCTCCCTCCCTCCCTCCCACCCTCCTTCTTACCCCTTCCTTCCCTCCCTTGTACCCTCTCCCTTCTTCCCTCTGCCTCTTTCTCTCCCTCCTAACTTCGTTTCTTTTTTTTATGACATTGACATTTTTAGAATATAGACCAGGGGCTGGCCCCATGGCTGAATGGTTGAGTTTGCGTGCTCCGCTGCAGCGGCCCAGGGTTTTGCTGGTTCGGATCCTGGGCGCGGACGTGGCACCGCTCATCGGGCCACGCTGAGGCGGCACCCCACGTGCCACAACTAGACAGACCCACATCTAAAAAATGTACAACTACGTACTGGAGGGCTGTGGGGAGAAAAAGGAAAAATAAAATCTTTTTTTTTTAAAAAAAGAGAATGATTTCCATTAAAAAAAAGAATATAGGCCAGTTGTTTGGTAAAATATTCCTCAACTTGGGTTTGTTTGGTTGTTACCTCATGATTAGATTGCCTCACGGTTTCTTTTTCTTTTGAAATGATTTCAAACTTACAGAAAGCCAGAATTAAATAGTTTTGTAACTTTTTTGTAAGTTCAAAATGATTCTTACCCAGATGCGCCAATTTTTAACATTTTGCCACATCCACATTTGTTTTATCATTCTCTTTTCCTCTTTCTCTTCCTTTATGTGTGTTTATGTGTGTAGAATAGTTTTTTAAAAGTCTGAACCAGTTAAGAATATGTGTTACCCTTTAAGTGACAGCTTTTAAAAAAGGTTTTAATTTTTTTAAATAAAAATGGTATATATTTAAGGTGTACAACATGATGATTTGATATATATAGTGAAATGATACTACAGTCAAGCTAATTAACATATCCATTTTCTCACCCAAAAATAGTTGCTATTTTTTTCTTTTTTTATGGTGAGAGTACTTCAAATCTAACCTCTTGGTGAGTTTCCAGTGTTCAATGCAGTACTATTAACTACGGTCATCATGCTGTGCATTAAATCTCTAGACTTACAGATCCTACATAACTGCAGCTGTGTACCTTTGATCAACGTGTCCCCATTTCCCTCACCTCGTGGCCCCTGGTTATGGGGTTCTGAGGTTTAAGCTCATAGCCCCTGGTAACCTCCATTCAACTCTCTGCTTCTATGTATTCAACTTTTTTAGCTTCCCCATATATAAGTGAGATCATACAGTTTTCTTTTTCTTTTTGCATCTGGCTTATTTCACATAATAATGTCCTCCGAGTTCATCCATTTTGTCACAAATGGCAGCATCTCCTTTATTAAGGCTGAATAATATTCAGATTTCTTTGAATTTCTTTTTCCATTCACCTGTCAGTGGACAATTAGATTGTTTCCATGTCTTAGCTGTTGTGAATACTGCTGCCATGAACATGCGAGTACAGATCTCTCTTTGAGGTACTGATTTCATTTCCTTTGGGTGGATATCCAGAATAGGGGGTGCTGGATCATATAGTAGCTCTATTTTTAATTTTTTGAGGAATGTTCATACTGTTTTCCATAAGGGCTGAACCGATTTACATTCCCACCAACATTGCATAAGGGTTCCCTTTTCTCCACATCCTTGGCAACACTTATCTCGTCTTTTTGTCTTTTTTTTTCTTTTAAAGATTAGCACCTGAGCTAACAACTGTTGCCAATCTTTTTTTTTCTTCTGTTTTTTCTCCCCAAATCCCCCCAGTACTTAGTTGTATATTTTTAGTTGTGGGTCATTCTAGTTGTAGTGTGTGGGATGCTGCCTCAACATGGCCTGATGAGCAGTGCCATGTCCACACCCAGGATCCAAACCGGGGAAACCCTAGGCTGCCAAAGTGGAGTGCGCAAACTTAACCACTTGGCCACAGGCCAGCCCCTCTTGTCTTTTTGACAATAGCCATCCTAACAGGTGTGAGGTGACATTTCTTCGTGGTTTTGATTTGTATTTCCTGGTGATTCATGATGGTGAGTATCTTTTCATGTACATGTTGACAATTTGTATGTCAACTTTGGAAAAATGTCTATTCAAGTCTTTTCTCTCTCGCTCTCTCTTTTTTTTTTTTTTTGCTGAGGAAGATTCACCCTGAGCTAACATCTGTGGCTAATCTTCCTCTATTTTGAATATGAGCTGCTGCCACAGCATGGCCACTGACGAGTGGTTTAGGTCTGCACCTGGGAACTGAACCTGGGCTGCTGAAGTGGAGCATTAACCACTCCACTTAACCACTAGGCCACTGGGGCTGGCCTTTCCCATTTTTTAATTGGGCTATTCTTTTTGTTTGTTTTGCTACTGAGTTGCAGGAGTTTTTTAAATATATTTTGGATATCAACCCCTTATCAGATAGATGATTTGCAAATATTTTCTTTTAATCCTTAGGTTGCCTTTTCATTTTATTGTTTCCTTTGCTATGCAGAACCTTTTGATCTTATTTGTGCTTTCGTTGCCTGAGCTTCTGTTGTTCTATAAGTGACAGCTTTTAAAGAAGGTCTTGAGAGGGATGAAGAAGCTTGGACAAAAGAACTTGGGCATGAGAAGGGAATTACAAACAGAGGGATCAGTAGGTACAGAGATGTCAGCCAGTATGCACATGACGTAGCTGCTGAATGGCCAGTTTTTTAGATTAACTGAGCTGAGGGAGAAGGGACCAGAAAGGCAGTTGGAACTTATCATGTTAAAGAATTTGGACTTTGTTCCATAGGAAAAAAGAAAATATTGAAGTTTTTTTTTTTTTTTTAAAGATTTTATTTTTCCTTTTTCTCCCAAAGCCTCCTGGTACATAGTTGTGTATTTTTAGTTGTGGGTCCTTCTAGTTGTGGCATGTGGGACGCTGCCTCAGTGTGGCCCGATGAGTGGTGCCATGTCCGTGCCCAGGATCCAAACTGGCAAAACCCTGGGCCACCGAAGTGGAGCTCACGAACTTAACCACTTGTCCATGGGGCCGGCCCCGAAAATATTGAAGATTTTTAAGTAAGAAGATGATAACATCAGATTTATTTTCTAGAAAAATTAAGTCTGAGAAAGGGCAAGAGAGACCAACTGTAGGTGGCTTTCGCGGCATACCAGGTGACGATGAAGACCTGAAGGAAGGAGATGAAGGAGAATGTTTGCTGAGTTCCTACTACCAGCTGGCCAGTTTGCATATAGTATCTCATTTAATTATCACAAAAGCCTGAGGTCAGAGAGGTTAAGTAACTTGGCCAAGAACAGACATAGTGAGTTTGTGACATAGTTAATATTTGAACTCAGGCCTATGTGACTTGAAAGCCCCCTCTCAACTACAGTGGGGTCAGGAGGGATGTAGCAGGACTGAGAGGAGCCATAGGATTCTGGGGGAAGGAAGCATTGTCAAGCCTTGGTAGCCAGTTGAACACTGTGGGCGAGGGAGACATGGAAGGATAATAGCTGGTGTTAATGATGAAAATGATCACTAGGAAAGGGAAAGAACTGGGAAAGTAGTGAAAATAATGATTTTGTTAACAGTCTCCATAAATGTGGTTTGGATGGCTGGGTTTGTAAAAAACCTAGAGTAAGAGACCCAGCAGGCAGTTTTGGCTCAAGAGCTCAGAAGAAAGGTCTAGGTTAGAGACGGAGATTTGGCTGCCGAAGTCATGAATGCATTCTCTGGTGAGTGCTGAATGAGAACAGAAGATGGCTCAGGGTGGAATCCTGGGCACTCTACCACCTAAAGGGTGGTGGAGAAAAAAGAAAGTGTGGTGAGAGAGCAATGTCAGGAGAAGCCAAGATTGGACCATTTCAAGAAGGTGAGCAACCAGGACTACCAAGTACGGAGAAGAATTTCAAAAGGAGGCCTGAGAAGATTCACTGGGATTCATGAATGAGGAAGTCACTGGGTACCTTAATGAAAGCAATGTCAGGAGGTTGGCAGGGGCCAGCCTTCTTGGGATTAAACAGTACATGGTTGTAGAGGAGTTGTACACAGAGTAGAGATTACTTTTTTAGGAATTTTAATGAATGATAATGATGATAGCAGTGAACGTTATGAGGGCTTACTGTTTACCAGGCACTGGGCTAACAATTTACACTCATTATCCAGGATAATCCTTACAGTACTCCTATGAGGTGAGTGCTAATATTATCCCCATTTTCTGATGAGGAAATTGTAGCTGAGAGAGTGTAGAGAGGTTAAGTAATATGCCCAAAGTTAGAACACTAATAAATGGTAGAAGAAGGATTCAAAATCAAAACCTCTCTGAGTTCACCATCAAAGCTGATGTTGTAAGATGGTGGTAGTTTGGGGCCTGAGCCTGTAAAAGCAGAGGGGGGGAACTCCCTGTAGCGGGGAGGGTATTGACTATATGTAGCAAAGAGGATGATTGATGGAGCAAGGTGTAAAGGAAGGGTACATTAGGTTACTTTAAAAAATAGAGTGTTGAGTTTTGGACATCTCTTTGTCAAAGGCCCGAAGAGATGAGAAAAGAATCTGTGAATACGTACTCAGATATCAGCTAAGGTAGCATTCCTTTTTGAGATTTAAGTACAATTGGCTTTAGTTTCCATTCTACATCCATTAGGAAGTTCAATGCCTACTCCAAGATTTCTGTTAATCCTGGGAGCTCATTTTATGGTTTCTTTGGCTTTTGAGTTTCTGCTTCCACTAAATTCTTCATCTCACCTGTAACTCAGTTCCCATGTTCTTATTCCTTAGTTCCAGGCTGACCCAGTTGTAGAACTCAGACCTGTCCCCTCCTCCCATCTTGTTTCCTTCATTTTTCCCCAAATCACTCACAGAAGGCATTTGTGCATGTGTCAGATATTACTGAAGGCTTAGGAGGTTTTATATTCTTAGCAACACAAACTATGTAACGTCCAATAGTAGATATTTCTATTTTAAACATGCTTTCAGCTCCTGAATCACTGGAACTCTCTCCCCGAGCTTTAACCTCCCACGCTGTTATTTGAGCCCCATCTCTCCTCACTCCCCTCCCATTTCCTCTGTTCTCTTTCTTGGTCTTTTATTTTTTATTTATTTATTTTTTTAGTGTAGATTTGTTTAGCTCCCTCTTTGTTTCACAGTTTTATTGTAAGTCAAGCTTTCTTCTTCCATACTTTAAGTGTCATATCAAGGTAGTTTCCTCAAGGAGGCATTTTCTGTCCCTAAGAGGAACTCTGGCATCAGCTGCTAAAATAATAATTTTTCACCCCAGTACTTACAGATAGGTTTAAAGGTAGGAAGAGGGAACTTAGACAAGCTCATGTCTGTTGCTTCTGTTTTCTCAGTGAACATGAGATACGTTCCTTTGTTGAGGTAGGGGTGGGTCTAGTAAAGATTTGGACAGCTGAGGTGAGGCATTCTGTCAATACAAATTTACCAGATTTCTAAAATATCATAAAATACCATGTTTACATAAAATGATTCATTTAACTCAGCCTACAAACTTGTAGAATTGGTCCTTGCTAGAGATGGATTATTCAGTTTACTGAGTATTCTGGTCAGTATGAGAAAAGTAGAAAAAGCAACAGAGAAGGAAAAAGTCAGAGTAAGTAAACTAACGCCAGAGTAATGGAGATCACAGTCCTTGCTGATCCTTTCTCTCTCCCAATATGTGCACAAATACATGTTGAGCAGTTTCTGCATTGCACTATTGTGCTAGAGAGTTGTTCACCTTGCTGCTGAAAAAGGATACAGGAGTTGCATTAGTTATCTCTTGCTCCCTAACAAATTACCTCAAAGGCAGTCATTTAAAACACTGTTTATTATCTCCCAGGTTCTGTGGCTCAGGAATTCAGGGTGGCTTAGCTGGGTGGTTCTGGCTCAGGGTCTACAGGAGGCTGCAGTCGTCTGATGTCAGGACTGGGGCTGGAGGATCTGCTCCCAGTCTCATTCATGTGGCTGTTGGCAGGAAGCCTCAGTTCCTCACCTCTCTGCAGTGGGCCTCTCTATAGTGTTGTTGCTCATGACGGCCGCTAGCTTCTTCCAGAGTGATTGAAGAAAGAGAGAGCAGCCAAGTTGAAAGCAAATGCCTTGTCTAACTTAATCTCAAGATTGACATACCATCACTTTGCTGGGTTCTGTTGGTCACACAGACCAACCCTGGTACAGTGTGGGAGGGGGAGCGCACAAGAGTGTGGATACCTGGCAGCAGGGATCACTGGGGACATTTTGGAGGCTCACTACCATAGGAGTCTTTCCAAAAACATTTTTTGAGTGTGTGTGTGTCTGTCTGGGCTTGTACTTTAAAATGCCATGAAGGGGTGTAGTTAGACAGACTGGTAGTTAGCTGAATTTTGGATTTAATAGACCAGTAAAGTAAAAAATAACTGGTGTGTGTGGTGGGGGCAAAATAGGGATGTTTCGGTATTTTGTCAACTACGGAAAATAAAGAAAAAGCCATTTATCATCATCATCATTTCACAAAAACATATTTTAACACAAGAAAGGGGGAAGGAGATAGTCTTAAAAGACAGTCATTTCAATTGAATAAATTTGCCTTTATAAAAAACTCACTAGCCTGTCTTTGCTTTTCTCATTTAACTGTGGACTGATGAAAACTTCGTCCTATCTTGGTCCACAAAGAGTTGTTCAGGAACCACTGAGACAGACATGGAATGACCTAGTACCTTTAGAGATGACTATGAGAATCATGTGGAAAACAAAATAGTCCAGTCAAAGTAAGTGAAAAAAGAAGAAATTTAAATGATTGATACATAAAGATAGCAATTTTATAAAATTATGGTCATGAGCTAGAAGGAAGCCACAGGGTTGGCAAATAATTGATCAGTTTTTGTGGATTTTTTTTTTGTTATTTGTGTTCCTACTAATATTTAGATGTTTATTATTTAAGTGAAATAAATATGAAATAAAATATAAATATTAAGCATCATTATTTTGCATATTTGCATTATTGAGCAGACTTAAATGTACATAAAAGTAATACAAATGCATAGCGGTATTTGAACTTTTAAAGAACTTTCATATTTAGTTAATATATTCCACATATAGTTAACATATTTTTGGATTATTTGCATCATTTATGTCAACTATCTTTTTTCTAAATAATCATCATTTCACTTTATTATTTTTTTTGAGGAAGATTAGCCCTGAGCTAACTAACATCTGCCGCCAATCCTCCTCTTTTTGCTGAGGAAGACTGGCCCTGAGCTAACATCCGTGCCCATCTTCCTCTACTTTATATGTGGGATGCCTACCACAGCATGGCTTGCCAAGCAGTGCCATGTCTGCACCCAGGATCTGAACTGGCAAACCCCGGGCCGCCGAAGTGGAATGTGTGCACTTAACCGCTGCACCACCGGGCCGGCCCCCATCATTTCACTTTTGAGATATGCTTTTCTTCATAACCTACATGATATAATAATGCATGTCCCTTTCTACATGACAATAAAATATCCAACACTATCTGTTAGACATAAGCTTTGGATTCTTAGTTTTGGCCCCTAGAATTGATGGATTTGTAGAAATGTCCCATTTTCATTTGATCCCATTTTTGACCTTGGCATAGTCTTTGTGAGGCTGAAAGCTTGGGTTGGAGAAGGGATCAATGATTATTTTGTTCTGGGATTGACTGGGTCCCACTAGAATTATGCTCTCACAATTTCGGTTGAGAATTATTCTTGAGCAATATTTAGGAATACAGAGAAAAACTTTCTCGTCAATAAAATCTTGTTGCAAACCTTCATGAATTGACTTAAAACCTACACATTTTCCTTTTGAAAATCTAATTGGTAGACACTAGTGGTTCTTTTTTTTAATACATAAACTCTATATGTTATTAACAAGTTATATATATTTTTAAAGTTTTTAGTGCAATTACTTTTGGAAACTGCTCTTTCAGTTTTGATTTTACAGCCAAATTGGTTAACTAAGAAGTTAATTGGTGTTCTTTAAGTACTTCTATGACATTTCCCTGAAATGCCTTGTTTACATGAGGCATTTTTAAGTGACAGTAGTGAGCAGTTGATTTTTTGAATCTATGGATAACTTTTTTGCTATAAGGACAATTCTGGAGTCATAGAGCTACATATAAATGTGACATTGGAACTCAGCCATCAACGTTCCACCTAATTTTTCTTCTTTTCTCTGGCTATAGCTCTCATTATGCCAAGTTCTTCAAACCGTCAGACATGCCATGTTGTGGCATGTTGTGTCTAACTGAGCACATTTTTGCTGTGCGCTGGAAGAATTGAGGGTAAATGTCATTAGGTGCCTCTGTGTTTGCCTTCGGGAACATTTGTATCATTATTTGGAACGTCCAGGAACAAGCTTAGGAAATTTTGACGGTATTTTGATATCTAAGATCATCAAACATGACTGCCTCTGCAAAGCTGTGCTGACATGGGTGGTGGGCAGAGAATAAAAACTTACAGGAGAGAGGGCCCTCCAAGGAAGAAGGGACCTTAGAGACAGAGACAGATAGATTATATTGTAGGGACAATAGCTAATTTTTGGAATCTTAGTTGGTCAAAGTAGATTAGGTGTCTTATGTAGAAACAGGTTTGAATCAGGCTAAGCTTCCTGATGTGAAACTAGTACAAAATTTATTTTTCACAGCCACACGGCAAGGTAGGGAGTACTATGACATGAGATAATGAGTTAACAAATCCTGTTTTTTTGCTGAGGAAGATTTGCCCTGAGCTAACATCTGTGCCAGTCTTCCCCGATTTTGTATATGGGTTACCACCATAGCAGGGCTGCTGACGAGTGGTGTAGGTCTGTGCCCAGGAACCACACCTCTTCCACTGAAGTGGAGGGTGCCAAACTTAACCACCAGGCCACTGGGTTGGCCCCAATAAATCCCTTTTTGACAAAAGTCTGTGCTTTGTTTTGGAGCTGATGTTAACTCAGCGTTCTTACTACAAATTATCTGCAGACCACCCAAACTGTCCCACCTTTTGCTAGATTAAAAACAGCCTCTTTTAAAAGGTAACACCAAAGTCAGGACTTTCTGAGTGAGCCATTTATCAAGCTAATGAGTGCTATTCGTGGAGCCTTAGAAGATGACCTTTTGTCTTTTTGGCATTGATGGACCAAAGAGAAGAGTAACCTTGGGACTACAATCTAGAAATCGTCATGCATTGTTCTAATTATAAGCCACAAAATTGCTCAATCATTTATATATAGAAAAGATCTTGAATAGTGGCTGTCAGCACTTTCTTTTAAAATCAAAGCATTACAGATACAACAAGTTCTCATGTGACTTAACTTACTGATAATTCCTGAGTCATACCTTTTGAAGGTTGCTGGGGGACACCAATGGCTTGGTTGTGACTGATCTAGACGTCTTGCTGAGTGGATTGTGGGTCTGGCAGCTGTCATCATGGAATATGACCACTGGCACCTCCCTCCCCAAGACTTGAAGTAACTTTTATCATTAGTTTCTCCTTCCATGGGACTAAAACGCTCTTCTCCCAGATAGTAACATTTTGGGAAAAGTAGGTAATCAGTGGGGACCCCCAAGAGAGTATCTTGCTGAAATCTGTAATGTAAGCAATTTCCTGGTATAAGAGCACAATCTTGCTTAGTGTAATTTGTCACATTATATGCATTTTATATTTTTCTAACATCTACAACTCAAATTGTAGTTCCCTTTTGAAAGAAAGAAGTGGTTATCAACTTTTTTAGACAGCCAATCTTTTAATCTTTTGTATCATTCTACATTTGAACTCATTTGGCAGAATCAGACGTCTTTGTTAAATCCATTAATGCAACACACAATGCACATTGCCATTTTCAGCATTTCTCTTGCACTACAGTGTAGTATAGTTGTTAAGATTTCAGGCTTTGCAGCCAGTCTGCTTCAGTCCAAAGCCTAGCACCACCACTTACCAGGCGTGTGATTCGGGCAAGTTACTTAACCTCTCTGGGATTCACTTTTCTCCTCTGTGAAATGAGAGTCATAACGGTACTTACTGGGTAGGGCTATTATAAGAATGAAATGAGATAATACATGCCACAAACAGAAACCTATTCACCCCAGCTTAAGTAAGTAAGCTTTTCTTTTTTTATTAATAAGGCTACATGAGCAATCTCATGGATACCTAGTGACAGCTGGGACACATGCGTTCCAGAGCTGGAAAGTGTGCAGCCTCTGAGGCGTCTTCTCCTTCCATCTCCAGCAGGTTTGTTTGCTTCCTTCTGTGGGTTGGCTCTGTTTTCTACGGACCAGCTTTCTCAGCTTATCACTATGCACATGTCCAGAAATTCTTTCCCCCAGATCCATACAACTTATTAGATGAAGCACTCTCCATCACCTGACTCAGCTTCACAGTGTCCTGCTCCCAAGGTTCCAGGTGAGAGGAAGTCCACTCAGCTTGGGCTGGAGGCCATGTGGTAAGAATGGCGGCTCTTTCCAAAAGCTGATGATGGCTTATGGTCTCTAAGAAGGTGGTGTAGTGGTGGAGGTGGGAGTGGCAATAATTGGCAACTCTAGGATAATCATAGTGACAATGTTCAAGGGTGATTAAAGGCTCCTAGCTTTGACCATTAATTACTTATTTTAAAAACCTTTTTATGGAAGCATAATATACATATAGAAAAGGACATACACGGTAAGTGTACAGGTTGATGAATTTTGACAAACTGAGCGTACCTGTGTGACCAGTACTCAGCTCAGGAGACAGCATTACCAGCACCCACGTAGCCCCTTTTGCTCCCCTCTAGTCACCATTCTTTAAGGGCAGATTTATTTTGCCTGTTTGTATACTGTATGTAAATGGAATCATACCTTATATACTTTTTCATGTCTGGTTTCTTTTACTTAACATTGTTTGTGAGAGTCATCAATATTGTGCATATTTGTACAGCATTCATTCTCATTGCTGTAAAGGATTCCATTGGGTGAATACATATACTTTGTGTATCTAGTCTACTGCTGATAGACATTTGGGTAGTTTTCTGTTTTTGTCTCTTCCTAATGGTGCTGCTGTGCACTTGTTGAACATGTACGCATTGCTACTGATTACTTTTACCATGAGAGGCTTATACATGGTGTGGTGAATTATCTTCTATTCCATTTAATTGAATTGATGGTCTCTAATGAGTGAATATTGTTATGCTTTTTATCTGGTAATTTATCTTTTTTTTTTTTTGTCTTTTTTGAGGAAGATTAGCTCTGAGCTAACATCTGCTGCCAATCCTCTATTTTTTTTTGGTGCTGAGCATGATTGGCCCTGAGCTAATATCTGTGCCCATCTTTGTCTATTTTATATGTGTGACACCTGCCACAGCTTGGCTTGATAAGCCGTATGTAGGTCTGTGCCCAGGATCCGAACTGGCGAACCCCAGGCCACTGAAGTGGAGCATGCAAACTTAACCGCTGTGTCACTGGGCTGGCCCTGATTTCTTATCTTTTTATGTTGTGACTTTCATGGTATGTGGGCAGGGTCATGTTTTAAACATTTTGCATATATTTTGATAGGTGCTCAACTATCCGTTGATGGAATGAATGAACAAACGAATGAATAGCGTATGCCTCCTTCTTTTCTGGGAACAAGCCCTATTTACAGGAGAGGCTCCAAGGCTGACCTGCTGCTTGGCCAAAGCTGATTGATCGAGGGGTGGACACGGAACCCAATCCAGGCCAATCATGTCTTTTTTCTGGGAATTTAAAATTTGGAACCAGGAAAAAAGAGACTGGGCACTGCTGAGTCCCTCTGTGCTCTAGAGAGCAGCCCGCTGCTCCTGCTGTTTGGTACCAAAGGCATTGGTTTCTGCTCTTCTCTGCTTTCTTGAATCGGATAAAGATCTACATATATAACTATTAAATAACAACGCGAAAGTATTTCGATTAAGTGCCAAAATGCGAAGTAGAGACAATAAGTGCTGTAAAAGGTCACAATCTGGAGAGATCAGTGAAGGCTAGCTTCACTGTATCTTGTTGCCCTGGCTTGCTTTCTTGAGGAGAGCTACTGTGAATGTCATTGTATTTTCCAAGCCACAAGTTGCAGTATAGCAGTCCCCCCTTATCTGTGGTTTCACTTTTCACAGTTTCAGTTACCTGTGGTCAACCACGGTCTGAAAATATTTAATGGAAAATTCCAGAAATAAACAATTCATAAGTTTTAAATTGTGTGCTGTTCTGAGTAGCATGATGAAATCTCGCACCATCCTGCTCCATCCTGCCAGGATTGTGAATCATCCCTTTGTCCAGCGTATCCACGCTGTATATGCTACTCACCTGTTAGTCACTCAGTAGCCATCCAGTTATCAGATGGACTGTTGCAGTATTGCAGTGCTTGTGTTCAAGTAACCTTTATTTTACTAATGTCCCCAAAGCGTAAGAGTAGTGACGCTGGCAGTTCGGATATGCCAAAGAGAAGCTGTAAAGTGCTTCCCTTAAGTGAAAAAGTGAAAGTTCTTGACTTAATAAGGAAAGAAAAAAAATCGTTTGCTGAAGTTGCTAAGATCTATGGTAGCTTTTATTACAGTATAGTGTTATACTATTTTATTATTTGTTATTGTTGCTAATCTCTTACTGTGCCTCATTTATAAATTAGATTTTTTCATAAGTATGCGTGTATAGGAAAAACCATAGTGTATGTAGGGTTCGGTACTATCTGCAGTTTCAGGCATCCACTGGGGATCTTGGAACGAATCCCCACTGGTAAGGGGGGACTCCTGTATTAAGGTGATAGTCCAGGAGAGGAGTAATGAGGCCCCGAACCCAGGAAGTAGGTGTGGGACTGCAGAGGAGGGATGGTGGAGATCCTACAGGTAAAGGCTTTAAGTCTTGGAAAGGATTTAATGTGGGCTAAAGAGAGAAGTCAAGGAGGGTGCTACGTTTTGAGTTTCTGTGTTAGGAAAGATAAAGGTAACACTATTCTAAATAAGGACATTTGAGGAGAGCAAAGGAGGAAGGGATAAAGATGAGTTCAGTGTGGGATATATTAAGTTTAAGGTCCTGGTGAGACAACCAGATTGGCTTTGAAGTTTGAAGACTTGGAGTTCCCTCTGTACTTGCACCTCACTCTGTGATCTTGGGCACTCTCTTTATTTATCCTCTTCGTGTCTTACTTCTCTTTCTATAAGCTGATACCTCCCTGTAAGAAGTAAAATGAGACAATGCCTATAAAGGGTTTAGCTTATTGCCTGGCAATTAAGTATTCATAAAGTATGTATTAATAGGATGATGACGATGTGATAATGTCTGGAGTGCAGTTGGAAAACAGGGACTGGAGTGCCGCAGTGAGGGATCTGCTTAGAGGTGGAGAGGATGCAAACAAGCTGATTGAAATGGCAAGGAAGAGAGTCTGGAGAGGAAAAAGAAAGTAGCCCAAGTCATATCTTTGCAGTGAAGACTTCTTAGGAGTGAAGAGAAGGAACAGGAGCCAGAAGAGGAGACTGAGCTAGACCAGTTGACAGGAAGACAGAGAAGCAGACAGGCTTACAAGATTCAAAGGAGGAGGGTGGTGAGCAGTGAAGTCAGGGGTATGCCAAATTTTGGTTGGCAATCCTTTTTCTTCCTAAAGCTTGACTATCGTTACAATCAAATAAATCGACGTTAGGGGCAGCAATGTGTTAAGTCGCTCAGATGCATAAGAAGGCACTTAAGCTGAGTCCTCCAGGTAGCAGGTCCTCTCTTGTCAGTGTGGAGGTGAACCAACACCTGGTAATTCTTACTGCTGCTTCTGGGCGTCTGTTGTCTCCTCCCACACTGCCAGATTTCTGCCTGCTGCCACAGACCTCTGGAGGAGAGCCAAGAAGATGAACTTAAAAAAAAAAAGAGGATAACTGTAGGCTATTCATGATATTTGGGCAACAGTTTCCCCCATTTTCATTTCTTGGAATGTTTTTGATTGTTAAAAATTTGCTTCCCTCTCTCTTACTTTGCTCAACGAAATTGGTAAAAGTTAGAAAGCGGTTGTTTTTGCACATATATGATGGTGATAAGATTTTGAACGTTTAGGTCTGTTCATAGTAATAAAGGGAAAGGAGAGCTAAGAGTGAGGTGTGAGGGGAAAGTAGGAGAGAGGAGAGTGGGGAGATGTCAGGAAAGAGAAAAGAAAAAGCAAGTTCACAAAGAGGAGGGGCTGATGGGTTTGGAGTGATGAAGAGTGTGCTCTGAAAAACCAGGTTGCTAGGTTTTTTAAAGTTTTGTTTTGCAAACGGAATCCTTAGCCCAAACTGTCCCCTGAGGGAAACTAATCGATCTTCAGTGCTGTGGCGGCCTCCTAGCCAGAGCGTGGGCCTGGGTCCACCAGGAAGGGCGTGTGGATGCGGGAGGGCAGCCGTGGAGCCGGCTCGGGGGTGCAGTTCGTCTGAAGGATGAGACCACCCAAGCGCAGGGATAGGAGCCAGCCCCCGGCCCTCCCCCGCTGCTCCAGGTCCTGTTGTGTTTTCGGTTCCCTGATTAGGACCCCTGCCCTTTGGGGATTAAAAACGTGTAAAAAAAATACGCTGAAGCAAACTTCATCTTAAATTACACTTCTAGATTTTAAATAATGTGTTTAACTCATTCCTAACAATAATGATCAGCTGTGCCTTTTAGGATGAAGAGTTCCTTCGCCCACCCCCATGGTTTCAGTTATCCAAAAAGTCTGGCCTGACTGTTAAGTGTGGAAGTAGTCACGTCTCTTGGGACTGTAGAATAAGTGCACTTTTAGGTTCCCAGGGGTTGGCTCTTAAGTATTTCCAACGGTTTTCCTTGTTCCTCCTAGTTTTGGTTGATCGTGCCACACCACTGGATTAAGCCTTTGTTTTTACAAAGCCCCGGGATGTCTCCCGTAAGCATTCCTGCCGCCGGCCTCTGCCTCCTCGTTGTCACAGGGTTTCGGAAGGCCAGAGCCCGGCTGCAGCCTGGTGGGCGCGTCTAGGGAGGCCTTCCCTTCGCGGACGGGCTTCTGTTCAGCCTTGGATTTCGCGGCGGAGGCGCAGACCCGCGGGGAGCGTCCTCGACGTCCCCTCAAGAGGTCCCGCTGAGGGGGAGCGGCCCCGGAGGAGGCGGGCGGAGGGAGCAGGCGGCCGCCGCGGCCGCTCCTCCCGCCGCCCCGCTCGCCGTCGCCCCCGCCCGCCGTTCCCACAATCCCCGGCGGCGCCGCCGCTCCCGGAGCCTGGCGAGCCCGGCGGCGGAGCCCGCGGTCGGCGGCCCCTCGGGAGCCGTCCGGAAAGCCTCGGACGCCTGGCGTCCCGCCAGCCCCCGCCCCCCGCTCCCGAGCGCCGTGGTTCGGCCATTTCCGGCCCGGCGCCCTTCGGCAAGTTCCGCAGTCGCTTGTCGGAAATGGCTGCCCGCCGGCAGGGGGAGCGGAGGATCCGGCGCGGCCTGGAAGGCGGGCGGCAGGCGGCGAGAGCGGCGCTCGGGGAGCCGGGGTTCGCGCAGGCGGCGGCGGCTCGTCCCTGAGCTGGAAGCTGGTAGGACTGCTGGCGGCGGCGGGAGCCCCGAGCAGCCGGCGCGGCGGCCCGGAAGGCGCTCGCGGTAGGGATCCCGGGCTCGCCCCACGCGCCGGCAACGGGCGGGCGGGACGGGTCCGGCCGTGCCGGGGCCGCGGGAGCTCGCGGGGAGCTGCTGCCCAGCGGGCGCGGGCGTGCAGCCGCGGAGCAGGCCTCCCGGACGTCTCGGGGGCTTGGGGAGAGATTTCCAGGGCCTTAGCCTCCAGCGAGGAGGGTTAACGGGTCTCCGTGGGGCTCTAAACACGGCCTCTCCACCCTCACACGCCCCCGTGGCCCCAGTTTGGGGTGCCTCGCACCCACCTTCACTCCTTTTTCTGGGAGCTCGGCTTCAGCTGTGCAGCCTGGTCTGCGCCCTAAAACCCTCCACTCTTCCCTTGCCCCTTGAGTTGGTCCGGCTGCGTGTGTCGAGCATCTTCTCTGGACGCAGGGGCAGCCCCGGACTGCCCCCTCCCGTTTTCCCCGACACGCACTCCACATCTGCTCGGCGCTGCCTTCAGACAGGCTCTTGCAGCTGCTCTTCCTCGGCTCTCTCCCCAGGCTCCCCTCCTTTCATGATGAGCCCACAGCCGGAGCGGCCACTTCCTGTCCGAGGGTCCAGGTGCCGCTGCTCGCTGCATGTGCGGCTCTGGCGCCCAGGCTCTGTAGCGATGGGCCTAGCGCTGCTAGGGCAGGAGACGGGCTGCCAAGGGCATGTCTGCCCCGCTGAAACCTTAGCCTAGTGACCCGACCGGAACCAATCTGGAGCCCTTTGGAAATCAGGCAGGGCTGACTGGCTGCGGAGAGTATTTCTCTCTTCTCCACACTGAGCCCGTGGTTTAGTTCCTTTTTAGGTATCTGTGGCTCTCAGAAGACTTGAATTTGGTGGATTCCGCCCCCCAACCTGGACTTTTTTTGGTTCTTTTGCCTTTTCAAAATTTCTAAGTTCTTTTGGTTCAGCACCTTTGGAGGAGGAGGAGGAGGAAACGCAGGACAACACATGTCCATTTTTTTCCCCCATATGTGATTTACTTGAGGCATTTTTAGCATTTCTTCTCCTGACTTTGTCCTGTTCTTCCTCCAGTTTACGTAGCTTCACTTTTGAAGGCTGGGCTCCTCATCTTTTCTCCGCTTTTAAAAATCTGTGTGTGTTACAGTCACTAGGCTGTCCGCATTTCCCCCTGCTTTACTCAATTACTCTTGCACTCTGGATACAGTAATTTTATTTTATTTTCTTAAAGATTGGCACCTGAGCTAACGTCTGTTGCCAATCTTTTTTTTTCCCCTTCTTCTTCTTCTCCCCAAAGTCCCCCCAGTACATAGTTGTATATTCTAGTTGTAGGTCCTTCTGGTTGTGCTGTGTGGGATGCTGTCTCAGCATGGCCTGATGAGCCTGCTAGGTCCACGCCCAGGATCCGAACCAGCAAAACCTGGGGCCACCAGAAGGGAGCTTGGGAACTTAACCACCAGCCACGGGCTGGCCCCTGGATACAGGTATTATAACTGTTTCGGGAGTGACTGGGGTAGTAACCTGTGGGGCCTCGATAGTCTTGAGTGAAGCTAGGCTTCTTAACTTCTTTAGCAGGGAGACTTTTAAATATTTTGCAATGAAAGGAAAACCATCTTCTTCAACTCTAATGGTGTGTTAAAAATAGCCTATTCTGTGGGAATTTCCTGATCTTCTGCCTGTGGGGAGCCTGAGGAGTCAAAAGTACTCATAAATGTAAGAGAAACCAGCTAAAATGCTTTCTGAAAGAAAATCAGAGTTGTGGATCTTCAGAAGGCTTGAAACATTATTTATTTAATACCTGAAGATATGGTCAGTGCCCTCAAGGGGCACACATACTAAGCATGTGTCTTCATTCCCCCACCCCTTGCTTTTCTAAGAGGAAAAAACTGGCATTAACTTTTTGCTCTGTAGTTGGAATCTCTTAATGATTAGGCCGCAGAGTTTTAACCTATGAGTAAGATGACTTTAAATGAACAGGTTAGAGAGAAATGAGTCAGGAGCAAGGTTAAGCCTGAGAAGTGGACTTCTAGGAGAGAGGGGAAGGTTCAAAGGATGGTTTGAAGTCATCAGAAGAATGTCTGGGGACTAGATAAGGACATGCCCTTTTCCTCCGGCCTTAGGCCAGCTGTTGTGTGAAAAGTCACTGGAGGGTGGTGCAGGAATGACGTCGGTGGCAGTGGTGTGTGTTGGAGGAGGGTTGGAAGTATTGCTGGAAGTAGAAGTAGAGTCAGATATTAGGAGAAAAATGAAGATTCCTCCAGATCGACTTTGGTAGAGGTTTGAATGTCTTTGCGTATAGTTCCTTCAGAGAGAGGTGAGGAGTGTGAACCTTTCATCAAGTCCTAAAACTGCACTAATTTCTGCTGGATATTAAGTTTAGCTCAGAAAACTGTTAACGTATTTATTTCCATTTTATTTTTGTTTCCTCTTAATTTTCACTAATTGTTTCTTTTGAAAACCTGTAATGATAAGGTAACTAAGTAAGAGGAAAGAAAGGATTTTTCAGATATTGGTAGGTTCCATGAACATAGTGGAGCTCAGGCAGACTGAGTTTGAGAACTCAGGACGGTCAGAGGTAAGCTCACTATAAGCGTTAGCTTTTCCTGCCTGAACCAGTCCCACACACTTTGTATACTTGGAATTCTTCAGATCTCTTTGGTGAAGTTACTAGGTAGAAAGAAGCAGGATTAAAAATTTTGTGATCTTGAGTAGATAAGAGGAATATGGAGACTCCATTTAGTGACATATTTACCTCCCATACACTTAGGCTATAATGTTCAATGTATGATTTTAATCACATGCACCAAAATGACCCATTAGAATCCCAGGGATAGAGCCGTAGGTAGATGAACTAGGTCTCAGCATTCAGCCAGCTCTGTGGTTTGTGACGTGAGAGCACTTTTATAGAAAAGTAGGCAAGGGGCCGGCCTGGTGGCACAGCGGTTAAGTTCACACGTTCTACTTAGGTGGGGCGGGGTTCACCAGTTTGAATCCTGGGTGTGGATCTATGCACTGCTTGGCAAGCCATGCTATGGCAGGTGTCTCACATATAAAGTCGAGAAAGATGGGCACAGATGTTAGCTCAGGGCCAATCTTCCTCAGCAAAAAGAGGACGATTAGCAGCAGTTAGCTCAGGGCTAATTTTCCTCAAAAAATAAAATAAAATTAAATAAAATAAAAAAGCTATGCCAACTACATTCTTAAAAAAAAAAAGTAGGCACAGTTTTTTGTAAAGGGCAAAACGGTAACGATTTTAAGCTTTGCAACTATTTAGCTCTGCTATTGCAGGTTGAAAGCAGCATGTACATAATATATATACAATATGTACATACATTAAGACATACATACAGTCCATAACTGAATGAGCAGGGCTGTGTTCCAATGTGACTTTATTTAGAAAATACGAAGCTGGCTGTAGTTTGCCAGGGCCTGCTCTAAGGCTCACCCCCTTGCACACGTCAGTACTTTTGTATATTCCTCCATTTCACTGTGCCAATACCTTTTAGACTGGTCAGTGATAGTAATGATTAACATCCTGGATGTTTACTTTGTTGACTGTTTTCTCTGTTATCCTATCCTCTTATATTGTCATTATTTTAACCCTCTTCTCCAACTTCCTTTTAAGCATTTTTTCAACAAATATTTGATTCACTGAGAGAGGAATAAAAAATGAATTAGATTGGGATTATGCCCTTAGCCTGTAAAATAAGAGAGATAAGACATACATAAATGCATTATGATGGTAGATTACAGTAATGTCTTAAGTTACTATAGTTCTTTGCTATCATATAGTACTTTCATATATTTTTTTCTCACATAGATTTTGATCTTTACAGTAACTCTGGGAGATAGGAGGCTAAATGTTACAATATTCCTTTATTTGTTTTTTTTGAGGAAAATTTGCCGTGAGCTAAGATCTGTACCAGTCTTCCTCTATTTTGTACATGCGTCACCGCCACAGCATGGCTTGATGAGCGGTGTGTAGGTCCACACCCAGGATACCAACCTGAGCCACCGAAGCAGAGCGCACTGAACTTAACTGCTGTGCCATGAGGCCGGCCTCAGTATTCCTTTTTTGGGTTTTTTGGTGAGGAAGATTTGCCCTGAGCTAACATCCATTGCCAATCTTCCTCTTTTATTTTTTTGCTTGAGGAAGGTTAGCCCTGAGTTAACATCTGTGCCAGTCTTCCTCTATTTTTGTATGTGGGATGCTGCCACAGCATGGCTTGATGAGTGGGACAGGTCCACACCTGGGATCTGAATTGGTTAACGCCGGCGCTGAAGCAGACCATGCCAAACTTTAACTACTTGGCCATGGGGCTGGGCCCTCAATATTCCTTTTTTTGAGGGTGAAGGAAGGTAGGAAAGAAAACTGAGTTGGGGAGGCTTGGTTTTTTGACCAAGGCTAGATATAGTAAGAGGCGGAATTCTTGAACTGGCCAATGATATTTACTGACCCGTGCCCATTTGGATACTTGCAGTGACCCTCCCTGGGCAGCCCATTCTAATTTGTAGAGTAGTTTTTAGGAGGCTTTTCCTTTTTGAGCTGCAGTTTGCCTCTCTGTGATTTTCACCCTTTAGGGCCGTATAGAACAAGTATATTCCTAGTCCCTATGACAGTTCTTCAGATGCTGGAAGCTAGCCGTCATGTTTCCCCAAGACATGAGTTGCAGACTGGTGCGCATGGATCAGCTAAGGCCCGTGTACACATCGTTTGGCTGCCCAACTTACACAAAAACTTAAATTAGGAGCCAACTTTTAGAAAAGGGAAGATTTCACATAAAAATCTGTATTTCTGGCTTTTCTTGAGAAAAAATTAGAGGATTCAGTGATAGATACAGAGCTCACGTTTCTGATGGCAGCGATCTCCCTTAGATGGTAAATGCACTCTCTGTCTTGCGAAAGTCTCTACCTGCCCGCTTCACTGATTTGCTTCATTCTGCAAGGCCTCTGTAGTCATCGAGATTGCCGTACTTTTCCTAGGTCTTCCCTTCCACAGGCTCAGTATTCTCGTTTCCTACAGATGTTTATTTGGCAGTTTCAAATCTCCTCACCAACTTCTTAGTCCTCTGCCTTCCCTTTACTTTGTTAACGTCCCTCTTAAAGTGTGGCACTGAGCACAGCATTCAGTACTCAGTATACGGTGTTGTCTGAGAGAGTACAGAGAGCAACTTTTACTCCTTCGTGTTTGACACTATACTTTGTTAAAAAAACAACAGGAAAGGGGCTGGCCCCGTGGCTGAGTGGTTAAGTTCGCGCGCTCCGCTGCAGGTGGCCCAGTGTTTCGTTGGTTCGAATCCTGGGCGCGGACATGGCACTGCTCATCAAACCACGCTGAGGCAGCGTCCCACATGCCACAACTAGAAGGACCCACAACGAAGAATATACAACTATGTACTGGGGAGCTTTGGGGAGAAAAAGGAAAAATAAAATCTTTAAAAAAAAAAAAAACAACAGGAAAACAAGGTGGTAGTTTTCTTTTCTAAACAGTCGTATATTCCTGACTCAGTGAAATTATAATCAGCTGAAATCACAACTGTGTGTGTGTGTGTGTGTGCATGCTATCACTAAACTAAATCATTTCCATGTAGTTTTGGGATCTAAGTGCTGAACTTTGCCTTTGTCTCTCTTAAATTTCATCTGCTTAGATATTCCAGATTAATAAAATCTTTTTGTATCCTGGGTTTTTTCCCAACCTTGCCTTACTCTTCTCAGCGTGACTTCTTTTCTTTATTTCTGAAGTAGAGCTGTAAACTATAAAAGCACTGTGGCTTAGAATGGAGAAAATAATTGATGAGGACCCTAACTATTACTAATGGATTCAATGGAAAATTAAGGAGGGGCCTTAAAAGAGAGCATTATGCTTGAATCTTGAAAGTGAAACATCAGGTCTTGGGGATAGCCTTTCTGCCTTGAATTGATATGTTGGTAATATTTTCTCTCCCAATAAAATGAGTATGTATGTGCTTTCTGTGTGCAGGGCAGTTGTAAGTCATTGGGGTCCTAGAATCTAAAAGGATCTTTGAGGTCATCTACTTCAACCCTTTAATTTATGAGTTAAAAAAGGATAAGGAGCACATGAGTCAAGAAGGACAGGAATTGTGAAGTTAGGAGACCTGATGGATCAGAAAGCTGGTGATGACAAAGGGACCGCAAAACTGAAGTCTCAAGTTGAATTCACTCATGAAGGGTGAAGTAGGATGCCCGGGTCATAAAGCTGATTATTATGTATGGCTTAGAGACTTTTACTTCAGTTTTCCTAGGGAGCCCTAGGGCACAAATGAGAGCACTTCTGTGCCTCTGTACCTTAAAATAAACGTATTTTCTTGAGAAATCAAAACCGTAGAGAAATTAGTTTCCATTCTAGGCACCATCAAGTTGACTTTTCCAGGAAGATACTTTAGCAAAATCCGTCTGAAGACCTTATTCCCCCTCGCCCCCATACAGTGGAATCTGTATTTTGCAACTTAACATTATACTGTGATCATTTTCCCTTTTTATTTAAAATGATTGAAAAGCTTATTGACAGCATGATAGTCATATTAATGACATGGATTTATCATACTATTTCACCTTGCTCCTAATCTTAGACATTTTTTTTTTTTTTTTTTATGTTATGATGGATTACAAGCTTGTGAAATTTCAGTTGTACATTTTTGTTAGTCATGTTGTGGGTACACCACTTCCCCCTCCGTGCCCTCCCCCCACCCCCCCTTTTCCCTGGTAACCACCGATCAGATCTCCTTCTCAATATACTAATTTCCACCTATGAGTGGAGTCATATAGAGTTCGTCTTTGTCTGACTGACTTATTTCGCTTAACATAATGCCCTCGAGGTCCATCCACATTGTTGTGAATGGGCCAATTTCGTCTTTTTTTATGGCTGAGTAGTATTCCATTGTGTATATATACCACATCTTCTTTATCCAATCATCAGTTTCTGGGCATGTAGGCTGGTTCCACGTCTTGGCTATTGTAAATAATGCTGCGATGAACATAGGGGTGCAACGGACTCTTGAGATATCTGATATCAGGTTCTTAGGATAGATACCCAGTAATGGGATGGCTGGGTCATAGGGTATTTCTATTTTTAACTTTTTGAGAAATCTCCATACTGTTTTCCATAGTGGCTGTACCAGTTTGCATTCCCACCAACAGTGTATGAGGGTTCCTCTTTCTCCACAACCTCTCCAACATTTGTCGTTCTTGGTTTTGGATGTTTTTGCCAATCTAACGGGGGTAAGGTGATATCTTAGTGTAGTTTTGATTTGCATTTCCCTGATGATTAGCGATGATGAACATCTTTTCATGTGTCTATTGGCCATATTCATATCTTCTTTTGAGAAATGTCTGTTCATGTCCTCTGCCCATTTTTTGATCGGGTTGTTTGTTTTTTTGTTGTTAAGCAGTGTGAGTTCTTTGTATATTATGGAGATTAACCCTTTGTCGGATAAGTGGCTTGTAAATATTTTTTCCCAATTAGTGAGCTGTTTTTTTGTTTCAATTCTGTTTTCCCTTGCCTTGAAGAAGCTCTTTAGTCTGATGAAGTCCCATTTGTTTATTCTTTCTATTGTTTCCCTCAACTGAGGAGTTACAGTGTCCGAAAAGATTCTTTTGAAACTGATGTCAAAGAGTGTACTGCCTATATTCTCTTCCAAAAGACTTATTGTCTCAGGCCTAATCTTTAGGTCTTTGATCCATTTTGAGTTTATTTTGGTGTGTGGTGAAAAAGAATGGTCGATTTTCAATCTTTTGCATGTGGCTGTCCAGTTTTCCCAGCACCATTTGTTGAAGAGACTTTCTTTTCTCCATTGTAGGCCCTCTGCTCCTTTGTCGAAGATTAGCTGTCCATAGATGTGTGGTTTTATCTCTGGGCTTTCAATTCTGTTCCATTGATCTGTGCACCTGTTTTTGTACCAGTACCATGCTGTTTTGATCACTGTAGCTTTGTAGTATGTTTTGAAATCAGGGATTGTGATTCCGCCGGCTTTGTTTTTCTTGCTCAAGATTGCTTTAGCAATTCGTGGTCTTTTGTTCCCCCATATGAATTTTAGGATTGTTTGTTCAATTTCTGTGAAGAATGTTCTTGGGATTCTGATTGGGATAGCATTGAATCTGTATATTGCTTTGGGTAGTATGGACATTTTAACTATGTTTATTCTTCCAATCCATGTGCAAGGAATGTCTTTCCATCTCTTTATGTCATCGTCAATTTCTTTCAAGAAAGTCTTGTAGTTTTCATTGTATAGATCCTTCACTTCCTTGGTTAAGTTTATCCCAAGGTATTTTATTCTTTTCGTTGCGATTGTGAATGGGATAGAGTTCTTGAGTTCTTTTTCTGTTAGTTTATTGTTAGTGTATAGAAATGCTACTGATTTATGCACGTTAATTTTATACCCTGCTACTTTGCTGTAGTTGTTGATTATTTCTAATAGTTTTTCTGTGGATTCTTTGGGGTTTTCTATGTATAAGATCATGTCGTCTGCAAACAACGCGAGTTTTACTTCTTTGTTACCTATTTGGATTCCTTTTATTTTTTTTTCCTGCCGAATTGCTCTGGCCAGCACCTCCAGTACTATGTTGAATAGGAGTGGTGAAAGTGGGCACCCTTGTCTTGTTCCTGTCCTCAGAGGGATGGCTTTCAGCTTTTGTCCATTGAGTATGATGTTGGCTGTGGGTCTATCATATATGGCCTTTATTATGTTGAGGTACTTTCCTTCTATACCCATTTTACTGAGGGTTTTTATCATAAATGGGTGTTGGATCTTGTCGAATGCTTTCTCTGCGTCTATTGAGATGATCATGTGGTTTTTGTTTTTGTTTTTCATTAATTTATAATTTATAATTTATAATTTTTTTTTTGCTATTATAAAGAACGCTGTGGCGATTATATCTTTGTAATACAAATCTTTGTTTACATAGAATACATTCCTAGAAAGTGAAATTGCTGAGTCAAGGATGTGAACATTTTAAAGTCTTTTGTTAAAATGGGAAATTACTTTTCAGTTTACCTTCCTACTAATACAATATAAGAGTACCTGTCACACTGTAGCTGCCAGCATAGTACAGAGATGTAATGTATTAAGTGGTATACTTTGTAATGTTTTAGTGTGAACATTCTTGAAGTTAAATCTTTTTTTCTCATTCATGGTTCTTTCTTAAGAGTAATTTCTGAAATTGGAATTGTAGGGTCAAAGGGTAGGCACAATTTTAGGACTTTTATTACTTACTGCCAAGTTGTGCTCCAGAAAGGTGTGCCAATTTTCACTGCCAGCAGCAGACTCTGGGGATGTCACCCTTGATGCTGGTTAGCACCAGTTCTTATAATTTTATAATCCTTTGCTGATTTATTGGTGGAAAGCGTCACTGTATCCTGTTTTAAATGTACATTATTTTGATTGCTAGGATGATTAAACATTTAAAAATGTTTATCATTTGGGCCTTGTTTTTGTGTAACTTTCTGTGTGTGTAACTTCCTTTTTGTGTAACTGTCTGTTGACCGCTGTTATATTGCCTTTACTTTTGTTAAAGTAATGTCATGTTGTAGATGCTTCCCCCCAGTCTTTTCATTGAATCTAAACTTTTTTTTCTTGTAAATATGTAGAAGCCTTTGATTCTTCTGTAGTTGAACTTTTATGGATTCTGCTTTTTCTTGGATTCCTATAAAAATGGCTGTACTTATCTCAAGATGAAATTATATGTATGTTTTCCTTTTGTTCTTTTTGTGGTTTCATTTATTACAATTATCTCTTGAATCCATCTGGGACGTATTTCTGGATTTGGTTTGTCATACAGGAATCTGACTTTATTTTTTCCAAAGCTAATTGTCGTGTTATTTATTGAAAAATCTAGTGTGGTGTACTTTAAAGTGAGTGCAGCAAGATAATATTTTTTTAATTACAAAAGTAATACGTGCTTATTGTAAATTGAAGGAAGACAAAAATGAGTCTTTTAGGTAAACAAATAGTAAATATGAGAGTAACAGAGTACATGTCAGACAAAGCTGGATTTGTATCTGGGCTCCTCAACTTGCTTGCTATATGGCCTTGAACAAGTTACCTAACCTCAGTAATTCACACTTGTTTCTCTGTAAAGAGGAAATAACAATACCCACTCCCAGATGGTTGATGGAGGATGAAGTGAGATAATATGTGTAACGTTCTTTATCTAGACTCCATTGCAAATGTAACTAAGTGTAGTTAAAACAAGTGAAAATCTCCCCTACTCCCCATGTCTTCGAAACGTGTAAGATGTAGTCTGTAGATTTCCTACGTGAATAAGCTGTATTGCTGTTTGTCCTAGTTGTCTGTAATTATGTTGATTCAGATGTCATCAGTCTGAATGGGGATTGTCATCAGTTCTTTGTTAGACCAAAGGTTTTGAGTTAGAGTTATATATTCTGTGTTAAAATCACCTAGGAGCCGTGTCAAACTGCAGGAGCCTGGGCCCCATACTTGGGAATTCTTACTCAGTTAATGTTGGGTGGGCCTGGGTTTATAATTTGACAAAATTCTCGGTAGGGTTGTGAATCGGATTTGTAACCCTACTTAAAAACTGGTAAGACAACATGGTTTTGATTTGTAGGATGTTATCAAACTGGTGGGAAGGGAAGCAGGTATTGGAAATGGCATAATTTTCAAGTCGAGGACTTATCCTAGGAGTTGAGACTTCTAGATTCAGGTTTATTGCTGACTGTACAGGTGACCTGGGTTAGTCAAGAATCTTAGTGTACTTATTAATACCTATATGCAGTTGAGCAGTGGAGGGAATGCTTATTACTTATTGATGAGTTCCTTTTGTGTATCTTGCAATTTGTCTACTAGTGGCGTTTGTGGAATACCTTTGGACTTAGAAATCTGCTCTTGAGCCCAAAGAATACTTGTTTTTCACTTTTTAAAAGCCCTCTGATAAGGGTGGCTCAACTCTGTGGTTCTCTGCGATTGTATCATAATCTTGACTCAACTCAGTATGTCAGCTTGCAACCAGTTTTTCTCATCTGATTTTGGTTTTTAATTGTTCACAACTTTCTATTTCCCTTACTTTACACCCAGGTTAAGGTTATGTAGTAAATGCGCTACTGTGATGGTTGTAATGTGGAAGACACAGGGCCTTGATCTACTCTAACTCATGATTTGTCCACATTCAGTTCTTACAAGTCATTCTTTATCTAGTGACCTTCCCTGGAAAGTGCCTTTAGTTATTTTGAACAATTGAAGAGAGAAGTCAGAATCTTTTTTTTCTTTTTTTTTTTTGGTGAGGAAGATTGGCCCTGAGCTAACATCTGTTGCCAGTCTTCCTCTATTTTGTATGTGGGATGCCGCCACAGCATAGCTTGACGAGTGGTGTGTAGGTCCGTGCCTGGGATCCAAACTCATGAACCCCAGGCCACCCAAGTGGAGCACGCGAACTTAAGCACTATGTCACCAGGCAAGCCCCCATTTTTTTTTTCGAAGTTAGATTTTATTGGAGATATATATATTTTTTTTTTAAATAAGGCAGTGGCCAACTATTACTCATTAGTAGCTTTTTTTTGGATAAGCTACCAAGTCTGCCCTTTCTGGCTCCTTCTTTTTCTTCCTCCCTCCCTCCCCAAAGCCCCCCATTACATAGTTGTATATTTTAGTTGTGGGTCCTTTTAGTTGTGGCGTGTGGGATGCTGTCTCAGCATAGCCTGATGAGCGGTGCTGGGTCTGCGCCCAAGATCTGAACCAGAGAAACCATGGGCCGCCAAAGCAGAGCACACAAACTTAACCATTTGGCCACAGAGCTGGCCTCAGAAGTTAGAATCTTAACAGTGGAGCAATGCCTTCAAAATCCTAAGGGAAAATTATTATTATTATTTGTTTGTTTGTTTGTTTGAGGAAGATCAGCCCTGAGCTAACATCTGCTGCCAATCCTCCTCTTTTTGCTGAGGAAGACTGGCCCTGAGCTAACATCCATGCCCATCTTCCTCTACTTTATATATTGGATGTCTGCCACAGCATGGCTTGATGAGTGGTTCCATGTCCGCACCCGGGATCTGAACCGGTGAACCCTGGGCCGCCGAAGCAGAACGTGTGACCTTAACCACTGCGCTGCTGGGCTGGCCCCGGGAAAATTATTTTTAACTTAGATTTTTATATCTAATTAAATGATTAATCATGTATGAAGTAAAATAAAGATATTTTAAAGACAAAAAATCTTAACAATGGTGATAGTATTGGGAAACTTGTTTTAGTGCTTATTAATATACTTCCTGAGTTTTGAACTTGGTACTACCTTGCCATAACGGGCTGTTTGTCATCGTAGGAAATCAGGAAATTATGTTCTTTTGGGTTGTTAGTATTTAAAAGTAAAACAGAACCTCTGAATATTGCTTTCAACAACCTTACTGAAATGATTTCCTGTACCGAACTATCTTTACCTGATTTGAAGGGCCTGTGGTGATGGCAATAACAGCAATAATGTCCAGACAGTTCTGTTGAACTTGCATCTGGGTTGTAATGGAATCTGCCTTCTTGATGGGCACTCCCCCCCCCCCCCGCCTTTTTGTTTTGCTGAGGAAGATTAGTCTTGAGCTAACATCTGTGCCAGTCTTCCTCCACTTTATATGTGGGTCACTGCCACTGCATGGCTGACAAGTGGTGTGGGTCTGCACCTGGGATCTGAACCTGCAAACTCGGGCTGCTAAAGTGGAGTGTGCTGAACTTAACAACTATGCCACAGGACCGTTATTTCACTAGCCAGTTATTTCACCATCAAAATGAGTTTATTTAGGAATATCAGAGGAATTGCAATTCAGTAAATGCAAACTGTGGTGAACCATAGGCAACTCCAGAGGACAAAGGAGAGAGGGTTGCTTTTATAGAGGAAAGGAGGAAGTCGGGAGAGGCTCTTTTAAATAGGAGTGCATTGGAGGAGAGCTAGAGTTCAAACTTCTCAGTGGTTGAATGTGGTGGTTTCTCATTGGCTGGGCTGTTGCTGGGTGAGGAGAAAATCTTCCTTCTTTCTGCTGGGGTAGTAAAGCAGGCTTCTTTCTCTTGGGGATGAAAGGTAGGTCTCTTCCTCTTTAGGGTCTGCAGATGGCAATGAGTGGTAGTGCGTGAGAGCTGCCCTCTCAGGGCTTCTTGACTCCAATTTAAATGAAGTTTCCTTTAATTATTTTCACAGTAGTGTTACCGTGTATTTTAATTATAATAAATCATTATCCATAGTTATGGTAAGCAATAGTAATATGGATAATTTAAAAATAATTTATGCATGATATGTGTGTGCACTGTGTTCCTTGAGTTAATATTGCAGGCAGTTTACCATAATGGTTAAGACATTGAGAGTGTGGGCCTTCGAGTTAGAGTTGCTTTGATTTCAATCCAAGATTTAGTCAGTATGGATGACAGTTGGGCAAATTACTTAACCTCCCTACTTTGGTTTCCTCATGAACAAATGGGAATAATAGTCGTACCTATTTCATAGGATTGTTGTGAAGGTAAGTATTTAAGCAACATGATAGGTTTAACCCGGCACACAGTAAACATTCAATAAATGTTAGCTATTTTTTAATTTAAATAATTAAAAATTATTAAATTATTTATTAAAATAATAAAATAATTAAAATTAAACATAATTTAAATAATTATAGTTATTTAAAATATTAAAGTCAGTTGAAGGTTTCATTTGGGAATGTCTGGAACATGTCTGGCTTCTCTGTCACTTGCCCCATTCTCCTTTCATACCTTTCAAATGTAATGCACAATAGCAGCCCAAAGGGAACCGGCTATTCCCTTCTGCTTGCTTTCTCCCTTTAGTTCAGTTTTTGTGGGGGTTTTTTTGGTATGAAGAAAATTATACAACTTTATTGACAGGCATTAAAGAAGACCAAAATAAACAGAGAGATATCCCAAATCCATAATAAGAAGTTTCAATATCAGAGTGTTTTAGTTTTAAAAGAAGAAAAGTTGAGTCAGTAGGATGGTGGTTATATCAACAAACTCTTGAAAGCAAGGTCCTGATCACAGGTAAGGTGCCTGCTGATAATTAAAGAGTTTGCCATTGTGAGAAGGAATGTTAGAAGATAAGACACTGCAAAGAAGAGGAGATAGTAGAGGGCGTTGCTATGTTGAGGTACAGGAATGAGAAGATGGATGGGGCCTATAAGGACATGCAGAATTCTGAATCGGAACTCTGTGCCCCAGCTAACTTCTCAGCTACCTCTTAGACTTTTGGATTGAGTTTTTTTACCATTTCAGCTTTCCAGGAACACAGCTTGTTTCAAGCCCTCCAGTGAGTGCCTAGCAGATCAGGAATTCTACTTATCAGCATTTTCTACCTATCAGATACTTCTATTTATCAGCAAAATTTTTGATTAGGGAAAGAGTAAAAATAAAAAGTAAGGCATTGGCCATGATCTGAATGATAAATCTCTAGCTGTATACAAGTATTTTGAAATTTTTTTCCTTCTTTGCTGGTGTAAGACACTTACTACTGTAACCTCCTTCTCCTCATGGGAGATGTACCCTTGCTGCCATTAGAACATTAAGGTGTGGATGTCTATGTTGCTGACCATTAGAAAAGAGATATCAGGAGAGGAGTCAAGGTTAGAGAAGTAAATTTGAGAGTCATCCAGTTGAGGGGCTAATTGAAGCTAATTGGCAAGCTCTAGTAAGTAAAGACAGAAAGAGAGAAGATAAATGACAAATCCATGAGGAGCAACTGTATGTAAGGAGTAGTGAAAGGAACCAGAGAAAGAGCTGTTGGGATGGAGAACCAGGAGAATGGACAAGTAAAAAATATAAAATACAAATTAACTTAATATGGGATATGGGGGGAGGTGAGAATGAGAAGACACTTTGATAGGAGACATAAAGGAAGGTGTAAACAAATGGAGAGAATTTCATGCTTCTGGATAAGGTTAACTATATTAAAATAACACTTCCGTACTTAAATCAATACTTCTCTTCTTAAATGCAACGTAATTTAATATTTTTTATATGTTACGGAATTCTGTTCCCTAATATCTTTTTAAGCATTTTTGTGCCTATTTTCATAAGAGATATTTGTAGTTTTCTTTTGGGGGCTATCTTTGTCTGGTTTTGGTATCAGGCTAATGCTAGGTTTATAAAATGAACTGGGAAGTGTTCCCTTCTCTGAAAGAGATTTTGTAGAATAAGTGTTTATTCTTTAAACATTTAGTAGAATTCTCCAGTGAAAGCATCCGGGGCTGGAGATTTCTTTTTTGGGAGTTCTAAAATTATGAAGTTGATTTATTTAATTGTTGCATGACTGTCTATTTCATATTGAGTGAGTTGTGTTTTTTAAGGAATTGGTCCATTTCATCTAAATCGTCAAATTTATGTGTGCAGAGTTGTTCATAGTCTTACCTTATTATCTTTTTGATGCCTGCAGGGACTGTAGTGAGATCCCCTGTTTTATTCCTGATCTTGGTAATTTATATCTTTTCTCTTTTTTCTTTGTCAGTCTTGCCAAAATTCTTGACAAACCTCTGTGTTATTGCCTTTTCTATTCTGTTGTTCTGTTTTAGGTTTCATTTATTCCTACTCTTTAGGTTTTTTTTTTTTTTTCCTCTGCTTACTTTGGGTTTATTTTGTTATTTTTCTAGGTTCTTGAAGTAGGAGCTTAGGTTATTGGTTTGGAGACTTTCCTTCTTTTCTAATGTAAGCATTTCATGCATAAATTTTCCTCTCAGCACTGCTTTAGCTGTGTCCCACAAATTTTTTAATCTATAATGTCTCATTTAATCCCCACAATAGCCTGGGAGATAGGTAGGGATTTTCAGCATCACTTTATGGAGGAAATTATGTAACATTCCTAAATTCTCAAAGCTGCGCTGAGTTTTGAGCCAGATAGTCTGGCGGCAAGTCCAGATGGCCTTCAAGCCTCCTCCCAGCTGTGAAGTTCTCTCCTTTTATTTTACAGTGTTTTATTTTCCTTAAACCAAGACTATATAGGCTCTAAATCTCAAACTTGATTGAGAATGAAAATGTAAACAAAGACTTTCACTAGTGTCATTATCTATTGAGCACTGACTTGGTACCCAGAATAATGTAGTGTTCTGTAGAGGGATTTCAAATGTCAACCTACAAAAACAGAAACCAGTTTAAGAGGCAAGTGTTTATGTGGGATCAAAGAATTGCAATTCGGGAGCACAGATTCAGGTAGAAACCCAAATAGTGTCCTGGTTGGGAGTAAAAATCAGGGGCTTTTAAAGGCAAAGAAGGGAGGTTCTATTACTAAGAGTTTTAATTGGACTTGGAGGCAGAGAGCTAGTCTTGGCTAAACATTGACTGTTGATTCTATCGTCAGAAAGTGTACAGTACTCAGCCTTTGTCATCAGGATATCTATTCTCCTGTCAATTTCTCAAACAATTGCTTGTAAGACCATTGCTGTTTTGGCCCAGTCCAAAGGTTTGACTCAGTCCAAGGTTCAAGACAGCAAGGTTGTTATTCTGGAAGGTCATTTCCGACTCCATTTTTTTTGAGGATGATTAGCCCTCAGCTAACGTCTGCTGCCAATCCTCCTCTTTTTTGATGAGGAAGATTGGCCCTGGGCTAACATCCATGCCCATCTTCCTCTGCTTTATATGTAAGATGCCTGCCACAGCATGGCTTGATAAGCGGTGTGTAGGTCTGTACCTGGGATCTGAACTGGTGAACCCTGGGGCTAGCGAAGCGGAATGTGTGAACCTAACTGCTGCGCCACTGGGCTGGCCCCCTCTGATTCCATTTTAAAATGACTCCACTGAAGTCGATTTTGACATTTTCCCCTTTTGTTTGAGACCTTTCTTTGAAAGCATCGCTGATCAACCATTTGAAAGCATTGCTAATTGACTGTTGGAAAGCATTGCTGGTTAGGCATCCAAGTATCATTGGTCCCACGTCACCAGGAAGGCTCACTCCCAGTATATCATGTCCCGTGCAGGAGGGAAAGTGTTTTCCTTAGGAGCCTTAGGCCACATTTGAGCAAGAAGACTGCCAGAGCAGAGAAAAGCCTTACCATCAAGTTCCTTTAAGGACAAACATTGTAGTTCCTCCAAGTTTCTCAGATGAAGTCTCATAAGCCTTAGCAATAATTTTAAAGCACTGAGTGATGTTTTTATAACATTCAGCCATGCAGAGGAGACAAAGTTGTACAACAGTGAGAATTCCTATAAAATAAACAAAATGCCAAGTTCAAATTTGAGAATAGATCTGAACCAGGAAGCAATTCTTGGGGGTAGCCAGCTAAAGAGATCAAAGAACTATGGGGTGTCCATGGCACTGCAGTTAACCATTCAGCTAGTGCTCAAGGTCGGTCTAGTTCTGCTGTTACCTTACCAGAGGTGTTTACCCAAGTACAACAAGAGGTATTTACAACAGCTACAAGTGTTACCTCTGGAGGTTTGATTGGTTAGATAAGAAGTTCTAGACGCTTAACACAAGGAATTAGGGGAGAAGTGGTGGAGAGATTGGTAATTGAATGTACGAAAGAGTTCTCTAAATTCGTACAGAATGAGGCTTCTGATGAGAAACCCAACAGAAAGATTTCCCCTTTTTGTAATAGATTAAGAGATGCAGACAAGAGTATTACTTTTCCAAGAAAGAGGGAAAAAGTGAGGTGAGAAGCAACAGTAAAAGTTGTACAGGCCGGGTCCAGCCATCTTGGGAAAGCTGTCTGCCTCGACGTTGACTGCTTCTCTTTGTAGTCGGTTTGGAGGCCTCCAGCATTTGTGCAGGACCTGATGTCAGGTGGAGCCTTATTTAGCTGTGAGGGGTTAAATGCCCTGTAGTTTTGCAGCAGTGTCAATGGTTTGGAACACTTGGTAAGGTCTTTTCCATTGGAGCTCAAGAGCTGTCTTCCTCCGATGATGCTTCCAGAATACCCAGTCACCAGACTCTGGACTGTGACCAACAGAATCCTTTAAATTGGAATCCAAGAAATCTTCTTTAGCCTGTTGATGATAGGCTTGAATATAAGACATTCGAGACTTAGAGTAGCTGGTCATACTAGCATGAGACAACAAGGGGATCAGCAGAAGATTGTGTACAAATAGACATTGATCTGCTAGTGACTGTCTCATGTGGAGTGAGTTTATGTTTTCCAACGAGGATGCTGGGAACAGTTGGTGAGACCAAAGGCAGTCCCTTAGGCCAGGGGAGTCCAGTCTACAGGTTATAACAAAAGCTCAAAGACAATTGACAGTACTAGAATCTCTATCTGTGAAGGTGCCAGCATATTTTTTCTCTCTACAATTACCCTCAACTTTTTTTTTTTTTTAGCTTAGATAATCACAATAAAGCTTATTTGTTTATATTGAAAACTTGGCCCAATTATTTATACAAGTGAAAATAAGAATACTTGCTGAATTTCTGAATTCTGGAGGGATCAGGTAGGGAGAAAAAGTAAATGTTTCCTCTTTGTTTACAAAGCTATATCTTACCAAATTGCTGATATCTTAAGAGAAAAGATGTCTTTAAATCTGGAAAAACAAAACATTAGAGCATCTGCCTCAGTTCATGTAGTCCCACATAACTAATAGTTGTTCTTGATCTTTTGTTAGCAGCTTTATGAAGCCATCAGTCTCTCCGTTAGAGTTCTATAATTTCTCACCCGGTTCAGTTTTATGATCTGAAAGTTTATCAGAAACTGCATTCTAGAGTAAGTTCAGAGTCCTTTCCGTGAATCTTTTTGATATTAAAAAATTCATTTACTTAATTAAATTCATGCCAATCTTAGCCAGCTTGATGATACACAAAACTCTTTTTCTCAGGGTTCCTCCTCCACAAATCTTCTGTAGCTTTCTTACATTCAGAATTTGTCCTTTCTGCTTTTCCATGACAAATTTTACGACAAATTTACTTTCTTAACAAAAATATCTCCATTTTTTATACCTTCTTTTACTGAAAACATACATTTTTTTGGTAGCATAAATTTTTTAGTGTGACAAAAGACATGTTTACTAATAGACCTAAGCATCTTTTGTTTTTCTGTAATAAGAAGCTAAAAGTAGATAAACCTATTTAGTAATTAATGTCTATTATTTTACCTTATTTGGAAATTAGATACTCAATAAATTTCTGTCATTTAATTTAAGTTAGCAGAACTCTAAGGTTTCAAGTTACCAAAAGATTTGAAGTTATTTTTAAGTTAACACAGAATTATTGTTAGAAAGTTCACCTAAAACCCTTTTATTTTACTTACATCTATTGAGTTTATTTGTTCCCAATAATTATGTTTAGATTACCTACAAAAACTTCGTGAGATGTTAGACAAAATCAGTCATCAATTTTTTTGCTGCCAACTTTTGTAACAGAGATAACATGAATTTGTTTGACTTTTGGTAAACCTAGGTAGAACAAAAGTTTTATTTTTAATAATAACTCTAAAGATATGCCTATTTTAATTAAACCAGCAAACTTAAGTTAGCTTTAATACTGAACATTTTCCTAGATCATGTGATTCTGAAATTCATTTGGCTAGTTATATTTTTGAGAGTATACTCCATTTATATAGGGCTTGTTTGTTTTTAAGCCAATTAAATAGACCTCTCTTATAAACTACTCTTGATAATAGCATCTGGAGGTAGAAAAATATCACATATTTATAACATACATATATAGACACACGTATAAACGTACAGACGGATGCAAACAGAGATTACAGTCTCGTTTTAAAATTTTCCTTAGAGTTTTGGGCAGGAGTGCTTCCATAGCAGTCTGCATCTCCAAAAGCTGCCCCCTCCCCGCTTTTTCCCTTCAGTCTTAGGAATCAAGGGTGGTCTACATAACAGTTCCTGGAGAGGCTACAAGCTTTTTGAGATAAACAGGAGGTTACTTGCTTATCAAGGACCGACATACCCTTTTAATTACATTATCCTTCATTTGTTTCTTTCTCTCTGGGTACATAACTTTATTTTAGCTTGAGGAAGCCTAAAAAAAATTTCTACCAGGCTCTGACTATTCGCTTCCAATTTGGCCAAGTTTCTAAATCCTTTCAGATATCTTGTCAGGTTTCATTCCAGGCAAACAGTAAATATTTCTGGCAATATTAAACAACTCCATTAATTTTAATTTTAGTTTCCCCTTGACTGCTTAATGGAATAATGTAGCCGTTTACCAGAAAATCTCTCAGAGTCTATTTAACACATGGAGGGGCCCATATGGGGCCCTCCTTCAAAGGTAGTAGATCTGGGGGTGTCTGTAAAGCCATTCACTTAATGGACATTTGTATAGTCTTTTCTTTCAGGTACCTCTTACATCTTAATTTTTCATTAGCCTTTTGTAACAAAACTTTCAATAGGCTATTTTGGAATTTTGAAGCTTTTGCTTTTAAGTGTATTTCTTAAATGACCTTATCTAATTGGAGTGTTCCTTCTATAGTCAGTGTAATTTCTCCTGAGGGCTGGCAGTTTGGTAAGACCCTAGTTGCAAATGGAGTTTAACTCCCATTTCTGTGCGAATGGGGTGTAACTGACATTTCTATCTGACCGTATTTTAGAGCCCTCAGCCTGACGGTTAGGAAGCCAAGCTCTCAGGACACAAAACAAGCTTAGCAAGATTTTGCTGTTTGTAAATATTTGCAGCTTTCTGGACCATGGTTTTTAAGCAGGTGTGCTGGAAGGTGGCATGCTTGGTTCTTTAGTAATTAAAGATACATTCAATTTGTCAGGTCTGTGGTTCTCAAGTCTAGTGCACGAAAAGACAAGTTTTGGAAGTTCAAAGGAGCCCCAAAGTGGCCACTGTAGTTTTCCTTTTTTTTTAATTGAGGAAGATTGGCCTTGAGCCAACATCTGCTGCCAATCTTTCTCTCTTTTTTTTCCTCCCCAAAGTCTCAGTATGTAGTTGTGTATCCTAGTTGTAAGTCATTCTAGTTCTTCTACATGGGATGCTGCCACAGCATGGCTTGATGAGCTGTGTGTAGGTCCATGCCCAGGATCTGGCTGGCAAACTCTGTGCTGCTGAAGTGGACCATGCAAACTTAACTGCTTGGCCATGGGGCCGGCCCCAGCCACTGTAATTTTAAATCATCTTTTGTATTATCAGTCCACCGGGACAAAAATTTACAAGAGGAAGGACTATAGTTCTTAAATATAAACCCAGCTGAATTCCCGAGAGAGGAACTTCTCAATTTCCATGCTTAAGCATGGCTGGACAAAGAGACACCATTTGCAAGCCCCAGGTTGTTAGCTATGCTTCTGACCCACTGGCTACAGCTATTTGGACAAGTGACAGAAAAGACAGAATTTGAGTACTCACCAGATAGGGAATAAACCCTTCTAGACGGCAACAGCCATGAGCTGCTGTGACCCAGCTCAAACAGAGAAACCCTTCCAGACGGCAATAGCTGTGAGCTGGCTTGGAGACACTTGTCTCCTGGTCAGTCCATCCCAGATGGGGCTATTGCCCCAGAATCCCAAAGAAAGGCAATGACCTCAACCGAAAGGGAAGGAGGTCAGAACCAGAGAGTATTCACAATTGGAGGAGTCAGTGCAGCCATCCGTGGAAGTGGTGAGCACACAAGGGGACTCGTGTTGGTACCAAACCCATTTCCAGGGGACACTAGTCCACGAAGATAAAGAGCGCCTCAAGTCCCGCTTTCTGATGTCATATGTCAACTTGCAAAAACAGAAACCAGTTTAAGAGGCAGGCGTTTATTTGGGATCAAAGAATTGCAATTTGGGAGCACAGATTCAGGTAGAAACCCAAATAGTGTCCCACTAGGGAGTATAAAAGTCAGGAACTTTTAAAGCCAAAGAAGGGACATTGTATTATAAAGAATTTTAATTGGAGATAGAGGCAGAGAGCTAGTCTTGGCTAAAAATTGGTTGACTATTGATTCTGTTCTCAGAAAGTCCATAATCATCAGTCTTTGTAATCAGGATGTCAGTCAATAATGACATAAAAGTCAGAGATAGGTAATCAGAGGTAAAGATCTTTTATTAATTGAGAATAGGGAAGAAATACTAGAGGTAATGTTAAACTTTTGACTTAAGTCAAAGATGCACGTTACATTTTACGGATAACTACTGAAGAAGATAAATTGAATATATAACTTCCAGACTGGTAGAGGGTTAAAAAAAAAAGGAATAAAAAACTTGATCAGCTAAACAGAAGTCAGGAAAGGGGTGAGGAGCATAGGAAAAAAATGATAAAAAGTACTAAAGATTGTTAGAAATAAATTTTATTGTATCACAGTAAGTGTAAGTGGATCAAACACTGTAGTTTAGAGGCAAAGATTGTTATATTGGATTTTTATTAAAAAAACAAAATCTTGTTCTTACACGTTTATGAGAGGTATGTAAAACAACAAAGACATGGAAACTTTGCTAGAAAGAGAATGGAAAAAGTTAAAGTAAGCAAATATTAACTAAGAGCTGAGTGGCTGAAAAGGTGGAAACAACCAAGTGTCCATCAACAGATGAATGGATAAACAAAATGGTGGTATATACCTACAATGGAGTATTATTCAACCGTAAAAACGAATGAAGTTCTGGTACATGCTACAACATAGGTGGACCTTGAAACGTTAAAAATAAGCCAGTCACGTAAGGAAAAATGTTATGTGATTCTACTTATATGAAGATTAGAATAGGCAAATTCAGAGAGACAGAAAGTAAATTAGAGGTTTCCAGGGACTGGGTGGGGAGGGAAACGGAGAGTTACTGTATGATGGTTACAGAGTTTCTTCTTGGGATGATGAAAAAGTTTTGGAAGTAGATAGTGATGATGGTTGTACAACATAGTGAGTGTAATTAATGTTATTGAGTTGTACTCCTGAAAATGGTTAAGATGGCAAATTTTGTATATATTTTACCATGATAAAACTTTTTTAAAAAGCTGAATGACTGATATTAATATCAACCAGAGTAAACTTTAAGGCAATAAGTATTTATAGAGATAGTGAAGGTCTCTACATAATTATATTCACTCTGCCTGACAGAAAAAATATACTATCTCTTGGGAAGACTATGTTTACTCCAGTGTCTGTGGTTCTTTTCAACACAATGTCCAGCACACAATAAAAAGTTATAAGATTGCAAAGAAGCAAATAAATATGACCCATGATCAAGAGAAAAAAATAGAGTCAAATTCACACGTGGCCCCAGATGTTGGAATTAGCAAATAAGGAATTTAATTCATATAAATATGCTGAAGAAAATAGAGGAAAAGATAGAAAAAGTGAATAGGTGAGAAATTTCAATAGAGAAATGGAATCTCTTAAAAAGGCCTAATAGACAGACATTCTAGAACTGAAAAATATAGCGCCTGAAACTAAGAATTTATTGGATGGAATTAACAGTAGACTAGATACAGCAAAAGAATGGTTTGGCGAACTCAACGACAGATCAATTGAAATTATTCAAACTGAAGCACTATTAGATGAAATGAAAGATATTAATTTAAAGTAATACACAGGATAAATTGATGGGGAATTTGAGATTAGGCATTTTGGTTTGTTATGGTCCAGTACTGGGGTGAAGGCAGTGGAATAAAAGGAAGGGATACATACAAACATTATTGTAAATTATTATTATTATAAATGTATTATTACCATAATTACTATTATTGTTGAAAAGAATGGATACAGTTTGGCAGGACATCAGATGTGGATGTAAGCAGTTAGAGGAATTAAAAATAACTCTAAGACTTGTAGCTAATAGCCTGCTATATGCCAGATACTGTGCAGGGTATTTTTTATTCACTATCTCTAATTTTTGTAACAATCCTGAACATGAGTGCTGTTACCTTTATACTGATGAAAAAACTGTGGCTCAGAATGGTTAGGTGACAATCTAATAGCTTATAAAGCTGGTTTGATCCAGGTCTAGCTGGCGCTGAGGTCTGTACTCTTTCCTGTATATCACACTGTTTCTAGTTTGTAAGATTGGGTGAATGTAGTATTATGGGCAGAACTGACAGTTATTGGAAAGATATTTGGAATCATGAAGTCACCATGATATACCCTAGGAGAGGTAATCCTCTAGGGAGTTGGCAATACTGATCTACTAGTGCAAAGCGGAAAGGCTAGAGTTGGACAAGTAGCTTTGGGGGTTGAAGCCATTTAAGTGGATGGATCCGTTACTAGATTATGTTGAAAGCCTTAGGGAGCATTTTCTATATGAGGGATGGGGAAGACTGGGCGCCAACAAAGTAGAATGGGAGAATAAGTCAGGGAAATAGATGGAATACCAGAAAGCATGATTTCATTGGAAATCAAGGGAAAAGCTGAGAATTTGTACAATGAGGAAGTGATCAGTGATATAATAACACTTATTTAACAGATATTTATAGAGCACTTACAGTGTGCCAGACGCTATGCCGAGTACTGGTGAAGTAGCAGTGATCCAACCAGACAAGGTTCCTATCCTCAAAGATTAGGTTTTGGTGGGGAAGGTAAGTAAGAAATAAATAAATGAAAAGATATTATGAAGGAAATCAATAGGTCAGTGCCAGGGAGTGTCAGGGGGTAAGAAAGGCTACTTTAAATGGGAATGTCGTGAAAGTTAATATCTGAAGCTTGAGAAAGAGTCGCTCAGAGAAAAGCCTGAGGATCAGCATTTGAGACTCAACAGCAAATATAAAGGTTCTGAGCCAGTAAAGAGCCTGGCATAGTTGAGGAGTTGAGAGGAGGCTAGTGTAGCTAAAGTTGAGTGAACAAGTGGAATAGTGATGGCAAATGAAATTAGGAAAGGTGATCAGGAGCTAGTTCTGAAGGGCCTGGCAGTACAATGGGAAGCCATTGAACATTTTTAAGGAGGGGAGAGACGTGGTCTAATTCATGTTTTAAGAAGATGAGTCTGGTTTCTGTGCGTAGAATGCATTGTAGGGGCAGGCTGACAAGTTAGGCATTCAGTGCTGTGGCAGATGACTGAGAATAAGGCATGTGTATTGTATTGGGAGTAAAAATTTCGGGAGATTGCTCCTTATTGATGTTTGAGAGGCATTTATTTCTAGATCCTAGTGCCTTTGTTATCATTTTACAGAGAATGACAGAAGAGATTCTGAGGGTTTTCTTTTCTTTCTTTTGTTTTTGTGCTTGAAGTAATTTAATTAACTGTTGAGGAAAGAAAGTTCTTGCTGGTGGACATGGATGATAATTTTGCCTTATTCCAGTAAAAGAGATGGAATTGATGGGGACAAATTTTTCTGACTCATTGTTGAATTATTGGTTTCCATAAGAACATTTGTTTCTATTCCCAGCTCTGCTCATATATAAGTTGGTAGCACTAGCAATATTAGATTAAGTATAGTCAGTCTCCAGATGACTTTTTTTTTTTAAAGATTTTATTTTTTCCTTTTTCTCCCCAAAGCCCCCCAGTGCACAGTTGTATATTCTTCGTTGTGGGTCCTTCTACTTGTGGCATGTGGGACACTGCCTCAGTGTGGTTTGATGAGCAGTGCCATGTCCGCGCCCAGGATTCAAACTAACAAAACACTGGGCCGCCTGCAGTGGAGTGCGCGAACTTCACCACTCGGCCACGGGGCCAGCCCCTCCAGATGACTTTTTAAAAGCATTTTGTTTAGACTCTGTGTAATATATATATATATATATTTTTATTGAGTTAATGATAGGTTACAATCTTGTGTGATTTCAGTTGTACATTAATGTTTGTCATTCGTGTTGTAGGTGCATGGCTATTGTAAATAATGCTGCAGTGAACATTGGGGTGCATAGGACTTTTGGAATTGCTGACTTCAAGCTCTTTGGATAGATACCCAGTAGTGGAATGGCTGGATAGTATGGTAGTTCTATTGTTAATTTTTTGAGGAATCTCCATACTGTTTTCCATAGTGGCTGCACCAGTTGCATTCCCACCAGCAGTGGTTGAGGGTTCCATTCTCTCTACAACCTCTCCAACATTTGTTACTATTAGATTTAGATATTTTTGTCATTCTAATGGGTGTAAGGTGATATCTTAGTGTAGTTTTGATTTGCATTTCCCTGATGATCAGCGATGATGAGCATCTTTTCATGTGCCTATTGGCCATCTGTATATCTTCTTTGGAGAAATGTCTGTTCATGTCTCCAGCCCATTTTTTGATCGGGTTGTTTGATTTTTTTGTTGTTGAGTTCTGAGAGTTCTTTATATATTATGGATATTAAGCCTTTGCCAGATATATGACTTGCAAATATTTTTTCCCAGTTAGTGGGTTGTTTTTTTGTTTCAATCCTGTTTTCATTTGCCTTGAAGAAGCTCTTTAGTCTGATGAAGTCCCATTTGTTTATTCTTTCTGTTGTTTCCCTTCTCTGAGAAGACATGGTGTCCGAAAAGGTCCTTTTAATACTGATGTCAAAGAGTGTACTGCCTACGTTTTCTTCTAGAAGCCTTATGGTTTCAGGTCTCATCTTTAGGTCTTTGATCCATTTTGAGTTTATGTTGATGAATGGTGAAAAAGAATGGTCAATTTTCATTCTTTTACATATGGCTTTCCAGTTTTCCCAGCACCATTTGTTGAAAAGACTTTCTTTTCTCCATTGTATGCTCTCAGCTCCTTTGTCAAAGATAAGCTGTCCATAGATGTGTGGTTTTATTTCTGAGCTTTCAATTCTGTTCCATTGATCTGTGCACCTGTTTTTGTACCAGTACCATGCTGTTTTGATTACTGTAGCTTTGTAGTAAGTTTTGAAGTCAGGGATTGTGATGCCTCCCGTTTTGTTCTTTTTTTTTTTTTTCAGGATTGCTTTAGCAGTTCGGGGTCTTTTGTTGCCCCTTTTTAGGATTCTTTGTTCTAATTCTGTAAAGAATGTTCTTGGGATTCTGATTGGGATAGTGTTGAATCTGTAGATTGCTTTAGGTAGAACGAACATTTTAACTATGTTTATTCTTCCAATCCATGTACATGGAATGTCTTTCCATCTCCTTATGTCGTCATCCAATTCTCTCAGAAAGGCCTTGTAATTTTCATTATATAGGTCCTTCACTTCCTTAGTTAAATTTACCCCGAGGTATTTTATTCTTTTTGTTGTGATTGTGAATGGTATTGTGTTCTTGAGTTCTTTTTCTGTTAGTTTGTTATTAGAATATAGAAATGCTACTGATTTATGCAAATTGATTTTATACCTTGCAACTTTGCTGTAGTTGTTGATTACTTCTAAGAGTTTTCCAATGGATTCTTTGGGGTTTTCTATATATAAGATCATATCGTCTGCAAACAGCGAGAGTTTCACTTCTTTCCTCCCTATTTGGATTCCTTTTATTCCTTTTTCTTGCCTGATTGCTCTGGCCAGGACCTCCAGTACTATGTTAAATAAGAGTGGTGATAGAGGGCTAGACTCTGTAATATATTTTTGAGTTTTTAATAAGAAAAGTTTCAAACATACATAAAAGCAGAGAACATAGTATAATAAACCCTCATGTATCCCCATGATTCAGTGTCAGCAGCAGTTAGCTTGTGGCTAATCTTTCATCTATACCTCCAGACACTGCTCACCACCCTCATCGTGTTTATTTTTAAGCAAATTCCAAATAAATCATTTCCTCTCTAAATATCTCAGAATATACTTCTGAAAGGTAAGGACTTTCCTAAGTTTTCGTGTTTTGGTTTATTGCCTCTTAGAGCATATAAATAGGTAGCCATATATCTGGATGGTTTGCCTTCAAGGGTGCCTTTGAGTGTATGCCTATTGTCCCAGTGTATTTATTAATACTACCCCTTTTCACTTAAAAGAGTGTCTGTGTTTGGACATTAAATTCTATCATCACCTTATGTGCATAAGAGGAGCTTTTTCCTAGTGAACAATAAATAAATTCTTTAATAGCACCTTTAAAGGGTTTCGAGTATTTTTCTAATAGCGTGCCTCTTTTCTGTTTTCTATCAGGAGAGCAAGCCCCGAAGTTCACTGTTTCAAGAAATCGTGTAATGCTACATTAATCAGAGAAAGGAAGGATCCTGAAACTTACGGTAAGGAGGGAATGAGTCAGCTGAATTGCCTTGATTATGCCTTCTTTTTTTCCCTCCACTCCATTCTTTCTTTCTTAACGATTTGATCAAAAGTACAGAGAATATTCTTTTGAAAACAAAAAGATTTTAACGCTTGAGTTAAAAGGATAATGTTTTAGAAATATTGACCTACATTCTTTGGGATGTTTGGTTAGGTTAATTATCAAAGTTTAGCTCGTCTAAATTTAGGTTTTTGCATGATCAATATTTTTTGGTTTTTGTTGTCCTTATCTCTTGCTCTAATTGCTCAAGCCTTTTTGTAACACTATCAACTTTTTATTTTTATTTTTATTTAAAGGGAGAGCAGACTCTATCAAACCTTTAACAATTATACATCTTTAACAAAGGTTCCACTAGGGAGGGAGCATCTGTGAAGCACTACTCGTTTTATACTGCCTGGTAGTAGTACCCTTGCTGTGTGTTTCTGTCTTATCTCTTAGGCTAAAGGAAATTCCATGAGGTCAAGGATTATTTTACGTTACAGATTCTCTCACTAAGCATGTCTTAGACATGTTAAGAGTATGGTAAATACCTTCTGGAAGAAATTACTGAAAGAAATTGAGAGTACTCTTTGGCACAGAATATTATGAATTCAGTTCTGGGTATGCTGAGTTTTAGGTGAAAGCAAGTGAAAAGCTTTTGTAGCCTGTGATAGTAAAGTTTCCTAAGAACAGGACTGGGAATGTCGTCTCAAGATTTATTAGCCTAAAATACCCTCACATCCTCTACCCTTTATTTTCATAGCAACAAAATTTATTATCATCTCCATACACTTATCTTTGTTTTGGAAGATTAGGACGCTGAGGCATAGCGTCTAATAGCAAATCTGTCTCCAAAGGATAGGAAATAATGCCCCTCATTTCTAAGTATAGTGTTCTCTCTAAAAGAACAAGTTACTATTTATATTTTAAGAAGGAGTGCATGATGTCTGCTAACAGAAGATAAATGAGAAGCAAACTGGAAAATACGTTTTGTCTCTGGATTACTGCATCTACTACTGGGTAAAAATCAAAAGAGTTCTCTTCAGCTCTTTTCAACACTGAATATAACAAATTGAGCTGCTCACAGAGTCTTTTTCGTTTTTTTTTTAAGTGCTTCAAAAGGAGACTTTCATGTCAGGAATGAACATAGCTACCAAGACTGGATAGGAAGGTGTTTCTTTTCATGTAAAGATGATGCCTAAGTCTGGAATACAGATTGTTGCAAACATCTTTGCCCTCTGTTGAATGTAGTTGATCATCATTTTGTAGGGCTCTAATGCTGCTCTGTATCCACTTAAATAGGAAGAAGGTGTGTGTGTGTAAAAACTGAAGCTGTTTTTGGACACTTATCCTCATCCATTTCTTATTAACCACAAGTAAAATATCCATACCAAACAAAACCTACATTGAACTTAAAATATTCTGTGAGACACACATCAATGTTCCAACCATTGTTCCATCTTATAAGATTTAAGTTTTTTCTAGAAATGTACTGGGGGAGGGCAAAGTTGTGAAACATAATCTCTTCAAGACTGACATGGTTCTCTTTCTCTTGCAGGCCTGATTGTTGGCAATGACATCGTTAAGAGGCTGGCACTCATTTGTGTTCTAAATAGCTACTTTAGAACTGTGAATAGTAACTATGCATATTTGTTGGTCAGCAAAACCAAGGAACAAGAGCTATGGCAGTTGAAAAAGTCTGTCTAATTCCAGGGTATTTTTCCTGGGTGTCATCATCAGGGACCTCTTCCCTTTCATCTCATCAACAGTGTGGTACCTTTTATCGTTTAATAAAGATTAAGGATGTGTTCTTTGGTCAACAACCAGAACTCAAAATCTGCTGGAATAGAGTCAGAGACCATTTCAATTACAGCTGAGGAAAATGAAATTTCCATTCTATTTGGTGCCTTGTGCAGGGAGCACACTGACTCTTACGGAAACTTCTGAGTGAAAAGAGATTGAGTTTTGTCTAATTGAAACTCATGGTTATGGCGAGTGACCCAACGTGATCAGAGGGGGCAAGAGCCACAAAGGAACTCATGACGGGCTATACCATGTTGCGGAATGGGGGAGTGGGGAATGGAGGTCAAACCTGTATGTTACGGTGGTCCAACCGTATCCGACTCACGTGGCTCAGTTTTACACTCTTCATCATTCTGGTTTTCTTCCCCCTCATTGCTCACTATTATCTCACCACTCTGGATGAGGCTGATGAGGCAGGCAAGCGGATTTTTGGCCCACGGGCTGGTAATGAGCTATGCGAAGTAAAGCACGTGCTGGATCTTTGCCGAATCCGTGAGTCTGTAAGTGAAGAGCTCTTGCAGCTGGAAGCCAAGCGGCAAGAGCTCAACAGTGAAATTGCCAAGCTGAATCTGAAGATCGAAGCCTGTAAGAAGAGTATTGAGAATGCCAAGCAGGACCTGCTTCAGCTTAAGAATGTCATTAGCCAGACTGAGCATTCTTACAAAGAGCTGATGGCCCAAAATCAGCCCAAACTTTCTCTGCCCATCCGATTGCTCCCAGAGAAGGATGATGCTGGCCTTCCTCCCCCAAAGGTCCTGCGGGGTTGCCGGCTGCACAATTGTTTTGATTATTCTCGTTGCCCTCTCACCTCTGGTTTTCCAGTCTATGTTTATGACAGTGACCAGTTTGCCTTTGGCAGCTACCTGGATCCCTTGGTCAAGCAAGCTTTTCAGGCTACAGCACGAGCCAACGTTTATGTTACAGAAAATGCAGACATTGCCTGCCTTTATGTGATATTAGTGGGAGAAATGCAGGAGCCAGTAGTGCTGCGGCCTGCTGAACTTGAGAAGCAGTTGTATTCTCTACCATATTGGCGGACAGATGGACACAACCATGTTATCATCAATCTGTCACGGAAGTCAGATACACAGAATTTACTATATAATGTCAGCACAGGCCGTGCCATGGTGGCCCAGTCCACTTTCTATGCTGCCCAGTACAGACCTGGCTTTGACTTGGTAGTATCGCCACTAGTCCATGCCATGTCCGAGCCCAACTTCATGGAAATCCCACCACAGGTGCCAGTTAAGCGGAAATATCTCTTCACCTTTCAGGGTGAGAAGATTGAATCACTGAGATCCAGCCTTCAGGAGGCCCGCTCCTTTGAAGAAGAAATGGAGGGTGACCCTCCAGCTGACTATGACGATCGTATCATTGCTACCCTAAAGGCTGTACAAGATAGCAAGCTAGATCAGGTCCTGGTAGAATTTACCTGCAAAAACCAGCCAAAACCCAGTCTGCCTACTGAGTGGGCACTGTGTGGGGAGCGGGAGGACCGCTTAGAATTACTGAAGCTTTCTACCTTTGCCCTCATTATCACTCCTGGGGACCCTCACTTGGTTATTTCATCTGGGTGTGCAACACGGCTCTTTGAAGCCTTGGAAGTTGGTGCTGTCCCAGTTGTGCTGGGGGAGCAAGTACAGCTTCCTTACCAGGACATGCTGCAGTGGAATGAGGCAGCCTTGGTGGTGCCCAAGCCACGTGTTACAGAGGTTCACTTCCTGTTACGAAGTCTCTCAGATAGTGACCTACTGGCTATGAGGCGGCAAGGCCGATTTCTCTGGGAGACTTACTTCTCGACTGCTGACAGTATTTTTAATACCGTGCTGGCTATGATTAGGACTCGCATACAGATCCCAGCCGCTCCCATCCGGGAAGAGGCAGCAGCTGAGATCCCCCATCGTTCAGGCAAGGCGGCTGGAACTGATCCCAACATGGCTGACAATGGGGACCTGGACCTGGGGCCAGTAGAAACGGAGCCACCTTATGCCTCACCAAAATACCTCCGCAACTTTACTTTGACTGTCACTGACTTTTACCGCAGCTGGAACTCTGCTCCAGGGCCTTTCCATCTTTTCCCCCACACACCCTTTGACCCTGTGTTGCCCTCAGAGGCCAAATTCTTGGGTTCAGGGACTGGATTTCGGCCTATTGGTGGTGGAGCTGGGGGTTCTGGCAAGGAGTTTCAGGCAGCACTTGGAGGCAATGTTCCACGAGAACAGTTCACAGTAGTGATGTTGACTTATGAGCGGGAGGAAGTGCTTATGAACTCTTTAGAGAGATTGAATGGCCTCCCTTACCTGAATAAGGTGGTGGTGGTGTGGAATTCTCCCAAGCTACCATCAGAGGACCTTCTGTGGCCTGACATTGGCGTCCCCATCATGGTAATAGAAAAATGAGTTTTGTTGCATGAGATACTGTTTCACTCTGAATCCCTTTTCCATATATATATGTGTATGTGTATATATACGCACATAGTTTTTTTTTAACCTATACAGATTCTTTCCCTATGAAGTTTCTGCTTGTTTCTTTTTCAGTTCTTTCAGGCTTTGCCACTTCCATCTCTGCTGCTTACTTCCTAAATCTTCTGAGACTCTCCAAAACTGAAAGTGATGCTGGCCCCAGAAAGTTTATAAAACCCCTTCAGTTACCCTATAGACTTCTTCTGTGTCATAATAAAGATGTTGATGGTGATAATGATGATGAAAAGCTAACATTTAAGAAGCACTTACAATCTAGACACTGTAATTTAGCATTTATAGAACTTATATCATTATTATGATTTTTTTTCTTTTTATATCTATGGAACCAGGCTTAAAGAGGTTACTTATTTTTTGTTTGCTTGTTTGTTTTGTTTTGAGGAAGATTGGCCCTGACCTAACATCTGTGTCTATCGTCCTCTATTTTATATGTGGGACACCTGCCACAGCATGGCTTGATAAGTGGTACATAGGTCCACACCCGGGATCTGAACTGGTGAACCCTGGGCCGCCAAAGAGGAGCACACAAACCTAACTGCTACGCCACTGGGCTGGCCCCAGAGAGGTTAATTATTTTGCCCAAGGTCATGATTAGTAATGGAGGAGCTGAGCTATACTATACCTGATTCTAGAGGCTGCAGTTTTAATCACCTCCCAAAGATTGTCATTCCTTTACCGGGATATCATAGAAGTCTTTTGGAACACTGAAGTCAGGGTTTGATATTTGGGAGTTGGAGATCCTGAACCTCTTTTTATAGTCTCTTGCAGGTTCTTTCTTGTTCTTTACTCCATCTGTCATGGTTAGGATGCTATATTTTCCAGGAAAAATAATAGCCAAATATGCAAGATAGGGCTTTAGTTCTGAATACTTTGTTTATCCACTTTCTGATCTAAATTTGGCAATCTATGAGATTACCCATTTCTCTTAAATATGAGGCCTTAGAGCAAGTCTTAAGCAAACTGCCAACCACTTACCCTGCAGCACAGGTACTTTACAGAAAAAGGTAGCAAAAAAGGGCAAGATCTGATGGGCCATGCGTTGCTTAAGAAAATTAGCATAGTTTTAAGGAAGAATTTTTCTGGAAGGGGAATACTTGGGCTAGACCAGTTTTAAACAAAATTATTTCATTGAGGAACTAATTCATGAGAAATATTTTCTGAGCAGCAGCATGGTATGATAGAAAAGTATGTGTTTGGGAGTGACGCAGACCTGTGAATAAATAGTCATTTTGTGATCTTTGATAAATTACTTAACTTCTTCGACTTCGGGATTAAAGAGAAGTCTAAGATAATACAAGTAAGGAATCTAGAAAGGTGCCCAATAGTTGATTCTTTCTTATCCCTTCATGTCAAAGGAGATGGAAGGCAGTATAGATATTCTGCCTGTTACGGACAGCTTTCACACACTTCTCTGATAAAGGCTCTTGTATCTGCTACATAATTTCCCTTTGTGTCACAGCTCTTACTACTTACCTTCTCCTGTAAAAATCTTTGTTTTAAATTTTCGTTCTTATTACTGTTGCTAGTTGCTTATTACTGCTCTAATCTTTTCTTATATTTTATTTAGTTGAATTTGTAATCTGAAGCTATTCAAAGACTGTGTAGGGTTGCAAAAAATTTGATCTTAGAATTTATCTTGTATATTAAGAAAAGTGGGGAGATTTGTTTATAGACCTTCCCAATTTAAATTTCACTTTTTTTCTTTCTCAATTACAACTTTTTGAATGTCATTGAAATTTTTTTAAAAAGCATTTATTCTGTGAAAGGTAGATGCTGCTCAAATAGAATCATAAAGCAGCCTTTGTTTTCTGTTTTTCCTGAGTTTTCTTTGAATTTGGTAGGGATGTAGAGAAGCTGATGCCACCTTTATTAACAATAACTGAAATTCATCAGAGAACTTACCAGAACTAATCCTTTCTTTTAACTCTGGTGGGAAATAAGTAGTCCTCTTTGATTACTGGGTAGCTCGTTGCAATAATACAATGCCTTGTTGGAAAATGCCAGAAACTTTCCAAATGGGAGGCCATTCTGAATAGCTTGCTCATATTAGTGATACAGGTTTTTTCTAGTTCTTCTGAAAAAGAGGAAACAGTTTCAAGCTGGAGAATTTCACTCCATTCTCTAAATATTTTGACTATGCTTTCTATTTATGCAGGTTTTTTGGGCAGCAGTTGAATTACGGACCTATTAGGCATAGAGCCAACATGCCCAGGTATCAGGCTTGAGAGAGACTGGCAGCTGTCTCCCCTGTGGAAAAATGGCAGCATTATGAGACATCTCAGAGTGGTTTTTCCACCTAGGATGCAGACTTACCCTATCCATTACATTATAGTTAACAGGTCTTTATAAAATTAGCAGGGGGAGGGTGGTTCCCAGGCAGTCTCTCAGATTCCAGTCCTTCAGGGAAAATGAAATCAGCATATTGGCTAAATGAATCAACCCAGGAACCTGCACGCCATTTCAGAAAATGCTGTGCGCTTTGTGCTTCTCTTATGCTCAGGTTCCCATCTAACCATAGGCATATATGCCACATATTTGTAAGCTGTGAAATCTGTTGAACCCTAAGTGTTTAAGTAGAGAGAGATTGTATTAGGAGTACCTACTGGGATATATGTATTAAAATTTCTCATTCTTTTCTACTATTTACATAACAAAGGGGAACTACGTCAGATCTGGCTTAGAGTAAATGTGATCTTCACTACCACCATTCTTGGACATTCCTTCCTCAAATGCTTTATGTAAAGAGAATTTCAGTTTAAATTGAATAGGGCCTGGGCAAGGTGACAGGACTCTGCCCAGAGATGGAACAAATGCCACCAGTTGAAGTGGATCTCTCATCTGAATGGTGTGGGACTGCTGAACAGAGGTGGTGATAGTGGGCAACTGCTGTCTGTCTGTTGCCTTTGTTTTTTTTTTACTTTTTATTAAGATTATGATAGTTTACAACCTTGTAAAATTTCAGTTGTATATTACTGTTTGTCAGTCATGTTGTACGTGCATCCCTTCAGCCTTTGTGCCCACCCCCCACTCCCCCTTTCCCCTGGTAACCACTAATCTGTTCTCTTTGTCTACATGTTTAACTTACACGTATGAGTGGAGTCATACAGAGATTGTCTTTCTGTTGCCTGTTTTGTAAACAGTTGAGTCAGATTCCTTAGCTCCTGAAGGGTAACAACAAAGAATATCTAATGGAAGTCAAATGTACAGTAGTATTGTGCCAAGGGATTTGAAGGCTGGTCTTTTGAAAAACTCCATTATACCTTGGGGACCCCCACTTTCATGCACTTTCAAGATGTTCCACTGCTTCCAGGCCTCCGTTGTTTCTGACGATATGTCAGTAGTTTTTCAAATTTTTGTTTCCGTGTATGTAAAGTGTTGTTTTTCTCTGGCTGCTTTCAAGAATTTTTCTTTATATTTGGTTTTCAGAAGTTTGGCTATGATATGTCTTGCGTTGGTTTTCTTTTGATTTATATTCTGATTATGGTTCACTAAGCTTTTTGAATCTATCAGTTTATGTTTTTCATCATATTTTTGGAAATTTTCATTGATTATTCAGATATTTTTTATGCCCCATTCTTTCCCTCCTCTACTTTGGGGACTCCAATATATGTGTCATAGACTTTTTCATATTGTCCCACAGTTCTCAGTAGCTCTGTTCATTTTTTTAAGTATTTTTTTATCTTCCTCAGTTTTGGTAATTTTTTTTGATCTGTCATCCAGTTCACTGACTTTTGTGTCTACTCTTAAGCTTATCCAGTCAATTTTAAATTTCAGATATTGTATTTTCCAGTTCCTCAATTTCCATGTTTTTTAAAATAATAGTTTCTGTTTCTCTGCTATTGCTGTCTTTATTTTTCCGTTCTGAGGATACTTTACTTCATTTAGCATATGAAGTATGCTGGCTACTTTAGCATGGCCGCTTTGTGCTGCTTTATGGTAGCTACTTTAACATCTTTGCTAATTCTAACATGTGGGTCATTTTGGGATTTGTTTTCATTGATTTTCCTTTTTCTTGAGGACTGGGTCATGTTTTTCTGGTTCTTTGTACATTAAACAATTTTGTATTAAACCCTACACATTGTGTTATGTTGTGAAGACTGGATTTTGTTTCATTTCTCTGAAAAGTGTTGATATTTTAGTTTGAGCAGACAATTAATTTGGTTAGACTCAAACTGTAAGGTCTGTCTCTTGAATGGCAACTCAAATGGGAGTTCAGTCCTTTAATTTTCAGCTGGTCTGCTTAGAAACAGCACCAAGCATGCATGGCTTAGGGGTTGGTCAGAGACTGGGCAGTTTGTACACAGAACTTAGAGCTCCCTCTATCTGGCTGTCTCCTTTCTGGAATCTTCTTTCTTTCCTTGGGCTGTGGTTGCCCCATACTCTTTCCTCTTATGCTTCAGGCCAGAAAGACTTGGATGTTGCGTGCAAGTTTAAGCTCTCCTGCATGATACTGACTCTGGCCTACTCCCAGAATAAAAGCAACAGTGATTCTCCCCGTGTTGGTATTTCATTCCTAAATTTCAGCTCTGCTCCATAGTTTGTTGTGCCTTCAGGCAATTGCTTTTTTGGTATTTTTGTCTGGAGTTTATAGTTATCATCTACAGGAGTACTGGGTCTGGTAGGAGCTTATTCAGCCATCCTGGAGGCAGAAACCTCCAAGTGATCTCTTTTTGATACATAGTCCCACTTAAAATATTGGTTTGAGTTATTTACTTTACTCTGGCCAGTTAACACATCAAATAGAGTGTCCTTCTTGGAGCATTCTGTGGAAATGAGAACGTCAAAATCTGTTCTTTTGGAATTTTAGAACTTGGGCTGGTTATGAAAGGGATATCTTTCAGTTAACAGTGTAGTCTTGCTCACTCAACACATTGTGCATCTTCGCACTATAGACTCACTCATTTCTCAGATAGTCTTGTGACAGCTAGTCCCTCAATTCTTGACTTTTCTCTTCTCTATAAAGGGTATAGCTAATTTACACAGACTGCCTGAGAAGGCTTCTTTGAAGAGGTAACATTTGAGCAGAAGCTTGAATGAAGTGAGAGAATGGGCCATGTAAATTCTGGAGGACTGTACAGAGAACGGCAAGTGCAAGAAGCTTGTCCTGTTTAAGATCTGGCAAGAATACTCAGTGTATCTAGCATGGAGTAATTGAGGGGAGAGTTTGAAAGGAGGTTGGAGAAGGCAGAAGCTAGCACTTTAGGCCATGGTAAGGATTCTAGATTTTATTTTAAGTGTGTTAGGTTGCCATTGGAGAGTTTTCAGCAGGGAGTAATATGATACGTGTGTGACTCTGGGGAAAAGAGCAGAAACAGTTAAAAAGCTATTATAGTAGCCTATGTGAGGAGTGTTCGTAGCTTGGACCAGGGCAGTAGTGGTGGAGATGCTGAATTCAGAGATAAGCATACCACACTCCCTAGAAGACTCCAGGTTCTCTGTGGAAGTGGCAAGGCCAGAATGCACCATTTTTTCCAAATGAAAACTAGAGAGATACAAGATTATTTTTCACTGCCCTTTTCCCTCCCTCCCAGCCCTTGATGTTAGAATTGAACAAGGAGAGTTCTGTTTTTGGAACTTAATGTCATGCCAGGGTAGTTATTTGAATACTGTTTCCCCAGCAGTCTAGTAAGGGAAAAAAGAAAGAAGACTGGAAGAGAAACTGGCTGTGTAGTAAACTCAGCGTCATTAATATTCGGGCTTGGGCCTCTGCCTATCAGGCTGTTAAAGGCTTTACTTGTGGCTGGACCTCAAGCAGGAGTAGAGATAATTCTAAAGCCTTATTCCTTAGAAAGTTGATACTCTTTATTTTTTATCTATGTTCACTCTACTTTTAAAAATATTACTTGAATTATCAGATGATAATTTCCTAAAATTGTGATTTCTGAGAGAAGCTAACAGGAAAAAACTTGTCCAGTTTCTCTAGGTCCAAGATTGTACAAAGTTTGGTAGACTTCACAGGGTATTAGTGTATCTGGGTGGGTTTTTTTTTAATTTGACATTATTTTACCTAATAACTTTGTGGCTATAACTATAGTTATCTTTTTCTCTGAGAATGGGCTGCATGGCAGTGAAGGAGAATTATGTGAAACAAAGCTATCAGAAATCAGAAATTAATAGCAAAAATTATAGATGTACAAAGGAATTGCTGAAAAGTGACATTGCATAAATGACTTACTAATTGCAGCAAATCAGTTCTTTAGGTAATGTCTCCCCCTCTTAGTTTATATGTACTCTTTTTACTAATTCAAAGTAAGGAATCTGAAACTGAGAGAATTTTATTTCTTTAGGTCACTTGACTAATTAATACCTAAATTAGAACATAAGTGTTAGGACTTTTGACCATAGTTGATTGTATATTTTTCTGTTTTATCAAATCAAAATCTAAATTTCTTGGAAAGGCACAGGTTATATATATATTTATATATAAATATTTACAAATTAAAATAGGACGAAGTTGTACTAATCTCATGTTATAATAATTGCTAACCATTTTGAGCGTTTTCTATGGGCTAGGTAGGCACTGTGTCATGCTCTTTACATGCATTCTCTCATTTGATGGTGAACCTCTAACCTATGCTATTTTGCCTTCAGTTTCACAAGGATCATTGGTAACTTTTTTTCTTATAAGTTAGAACAGACTTATCTTATAACCTAAAACATATTACTATTTTTTATACTGCATTAGACCCAAATTTAAAGTTATAAACAGAAAATCAATTCACTGTGTTACCTTCTTGTTCTATTCCCTTCATTCTTTGCATTTCCTGACTTTTTTGCCCCTACCACTTAGTGTTTATTGAATGAGTCTCTTGAAAAATCAAGAAGTTTAAATGTTCCTTCTGTGTCAGTTGTCCTCTCTTCTCTTGATCACCTCTCCACCCAATCACCTCAAGCTTTATTTCACGTGGTCCTCACAAGTATGTACACATGACTGTGTGCTTCCTTTTCGGCCTCATTTTCTTGATTCCCAAGCTCTATGATGGGTTACCTTTTTAAGTTAGAGGAAAGGGCAGGGTGGAGGATAAAAGGTCGTTGCTGTTTACCTTTATTGCCTGTATGAGGCTTGACATCTCAGAAGTGGATTTGTTACAGAAGTGCCTTGTGCATGTGTGTATTGTTGGAGACTGCAGACTGTTGGGGATGGCTGGGCAAACGTTGATCTTAAAGAGAAAAAGGACAACATTATAAGTGTATTTAAATTGCTGAATTTAGTAAGTGGCATTGTGTAGTTGTATGGCGCTTTATATTTTCCACATACATTTTCTAATTTTATACTTCTCAGGGATGTTCTACCTTTTTGTGTTCTCTATTCTTAGTCTACTTTGTGACTTGGTTTAATTCACTTAATCTCTTCATATCCTATTTTTCTTGCCTACCAACTTCAAAGACCTGCCTATGGCTAGTCATGAGCTGCTGAAAGATTCCATATTTAGGTAGTTCTTCCATTTGAATCCACATTCATTATTCTGCTTCACTTGAGCAACTATCTCTTACTAAATTGTTTCATTGTTTCTTGTTAATGGCAATAACTACTTACATTTCGATCCCTTAGATATTAAGAGATATTTGCGAACTATCAATTGGGAATCAAACTTATCATGATGGCTAGTTAAATATTTATGTTGTGAATTGATACTTTGCTGATTCATGTGGATTTGCTAGTTCTGCCTGGATTTAGAAGACAAATGCCTTGTTAACATACTAGAAGAAGTAGTAGTTCTTTTATCATTCATAAACTCCAGAATTCCTCTGGAACCAAGTTGAATGTTAACTGAAGTTGCTAATTAGTTTTTGATCATGCATACACTTGCATATATTTGCATATGGTAGCGTTTTAGGCCATGCCTGCTGTACTGGTCCACTGTGATGAGAAACCAGGTGCAATGAGAGAAAGTCAAGGCTTTTATGAATGATAAACAGATGAACTGAATGATGAACAGAAGAGTGAGTGAAGCATCATCAAGGAGCATTGTACGTGAAACAAGAAAAAGGAATGTTTAGTGAGCTTTGCTCCTGACTTGATTGTTGTAGGTTGATGAATTTTTTCTATGGAAAATTAAATTAAATACTAAGAGGTTTCAGTGTATCAAATGTTTCTAATTTTAATATATGAACTTCTTGTCTTTTATTCCATATTCTGAAAATAGAATGGACAGGGCTAAATTAGATCCTGTTTCCTACTCATTGGTTTGTTCATTTATGAAACATTTGTTGAACATCTACTGTATGCCAGGCACTGTGCTCTACATTCTGGTCAGTGTCATATCAGTAATTAAAATCATTAACTTGAAAGTCAGTCCTCATGTTCACAAGTTATTAAGGTGTAATCATAAGGCATGAAAAAATGGCCAATGTTAAGGAAGGAGGGAGCCTGGTTTTAAACAAAACATAACAAAAATGAGAATATTTCCTAAAGATGACATACTACTTCTGGTTGACTCATTTCTTTCATGGTTGATCTCCTATTCTTCAGACTCTTAGAGGCCAGTGATGATCTGCATGTCTGCATTACAAATATTTGAGTCCTTTGGTCCTTCTGATTTTGGTGCCAGAATGGATCAACATTGGTTTGCTCAGCTTTTGTCTAGCCATTAAGCGCTATAGCTTTGAAGCAAACCAGTTAGAAGAAAGCTCCCTTCCCCCCCCCCCGTTTAATTTTATTTTTTATTTTAAAAATTTTAATTTTTTTTTTGAGGAAGGTTAGCCCTGAGCTAACATCTACTGCCAATCCTCCTCTTTTTGCTGAGGAAGACTGGCGCTGAGCTAACATCTGTGCCCATCTTCCTCCACTTTATATGTGGGATGCCTACCACAGCATGGCGTGCCAAGCAATGCCATGTCTGCACCTGGGATCCGAATCAGCGAACCCCAGGCTGCCAAAGCGGAACATGCACGCTTAACCGCTGTGCCACCAGGCCAACCCCCCCCCCCACCCCACTTAATTTTAGTTTGTATTTGCAAAATTTATAAGGACAGAAATCTCTTTTTGGTTATGAGGAAAAAGTCCTTGAATAACGAACTACATTTATTCTAAAGTTTGCTTTACTCTCTCCTGTGGTTGACTCTAAATCAGGTGTCTCAACAGTGGCACCAGTGACATTTTGGACTGGACACTTCTTTGTTGTAGGGGCTGTCCTGTGCATTGTTAGGATTGAGCAGCATCCCTGGACTCTGTCCACTGGATGCAAGTAGCTCACCCACCCCCCTAATTGTGACAACTGAAAATGTCCACAGACATTGTCAAATGTCCCTTGGGGGGCAAGATCACTCCTAATTGAGAGCTGCTGCTCTAAATTCTTCAGGCAGACTTACTGGCTACGGTTGTTTGTGAGCCAGCCACAGATAAGCTGTTGCAGTACTTGATGTTGTGTTTCTGTGAATCCTGCAAAACTTTTCTTTTATTCGGACGGCTGTTGCTTCAGTTCCCTAATCCTGAAAATCTTGCTGTCATCCTGAGAGGAGTTGTGCCAGGATGAGGAGAGGTAGTACGCACACTGTATTTCTGGAATCTCTAATAATTGTTCTTAATGGACTTGCCTCTTAATGGGCTTTTTAAACTTGCTCAAAAAACTGGATGTGAAATCTAGGCCAAAACACAGCTGATGTTCGGCCTTCAGCTCTGAGTCTTCCAAAGGACAAGTAGGTCCTTTTGATTTGATTTACTTTGTAAATTGTATCAAAAATTTCGGATAAGCTTTAGGTATCAAATCATGATCATTTTAGTTTTCCTCGTTTGTTATTTTTAGATTAAGCATTCAGTTGTTTATAGGATTAAGTTTGGCTAATAAACAACTTCAGTTTTTCCACACAACTTGGTGCTGTGTTGATTTAGCAGAGAGGTTGCCTACTTACGTTCACACCTCTTGTACGTGGTGGAATTGGAATTTGAACTCAGGCTTGTCTGGTTGACTACAAATCCATGCTTCTTCCTCTGTTCTAGTGCTTCTCGAAATTCAGTGTCCATAGGAATCACCTGGGGATCTTGTGAGCGCGCAGGTTCTGACTTGGTAGGTTTGGGGTAGGCTTGCAGTTCTGCATTTGTAAGAGTCCCAGGTGAGGCCCTGGCTGCTGGTCTTGGGATCACACTTTGAGTACTAAAGCTCTGTGCTGTGATCCTGGATTACTAATTTTGCTGTAGATAATCCTGGTGATGAACCCACAAAATTGTTAATCTACAATAGAATATTCAAGACTTGGATTTTTCTATTATTTTTTTATTCATTGTAAGCTATGTGGATTTGCTACTAGATTGTAAGATGTGTGGATTCACTGCCAGAGTTGAAGGGCAGCTTTGTTCATCTGAACTGGCAGAGTTGCAGTTCTGTTTTAAGTGAATGCGAAGTGTGTTCAGAAAGTCAAATGAATGATCTGAGAGTAGTTTGTTGGGGGCATTTGACTGAACAGCTACTATCCCGTTGATTCTAAGGTGGACATTATTTTACATTTTAATATATTTGAAATTGGGTATGTCTTAAGATAGATGGCTTTTTGCCACTGCTGAGGTTGGCATTTGGCTTCTTCTGCTTCTGGCCACTCTCCTACTCCCTGGGGATGGAGTCCGCAGCTAGTATGGTGAGTACTTGGCTGTCTCCCCCTCCTTCCTTCTCTGTTTTCCCTGACCCAGGCCTGAGTGCCTTTGCTCTGTCACTGCTCAATCTGACGTTGGGAGACCTAGGCTACAAGCTCAGGGATTTTTGTACTGGTCAAACATGCTGCAGGGCAAGATGGATTTCTATGTCTGTTGCTTGACTCTGACATCTCTTCTCTGTAGTAGCAAATCTGTTCCAGATCCTTCCTTGTCTTGACTTGGGAGGAACTCCTCTGGGGCTGAGGTGAAGTCTTTAAAAGCTCTTTAAGTAAACGTTCTAAGTGATAAACTATTTCTTGTGCTCTTATTTGGCAGCATTTTTCTCTCTTGATGGTGTACACCATTTAATAATGCATTTTCTGTGGGGCTTTGGTTTGATTAGATTTATAAGTTTAATGTAAGTTTAGCAGAAAAAGACTGATTTGGAATTAGAAGGTACGAGTTAGAGTCTAGCTCTGCTGTTGCCAGTTGTCCGTGTATAAAGTGAGAGTTGGACCATATGATCTCCAAGGCTCTTCTAACTCTGAACTAATTGGATTCTTAGTGTGCTGGAATGAATTAATTGAGGTATGAGGATTCTGTTTCAGAACATAGAAGAAGTGATTAATTTTGACAAGGAGGGTAGTGAAAGGAGGCATCTGACCTGGGTCTCCAGGGGGAGAATAATTTTGGTAGAAGATTAGGAGAAAGACTTTTTTAAGAGGAAGAGGCAGTACTCATGAGTCATGGGAGTGAAACCATTCATAAACTTAGGCCCCGCATATAATTGCATTCATCATGCTAGGTAGAGGTCGTCCTCAGTACAACTAAAACGTTCTGTTGAAAGTGAGATGACCCTTCCTGGCTTTCTAAAAAGATGATTCCTCTAGAAGTTCTCTCTGTTTCTGGTTTTTGAGAATAAAATGATGGCTCCTTGTTAGTTGGATTAATTAGATATAGATACTATACAAATCAAATGAGCTATCAAAGTACCAAGTATGGTCACCCTGTTTATCTGAGCATTAGGGGGCAAGGTGAGTAACAAAGCTACTACCTACATTGTAGTAAACTATTCTTATCTGAGACATGGTTTAAATAAATATTTTTATTGTAATGTAGTTCTTTTTGGGCACTAATCTTTTTTTTTTTTTTTTTTTTAAAGATTTTATTTTTTCCTTTTTCTCCCCAAAGCCCCCCGGTACATAGTTGTGTATTCTTCGTTGTGGGTTCTTCTAGTTGTGGCATGTGGGACGCTGCCTCAGCGTGGTCTGATGAGCAGTGCCATGTCCGCGCCCAGGATTCGAACTAATGAAACACTGGGCCGCCTGCAGCGGAGCGCGCGAACTTAACCACTCGGCCACGGGGCCAGCCCCTTTGGGCACTAATCTTTGTTTTATGAAGAAACTATTGCTTTGTGTATATGGGTCACTTTGGATAGAGATTCTTTGTCTTGGGATTTGTTGTGGACACAGAAGCTGTTGGTACTAAATTGGGTATACTTTGAAAGAAAAAGCTTTTATATGTGTAGTCAGTGCTGCAGGTAGGAATTGCAAAAGTGAAATAATTAACCTCAACTGGATGGACTACTTTTTTTTTAATACCAAAAAAGGGCGTTAAAATTGGGAGTCAGAAGTGACCTAGACTCAAGGGATTTGACAGTTTGGTTTTAACGTTTACCAGCTGACTGGGGATCCCAGAGCTGGGACTCTCAGTTCTACTCTGCCACCTTGTGTTCTCCTGGGAAAGTTACTTTTAATTTCCCTAGACTGTGTTTATCACATATGTAAAATAATCCTCAGCGTTAGCTTCTTTCACAAGAAAATTAGTTAGCAAATGAATAAAGTTTAAAATGTGAAATCCTTATATATTTGCTGAATTATAAGGCAGTTTTTATTCCTGAAAGGCATGTGCTGGATTTTACAAGTGATATGTAACCAGGCAGAATTATTCAGTAAATTTAACTACAGTCTCCTTTGACCTAAAGGCAGTTTTGGTTTCGCGTTCTATAATGCAGCACTGATCGTTAGTGTTTCTCCTTCCTCCTTACAGGTGGTCCGTACTGAAAAGAACAGTTTGAACAATCGATTCTTACCCTGGAATGAAATTGAGACAGAGGCCATCCTGTCTATTGATGATGATGCTCACCTCCGCCATGATGAAATCATGTTTGGGTTTCGGTGAGGAGCTGATTTTCAATCAAGAAACAATTTAGTTTGCAAACGACAGAAAACCAACTGAAACCTGGATTAGGCAGCAAAATTAAATTACTATTCTTGGCTGATAGTAACCGAGAAATCCTGAGAGGTAGTAAGGGCTAACTTTTAAGATATAGCTGGATCCAGGGTCTTAGTTGATGTTGGAGAGCTCCGTTTCTCTTCATCTCTAGATTCTGCTTTCCTCTGTGTTGCCTTTGTGCTCATACAGGCTCTCCTCTGTGCCCGAGGAGATGGCATTCTGTGATTGGCTAGACTGGGGTTACCTGCCCCTGGAGCTGCGAGTAGATCACCCTCCAACCGCAGACCACTTGGACTGAGAGTGAAGGCAAGGGGTAGTTTCCTAAAGGAAACTTGAGGTTTTTGTGTTTAGAGGAATGGAGAATAACTCCCAGGCAATCAGAAGCAAAATGTTGCGGTGTGTTGGGGCAGTGGAACAGTACCAGAACCTTAGGGCCTGAAAGATTTGGAGAAAGATGGGGTTGGAAGCAAAGATCCAAGAGGAGAAGGAGTGGGAGGAGGAAGAGGTGGTTATGATGATGCTAATGCAGGACATTTGTTGAACCCATACTGTGTGCCTGACACTTGCTGAGCACTTTGGTTTGTCTCATTCAGCCTCGTAAAATGTGATGATGTAAATTGTATATAGGAGTAAATTGAGATCCAAGAGAACAAAACCATGAAGCTGGAAAGTAGCTGGCAGAGCTGGAATTCAAATGCAGGTTTGCATGATCTAAAACTTCCACTCAACCTCTAAACTATACTCTTTTCCTGAATCTTAGTATTTCTTAGTTGGAGCTTAAATATCTCAGTCGAGAGAACATTATAGATAAGAGAATCGAGAACATCAGGGCTGCTCAAAGTGTGTGATGGGCTGGTATGCTAGCCCATGGACAGTTTGTTATCTGTCCACAGTGAGGTAATTACAAAAATTGAAAGTAAGCATTTAGCAGCTTTTAAAGCAATTTGACATTTACTGTGACATCCAAGTGTGTGATCATTTTTCTTGCAGTTCATTTTTTGATGCAATTCTTGCAATTCATTCATTCATACATCTTGCACTTCACTCGTTTAAGTGGTATACTTCAACCATATTCAACGGTTTTTAGTATATTTACAGTTGTACAGCTATCACCACAATCTATTTTAGAAATTTTCATTACCACCAAAGGAAACCCTGTCCCCATTAGCAGTCACTCCCCATTTCCCTACAACCCCTCCAAGCTCTAGGCAATCATTAATCTACTTTGTGTCTCTATAAATTTGCCTATTGTGGACATTTCATATAAAATTTGTATCATATGTGCCCTTTTGTAACTGATTTCTTTTGCTTAACATAGTGTTTTTAAGGTTCATTCATCTTGTAGCAAGTGTCAGTACTTGATCCATTTCGTATGGATATACACATTTTGTTTATCCATTTATCCATTGATGGACATTTGGGTCATTTCTACTTCTTGGCTATTGTGAATAATGATGCTATGAGCATTCATGTACAAGTTTTTGTATGAACATTTTCTTTCTCTTGGATATATACCTTGGAGTGGAATTGTTGGATCATATGGTAACTCTTTGTTTAACATTTTGAGGAGTGGCTAGACTGTTTTCCAAGGTGGCTGCACCATTTTATAGTGTCACCAGCAGTGTCTAAGGGTTCCAGTTTCTCCACATCCTGTCAATACTTATTTTCTGTTTTTTTTAATAGCCATCCTACTCTATGTGAAGTGTTATTTCAATATAGTTTTGATTTGCATTTCCCTAATGACTAATGATGTTGAGCATCTTTTCATGTACTTAGTGATCATTTGTATGTCTTCTTTGGAGAAATGTTTATTTAAGTCCTTTGACCATTGTTATTTGGGTTATTTGTCTTTTTATTATTGAGTTCTAGGAGTTCTTTATATATTCCAGATAGAAGTCCCTTATCAGAGATTTGATTTGCAAGTATTTTCTCCCATTCTGTGGGTTGTCTTTTAACTTTGTTGATGATATCCTTTGAAACACAAAAGTTTTTCATTTTGATGAAGTCCAATTTATATATATTTTCTTTGCTTACTTGTGCTTTTGGTATCATATTCAAGAAACCATGCAATTCATTTTTATTGTATTTTACAAAAAGATTAATCCACAATAAATTGGGGGAAAATTAGTTCTTTACCACAGATAGTTTGAGAAGCACTAGATTTCCTTGGAGATCTTGTTCGAATTAAGTATGGATCCAGGATGGAGAACTCTTTTTCTCTGTGCTTTTGTTCCATTCACTGAAAGCCTGACGTGTCCTGCCTAGCTTTCAAGCTTACTTTGGTTTATGTTGATAAGTGGAGAGGCTCAGATGAAAGGAGCAGCAATTTTATTGCTGCATTTGTCTTAAATCCATCTATAAAGAAATGATTTGATCTATTCCTGACAAATTAGAACATCTGTTTTTCCTCTCTCCCACCCAACCTCTCACATTTTCTTTGACGTCCTCCTACTATATTATTGAGGCAACAGTCTGTTGTTAGCTGTGATAAAAATCTTGCTGAACTGGAATATCTTCCTTTTTTTACATGATAATAAATAGCCAGCTCCCTCTACTTATTTTTATGAAAGGAAGAAAGCCATGTGATGATTCCAGAAATGATCTTTTGCCATTACAGTTGTCATTGTTTATAGTTATGGGGGACCCTGGGCAGGAGGCGGTGTATTTCTGATACAGCATGATGCAGTCTAGAGCATGCTAAAGGCCTGGAAGCTGTGCCCAGAGTCATGGGATGATAACGGGAGAATTGCCGATCACCTCTAGATCCCAAGAATGATTTAGATGAGGGGTCTTGCTTTAATGAGTTTGAAGCTTATTAAGATACTTGGCATTTGCTGTCTTTTATGGCTCTTGATTTAGGAAGACTTGACCTTTCCATTTGTCAACAGATTTCCAAGTGGTGAAGGAATAATGGGAAGGCTTTTAAAATCTCTCTTAACAGTCATTGGAAATTTGAGGTTTAGCTTCTGGTTATGGAACTGGCGCATTATCTCTGGCTGCACATCCTAACCTTTTATGGCCCTCATTTCTCATTTGTTTGGGCATCCTTTGCTCTAAAAGCCTTCTCTGATTAATCTCCTCAATTTGTTTATTTCACCTGAGTGGGAATGAAACAGACTTAGTTTCAAAAGGAAAGGGCAGATATAACAAGATTCCTCCCTGTGGCAAAGGATAACATGGATCTTGGCTAACTTCAGCTGATGCAGCAAAGAAAGAGGCAGATATATTCTTAAGGGACTGATAAAGAGGACCTAAGAGAATTGAAAACATATGTGCATACGGAAAGCAGTGCATGAATGTTTATAGCAGCATTATTTATAATAGTCAACAAGTATAAACAACTGAAAACAATAAATATATAATTCTACTTAATGAGCTATCAAGAGTGTCAAATTCATAGAGATGGAAGGTAGAGTGGTGGTTACCAGGGGCTGGAGGAAGGCAGGAATGGGGAGTTAGTGGTTAATGGGTACAGATTTTCAGTTTGGGAAGATGAAACAGTTCTGGAGATGAATGGTGGTAATGGTTGCACAACAATGTAAATGTACTTGTTGCCACTGAACTGTACACTTAAAAATGGTTAAAATTGTAATTTTTTTTTTTGAGGACGATCAGCCCTGAGCTAACTTCTGCCACCAATTTTCCTCTTTTTGCTGAGGAAGAGTGGCCCTGAGCTAACATCTGTGCCCGTCTTCCTCTACTTTGTATGTGGGACGCCTGCTACAGCATGGCTTGACAAGCAGTGCATAGGCTGCACCCTGGATCCAAACTGGTGAACCCTGGGCCGCCAAAGCAGAACGTGCGAACTTAACCTCTAGTGCCACCCGGCTGGCCCCTAAAATTGTAAATTTTGTTACATATATTTTGCCACACACACACAAATCAGTTATCAAAGAAATAAAAAGTGTGAACAACCCAAATGTCCATCAACTGATGAATGGATAGACAAAATGTGATCTATCTATACAATGGAATATTATTTGGCAATAAAAGGAATGTAGTAGTGATACATGCTACAACATGGATGAACCTTGAAAATGGGCTAAGTGAAAGAATCCAGTCACAAAATCCACATATCGTATGAATTTCTTTATGTGAAATGTCCACAATAGGCAAATCCATGCAGACAGAAAGTAGATTAGTGGTTGTCATGGGCTGGGGAGAGAGGGGAATGGGGAACGACTATTAACGGCTATGGGGTTTCCTTTGAGGTGATGAAAATGTTCTGAAATTAGGTAGTGGTAATGGTTGCACAGCTCTATGAATACACTAAAATTCAATGAATAGTACATTTTTAAATGAGTGAATTTTATGGTATGTGACTTATATCCCAAACTTTATTTTGAAAAAAGAAAAGGAGATAGTGTAAGTTTAAGAGGAGGTGTGGGATTGTGGACTGGAAGGTGGGTTTCTTGTCCTGTATCCTTTTTTTGGTCTGTTGTTATGTCTGTTATCTTAGACCAGAACTTTTGAATGCCACCACTGGATCTGATGTTGATCTGTTTTTCTACACTTCATGGCTCTGCTTTATGAGTTTTCCTTTTCAAAGGGAGCTAAGAAATACCTTTTTCCTTTACCATGGTTTGGTATAGGTTCCTTAATATTTTATTTTGGAGAGGAGGAAAATGCTTACATATTGTTGTAATTTAAGAAACATGGGATTTGGAAAAGAAACTTGTTTTAGATAGGGAGCAAATTCTCACTTTATATTTTTTATACATTCTTTGATTATTAGTTGATTTTACACTTTGTTTTCCTATTGTGTTTCAAATCCTCTGCTTCTTAACAAACCAGAGGAAAAAACATGGAAGTATAATCAACAAGGATAGGAATGTCTCTTTGTATGATAAAGTCCATATTACTTTAATGTACTGTAATATTTTCAATATTTACTGATCTTTATTCAAAACCATTCTGCCTAAGTTTTGCAGATCAGAAAATCAGTTTAAAATTAAACATGAATAGTAACATGACCTTTTGCTTCATTCAGGTAACTCATTAAAAAATTGTTTTGAGTTGCACAGACTTGCACAAAAATATGTCATCTTTATTTAAAATACATAGTATTTGGGCTGTCAATAGTTTTTTTATTTTTATTTTTTTATTTAACTGACTCTGCTAATGTGGAAATGATGTGGTAAATGATGTGCCAAAGTTCATACCGTGAGAAGGTTGAACTGATGCACTTATTTCAAAGGTAATAGTATTTAAATTTGAAATGTTAACAGAAGACTATTACTCATGATTCAAATTCTTCAGTGGAATAGTGTCTTGATTTCGTTAGTTTTAAATTTGTCTTTAGTTGTTTGCGAAGTTGAAATTATCCAGTGAATTTTCTTTGTTTTTAAGTTTGAGCTATAAAATTACCTTTGGAACTTTTTTCCTAACATAATGTGTAGGTAATTAGAACATTAACACGTTTAAAGAATAATTCATTAAAGTTAAGGTATGCCAAAGCATGATCTATGATACGGCACATAGGTTAAAAATATTTATTGCAGCGTAAGTTGGAATATAATGTTAAGGAACTGATTATGTGCCACACTTTTATATGTAAATTGGTAGCATTGTTTATAATTGATATTTTTAAATGCCTAACTTTCAAATATCCATTGAAACCCTACTATCTAAAACTCTTGATGCATCGTCCCAAGAATTTATTTAAGCCTTTCTGTAAGTTGAGTTTATCTTGTATCTGTGCTTCCACATTGATTTTCTTCCTTATTATTTAGTAGATAATTAACACCCATCAACCAGTCGACCATCTCTTAGTTGACAACCTTTAACAAATTAGATATGTTACCTTTTGATATCATGTAGCAAATGAGACTCTGCCTTATATTGACTTAATCAGGCAGATCAGATAACTGCAATACTCAGTTTCTCATTCTTTCTTCTGCTATTTCAGGGCTAGTAGGAGCAATAGGCATTTGAAGAGAGAGTATTTTCAGGAGTAGTGATATAAAAATTGGATAGGCCAGTGGTATTTATTATCAATTCTTAACATCTTGTAAGTGTCAGATATATTATGGAAACATCTTAGACCTTTTTAGTTTAGTAATTTGGAGTCAATTTTAGGAGATCAATTAGGATAGAAGTAGGGATTTGGGTGGGAAGTATCAGAAAACCCATCTAGAAGACTTATGTTGTGATAGAAGTTGTGGTTTCTCATCTATTGGACTAGAGTTGTTGCTTTCAAACTTAATAGGAGAGGAACTCTTTTGAAGTGAAATCTTATGTGTTTTACAAATTAAAGTTCCATGTAAGTGATGAGAGAGTTTCTCAGGCAGTTTGAATCTCCATTTGGGGGTGAGGTGGGGTGGGGAAGTGATGGTTCATTGTTTACGGACCTCCTGAAGTACTTCTTCAGGGCTGTAGGGTTCGTGGAGCGTAAGTGCTGTCAGCTCTGTGACTTTAGCCTGTGAAGCTGGGTAACTGATTTTATTTGTTCTACCTTACTTATAAATTTGGGGATGATATGAAAGTTTACTCTGGTGACACATTAAATTCTCAGTTTGTTTTTTGAATTTATGAAATCTTCAATTTGTATGTGGTCCTGCAGACCCATTCTTTTCATGGTGCAGGTTTATCCCTCAGCTCTGTGCAGATCAGGAGTTAAGTCTGCTGTACTCCAGGTGACAGTCTTCTGTGTTTAGACCAGTGGTCTCTAAGCTTTTTTTGATGGTGTACCTCTCAGTAAAAGAAAAGTATGCAACATACATAAATTATATCCAAGTCCCACTGTACTAATATATCACGCTTACTAAAAACAAAACTTTTTAAAAGAAATTAAGATTAAAAGTAAATAGAAATAGAAATTGATATCTTCCTCCTGCTTCTTAGCAGATTGCTGTGCATACCCCACTTTGGAGACCCCTGACTTAGCTCCTTCCCATGTTACTCCAGGTTGTTCTTTCTGTAAGGGCTGGAGAGATGCAGCTGCCAGAAATTAGAGGAGCAATAAGCAGGGGCTTATTGAGGAACCTATATGTGACACTGTTTATTTGTTTTTATCCTGTGTGCGTTGTAATGGATTTTGTATTTAAAATTAAAAAAAGGAAAATGAAGTAACAGCCCAAGGGCCAGAGCCTGCAAGCTAGAGGCAATAATTAATTTAAACATTTAAATAATAAATTTAAACATTTCTGCTAATCTTTGAGCTTTGTACTCAAATGTGTGCATATACATGTGTTTTTGAGGGTGTGGAGAGAAGCACGGGACCGCATTGTGGGTTTCCCTGGCCGTTACCATGCATGGGACATCCCTCATCAGTCCTGGCTCTACAACTCCAACTACTCCTGTGAGCTGTCCATGGTGCTGACAGGTGCTGCCTTCTTTCACAAGGTAAGAAAAAGCTTGCTAAGAATGGCACGAACTTGGTAAGAGTTAAGCTTTGTGTGGTAGTGAAATGCTGTCCTAAAGTTAGCTCTGCTAATGCTTTTTATATGTTCCTGCTATGCCAGAAGTAAGTTATTTCTGTTTTTAAAGATAGTAATCATGATGCTTAGAGCAACTCTAGAATAAAAAATCAGGATGAGGAGGCTGCCTGTACAATTGCACCTAGGCCATTAGAAAAATCAGTTCATCTTTCTGGACATTGGCTTTCCCTCTGTAAAACTGAGAGCACTGGGCTAAAATACCATCTGGTTTCAACATTCTCATCCCATATGTAGCCTGGCCAACAGAAGGCTGAACCTGGCATTCTTCTGACTGAGGCTAACCACCACTATCCCAAGCCCCACCATATCTATTGTAGTTCTTCAAGTTCTGTTTGATTCCTTAGAGCTTGTAACTTTCACCATGCCTGACATCTCAGTTGTCATTGAATATCCAAAATGCAAACCCCTCCCGTTGTTACTCCTTTCATGTTATTGCTAAGCTCTTCTGTTTTTTTGCTTCTGACTCATCTTCCCTTTATAGCTCGTCTGTTCTATAAAGTAGCAACTGGCCACATGTAGCTGTTGAGTACTTGAAAGATGACTGGTCAGTATTGAGATGTGCTGTAAGTGTGAAGTACACACCAGGTTTTGAAAGCATAGCACGAAAGAAAGAATGTAAACTATCTCAACTTTTTTTAGTGATTGTATGCTATAATGCAATTATTTTGGATACACTGGGTTAAATAAAATATATTACTAATTAACTTTACTGTTTCTTTTTACTTTTTAAAAATGTGGCTACTAGAAAACTTAAAATGACGTGTGTGACTCACATTATATTTTCATTGGGTAGTGCCTTCCCTCCCAAGTCCTTCCTCTGGGCTCTGAAGAACCCCTAATCCCTATTCTGAGATGGCCAAATTGCCTACACCCCCTGCTTCACAAAAGACCTCCTCTATCTCCTTGACATGATTGAAACCTGACTTTCTCTGAGCACCATGCTTCCCTTTAGCTTGTTTCTGTATTTCTTCCAGGGACAATGATTGAGGCTACTAATTTTCCCAGATTTATACTTTGGATCAGGGAAGATGTAGAGAACCATTTTCATTGCTTACCAATGACATGTCTAGACATTTACTTCTCAACTTCTCAATTACTTCTCGACTGTCAGATAAAATCTCATTTGAGGCTCCTGCCATCTGTCTTGTTGCTGCCATCTGTCACCTTCTAATCATTCCCTCATGGTAATCAAAGACCTTGGCACCTGGCCCCTCTTCCTGATCTCCACTGTAGGCCTTTTGTCTTTCCAGGCGACTTCATTACCCTCGTGGAAGACCCCTTCACCACACTGTCTTTCCCCTTAATGTTGAAACACCCAGGCTTCCAGCTTCCATCTAGTGCTCTTCTTTGTGTTTTCCCTAGACGTTCTCTCACACTCTCAAGATCTTGTGGCTTTTCTTTGCACCTACAAGCTGGTGATTTCTGTATCTCTATTCCAGCGTAGGTGTTTCCCTGAAATCTGTACTCGATGTGTATTTAATTGTTTTCAGGACATCCTCTGTATGTCCCTCAGATACTTCAAACTGAACTTTTCCCCTAAAAGCCCATCATCTCTCCCCCAACTCCCTCAAATCTTTTGTCCCTCATATATTCCATATCTTAGACGGTGGCGTTTGTAAGTGACCTCAAATAGAACCTTGAAAGTCATCTTACTAGGGACATTTTGAACCAGCCTAAGAAGTCATTAAACCGTCAGCATTTTTTTTGCCTTTTTGAAACTTAATGTGTGAGACTGGTATACTCATCCCATTCTTGACCCTTGCCCTTGTGCTTATTTTCCAAACTTGAGTGGGTGTTGGCTGGGGTAGGGATTGCAAGTAGAATTAGAGAGCATCTGGCTAAGCAACATACCTAACTAGGAGCCATTTATTTTCACACTGCTTCTCTGAGAAAGAGCCACTGATTTTAGCAGTGTCTCTTCACACCTTGAGACTTTACTTGTCTTCTGAAAAGTCTGCCTTCTCAAATTCTCTGATTGTTTTTTAAAAGTTACAATAGTCAGATCTCTTTCCTTTCAAGTAGTGAATAATTTACTTAATAAAACTTAGATTTTTTCTGTTTGAAAATCTAGAGCAAAGGTTACAAACTAGCAGCTCTCAAGCCCTCTGTGGCTTACAGAAATGTGTGTTTAGCCTCCCAGTGCTATCTAGTACACTGCCAGGTTTTAAAAATCAGAGGATTTTACAAAAAGATCTGGACCTCAATGAAAACAAAGATCAGGTTGTCCTGGGGCAGCATTCCTGCCTAGTACCAACTGGCTGGAGCTGCACAACCACTGCTCCCTGTAGATGGGCATGTGTGCGCTTATTGGTCCGACGACTATTTTTTATGCTCATTCCTTTAAAATGTCACTTTTTTATTTACCTACTTGTTTGGTCCTTGAAAACAATTAAGTTGGTCATCCCTAATCTAGAGCAGTCAAGGTTTTTGATTATAACTGCCTATAAATAAAAATTTTTGAACCTATATCTCACAAATATTTATATTTACTTATAGATCATATATATGTGTGTACTAATGTATGTATAGGAATTTTTATAAGGTTGAGATAAAAATGAAATAAAGTTTGAAAATAATATTCTCATTAAACTTACATTTTAGTGAAAGCAATATGATTGAATATACTTTACTGTTTTTAAAATCTTGATTTGACACTGAGTTATGGCAAGTCAGGTCAATTTCTAAATTAAGCATATTTATAATACTTGGTTCTAATCACTGTCCTTGGAAGAAATGCCTTATTGCTGTGCTTACTGTGCCGTGTTACTCATCCACCAGTTTGGTAACATTTTGTTGCAGTTGGATTAGAATTTTCATCTTCTATGATGCCATTCAATTTTTTTAGCAAACTAATGAGAAGGTGTTACATTTTCATGTTTTAGAGTAGGTTCTAAATTCATTGAAACTTTTCATTTAGAAGAATTTTAAACAGATTTTTCTGTTTTTAAAAATGTATAGATATGAAAGTTTTTATGGATTTTCATAAATGATTTTGGCATCAAAATCACAAAGTGGTGGAAATACTTCTGAAAATTTGTTTTCATAATGCTTTCTCTATATTTTTTAAAGGCTGTTCTTCCTTCTTGTTATGGTATTTTTCCCTTGATGAAGATATGGATTATGTTTAATTAATAAATATATTCTCATTAGCATACTGATGATAGCCACTGACCATTTAAAGAGTCAACAAACTTTAATCACCTTTTTGTAAAAGAAAAAACATATAATTCATCTTTTAAGTTCACTATCTCTTAAGTACTTTGCCACAAGATAACCAGCGAACCACTGTGTGCTATAAAAATTTTATGATTATTATTTTACTACATAGATTCTACTATTTAAGGTAATAAAATATATAAGTCATTTTTATTGGGCACCTCACCTCTTCATTCATCAGCTGCATATTGCAACACATCCCAGTTAACGTGTGTCCTGTTTTATAGCATTTGCCTATTTCTGCAGTATAAATATTCTTACTGTGACTGATTTCAAGTTATTGACATGAGTCACTGTACATGTAGTTGGGAAGAGATGGGTAATTGCACACTATTATATGTAGTATTTTCACTATACACATATGACAGACATGAATAATCTGAAGTTAACAGTAAAATGCCATAAACAATGATAATCTGTAACAAACTAATTAAGAAGTCATGAGCTTGAGATATTTATTGGTTTTTAATATAACTCATTAAAGTTTATGTAATTCTATTTTTAATAATGACTGTTTTTCATAACAAGCTCACAAAATTCCTACATAGTCTCAGAAAATTACTGAAAATTTAGTAGTTGACATTCATAGCAGGTGTGAGCCAGCTTCAGCACACCACTTTGTGGCCCTGGCAGGACACCGTAAGAACTTAGGCTTTTTTCCCCTCTGAGTGAAGTAGGGAGCCATTGAGTGGTTTGGAGTAAAGGAGTGACATGCTCAGTTGGACTTGTGTTTTAACATGATCACTCTGCTGTGCTGAAAATGGACTGTAGGGAAGAAAATATGGCAGCAGAGAGACTATCTTAAGAGACTATACAAATAATCCAGGCAAGAGATGATGGTGGCTTAGAGCAAGGGGTAGCTAGTGGTGATGGTAAGAAGTGCTCAGATTCTAGAATCCTTAAGTGAGGCACTGAAGAACTGGATGTTTCATGGCTCAGTGACTTACTGAGGTCTTAGAAGATCACCAAGCTTTCCCCTCAGTTGTCCCTTATTGCCATTGTCAGAGATAGAATGTTGTTCAGATGAACCAGTGTCTGAACTAATTTGGCAAATCTTTATATTGTTGCAAAATCACTGAGGTACCAAGGAGATGAAATGAAATTCTGATTCTCAAAGGGGCGATAATGGCAATTTGGATGGGATAATTCTTCATTGCAGAAGATCTGCCATGCAGGATGTTTAACATCCCTGGCCCCAACTCCCTAAATGCCAGTAGTGCTTCCCAGTGATTGCCACACCCAACCTCCGCCCCCTCCCCCCAATTTCCTAACAACCCCTAGATCCATGCATATTTTTGCTAAAAGCCAGAAGGAACTGTGGCCTCTAACAGAATATGTGATTGTTTTTCTACCCCTGACAGTATTATGCCTACCTGTATTCTTACGTGATGCCCCAGGCCATCCGGGATATGGTGGATGAATACATCAACTGTGAGGACATTGCCATGAACTTCCTTGTCTCCCACATCACTCGGAAACCCCCCATCAAGGTGAGGGTCCCACTACTTATAGGACTGGGGGTGCATGCATATTTGATTCACTTATTTTTCAGTGGTGCAGTATGTAACTCACCATACCTCAGAGTCCTCATCTCTAAAATGCGGATAATGATACCACGAACCAAATAGGATGGGCTTAGGGTTAAGTGAGTTGTTAATACAGGGCCTCTTCACTCCTAATAGAATAGATAGAATTCAGAGGGTTTGGAACTTGGATGGGAAAAAGGTTGCATCTTTAATTTTTACTAGTATCTTAATGGAATTTAGCATTGCCATTAGTTATGAAACAGGCTACAGTTCATAAGAGTATTGCAGTAACTGTGATTTGTCACCAATAGAAGTCACAGATATTTTCCTATCACATTACATTTGTTGCCACATCTCAAAGTATTATTTATGTTTATCACTGCTTTGAAATTATAGTAGTTAGTAACTTTCCCCTAAATCTTGTTACTTAATCGATTAATAAAAGAGCACATACATTACTCTACTTCAGTGTAATTTGTTTCCTTTGTAATCTCATGTATTTTGTTTTATGCATTTAAAAACAGCCTGAGGAGGAGTCCACAGATTTCACCAGACTGCCAATCCAGAGCAGGGGGTGTCCATGGCACAAAAAATTCAAGAATTTTTTAGTTAATGCATATAAAGCTCTAAGAATAGTGCCTGGCACATAAGTAAGTACTATGTAAGGTATTTACTCAAAAACAAAAACAAAAGTACTCTCAGAATTCTAGAAATCTGTTTTTGTCTTTGAGTTGCTGAATAGATTTGACCAATTTCATACTAAGCACACAAAAAGACCAGTTCTATCACCCTTTACAGCATCATTGCAGGTTCATACAAGTGAAAGCTCTCGGGGCCAGCCTCGGGGCACAGCGGTTAAGTTCGCACATTCCGCTTCTTGGCAGCCTGGGGTTTGCTGGCTCGGATCCTGGCTGCGGACATGGCACCGCATATGACAAGCCATGCTGTGGTAGGCATCCCACATAGAAAGTAGAGGAAGATGGGCACGGATGTTAGCTCAGGGCCAGTCTTCCTCAGCAAAAAGAGGAGGATTGGCAGCAGATGTTAGCTCAGGGCTGATCTTCCTCAAAAAGAAAAAAAAAAATTGGGAATCACTGCTTCAGTGAAAACATCAGTATAAAATAACTTTTAGTACCAAATGGAGTCATTTGCAGGTTAAGGAGCTTTCCCCTGAGGTTGGATGCTGGCATCTAGGATGAGGAGGAAGATTTTTAGGCACGGGGGGACAAAGGAGAATACTGGACATAGATGCTTCTTGATAATATCCTTCTCTGAATTCTTGACAACCATCTCCTGTTTCAGTGAGAGCTGGTGGGGCAAGTAGTAATTCATTGTTAAGTGTGAGCCAGAAGAGTTCTAGGAGAACTGCCAGTGAGTGAGAGGAAGCGAGGAGACCAGTGGTGTCCTTCGAAGGGGACTGTGGAAATCCTGACTCCCTCAGGGTTTGGCTCTGAGGTGAGCTGTTCCTTTGAGCACTGGCCTGTACTCCTGCCTCAGTTTCAGTTGTGGAGACCTGGGCAGAACCCATCGGAATGGCTATATTGGCTATATGTGATGCTTACTCTTTAGCTATAAATTATAGGTTGGGCCATTCAATTTAAATTTTTTACCTCAATTTATAATAGTAATAATAATTTAAAAATTATTTGGGAAAAGATAGACATATTGAAAAATAAATAAAAATTATTCAAGCCTTTTGGCATATTTCTTTTGGTTCTCTGGTTCCCTACCTGTGGTCATGGCTTTTTTATTTTTATTTTTTTTAAATATATATATTTTTGGTAGTTTGCTTTTCAAACACCTGACAGTAAATTTTCTGGTTCTGGCAATATTGTGGCCTGGATAACCTAAAAACCCCTTCACTGCATGTAACAAACATTTTTGTTCATTGTGTAGTTGGGCTTATAAAGAAGTAAAAGAATTGCTGGAAAGGAAGGAGTAACTAAAAGAGTGGCAAGCATGTGAGAGGTGTCACTGTGGCTACCCTGGGTAGGGTGCTGTTAACTTAGTCTTCCAGAGGCTTGGGTGTTATCACTCATACTGAAAAAAAGTGAAGAACCTTTGGGCCTTTTAAAGTGGCAGAGAATTAGAGCTGAGATCTCCTACCATTATTGCCCCAGGCAACTTGTTTATTTTAACCTGGATTCTGGAGGGTAGGGGGGAAAAGCATAGATTGAGAATTTTAAAATAGTCTGAACCTCCATGGGCTTGGGGACTCATGCTATATGAAAATTGGCCCTAGCAATTGATATCCTTTGACTATTTGACAGAATAAGACCAAAAACTGCTATAAAGAGACATTCCTTCACCTCCAGCCACATAGGATGCCCACAGATAAAGCTTTATTGAAGATGAGCTTGAAATCCAAAATTACCAGTCACATGAGGAAACAAAATGAGGAAAAATTAAAAGACATGACAAATAGTAAGGTTGGTTCTCTAAGAATTCCAGATAATAAAACAACTGGATAGACTGTAAAATAAGTAGGTTTAAAATGACCAAATATAAAAACTAAAGAATTGAAAACAAAAAAGCCCCAACAAATTACTAAGAAAAAAGAACAAGCAGATTTGAAAGACGCAAATAGAACTACTGGAAATGAAAATTATAGTTATTAAAATGAAAATGTCCATGAATGGGATGAAAAGATTAAACATAGCTGAAGAGAAAATTAATAACCTAGAAGATAAATCTGAAGAAATTTCTGAGGAAGTATTACAAAGATAGGAAGAGATGGAAAATAAGAAAGAGAGATTAAGAGACATGGAAGATATAAAAAGGTCCAACACAAAACCAAGAAGGGAAGAATAAAGAGAATGAGGGAGAGGCAATTTTGAAAAAAATGTGAGTTTTCCAGAATTTATTGAGACATGAATACTACAGCAAACATTAAGCTTAATGATGAAACTTTAGAAATTCCCACTCAAGTTAGTAATAAGACAAGGTTACCCACTAAGTAAATGGAGATAGAGATCATATCTGTATTCATGGAAGAGGAGACTGTATCAGCAGGATGCTAGTTCTCCCCAAATCTAGAATTTCAATGTAACTCTAATCAAAATCCTTTTAGGATGCTTAATTTGGTTTGGTGTGGAGCTTGATAAACAGATCCTCAAATTTTTATCGAAAGGCAAAGGACCAGAATAGCCAAGACACTAGTGAAGAAGATGTGGACTTGCCTTGTCAGAAATCATGATATGGTGATAAAATACATAATTAAGACAATGTGATATTGGCACAGGGCTTGGCAAACCAATGATACAAAGTCAAGTCCAGACACAGCCCTGTGCACATATGGAAACTTGATATATGATAAAGGCGGTGTTTACGAGTGAGCGCTGGGATAATTGGTTATCTCTGTGAGAAAGAAATGCATCTCGCACTACACACAAAGTCAATTCCAGATGGATTAATGAGCCAAATGTGAATAGCAAGCTTTAAATCTTCTAATAAAAACAAAATTACAGAAGTATTTTTGTGATTATAGCCAAAGAGAAATATATTAAGAAACAAAAAGTGCAAAATATAGAGGGAAAGATTGGTTTGAATACACTAAAATTAAAAAATTTTTCAAGAAAACTCTGTATATGGAAAAACAAGCCACAGACTGGGATATTTACATTGCCTATAAATAACAAAGACTTAATACCCAGAATAAAGAATTTCCAGGTGAGAAAAAAAGACAACTCAGCAGATTAGTAAAGTATATAAAAAAGCAGTGTAATAAAGTGGAAACCCGAATGACTGATAAACGGGTAGAAAGTTGCTGAACTTCTGTAATAATCAGGAAAATGTAAATTAAAGCAATTGGGTACAGTTTATACCCATCAAATGAGCAGAAATGAAAGGGTGATAGTACTAAGTGTTAGGATGTGTAGAAATTGCAGCTATAATGCAGTGCGGGTGGGTGTACACTATGGTACATGGGTTTTGAAGAAAGTTTGGTATTAGTGGTATAATTGCAGGTGCATGTACCCCGTGACCTAGCAGGGGAGGAATGGAAGGACGGAGGGTGACACAAGGCATCAACTCTATTTGTAACGTTTTTTTTCTTTAAAAAAAAAAGAAGAAAAATATGTAGTCTGAAACAAATAGGGCAAAATGTTAATATTTGACAAAACTGATAGGTATGCATGTTATATTTTTACCTTTTTAAAAAACATAATATTTCATTCACATATTTTAAACCACTAGTAGCAAGTGTTTCATATATGTATCTATAAGTACTTTCTTTATATATGTGTAGCCATATATAGTTCTTTAATGTATACCGTCCTTAATCAAACACCCTGCAATAAAAATGATACTCAGAATAATGAAGTTTAACATTTTCGATATCCACCCATTGTATGTGCACCTCCATAATCCCATCTTGCATCTTCCCTTTATTGCTAATTGCGATCCTGGATTTTGTTTTAAAAATTCCCTTCCGTTCCCCCCTTTAAAAGAATGGTTTTAACATATATGTATTTAATCCCTAAATGATTGCTTTTTTAAACTTTATATAAGTGAAATCAAACTTACAGCATTCCTCTGCATTTAGCTTTTTGAAAACTCAATAATCTGTTTGTGAGCCTAGTCAGTGTTGATGCTTGTAGTTGTTCGTTAATATTCACTGCCCCAGGTCTTAAAGATGCTCTCCTCCATACTCTTCTAAAAGTTCTAGGTTTTGCTCTTTTGTATTTAAATCATTAACCCTTCTGGAAGTGATTTTTGTGTTTGGTGTGAGATAGGGTCCTGATTTCATTTTTCTCTCATACCCAGTTTTCATTGCACATCAGTTCCATCCGTGCCCCAGTGATGTGCAGTGCTGTATCCGTGCCCCAGTGATGTGCAGTGCTGTATCCGTGCCCCAGTGATGTGCAGTGCTGTATCCGTGCCCCAGTGATGTGCAGTGCTGTATCCGTGCCCCAGTGATCTGTGGTGCTGGCATCCGTGCCCCAGTGATCTGTGGTGCTGGCGTCCGTGCCCCAGTGATCTGCGGTGCTGGCGTCCGTGCCCCAGTGATCTGCGGTGCTGGCGTCCGTGTCCCAGTGATCTGCGGTGCTGGCATCCGTGCCCCAGTGATCTGTGGTACTGGTGTCCGTGCCCCAGTGATCTCTGGTGCTTCAGAGAGAGCAGTGCCCTGCCAGCACCTTGATTTCTGACTTCTAGCCTCCTGAACTCAGAAACATGGCGAGCTTGAACTGAAGAGGACAGACAGGATGAAATGAAGGGAGACTGTCAAACTTCTGGGATTCTACAGGCAGGATGTGGGCCAATAGAGCTACTTGGCTGTAATATGTTGGCTGGGATAAGTGAAAGGAGAGGCTTTGAGAGTGGCTCGGAGGCCAGTGGGACTTCTGTCATCAATGGTCCAAAGGGTTTGGTCCCAGGAGCAGAACCACTCTTTCGTTCCAGAGGGTGATGCCATCTCCTCAGGGCTGCTTCCCCCACCTCTGCAGTCTAGGATGACAGATCATCAGTCACAGAGGATTTCGCTCAGGCCTTGAAATCTAATGGGATTTCCCCTGTTGGGTCTCTGACTCGTTTGGGACGCATGACGCCTTTTTACTTTCCTATTTCTCCTTTTTAAAATGGGAATGTCTGTCATATGCCTGTCCCACCATTGTATTTTTGAAGTAGCTAATCTTGTTCTTTAGGTTTCACGTGTCCACAGATGAAGAGGAATTTTATCCCAGGATGGACCATATCCAGTCTTACCCATATCTAGTTTAGATGATTTAGAAGAGATTTGGGACTTTCTGAGTTAATTATATTTAGATGAGATTTTGGACTTAGCTGTTGATCCTGGAATGGGTTAAGACTTTTGGAGATGTTGATATGAATGTATTTTGCATGGAGGAAGGAGATAAAATTTTGGAGGCGAGAGAGCAGACTGTCATGGGTTGAATTTTGTCCCCTAAAAAGATATGTTCAATTCCTAAAACCTGGTACTTGTGAATGTGACCTTATTTGGAAATAGGGTCTTTGCAGATAGAATCAAGTTAAGATGAAGTCATACCGGAGTAGGATGGGCTCTCAGTCCAGTATGACTAATGTCCTTATGATAGGAGAAGCGAGACAGATGCAGAAACACTAGGGGAGAACACTACCACGTGATGACAGAGGCGGAGACTGGAGTGACGTGTCTGCAAGCCAAGGGACGCCAAGGGTTGCTGGCAACACCAGAGGCTAAGAGGAAGGCTTGGGACAGATTGTTCCGTAGAGTCTTCAGAGGGAGGACGGACCTGCTGACACCTTGATTTCAGACTTCTAGCCTCCACAACTATGAGAGAATAAATTCGTTTTTTTAAGTCACTGAGTTGGGGTACTTTGTTACAGCAGCTTTAGGGAACTCATCCAGTCCCTTCATCCCTCTAATGGTCTTTCACCTCTTGAAATGGGATTTCAACTAAGGGTTCTTCATACTTTTTTCACCTAAGTACGCATCCCTAAACACTATGACTTACTTTTAAAATAAATTTTTCATACTAAAATAGATGTAGATTTACAGAAAAATTGTGAAGATAGTACAAGATTCCCGTATACCCCTCTACTGTTTCCCCTGGTTTTTTTTTTTTTTTTTTAAGATTCTGTTTTTTCCTTTTTCTCCCCAAAGCCCCCTGGTACATAGTTGTATATTTTAGTTGTGGGTCCTTCTAGTTGTGGCATGTGGGACACCGCCTCAGCATGGCCTGATGAGTGGTGCCATGTCCGCACCCAGGATCCGAACTGGCGAAACCCTGGGTGGCCAAAGAGGAACGCACGAACTTAACCACTCGGCCATGGGCCCGGCCTCTCCCCTGTTGTTGATGAACCAGTATTGATAGTTTATCTTATCGAAGTCCATTGTTTATTCAGATTTCCTTATTTTGCTCAGTGCTTTTTTTTTTTTTTTAACTAGAATGATTGTGTAGCAGAATAATACAAGATATGACATGGGGCCGGCCCCGTGGCCAAGTGGTTAAGTTTGCATGCTCCACTGTGGCGGCCCAGGGTTTCCACAGTTTGGATCCTGGGCATGGACATGGCACCACTCATCAGGCCACCTTGAGGCGGCGTCCCACATGCCACAACTAGAAGGACTCACAACTAAGATATATAACTATGCACTGGGGGGATTAGGGGAGAAAAAGCAGAAGAAAAAAAGGAAGATTGGCAACAGTTGTTAACTCAGGTGCCAATCTTTAAAAAAAAAAAAGATATGACAAAGAGCCATATGTGAGAAAACTGTGTGCCCTCAAGCCTGGGGGTGGTCACTCCTAGTTCCCATATTCTTGGGATACCTTCCATGACTCTAGGGCAGATAGGCTGGCTAGAGCAGGAGTCGTCCATGCCTAAGACACAGGCCAAACCCCTGGAATGAGGCCAGACACAGCAGGTGTTCTGCTTCCCTGATGGGCCTGTAAGAGGGAAGTGCTCTCTACAAAGCCTCAAGACCTGGCAGCGACCACTGGACCCTGGAGAGCTTAGAGATGGTTCCTCTGTGGCAAGAACCTAAAAACCTTAGACTACTACTATGTCCTGCAATTCCCGTATCCCAATTCCTACTAACTGGAGAGGTAGAGGAACAAGACGTGCGAGCTCCCTCCAAGCCGGTGTTTGGTCTTCAGTGAACAGGGGTAGATACAAAACATCTTCCACAAGTGAGCTTGAACAGCACTGGGCACAGCAGGTGACAGACTCCCAGCTGCAGTTAGTACCCAGCGCGGGAGGAGACAGGGCAGGGTATGGGAGGGGGAGGTGTGTCTGTTCTGCCGTGGTCACTGCTGCGACGGTCCTGTTCTGCTGTCCTGGCCCAGTTTGTACAGTTCCTCCCAGCTTTCTGGATCTGCTCTCTCCTGGCCCAGAGCTCTAACTTCCCTGAGCCTAAACCTCCCAGCCTGCAGCATACACACAGCAGAAATGCCAGAGGCAGAGGGCGCTGATGAGAGTGAGCAGGCAGTGTTCTCAGGAGGGCGCTGATGAGAGTGAGCAGGCAGTGTTCTCAGGAGGGCGCTGATGAGAGTGAGCAGGCAAGTGTTCTCAGAACACGAGGTTCTTCCACACCACCTCCACCGTGGCAGGGCAGGGCGAAGAGGACCTGGGTTCCAGGAGGCAGAAGCTGCAGGTCTGAGAGCAGGAAGGAGAGTTCCGCTGGGAGAATGACAGGAACTCAATATCTTTTTTCTGTTCCAGGATCAATTTTGTCTGTTTTGAACTTTATATAAACGGAATCATACAGTATCTCTTCTCCATGTCTCTTAATCTTGCTTTCATATATTTTTAAAGCTTTTTGTCACTGTTTTCCATTCTGGGTACTAATTTTAGTATATTTTTCATCACTCATTTTCTCTTCACACTCATCTATTGTGTGTCTGATTTAATTAATTCATGTATTTTTCATTTCTTTGTTCTATTTGGTTCTTTTTCATATCTGCTAGGACTTTTTTGATAGTCCCTTCTTCCTTCCATCAAACTCTAATCTTTCTGAATTTCACTGTACGTATTACACACATTGACTTACAGTCATTATCTGATAGTCCTACTATTTTGCCATGTTTTGGGGTCTGATTCTGTGGTTTCTGCGGGTTCTCCCTCACGTGGCTCCTTCCCTTTCTGGTGACTTTTGATTGTGAGATCATATTCTGTGGGGTTTTCCTTATGGCACTTCTTTGAGGCCTGAATCTACACACGAGGGGATTTGCATTTGCTTCTTCTGTTTGCCTGGGTCAGGACCTACCTGAGACCTGTTTAAGCTAAGTTAGCACCTGGGGGCTTCTCAGGACACATGAGTAACATAAATTCTAGCCTCACACGTGTGAGGGCCAGCTTGTGGTTATAGATTCTCAGAGGTGATGTTTCCTCCTTCCCTTAGAACCAAGACCGAGAAGAAAACATTTCTTTACCATCTCTCTTGGTGCGGCTGCCTCCAGCCCATGCAGCCTTCCGTTTGCTCCCAGCCTTTCACAAAGTCTCCGATCTGGTTTCGCGGCTCTTCCCTCCCCAGCCCGATGAAAACCAAAGCTCCTGGCTCTCTCCCTGGATTCTGGCTTTTTCATTATTTTGGCCTCTGAGGATTTCATTTCTTTCATTACATCTCATTTCATTTCTTTCATTACAAGCTCAGCCATATATTTAAAGAGATGGTTTATATATTTTACCCTGCATTTTCAGGTATTCTGTGCTAAGGAAGTTTTTAATGTTATTTGGTCTGCCACATTGTTGATGGTGAAGCTATTATTCTTCATACTTTTCTAATTGCTTGACATTTCACAATAATAATAACTACTAAACTATAATATGACCACTTTCCCATGTCTTTAAATATAATTTTCTTAAACACCATTTTTTTTTTTTAAGATTTTATTTTTCCTTTTTCTCCCCAAAGCCCCCTGGTACATAGTTGTGTATTTTTAGTTGTGGGTCCTTCTAGTTAGGGTATGTGGGATGCCACCTCAGCATGGCTTGAGGAGCAGTGCCATATCCGTGCCCCGGATCCGAACTGGTTAAACCCTGGGTTGCCGAAGCACAGAGTGTGAACTTAACCACTCAACCATGGGGCTGGCCCCTTAAACACCATTTTTAATGGATGTGTAGTATTTTATAATTGTTTAACTAGTGCCTCCCACCTTTTTTTTTTGTTGCTGAGGAAGATTAGCTCTGAGTGAAAATCTGTTGCCAGTCTTCCTCTTTGCTTGAGGAAGAGTCAGCCTGAGCTAACATCTGTTGCCAATCTTCTTCTTTTTGCTTGAGGAATATTGTCCCCGAGCTAACATCTGTGCCAGTCTTCCTCTATTTTATATGTGGGTCACTGCCATAGCACGGCTGCCAACGAGTGGTGTAGGTCCATGTCTGGGAACCAAACCTGGGCTGCTGAACCAGAGCATGCCAAACTTAACCACTCGGCCACGGGCCGGCCCCTAACTAGTCCCCTTTAGATGGGTCATTTTCTAGTTTTTTGCTCTTAAAAACTGATGAAATGAACAACTTTATACCTATATCTTGCTGTGCAACCAAAATAAATAGTAGATTTAAAGTTCCTGAGACAGGGAACACTAAGCATTTTAAGGTTTTGGATAGCTGTTAAGTACAAGCCATTTGGAAAGAGCCCCCTTATTAATGATGTAGATCCGTGCATGGCTGGGAGAGAGTGCTGGGCTCTGGCTCCTGAGTCACTCTTTGAGCGAAGGTGGTATCAGCGTCTTCACCGGGGCAACGGAGGTGTCGGCTTAGTTAAGCTGCAGAGTTTCTGTCAGTATTAGCATCTGTGATTCTCACTCTGTGCTTTCTTCCCTCTTCCCAGGTGACCTCACGGTGGACTTTCCGATGCCCAGGATGCCCTCAGGCCCTGTCACATGATGATTCCCACTTTCACGAGCGGCACAAATGTATCAACTTTTTTGTCAAGGTGTATGGCTATATGCCCCTACTGTACACCCAATTCAGGGTGGACTCTGTGCTCTTCAAGACCCGCCTGCCCCACGACAAGACCAAGTGCTTCAAGTTCATCTAGGGGCATTCCAGTTTGTGGGGAGAGGATGAGCAGAATGAGGGAGATGGATCCTAAGGTTCCTAGACATTGAAGGACCTCAGGGACATTTGCTGGGTGGGCAGCCCAGACCCTCTGCTGGGAGAAGTGGCAGGAAGAGTGAAAAGGAAATAGCTGCCTCTCTCTTGAAGTCAGCCACACTGGGCCTGGAACCCTGGTTGGAGGACACCAGGGTTCCCTACACAGGGCACTGACTGATAGCTTACACTGAGGACCATGGGGACTCTGGAGAGTCACTCACACAGTTCATAAGCCCAGGACAGCTGGTTTGTGGTTTTTAAATTCAGTAAGAACTATTGTTATTTAAAAAGATAAAGTTTCAGATTTGCCATGCAAGGCTTATTTATATATATGTGTATATATATATGTGTATATATATATATATATATATATGCACACACACACTCACATACGTATACATATATATATATATATATATATTTCGGGAGGGAGTTTGAAATTTCTGTCTGTCTCACAAAGTGAGGGACGCGCCAAGGCTCCTGGTGTTCTGTATTTTGGTAGAGATGGATCCTGGCCTTAGGGTATCTGGCTCATCCTTGAAGATCATCTCCGTTCTCCCCAGGGGCATCTGTGTGCAGAAACAAAAAGGGCCCGGCTTGGCTCTCTTGTGGGGCCTTCGACGAGATAAGACCTGTTGGTTTGTTCCTTCCCACTTCCTGTTGCCAACCAGCCATCTGTAACTCATGTTCCCCTCTCACTTGAGTCCCGGGGGAGGACTGCACCTTTGGGAACAGCCAAGCTTGCCTGTGCTGGATGTGGTGGTTTGTGAGCCCTCCTCATCAGATCATGCTGTCCCAGTACTTGACCCTGCTCTTCTGTTCTCTCCCGTTTGAAAGAGGAATGAGGAAGGAACGAGACCTGAGGACGGCACTCCCTTACGGCTTTTTGTCCAGCCCTCCTTTTGAAAAACATGTGCTTTGGCTTCAGGTTTTCCTGAAGCTTCTTTGTTGTATAAGAGAACAGAAAACTGTCAGGCTCCACTTCCAGGTGTGGTCTGCAGTGGTTTGCAGGTTGGCCTGCTCTCTGGCCTAGAACGAGCAAGCATCCTGTGTGGATCCCCACCCGGCTGGCCGGGAAGTCTTACCGCAAGGCACCTGCCTTGGGATAAATACTTTGGTGAAATTCACCTTCCCCTCCACCTTAGTCTGAACCTGCATCCTGTGTTACCTATAGTTTTTGGATCCCTAATGCCAGGTTGGTTCCAGGACGCCCTGAGGCTTGGTATGTGCCAGAACAATGGGAGGATATGATTTGTTAAGTTCACATCTAGCCTGAAATTTAACAGGCATTCACACTCTACGTTACCACTTTCCTCTTCTGGTTTAAATTTCTATTGCCTGGGCTAAAAAGGAAATAGGCTCATTTTTCTTGGTGGAGGTGGCAGTAGGGGAGCTGAAGAGGGTGTTAGTGGCGTTTGGCAGGGATTTAGCCCATGACTTCTACCATTTTTCTGGACCCCACTTTCTTCCAGTGAGGTTGGCTATAGGTGGTTTCCCACATCTGAACAAATGCTCAGGTCTGTGCTGGTCATGCACACGCCTTAAGCGAGTTCTGTCCTCCCCAGACCTTGACATCCTGTGCTTCTATTTCTTGGGGGCACGTTCTTCTCTGACCTGCCTGTACCAACTGGGTTCTCAGCAAGTATCATTTTGAAGCCAGGCTCTGTCCTGGAGATACCACCCGACTGTGGGGCTGGCTTGACCTGCGGGACTGCTCTGCATCAGCAGGCAGGAGCAGCGCTGCTCCTACGACTCGTGTCGTGCAGAGGGTCCCACTGGCATCTTCTTGTAGCCCTCCTGCTGAGGCAGCTACCTAGGAAATTGAGTTATACGTTTCAGTAACCCAGCAAAGGGGTGCAGACTCCCTGCATCCTAACTTTCTTACCCCCTTTTCTTGTCTCCTGACCTTATTCTTTTTAGCAGTAGCCTTCTTCCCTCTGGGGAGCCAAAGAGTGTGGTGTTTTGAGCTATATATGTGGCTGCTATTTTTATCTTGTTTATTTTAATGTGAGGAACTCGTAAGCTGACTTTCAGTGGGACCTGGTGAGAAAGGAGCAGTCTGTTAGGACCCCCTTTAGTGGAGCCAGGTGGTTGGGTCCCTGAGTGCTGTGCTAGATCCAGGAGTGCTGAACGGTCTGAGGTGATGGGTACCATCCAAGTGTACGGCAGGGAGGGTTATGACCTCAGAGCTTTAAACAAGGAGAGCGCTGTGTGGACCGGAACCAGACACGAACTCAAAGGACCCCACGCAGCAGGCTGGGGGGCAGGCACACTGGCCACCAGTGGCTTAAAGGATGGTCTTCTTGCCTGTTGCTTGGTTAGGCGCTCCTGGAGATGGCTGCTGCTTTCTGCAAGGTGGCGTAGGGAGAGGCCCAGCTCTGTGCTTAACGTGTCTCTGTGTTGATCAGTCGCCTTGGGAATCCCAGATGTCCTCTCTCCCACCTACCTGTGACTCACCTGGAACGGGAGGACAGCTCTGCAGCCCCCCGTGGGTTTCCTTGGCTGTCCACAGTAACGCCTTGTTGCCTGGTCTTGCTCCCAGGGCCCAGGACTTCCTTGTTCTCCTCTAGCCAGTTTGCTCTTCACCGTGAGGGGCATCCGCCTCGTGAGAGCCTCCCCAAGGTGCTCGGCAGGCCGTCTGGGCGTCTGCGCCCCGGCAGTGCTCTCCGTCTGCTGTGGACTGTGCCTCACGTCGGGGCGCAGGCCGCGGGCCCTGTCTGCGTGGAGCCGGGGAGTCTACAAGGGCTGCCTGCGGTGTGTTCAGGGGGCTCCTGGTTTGAAGTGAGATTCTGAAGGGGGGCGCTCTTTGATATCCATGCCATATCCATCCGCCCCACCCCTTTACCAGTCATGAGCACAATGGTCTTACGTTGGATTTTTGTAAAAAAAAATAAATGGAGACTTTAACTCAAGCAGCTTGGGGTCTTTCATGATTTTCCTCTGCAGGGACAGAAGAGTGACCTGAGAGAAGATGCCTGCCTGAGTCCAGGGCAGGGAGCCACCACTGCACGGCCATTTGGGACTCTCCCAGCATAAGACTGGGCTATGTGGCTTGGTCCTGGAGCAGCCTGCGTGCCTCAGCCTAAGTCATGCTGGTGGCGTGCACAGGCACGGGCAGCCTTGCCTGCACCCATTTCTGGGATTAGTCATTTGGTTACATAGAAGAACTCTGGTGTCATTTAACTGATTTGAGTGAGATGTGGCACGTGGCACATTTATGCCACCTTTATTTTTTCGTGGTATTTTTGAAAAGTATGTGTGGTATGGTGCTGGGGAGCTTGTGTGCTGTGTCCCCAGCCCAGAGGAGAGGGCTTGTTGAGAACGAGCTGGGCTAGAGCTTATTCTGCTGCTCCACAAGGAGGCACTAAAAGCACTTGTGTGCAGTTGATGCTGCTTTTAGTTTTGTTGTTTTTTTGTTTATTAATACCATTTTTCCTTTGTTTTTTTAAATTTTTCGTTTTTTTTATTGTGGTAACATTGGTTTATAACATTATATAAGTTTCAGGTGTACGTCGTCATATTTCAATTTCTGTGTAGATTACATCATGTTCACCACCCTAAGTCTAATTACAGTCACCACACACATGTGCCCTGTCACCCCTTTTGCACTCCCCACCTCCCTTCCCCTCTGGTAACCACTAATCCAATCTCTGTCTCTGCGATTGTTGTTTTTATCTTCTACTTAGGAGTGAGATCAGATGGTATTTGACTTTCTCTGGCTTATTTCGTTTAGCATAATACCCTGAAGGTCCATCCATGTTGTCACAAATGGCAAGCTTTCATCTTTTTTATAGCTGAGTTGTGTTCCATTGTGTATAAATACCACATCTTTATCCATTCATCCCTTGAATGGGCACCTAGGTTGCTTCCAAGTCTTGGCTATTGTGAATAATGCTGCAGTGAACATAGGGGTGCACGTATCTTTACGTATTTGTGTTTTCATGTTCTTTGGATAAATACCCAGCAGTGGAATAGCTGGATCATATGGTAGTTCTATTCTTAATTTTTTGAGAAATCTCCATAGTATTTTCCATAGTGTCTACACCAGTTTACATTCCCACCAGCAGTGTATGAGGGTTCTGTTTTCTCCCCATCCTCTCCAACACTTATTTCCTGTCTCGTTAATTATAGCCATTCTGATGTGCGTGAGGTGGTATCTCATTGTAGTTTTGATTTGCATTTCCCTAATAATTAACGATGTTGAACATCTTTTCATGTGCCTGTTGGCCATATGTGTGTCTTCTTTGGAAAAATGTCTGTTCAGATCTTTTGCCCATTTTCAAATTGGTTGTTTCTTTGATGTTGAGATGTATGAGTTCCTTATATATTTTGGATATTAACCCCTTATCAGATATATGATTTGCAAAATATCTTCTCCCAGTTTTTAGGTTGTCTTTTCATTTTGTTGATGATTTCGTTTGCTGTGCAGAAGTTTTTTGGTCCCATCTGTAGTCCCATTTGTAAACGCACACATCTGTGGACAGCTAATCTTTGACAAGGGAGCCAAGAACATACAATGAAGAAAGGAAAGTCTCTTCAATAAATAGTGTTGGGAAAACTGGACAGCCACGTGCAAAAGAATGAAAGTAGACTATTATCTTACACCATGCACAAAAATTAACTCAAAGTGGACTAAAGAATGTAAGACGTGAAACCGTAAAACTTCTAGAAGAAAACATAGGCAGTATGTGCTCTTCGACATCAGTTTTAGCAGCATCTTTTCGAATAGCATGTCTTGCCAGACAAAGGAAACAAAAGAAAAAATAGTTGATGCTTCTTAGCTGTCGCAGCCCAATCCTTTTGGTGTCTGTGGTCCTAGACTTCTGCTTGGCAACAGGATCAGAGCCATCCGCGGGGAGACAGCACCGAGTCACAGGCATTGGAGATGGATGGAGAGAGGAAAGAGGCTGCGAAGCCAGAGAAAAGCTGAGTTGGGAGTGCTCCTCTCCTGGGCTCTGCAGTTGGGGGTCTAGTTCACACTGACAGTCTTTAGGATGCATGGGACCTAAAAGTCAGTGTTAATCCTAAAGTAGTGTGACAATTGATCAGGTAGGTTTTTGGCAGGTGAGGGGGCGAGAAGACCGTCATACAGGGGGGAATGCCCACGTGGGTCTGGAGCTTTGGCTGCCAAGCCCCTATTCTTGCAAGCATCCATCTCCTTGTTACAGTTTGTCCTGGGACTGCAGAGACTTGAGGACGTTGCAGGAGGCTGTAGAAATGGGTGTCTTACTATACACAGGGATAACACGTCTACTTAGGTTCCATTCCTGTTCGTTCGGGCTTGGACGTAACAAGGTAGGCCAAAATGGTCAGTGTTAGTAGTTAATACTGCCACTGAAATTGAAGGTTCCACAATATTTACAACAATGTGGTTAAGAAGGATAATGTTGCAGTTAAGGGTATGGGCGCTGGAATAAACTACATGGTTCAAATCCTGGGTTGCCCATTAAACTGGTGGGGAGCAAGTTATCTAAACTTTAATCTCATCTATAAAATGGCAAAACTGTGGGGCTGACCCCGTGGCCGAGTGGTTAAGTTCTCGCGCTCCGCTGCAGGCGGCCCAGGGTTTTGGTGGTTCGAATCCTGGGCGCGGACATGGCACTGCTCATCAAACCACGCTGAGGCAGCATCCCACATGCCACAACTAGAAGGACCCACAATGAAGAATATACAACTATGTACTGGGGGGCTTTGGGGAGAAAAAGGAAAAAAATAAAATCTTTAAAAAAAAAAAAGGCAAAATTGTGCCCACATCTTAAAGTTATGTTGGAAATTAACATATAAATGTGAAGAGTCTGCTGTTTTGCACACAATAGATAGCAACTATTATTGGGGTAACATACTGTAAACTTCTTGGTGGCTCCGTCTGCATTCTGTTTGTTTTAATGCCAACTCATTGTTCAAGACTCAGTGGAGGCACAGCTTTCAGGAAACCGTCCCTTCTCAGAAGTCGCTGCTTAGCGCCCCCGACCCCCATCTCCTGGTGTAGCAGCCTGACCTGTTTTTGACCTGACCTTGCGCTCTAATGGTTTATAACTGCTTCCCACACCAGATTCTATGCCTCTTGAGAACAGAGCACATAGTAAGTGCTGAATAGTTTTTTGATGAATGAATGATTTGACAGAAGAACTAAAGAAGGTCACATAGAAACCACAGTTGGCAACAAGCCAACTTGATCAGTACCATAGTGCTTTTGAAATACGTTTAAGGTGGTATTACTGGATAGTTTAAGGAAGCCTAGCACACAATGGTTGAGAAGTCTTAGATTCACTGCTTTTATTATTTAAATCTTCATTGACAAAGGGAATAAGAGAGCATGCCAAGAATTAAAGACACAGAATAGATTCTAGAAGAGATCTTCACCTTGCCAAAGGGCCAGGTTTGGTTTGCTGTTTAGTTTCACCTGTTTCTGGACGTGTTTTAATTAGGCAAACTGTTTGACCTTTCTCCGTTTGTCTTCATATTTGTGAAAGAGTACAAATCCTGGTCATATTGTAGAGTTGTCATGTTAGAATTTAAAGTGTTTTCATTCTATTTATTTAAACTATCGGTCCCAATATTTCATTATCAAAAATTTCAAATTATAGGAAAATTTAAATAATTTTTATAGTATAAACATGTACACCTAGCAACCATTTCACTATACTTGCTTTATAGTTATCTATATATGCATCCTTCTATCCATTTTTCATCCCTTTATCCATCTCATTATTCATCCTATTTTTGGTGCATTATCTAAGTAAATTACTGACATCAATACACTTCCTTCTAAATACATAAACATACACATCATTAACTGGAGGTCAATATTAGTTTCTACGTGTTTAATGTAAAATCTACATACTAAATTTACATGCTGAAATGCACAAATCTGAAATGTACATTCTAGAGTTTTGACAAATGCATACACCTGTGTAACCCACCCACCTCTCAAGATACAGAACATTACTATCAAACTCAGAGAGTTCCTTCATGTTCCTTCCTAGTCCATCTCCACCACCACCCCACAGATAGAACCAATATTCTGATTTTTTTCCCACCTTGGATTAGTTTTCCCTATTCTAGAATTTCATTTACATGGTGTCACATCATTTTTACTCTTTTGTGCAAGTCTTCTAGAAACTCAGCATAGCGTTTTTGAGATTCATCCAGTGTTGCATGTATTAGTCATTTCTTTGATTGCTGAGTAGCGTCCCCTTGAGTAACAACATCTGTCCGTTCTATGGATAGGCACTTGGGCTGCTTCCAGTTTTTGGCTATTATTTATTACTCAAAACTGCTATGAACATTCCTGTGCAAGTCTTTTTGTGGCTTTGTTTCCCTCTTGAGTAAATACCTAGGAGTGGGATTGTTGTGTGATAAGGTAGGTATATACATGTTTAGTTTTATAAGAAACTGCCAGACTTTTTCCAAAGTGATTGTACCCATTTTGTACTCCCACCAATAACTTGGAGATTTCCAGTTGGTCCATATCCTCACCAATATATGGTGTAGTCAGTCTTTTTAATTTTAGCCATTCTGGTGAGTGAGTAATGATATCTTGTGGTTTCAGTTTGCATTTCCCTGATGACTAATGACGTTAAGCACTTTTCATGTACTTACACCATTTATATATATTTCCTTCGTGAAATATCTGGACAAATCTTTGCCCACTTAAAAAAATTTGGTTTGTCTTTTTTTTTTAAAAAACACATTTTTAATAGACTTTATTTTTTTGAGTAGTTTTATGTTGACAGAAAAATAGAACAGAAAGCACAGACTTCCTTCTCCCCCATTTTCCCTATTAACATCTTGCATTAGTGGGGTACGTTTGTTACAACCGATAAGCCAGTACTGACATAGTAACTAAAGTCATAGCTTGTTTTAGAGTTCATTCTTTGTGCAGTATACTCTGTGGGTTTTGACAAAAGTATGATGACATGTATCCACTATTAATAGTATTCTACAGAACAGTTTCACTTTCCTAAAAATCCTCTGCGCTCCATCTATTCATCCCTCCCTCCCGATCTCCCGACAACCCCTGACCTCTTTACTGTCTCCGTAGTTCTGCCTTTCCTAGAATGTTGTAGAGTTGGAATCATACAGTATGGAGCCTTTACAGAGTGGCTTCTTTCACTTAGCAATGTGCATTTAAGGTTCCTCCATCTTTTCGTGGTTTGATAGCTCATTTCTTTTTATTGCTGAATAAGATTCCATTGTCTGGATGTACTATCTGTCTTTGTATTGTTGAGTTACAGGAATTCTTTACCCCGGATACTAGTCCATTGTTAAATCTATGTTTTGCAAATATTCTTCCCAACTTGTGGCTTGCCTTTCCATTTTCTTTATGGTATCTTTTGATGAGCAGAAACTTTTAATTTCGATGAGGTCTAATTTATAACCTTTTCTTTTTTTGTTACTGCTTTTTGTGGCTCAAGAAACCTGTGCATACCCCAAATCATGAAGACATTCTCTTATGTTTTCCACTGGAAGTTTTATGGCGTTAGCTTTTACACTTGGGTCTAGGCTCCATCTCACATTGCTATTTGTGTGTGGTAGCGGTCAAGTTTCTAATTCTTTTTTTACATATGAATATCTAGTCATTCCAGCACCATTTGTTAAAAAGACTTTCCTTTCTCCATTGAACTGCTTTGGGGTCTTCGTTGAAAATGTAACGACTGTGTAAGCGTGGGTATTTCTGAGCTCTCTTTTCTGTTATGCTGATTTGTCAATCCTTGTTGCTAGTACCATACTGTCTGGACTGATGTAGCTTTCTAGTTAATCTTCAAATGAAGTACTATAAGTCCTCCAACTTGTTTTTCTCAAGATTACTTTGGGTGTTACAGGTACTTTGTATTTCTCCATATAACTTTTAGAATTAGTTTGTCAATTTCTTTTAGAAAACTTGTTGGAATTTAAAAATTCTGGTAAAATATACATAACTTAAAAATGACCATTTTAGCCATTTTAAGTGTACAATTCAGTGGCATTAAGTACAATCACAATGTGTAACCATCACCACTAGCTATTTCCAGAACTTTTTCATCTTCCCAAACAGAAAGTCTGTACCCATTAAACAATAACTCCCCATTACCGACTCCCTTCAGCCCCTGAGAACCTGTATTTTCTCTCTATAGGTTTGTCTATCCTGGACATTCATATAAATGCAATCATACAGTATTGAGTCTTTCATATCTGGCTTATTTTGCTTAGCATGTTTTCAAGGTTCACCCATGTTGTAGCATATATCAGAATTTCCTTTTTATGGCTGGATAATATTTGTGTGTATGTATATTATATCATATTTTATTTATCTACTCACCTGTCGAATACTTGGGTTACTTCCACCTTTTGGCCGCTGTGAATAATGCTGCTCCGAACATGGGTGTACAGATATCAGTTTGAGTCCCTGCTTTCAGTTCTTTTGGGTAAATACCTACGAGGAGAATTGCTGGATCATATGGTAACTCATTGTTTAACTTTTTGGGGAACTGCCAAAGTGTCTTCCACAGCAGCACCACCATTTTATATTCCCACCAGCAATGCACGAGGGTTCCAGTTTCTCTGCATTCTTGTTAACGCTTGTTATTTTGTTTTGCTTTTTAACTAAATTTTTTTTTATTAAAGCCATCCTAGGAGGTGTGAAGGGGTACCTCATGTGGGTTTGATTTGCATTTTCCTAATGACTAATGATGTTCAGTATCTTTTCATGTGCTTATTGACCATTTGTATATATTCTTACAGAATACAGAAATAGAGAATATTGAATAGAGAAATGTCTACTCAAATCCTTTGCCCATTTTTAAAATTGGGTTTGTTTTTGTTGTTATCCACTGACATTCTGATGGGATTGTACTGAATCTGTAGATCAATGGGTAGAATTAAAATATTAATAATATTGAGTCTCTAATCCATGAACATGTTGTATCTTTCCATGTATTCAGATCTTTAATTTCTATCAGGAAGGTTTTGAGACTTTTTGTGTAGAGATCTTACACATCTTTTCACAAATTTATTCCTAAGTATGCTTTTTCACACTATTACGAGTGGATTGCTATTTTTAAAGTTCATTTTCTAAATTATTTATTACTAGTATATAAAATAGTTGATTTTCGTATATTAATCTTGTATTCTGCAATCTCGCTGATTTCACTTATTAATTTTAATAGTTGTTTTGTAGATTTCTTAGGATTTTCTATATAAATAATCTTTTGCTCATGGTCCTGGAAATTTGCTCCTCCGTACTTGTGAGAAGTTCAGGAGAAACTTGTATTTTGTCTGTTTTTCTAGTGAGCTAAAGTCATCAGAGACAGCACAATGCATAGAATGTAACAGATAATAAATGCTCACAGGGGGCCGGCCCCGTGGCCGAGCGGTTAAGTTCGTGTGCTCCGCTTTTGCGGCCTGGGGTTTCGTCGGTTCGGATCCTGACGGACATAGCACCACTCATCAAGCCACGCTGAGGCGGCATCCCACATGTCACAACTAGAAAGACCCACAACTAAAAATACAGAACTATGTACCGGGGAGCTTTGGTGAGAAAAAAGGAAAAATAAAATCTTTAAAAAAGTAAAATAAGGGCTGGCCCCATGGCCGAGTGGTTAAGTTCACACGCTCCGCTGCAGGTGGCCCAGTGTTTCGTTGGTTCAAATCCTGGGTGTGGACATGATACTGCTCATCAAACCACGTTGAGGCAGCGTCCCACATGCCACAACTAGAAGGACCCACAACGAAGAATATACAACTATGTACCGGGGGGCTTTGGGAAGGAGAAAAAATAAATAAAATCTTTAAAAAAAAAAAAGTAAAATAGATGCTCATTGATGATTGGAAGGGCCTATTGATGATTGGAAAAGACTTGGTAAAATCAAAGTTCCTTATTTTCAAAGTATTGTGAACACTATAATTAGTTATTAGATTAAAAATTTATATTACATAATCTAAAAAAAATCTTAGCAAACTTTTAGTTGATAATGTGTTTAGTAACCCTAAATTTATTGTATATTATGCAAATTAAAATCACCTTTTGTTTGTAATCGATTTCATGCTTGTATGTCAGGAAGACTTATAAATGGGTTAGGAATTATTAGTATGGTTTATTGTAGAGGAGGGGAAAGGATAAATGCTGCCAACACAAGCATTATTATGCAGAGGCTACATCTCTGTTTTTTTCAGTGGCCTCAGATAACAACATAAGAGAAACAAGAAATATTCTACATGCCTAATAACAAGATGTGGGCGAAACACCTTTCAAAGACCTGTGGTCCTATGACTCAAAAAGTGCTTAAGTTTAATATACATATACATATATATTGAGAAATGATTACTACAATAAGGTTAGTTAACAACTCCATCCCCTCACATAATTACCATTTTTCTGGTGCTAACTTTTAAGATCTACTCTCTTAACTTTCAAGTATATAATACAGTATTGTTAATTATAGTCACCATACTATACATTAGATCCCCAGAACATATTAGTCTTAAAGGTGGAAGTTTATACACTTTGACCAACATCTCCTCATTTCCCCCACCTCCCAGCCCATGGCAACCACCATTTCTACTCTATTTCTTTGAGTTTGGCTATTGTAGATTCTACATATAAGTGAGATCATACAGTATTTGTCTTTCTCTGGCTGACTTATTTCACTTAGCATAATGCCCTCAGAGGTCCATCCATTTTGTTGGAAAAGGCAGGATTTCCTTCTTTTTCATGGCTGAATAATATTCCATTGTGTGCATGCATATCCCACATTTTCTTCATCCACTCATCCATCGATGGACACTTAGGTTGTTTCCATGTCTTGGCTATTGTGAATAATGCTGCAATGAACACAGCGGATGCAGATATCTCTTCCAGATAATGATTTCATTTCCCTGGGATATATACTCAGAAGTAGGAGAGCTGGATCATATGGTAGTTCTATTTTTAATTTTTTGAGGAACCTCCATACTGTTTCCATAGTGGCTGCACCAATTTACATTCCTATCAGCAGTGCACAGGGCTTCCCTTTTCTCCACATCCTTGATCTTTTTGATAAAGCCATTCTAACAGGTATTAGGTGATATCTCACTGTGGTTTTGCTTTGCCTTTCCTTGATGATTAGTGATGCTGAGCACCTTTTCATGTACTTGTTGGCCATTTGTATGTCTTCTTTGGAAAAATGTCTATTCAAGTCCTTTGCCCAGTTAAAAAAATTATTATTTTATTTTATTGAGGTCATAATAGTTTATAATTGTGAAATTTCAGTTGTACATTATTATTTGTCAGTAACCATATATATATGTGCCCCTTTACTGTTATGCCCACCCCCCAACCCCTTTCCTCTCTGGTAACCACTAATCTGTTCTCTTAGTCCACGTGTTTATCCTCCACATATGAGTGAAATCATATGTTGTTTGTCTCTCTCTGGCTTATTTTGCTTAACGTAATACCCTCAAGTTCCATCCATGTTGTTACAAATGGGATGATTTTGTCTTTTTTTATGACTGAGCCATATTCCATTGTACACACACACACATATACACACACACACACACACACATATATATACACACCACATCATCTTTATCCTTTCATCAGTTGATGGGCGCTTAGGTTGCTTTCACATCTTGGCTATTGTGAATACTGCTGCAGTGAACATAAGGGTGCATAAGTCTCTTTGAATCATTAATTTCAAATTCTTTGGATAAATATCCAGTAGTGGAATAGTTGAGTTGTATGGTATTTCTATTTTTAATTTTGTGGGAAATCTCCATACTGTTTTCCATAGTGGCTGCACCAGTTCGTATTCCCACTAGCAGTGTATGAGGGTTCCCTTTTCTACACGATCTCTCCAAAATTTGTTTTTTTTTGTCCTGGTAATTATAGCCATTCTAACAGGTATAAGGTGATAACTCACTGTGGTTCTGGTTTGCATTGTCCTAAGTTAGTGATGTTGAATATCTTTTCATCTGCCTGTTGGCCATCTGTATATCTTCTTGGGAAAAATTTCTGTTCATATCCTCTGCCCATTTTTTGATTGGTTTGTTTGATTTTTTGTTGTTGAGTTGTATGAGTTCTTTATACATTTTGGAGATTAACCCCTTGTCGGATATATGATTTGCAAATATTTTCTCCCAATTGGTGGGTTGTCTTTCATTTTCTTCCTGGTTTCCTTAGCCTTGCAGAAGTTCTTTAGTCTGATGTAGTCCCATGTGTTTTTTTTCTGTTTCCCTTGCCTGAGTAGACATGGTATTTGAAAAGATCCTTCTAAGACCGATGTCAAACAGTGCACTGCCTATATTTTCTTCTAGGGGTTTTATGGCTTCACGTCTTACATTCAAGTCTTTGATCCATTTTGAGTTAATTTTTGTGTATGGTGAAAGATAATGGTCTACTTTCATTCTTTTACATGTGGCTGTCCAGTTTTCCCAACACCATTTATTGAAGGGACTTTCCTTTTTCCATTGTAGGTTCTTAGCTCTTTTGTTGAAGATTAGCTGTCCATAAAACTTGTGGTTTTATTTCTGTTTCGCTCATTTTTTAATTAGACATTTTTTGCTATTGAGTTGTATGAGTTCTTTATCTATTTTGGATATTAAGCCCTTCTCAGATAGATGGTTTGCAAATATTTTCTCCCATTTGGTAAACTTTTTCATTTTGTTGATGGTTTCCTTTGCTGTGCTGAAACTTTTTAGTTTGATATAGTCCCACATACTCAGTTTTGCTTTTTTCTTGCTTGTGCTTTTGGTGTCATATCCAAAAAATTGTTGCCAAACAACATGGATGGACCTTGAGGGTATGATGTTAAGCGAAATAAGCCAGACAAAGAAAGACAAATACTGCATGATTTCACTCACATGTCCAACATAACAAATACATGGATAAAGAGAACAGATTAGTGGTTACTGGAGGGGAAGGGGGTTGGGGGTTGGGCAAAAGGGACAAAGGGGCACATGTGTATGGCGATGGATAAAAATTAGACTACTGGAAGTGAGCATGATGAAGTGTATTCAGGAATTGATAAACAATAATGTACACCCAAAACTATACAATGTTATAAACCATTATAATCCCAATAAAATTACTTGGAAAAAAAAATTGTTGCAAAGGCCAATGTGAAAGAGGTTTTTTCCCTATGTTTTCTTCTGGTAGTTTTATAGTTTTGGGTCTTACATTAAAGTCTTTAAACCTTTTTAATTTTTATGAGTGGTATAAGATAGGGTCCAATTTCATTCTTCTGCATGTGGTTATGCAGTTTCCCAACATCATTTATTGAAAAGACTATCCTTTGCCCAGTGAGTATTCTTGGCTCCCTTGTCAAATATTGATTGATCGTATACGTGTGGGTTTATTTCTGGGCTTGAGTCTGCTCCATTGGTCCGTGTGCCTGTTTTATGACAGTGCCATACTGTTTTGATTACTATTGTTTTAGTGATGCCTCAAGCTTTGTTCTTTCTCAGGATTGCTTTTGCTATTCAGGGTTTTTGTGGTTCTACATGAATTTTAGGGTTGTTTTTCTATTTCTGTGAAAAATGCCATTGGAATTTTGATAAGGATTGCATTGAATCTATAGATGGTAAAATAATGTTTTTATGATGTGATTAAAACCTATTACAGGCTACTAAGAAGCAGTGGAAACTGTGGTACTTAATCTTCAGAGAATAAGCTTATGATCAATGTTGGCCCTAGCCTCCTGCAAGATTAGACATTTTTGGCTCAGTTCTACACTGCCTACGATTCCTCCAGAATTGCAGTTGGTTATTTCCACCTCATTCTAGGTTCAAAGAAGAGTAATATTATTTACCCATAGTTCCACTGCAGTGAATTTGAGAACATCAGATGTTTTCCACCTTCCCACAGTGTGGTATGAAACAATGAGATAGCATTCAACTCTCCTCACGGCTGTAGGGGAAAAACTGGACTCAGAGCCAGAGAAAAGAAGTGCTCCTTTTCCTGCTCACCCATTTGCTTGGCTCATATGAATATATTATCATATAGCTTTGGAGGTTTCTTCACTCTTCTTTCTGGTGATACTTCATTGTAGTTTGGAAAAGTCGACTCCTGCCTTCATAGAACAACTGTGAGGGCCAAAAGCTTAAGCTCTTCAGGGATCATGGAGAGGTGTGGCTGTTACCTTTACTTGAACAGAAATGGACTAACAAGCATGTCTGCCCTTCCTGGCCAGCTCCTGATCCCTGATACTCGCATAGGACATGATGGTAAGGCAGAAGCCACTTACTGGCTCTGCGTTTCTGTGAAAATTACTTAACCTCTGTATCTCAGTTTCCTCATCCAACACCTTGATTGTAGCCTTGTGGAGAGATGATGACCTTGAGCCAGGAGCACCCAGCTAAGCCACACCAGATTTCTGACCCATAGAAATGGTGAGATAAATGTTTGTTGTTTTTTTTTTTTTTTTGCTTTTCCTCCCCAAACCCCCCCAGTACATAGTTGTATATTATAGTTGTGGGTCCTTCTAGTTGTGGCATGTGGGAAGCCGTCTCAACATGGCCTGATGAGCGTTGTCGTGTCTGCGCCCAGCATTCGAACTGGTGAAACCCTGGGCCACCGAAGCGGAGCACGTGAACTTAACCACTCGGCTACGGGGCCGGCCCCCCCTTTTTCTTCTTTTTGCTTTTTGTTGTTTTAAGCCACTAAGTTTTGAGGTAATTTGTCACACAATAACAGACATACCGCTTCTTAGAAAGATTAAAATAAATAATACAATCAGGTTCCTCCTCACTATTTTTAATGGTTTTTCAATTACTATTTAATCATTAGGGTTTTGTTGGGCTTGAGTAGAAATTTTCCTAGATGGCGGTCTCTTTACCAGGTTGGCATTGACAGTTACTGGGCCACATGTCCAACAGCGCCACCCTCAGATATAATCGCAGCACTCAAAGGCAGGTTCTGCCATTTCTTCTGGGTCTTCTACACACCAACCTGGTTTGCTACCCAAATAGCCGAACTCTAGCTAGAGTGATTCGCCACTGCTCTCTCCTCAGACTCAAAGGGCCAGCTCTAGATTTTCTTTTTGCTCTAACAAATGATTCTTTGCCTCTTCCTGCCTCTGGCTTCTGCCACTAAGTAGGTGGCGATGACTTGATTAAAACCTTCATAATTTCTACATTATTCTCTGCCCGTCAGTTTATTGGCTCATTTGCATTTACACAGTTTGTCTCTTTAGTAACCACCTCTGAAGGGATCACTGCCTTGGGCTCTCTGATCAAGCCCTTTAACAGAAATCAGACTTGGTCCAATCCAAGTCATTTCTGGACCTGTCACTGTTAGGACATATAAGTAAAATAACCACTTTGATTTCTTTTGAGCTCTATTTTATAGAGCTTCAGTTCTCGCCAGAGTTTTATTAGGAAGTATGCCTACATATGATGCATATTTATAATTCTCTTCCTCCTAAAAATAAACTTTCCTCCTAAAAAATAAAAATTTTCATAGCCATGGCACGTCAGTCTCCTGCAGTGTTAACCCTCTCTCATGGTTGTAGGCGCCTACAGTTTACTCTGTAGACACATCCTAGGCCCCTTGATTGGAATGACCTGTACCTTGGAAAACAGAGACGTGTTTAAGCATTCTTGTGCCCTAGTTTGGCAAAGTTGGAGATAGCAAAAATGAAGTTGCTTTTTCTTCCTCTAAAGAACTCTTTCTCGTTGATATATCCCTTCCAGAGAGAGAAGAGACAATCACCTCTCCAGAAAATCTGAGCCAGTAGTTCTACAGTATTTTATGTATAGCTATGTATAGACCTGGGTCACTAAATGCCTTTGTGATACTTAGCTGCTAGCCGAGTTGGAGGACTGACTCCTGACTGAATTTCAACCAGTCTAAACAGACTGTAAGAACAGCAGCTGAGCTGGGCCTACTTCCAAAGCTGAGCAGTTCTGAGATTCATAGCCCCACCCTCTATTTTAATACTTGCAAAACTAGCATGTGTGTTACAACCGATGCTATTTTAGATTAGATGTAATCTGGTAAATATCTGTTTTAAACAATTCAGAAACAGCATTATTTCAAATGTAGTAGCGTGCTATTACTAGTGGGTCTGTGGGCATCTGAGATTAATGCTCAGCTTAATGCAAAGAATCCTGAGAATCTGTGGGAAAGGCAGCGACAGGCAAAGATCAACTAGTGGATCCTGAGCTCCTTGCCAGGGCCCTTCCCCAGGTTAAGGGCTGGTGTTGTCAATCTGTGTTGGTGTTTTCCATTTAGACACAGCTCCGATAAAATTAAGCACCTTTTCATACAATTTAAGAAAAATATTCCTGAGTTTTGTAAACAATGCTGGATTAAATGATTTAATGCATACACCAAACTAAAATTTGCCATGGTGTTTTCTAAGTTTATCCTGTTCTACATATTTTCATATTTTTTCACATATTAAATCAACTTATAAATTGTACGTTCAACAGAGCACAGATACTTCTATAAAAAATAAGTTTTATTAACAAAACGGGCTCACAATATAAAATACAGATAGATGAGTTCACTTCAGTAATTTTTGGGACCATTTTTCTTATCAGGTGTAGCACGGTAGACAAGTAAATAAAATCAAAGACTAGTTCCCTCGCCCGAGCCCTGTGAAATCACGAAAATCAAACACAGGCCACATAAGACAAGTCAGTCATCTTTCTACTTCCCCTTCCACCATGAACCTCCTGGAAAGCCGCTTCTGTCACCCATATGCCACTCCTCAGCTCATTGCGTTACCGTCCTGCTTACCCAAGAGAGCCAGGATTGGGAAGAAAATGAGTCTAAAGTTTAAAAGGAAAGTTCTTGCCTAAAACAGTTCTAGGAATCCATATCAGGAGATTCTGGCTGTAACTTCTGATAATGTCCTTCAAGAGCCACTTCTTTATTCCTTAAGTCAGGGAACACCACAAAGACATGGCCAAACTTTTATGGCCTCGTCACTTGGCTCCTGCTGGGCGGCCGTGGTGAGGGACTGTAGGATTTCAGGGAAGTGGAAATGGCTTGGATGTTCCCTTTAGAACTTCTGTAGAAATTTGAGGACAAGGTCCCGAAGCCGCACCCTGAGCATCTCGTCATTATCACAAATGATGTGGGTTGAATCTTCCTCAATCTGGATGAGGGTCTCAGCCTCCTGTAGCAGGACGATATGGCCCTTGGCTGTGTCTTCCACCTTAACATCACTGAAGCCATGCTGCTCCAAAAGACAAGAGAAAGGAGGATGACGGGCAGTCTGAAAAGCAAGGGGCTGACTGAAAGGCAGGAGGATACTTCAGCAACTGAGTTCTAAAAATGACACTTCCTAGACTTGGCTAAACTGAACATTCTAGAAACTGGCATTTTTTACACTCCTCAATACAATCCTTCAGACTAATCACAGGACCTACTATAACAATAGAATCCATAGTTTCATAGACTTTAAAAGAAGCCCCCAAACATGCAAAATCTTATGCAAAACACGACAGAATTTCTACAACCTGCTTAAGCTTTCGTGAGTTGAGGAGCACATCCAAGCACCTGGGTTCAGGAGTCTGGGATGCTGGTCTGTTCTATCACCAGCCTCCTTACCATGCCCGTGATCCCTGGCGAAAAAGCTCCATCCTGTCCCAGAAAAATGCCATTCCTCATAGCAAGATACCACTGACCCTGGATTTGGCAAATCCCTCTGAAGGGAGAAGGAGATAAGGCAGCATGGCAAATACTTCTCCAGCTATCTCTAAGGCAAATTATGGAATTTTCTTACACATCAGACATAAAGTTGAGAAAGAAGAAAAGAAATGGAAAGAAGACTGCTTTGCCTGAAAGGGACACAAGATAGGTAAAGAACATGACCTAAGGAGATGCGCCACACTTAGTTCTAGAAAGCTCATGTGTAGTTTGGGGAAGGTACTGACATTCCTCCTGGAGAAGGCAATGAGGCAGAAATGGCAGAGGGGAATAGTCAGGGTCAAGTCCTAGGGGTCAATTCCGGATGAGCCAGGCACAACTAAGTAAAGGTCTTTCTGGGAAAGCAAGTTGTTTCAAGTTTTAAAACTTGCGTCCTGTCAACAGGGGCCAGGGGCACTGCAAGCTCACGAGGAGGCAGTTACTGACATGCTTACATCACGTGGGGTACCCCACGTTAATTCCCACGGAGCATTCCACGGTACCAGGGGCTAGGAGAGCCGCGCAACTTGGCTGAAGCCCTTCCTTCAGGGAAAATTAAACGACTAATGGAGAAAACAAATCCTAATAAAGGGACAGCCTTTAAGATTTGAAAGAACTCAGCAACTGAATTATTTAGCTTGGACAAAAGGCAGTAACTAATAGTTTAGCAGAAGAAAATCTCTCTTTCTGGAATTATCTGAGTTAGCTGCAGTTCTTCTTGCAAGAAGCAGCGTGACTATTATTACCCTTAGCCAATTTCTTCTTCTTTCTATCAAGGATTCTATAATTCTAATGCTGAAACAGTGATCTATGAAGTCATGTGCACTGAAGCCAAAATCACAAAAACCTGCAAGGTTAAATTTTTTTCCTTTTAATTGTAGTCAAGAAATCTATTTCTTGGGAGGAGCAGTCCTCAGGGACACGGGTGTGGGACAGGTGTTGAGACGGGGAAGGACCAGTGTCCTCCAAGATCCCTGCCCACTTCCTCTCTCTCCTCCCACCCCATCTGGGAATTGTTGGTTGTGCTTCTCGGATTCCCAGGGATCTGGCGACACTGATGCCCTCTGCCCACACTGCCCCCAGTCTTGACACTCAGCCCTGAGACTCTCCTCTTCTGAGACATGGCCATGCTGGCTCTCTGACAGCAAGGGGTCTTCTTGCAGAAAGGTGAGGCGCTCTCTAGAGAGGGCAGACCCTTCTCCATCCTGGCCTTTCCCACCCTGCCCAATCTGTCACAGCTACGTTTCTGAAGAAAGGCCTTTCCCAGCTCTAGTTCTCACAAGAATTGGGGTTCAGTGAGGTGGTCATCTAGCTTCTGGGCCTTGATGGGAAGGCAGGGGCTGCCAGAGAAGTACCTGGGAGATGCATGAGGAGGAGGGCATGTCTTTCTCGACTCTGACTCTCCCCTGGTTCTGTCCCTGCGTGACCCTGGACCAAGCAGATGCTTCAGGGACAGTGGCTGAGACAGTGGAGACTAAGCAGAAAGCAGCAACGTACATCCCTTGAAGCAGGGGCCACAGTGGGCAGCAGAAAGGATGGCTCCCACGCAGCTGAGACTGCAAACTTACTGCGCTCACCTTCTCCAGGGTCTGCACAAACTGCTCCACCGGGATGGAGCCGCTCAGCAAAGGCTTCAAAACTTTGCAGTCTGGAATGTCCTCGCTCGCCCGCTTTCTCTTCTTACCACTTGTGGGTGGGGCCGGCCTGGGCGGGGGCTAGAGCAGGAGGAGAACATGGATGTCATCCAGAACCTGGAGAGCAGAGGTCAGTGCAGGCCACACGAGAGCCTGAAGGAATCTATCCTCCCTGACGGAGGCCCCAGGGCCTGGCCTGTGTCATCTGTGGTGTAAAAGTCAGCAGGCATTTGCCTTCAGGGTCTCTATCAGTGGGGGGGGGGGGGGGGGGGGGGGCATCGGGAGTTCACAGCACAAACAAGCTGATGCTAAACGATCCACACGGCAGCAACATCTTATTTGGCAAAGGTATCTTCCCTTTCTCAAGATCCATTTTAATTTTTAATCGATTCAATTCAATATTTTCTAAGTAAATTCTTATAATAATAAACTTCTGGCACTTGCAGGGCTAGCATTAGCAGAGTGGTGAAGGACACTCCTTCTGGCTCTGGAACCTTCAAGAAAATGAAGGTCAGAGAAACTGCCTATAAAATGGTGATAAGAAGAGAATTTTGTGAGGATTAAACAAGACAACGCCTGTGAAGGACCCAGCCCGGCGTCCAGCCCCCTTTAAGCAGCAGCTCTCAGCAGATGATGCAGGGTACAAAGGCAGCCAAGTCCGAATCTGAAAGGAGTCTTTCTAAGGGGGACTGAGCCGAGTGCCCAGACAGCTACAGCACGGGCAGCAAGCTCACCACGACTGGGAGGCACGAAGCGCTGGGCAAAGGTGCCATCTGCCCAGCACGGAGTCGGTTTCCAGGTGCCCAGGCCCTCGGGCCCTGACCGCTTCATGCAGCTGCGATTTGTATTTCCAGGCCTTGTTATATTTCCATATTTCCAGGCCTCGTTCGGGAAGGGGCTGCCCCTGCTCTTTTGAAGTCTCCCCCAGCACCTACCGAGCGCACTGCAGGGTGCTCGGTAAGTGTTAACGATGTGCTCACAGGAGCCCCGAAGTGATGCCGACACAGAGCTGTGAACAGCACTCAGGATGATGTGTGGCCTCATCTCTACGACTAATAGTTTCTCTTCCTTTTTATCCCTCCGAGGCCTGTGGCCAGCGGAGGAAGTAGTGAAGAATTATACGCAGTGCCCTCTTTGTTTCAAGTCTAATCCCTGAAGTAGTCTGGTCTCTAATTTTTGCTGGTTTGGGAAGCAGCGTCCTGGGGGCTGGTTGGAATGCTGGGACTGGGGCGGGGTTGCCCGTCTGCACAGGCCCCAGAGGCTCCTCCCGGCTTCAGCCCAGCCCTTCCTCCCCTGCGATACCTGAAGAACGTGCTTGTTATCTTTGGTGTGCAGCACAGCCGAGACGGTTGCCAAGGAAATGCCAGGCTTAATCTCCATGGGCACCAGCGAGTCTGCGAGCTGCAGGCAGAGAGGGGGGTTTCAGCCAGACACACTCCAAATCTGGGGGAGGGAGTGCTGCAGCCGTGCTATCCAAAGTTAGGGTTCGGAGGCCACACCGGGCGCAGCTCCACCCTCCATGTGGAGCGCAGGGATGGACGGTGATGCCCAGGGCTCAGCTGACGCCCGAGGCACCGCACAGCGCCGCCAGCCAGGTGAGAAGGCACATCGTCAAGTGTCATGAAGCTGAGCCTTTAGTGATGACCCTTGTTCATTTTATTTTCTTTTGAATTTTTATTTACATCATTACAGTTTACAATGACCAAATCACTTTAAGGAAAAAAGAACTTTTACCGTCTTTTTAAAATAAATTAAAATAAATTTAAAATTAAAAAAAATTGAATTTAAATAATTTTTAATCAAAAATGTATCACATACATAAATATATATATCTGTCTATCTCAATCTCAATAAAGAAAGGAGGTAAGAGAAGACAGAGAGGAAAAGGGGGTGGTGGCGGGTGAACTGGGCTGAGGAGAGGAAGAGAGCTAATCTGATCCCGAGTTCTGAGATACAGTGTCTCCTGGGGGCTTTTCCTGGAGCGTCCCCAGACTCTCTGGCAGAGGCATCCAGCACAGGCACGTGTCAGCGCATGCTGGGACCCCAGGGTGCTGACCCCTCTGCTGACCCCTTTTGCAAGTCAATCCCCAAATGATGAAATGCCAACACCCTGCCACGGCTCGTCATCGGAACCAACACAACCTCATCCCCATCTCTCAGATGGCTTCCAGACGACTCGAACACTCTTTTATAGTAGCTCTCAGAAACCTCTTAGGGCTTCTCCTTACTCAGAATACATACCAAGTGCTGACTTTTCGTGCAGCCTCTGCCTTCATCCTCATCGCCTCTCCAGGTGATAGTGTCAGGAAGGACGGACAAGAAAGGCAGCATTTGGATTGAATGAGCTCTCTAATTCCTGGGAGCCTGGCTTCTCCCAACAAGGGGATACAGAGCTTTTCCCTGGGGGCCATCCTTCTCCTTAACACCCGAGCTGAAGCGCACCCTCTCTCCTGTGCAACTTCAGAGCCCCCCCCCCACCCCCAGCTACTGGCAGTGACGCGTGATCTCAAGAGGAGCCTAACACTCGGGTTTAGTTGACTCTTGTTCTTACACACATGTAGACCTCGACCTACCCAAGCCTCCTTTACATAAAAACAAAAGTAAATAAACATGTAAGAAACCATTTACGAAACATGAAGATCAATAACAAATGGGTGGAGGAAGCAGCTCAGGATATTTAAAAGGACTGGTAAATGGAATGTGAAGACTGATTCACGAATAAGAAAACACATGGAATAAGCATGGAATGTTCCCACTGAGGAGATGTCAGTATGCTCCAGTCTCCTGGCAATGCCCATCCATAAATATTCTTTTCCTTCCTTCACTGCAATTATTCCCACCACAGGTCAGGTTCCTGGCAGAACTTTAAAGTCAAAGAATTGGCTTGGGAGGTCTGGGGACGGCATTACGGGAGGCAAGCAGGTGAGCGTCTCTCCCTGGGCGGTCCTGTGAATGAATTCAGTTTCTAAGGAGACCCTCTGAAGCGGCAGCCCTGCTACAGGGAAGTCTACCCAGAGCCTACAACAACCACAACTCAGCCCAGACAGCCCTGGGAGGAGGCAGCCACTTGCCACCGCGGAAACAGCATTTTCCTATTAGAACAGGCCCACGGAGACCGACATATCAGATCTCCCTCTTTGCACTTATGAGGACAAAGGAGGAGGATGTATAAGGAAGCTGCAGGGGACATACTTTCATCCGGGGGAGAAGTAAGCATCCTTTAGAGCAGCAGAATCTAAAGGACAGCAACAGATTTTAACCCTTTCATCTGCCACGTGCATTTCCTAGGAAAACCAGATGGCACTTTAATTCCGTCTCTACATTCATTTACGTAAAAGAATGTTTCTGAAAGTGTCGTTTATAATATAGAAAAGCAGAAATAATGTCCACCAATAAAGGGACAGTTAAATTATGATACATTTATGACAGAGCATTATACAGCCATTAAGATGCTTTTAAAATATCTTTAATCATGTAATTATTTACTGTTACAAGACTAAGACAGTAGATGAGGTATGACCAACTTCAGACACCGTGCAGACCAGGCAAACACACAAAAATCTGAACAGCAGTTATCTCTGATATTAGGAATAGGACTGATTTTGTTGTCTTTATCCCTTTTTTTCTATTTTCCCAATTTTCTACAATGAATAAATATACTTTCATTGAAAAGTGAATCTTACGGTAGAGCCATAAAAATAGAAGCAGAGAAGTCAGGGGCCTTAAGCACACAAGAGGCTGTCGGGAGCGCTGGCTCTCAGTGCAGGGCAGGGACATCGAGGTCACCACGATTGTCCTAATAATCTGCCTTTTCCCTTTTCACTTTCATCCTCTCACGAATGTTCACTGGAATTTTCTAGAGGCTACATGACATGTATTATCACAACAGACTGAAAGCAAAAGGAGACAGGAGAGTCTAGCTGTCTTCCACAGGCAGATATTAAAGAGATTTGCAAATATAAAACAGGGCCCCTCTTCTCATTATCTTCTTTATTTTAGAAACATTTTTCATAAAAGATATTTTAGTTATGTTAACATCTAACAAGTTTATATTGTTATTTAAAAATGAATTAATATATCTTTTTTTCTTTTGCTGAGGAAGATTCACCCTGAGCTAACATCTGTGCCAGTCTTCCTCTATTTTGTGTGTAGGATGCCACCACAGCATGGCCGCTGATGAGTGGTGTAGGTCTGCACCTGGGAAGTGAACCTGGGCCGCAGAATCAGACATGCCAAACTTAACTACTAGTCCGTGGGGCCAGCCCCAATAAATATTTTTAAAATGTCTTAGTTTTACTTTCTAATATAGCAAATATCAAAAGATATAACCCACATAAACAAAAGTTCTTTGGAATTCTAATTTTCAAGAAGTCTTGAGACCAAAAAGTTTGAGGACATGTTCAAGCTGTATTAAGAGGCAAAAGGAAGCCAGAAGTAGCTTCCTGCAGAGTTTTCTATGCTGTCACTGTGGGAGCTGGGCCATCTGACTCTTGCTGCCTTACCCGCTGACCAGTCACTCATGCACAATATGCCCCAACTGTCCACACGTACAATACGCATACTAATAGTAATCCAGTTTAACATTCCTTAGTTTTGGTTACTCTTATCTCTTCCATCTATCTCTGAATTTGGTGAAACTTGACCCTTGCTCATAAATGAGGTCCAGGAAGGATGAGAAAATCCACAACCCTAAAGTGGTTACGGACAGAGCATCAGCATTTCTGTTCTCCAAGGCCGTGGCCTCCTGTACCACACACTACGTGTTAACATAGGCAGCAGTCCAGCAGTCCTGATGTTAACAGCTATTACTTCGTTACTTGAAAAATGAGAAGGCTCTGAAAACCCCACCTGTCTTCCCAGTTACTTGCTTAAGGGTCTGTGTTCTTTGGTTCATCCATATTTGACACAAACCCAAAAGAAAGCCACCTCTGAGACGGTCTTCTTCCAGAGACTCAAGTGGAAAACCCAAGTTTACCCATGAGAAAGAGAATGGCTCACCTCGGGCATGATTTCAATCTTTTCAAACAGACGCTTGAAGGGCAAGGCGAGGACCTCGGCCCGCCGATAGGACATGGCAGGCGGCTGGCAGTCAATCATCAGGTCCATCCTGTGGGACTGCGCTGGAGGTGGCTGGGTGTACTGCTCAGGACAGACCACGTGGAGGGGCTGAGGAGCCAAGAGGACAGGGACAGGGTGAAGGGAGAAGGAAGACACGAGAGGAGCCTCTTCCAAAGGCAGCCCATTCCTTATCTAACTTTATCTTCATGGACGCTCAGGCTCACCACGTTCAGGCCATTTTGAACTCTCATCCTTTCAAATCCAAGTAACCAGTGGGAGCAGAGATGAGTGCAGTGGGAGAAAGAAGAATAAAAATTTCAGGACAAACCCCTGAACTGCCAGCCATGTTGACGAGCAAGGGATTTACTGCCTCAGTTTGCATTTGTTTTTATTTTTTCAGTATATTTAAGTTGCTTTGATGGTGACTTCTGGGGGTCTACTCCCCACTGGTCTCTAAGCCCCCTGAGGGCACAGTCGTCTTGCCACACCATCATCGACTGCTACAGCTACTGGCTGATTAGCAGGAACTGACTTTTTGTGCTAGTTTGGTGTTCTGGGGTTGGGTTTTTTCTGGTATCTATCTCTCTGCAGGTCCACTGGTGTTACAGTGGGTGGTGGTTAGGTCACATACTCAAGTGTGTATGACAGACTGAATCAGACAGAATTGTTTTTGCAAAAAGTCGCTTTTTGTTGTCTTCAGAGAAAAAAATTAGTAAACCAATGTCTACTTTCGACAAACACCATCCAATTGCACACTGCTCCTGGCAGCCCACAGGGTCATTGTATTGTCACTGCTCTTGAGTTTGGAGCAAGCCTCGAGTCCCTGGAAGCAATTCCAACAGCACTTGTTCTTTAGGGCTAATTCCTCTCTTCTGCAAACTGCCTTTGTTCTTCTTCCTGGCCCGGCTAGTATCTTATAACTGTCTCAAAGCCATCCCATGCTGCAGTCACAGCCTGAAGACGTCCCCCAGGTTTTCCTCTCCTATAGTGGGGACCAGGTGGCCTCCAGTTTCCAATATTAGCACACAAGCCAGGGGCCTGAGGAGTATACTGCGGGTGTAGGGACTGAGGTGTGAAGTTATTAGTAATGAAAACAAGAAGCTCTTAATGGTCTCTTTCAGCATGTTGATGTGTACACAGTGGGGTATCAGATCACCCCACTAGGCCGACAGTTGGTTAACTGCTCTAATCGTGTCTAGAAAAAACCCACATTCTTTCTTCGCAGGGCCAGCAAGCACGTGAGCCCCACAATCCACTATCGCTGCAGTCCTGAGGTTCTCCAGCTTTCTCTGTTTCTAGTGACCCTTCCTTAGAGTTCTGTGTCAGCACCTCTCATCCTGAGGTCAAAGGTTGTGTGAAGAGGAAGCGAACTTCTGATCCAGGCCAAGAAATGAAGGGAGCTAATCACCCCACGCTAAACGGCTAGGTGAAGAGACAAGAAGCGTAGGGCACCTCGGCACTCACGTAAGGTCCTGCAAACACTGAGGGGATGGGAAATCAAACTCTTCCTCGGGCCTGTGCTCAGCTTCTTCCTTGCCAATTCCCATCAGCCTCCCCCACCCCTGAGTGCCACAACACACGCCACCCGAGTGGTAATGCGCCCAGGGCAGTGGTTTTTATTGCCTGCGTTCCCTCCACATTCTCCTTCTGTGCAGACATGCTTCCTTTTCCTACCACTTTACCCCAAGTGCATCTTCCCGTTATCTATGGCAGAAAATGCAAAATGAAAAATAAACTAACAAACAAAAGCAAACCCAAACAAATCTCTAACAAAAGGCAAAACGACAGTTTGTGGGACTAACCCACACGTGCAACAAGGGCCCAATACATGTGTCAGCTAAGTTCAACTGTCTTTCAGCTTGATGAATATATTTCTAGAATGACTTTTTTTGGGGATGGTGGTGGGGCAATTTGCTTTTAATTGGACACAGATGGTCCTCATCAAAAATAATAGACTGTTTATGCTTTCTTTTCCTTCCACTTTTGATTTCTTTAGAATGGAAACTTCTTTCACTACTTTGAAGACTAAAGGGTAACCAGCACACGTCCCAGTACTCTGCAGATGCTTGAGAAGTAAGGACAAGAAATGAAGCTAGATACCCCCCTCGCACCACAGACACACAAACACGCAGAGGGGACAGGACCATGGAAGACACGAGCGTTTCCCTTCTTACCTGTACTTCTTTAAGCAGCTTTGACACCTGGATGAAATTCAGTCGTGTATCAATGGGGCAGTATATGCATTTCATGGCCAAGGGCTGGTAGGGAGCCAGAGCTTCCAGGTATGAGAAGTCAGGTTCTAAGGAGAGCACAAAAAAGAAAATTTAAAATGTCGGCAACAGAGAGCTGCCAAGCGAGGTGGTGGCTGGTGTGGTCAAGGCCAAGCAGATGGCTGGCAGGGCTGGGAGGGTGAGCCAGTGAGTGAGTGCACTGAGGGTGACAGGAGCCAGGTTCCCTATCGTTGGAGAGATGAGTTAGTTACAGTAAGGACAGGGAGAGGCTGGAATGAATGCTAAGGATGGATGTGGAGTTGGAGGTCTGGGTGTGAGCTCGAGGTTTAACATAGAGAGAAGGATGAGATTGGATATGTAAATAAATGAGGGAGAAGGGGAAGCTCTTCTTTGCAACAAAATGCTAACCAATAAGAAATGTAAAAGAAATGATGAAATTAAGAAAATGTATCGCCATTTGGCAACTGTCAGAGTAATACTTTATTTAGACCAGAATTATCAATAGATGCTAAAAACATTAGATAAAAATTTGGGGAAGATTGGATATGTACATAGTCTCAAAGTGTCCCCCCCACAAGATACTGATTCAATACAAAGACAGTGGCTTCTGTCAGTGTGGAGAAAGCTGGGGGAGACACTCGAATCAAGCGCTCAACGTTAACACCCGGTATGAGGCAAATCACGTGTCACCTGTGTGACAGCATGCACCGAGAAGAAAGAAAAGGACCTTGAGCCCATGTCAACAAAATGCTTCTGCTGAGACTGTTATACTCCTCTCAGCAAAGCCGAGCGCATCACGATCGGGAACCATCCTCGCCGTGACGGCCGGTCTGTTCTCTCAAGAGCCCTCACTGGGGCCTACTTGGCTGGGATTGTTTTCTCCACTGGAGGATGCTGCCCACCTTGAGCCAAAAGAGCTGGCTCACTGCTGGTGTAGAAAACAATACTTAGACTCCCAGCACGGTCTGTGCCCTCACGTGGTCACCAGCTTCTCACAGCCCTCAGGCTGACACTCACCTGTCACACTAACTTATCCGGTGTCTTCAGGATCACTGAGAGAACTTCCAGATTTTTAAATTACCACCCCTCCAGTGGATCCTGTTTCCCTAAGAAGAACACCCAGAAGCCCCCAAGTGAGGCCAGCCCGAGCCGCCTGGGAGGGCTAACTGACTCCTTTTGTACGTGTCCTGTGAGAGCCATAGTTCTCACAGCTGTTGTAATACAATTGGAAAAAGTGGTCCCAAACGTACCTCTGACACTAGCAGACATCATAAATGACACGACTTGTGCTCTGGAAGCCCAATAAACCAGTTTAAATTTAAATTCATTACCCAGATCTGTCCATGGACAATTACACAGCCCCCAATTTCTTCTTAGCTGGCTAAAGGAAAATTTATGTCATAGCGAACACTTGTTACTGTACCTATGTAAATACTGGGCCCACTGTCACATCAGAGTCAACATCTCCTCAGAAAGAACAGGAGAGATCACCCTTAGTCCTACTACAGGCAATGTTCTCTGGACGATCTCCTGCTTAGCAAAACTTGGCAATGGTGAGGTTCTGGGTATCATGCATTGTCTTGTGGCCGAATTTCCTCTGCTTTTGCCCAAAAGGGGGCCTGGGAAAGAGAAGAGCAGCCCCTGACAGATGCTTTTCTGAGCTCTCCTGGCACTTTGTTCTAGGCCTTGGTGTTAGTAAGAGCTGGCCTGGTGCTCATGGCTAGGCCATGGTGTTCTTCTGTTGGATATAAACAATTTCCCAGAACACCAACATCAGATAAGGCCACTCACTGACCATGATGGATCAAGACTAAAACAAGCCCCTCTGTAATCATGCCTGAACACCAAACCACAACACTGTCCAAACCACAAAACAAGCAAACATTACCCTATCCTGGCTCTGTTCTTCCTGCCTTCTAGATAAGAATGATAAAGATACCCAAAGGCCCAGTGGCCTAGTGGTTTAATTTGGTGTACTCCACTTCGGCAGCCTGGGTTCAGTTCTCAGGCTACCTACACCACTTGTCTGTCAGTGGCCATGCTGTGGTGGTGGCTGACAAAAAAAAAGAGGAAGATGGCAGTGGATGTTAGCTTAGGGTGAATATTGCTTAGCAAAAAAAAAAGAAAAAGAAAAAAAAGCTACCCACTCATAGACCTATTCTTGCTCCCTGCCCGTTCTCGATCCAGAGAAACGTCCCATATCTGTGGACCCACCTCAAAATCACCAAGCAGGAGCCCAAATCCACAAGAATTTCTTTCTAACCTGCTCTGAGGTGCCTCACGCTTCCCCATGGTGTGCGTTCTCCCTCACTGCACTGAGTCAATAAACCCAACTTTGTTCCACCGCTGGTTGTTCCTGGTGGCCTCTGGCTGGAGGGCGCCGGTACTCCTCACAAGCAGGCTGAGCAGAGGGAAAGGCCCCAGTGTTCCTGACCCTGAACTTTGGGCATAACTAGGCTCTACTCCTTTCCTTGAGTCTTAAAAGTAATTAGACAACTCTAAGAAGTTAACTGATACTTTCTCAATAGCCTTTATGTGCCAGGCACTGTACGAAGTGCTTTCTTATGTCGCTAAATGCACAGAGCTGTCCAAGGAGGAGCCGTTAATTATCCCACTTTCCCATGAGGAAAGTGAGGCTCAGAGAGGTGAGTAACTTCACTTAGGTTACAGGAAATTGGACCAGATTTTAGATCAAGGTTTTCCACTTCATTGCCCATAAGGTTGCCAAACCCCAAGGCTGAATGAAGACCTTAAATTGATAAAATAATACAGTGATTCAGTAAAACCCCTCCTTAACCTCCTTAAAGGATCTGTTTTACTCTGAGGGGTTCATGTCCAGAAGAAAAGCTGCAAGCCAGAGTAAACTACAACCGAAGGAGAAAGATCCATCTCAGTAAATAATTCCTGAAGGGGGTGAACAAGACCGGTACTAGCATCACCGCGGTTCTTGCAAGAGCTCGCAAACCCTATCCAAAGCAGCTCGGCAGAGACCCGCCTCAGGGAAAGCTACAGGATCAGCTGTAAAAGCTTTCTCCAGTACTCAGTTGTCTCACGGCACATTTTGCTTTCCTCTCTTAACCTTGTGGTTTCTTTATCCTTTGGTATTTACGATAGAAGAGGGTTCACATTCATGCCTTCCTGTCAGATTCTTCCCTGGGTCTCCACCTGGTCAGTGCATTCGGGGAAGGTCCCGGTGGAAGGGGCAGGGTTCTGTTTGTGTGTTTACATACCTGTGAATATGACAGTGTTGAGACTAGATTTTCCCCAGAGCTCCATGAAATGAACCACGTCCCCAAACCGGAGGGAAGGGTGCCCGGTGAACACCACACACGGCTGCCTGAAGTCGTTGCTGAAGTCTCCATGGATGCTGGGGTAGTGCCTCAGCTTGTTGGTCTGAATGAGCTAGAACACATGTGAAAAGCACACAAAGAGATGTGAGCCCGCCTAGGCGGAAGGAGGATCACAGCACGGGAGGGGGAGCAGAACGAAATTAAAAATACAGACAAATCTTACTAAAATTAGACAAAGATCCCGATTTTTTACCTACAATGTGACTTACTCAACAGATGGGCCCTTTGGTGACATGTTAACACACTTAATGGAAACTTTTCTTCAGGTTGTCAGGGCCTGATTTCGTTTAACTCTTTCTTTATAGCTTCCTGACACTCTGAGCCCGGGCCCCAGAAATCTCTAGTATCGGTCCTTGTTTGAGGTATAAGTAACTTTGCCAAAATGTGTGAATCACCAAGTTCTGTCAACAATAAACACCTCACACAAGAAAAATTGTTTACTAGCACAAGACCTCCTCTTAAGAAGGTGTAGCTGTGTTCAGTTACTGTGGCAACTTAGTAAAGACAGAGAACAAACTGGCTTTCAGAAATTTGGGAACTGTGATGCCCTCATGACAGAGAGCTGTAGTAAGAAGCAGGCCATGCACAGCTTCATGCCTCTCAAAAGTGTTTGTTTTGAACCAAAAAGGTCTCCTTCCAGCAGAACACTTGATAATACTCTCTCAGCCTCAGGCCCGACCCAAGGCAACATCACATACAGTCACAACCACTGAGGGCATTTCCTGACACTGCTCACAAGTTCTGCCTGCTGCCTTGGCCCCGCCCTCACCTTCCCACTCTAGCACCAAAAGGTCAGGCGACAAACATCCAGACTTCAGAGACCCCAAATACAACTAGGCCAAAGGGAGTATTGCCCTGAGATGCTGTTTGATGGATAAAGAAACAGTGTGTGATATGGCTCAATCCTGAAGTAACTCATAATACGAGGGAGCCCAGTCAACAACTCCAAGTCCAACTCAAGTCACCCAAATAGTGAGAATGGAGCCAGAATAGGGCAGTCCCCAAATGCAAGCCAAACTCTTCACTTTGAACATTTAATCTTTAATTCAGGAAGACTGTTTTTATTAGCAACATTGCAAATACTACTCTGGAGATCTTAATCAGGTGTCACATGCTTAGATGGGATATGAATAGTAAAGATGGAACAAACATTGACTTCCCACTTTCCTTCCAAGTTATATACAAATAAACTGACCTTCTTTTATAATCTATCTGGCCCAAATCACCACTTGCCCCAGTTAAACGGGTGAGCAGCTGTCTCAAAGGCTAAGGCTACTGTATGCACAGATGTCAGGGAGATGAATGGGGTTCTAAGAAGAGCAGCAGGTCTCTGCACACAACTGAAGTCACTTTTTAGGCATTACCTACAGTTCCTGCAGTTCTCCTGATCAATGCATAGAAACTAAGATAAGGTCCTCTCTCTTTCTGCCAATTGGACCTACCTCTCCACCTGACTTATGACACTTGACCATCCAGAATTACCTCTGCACTGATGTAAGGTTCAAACTGTATAGGCAATGAAGCTGTAGGAGAGGAATTCCCTAAAGTAATTTTTCATCAGTTCTAAGGGCAGAACCGTATTTTCTCATGGGAACTGGTCACAATACCAAGCGTCAACTCCATAATGCCCTAATCTTGACAAGTGCAGTTCAGGAACCCTGATTATACAACTGCGGTCTTTTCACATTCCTAACTGCAAATGGGACAAAGGTCATCCCTGGCATATGTGTGTTACCGTAAGAATGCGGTACGGCTCTTAGAAAAGAAGTTCTAAAGAAAGCCTAATTCTTACTAGGGGAGAGGAAAAGAGACTTTCAGTGGCAAAGTCCACCACAAAATATGTTTTGCTGCACTTACTTCTGTGACATTATTACATTTCTAGTCTGAATTTCACTGTGGCAATGACAGAGCTTGCAAAAACCTTGGCTGCTGTAACAGAGCGTGAGGACTGAAAAAACAACTTTCTCAAAGCATTCCACTTGACATTGTGGTTCATAAAAGACCTGTCCTTTGGATTAAGAAAACAGCAGTCAAATTTAAAATAATTAGCAGTACATTTGTTGCAATTTACTCTATGAGTCAAATAGTTAACTGTAAAACAAATAAATCAACCAAATCCTAGACATATGTATCAGCACAGAAATCCCTAGCTTGGTGACATTTTAATAAACACTTCCATATTCCTATATACACATCAAGTAACAGCACTGCCAGCTCCTCAGAAATCCCCCTTTGTCCCCTTCCAATTACTACTGCCCCCACCCCTACCTCCAGGATAATCACTATCCTGGCTTCCAATACCACAGACTAGTTTTGTGTGTTTTTGAACTTTTATATAAATAAAATCACACCATATCTACTCTCTTATCTGGCTTCTTTCACTCACGTTATATTTGTGAAATTTATCTACACTGTTGCATGCAATCAGAGTTCCTGTTCTCATTGATGTATGGTATTCCATGGTGCGAATATACCACGATATCCATTAAACTGTCATGGGCATTTGGGCACACTTCAGCACCATTACCAAGAATGCTCTGAAGATTTTTGTGTGAGTCTTTTGGTGACATACCTACACATTTCTGTTTGGTGCAGACTTCAGGAACAATACTGCTGAGGCAGAGAGTATGTTATATGTTCAGCTTTAGCAGCTACTGCCAGTTTCCTCAAGTGGTTACGCCAATTTAAACATCCTTTTTTTGGTTTTAATATAACAAAAAATTCAGACTAATGCAATTGTCTGATAGTAAGAGAATGGTCAAAAATACCATAATACGTTCATATGATAGCTATGGAATATTAGGCAGCAATATAATGATATGAGGCACACAGAAAAATGTCCATGATACACTGTTTGGTGCAAAAAACAATGCAAACAAAACTGGGTATGTGGCTATATAAAAACACTCATCAGTTCTGTGAGGGAAGGGGGATTTTTCTCTTGTTTTAAATTGAAGCATAATTGACATATAACATTATATTAGTTTCAGGTGTATTGCATGATTCGATATTTGTATATACTGCAAAATGATCACCACAATAAGTCTAGTTAACGTCTCTCACTACACAGTTACAAAATTTATTTTTCTTGTGATAAGAACTTTTAAGATCTAGTCTCTTAGCAACTTTCAAATAGGCAATACATTATATCTCTATGATTTATTTATTTTATAACTAGAAGTTTGTACCTTTGACTCTATTTTCTAAACTGAAATGTTATTATTTTCATCATTAAAATTGACCTCTATGATCAACACAACTAACTGGAAAGAAGACCTTGGCAATGAATAAATCTGTTATGCAGAAGAGTTAGTAGTAGATAGTAGATAAAACCGCTCAGCAGTCAATGGAACAGCGGTAGGTCACGAACTGTACAAACGCACTGGTAATATAATGTGTTAATAAGAGAAAGTAACAAATGTTGAGTTAGAGTACTTCACTGTCATCTCACATGGGAAACAAAGGGCTATGCGAATTTACGTAAGGAATTTTTTTATCTGATGACCTGCTATCTCCAACCACATCCATTTATCAACATTTCTTTCTTGCTCTGACCCAATAATTCCATTTTCTTACCTCTGCATGGGGAAAAGGTGGTTCTGGGAGATACACCTTAGTCTGTTTGTTGTGACAAAGCCTTTTAAAGAGGAAGAACAACCAGCATGTTAGGCAGGGCACACGTGGTCACTTGCTGCCACCTAGTGGTAGCAGTACAAATACTAAATCCTAAAGTTTATTAAGATTTTCCTGCCAGAGAATCTCACTGTGAATAAAAACCAGCATCTACAGAGTATTCAGGATTTAAGTCTCTTGTGAGCATTTTTTTTAACCTTTAAAACTCCTCAATTCCTTTTTTTCTTAAAAAATAATCTTGTTATTTTGGAGTAATTTTAGGTTTACAGAAAAGTTGCAAAGACAGTACAGAGTTCCTGTGTACCCTTCAGCCAGTGTCCCCTAATGTTAACATCTTATATAGCCGTGATACTAAGAAACTAACATAAGTACATTACAACTGATTAAATTTCAGACTTTAGTTGGATTTCACCAGTTTTTCCACTAAGGTCCTTTTTCTGTTCCAGGATCCAATCCAGGCTACCATATTGCATTAGCTGCGATCAATTTTGAGGAGAAAGTGATAGCCCTTCCTCAGAGACATAACTTTCTGTTTTGCACGCCCACTAAGCAGCACTGGTAACTCAACTGGAGAGCAACTACCTGTCTCAATCTAGACTCTGTGGATGTCTTAGGTAGTCTATGTTTTTTCCTAGCTAGATATGACATTTAAAATATGGAGATGTCTGGATAAAGCAAATGTGGCAAAAAGTTAACAACTGACAAATCAAGGTACATGCGGGTTCTGTAGGTTTGACATTTTTAAAAGTTGGAAAAATAGGTGCTGGGCCGGTGGCATAGTTAAGTGCACACGCTCTATTTCGGTGGCCCACAGATTCGAGGTTCACAGGTTCAGATCCCGGGTGCAGACCTACATGCTGCTCATCAAGCCATGCTATGGAGGCATACCACATGCAAAATAGAGGAAGACTGGCACAGATGTTAGCTCAGAGCCAGTCTTCCTCACCCCGCCGAAAAAAGTCGGAAAAAAATACATAGTGATGCATGATTATTAGAGCTTACTTCTAAGAATTCTACTAAAATAGCATTAAACCATTTCGACAATTCTAACAGATACTACTTTTGGGGGAGTAGTTCAGGATTTTATATTTACTTCATTAATACAATGTATTATCTAATATTTCCTGCTCTTAGTTTTCTCTAACCTTGATTTAAAACACATCACTTTATATCCATTTTGGAGGAAGATGTAAATATGGAAGATATTTATGGAGGGTTACTTTACAGTATCTAAACAGACACTAGTACTGTCTTTATTTCAAACTCAGGTGGAGAGACAAATATAATTTAAAAGTTATAATATAATTTAAAAGTTATTTAGATTGTTGCAAAGTATATTATGCTACATTAATTAGCATCAATATATAAAACTAAAATACTTGTCAAAAAAATCAAAAACCTAACTGCAATGTAGTATCCTGGACTGGATCCTGGAATAGGAAACACATTAGTAGAAGAGCTAGCGCAGTCTGAATGAGACTAGAGCTCAGCTAACAACGTGCTGACGTTCATTTCTTAGTTTTGACATTCACATATGGCCACGTAAGATGTTAACACTGGGGAAACTAAGTGGAAGTATATGGGAGCTCTCTGTGGCATCTCTGTAACTTTTCTGTAAACCTAAAATTATTCCAATGCAACAATTTTTTAAAAAACAAAATCAAAGACAAAATTCAAAAGTACCAAAATGGGAAAAAATGTCTGCAGAAATACAACAGAGCTGGGTTCAAATAGACAAGAAAAGTATAACACTTCTAATAAGTAAATGGGCAAAAAGGGAACAATTTACAGAAGACATAAAGATCTTTCTGGAAAGCAATCTAGATTTGTATAATGAACATTAAAACATATTTATACCCTTTGTTCCAGTAATTCCACTTTCAGTAATTACCTAAAGCAAAAGCTGTAGTCATATATACAAAGAATGATATTAATCGAAGATTGCTAAAAGGAGAAAAATTGGGAAAAGCCTGTCCGTCCAATAATAAGATAACAGTTAAATAAATTACACCATATACAAATAATGTACAAATGATGTAATAATGCAGTCATGCAAAAGTTATATTCTCAAAGATTTCATAATGCTCTAATCTCACATTAACATTTTTAAAAGCAGGATCCAAAATTAAATATTCAGTATGATCCCTACATGGAAAGAAGAAATCATTAGAATGCTGACAGTGACATCATTTCTGGATAGTGGGCTTATGGGTGCAGTTTTCTTACTGTTTTCTGTAAGTTTTATTTTTTTTACAGTAAACATGTATTATACATATATTAGAAACTAACAGATATCAAATAATGGAAACACCAAAACAACCCACTCTCATTTTAGCAGTCCTGAATTCTATCCGATCAGATATTCTGACGATAAGAATAGTGTGTAATGGGTGAAGAGTGGACTTGAAGAGCACACACAAGCTAGGACACCATCCACAGGGGCCCACAGGGCCGGCCCTGGGAATTTGCTTTCTCAATATTCTTACTGAGGATCTGGATGAAGAAACTCAGAACATGCTGATTAAATGTGCACATTATACTTAAGGTGGACTACTAATTATTCAAGATTACTTTCCTATGTTGGGGGGGAAAAGACCCAATGCAAAGGATAAAATTCAGTGGGTACCAATAAAAGTGACAGTCCTACAGACAAACATAAATAATATGCACATGGGATGGACAAGCCTGTCTGAGTCTAAATACAGTTATGTGCATAACGATGTTTTGGTCAACGACGGACCACATACACGATGGTGGTCCCATAAGATTAGTACCATACGGCTTAGGTGTGTGGCAGGCTATATCATCTGGGCTTGTGTAAATACACTCTATGATGTTCACACAATGACGAAATTGCCTAATCATGCATTTGTCCGAATGTGTCCCCATTGTTAAGCGACTCATGATTGTACAGAAAAAAAAAATCTTGACCACAATTCAAAGGGGAGGAAAAAATGTCCTTAAAAAAGTGTGCGGGGGGGGGCAACATATGGGATATGTTATGACAGAATGATGTACAAATTCCCTTTACATCCTAATTGGAAACTTAGTAGAATGTTGTGTCCATTAGGCTCCCACACCACGGAAAGGGATTAAACACACCCTATACGGGTGTGCGCCGGCCCCATTCTAAGGCTTGATTAGGTCTACTGTAAAAGTTAGTCTCTTTCCCCCGTCCCTCCCTTTCTTTGGCCAGGTGAGTTAGAGTCAAACATGCACCTAAATAATCCTTAAAAGGTTCACGGACTTCATATTGTGCAATAATTTACCCGCCCTAGGATTTGATCAAACAATTTCCTGCTATGATAAAACAATTTCGTCAAATATCATGCCATTGAAACGAGAAAAATAATATAGTTTTTCCTATCAGATTTGGTATTATAAACGTTAGACAATGTGAGCTTGTGCTTTAAAATTTGTTTAGCTTTTAGAATACAACTTCGCTTTGTAACAGGCAGAGAGGGCAGCATGTGAGAAGATAAATGTAAACATTTTTGTTACTGGTTTTGAAAGTGCTAGCTAAGTTAAGTCTTTATCTTTCCTCCTTTCCTCCTTCATAACTATTCTTCTCAACTCTAGCAATATAACTGATTTGGCTTTCATTAATACAATCTTCATCTCACAGACACAGAAAAACAACAAAATGAAAGTTTCATAGTAATGTCAGAAAAAAACAGGATCATTTCTATTCTAACTGCTTGAATGTGCTGAATCAGACAGAAGTTGTAGAGAAAAACACAGACATACCACTCAGCAAAAATCTGAGAAAACTCAAGTGAACTGTTAGCCACCGGGGAGATGAAGTAGAAAGGGATGTTGGAGAGGCCGGCCGAGTCGATGTATTGATACAGGCATTCCAAGAGGTCGTAGATCACTCCAGAAGGGTAGCAGGGGACCAACACGTTCCCTCCATTCCGGACTGTCAGCGCTAGAAAAGTTGAAGCCAGAAGGAAAACAAGAGTATCAAAAGAACAGTTTTATAAAGGTAGAGTGGAACTTTTAAAATAATATTTGGATTTCTTTCATTTCCCTACTTCTGTTTGTACTGTTCACTTCACCTGCTTCTTTTGAACAACAGCATCAGAGTGGGAGAATCCAGAGGCTGACAATCGGCTGAGTTTTTAATTGATGTCTCAGTTCCTGGGAATAGGGTGTGCCATTAAGGGTGTGGGTTTCAAAGGTTACCAATGGCAGCCAGGGTCAGGACAGACCCTCTAAGCTCCTTCTCCTTTTAGTTCCTGCTCAAAACTTTGCTGGATCTGTCTCTGTGAAGTCTCTGACCATTGCTGAATGACCTATAAGGAAACAGGCCAAGTTTTTTTAAGATCGGCATCTGAGCTAACATTTGTTGCCAATCTTTCTTTTTATTTTCTCTTCTTCTTCTCTCCAAAGCCCTGCAGTAGATAGTTGTATATTCTAGTTGTAGGTCCTTCTGGTTGTGCTATGTGGGACGCCACCTCAGCATGGCTTGATGAGTGGTGCCATGTCTGTGCCCAGGATCCAAACCAGTGAAACCCTGGGCCACCTAAGTGGAACACTAGAACTTAACCACTCAGCCACGGGGCCAGGCCTGGCCAAGTTTTTCCATTTGACTCAGTTTAGTGGCATTTTCTTTCGTTAAAGTTTTGTCTGTAAGAAAATCCTCCATATTTTAAATACTCAAAATAAATTATCAAACGAATTACAAATATAAGTTTAGTCATATTAGAAGTTATAACTGGCTTATAAAAAAAAATCTAAGTGCCCCCTCAAGTTTATTTTTTGTATGGTTTTTGAAACAAACTGAAACAAGCAGCTTTTGGGTACACAACTTGAAATCTCTAATGCCTTTTATCCTCCTCTGTTCCAAACTCTGACATCCAGGTTCACCTAGATGCTGTACTGTAAGTGAGCATAAGTGAGGCCATCTTGTTATGCTTCAGCCCCTCCTCTGTGTGACTACTGACTGCTCTGCACATACTCTGAAAAATTCAGATGCTCTCCTAATTTAAGGTTTCATACTTACGTATGTACTCCCCGATAGCTTGATAATTTAAAACTTTGTTCTATGAGTTTCTCTCCAGAACAGACTGACCATAGGCAGGAAACACACCTACAAGGTATCCATCACAGCGGATAGAAGAATGGAACAATAAAAGACCCTGGAGTCTGTCACGCTGAAGAAAACCCCCTCCTTACTGCCCGTTTTCCCCATACAACTGCCCCAAGATTCTGCAATCCTTGAAGATGGGTTTTTGAGACATTAGTCACCCGTCTTCCACTTTGCTGGCTAATCTAATTAAACTTCCTTTCTTGACCTCTAACTTGTGATTAACTGGCTCAGATCTCGGCAGGCAGAGGGAGCCCACTGCTTGGTATCATACTTCGAGTACCGGCTGACTCACTATCACCAGAGCGCAGTACTGTGGAAAAAGACAAAACCAGTGGTGAGGGCTCACGAGGTCTGGTGCTAGTCCTGCCTTCGCCACAAGCTACCGGACCTCAGGTAAGCCTCTGCAACCTGGCTGGCCTCAGCTGCTTTACTGGTTATATGAGAGGAATGAACTACATGAGTGGGTTTCAAGCTTTAGTTTGAGTGAAAATTGCCAGGGAGCGTGCTGAAAACACAGCTTTGCTTCTGGGCCTCTCCCCTCTCCAGAGTCTGACTTACTAGGTCTGTGGTAAGGCCCTCAAATTTCCACTTTTAATAAGTGGCCTCGCTGATCTTGAGGCAAGTAGTTAGTGGACCTCAGTTTGAGAAACAGTGGCTTAGATGTGAGGTCCCTTTCAGACCTAAAGTCCTTTGAGTCTAAGATTCTAGATTATAAACAAACATACAAACAAAAGATTCTATTTGAGACTAGTCCAATAATTTTTCCAGGGTAAGAATAAATTACCTTGGGCTTAATAACAGCAAAGAACAAAAAAAGCTGATGACTATTGGCATGGCCAAGTGAAATTTCAAAGGAGAGTGCTTTCTGTGTAAACGTAAGACGGCGACTGTTTCTCTTCCCCAGAGCAGAGGTAATGTCACTTACGCTTGCCAGGGGTGCAGGGTCTGAGCTCACTAACTCCTGTTTGGTAACCGTTCTCAACTGAATGTTTGCGTTCCCCCCCAAATTTACATGTTGAAGCCCTAACTCCCTATGTGATGGTATCAGGAGATGGGGCCTTTGGGAGGTAGTTAGGTTTAGATGAAGGTGGAGCCCCCATGACGGGATTAGCGCCCTCAGAAGAAGGGGAAGAGACAGCAGAGCTGCTTCTCTCCGCTGTGTGAGGATACAACAAGAAGGCGGCCATTTCTAAGCCAGGAAGAGGGTCCTCACCTGGACAAGCTCATCTCAGACTTGTCAGCCTCCTGAACTGTGAGAATAAATGTCTGTCGTTTAAGCCACCCAGTTTATGGTATTTTGTTATAGCGGCCCAAACTAAGACAGTAACCAACCTACACGATTCTAAAAGAAAGGCAGGATTTTTAGATTTTTATTGACAATTACATCCAAAGAAAAATAAATTTCTTCCAGGTAGGAAACACCCCACAAGTCTCTGAATTTAGTCTTCCCTCAAAAGAAGAAAAAAATAACATCAACCAATTATTACTGGGGGAAAAATACAGCTCTTCAGGGTATCACTGTTGTGAATTCAAAGTATACAGTCTTTTCTGTGCTATTATTTGCAAAGCAAAGATGTGATTCTAACCTTCTTTGACAACTGCCACCCTCTAAGTACCCTTGCTCGGCCACCAAATCTCACCTAAAGGCAAGGAGATTAAACAAGAATTTTCTGTATAAATCAAGTGAGAGAATATTGAGTATTTGTTGTATAAAGTGGTAAAAATTCAAATTTACTGTCATAACAACAATTCTTACTGCACCTTCAGATTTAAGTTGCTTAAGAATTGCTTTTGTTGACCAGAGTAGGTTTTGAAGGATGAACAGAAAGTGTAGGAGTAAATGGGGGAAAAGGCCTTAAAAAGGAGGCATCAGAGGCTCTGAATGTGAAGGGAAGGGGGAAAAATACCACAGACGCAAGGTATCAAAAAATAAATTTAAAACATATCATCCAAGTTAAGATGTGAGCTGCATACATACCCAGGTTGCTGCAGAACTCTCCCACCATGCCATCTGGGTTTGCAGTGGGAATCTGGGTAAGGCCTGTCAGAACGAGAACATCGCTGTTTTTGAGAGAAGCTTGGTCCATGGGCTAAAAAAGCATAGAGAGTTATGCTTAGTAATTTAAAAAGGAATGTCACCTATAAGTAGTAAAGGAGAAAGAGAATAGAGACATCACTCTTTCTATCTCCTACTCATCATCAAGTCCTCTTACCTCCTCTAATGAAAAGTCTGTCAGTGAACAGTGTTGCCCAAGAGGAATGGGGAGTGACGGGCAGAGGCACGAGGGTACTTTATGCAGTGATGAAAAAGTTCTGTCTTGAATGGGGTGGTGAGCACATGATCTCAAAATTCATAGAATTATGCATTTAAGATTTTTGAGTTTCACTATATATAAATTTTACTTCAATGAAAAAAAGCATATTTCTATAATGCTTTGCTCCTTTCAAAATGCTACCTCACATCATTGGTAGTTCTCGGTCTTCAGGGTGCATCAGAATCACCTGGAAGGTTTGCTAAAACATGGATTGCTGGGCCCACCCCCAGAGTTTCTGATTCAAGTCTAAGGTAGGCCTGAGAGTGTGCATTTCTAACAAGCTCCCAGGAGATGCTCTTCATGTTGGCGTGGGGATGACGACTTGAGAACCACTGCACAGCAAAATTTGATTCTCAAAACAACTCTGCAAAGTCTATGAAATAAATGTGAAAATACAGAAGTTGGGACTCGCAGAGTCAAGGTGATTTCCCCTAAGGCTCAGTGGCAGAGGAGCCAGGCAGAACACTGGCTTAGGCAACAGAGACACAAAGCCTCCTCCAATTCCAGGACTAGCCATGTGACCCCAGCCAAGGCTCCAAGTTAGGTTTCTTGTAAATGGGCATATTTCTTTGAGGATTTCTATGAGTCTCATGAGCAAACACACACGATCTTCTTGTGAACTATGAAGTCCTATGGTGCACTATTACATGATCCTTAGCATGTTGTGTTTTTATTTTTACCCAGAAAAATTTGAATTTAATTTTGATTGTTGTCAGAGCATTTCAAAAAAATGCTACCATTTCTAAATAAATTGAGATTCAAACTGGAAACAAAAATGAAGGGCCATGGATTGAGATGCTGGAGAACTCACAAATGTTTTCATTTTGTAACACACCTTTTCCTCCGTTTCATTTGATATACTTACTGGGACATTAGAAGAAAAAAGCAAAAAACATGATTTACAGAGAAGCCTTATCCCTCCTTTCTCTGTTCCACCCAGATTTCCCAATAAAGAAATAAAATTCCAAATAGGAGCACAGTAAAGACCCATTGTCTGTATTGTTATCTCTGAGAATATGTGCTTTTTGATGTATTTTCCTTTAGCATTTTATACAAGCATGGATATATGGGATTTGTTACTTTTTACACAACATGATTGTGGTTATATAAGCTGCTTTATAACCTGAAAAACATGCCTTTACTGTGGATACAGAAAAAGTACAGTTGTGAAAATTACATTGAATAGCTTCTAATTCCTATTTGCAGACACACACCAATGCATATAAGAGCTTTCCCTCTGCTTGGGCAGAACCCATCTATCTATTTGCACTTCTCCATCAAATATATACATATTTTTTGTTTCCACAAGAGGAAGGAAGGGGCAGTGAAGTGTAGTGGTTTACGGTGGCAGATGTGTAATGAGCCTGGGAATGTTCACTGTGTGTATGCACGAAACAGAACGAAACCGGAACAGTGACAAAAGGGATGAAGCTTTGTTGGGTAGCATATTTAGCTTAAAATGACAACAATGTTATTAGGATATTATTATAACAAGCCACTAATGATTCACAGGGTTGATGGGAAATGGGAGAATTCAGAGGGCCTAGGAACCCCCTGAAATGGTATATACAATTCTGTGTGCCTATGCACATTGTTCATAGATTTAATCGGGTTGTTCTATGGGGCCATGACCCCCAAAAGGTTAAGAACTACTGAGCTAAATGATAATATATAATAGGGAACAAACACTGGCCCTGAAAACAATATTATCTCTGAACCTCAGCAATTACCATTGCCTTCTCTTGAAAATTAAATGCCCTTAATAAATAACAAAGGCAGCACTACAATATGATACCACCGAGTTGGAAGTTACGAGATACTTCATGATCAGGTCAGACTAGATGTTTGTAATTTTAGCCCTATAACTCGGAGACATTTCTTGTTCATTCCCAGGGTTACTGTAAAGAAGCAGGCTTAAAAGGCTTTTAGTGACACTCTCCAAACCAAGCTGACACCACCAACATCTCCATTTCACCACCAAAGGGCAAATGTATATATTACTGGCGTCAATGGCCACTCACTGAGTGCTTCAAGTGGGAACATTTTGCTTGAACACACAAAAACAGAAAATTCCATTGTGTCCAAGAATCAAATAAAAATACCTTACAAAACTGACAGTCACAATCAAGCTTGTGGAATAGAATTTGGAAAAACCTTAAGCCCAAGGATGCTGTGGCCATTTTGTTGGTCACATTGCTGGTTGATTTTCATTGGACATTTTGCACACAGCATGAGAAAAAGGAGAGCCAGTCTCTAGGCCCCAGAAGCTTACAATCTAATTGAAAACAAGTATGTATAATCAAAAAAGGGGATTATTGAAGAAGCCATAGAGAACAACACAAATTTCAAGAGTTTGCGCTGAGTTTATGTATATGCCCAGTGGAACGCAGACTTCAGAGCTGCACCAGGCCAGGTGAGGTTACTTGCGCATGGTTTTTTGGCAGATTAAGTTTTGGTTCTAGTTTTCTTTCTTTCACTAAGAAACTTAAGACTCAATTTAAGACAAACCCAGGTCACCACCTTTGGAATGCCTCTGTGACACTGCTTCCCTCCCCCACACCAAGATGTCCCTCGTACATGTGCCCCCATGGCCTCCCATACTTTCCATCCCAGCATTAATCCCATGGAATCCTAATCGTCCCTTTACTCATCTGTGTTTCCCACAGACTAGGAAGCTCCCTGAGGGCAGGATTTTGTATCCTAATTCCTAGTAGAATGCTTGGCACACAGCAAGTACTAAATAAACATTTGCTGAATAAATGAAAACATGACAAGAACATGTTCTGGTAGGAAATGTGAGAGCATTCCATGATGGAAAATAACGCCCTAGAAGTCAGGAAGGTGAGAATAAGATGTCAACTGTGGGAGGAAGGCTGGGGAGGGCAGAGGGCAGGAGAAGGTGACCTGTAGACGCCAAATGAATTTACTCGCTAGGAAGCAAAGTCTACTTCGGAGCTGACAACAGAGATTAGTAAAAAGAGAGAAAGTATCACTGGTAAAGGGGCAAAAAACCAGAATCATGAAGACTGAGAGGGTGAGCAATGAAGAGCCAAGACCCTGAAGCAGGAAAATGACATTTGGGAACAATGATTACAGATGACAGCTGAAGGAGGGGGTGAGGCCAAACACAGAAGGAACACTTTGAAGGCCTCTGTAACAGCCCAGACATAAGGAGAAAAAAAATTTCATGGCAGTTGAGGAGACGGAAGAAGCAGATCTACGCAACTTCATAGAAAACAATTAATAGAGATTTGGGAATGGAGTGGATACACAGGATAATGAAGAAAGCAAGACTTTAAATGGCTCCCAAATCTGAATCTGCAATGATTTAAAAGAATAAAGGCGCAGTAATAAGTTCAGTGTTGGCAAGCTGCAAGCATTTTGGGAGTAGCAAGACAGATTTATTCTGAGAGTAAAAGATAAACAGTGGACTATGAAGTATATGGAGATTTTCTAGGTGTCTTCATCTAAGGAGTTAATAGGAATGTCAGCTTATTTAGAGTGAGGAACGAGGAGTGGGCCTAGGACTGAGGCTGGAGAAACACCATAAATTCAACGGGGAGAGGAGCAAACAAAAGAGCAGGACATAATGCAGTGAAGAGCTTCCCTACCTGTGAGAACGAGGAGCTCGGGAGAGACAACTGACAGCACTCCCGCCCTATAATACGGCAAAAGATCAAGTAGAACAAGAAGAGGAAAACAACAACAATAACAACAACAAGCTTGCTCCAGAAGCCGAGACTAAAAGGAATTTCAACAAGAGACTGATGAACAGTGTCAACTGCAGCTGTGAGATGCTGTGGAGAATAGAAAAAGTAAAAGTTTGGCCAGAAACTGATCACTGTTGAACTAGAGATGTGAAACCAGATCCGTGAGGTGAAAGAGGCAAAAAGCCAGCTGTACAATTGAGTTGAACAAGGTGAATAGGAGAAATCTCATCACTGCTAAGAGAAAGAGAACACAGTAGTCAGGCGATGAGACAGTCAGAGCCCACTCTTCCATGAGCTCCCCTAAGCCCCAGTGGGAAGTCTGTGATCCTTGTTCTGAGTCCCACAGCACTTCACAGTGGATTTCTGATCTGACAGAATTGATCACTTGCAGGAACAAAGTCCTGTATGTACCCATCTTCCTCCATCACTATAACTTCTGTAAATGTAGTACCTACTCATCCATGTTCCCCTTACAGCCTAGGACATTCCACTGTCGAAAGTAGGGATTTAGGAAATACCACTGACTCAGTGAGGGAAGGAATGAATAAACAAATACATGAATGCATGTAAGTAGTGTATGTTATTTTTGGGAGAAGGAAATACTCTGCAGAGAGAAGCTGTGCTGCCAGATAAGAAGCAAAACAGCAAGTGTGGAGAGAAACAGACAGGAGTCCAGCCAGTTGTCCAGTCTCTTCCCTCCTTGCTTCATGGGATCTGCTTACTGAGCCCAATTCTACAAACCGATCACGAACCACTCGCAGCTCAGCTTCCCTGCTGTCCCCACCCCCAAATATGTTAGGTTTAACCTCAACTGGTTGGCACCACGTCCAAAATGAGGGCAAGAGCTTCATTTCCTCAGGACCAAGCTGAGGAGGTGCTGCTGTGGCTTTGGGATACCTTGGGGCTGCATCCATGGGGAGGAAAAGGTTTCCTGTCTGTGGCCCTGAGGAGGGAGCCGTGTGCTATGGCTTGTCCTGGACATTTCTCTTAAGTAACGTTTTGGGGACGTGTCTGTGTCCTTTACCCAGGAAGAGTGGGCCCTCCTGGACATATCCCAGGGAAAGCTGTACAGAGATATGATGCTGGGGAACATCAGTCACCTGGTCTCCACAGATGAACTGAGGCCCAGAGAAGTGAAGTGATAATTTTCATGCTGCCCCTTCTTGAGTGAAAGGGTCAGCACTCGGCCCAGGCCTGGTTGTGACGTACTGGGCTCTGATGCCTCACAGAAGAAGAGAGGGGAGCACTGAAACGCAGGTGTTCCATAGGAGCTAGGTGACCAGGGGAGCAAAGGAATCCTCAACCTGATGTATCGAAGCCTGAGTTTTGTGGATGCAAGAAAATGTCTTTCTGTTGACTCCACATATCCAGCTCTGCCTTGTGTATGAAGGTGAGCAGGTGGCTTTAATCCCCCAGTTCTTCAGGAGAGAAAGACAGACACTCCCAGAAAATTCCCAAAGACTGACCCGACTGTAAGATCCCACGAGGCCAGGCCTGGAGGGAGAAGCAGCGGCCTATAGCCATTTCCCAGGGATTTCTGAAGGAAACTAATTTTACATCAGAAGACTAAAGAGTGGCTGAAAAATGATGACATGCACATCTACATGCAGATTTGAGCAAGTCACAGATTTATTACAATAACATAAAATACATTAAAAAAACCTTTTACCGTAGAGCATTCAGATCAAAGCACTGCATAAACAACAAAACATCTGGGGAATTTAGAGGGAAGAGAAAAATGTTGAAAACAAAACAGAGCAAAACAAACCTGCCTAAGAAATGCCTTAGCTCTAAAAATCTGATTCAAGGAATCCAAATTTGAGATGTTTTCTTTAGATTTAAGAGAGGACTCTACACTTATTACTGCCAAAGTCTTTAAGACCTCCAGAAAAGAAACCAATAGGAGGCCCCCCGAACTCGAAAGGGAGAAGGATCAGTATGGGGAAGCAGAGAAAACACTGGAAGTGTGTGCCAAAAGGAGACCTTCTCTCAGGCCAGCTACCAATCTCTTTGGCAAGAAAGAATTCCCATTGTGAACATCATAAGTTTCAGGGAATTGACTGGATAGAAATTTTCAATTAATTTTAAAAAATTAATTTTATTTCTTAAAAAAAAATTCTTCCCAAAGTTCTAAGTGAGAGATTCTTAACCTGATAATTAACAGTGGGCTTCTGAGGACTCTTTAAACTCAGTCTCCAGAGCATCAGTGCAAAATCCTGTGTAGCTGTGCAGACATTTTTTAACAGTTCTCATTAGATTCTCGCCATCAGGCTTTTGGGTCCATGACCCACAAAATGTTAAGAAGCACTGCTCTAAGGCAGACGCTCCCATATGGAGCCCTTGCTTTCAAAACCTCTCTCCTCTCATTCTCCCTCATAACCACCACCAGCCTTGCAAACCAGAAGACCACTTATCTTACCCTCAAGGCCAAAGGTTAAAGGGGAAGGAAATAGCTTGTTTACTGGCTGAGCTTGGTCTTCCAAATTTGCTCCAGGCCAGAGACCAAGGGTGTAGGAGAATCTTCAAGGCCATGAGGGCTGATGTGGGGGACAGACCCCTTTCTAGGTCCTTTTTGTGGTCAGGAGAAGGATGGGAAAAAATCAAAACAATAAGCAAACCAAACCCAAACCCACTACTAAGAGTAACAACAATAAAAAATATCTACCACACACTACAATTTTCCATACTTCAAATCTTAGCCTTGCATGAGTATCAGTGTCCTGTACTAGATCAGTTTTGAAAACTAACCAAAAATTCCGTAGCTCCCCATGTCCAGGTACACATAGCTTTTGCTCTATTGTGCTGGTGATTTTCACGTCTAAAACTCAAGTCCCACTTCTGAAGTCAGGTAGAACTGCCAGGAAGTTATTGAAATAATGAGTATTAAGTTGCCTTTTCAAACTACCATCAGAGAAAAATTGGTGTTTAAATATAGGTTCACAACCCACAAGCAAATGCATTAATTTGATTTCAAAGGCCAGAAAGCCTTTGGCCCCAATAACCAAAAGTGCTCACTAGTTGCTGCTAATGCACTTCGGGGATCTATCCAATGGTCATTGCTCGTTTTGCTCATTAGTGTTATTGTTTTTAAACTGGGTCTTATGCTCTCTTTTTGGGAAGACTGCACATCTGTTTGGAGTAGACATTTTTTTCGAAAAAAAGTTTTTTTAACTTAAAATAGTTTAAATGTCTAACAGTGAGAAATAGCTAAATAGTTCATTGTACATCCATAGGATCGAATGCTAAGCAGATATCAAACATCATGTGGTGGAATACTAATAACCCAAGGCAAGTTCATTAAATAGTTAATCAGAAAGAGCAGTAAAGCAGGCTGAAAATAGTTCTCTCTTAATATTAGGATTATTACAAATTTTTATTTTTTTCTCTGAGATTTTAGTATTTTCCAAAATCACTACAATAAGTACAAATTAATGTTTTAATCAGAAATATAGAGAACTAATATTTTAAAACAAAACAAAACCTTCACTATGTTTCTTGATAAGATAGAGAGTGAACACAGCTGCTGGCTCTCATCTAGAATCTAAACTGAGGGACAGCCTAGAAATAAGGGCAACTGAAAAACTACAATAAATTCCCAGGGAAACTATGAGTCCCGGAACGGGGACAAAATGGCAAGCAAGAACCATAGAGGCCTGGGCACTGCAGGATGAGTAGAGGTTAGGAAAAGGACTCTGTCCTTTTTTCTCTCCTCTAGGCTGTCGTTGGCAGATTGTGGCCTTCTCCAACATACTGTGAGGAAGAAAATACCAGAACAGTGGACTGATCACTCACAGAAGTTGCAGGCTGACCTAACAGCCCTTGCTTGTTCCCTCATGCTACAAGGCTAAGTGGTAACAAATTAGGGAGACAAATTCTGGGGGAAAAAAAACAGTGTTTAGAGCACAGGTACAAGAGGATTTCCCTGAGGGTCAAGTAGTAAGAGCTGACAGGGAAATAAACCAAGACCACTGAGGTATGCAACATCGATTAAACATAGTTAAGTAAAATCCTGTCCCACATGGAGAATTAATAAACCAGATCGAGTAGTAGAATATGCATTTTTAAAAGTCCACATACAAATAAAATAAAAATAAGTAAGTAAAACAAAAGTGATTATGCAGAGAAATATTTGGAAATACTGTGTCCGAAAATATAGTCATTGAAATAAAGAATTCAATACATAGGTTGAAGAGCAGTACGGATATAGCCAAACAATGAATTCATGAGCTGGAAGATCAAGCTGAGGAATTTTTTCAGGAGGCTTCAAGAAGGAGATCGGAAATATAAAAGAAAACAGATATAGAAAACATAGAAGTGTCAACATCTATATACTAAAAGTTCCATAAGGAGAAAAAAAAATCAATCAGAAGGAATAAATAATTTAAAAAATGATTAAGAATTTTTCTGTGTTAAAGGAAATTGAAAGATCTTACAGAGTATTATGAAAAACTACACATTTAAGACACATCACAGTAAAATTTAAGAACACTGAAGATAAAGTTAAAATTCTAAAAGCAGATTCCATAAAGGAACACAAATCTGACGGGGCTTCGCAGTTCTTAACTGCAACAAGGGTAGAAGTGGAAAACAAAGTAACATTTTCAAAGCTTTATGGTTCAGAGCTCTTTTCCTTTAATTTTATATCTATCCAAACTATCATTTAAATGTGAGGAGAAATTAAAGATATTCTTAGTAATTCAAGGCCTCATAAGGTTTACCATTTGAAGACCCTCTTGGTGAAAATTTCTCAAGTACTCCTGGAAGAACAGTAAATCTAGGAGGATTATGAGATATATAGGATGGGGGGGGGGGAACTCAATAAAGCTCACTGTTATCTAAATAAGCAATATATTCACTACCCTACGTATATTCTAAATAACCCAGAACAAATTCTAGACAGTATCAACAAGGTGAGCAGGGAGGAAAGTGGGAGGAAGGAAGAGGAAAAAGATGGGAGAGACAAGAGGAAGGTGTGGCTCTGGAGGGAAAGATATAGATATTAATAAGGTTAAGATACTCACAGGAAAAATAAACAAAGGGACAAACCAGAGGAATAAAAATACAATATATATGTTCAAACTTGCAGAAAGAAATTTAGCTTTCTAAAAGAAGGCAAGAAAGGATGGGGAAAAGAATGAAGTAAACTAAAAAACATGAAATAAGATGGCAAAATAAGCCCCAAATACAACAGTAATTGCAAGAAAACATAAATAGGCTCACCAATCAAAACAGACTCTTTAGATTAAAAAAGAAACAGTCCTTTACTATGTTGTCTACAGGGATTCACCAGAAAAGGACACAGAGAGAGTGAAAAGAAACAGATGGAAGAGAACAGCAGGCAAATATGGAGGGGGAAAAGTCTGGCTTCTAATGCAGTTTTGACAGGGGAAAAAAGCAAACAACATCCTAATAAAAGGAATAACTGATCAACAAAACACAATGATCATGAACACATTTACCAGTGAGCATACAGCTTAAAAATATAAAAAGCAATAACTGGTGAAACTATAGGCAGAAATAGATAAAACAACAAATAACATACCCTTTTCAGAAACTGGCAACTAAGCAAAGATATGAAAACTTGAATAACACAATAAACTCAAATGAATAATAAAAAATAGAAAAATTTTCATTCAAAAGTGAATACAGTCTTTTCCAGCACACATAGAACATTTACAAAAAGAGACTTGTGTCTCAAAGTAAGCCTAAACAAATTTCAATGAATCAGTCTTCTCTTATCAAAATGCAAAAAAAATTAGAATCCTGAAACATAAGTAGGATGTGACCAAAGTCTTATCTAACCCTAAATCTAACCATACTGGATGTACTAGAAACAAACAAAAGTACTAGAAAATAACCTTTGGTTAGATAAATCAGGAATATTACGAAGGCAATTATGATATACTTCAAGATAAATGAAAAAGCACTTCCTATCAAAAATTTAACAGTTAAATAACATAAGAGAGAAACAAATAGCTTTAAATATACCTATTGAAATGCAAAGAAAGACTAAAATAAATGAGGTAAGCATTAAAACAAACACAAAAGAGTAAACCCAAGGAAGGAAATAATAAAGGGCAGAACAGAGAATGGAAATACAACAAAAACCACTGAAAGGAAAATCTTTTTCTCTGAAGAAAATCAGCAACGTAGACAAACCTCTGGTGAGTCGGATCAAGAAAAAAAGAGAGGTGATAAAAAGGAATAAAATTTAGAATTAAAAATACAATTAAGCAAAAAAGTTTAAACAAATGAAAGGGTAATATAAATAATTCCATGTGTATGACTTTGAAAAACTAGGCAAAATGGACAAATTTCTGCCAAAATTGGCACAATTTCGACCCAGAAAATATAGTTCAACAACCATGAAAAAAAATTAAAATGGTAATCCCAGGCCAAGACAGTTTTATGGGGAATTTAACTTTAAAAAAAAACCAATCCCTATCTTGTATATTTCTGGCATTAGGGAAATAGGCATAAGATGCCCAAATCATCTTATGAGACTAATGTACCTGGATTCCAAACAAATGAAGACAGTACAAGAAAATAAGGTATAACTCTATTTTTCACTTATGAATACAGATTATAAAATTCAATAAAATACTGACCAACTGATTCCAGGAGGGTATTTTAAAAAGAATAAATTGTGATCAAATAAGATCTATCCCAGGAATGCAAGGATGGTTAAATGTGAGAAAAGCTAACATTACAATTCACTACATTAATGGTATAAAGAAAGCAATCACACGATTATCTCACAGACTCATAAAAAGAATTTGATAAGGTACAACATCTATATCTAATCTTTAAAAATCAGAAAATTAGAAATAGAGGAGAAACTCCTTAACTTGATAAATAAAAACAAATTGTAAGCATGATATTTAACGAAGAAACTACAAAAGCATTCCCTTTAAAATCTGGTACAAGACAAGGATATCACTTCTGTTTAACATGGGGCTACAGAGCTTAGTTATAAGGTGGGAAAAAGAAATAAAGGATATAAGGATTGGAAGAGAAATGACAAAATTGTTACTTCTTTGCAGATAATATTATTATCAATAAATATTGGAATTAATATGAGAATTCAGCATGCTTGCTAAATATCAGATCAATTAAAAAAAATTAATACAGAGATCTTGTGCTCAGTAAAGGCTAGTTCTCTTCCTCTTCCACGGGATGCTGTACTTTTTTTTGGCTCAATTCTCCTGTAACTCTCCAAATATTCTTATTCAAGACCATTTTTCTTTCTTCTACTGTTTATTGGTAAATGTTTCCCAGAGCTTAGTCTCTCACCTTCAGCCCTTTATTTATATACTTTAAAAAGTCTGATGACTCTCCAATTTGTCTCCAGGCTTGCCTTCACACCCAAGTACCAGCTCTGTATTTCCATCATCCAATGTTCTCTCAAATTCCTATTCATCACACTCTCTACCTCCTTCTGAAAACCATGACCGCCCTGTCAACTCCTCCTCGTCAACTGACTAATGTCATTATCACCATTCTCAATGTCATCCAGGCATGAAATCTCTAACTTTTATTTTTCCTTCCCTGAGACAGTGGGCATTCAAATGTTTGTTGAATTAAAGATGTGCCAATGTTTTCTTTAACTTACCTTTCCATTCTTACTGCCTCAGATTTAATCCAAAGCCTCATGCCCCTATGATTCTCTGATCACTACAGCAGCCTGCTATATTCTTCCTCGCTAGTGAGGGTTCCACTCAAGTAGACTAGTGGTTGCCATTTTCTGTAGAATTTAACTTTAAATTATCACTGCCGTAATCACGTGTAAGCACGTGTAAATAATCCATAAACAAATGGGTGTGGCTGTATTCCAACAAAACATAATTTACAAAAAGAGGTGAGGGGCCAGATTTGGTCCATGTGCCATAGTTGGCTGACCTCTGAAGTAGACTATCAAGTCTTTTCAAACCACTTTTCTTATCGCTGCTAATTCAATACAGAATCCAATTATCTGGGTAACAGAAAATCTAATTTATTTTCTTCTTTACATACAATACTGGTTGCCAGCTAGAAATTAAAATTAATTACTTAGGTATGTTGCTCATTACTTTCAAGACCTTATTTTCCCTTTAAATTTATGGACCTTGTAAGAATAATTTACTGGAAATTATATCAATAGTACTGTAAAGGCTTTGATCTAAGCAGGACAAATCGGAAGAGCTGGCAGCCAAGCAATCTTTCTCTCTTTTATGGAAGAATATATCAGGAATGATAGAAGCTGCCAATAAAAAATTTTGATTCAATGAAGCAGATCAAGATGACACTGATAGGCTTCTGATTTTAGTAAGCGGGAAAGGCCCAGAATTCTGCTAGCTATAGGAAAAAATAGCAACTTGTCCCCTCCAGACCTTGAAATGAAACTTGATTATAAAAGAAGGCATGAAAAAAACAATGCAGAGTGGCAGCTCGGAAGCATCTATTGTTCTAGATTTACAGCAGTCATTCTTTTCCCACACTAAAATGGGATACGGGCTGCCCCAAGTTATCTATCTATCTGTACATCTATCTATCAGCTAACTATCTAATCTCTCCTGCTCTCCTGTACAAACATGGAAAGAACCAGGATTTATGAAATGAACAACAAATTCTTTACAAATACCTAAACTAGAATAAATAATATATTTATAACAATGTTTATGTGCTTAGCTTCTTGCCAATAAGACTGTTAAGGAATGACTAACTTGAAACTTTCCAGTAGCTTCCCTCTACACATTAAAATAAAATCCAAATTCCTCATCATGGTCTACAAAGTCCTACATGACCTGGCCTCTGCTAATCTCTTGGACATCTCTGCTAACTACGCTGCGTATGCGGCAATCACAATGGTCTTCTCTGCTCTGCAGACATGCCCAGCTTGTTCTCGCTTCAGGTGGCCTTCATCTGCCATGTCCCTGTAGTGCTTTGCCCTCACAGCTTTACAAGGCTCATTTCTTCAGGTCTCAGTTCCAATGAGATCTCCCCCCGAAGCTTTCTCTGACCATCCAATTTGAACTAGTCTCCACACTCTATACATAATCCTGCTTTGTTGTTTTCAGTACTTGTATCACAATCTGAAATTACTTTGCTCACTTATTTTCTGCACACCATCCTCTCTCCATATATCAACTGAACATAGATCCATGAGCAGGGACTTTGCGTGTGGGTCACCAGTGAATCTCTTACACCTAGAAGAGTGCTTGACACATAGTAAGCTGTTAGTAAATATTAAGTAATTAGTATCTGCTGAGTAAATGCGTGACCATCTCTGTTCCACATCAGGCTACGGTTACTGGAAGTATTGGGAAATCTCAGAATCCTGGAGGTGACCCTAAAGGCAGCAGGATCTTACAGAGGAACTTGCAATCCTAAATCTTGGGATACAAATAATCTAACTTTGATAGAGTGTCTGTAAAACATAAAGTTTCAGTTAAACAATATGAATAAACTCTAGAGATCTGCTGTACAATGTTGTACTTATAGTTAAGAATAATGTACAGTTAAAAATTTATTAAGAGGGTAGATCTCATTTTAAAGTTTACTTACCACAATAAAATAAAATTTAAAAAAAGAATATATGTAGAAACCAAAATGAGGAAGATTTAAAAACAGCTGATGGTACTCTGGATCCATTTTGAATTTATGTTAAATAATTAAAAAGCTGAGTTGTTAAAAGAGAATTTAGAATTACCTGGGGGTGTGTGGTAAGCAAGGAGGATCCAGAGACATAAGATACTTTCTCGTAATGGGACTGGATAATCCAGTTGGAACTTCCAAGGGCATAGCCAGAGCTGAGAGGAGTCACCTGGACTGCACCAAAGAGCTCCTGGAAGAGAACCACAGCAAGAACGTGTGCTGAGCTGTCAGTGATGCAGTCATACCAAACAAGTTTGGAGGAGAAACAACAGAAATATTCTTCTCCACTTAGAAACAGAGACTGTTTTAAACTAAATCAGAAAGTTTAAAGTAAAACAGAAAGACAATAGAGACCACAAGGTACACACAAAACTAATCCTTACAGTCTTTACTTGTCACCTTTGTGAAAGTTTCAGCCCATCCACATGTCACCAGACACCCAGGCCTCCCTCATTAAAAGGCAGAGATGATATATTACCAAATAGACCAAAGAGACAAATACTTGGGTTTTCTGTTTTTCTTTTCAGGTTAGGTGTTAATCTCTTGGTCATTCTGTACTGAGTGGCTCTGGGCACAAGTTAACAAAAATGGGCACCCTTACCATTATCAGGTAAGAGCTCAAAAGTTATACTTGCTAAATTGCTTCTTAATCTCTTTTACGCTCTCTGTTTCCTAGTTCACTTGTCCAAAATCTGTAAATTAGTGTCCACTGTTCTAATGTGAATAGGATGAGATGCCTTTTTCCTCACTCGTTACATGCTGGCCAATCTAATGCTAGCGAGTGACAGGAACATGAGGGTTAGGAAAGAGCACTAACAGCAACCTGGGAGGAATGGGGAGAATGGCAGATGCTCTGTCTTTTCACCTTGTTCAAAATTCTTAGTGACTGAATGGCTTAAAAAAGGGAACTAAAAGGTCTTTCCAATGAATAACGATATGAATCAAAAGCATTCAGGAAATTATTTAAAACCATATTAATACTCACAATTTTCTGAGAATATCCCACCAGCTGGATTTTGCTAAGGGCAGAGTTCACCTCTTGCATTGTATAGCATCTTCTCCAGGTTGATACTTCCACTGCATCCTTGAGAGGAGAAGGCAGCAGCCTGTAAATGCATCACAATGCCAATTCTTTACGTTACAGAGGATTCCTTTCAAGCAATTTGTCCATTTTATCTAAGTTGTCCAATTTATTGGCATGTAATTTTTCACAGAATTCCTTTATAATCATTTTTATTCTGTAAGGTTGGTAGTACTGGCCCCTTTTGTATTTCTGACTCTAGTAATTTGAGTATGCTCTCTTTCTTTCTTGGTCACTCCAGTTAAAGGTTTGTCAGTTTTGTTGATCTTTTCAAAGAACCAACTTTTGGTTTCATTGATTTTCTTTTTTTTTTACTCTCTATTCTGTTTATCCAGCAGATAGCTGGATATGTATATATTTTTAAAATCAAGTCTGATAATCTCTGCCATTTGATTGAGTTGGCTAATCCATTAACATTTAATATTATTACTGATATAGTTGGATTACAATTACCAATTTAATTTTTGTTTTCTGTATGTCATGTCTTTTTTTCCCTCTGTTCCTCCTTTACTACCTTCTTTTGGGCACTAAGTGAATATTTTCTGATGAAGCCTTTTAATTTTCTTTCATGATTTTTCACTATTTTTTTTTAAAGTTCTTTCCTTAGTGGCTGTTCTAGGGCTTACCATATACATCTTAATACAGAGCATTTCCATATGACATTTCAAATTCTCTTCCCTGTTTACCAAATGATAAATGAAATAAACTTTACTCATGGCCCTTTTCAGCTACAGAAAAGGATTGGGTTAAACACGGATGAGGCATGGATTAAAGGGGAAAATAAAACATCATCTGTGACATTTCAGACCAGCATCAGTAGTATCCCTTAAAACAAACAAACAAAAATTTGTCAATAGAAAAACATTTTATCATTTGCTCTAACAGAATCAAGAAAAGACCCGAAGAGTGACTTCCCTGAGACTCTGTACAATAGAGGTCAAGGAACTTTTGGTGAATTAAAAGTGTGCATGAGCTCTACTCTCTCTCCTGAAATACCAGTGAACTATCGTAAAGGGCTTCACACACACACACCCTCAGGACAAAGAGAATGAGAGAAGAGATAATAGCAACAGTATTTTAGTAAGTGGAAAGTAGAAAGACAAATGATAAACGACTTAGCAGACCCAAGAAAGTTGAGGTAACTTAATTATACTGCAGAATCCACAAAATGCTTAGCAATTATAAACAACAGGTATGTCTGGAAGTTAGGTTGAAGGTGGACCTAAAAACAAGAGGATCTGTTGAAAAAACTGATTAAGAAGCAGAACCTTCCAGTTCTCCTCACCTAGTCCCTATAGCTCAGCGCTTACCCCTTCCCCTCCCAGGCATGGCACCAGAAGTTATTCTCTGGAGAGAGGAAAAATGAGTTTGGACTAGACCATCCACAACTAGAGGCAGCTTTCTTAAGCAAAAGTTTATACACTGACAGTAACAATTTTCTTCTCCTCATATGTCTTCCAGGATACTATCAGTCAGGCTTATATCCTCCAGGACAGGAGAGTGAAAGAACCTTCTCTGAACAGTTTGGTCAGCACTAAAGAAAAAAATCAACTAAAAGATACCAAACACGGGGTCTCATGATGAAACAGCCCAATCAGATTAGGTTATAGTAAAGTCTACACTTCAACAAGAACTACTCATGGCTCAAGGACTTTGTAATCAGTTTTTTAACGTCCAACTCTTTTTTTTTTTTTTTTTTAAAGATTTTATTTTTTCCTTTTTCTCCCCAAAGCCCCCCGGTACATAGTTGTGTATTCTTCGTTGTGGGTTCCTCTAGTTGTGGCATGTGGGACGCTGCCTCAGCGTGGTCTGACGAGCAGTGCCATGTCCGCGCCCAGGATTCGAACCGACGAAACACTGGGCCGCCTGCAGCGGAGCGCGCGAACTTAACCACTCGGCCACGGGGCCAGCCCCTTTAACGTCCAACTCTTAAACATGAGCCAATAACCAAGGATTGACATACATTTGAGAAAAGTCTCTAAAATGAAATCAAAACAAATGGAAGGAGGAGGAGGAGAAAAAATAAATTAGGGTGGCAGAATAAAACTGTAAAAAATACTGTCATTACTATCCTTAGAGAGATAAATATATCTAAGAAATGAGAAGCAGCTTATACTAAAAAAGAGGAGCATTAAATGAGTATAAAACAGCTCTTGGAAACAAAAATATGACAGCACATAGACAATGAAAGCATGTCAAGAACATACTGAAGATTCAAAATAAGCTACAAACATTTAAAAATTATACAAGACATGAATAACTACCTAAAAGAAAAATTAGAAAAGCTTAAAAATGAGGTGAAAACTCAGTAAAGAATTAGAAATTTAGGGGCCGGCCCTGTGGCCGAGTGTTTAAGTTCGTGCACTCTGCTTCGGCGGCCCAGGGTTTTGCTGGTTCAGATCCTGGGTGCGGACATGGCACCCCTCATCAAGCCATGCTGAGGCGGCATCCCACATGCCACGACTAGAAGGACCCACAACTAAAAATATACAACTATGTACCAGGGGGGCTTTAGGGAGAAAAAGAAAAATAAAATCTTTAAAAAAAAAAGAATTAGAAATTTAAAAAAAATTTTCAGAAATGAAGAATAAACTAATACAAGAGTGGATAAACACAATAGGTAATGCTGCAAGAAAACTATAGGAAGAAAAAACTAAACACTAAAAGAAAAATGAAGAAATGAAAAGAACATTCTGCACACCTGGGAATACTGACCCAGAAGAACTAACACCAGATATATTCTGGGAAAGTATAAAGAAAACAGAAAAATAAACTTTTGGGCATCTAGGAAAAAAGAGCAAGTGACTTACAAGGGAAAAATATTATATCAGAATTTTTAACAGTAATGCTGTTTTACTAGGAGAAAATAGAGTAACATATTTAAGACATCCAAAGAAAGAAAATCCAAGTCAAGGATTATACATCTAGCAAAACTGACTTTGAAGGTCAGAGTACAGATAAACAATTATTAACCTGCAAGAACTCAGGGAAAATTGTTCTCGTGACCCCATCTTGAGATATCTCCTGAAGAATGAGTTTTAGAAAACCAAAATGACTCTAGAAATATCAATAGATTGGCTGGTAGTGAACATTAAATATATAAGTTACTTGCAGAAGTAAGGCCAAGTGAACATTAAAATGGAGAGAGGGTAGGATGTAATGGCCATGTTCCGATTATATAGATATAGTAAAAGTATAAAAAAAATAGAAGGAATATATATGCTCTGTCCTCCAAAAAGGTCTAGAAACAATGACCAATAAGTAGTAATGAGCATTGCTAACAAGCAGAATGGGAACTTAAAATTCCATTTCCCACTAAAAGAATCCAGAGTTTCTTGGAGGAATGGGTGATTCCAGATTTGCAGGGAATGTAGAAAGAGTCTTAAACATCCTGCTACACTAGATAGCAAGGAAACAATCAAAGACTACAAATGTCATAATAAAGGACACAGCGGACAACAGGAAGAGACTTTCACTGTCCAAAGATGAGACAATCTGAGTTGGAAAAAAGACAGTATTGCATGGCTTGAAATCCATGATGCATATGTTTCAGAGTGGGTTGTGATTAGATTGGGGCACAGAGAGGGCCTTTTGATTTACTGGAAATTTTCTGTTTTTTCACCTGGGTGGTGGTTATAAGGTTGGTTGCTTTATAATAATTTACTAACTATGTATTAGTCTTCTGTGTTTTTGGTATTTGTGTTTCATATTACAATAAAAAAGGTTAATTTAATAGAAATATTTATGCCAAAATAAGAAATATGATACCAGAAATGAAAAACTCATAGATAGGCTGGGAGATAAAGTTAAGAGAATTTTCCAGACAAAAGAACAAAAAAACCCCAAAGAGGAGAGAAAAAATTTGAGTGCCAGTCCAGGAGGTTTAACATCTAAATAACAAGAGTTCTATAAAAGGAGAACACCAAAAAGGAAGAGGAAATTAAAAAGTGAAGGAGTTTCCTTTTTTTTTTCTTGATTTTTCTATATTGGGCAGGGGGGGTGAGGGGTCAGCAAACATTTTCTATAAAAGGACACAGACTTTTTTGTTGTTATTGCAGGAAAAGTGTTTAATAAATTCACAGGCATTCAGCCACCAAATTATGAAATATTTGGAAATTCTATAATCATATATAGAGTGGCTACAATAAAAAAACTGCTGGAAACAATCTTTTCTTTTTAATTAAAAAAAATCAGACATATAACATCGTGTAAATTTAAAGCATACAATATGTTAACTTGATACATTATATATTGTGGTATGATTGCCATTGTAGCAATAATTAACACCTCTATCACATTGCATGATTGTCCTTTCTTTTGAGTAACTGTAAGAATTAAGTCTAGTCTCTTATCAAATTTGATGATTATAATACAACATTTGGAAACATTCTTGAATGATAAAGTGGAAAGCATATCCTCTTGGAACTGGGGAGAACACACGATTACTGCTTTTACTACGTCTAGGCAGTATTATATTGCAGGTCTCATTCAGACTCACAAAGCTAGAAAACATATATATGTATATATACAGATGACCCAAGGATTAAAGTGGAAAAATAAAACTGTTATTACTTACAGACATGATTTCCTGTGGTGACAAAACTAAATATATTGTTATTAGAATTGATAAAGATATTTAGGAAGACTGCTAATTACAAATTCAACTGCATTTGATACATAAACAACAATCAGAAAAATTCTAATATTAAAAATGGTTACAATAGCAAGATAATTATAAAATGGTGAAGAATAAATCCAACAAAAATACACAATATTTTTTGAAGAAGATTAGAAAAGGGAGAGATATTTTCAGTTTTGCAGACCATATACAGTCTGTCACATTATTCAACTTAGCCGTGTAACATCACAGACGACATGTAAATGAATGAGTGTGGCTGCATGTCAGTAAAACTTTATTTATAAAAAACAGCAGCAGGCCAGATGTGGCCCATAAAACAGGGCCTTGGCCCTAGTTGCCACCTCTGTTCCAGATTGAAAGGGTCCACTAAGTACTTAGCACATGAATGAAAACGGTCCTTTGGAAGGCACATCACGACCTAAGGAACAAAGAGAAGATTCTAAAGGTTTCCAGAGAGGAATAAACAGGATACATATCAAAGATCTAGACTCAGAATAGCACTGGACTATCAACAGCATTCTGAAAGCTAGAGGAAAACACAGCAATGCTTTCAAACTTCTAAGAGAAAATTACACCTTAGCTGGATTTCTATCAATTAGAGTGTGAGGTTAGAACAAAAGTGTTTTACACATGCAAGGTCTCAGAAAATTTACCCCCCATGCATGCTTTCTCAGGATGTTGTTCAAGGATGTGCCCTGCAAAACAAAGGCGTAACAAGAAAAAGGGAGACCCAGAAAACAGAGCTTCTAACAGAAATAAGATGTGAAGAAATCTTCAGGATAACGGCGGTGAAAATCCTAAACTGACAGCTGTGCAGCAGGCCCGAGAGCAGCTGAAGTCAGACCAGGGGAAGAGAGAGGGCTCTGGGAGAGGAGTGTTCAAGAAGATAAAATTGTTGGAATACCTACCGAGTTTGAACATACTGAGGAGAGACTTATACAAATGGGGGAGAGCTTAGAGATAAATTATGAATAGGTACATAGAAAACTAAACAAATAAGCAAACAGGATACTAATTCAAGGGAAAACAAAAAGTTGTGCATGAAAGAAAAAATAGTCCTAACAACATTATATGGCCAGTGAATTGCATTTATACAGTCATGATAATGTAAACACTGAATAGAGATTTAGACAAAACAGTACATAGACCACGTTGTCCCAATTCTCTTTACTTTTGTTTCTCCAGCAACAAAATTTCAATAATGCTTCTGCATAAACAGACACACGAAGATTTTCTTATTTTACTCATCCGTCCTAAGTATATTGGATTGCTTTAGGTTTTACAATATCTAGTCAATATTTACTTAACCCTGGCCATAGCATTTAAGTCCTGCAAGGGATTAACAGGCACAACATAAAGGCCTCTGCTCACAAGGAGCTTAAGTCTAAGAAAATTTTACAACAGCACAAGGTAATAAGAGATGTCAAAAGCCATGAGTCATCCTTGCCTGCAGACTTGCCTTCCCTCACAGAAGGGCCTAAATGATATATTAAAAATGCAAATCTACACACACACACACACACCCTCTCTCCTCCCCAACTTCAATGGCTCACAGTACATTCAGGATAAAATCTAACGCTCTCAGCATGACTTCATAAGGCCCTTCTCTACCTGGGTCCTTCCTCAGCCTATAATCTGTATGCTGAGCCATAAATGGCTACTCAGTGCCAGGCTCCCTCAAGACTGTAACCTCCTCCATTGTCTTTTTCATATTTTGTACGGACAATACCTACTTACTCCTGTTGTGAAACCTGGACCATTTGTCACTTTTTCCCAAGTCTAGGCCAGATGCATACTCTTCGTGCTCCAGTCTAGGCCAGGTGTGTACTCTGTGTGCTTGAGGCTAGGCCAGGTGTGTACTCTTATGTGCTCCTTGGGAAGAGGCCTGACCCCGAGCATCAGAGACAAGGAAGTGGTACAGTGGTACAGAAGCTACCTTTGGATGAAGCTACTGGCAGGGGCCCAAGCCACTGCTTCTCTTCTCCTTTCACATCCTTGTAACTGTCTGCCAACCACTTTGAGGAAGGAGAGGTTTCTCTCAGAGGCACTGTGACAAAATGGAAAAAACAGACCTCTTCACCTGTTACCTACTGGCCTCTGGGCCCTAGTTTCCTCATTTGTAAGACAGGGAGAATATCACCCTCACGAGGGGTAAATGATACAATGCATGTGTCTGGCACAGAACAGATGCTGAGTAAAGACTGTCTCCAACCCTCCCCAACACACACAGCCATCACAGCCCCAGGAGCACATGCATTTTTCAACATTGCAGTGGACTTCAACCCAGGGTGATTTACTTCAATGAGGAGCAATGACTCCGCACTTGAGTGGTCAAGGCACTGCTCTAGAGGGTCCCAAGGAAGAATCCGAGCTACTCCTCTGCTTTAGCGCCTTCTTTAAATTCTTCCTGATCAGAGAGGACACGGCTCCTAGGGCTGCCCTTCATAAAAAGTAAAGACTTCTCGCTTTGGGCTGAGTAGGAACAGAAGAGTTGCTTAACTTTACGCCAGAGCTGGAAGGCTATCACAGGAGTGGCTAGAGAGTGGGGAGGATGATAAATAACACTTGCAGCCCAACCATATCTCTCAGCCCAGCTGAATTTATTTTACAGTATCCTCAGCTTTGCCAAGGCCCTGCACTGAGTCACCTCTCTTAGAGGCTGAGCTAAAAACTCATACACAAGACCAGATTAGAACACCTTTCGTTACTGCATGCTTCCTTCCCCATCCTTTGGTAATGGCCAGTATTGCCATTACCCAAACAACACTGGGCTTTACTTTATTCCCTCGATGGCCCTTCCCAGCACACTCTCCCCTTCCCATCTAGGACAATGTCTTGCAAAAATTAAGCAGATTAAAATCTGGAATAGTCTTTTTCAAAACAAGGCATCTGGTTACTTTAACGTTTCCATTCTCTGCTGGTGATTAAACAATCATACATCTAGCCTCCAGAGTAAGCTAGCAAATGCTCTGAGCCCTTGGTAAGGGAAAGACAGAAGACTGAAGATGTGAAATATTTACTACTTTTGTCCTTAACAATTCAGAACCTATTTCTAGAGAAGCTGCTGGAGTGTTTCAGGCGGGGAACAAATTACCTTAAGCAAAACAAAAGACTTGTGAAAAATTCAGGTATATCTCAGCTTGGATCTTTTCCTGTCCTCCTTTTCAGAGTAAAAAGCATACTAATCATAAACTTGTGTTCCAGAGAAACTTAAGAAAGCATTTGTTTATACAGAAACATTCATGATGATTTTTGATAACCAGTTCAGTAGAGTACTGTTGGAAGGTGGATATGAGTCTTGTTAAACAATCACAATAACAAAAACAATAATGTCTTTTTATGTCATTACATATTATTCACACAGTAGTATCTTTTTCATTTTTGTATCCTCAGCACTGAGCACAGTGCCCAACATAAAAGACCCTCAAAAGGGAAAATGTCTGTTCACTTTTTACCCCAGGAAAGGTAAGAACCAGCAGGTCAATGGCTAATGAGGCCTATCTCAAGCGCACCAGTAAACTTGGGTAGACACGGCTTCTACGACAGCGGGCCAGGTGGTGAAAGTGTCAGGAAGGAACCAAAGAGCAAAACAGAAGAGTAAGGCTACGCAGGTCCCAGCGACTCTGGGCTCGAGTGTGGCCTGCTCAGTTCAGGGTTTTGTGGCAGGCAGCTTCTGACATGGCTCCCAAGGACCCCTGCTGCCCGTCTTCACCCCTTTGTGTGATCCCCTCCCCCTGAGTGTGTGCTGGACCTAATGGCTTGCTTCTAGTGAAGAGAACACGACAAAAGTGACAGGATGTCACTTCCAAGATTCGGTTACAAAAGACTGTGACTTCCATCTTGCCCACACTTTCTCTCTTGCCCGCCTGCTTGTTCGCTCTGATGAAACCAGCTGCCATGTTGTGAGATGCTCTGTGGAGAGGCCCATGGGGCAGGGGGCCCTAAGAGAGCTTCAGTCCAATGCCCCTGAGGAACTGAATCCTGCCAATAACCACGTGAGTAAGCCAAGAAGGGGATCCTTCTCAGTGGAGCTTCAGATAACTGGAGACTGTGGTATTAATAACCCATGGTTATTAATAAACTACGAAGTTTTCTGGGCCATGTTCTAGTATAGTGGGAGTGTTTTAATACCTTACCTAAGTTTGGGCTTTTCTCAGGTCTCCTCAATGATATTTTTACAAACTCTAATTTTCAGAACTTTCATAGAAGGCTGCTCTTCATGTCACATTTAACTTGATTTTTACTTCTTTTAGCTGCAATATGGAGCAATTTACTTAACCTTTTTTCCTCCATGTTTCTAAACTAAGGATAAAAATACTTCCCTCACAAACTGTTGTGAGGATTATAGCAAATGAGTAATAAAATATATAAGTATCAGTTTTTTAAAAAAAATACACATACGAGGCCGGCCCCCTGGTGTAATGGTTAAGTTTGGCCTACTATGCTTTGGCAACCCAGGTTTGCTGGTTCAGATCCCAGGCACAGACCTACACCATTCATCAGCCATGCTGTGGCAGCATCCCACATATAAAACAGAGGAAGATCGTCACAGATGTTAGCTCAGGGCTAATCTTCCTCAAGCAAAAAAAGAGGAAGACTGGCAACAGATGTTAGCTCAGGGTTAGCCTTCCTCAGCAAAAAAAAAAAAAAGTTAAAAATATATATATACATATGATATTCAGTGCACATTAATTCCCTTCTCACCCTTATGCTTAAATTCTTTGGGTATCTTATTCTGGCACCTTATGTACTAGCTACATCTTTCAGATCTAAAACTATTTAATAATTTCTCATTTCTCTATCTGGACATGTCTAGCGGTTCCCTTTTTCATATAGGTTTGGTGACTATATTTTCACAAATAAGCAATTTCGATAAATTTTCTATTAGTTAGACAAAAGATTTAGACTAGGAATTAGTCAAATGTATTGTTGGCTTTTTCAAAGAACCAAGTTTCACTATTCTTTTGTACAATGTTAACTGTCAATTCTTCTCTCTCCTTCCTGCTGTGCCTTGGCTGATTTTAACCAAGTTGGTCACCTCTCAAACAATCCATGTTGCCATGTTTTTGCCCATAGTGTTCCTTTATATAGGAATAATCTCTTCCCTCATTCAAACTCTACTTAACCTGCCAAGCCCAGCCTAAGATTTGCCACTTAGTACATAATCTTTGCTTGACAAGCTCCTTGAGTACACGCAGTATGTCTTAAACTTTTGGGGACACTTTTCTACAAAGTTATCATAATGCCAGGCACTTGGTAGTTAATCAACAAATAAATCTGAAGTCCTCTGAACTCCAAATTTATACCCATAAATTCCTTTTGCTAACTCTGTTTCTGACTCTTTCCAGATACGTAGTTACTTTGTCATTATTTCCTTCTATCTCCTAACATCTTGTGTAACTTAGCTTTCCCTAAAACTCTCCTTATGTTTACTTGAGGCCATAATTATAGAAAGGCATTTATAGAGCCACTCAAAGCCATTAGGATTATTGGCTGATTTAGGATAAGTCGGATAAGATAGCCCACTGGGAACTAGTTCTGTTTTTCTGGCTTTCTAATTTATCAAAGTCAAGTGGTCACAGTCTAAATGTTTCATAAGTCCTTTCTAAAAGATTTAATTGTTTTGTTTTGTTCTTATCACACTTGAATGCTTAATAAACTTTTTTCCCAATGCTTTGACATCATGCCAGAGCTTTGCTATCTCTTCTTGCATCCTCCCAGCATAACAAGTAGCACAAGATCATGTGTTTTTCTTAAAGAGTAAGACTTTAAGTCTATAGGGACCACTTAAAAGCTTATAAATAAAACATTGGTTAGGCTTTTTCTAAGTGTTTGATGAATGAATGGATGAAATAAGACAAATATAAGAAGAGAATATAGACTATAAGAAGCAGAAAAGTTTTGTTTTGTTTTTTGGTGAGGAAGATTGGCCTTGAGCTAATATCAATTGCCAACGTTCCTCTTTTTGCTTGGGGAAGATTGTTGCTGAGCCAACATCTATGCCAATCTTCCTCTATTTTGTATGTTGGATGCCACCACAGCATGGCTTAACAAGCAATATGCAGGTCCATGCCTGGGATCTGAAGCTGTGAACCCTAGGCCGTTGAAGTGGAAAGCATGAACTCAACCACTACACCACCAGGCTGACCCTCAGAAAACTTCTTTTCCTCTCATTATAGCAAACTGTGCTCACCGTACACGTGGGTAGGGTGGAGGTGAGATGTGTTAGCAGAGTGCTGATCTATTTAGACTTTACCAACAGTGGAGCCTGAAAACCAAGCATTTCTCAATATTAACCAGAAACTAGATTATAATTCTTGATTTATGTATTAGATCAATTTATCTCTAAAAAGTACAAAGGCAATAGCTTAGGATACCAAAGCACGTTAGAACAATTCTCGAGAGTACCTAAACTATCTTTGCTTTAATTCTATCCTCATGAAAAAAACTCTTATCTATAATTTGATTTCTTAAGTGGGCTTGCCAAGCAGAACAGAGTGTCCTAGATAGATGAACCATTCTAGTTCTGGAGCTGGGCAGATGTCTCAATATAAAGTAATTAAATGGAATTTTTGTTTGTCAGTCAGTATCCTAGGAGTCTGGTTAGCCGGAATCAGTCCCTGAGATGCAAATCTACACTGAGTGAAATGAAATGATTCAGTTTCTGGAATTGCAAAGCTGAAGCACAAGCTGTGATGACTCCATCAAAGTACTGCCACTCTGCAGGATATGTTTAAGGAGCCTCTCCCTTGGACATCTTTAAAAACTATAACATAAGTAAACTTACAGATAATTTAATTCAATTCTCTTATTTTACAGAAAAGGAGATTGATTCCCAGAACCTGAATGACAGTGCTAACCAACTAGAAGCAACAGTGGGACGAGACAACAGTTTTCCTTCTACTATACAACCTTGCTTTCATCAGCAAGGGCAGCGTCTGAGGAGAATTCGGCTGGGGAAGGCAGATGGGTCCTGGTTACTGAAAGGGGGTTACGTGAGCCTAGCATATCATTAAAGGGGAAAAGGACGCCAGTGTTCACTGAGCACTTACTGTGTGCCTGGCGCCGTTTTAAGGACTTCACTCCCATTACTCATTTAGTCCTCACAGCAATCCTGTGAAGTTGCTAATAATATTACTGTTTTATAAATGAGGAAACAGAGCCTAGAAGAAACAAATTTCTGCAGCTACTAAGAAGCAGATCTGAAATTCAAACACCAGTTTATTTATCCAAACCTATAACTTTAATTTTCCTCCTATTTTACATAGTTAGACCTGATAAATTCCTCTATAAATACCCAAGGAGTGTCAGAGTAGAAGAACTTCAACCACAGTACGACTTTTTTTAAAAAAAACGTCTTCTATAAGGTATGAACCCACCTTTTAAGCTCTGAGTACCAAAAATTGCCATAACATTTCAGTGAGGAATATATCAATGCAATAATTCCTTAATGCTTGTGAGAGGATTATGACAATATCTTGTAATGATTTATCCTTAATTATAATTGTAGATTTCTAGTCTTATTAAAAAAATGCTGCCTTCCTACAAAAAATACTGGAGGCTGAGTTAGTTTCTTTTTTTTTTTTTTTTTTTAAAGATTTTATTTTTTTCCCCCAAAGCCCCCCAGTACATAGTTGTATATTCTTCGTTGTGGATCCTTCTAGTTGTGGCATGTGGGATGCTGCCTCAGCGTGGCCTGATGAGCAGTGCCATGTCCGCACCCAGGATTCGAACCAACGAAACACTGGGCCGCCTGCAGCGGAGCTCGCGAACTTAACCACTCGGCCACGGGGCCAGCCCCTGAGTTAGTTTCTTAAGTGGAATATTCTGCTTTAAATTTTCCCGTTAAGAAACTAAACTTTGAAGTGAGTGTGGGAAAGTCAGAGACGCAAAAATTATATTGCAAGAGATTCTCCTTTTCCTATCCTTCAAAATCTCTTTTTCAAGAAGAGCAAACTGCAGCGTCAAAATGAGGAAGAAGGATAGCTAACTTCTATATAAATCTCAAGGAGCAGTGTCAACTGAGGCGGGGAGTCAGACAGCTGCCAACAAGCAAGAATAATCATTATTTTGCTATATATTCTAATTCTAAATCAAATGCCGATTCAAACTAACTTCAAATGATTTAAGGGAATTTGTCAGAGTCCTTTGACCAATGAGTTGGAAAGATTTTCATTTACTGTTTTCTTTAGTTGATGGGCTTATTAGTAACTTAAGCTACTAAGATGCATTAATTCCAAGCACTTAAGGAAGAGACTGACTGTGTAAAGTTTAAATATAAGTGAAAAATTGGGGGCCTGAGGCTCAAATCCAACTCACTGAGGTGTTTTGCTTGGATCCTACAGGATTTTATTTTAATGTGTGAGCCAACATTTTAAAAAGATTTAAAAAAAAATCACATTTAGAACATCCAGATTTTTGAGCCTCTTAAGAAAAGGAAGATTTGGCAGCGACAGGCTCACATTCCCATATGGCCACAATCTGCTGAAGCTGAGTGTCAGCTGCCCCTTTAGAGTGGTGTGGTCACAGATCCACTGTTCCTGGCAGTCCACCTCACTCCTTATCTTTTCCATCCCTGGAGGCATCTGAGTTTGTGACCCCTACTTTAAAGGAAATGAAGAAGGAGAATGCAGGAATTAAAGGCAAAAAAGGAAAAGAACGAAAAAATAAAGAGAAGACACAGTCCATATCACTTGGGGAAAATGTCAGTGTAGCAGACAGCAAAAAAGTGTTTCTCAACACAGTAAGTCACAGTACTTTGGGACACTAGATAAGAACTGGCTTGTGAGAAGGAGAAATTAAAATGTGACGTTAATCCTTCAGCATAAATGTTGCCCTAATGAAGCACTTTCAGTATTCCGGCCCAAGCTGAGATTCTAGGGGACTATTTCAGAAGAACTCTTCAAATCCTTCTACTGCTTCTAATATTTATGATGAGTTTATCCAGGAGAAAAAGAGGACACAGCTTTCTTGGTTTGTCTAACACCTCAGCATATTCTTTCCAATAATTAGATCCTTGTCTTTATCAGTAACTATGGCTCAGCTCACACTCAAAAGGCAAAACAAAATACTTGACCAGGATCAGAAATATGGTCACAATGCAGGAAATAATGAAATACTGTCTTTCCAAATTATTCTCCTTGCTCCTCTACCAAGTGCTTTCAATGGTTTCTGATTTTTGCCCACCAGGGTGAGATAGCAAATTCGAGGTTTTATTTCAACTAGCACTTTTTTTTTAAAAAAAGGGAGATTTCCTAAGTATCTTACGAAATAACTTTTTCAGCCCCTCCCTAGCCCTCTGTTCCTTCAAGTTCCTCATCTTTCTCCCTAGTGTACAATGGCATTTCTTTTGTGAGCTAGTTATCTTGTTGTGTTTTACACAGAATGGGAGGCTAAAGGAAAACTGCCAAGAACTCTACCCAAGGTCACGAAGAAAAGGCAAAATACGGACGTGGAATTTCCTAAGACTTGGCCCAGGGTTTGAGAGTCAGGAAGCAGTGACCTTTGAACATCATTTCTGGTGTGCCAAAATTATTTGTGGCAGAATATTATAAAGGGTGTAAACTTAAAAGGAGGAAGTAAAGGAACCCAGGGCATACGTGTTCCACAGGCAAAGAAAACAAAGTCCTGAGGTTTCTAAGGAGGGAGATACTCTCAGAGAACTGGATCCATGTGGTCCAGTGGGCACATGGGAGACAGAAAGAAAAGGGGAAGGAGGTACAGCAATGGGCAGGAGGAAAGGGAGCTGAGAACAAGAATGCAAGTGAGGAGGGGAGGGGACCCTGTACTAAGTGGTAGGGCAGTGAGATCAAGGAAGCCATTCATGTACACACAGAACACTCAGACGAGTGTGTATCCAGAAAATGTTTCCTAACGTGAAGCCACACAGACACCACATCCCCAGTGAAGGAAACAGAGACATAAAGAAGATCCATAAAACACAGGAGAAAACGTGCAGTTAAACATACTTCCTCCTCCCCTCACATGAGAGGGGCTCACACGCACACAACAAGAGGCGGCCCAGTACAGTGGTTAAGAGCACGGACTCTGGACTAGACCAGCCCAACTGCCTAAGTTTGAATCCAGATCCTGCCGCTCACTAGTTGGCTGACCTTGAGCAAGTTACTTAACCTATTTGTGCCTGTTTTCTCTTCTGTAAAATGATAACGTTAAAGAAGTAAATGAATTAAAACATTGAGAATAGTGTCTGGCACACACAAAGCGCTACATAAATTAAACAAATAACATGTATACAAAGGAAGGCATAGAGGAGACCCACATGCTCAAACTCTGAAACAGTTACAGTATAAAAGCATATTCTCTTTGCTATATGTACATATTCTTGTAGAAACAATAGCCACAAAAAAATAAGACAGTCTAAAGTTTAGATAACCAGATGGCTAACAAATCACTGACCTAAAGGGAAAGAGAACTCAGTGGCAAGGTAGCTGGCAAAGAGTGGATTGGGTAGGAGTGTGTGGAAGATGCGCCACTTAAGAAGGCACAAGACGAGTTTTGACTCTGGACTCTGGATGCCAGGCCTGGAAGGCTGGGACGACTGTGGTGCCTGGAGGGGATGGCAGCAGCTGGGTTAGAGAAACTGCGGTATCAGACTGACTGGTGTCCTCTGCTGCCAATTAAATACGAGAGCATGGAAGGAGAATCAAGCCGTCTCCTTGCCTCCTCTGTTATATTTCTACCCACTTCACCTCTTATAATCTGGTTTCTGATCCCAGCGCTCTACTGAAACTAACCTCTGGGATTTCCATAGCCGGAGGCCTCATCTCCATGATGATATTTATGCAGCATCGGACACCACTGACAAGCCTGGGGGTTGGGAAACTTCCTTTTTCCCTTGGCTTCCTCTCAGCTCTTCTTCTACCTTCTTAACTACAACTTCACAGCCTCTTTCACAATTCTTACCAATTCTTTTCAATTCTATCTCAGAAATTTCTTTTACATTAGACTCTTCATGCTCATTGCTACTGCCTTACTTCAGGCCTTTGTTCTCTCCCCGAGGTTTCTGAAAGTCTTACCTGGTCTTCCTGCCCCCATCTCTGCACTCCCATCCATCTTCCACGCTGCACCCCAGAGTTACTTTTCCAAAACAAATATGTGATCACATTATTTTCCTCCTTATAAACCTCCACTGATGGACGTCCCACTCAGAATAATATAAAATTCAAACTTTACATGTTAGATTCTTCACTATCTTGTTCCACCTTACCTCTCTAGTTTTCTTTTTCACCTCTTAACTCTACCCATTCTAATTCACCCTGAATTTCTCACTGTTCCCTGCATATACTATATGCTACGATGCTGTGCCTGGACCCCACTTCCCGACCTTTTCTATCTGGAAAGTCCTTTTCTTCCTCCAAGACCCACCTGAATTGTCATCTGCTAAGGAATGTCCTCCTCAGCTTCCCTAAGCAGAAAGAGTTCTTCATTTTCTGAGTGCCTATGGCACTGTGATCAAGCACTCTTATAATACATGCCATCCAAGATTGTAATTTACCTGTTTGTCTGATTTCTCATTTATTCATGAGCACCTCAAAGACAGAGCCAATTGTTTTACTAATTAGTAAAAACCCCTGGGCCCAGCACAGTACCTTGCACATGGCATGGCTTTCTCTCAAAATATGTTGGTTGAATCAAACATAGCCCTTTCATAAAATAGGGAAAAGAGAATCTTTAGTTCTAACAGTGTAAATGTTTAAGCATAAAATAAGAAAACAAATGAGACTGTTTTGCAAAACCTCAGGCTCTACTGTGAAGAGAACAGAAGGGCCTATCGCTCACCGCTGAATATCCTTGTTCTTCCACAAGGAGGCAGACTGAGCCTTGGGCACTCTCTCAATGAAATTCACCAGCTCTTCCATGAGAAGCCTGGATTTAAACAAAAAAAGTGAAGAACGCTCATGAGAGGAACAGAAAAATACCACACACTGTAGCCAAGAGAAATAGGCTTGCCCACCTTCCGCTGCCCAATCACCTTTCTCTCCGTTGCACATAAACTTGGGCACCATTTCACATAAGGCAGAACAAAGGCCTAGCCTTCTCATTGAATTTCCATGCTCAAAATTCTGAATGTAAATGATTTAATTCACCTTTAAAACAAGTCCGGCACATTTCTTGTCTCTAAACACTGAAATATATAAGCCTATGGTTTAACTCTCTCTTTTAAGATCTCTGCCTTTATGTAACTAAAAATACAAAAAGAGAAAAAGTTAAATGACTGTGAAGTACCTGATTTTGGTGGCAGCTGGGATGGGGGTAGGATTGTTTTTTTTTAATGACGATATTAAATGTACGTTTCAAACTGGTAAAATAAGTTTTTGTGACACTGTTTTAGGAATTGACAAAATTCCATGTGGAAGAATACTCTAAGAACTAATCCTAAAAACCTATCAAGGACCTGTAAAAGGACAGACTCTGCAGATCACCAGATGGATTACCACCGAGTCACAAGCGAGGGGATCTAAGAAATGCCTCACTCAAGTAGATCAATGATCCACAAGCTCTGAGGAAGACATGGTACAGAGAACTGTTAGAATCCTGAACAGCTAGAGGATGACCAAAAAGCTAGAAACAGATTTTCAACATTTTTGAATCCCCCTTTATAACCCAGTATAGATGATCCATATTGACCTAAATCCTCTCCCAATCAAAATATAGATATGGCAAGCAATAAATTTATTAGCATTTTAATGCTGAACAAAACTTCATTTCATTTCCATTTATTTATTTATTCCTAATACCATCTCCTCCTTTCATGTTGAAGGAGCAGTACTAGTTCCAGCATTCGAAGATCTGGGATCCAGGCTCATTATCGTTCTGGCTGTCGCTTTCAGGAGACCAGTCTGGCGTGCCCATCTTTACACTTTAACTTTTTCAGACTAGAGTCTAATGTTTTCAGCTTATTCTCCCATTGAAACTGATCCATCATCCTTTTTTTCTTTGCTGAGGAAGATTTGCCCTGAGCTAACATCTGTTGCTAATCTTCCTCTTTTTGCTTGAGGAAGATTTGTCCTGAGCTAACATCTATGCCAATCTTCCTCTATTTTGTATGTGGGTCACTGCCACAGCATGGCCACCAACAAGTGGTGAAGCTCCACGCCTGGGAACCAAACATGGGCCACAAAAGTGAAGCACATTGAACTTAACCCCTAGGACACAGGGCTGGTCCCTGATCCATCATCTTGAGTGTTTTACTTTTCTATAATGTCTCTTCCTCAGATCCCTTATGTTTTTCTGGATACACTGCAGGTAATGTGATTTGACACAAAAACAAAGACCAATTTTGTTTCACTTCTAGTAATTCTATCTTGTTGGACTTCTGCAAGACACTAGAACCCAAAGCTCAGAGTCTATATTCGACATCTAGATCTCATATTTTGGGTCTAGACAGTTTCACCTTATACCATACTTGTTAATTTGCTTCAACACAATTCTGTTTTCTGGAGTAATTTTCTTCACATAATTTTTTTCTAACTATGCTTCAGTTACTTGCAGTAACCAACTGGATCACGACAGCTTGGAAGGCGCAGAGGAAGAGACAGCGGGACATTCCAAGTCAAAGGAAGGCTCTGAGAATTTTACTCCTTGGAGTCCTGAGTTGTACTCTGTCAACAGTACAGACAACTTAAACATCTAATTACTTATTCTGTTTTCTACAAGCTGTGTCCATTTACAGTCTGCACTAAACCACAAAAGGGGGGGAAATTTTGAAAGCAAAGTAATAAAATTTCTACTTTTTTTCTTAAATATGCTGTTCTTTTCTCCTGAAGCTCTTTGCATTGCATCTTTGTGGTATCTTACTAAATGTTACCTCCCCTAATTAGTATCATCTACATAGAGGAGTTGTCTCTATGAACTCCTTCTTCTAGTTTTTGTAAAAAAAAAAAAAAGGCAAAAGAAAAGACTAATGAGGAATTCTCACAGCATCAATCTGTAGGCAATTCCAGTGAATATTTGTTTTATCTAGAGTTGTCTATTCATGCCTATTCTTTGGGTCAGCTGCTCAGAAAGAAATAGCAATCAGTCTTGGCACAACTCTATTATATAGGTACCACTGAACGTAGTTCTTCAGCCACATCCTAATGGGATGAGAATAAATGTGCTCACCTGCCGATCTGAACGGTGGGCTCTGTGGCATACACCGTGCCTGTGAATCCGGTGTGCTCAGTGATGTAGGGCAGTGCCATCATGCAGTGATAGTTAGAGATGAGGATCACATCTACCGTAGAAAGATCTATTAGCTCGGTCTGCAAAGAAGAGGGAGGGAATGATACATATCTGTTTAGGGCACATAGATCAACATGATGTGACTGAAAAATGATGTTGTCAGGATGCAGAGAAATAGTCTTTGTACCAGAGAATAATGATGCCTTTCCTGCAACACTTCTATTTTCTCATTTTGGGATATTTCCTCATATTGACATTAAATAGCAGGACAGGATGGCAAACACCAAGAATGTAGCCAGTCCACCAGCAGTGCTCTGATTTTACCAAAACAGAGTTCTGAGTCAGACATGAGGACAAATGACAACAGGACACTTCAGCAGCTGTTGCCTTGCAAGTCAACCAGGTAACACGAAGCAGAGAGACCACAATACAAGCTGCAAGTGGAACCAGAAGGCAATGCGTCGCTGCTATGGGTTACTGGGAAAGGAGAGTGCAGCAAACAGAAACCAGCTCTTCAAAAGCCAAATGTGGGAGGCAACTTTTTTTTGGAGGTAACTTTTGAAGACTTGTGCTGGATACGGAGCCCCAAAAAATGTAGTGGCAGAGTCATAAAAGGAAATTATACTCTCATATTCTACCCTAATCTAAACCCTAAATCTACCCTTTATTCCATTATAAAGGTCATGTGAAAAGGGAAAAGATAGGCTGGCACATGAGGGAAAATGCTACCCATGTTTAGTAAATTTTATGAAAACTCTTTTAGTAGAAGGGAAAGTTTTCCCCATAAATTTAAGTCCTACCTTTCTTTTAAGGCTAAAGTCTCTTCTTCTACTAAGCTTTCCTGATTTGCCCAGATGAAAGAAACCACTTCTTCCTCAGGATTCCCAAGGTACTTTGTGTATATGTCTCTTACGGCAGTTATCATTCTGTACAGTGGCACCTCAAAGTATCACCTTGTCCCTCAAAGGTTACATGTCTCTGAGGTTAAGAATCCTGTGTGACTCATCTCTGTCCCCTCCTAGCTGTGGCAGCCAGTACGTGACAGGCCTTGGTGCACTGTTGTTGGAGGAATGCATCATTATAAGCAGCACCCTCTGTGGGGAAAAGTGAGACACCATGGTTCAGAGACATCATTCAGTCAGTGAGTTCTCCCTCATGGAAGTTACCCCTGGGAAACTGCATGGTGCACTAACGACAGCATGGAGTAAGTCACGGAAGCGTTTCAGGAGAATGAGTCGTTGAGCTAATATGTCCCCCACAGAGAAGTAACAAAGATGTCTATGTCCTCTTTGCAAATGATAGGGACAGTGTGCCATTCTGGCTGTGGTATTTTCTGGCTGAAGAACTTTACATACAAAATAAGTTAATTTACTAACGCTGCCAAGGCATAATCAGCTTCTGAGAAGAGCGTGCCGATTAGAGGTCAGAAGCCACTCACTGCCATGGCAATGGCAATCTGTGTGAATAAAATGCCTAACGACAATAATATCCAATTTACACCACCTTTAACTCCATGTTGTGCACTGTAGCTCCAATACATGGTTCTCATAATGAGGGGTCATGTAACATTCTGCTGGTCCTATACCCCACTACCTCTCTAGAACCATTTTTAAACAAATAAGGAATTAGAGTGACAGATCCAGAAGAAAACAAGGGAATGACAGCTGAAGCATCAATAAAGCTCAAAAGCATCCCTCCACCTTCCCTCTCACATACAGAAACTAGGTGAGGCTATTTGAAATTTCTCTTCAACATATAAGAATAAGCGCACAGAGTCTACAATGATGAGAAATTTCGTAAGAACAGCTAGAAGAAAAAAATATATATATCTGTTTATATATATATCAAGAGTGTTTACATAAACATTTTTCCTCTGAGAAATAAAGTTACCATCCAAACCACATATATATACTCATATTTATATATTTATTCACATACTTTCACTCAATGAAATCCAATACAGATTATTTTAATTTTAAACTTGTTGTATTCAGACACTTGGGTTCTGCACACCATGAATTGAGTCAAAACAACCATAATTTATTGGTTATACTGTCCTACACCTCACACAAAGATATTTAAGGTAGTTGCACTAGATTATAAATTCTACGAGGACTGGGATTAGGTCTGTCTGGCTCACCCACAAGTCAGCCAAGACTGGACTGCAGAAAGTACCTCTCTACTAATTTTCCGATTCTCCTATTTTCTCCCCATCATACGATGCCCTCACTCTATTACTTAGAATAGCGACTACTACTAACTTGACATAAACTACAAATTATGACACAAGTTGAAAAACCTTACATGGTTCTAGAATCCAATAATCCTTTAGCTTGGCAAAAGGTGAACTGTGAAATAGAAACTGTCTAATTTCAAAGTTTAGTACTCTATGGAGCGAGTCAGAAAGTCACCAGAACACCAAATCATAAATTCTACATCACTGTCCATAAACTGAAGGTTGCTGCAGTCAGTGCCATATGTAGTAACTGAAAATAAATGCAGCATCTGGGATTAAGAATCTTTGAACAGATGGGGAACTGCCCCACCAATTCCTAAATGACACATGAAGATGACAAAAAGATTTTAGTAGCAGTTAGGCAGAGCTCCGGAATCTTGGTAACTCTCTACCTTCACCCTTGTTCTGAGTACTTTATCTCAACTTTCTCCCTTATCTGCCACCTTCGATTACCAAGTCCTTCTTTCTCTTCCTTCCTCTCTTTTGCTCCGGTACCCTAAAAGGGCACATATACATACAAAGAGAGAAAAAAGGGTATCAAAGAAAGTGTTGAAATGGAAAGAGAAGACAAAAATAAGGGAAACAGCAATCTAAATTTCCTTTTCTCTTCGGCACTTAAATGTGAAAGTATTTTCTGTAGGCACCGTAATCTACTGGGCACATGGAGAGAACAGGAGGGTAGCTGCGCACCGATTTCCTCAGGAACCCTGACTAACTACTAGCTTCCTACACTTTATCTTCTGCTGAGATCTCCATGTAGGCCACTGTGAGTATTAGGCCTGCCAGCTGAGATTAGGTTCCCTTAAAACTAAGGGAAACTGAGCTTCATTTCCTTTAAAACGATGAAACTGGCCCCAAATTCTTACAAGTCTCACTGTGATAATAACATGTAAGCAAAAGACATTCATGACTGGGTTCAGAATCCATAAATTTCAAGCAATATTCAATATGGCATTTCAAGTCAACAAGAATTTTTACAGTTGACTGCACTGGTTGAATAACAGCAATTCCCAGTTACCTACTGTAAGCAAGACTAGGAAAAGTATGGCTAATCTAACACAGGCATTATATGACAAAACTGAAAGGCGTGAGTTATTTCTTTACCTTGCTCAAAACTACACCCTAGTACAAGTGTCAGTAGAGATTACAGAAAGAGCTAGGAACAGGAAGAAGAGAGTGACTTAAATGATTTACAGACAATATAAAGAGCTCCTAAATGATCATATTTTAGGTGCATAACAATGTACCTGAAACAACAGATTCATTTCCATTTGAAAACAGAAAAGCTAAGCCCCTTAAAATTATTTCTTGACTTCACTTTGAGAGATGACGACATATGCTTTGTTTCTATAAGATTCATTTTAATCTTACCTCTGGCAAGCAGAATTCAGGCACAGAATCTACAAATACATGACCCGAGCACTCCTTTAGCTCCTAAAAGAGACGAAATGAAAAAACTCTTGGAAGAGATATCCAACAGACACAGCACCAAAGAAATTTCAGTCCCAGACCAAACTTTCCATGAAGAATCACACACCACTAGAGCTGGAGGGAAGCTGGGTTATTTAGGCCAACTCTTCCCTGTTTAGGCTCAGGGAGGCTAAGTGTCTTTCCAGGATAAAAAACACTGGTTTGTGGCTGACTCAGGACTTGAATGCACATTTCTTGATGACTCTTCATGGACGCCATGCGTAGACACATGCTGCTTCCGTAACTCACGATCCAATGCTTTCCAGATAATGGTTACGTAGTCCATACCAGCAACACCAGAATGATTTGCGAATACTGATGGAAGTGAAAATTCCTAGGCCCTACCAAAGCCCTAAAGGGTGAGAAACTCTAGGGATGAGGCTGTAGAACCTGGATTTATAACAAGCACCTCCAGTGACTTTGCTATGCAATCAGGTTAGGAGTCTTGGCCCTAGACTGGGACTCAGAACCTCTTTCTCCTCCTACCAAGAGTCAAGGGGCAAGGGACAAATGAGGAGGGAGATGAAGAGCAGAGGCTAGAGCTTAAAGAACCACCACCACCTCCGCGAATACATCTTTGTTCTTGAAGAGCACACAATTTATTTGGGATTATAAACCAAATGCATTCATTCAAAAGAAAAAGTATACTAATAAAGAAAGAATATAGTACAACTCCTCACTCCACCCATGACCTACCATATTTAATATGCCTGTCTTAGTTCGGATTCCCTCACAAACAGACCCTGAGAAAAGGTGGGTGCAAGCTTTTATGGGAGGTGCTGAAAAAAACAGCAGGAGGATGGGAAAGTGATAAAGGGAAAGGAAGGTGGCTGATAATGGCCATGTTATTGAGTTACATACCACTGTGGGCAACTGGGACTTACTCCCATGGGAAAGCTCTGAGAAATGGTATAAAACATACACCTTGGAGTTATTCTACCCAGGGCCAAGGGACCTGGGATATTAATATAGTAACTCCTGCATTCTGTGCAGCTTCAGGAAGAAGCTCTCAGGCCAAGCCATACAGGTATTGGCAGCTGCAGTTATGACAGGGCACACTGAAGAGATATGAGCGGGCCACCAATAGGGTTTGCTACAATGCCTCTAGAGGCCACTAGAGTTGTTGTCTTCCCTCAATGACACTTTAATTTATTTTTTTAAATTTTATTTACTTATTCTTTTGAGGAAGATTAGCCTTGAGCTAACATCTGCCACCAGTCCTCCTCTTTTTGCTGAGGAAGACAGGCCCTGAGCTAACATCCGTGCCCATCTTCCTCTACTTTATATGTGGGATGCCTGCCACAGCACGGCTTGACAAGCAATGCATACGTCTGCACACAGGATCCGAACCGGTGAACCCCGGGCTGCAGAAGTGGAACGTGTGAACTTAACTGCTGCACCACCAGGCCGGCCCCCGTCACTGACACTTTAAACTGAAATCTCTGGAGGATTTTTTGCTCTAACAAAGTTAAAGCTATGACTTTATAACAAAATCAGTAAAACACAGAACTTGGTTCATAGTTTGCTCTTTCCAGAAAGAGAAAAATACTGTTAGAGTTTTGTTCCATCATGTTTTCATTAGTCATTGAATATCTATGTCTGTGGATTCATATCTATGTATATTTAGATATCAGAGCCTGAATGGTTTTACTCTCAATCTTATCTGAAAATACAGTAGTTACTATATATTATTTTCCTTTTGAATTTGTACAAGTCTCATAAAACCCTGACAGAATACTCCCCCCTCTTGCCTCCCACTGTAAATTTTGGTTCTTCTTCTTACGTCAGTACAGTTAACCAGCGAAAGGCTGAGCCAAGAAGAGACTGAAAACAGTTCTTAATTACAATCTACCTGCCAGCTCAAAGCAAATGAGCAATTATGTTTAATGGGAGAAGACTCCCAACTTCCTTAGGATGAGGTTAAAAATGATTAAAGACAAATCACGGGAAATTTCAAAGCTCTGCCTGGTCCTAAACTGGCTATATAGCCTTAGTTCCCAAATGCTACCTATCAGGGCATGTCTACCTCACAGGACAAAGCCTCCTCTGAGGCTTTCCCTCTTCCTCGCCTGGAGAAGCATATTTGCCATTCCGCGCACTTACAATGTCGCTATTTTATTCACCACTCCCTTATAATGAAATGCTCCCACATACACACGCAAGTCATTTTGCTCACAATGCACCGGTAATGGGATGCTTCTGAGCCCTTCTCAGGGAACAATGATTTACAGCCAGAAGGAAAGTCAGGCTGAAATCAGGTGCACAGGTTCCCGAACGTCACATAATTTTACAGTTAGCTATGTGGGAAATCTGGTTTCAAATTATGCATTTGGCTTGCACTTGAGGTTGGGGTGCAGTTACAGGAATTAATTCCGTAAAAGAGCACCTCTTTATTTAACTGTATCTATTACAAGAAGGAAATGCCTTATTCAGATGAATCATTTTAAGGATCTTTAAACTTACTCAGTCTTTTAACTGTGAAACTTGGGAGAGGAAAAATGATTTATCGGACTAAGAAAGACATGGGTGAGCTTTACAGTTTTTAACCTTCCTTTACCTACTATTTTTTTTAGTATAAAATTTGACTAGATTATAGTTTTAACATTTTTTGTACCTTTGGTCTCTCATTTATAAGTTAACTGTCTAAATACTGATGTGAGGAACGAATTACCGTGAAGATAATCTAAGGTCAAAAATTTAATAGCTTTGAAAAAAAAATAATTGAAGCCACTTATTTTAGGTCTAGTTAGTCAGTGATTAAAGTCACAGTAACACCTTAAATACTAGATTCCTAGAACTGTGTTCTTTTTTCACAACCTATAAGATTGTCCATTCTAGACTACCAGAAAAGGCTGGAATCACAGATGAGTCTGGAAGGTCCTCTACTCAAATTTACCTGAGAACACGCTTCCCTCCCACTCCCCCAAGAACACACTGCCCAGGAAGTTAAACATCCAGCTCCTCAGTCCATTCTCCACACTGCGGCCAAAATGACCTGATCAGAGGGCAAGATGACATTGCCCTCCTGCAACCTTCTGTGGCCTCTCATCATCCAAAGAATAAGACCCAAACTTTCCACAAAGCCCTTCCTGATCTGACCCCTGACAGAAGCACTTTAACACTCACATATGTGATGATTTTAAAGTTAGTAAAAAAAAAAAGTTTACTCCTTCCATCATAGAGTCAGTGCAGCCTCAAAATGAAAAGAGCTGGATGGAATTCACTAATAAGCATCACCGTCGAAACTCCCATTGCAATTTCTAAAAACAACAGGTTTTTTTTTGCGATCATAAAATGTATTTGCAGCAGAAGTTCTTAGATTTTTTACACATGCGAAAACTGGACCAGTGTCTGATCACTGAGATTCCCTAAAAGGCTCTAAAAACAATCATCACCAAGTACTGAAGATCCTACATTGATCTTGGGATTTTTCAGGGAGAATACATGGGGAAAAAAACGAATCCATCAGTCACATTACTATAGGCTGTGTAGGAGAGGAAGACATGTCCTCTACCCATTCTGGGTTCTTCTGGCCGGAGAACAAATTAAATTCACGAGACAGAATAACAGGAGAAAATTAAACAAAGCTTTATAACATGTATACATGGGAGATGCTCAGGCAACCTGAGCAACTCGCCAAAATGGCTGAAGCCACCACCTTAAATCCCACACTCAGGTAAAGACAAAGGAGGATGTTGGGGGTGGGGGAGTTGATTATGGGAGATTACCACACAAGTACAGTAAACAAGACTCAGGTTATTATGGAGACTTGAGTCCTTGCCTTCCACATTGATGAGAGTTTCCAGAGATAAGCTCATCCCCCCTTCTTCCTGTTACAGAGAGGGAGACACCTTTACAGACGATTTCCTTTACAATGTAAATGTCTCTTAACAAAGGGTAAGTAAATTCTACTTTTCAGAGTTTCTTTTCTGTCTGCAGTTTTTAAAAGTAACCAGCCCAAAATAATCCTCATGCCAAAGAGACATATCTTGGGGTGGCCAATTCCAGTCCCCCACAGGTGTCTCCGGTATGACAAGAAGGCTTTCCACTGGTGTAGATACACTTCAGTTAATCATTACCTTGTCCAAGAAAGCATTTCCATCCTTTAGGGACCAGCCAGGAAGATTAGACAGCCTGGGACTGCAAAACAAAAGATTAAATTACCCTAAATAGATTATAATCCTCAGTTATTTCATGATGACTGTACTGTCTGCATAAGTTTAAAAACAGTTGGAAATTACTGGCAGCAATGCTCATCCAAAACACCAATCAAAAAGATGAAAAATAACCATGTTGTATCAAGCTTAAGAACTATGTGGCAATGGAACATTAAAAAGCCAAATAATTTAGCACTAAATTGGGAAAATTTTAAAAATGCTATGCAGAATAATAAAGGGAAAAAAGAAAGATGAGACACTATGGCATTTTGCAGTTTTCCAATTACTGCCCTCAACTTCACCTTGCTTGTTTGACAACAAGCCCGAGGGAGGGTGACTGCGAGCACTATATTATGAATGAGAAAACAGACTCAGAGGGGTCAGGTGCTCTGACAAGAACACTGAGCTGTCTATCAGCCAGAATTCCGCAAATAAAAATACCTGAACTCTAGGCAAGTCTGTATTCCAGATTCACTGCTTATAAATGGATTAGTCACTTGTCACCCATGGCTTGAGGTTCCAATTCTGGAAAATGAAGCTAGTTTTCCTGAGTGTTACAAAATGACACCATATCTAAGTGAATAATTTCTAGAAGGTGAGGTTAATTTCACATATATGTGACAATATAAAAGTCTAGATTCAGAAATCATTCACTTCTGGTAATCCTAGGATTTAACTGTGTGCTATTAGTTGACCAGAAGAATTATACTGGAGGCTGAAAATGCAAATAACTCAGGAGAAAAAAAATACTGGTAAAAAGAAAAACTTAATGACCAAGGTGATGTGTGAAAAAAAGCACATGAGGAGAACAAGTTGGAGAGCAAAAGGATTTTAGCACTTCACCACAAAATTAGTCTGTGAAGTAAAAATTAAGGGCAAAGTATGGGGGTGCGATTAAAAGACTCCAATCGGAAAGCAAATTAATGTATAGTCCCTTATCCTCTTCCCAAAATAATTTTATCAAATTCTGACTTTGTAATTAGGTGACAGGTACAAAAGTGAAACAGAAACACAAATTTATTTTGTGAATATTTGTCAATCTTCTAGGAAAGGTTAAAAACCTTAATAAATATACATGCATCTAATTTTAGAAAAAAAGTGAGAATTTTTGAAGTAATTTTAATTTTGACATAATTCCAAACTTACAGAAAAGCTGTAAGAATATAGGTACAACAGAGTCCCACATACCGTATCTTTGCCTAGATTCTCCTGTTTACATTCTGCCTTTACTAATAAAAAAGTGAGAATTTTGGATTTCATACTTGAGAATGAAATTTACTTTACAAGGAGAATCAAATTTGCTTGGTATAAGTAATACCAAATAAACTTTTTTTTTTAACTCTGGGATTTTTCTGTTCTAAACTCTCAGAAAAATATGCTATTAATAGTTAGCTGTTTAATTCCTATCTCATTTCATAGTCACGTATATGTCTTCACTTATAGACTTCTTACTTCCTGAAAAATAAATTTACTATCAGATCAGATTAAAAAACCAAGCATTCTGAGGGCTGGCCCCGCGGCATAGTGGTTAAGTTTGGCACAGTCCACTTTGGTGGCCCAGGTTCGCAGGTTTGGATCCCAGGTACAGACCTACACCACTTATCAGCCATGCTCTGGTGGGGACCCATGTACAAAATAGAGAAAGAGTGGCATTAGATGTTAGCTCAGGGTTAATCTTCCTCACACAAAAAAAGAGGAAACTTGGCAACAGATGTTAGCTCAGGGTGAAATCTTCCTCAGCAAAAAAAAAAATAAATAAATAAATAAAATCAAAAATTCTAAAAAAAAGTGTAATGACAAGACAATGTGAATTCTGTTCTCATTTCATGCACGCTAACTCTCTAACTGAGGGTGTAAATATCCGCTTCCCTTTACAAAGAGAACTGATCAAAGGACATGCATCTGTGTGTTCCCCTTCAGACACACACAAATCAGCCTTCAAATTACAGATGACTGATGCAGTTAGTTGTCCTCAACAAATGATTAGAAATGGTGTACTGCTTTATCAGAGAATAATTGTTTTTTTAAAAAGTAAAAATTTCAGGTATTGTGGTTTTAACTTCTGCTAAACATTTTTTTTATAACATCAAAGCCTTCTATGAAATACCCATAGTTATTTTGGATATGAGAAATTGCTAAGTAGATGGGACTGAAGGCTCAAAGCACAGCATGACCATGCTATAACAACAGTGCCAAAGATGAAGGGCGACGGAAATGTGTAACCAAATGGCAAAGGAATGCTGACTATAGAGATGAAAATAATTGGTTACCGACTTCCAATGAGTTAATGACTAAGCAACAAAGAGTTAGTAAACTTTAAACTACCAAAGGGGAAGGGACTTACTACTTTGCTATTAACGATTATGAAATTTGTGTAAGTTTTTTAAACAAGGAAACATAAGTCTCTCCACAGACACCTACTTTAATAAAATATGGGAGGTGATGATATTAGAAGAATTATGATTATAGATGAACATATCTTTACATCCACTATTTAACAATAATTTCTTAGAAAAAAAAGGATGCCATTAAAAATGTTATAGTCAAGAAAAAACGTATGTATACAAGATCTGTTTTTTTAGTATTTATTTTCTTTAAAAAATAGGTAAAATATTCCCATATATAAATAACTAAATAACCTAAGGCATTTAAAAGTAATCTACCACCTAGAAAAAACTGTGAAAGGTAGAATGAACAGGATATTCATTTTCTCTTTATACTTTTAATTTTTCCAGTTTCCTAGTTTGAAATGTATTACTTTTATAATCAGAAAATAATAATGAGGGGCTGGCCTGCTGTTATAGTGGTCAAGTTTGCGCACTCTGCTTCAGTGGCCTGGGGTTTCCCGGTTCAGATCCCGGGTGTGGACCCATGCCCTGTTTATCAAGCCATGCTGTGGCAGGCATTCCACATATAAAGTAGAGGAAGATGGGCACAGATGTTAGCTCAGGGCTGATCTTCCTCAGCAAAAGGAGGAGGATTTGTGGCAGGCGTTACCTCAGGGCTAATCTTCCACAAAAAATATTAATAACAACAATAATAATGAAAGAGACATAACCACATTCATTCATGCAAAAAATATTTATAGAAGCTGGCCTGGTGGTGTAGCAGTTAAATTTGTGCACTCCACTTCAGTGGCCCAGGGTTTGCAGGTTCACATCTTGGGCATGGACCTATGCACCACTCATCAATCCATGCCGTGGTGGCATCCCACATACAAGGTAGAAGAAGATGGGCATAGATGTTAGCACAGGGACAATCTTCCTCAAGCAAAAAGAGGAAGACTGGCAATGGATGCTACCTCCTCACAGAATAATAATAATAATAATAATAATAATATTAATATTAATATTTGTAAAAGCTTACTTTGAGCAAAGTATGCAAAGAATAGGATATGACAGTAAATAAAATAATCCTTGCATTTTAGTTTGCATTCTAGTATAAGGAGATAATGAACATCAATTAAAACAGAATAGAATAAAACCTATGACAGAGGTAAGCAGAAGGTGTTATGGGTTTACACACAGAAAGGACACTTTTGACACTACACACTGTGCGGTGGTGTGGAAAGCAGGCAAGAGGATTTATGAGTAAAGATGGAGGAGGTCTTTCCAGAAAGAGGGAACAGGGAACAGACTCATCATTTGGTGTAGTATTGTAGGAGAACGAGGAACTCATCCTTACTCATTCATTAATGAATTTTATTTACGTGTCAAGTACTCAGGTGCTGATGATATGACTGTGAGCAAAACACATCTCTCCTCCTAAGGAGGTAGGGAAGACAGACACATCAAGCAGGCACACAAACAGAGAACAAGATGTTAAAAATGATGAAGCAGTATAGTACAAAGTACCAAGGGGGTGGGCGCCGTGGCCTAAGTTCGGTGTGCTCTGCTTCGGTGGCCTGGGTTTGGTTCCCAGGTGTGGACCTACACCACTTGTCAGCGGCTATGCTGTGGCGGCGACCCACATACAAAATAGAGGAAGATTGGCACAGATGTTAGCTCAGGGTGAATCTTCCTCAGTGAAAAAAAAAAAAAGACTTCTCCGGTCTATGATGATTGAGTGGAGACCTGGACAGCAGTAGAGTCAAGGGAAAGCTCAAGGGGCAGGGTTTAGAGGGAATAAAGAAAGAAGACAGTGACAAGGCCCAGTACTTTCTTCCAGTCCTTCTCACTAGTCTCTGGCTTAGACATCTTACATAAAAGTTTATTCAAACGAAATTTCAGTAAGAGTTCCATATACTCTCTCCCCCTCATCCAACTAGAATGTCATCTCTATTTGCTTCCTATATAGAAACTGGAGTGATACATGATCTGAGAGAGAAGCTCCTGCAAAGCAGGCTAAGGAAAGTAGGATGTGGGAGGGGGAGAAGAGCCTTCGTGGCTGAAGAAATAATTCGTGTGACTGCTCCCAAGCAGGAGATAAGATTTCTTCGAAATTGAAAGGAAACAAAGAGCAAGATACTAGAAGGGTAGGCATAATGTCTAATACACCAAGATGAACTTGGTATTTATCCTAAGAGCAATGAAAAACCACTGAAAGGTTTTAAACAGATAAGAGACAAGATAAGACTTGTACTTCTAAAAGATGATTTTGGAGAAAATTGACATCCTGTGGCTTCTGATAATACATACAATCATTTGTGCGGTATTCCTACCAAAAAAACCCCAACCTAATCATGAGGAAACATCCAACAAACCCAAATTGAAAGATGTTATATAAAATAATCAGCCTGTACTCCAAAAATGACAAGGTCACAAAAGACAGACAGACTAAGAAACTCTTCCAGATTAAAGGAGACTAAAGACATGACAACTAAATGCAACGTGTGATCTGGAATGGATCCTGGACCAGTATCGTTATTTTTCTTTTTTGCTTTAAAAGGCATTATAGTGAAATATGAATTGGTGTAACTTTGGCAATATGAATAAAGCATGCACCTTAGATACAAGTATAGTATTAATGTAAGCTTCCTGATTTTGATTATTGTACTGTGGTTATGTAAGACAATGTCCTTATTGTTAGAAAGTAAACACTCAAGTATTTTGATGGTACAGGAGTATGATGTCTGTATCTTTCAAACGGGTCAGAAAAAAATTATATGCATACATGTAAAGAGAAAATAATAAAGCAAATGTGATAAAATGTTAACTACTGGTAAGGGTAACTGGAAGTTGTTTGTACTATTCTTGCAATTTTTCTATAAATCTGAAGTGACTTTTTCTTTTTTAAGGAAGATTAGCCCTAGCTAACACCTGCTGCCAATCCTCCTCTTTTTGCTGAGGAAGATTGGCCCTGAGCTAACATCTGTGCCCATCTTCCTCTACTTTATATGTGGGACGCCTGCCACAGCATGGCTTGATAAGTCGTGCTAGGTCCGCGCCCGGGATCCAAACCAGTGGACGCTGGGCCACTGAAGCAGAGCATGCAAACTTAACCACTACATCACTGGGACAGCCCCTGAAGTGATTTTAAAATAAAAAGTTATACAAAAAATGACCCTGGATTCAGACAGGGGCAAGATCAGAATTGAAGAAACTGGTTAGGAGGCTTTAGCAGTAATACCTGTAAAAGATGATGATGAATACAGCACTGAAGTGACAGGATTCTAGAGGCATTGAGAAGGTAAAAACGACAGGGCTTAATAAAAGACTGAATGTGGGAAGCAGGGAAGAGGGGCATGACGAAGTTAACTCCCAATTTTATGGCTTTTATAACAGGATGCCATTCACTAAGATAGGGTACTTGGGGGAAAACCAGTTCTGGGAGGGTCTGCGCTCCTCTTCTGCACCAAGTCTACTCATGAATTCAGCTTGAGGCACGATGAGTTCTGAAGTGCCTTCAAAGGCACATCCAAAGAGAGAAACTCAGTAGGCATTTTGGATATGTGAATCCAGAACTCAGAAGAAAATTAACTGAAGATACACATTAGTAAGTTATTGTTTGGATGGTTATTGAAGCCCTGAGCATTTATTAAATTTCCTTGGTGGAGACTCTGAAGGCCAAGCACTGGATACTGAAGAATTCTGATATGTGAAGGCCATTAGAGGAAGATGAATCTCCAAAGTAAACAGAAGACGAAGAGTCAGAGAAGTAAGAGGAAAACCAGGAAAGCATGATCATGGTGGCAAGTGCTGCTGAAGGATGCATGATGATCGAAGTAGGGTTGGGACTGACAAATATGCATCACAGCTAATGAGATGGAAGTCATTTGTGACTTTGGTGAGAGGTGTTCTGGTGGGTGGTGTGGGCAAGCACAGATTGGAGGGAATTAGGAATGCTGAAGGGGAAAGCGGAGTTCAGAGAAGGTAAAAAAAAATTTTTTTAAGTTAGAAGCGACTGAGTATAATTTGGGAAGCAGTGAGTCAAGATGGAAAGGTTTGAGATAGAGGAAAGATTACAACTAATAATGCAATGACTCTGAGAAGGTAAGAAAGGTTAGAGTCCAGAGAAGATAAAGGGATTCATTCACATGACAATTATTTACTACACGCCAAGCTACATGCAGCTACTACATGCCAAGAACTATCTTAGGCACTGGGGATACAATGGAGAACAAAAAAATCCCTGCCCTTATAAAACATCCCTTAGTGGCGAAGACAGACAATATATAAAGAAATATTATATATAATGTAACGATAAGTGCTATGAAGAAAAATAAAGCAGGTTTAGGGGACAGGAGGCACTGGGGATACTATTTCAACAGAGTCTATCTTCAAGGTTTCTGGCCTGAGCAAAAGACGACACTTTGTAACGAACTATATGGGCCCACTAGTATATATCATCCCACTACTATAACCTCCCTCTGAGAGAAAAACAATGACAAAGGCAAGAGAGAGTGGAAGTGGATTCCAAGGCTGAGCCAGGGCTGTGAGAACAGAGAATCAGGTAAAGACAAGAATGAGCAGGAAAGGGAAAACACGTAGCTAGGACTGTCTGCCCAAGTCAGGTTCGAACACCTAGATAATTCATGACCTCGCAGAGCCAAGTAGGCCATCTTTTAGGAACCCTCATAGTACCTTGTATTTTATTTTTTTTAGCAATTACCACAAGTATACAGCTGTTTTCTCAACACAAGTATAACGAAATCTTCAACTGTGTAATTCTCTCTCCCCTAACAGACTGTAAGCTCCACGAGGAAGGGGAAGCTTTCTTGTTCATGTCTGTATCCCTGGATCCAGTGCAGTGCAGATTCTTAATAAACACCAAAGAATGAACGTTTTAATCTTTGGGGGGAAACAGACAATAATATCAGGCTATTCTAATAAGAAACACCCTGTCAGTCATTTTTGTAGAGAAACACATACAATGCCTACAGTTACTTGTAAATATATATATATGGATGGTAAATCTATTTCTAGGTGCTGGGTATGAGTACAACTGAATTTTATTAGCTTTGCATAAAATATAAGCTGCAATTATCTCTGACTTTATCCCCATCACCTTATTGTATCCTTTATCTCAGAAAAAAATCAATGGTTGATTTTTTTTTTAAAGATTGGCACCTGAGCTAACATCCGTTACCAATCTTTTTTTTTTCTTTTTTCTTCTACTTCTCCCCAAAGTCCCCCAGTACATAGTTCTATATTCTAGTTGTAGGTCCTTCTGGTTGTGCTATGTGGGACGCTGCCTCAGCATGGCTTGATGAGTGGTGCTAGGTCCATGTCCAGGATCTGAACTGGCAAATCCCGGGCCGCTGAAGTGGAGCACACGAACTTAACCACTTGGCCGTGGGGCCGGCTCCTCAATGGTTGATTTTTAATTATACTTTTTCTAGATGGTTCACAGGGTTATCATTATGAAAAACCATCACACACAGTGATGTTTTCAGCAGTGAAAGAAATACATTAGTTGGTTTACCTAGCTTGCTACACTTTCAAGCTCTTAAATCTACTTTAAATAGCTTTTCTGTCTCCCCTCTTGCACGTGGTTATCACTTTTTGCTGTTGGGAGTATATTTGCTTCTAAAATTCACCCACTCTCTTATAAATTGCTGCTTCTAAATAACAGCAAGCTGGGAAAACCAATTTCCTAGACGAGGTCTTAATGACAGTAAACAGTCTGATTGTAGGCCTGGGGTGATCTAACTGCTTTAAGACACGGACTTTGGCTTCATATATGAGTCTATAATATCTACAGCTGACTAGTATGAAAATAATGCATAGATACCTATCAAAGAGAAATGGTGGGCTCTATGATGTCAAGTCCCTGCAAAGGCAGTTAAATGATTCTAAAATTGAATTCTTGGGCTCATCAGTTGACCATTTATCAGCTCTCATATGAATTAGCAAGAAAGATGAAATATATATGACCTCACTTGCACTGAGCAGTTGCAGGAACATTTTACAGAAGCTCACAAGAAGTTATAATAAAGAAGTCAATCAATAAATCAATACAACACTTTCCATCAACCTAGCCAAAGGAAATTATTTTGATGAAGAACATTTTTAAGGGAATAAAGTAAACTTAGGACAACACACAAGGTACCAGTAATCTTTATGCTAATGAATACCGTTTTTCAGCAAACAAAAGCTCATTTTGTCACAGATGCATCAGCACGTACCTTTGAACAAGTGGCAAAGGAAGGAAATTGAGGGTGGAAGTCATGTCCAGTCCACAGTCCAACATAATGGTGGTTGATTTGAATTTGAGCACATTGCATGGTAAGGTTGGGTGCCCCGACAGGCAATACTAAAAAAAATTAAATCATTTTTATCAATAATCAATTACAGAAAAAGCCTAAAAAGCACAGTGAATTAAGTAAAACTGATTGTCTTCTCTGATAAGAGCAGCATATAAATTGAGCTAACATTCTACGTGACTTCCTCCCTTTTATAGCTCTGGATACCACTTAACCCAGCAGTTAAAATACTCCAAATTTCATGTCATACCCAATTTTTTGTAGGGTACCAAGTTATTTATTAGGTGAGCACAGTTTTGGAGAGGCCAAAGTTATTCTAAATAGAAGTGTTCCGGGCTATAGTTGTCTGCTCCACTCTCACATGACACTTGCAAATTTCCACTATCCCATCATACCCAAGTACTGCCCAAAGCTGTGGAAGTCAATTAAATTCTAAGCTGGATCCTCAAACTGTGCTATAGGTTAGGTTTTCTCTTCCTATAAACGAGTCAAGTGACTTTCCTCAAAGATGAAATGGTTGGGAAGGGTTAACAACAAACATTGGAAGGGGTTATGGCTCAGCCTTGTCAGAAGAAATGACTCAAAAGGACAAGTGGCTTCCCTGATGTGCAATACAAAGCAGGAGTGAGGGACACGTACTCCCCACCAATCAAGAATCTCTTGCCTGCAGCAGCGGGCCTCAGAAGTCAAAGGGGCACAAGCCACAATGGCGCATTAAAAGGAGAGTGATGAGGCAAGACAATACACTGACCTCGAACATTGCTCATGTCGTCCTCAGTATTGTGGGGATGACAGATATGTTACACTGAAAATTATTTATATGGGATGTATCCTGTCACCTTTCATAATTCTATTGCTGTTTTGAAGAAAAGAAATGAAAGAAGAGGGAAAAGAGCTTTTCTCCCACTTAAAGTCATTTTGTAGAAGCTTCCTGTGAACAGCAAAGCCCAGAAAATAGAGGGATCAATGTTCTGAATCCCTCAGCAAGTACATTGTTTCTTTCTGATTTAAGGACAGGTCCAGTACAACTCAGGGTAATGCGACATCAATGCCTGGCTCCACACGGCCATGGTAGCTCGGGCTGTCTTTTCAGGTATTTGTTGCACTGTAGGTTCTGTCACTGAATAAATTTCCTACTTTCTTCCAGAGGACATTACAGGGACTGATGATTTTTTAAAACAGCATGTTCTAAAAATGATAAGGCCAAGAGCCAAGAAACTGGGTATTTTGCAAGCTGCTTCTTTATTCCAAATTTATGTATGAGGATTCTATTTTCCTAACCAAAATTCAAGACTCATGGTCTGGGCCAGCCTCGGTGGCCTAGTTGTTTGGCGCACTCCACTTTGGCAGACTGGGGTGGACTACCAGGTGCAGACCTACACCACTCATCAGCGGTCATGCTGTGGCAGCAGCTGAATACAAAAAACAGAGGAAGATTGGCAACAGATATTAGCTCAGGGCAAATCTTCATCAGCAAACAAACAAACAAAATAACTCACGGTCTGAATGGGTACAAGGTTACTTATGATGAAAACAGTACAAATTATTAAAATTGTAATTGTCCTACAAAAGTCCAGGAAGCATGATTTGGGTAATTATACTTTACATAAGTTCATTCTTTGATAGGTATCAGAAATACCGAAGAAATCTTCCTACCAATTAAGGCAGAGATATCCCTACCCCGTCCTCCATCCGGCTCCCTATTGCTAGCTTGGTCCCCATCTAAGAATTATTTGTTAAAGATAAACTATCTCAAACGAACAGAAAGCATCATGTTAAACTTACCCCAAACAAATGTTCTAATAAGAGATTTCCTATATTTCTCCTTTAAAACAAATCAGATATTCAGAAGAAAAACTTAAAAAAAGAGAAATGTACATAATGGCTATTTCTGGGTGGAAAGATTATGATGTAATTTACTTCTTTCAGCTTTCTATATTTTTCAAATGTATGACAATGAGCATTTACTACATTTTTATAGTTAGAAAAAACATATGATTAAAACAAAACCGAAAATCTAGCCAGCCACACTGAATGACAAAATCTTTACCTTTGTCTTTAACTCTAAACTATGGATAACAAGTTACACCAGAAGACAGAAGATGGACGTGTAAAAGCTGCTACTCAAAAGATTTCAGGCCAAAGAAGTTAGCTGAAAGAATTTACATTTGCTCCTGTCATCCAAGGATAAAGGTGAGGGACGCTTTATAAGGGCCATAACTGAATGGAAGAAATGGTTTCAGAGCATCATGTAAGAGTGGCAGACCTTGATCTCACTAGCTCCATGTTCATGGATGAGGAAATTGAGCTTCATACAGTTTGAGAGGCTTGTCTGAGAAAAGCCAGACACATAGCAAGGTCCCCTGTCTCCAAAGATCCCGCTCAGGCTTCCCAAATTGCACCACTCACTTTGTGAGTTAATTGTCTGTTGAGGCACGGAGTGACCGGTTGAGGTTCACACAACTAGCAAATGAGGCACCTGCAAGGTTCCTGAAGTTTGCCTGTCCCCAGGGTCGCTCTTTGGATGTTTCTAACATGCTGCCTGCAATCGGCAAGCAGATTATAATCTAGTGAGGGGTATGAAAACACTAAATAATAACGTGATTTTAATTTTAAAATTAGAAATAAATCTATATTACAAAACATTCAAAAAATAGCAGAAAGAAAATATGACCCACAATCATTTTTCTATTCTTTTTGCATAATTTGTAAAAGCTGTAATTTTAGCGCACATACCACTCTGTATGCTGCTTTTAAAACACATGACTATGTTTTCTTTGTCTATGTTGCATTATACTTCATTTTATTGGCTGCCTAAGTAAACGCACCATCGCTCGTTTAATCATTCCCTTACTGGTGAAGGGTTGCTTCCAGGGGCTCTATTACAAACATGGCTATGTTGATCACTTTAGTGCTTAAGGCTTTTTCCACATTGGACTATTTCTTTAGAGGATTCCCAGAAGTGGCATTAAATAGGTCAAAAAATATGAGCATTTTATAGCTCTTGAAATATGCTGCCAAAACGCTTTCCAAAAAAGGTTGTACCTATTTACAGTGTCGTCAGTAATGTATCAGATCTGTTTCACCGCTTATTCCCATCAGCATTATGATCAAAACAATCTAGAATCTATACCAAAATGCAGCAGTAATATTAGTAGTAGCTATCTGGCATCAACCAAATGGTCCTAAACAGGAAAGTCAACTACTTGATAAATAGCTTTAATTTTGAAACTCAGTTTGGAGAAATGATTTAAAGCAAGGGGTTTGAAGTAAGACTGCCTGGCCTCAAATTCTGGTTATGCTCATTATTAATGTGTGATTTGGGAAAAGTTACTTAACTTCACAAAAACTCAGTTTCCTTATCTGTAAGATGTGGTAATAGAAGCTAGCCTCCAAAGTTGTGAGGACTAAATGAATGGATACAGCCCCTGACACATGGCATGCGCTCACTGTTAATTTGCTATAGTTATAAAATCATTGAGGGGCTGAAGAGGCCACCTAAATTTGGGGGCAATCGTTTACAGCATTTTAGGGAAGAAATTCTATTCTACAGTAGCATTCACTAACGTCTTAGACATTTGTGTCTCACAAGACTAGGTAAAGCGAATGAACAATTTTACAAATATTGTCTATTGCTATAGCGTTTGCCTTCCAGGAAGTTAGACTCACTAGCAAGTACAGAAGTGAATGTTCTAGCCAACAGGTTTAAAAATTTTTTTCCTAGCTTAACAAGCACATAGTAATGCTTTCATGTTAATCTTATTTCTACTTAAAGCTGCAGGCTTTTTCTGTGTGATGATTTACCATCTATATTTTCTCGTGTGCCTGCTGATCTCTTTTTTCCACTGAATGAATGGAATCTGGTTTCAGAAGTTACATGTTTAACATATATAAGCATTCTTTATATTTTTTGGATAAAAATTTTATCAGTTATAATTAGTACATATCTTTCCCATTCTGCTACTTTCATTAAAAAAATTTTATTATGGAAAATTTCAAACATAAAAGCAAAATTACCATAATAAACTCCCATTACTTAGGTTTAACAACTACCCATATTTTACTTTTCTTTGCTGCTTTCCTTTTGATACTGACACACTTCTGCAGTATAGCTATTATGGTGACAAACATATCTGATCTCTGAAAATACCGTTTGCGCAAATAGTCCTACATTGATCTCTTATCCACAGTGGATTTTGTCCACTGGTCTTTTTTGGTTATGTTTTTTATTTTCACCCCCAATGGTGTAAAGTTTATACTTTGTAATGCTTTCAAATAATTTAGAGTGACTAGACTTCAATTCTTAAAAAAAATTTTTCCAAGGATGTAAATGGAGACTACATTTAATATATATATTTATTTAGGGAATGTGCCATTTTTACTATACAATAACATTTCTCTGAGAAGCAATGCACTGCTTTCTTTTCTATTAATTTAATTTTTTTCCCTTTACAGTTTAAAATATTTTATTCCTTTAGTTCATAACCAACTATTCAATTATTATTAACATAAATATATCTTTGCTTTCCAATTTCTGTTTAATTTCTGTTCTCAGTTTTATTGTTCTATTTTAAGCTTTATCTGTTATGATTTTTAAAATTTCTGCAGTTGGATGTGTAGCTGATTAAAAGAGGCATTCAGGCTACAAAGAGTCCTCTAAATGATGCTCTCAATGCATTTTACAAGTTTATATTGTGTTTTCAACTTATCCATTTCTAAATACTACGTAATTTTCACTGTGATTTCTTCTTTGCGACACAAACTACTCAGAAGTATGAGTGTGTTGTGTGGTGTGTGTGCGTGTGTTTGGTTCAACTGCCAAATATACAGGTGGCAATGATCACCTCTTGGTTATTGATTTCTTAATTTTATTGTGGTCAGAGAATAGAATTTTGACATTAATTTTTGGATATTTACTGAAACTTGCTTTGTGACCACGTACACTGTAAACAGTTGATTTTTAAAAAATGATCTAGTGTCCACGAAAATTGAAAATATATCACCTAATTGTTGCATACAGAGTATGTTGAGTTATTTAAATCTCCTATACCCTTACCTACTTAAGACTTAGGAGAGAAGAAGTTGCCAATTTCTCTTGTAATTCTGTCAAATTTTGCTTCATACATTTTGAGGCTACATGGCTAGGGACACGAGGGTCAGGATCTTTACTAATGAACAGTTTTTCTAATCATTATGTAATGTTCTCTGTCTCAAAATCTATTTCTAGATTTATTTGAAAATAATATAGCTACACCACTTTTTCCTTTGGTGAATCATTGTCTCATGTGTTTATGTTTTGTAATCAAGTTATGTACAATAGGATTCCATATCACATTCAAAGCAATGCACACAAACGCAATTGCCACATTCCTCGGACTAGATGAAAGAAATTTCAAAGGAAAGAGAAGTTAGTGGGACAGATTAGTGTACTGATCAGTTCCATCACTAAAGTACTGTACCATAGTTTAACGCTCAATGTTTTTTTCTCAGTGCTATGCAAATAAAAGAAAGATGTGTCTTAACAATAGTAATGCAGAGTCAATGAACTATTTTACACTATTTTCACAGTTAATAATGATTTACCAACATTTTAACCAATTTCTTTGCTCATCAATCCTTGTAGTCCATTTCTTCCTTTTGGGTTCAATTCCTTTCTTCCTGAAACACATTCTTTAGTACACCACCTTCAGAGACGGTGTTCAAAAGGTAAACTCTTAGTCACGATTGGTTTGTAAGTTTCTTAATTTTGACTTTACTCCTCAACAGTGATGGTGGTGGAATTATATGGCAGCAAACTGCCTCAGAACACTAAAGATATTAATCCAAGTGTCTTCTGGCATCTATTATTGCTGATGAGAAATCTGCTGCCAGTCTAACTGGTGTTCCATTATAGGTTGTTATTAAAAGCTTCTCTTTGCCATTGGGTTCTGATCTTTCATTGAGATGTACATAGATACGACTTTTCGGTTTTTTTGGTTTATGCTTCTAACATATAAGGACTCATCTTTCACAACTGTTCAAAAAACTGTCAGCCATTATCATTTTGAATATTCTCTCTCTCCCTCCTTCTAGTTTCTCCTAGTGGAATGTCTATTAAATGTATTTGTCATGTTTCATTTTACTCTCCATCTCCCTGACTATGTTATCCTTTCATATTTTAATTTTTTGCTCTATATACTGCATTCTAGATACTTTCCTCAGCTCTTAGTTTGCTAATTCTTTCTTTAGATAGCATATTTAGATAGCATATTTCAAGTACTGAAATTTTCTTTTCAATGGCTGTTTTTTATTTCTAGAAAAATATCATCTCGTTTTTTTCATAGGTTTGATATCTTCATATATGTCTTTAGTCACTTTAACATATTAATTTTAGAATCTCCATCAGATTGTACAACTGTCTGAAGTGCCTGAGAGTCTTGCTATGCCTGCCGATTCTAACTCATGGTCAATTTCATTACTGTTGTTTTAAAATTCTGGATGGTAAGTCCATCTTTGGTGGGGCTCCATCTGTGGGAATTCTATGCAGAACAGGTTGGGGCAGGTTGTCAAGAAATATCACCACCTTAAGATCAAGTTTTATGTTGATGTCTCAGCTTGAATATCTATCCTATATAGGGGAGCATACAAATCCGACTTTCAACACTCTCAAAGTACTGGCCCAAGCTCCTTTCAGAGACACTCTTCCTTACCGACCTCATGAGCAAGTGAATAATATTCTTCTAGCACTCCTTTCAGCATGGTACACAGCTCTTGGGAATTTCTGGTAACTGATTTTGAAATATGTGTTTCTGAATATTACGTCTATTACTAAGAAGACTCACATTATAACCTCAGGTTTCAGCAAATCCAATATTTTAAAAAGTTGCTATGAAGACAAAATGACAACCAGCCAACTTAACCTCTCAGAAATCTTCAAAACCAACATGAATTACTGTAAACTTCATAAAGAAAAAATACCACAAGAATTAGGCAAATTAGTACATTTGGTAAACTCGGTAATTTGGTCACTAGGCAGATTGAATTTTAGTGAATTGGCTTTGGGGAATAAGTCTATCTTTTCCAGAAAGAACCATGGACTACAACATCATATATGGTCTCCTTTCACCTAGTCTTGTTTAAAATAATTATAATATACATAGCTATTATGATACGGTGTTTATTAGGCATCAGGCACATTACAAGAATTTTACATTTAACTCCTTTAATTTTCCCAAGAACACCATCAGGTAGGAATTATATTCCCATCTTACAAATGAAGAAAATGAGGCACAGAGATTACGAAGCTTGCACATAGTTCAAAGCTGTAAGGGCTGTGGCAGAACTTGAACCCAGGACATTGAGATCCAGAGAGAGTACACTTAACCACCGTTGCATGCCATGCTACAGAAAGGAATTGTCAGAGACCAAAAAAAAAAAAAATTGCAGAGATGATGTGCTCTAAAAGGCCACACTTTGAGTTGATAATAATGTAGACTGAATAGGTCCCTAGCAGATTAAATTATGAAACTGGCCTGTAATCCATCATAAATAGCAATTTTCTTTTGTTGGGTTTTCCATTCCATTCAAAAAAAAGGTGATAGGATTCTCTCACAATAAAGTAGTTTTACAGCTGAAACTGCCTTTAAATATCTGTAATGTAACCTATAACCTTTAGTTTGATGTCTAGAAGTTCTTTAATCTTGTTTGGGAGAGTTGCATACCACTGTGAAGGAGTTGTTTTTTATAGGCAACAGTGTTAATGAAATAAGATGTAAATGACATCACCAGGCTTTTCCTCTTTTTCTCCCTTCTCTATTTAACCAACTCATATATCCTCTGTGGAGATCTATGAACAAAAAGAAAAAAGATTCAGTTTGCTTTTCTCCCTGGCAGAGGAATAAAGAAGTGACTTTTGCTGTTTCTGATTCAAATACAACATTAAAAAAAACGCTTTAAGCAAATTGATTTTTTTTTAATTTAAATTTTATTTTTTTTCCTTTTTCTCCCCAAAGCCCCCTGGTACATAGTTGTATACTCTTCATTGTGGGTCCTTCTAGTTGTGGCATGTGGGACGCTGCCTCAGCGTGGTTTGATGAGCAGTGCCATGTCCGCGCCCAGGATTCGAACCAACGAAACACTGGGCCGCCTGCAGTGGAGTTCGTGAACTTAACCACTCGGCCACGGGGCCAGCCCCTAAGCAAATTGATTTTTGTGTAATGGTTTTGCTTGCTGGTACAACATTAGAAAACATATTAGTATAATTCACACATAAATTAATATAGGGGAAAACAAATCTCAACAGATTCAGAAAATGTATTTGAAAACAATGAACAACGATTCAAGGCAAACACTCTTAGCAAACTATAAATGGAAGGGTATTTCTTTAATCTTTAATCTGATAAAGAGTTCCTAACCAGATCCGACATCACAGTTAATGATGAAGCATGAAAAACACTTACCTTAAAGTCAAGAACAAAACAAGGATACCCACTATGACTGCTTAAATTCAACACTACACTGGAAATGCTATATAATGCAATAAGACAAGAAAAATAAGATAAAATGATTAGAAATGGAGAAATAAAACTGTCATTGTTCATAGAGATATGATTAGAAAGCATTCTGAAGACAAACTATTACAACTAATAAGAGTTGTATGCATCAAGGTTGCTGGATACAAAAATCAATGTACAAAAATTAACTGAGTTCTTAAATGTCAGCAAGGAACAACTAGCAAAAATAATAAGAACTAAAAATTAGAATATCATTTATACAGCAAAAAATTAAAAGTATCATAGAATAAAAATAAAAAAAGAGGGGCCAGCCCGGTGGCGCAGCAGTTAAGTGCACACATTCTGCTTCGGCAGCCCAGGGTTTGCTGGTTTGGATCCTGGGTGCGGACATGGCACCGCATGACAAGCCATGCTCCATTAGGCATCCCATAATATTAAGTAGAGGAAGATGGGCATGGATGTTAGCTCAGGGCCAGTTTTCCTCAGCAAAAAGAGGAGGATTGGCAGCAGTTAGCTCAGGGCTGATCTTCCTCAAAAAAAAAAAATAAATAAAAAATAAAAAATAAATAAAAAAGAAGTGTAAAGTCTATACCAAAAAAATCATAAAACTCTACTTAAAGATAATGTTAACTGGAAAGGAAAATAAACTGTTACAAAAAATAGCAATTCTCACTAATCGTTTTTTTTTAATAGAAGTTAATCCTTTGGAAGAGTCAAGGGCTAAGACTAGCTAAGAAAATATTAAAGAATGATAGTTAGAGAGGATTTAAACTTTCCAATATTATAACTTACTATAATGTAAGTAACAACTGGATGTCGCACTGGGATGGTGAATGAACCAAAGGAATAAGAATAAACAGTCCAGAAAGAAGGCACACACATATCTAGGATCTTGACATACAATAAAAGTAGCATTACCATACATAGTGCTGGGAGAGTTTGCAACCTATTTGGAAAAAATTACTTTGCACTACACACAAAAATTAATTCCAGATGACTTAAATGCTTAAGATATGAAGATAAAAACTTTAAAACTTTTAGTGAAAAGTAAAACAAAAAAAGGATAACATCTTATCACCCTGGGGCAGTGGAGAATTTAAGAGACAAAAAGAACAAATTATAAGAGAAAAGCATTCATAACCTATTCAGGATAAAAAACTCATACAAATCGATAACAACAAAAAGATTAAAAAAAAAGAAGAATGGTCAATAAATGAAGATACAAAAAGAAGCTCACTATCACTAGAATCAGGGAAATGCAAAATAAGACAATAATGAGCAAACCTTAGATTGACTAAAATTAAACAAGACTGATGATATTAAGTATTGGAGAGAATGCAGTAAAAATGGAGTATACATATATTTTTTTTTCCGAGGAAGATTAGCCCTGAGCTAACTACCGCCAGTCCTCCTCTTTTTGCTGAGGAAGACTGGCCCTGAGCTCACATCCATGCCCATCTTCCTCTACTTTATATGTGGGACGCCTACCACAGCACACTGTGCCAAGCGGTGCCATGTCCGCACCTGGGATCCAAACCAGAGAACCCTGGGCCGCCGAGAAGTGGAACGTGTGCACTTAACTGCTGCGCCACTGGGCCAGGCCAATAAATGGAGTATAAATTGGTACAACTACTCTGCAGAAAAATTTGGCAATACCTAATAATGCTGAATATATATATACCTTAACATATATACTAAACTAATAAAAGCATACACGGGTATGATACGCATCAACTTGAGGAAAACAGTAACTTCTGAAGAGGGAGGAAAAGTGAATGCTGGTGAACTTAGCTTTAGACATAACTTACGTCTTTAAAAAGTAGGGGAGAGGGGCCAGCCCAGTGGCCTAGTGGTTTAGTTTGGTGCGCTTTGCTTCAGTGGCCCAAGTTTGGGGGGTTTGGATCCTGGGCGCAGACCTACGCCACTCATCAGCCATGCTGTGGTGACGACCCACATATAAAACAGAGGAAGACTGGCACAGATGTTAGCTCAGGGCTAATCTTCCTCAAGCAAAAAAGATTGGTAACAGATGTTAGCTAAAGGCTAATATTCCTCAGCTAAAAAAAAAAAAAAGCAGGGGAGGGGAAGAGGATTTGATCCAAAAAAAAGAGGGAAACTAACATCTATTTAATGTTAGTAATGAGGGCAAGAGTGTCTTTTCTGTATTGTTATCAGACACTTCCGCTGACATCAGAATTATGTAACTATACTTTTCCTACTATTGTCAAAATTTGTAGTGCTATTTTCCTTATGACGAAAGTCTTAAGGTATAAAAATAAAACTAAGAGAAGATCATAATGGATAACTATTTTAGTATTAATATAGCATTTGCTGGTATACTTGTTAATTTTCAAGGAAATGTGTTCAGTAGTGATAATAGTTCATAATTTTCATTTTAATATCATACTTGTCCCAATGTAAAGTGAACATGACTTAAAACTACTGACATGGCAATGGCAATGTGTTCTCAGGCGCGGACCCACACTGCTCTGTTAGTGGCCATGCTGTGCTGGCAGCCCACATACTAAAAAACAGAGGAAGAATAGCATGGATATTAGCTCAGGGCAAATCTTCTTCAGCAAAAAAAAAGAGAGAGAGAGAGAAAATGGGAAAAAATATTTGCAAAATATACATCTGATAAAGAACTTGAATACAGAAAATAAAAAAGAATTCTTACAACTTAATAAGAGCACAAACAACACAATAAAAATGGGTTAAATATTTGAAGAGGCACTCCTTGAAGAAGGCATTTGGATGGCAAATGAAAAGGTGCTAAACATTAGTCTTAGAGAAATACAAATTAAAACCACAACAAGATACCACCACACTCTTACCAAAAGGGTCAAAATTAAAGACTGCCAGTGCTGGCAAGGATGTAGAGCAATTGGAAATCTCTTACACTACTAGCATAATGCTTTTGAGATTAATCTGTGCTGCTGAATGTATTCAATCCTTTTTATTGCTAAGAGGTATCTCATTGTATGGCTGTACCATAATTTGCTTATCCATTCACAAGCTGATGGACATTTGGGTTGTTTGCAGTTTTTGATGACTATGAATATAGCTGCTAGAAACTTTCACATACAGGTTTTTGTAGGGGCATATAATTTCATTTCCCTTGGGTAAATATTTAAGAATGGGACTGCTGGGGCGGGCCGCTTGGCTGAGTGGTTAAGTTCGCAAGATCTGCTTCTGCGGCCCAGAGTTTTGACAGTTCAGATCCTGGGCATGGATCTAGTGTCTCTCATCAAGCCATGCTGAGGTGGTGTCCCACATAGCAAAACTAGAAGGACCTACAACTAAAACATACAACTACGTACTGGGGGTGTTTAGGGAGAAGAAGAAGAAGAAGAAGAAGAAAAAAAAACTTGGCACAATGGATGTTAGCTCAGGTGCCAATCTTTTTTTAAAGAAAAAAGAATGGGACTGCTGGGTTATATATGTTTAACTTTATCAGAACCTACCAAAGTGTTTTCCAAAGTGGAAATTTATTTTCAGCTTAAATAAACCAGAGTTAGATTTTATTGCAAGGCAGTACACCACAGCCTCCAACATCTCCTTTAACGTAGGCATAAAGTATTAGTTCTAACTTTGCCTCTATGTTAGTATTAGTCCAAAGGAATCTCTAAATCCTTTGGGTCTCAAATTTCTTCATCTGACAAACGAGACTTAAGTAGGTTATTTCTAAGTTCTCTTTTAACACAAAAACATTGTTTCTCATTATTCCAACATTTCACTGCATCAACCAAAAGTCCTTTGTCTTTTATATATCCTGTCATCAAGACATATCCGTGCCACTGTATTCTTTAACAATTGACTTTCTGAAAATGCAAGAAACTATACAATTCATAAGCTGGAAGGAATTCTAAGATCATCTAGTCCAAATACCTCTGTTAAAAATGAGGAACCTAGCTCTTCCAGGCTTGTGAACATTCCTCTGCACAGACACCCCTGAGTATTCACATTCACTGCCATCCATACTGTAGCTCCCGAGGAAACACTCGACGTCCACCAGGGCGTGTAAGATTCTCAGTGTGGCAGTGAAAGGGGAGAGCATGCACTGTTGGGAACCCTGTCTTATACCACACCATCCTGAGTTAAACTGGCTCCCCTTAAACCCAATTCACCTCATTTGGAACCATTACTCCTGCTAAGAATTTTGGGCCAGGCCTTCCAACACACCGAGACTTCTACAAATACATTTCAATTTTATTTGGTCATCTTTTACTTTCTTCAACTTTGTATCTTGATTCTATCTTGCAGGAGAGCTGTTAAATATGCCAATCATACTCACTGTCAAAGTGACTACACAGCTGGATAAAATAGAGGGATAATTTTCCACTTGAGCAGAAAATTTGTAGCATGCACGGTGAACACAGAGAAGCCACTTTCTGGATGAAGTGCAGCTAGATATCACACACAGCTGGGTAACTGACACTTATGGCTGCTCCCTCGTGCTTATCCTGTCTTCTGACTTGGCTTTCCGAGCAAATGAGTAAATGAGTAGAGTGTGGTCATAAAAAGCACTGCCCTGCCCCCACCCCATCCCCCCTACACACAACAGCAGCTCAGGAAGGGTGGGAATGTTGACAGTAAACACTAAGGGTAAGCGAGGGAAAATAGGTAGGGGTTGGCTTGGGAACAAACATTGTTCACTGTCTGGCACTAGAACTTTAAAAATGTTAAAAAGTAATTATAGTTGATGAGAAAAAAAGCTCACAGAGGCATGTATATGACCTCATTTATGTCAATATACACATTGACATAAATATATTTTTTTAATTAAAAAAACAAAAAGACTGGAAACACATACTAAAATGACAAAAGTGGTTACTGTAGGGAGAGGTAGTTGACCATATTGGAACTTTCACCTTCTACTTTAGATACTTCTGTACTCTTGACTTCCTCTTTCTTAAAACATTAACCAGATTTTTTTTTTTTATCAGAAAAACTTTTTTTCATTTCTGGAATAAAGAGTAATTACCACAGAGGTTTCTATTGGCAATAAAGTTTTAAAAGAGGTTGAGAGGAAAGAGGTAACGGTATTTGGTGGAAAGGAAAGAAGGAATATGGGAGATAGAGATGAGAGTAGAAATAGTTAATGATAACGATAAATTAAAATCATAAGTACTACTCTAAACTAACCTTTCACAGAAACTATGAATACATCCACGCTCCAGAGCAAAAGCTGTGCCCCACCACCACCAAAAAGAAACTGCACTACAGGTGATGTACCATTGACCTACGCACTGTTTTTCACTTTTGTTCTACAGCGCTTGGTTTTTTTGGGGATTGGTTTTCAGGTGTTTAATGAACATTATTAACCTGATATGTCCTACAAGAACAAAAGCAGTAAGGGTGATAAAAGTGCTGGTAAAAAGCAATACACGATTATGATGGATAAAGATAAAGATGACTTTAAAAGGAGAAAGAGGTGTGGAAATGATAAGTATCATTTATGGGATGAATTATTTAACAGTAGAGGCAGTTTAAGGACAACGGAATTTATACAAATTACCAAAAGTTTGCAGCAATGACAGTGAGCAAGAAAGAAGAAAAAAGGTTGAGAAAATGGTAAAAGTGGCTAAGAGGATCACACCAACAAGGAGAACTATTCAAGAGGAAGTGAGTTTATTCTAGGCAGGTTAAAAACATTGTGTGCCTTTTTTTTCAAGCCACATACATATACACTGGTTCAATGTTTATGGTACAGACAAATCTGGACATCAGAGTTAACCCTCAAGAAGAGAGCAGATACCATGTTACCAGGGAGTTTCCTGGGGCACTTGGGGAGATAATCAGGAAGGGGTGTTACCCAACTGAACAGACTTTCAATGTTGCTAAGACTGTTCTATTTAGGGGGGAGATGCCCAAAATAATGCATATCAGCGTGGAGACTATCCTAAATCAACCTTTGAATGAATATGCTTCTGGGTGGATCAGGCGAAAACCTTACACCCCTTTTAGTCACTTCAGATTTTCAAAGAAATGGATTTACAAACAGCTATCGATTAAGTGAAGAAGTTTCTAAAAACAGTAACTATTTATGGAGGCCTTCACGCTGGGTTTTTCACATGCATTCAACTCAGGACAAAAACCAGGCTATCAGCAATGTTTTGGGATCTAGAAAAGGCTTTTCAACAGAAAAACTTCTTACTAGACACACCGGTAACAAGTCAGGGGTCAGTAGAGGAGAGAGCTTTCATTTGTCTCCAAGGTCTAGGTCCTTTGGGGAGAAGGAAGAGGCAATTTTTTACTAGTTAATACTGGTCCTATAGAAATGGCAGCAGGGAGACGCACACTTCCGGGAGGAAATAGTTTGATTTTGATTTTCAGTTTGCTGTGGTCCATGATAAAATACTTCTTTGAAAATCTTCGTATGGAATGTGAGAAGAGAAATTCTAAAACTTTAGGGAAATATTTGATACAATCTTGGAGTAAGACAGGACTTTTAAAGCACCATCCTAAAGCCATGATCCTAGAAGAAAATAATAATAGATTTAACTATTTATACTAAAAACTTTGGTATGGCAGAAATTACTGTGAACAAGGCAAAAGATACACTGGAAAAAACCATTTATAAAATCAAGATAAAGAACTGATATCCTTTATATATAAAGAACTCTAATAAATGAGTAAGAAAAAGACAAAGATTCCAACAGAAAAATGAGCAAAAAACACAAACAGGCAATTCTCAAAACATCACAAAGGGCCCAAAAAACCCCACAAACAAACAAATGCAGAGATGTTCAACCATCCACAAGTAATACAAGTGCAAATTAAAACCACCCTGAGAGAAAAGGCTCTGTCCACACACTGGCACAGAATAAAGATGCTAATCATGAGGATATGGGGAAATGGAAACTTTCATTTATTCTCAGTGGGCGAAAATGAAAGAGATTCTGAAGAGCAATATTGAATCAAAATTTAAAATGTGTATATATCAACTAGTCCCCCTTTATTAGCAGTTTAGCTTTCTGAGGCGTCAGTTATCCTTGTACAACCGAAGTCCAAAAATATTAAATGGAAAATTCCAGATATAAACAATTCTTAAGTTTTAAAGTGTGTGCCGTTCTGAGTAGCATGATGAAATCTCTTGCCCTCCTGCTCCATCCCGCCAAGGACATGAATCATCCCTTTGTCCAGCGTAACCACACTGTATAAGCTACCCACCCCTTAGCCACTTAGTAGCTGCCTTGCTTATCAGATCAACTGTCCTGGTATCAGTGTCGCAGTGCTTGTGTTTAAGTAACCCTTATTTTACTTAACGATGACCCCAAAGTGAAAGAGTAGTGATGCTGGCAGTTCGGATATGCCAAAAAGAAGCTATAAAGTGCTTCCTTTAAGTGAAAAGGTGGAAGTTCTCAATTTAAGGAAAAAAAAAATTGTATGCTGAGGTTGCTAAAATCTATGGTAACTTGTATTACAGTATATTGTTATAATTGTTCTATTTTATTATTAGTTATTGTTGTTAATCTCTTACTGTGCCTAATTTATAAATTAAACTTTACCATGGGCATGTATATATAGGAAAAAACATAGTATGTATAGGGTTCGGTACTATCCGAGGTTTCAGGCGTCCACTGGGGGTCTTGGAAAATATTCCCCCGAGAATATGGGAGGACTACTGTTGTCTGTGACCTCTCAATTCTACTTAAGGAATTTACACTATGCAAATAACCAGATGGGTGGAACAATTATAAATAAAAGTGTTCTCATCAGCATCGTGTTGGATGGCAGGGAATGGAAACCGAAATGTTCGACAGTAGAATACATCCACACAATGTAATACTATAAAAATAACCAAAATAAGCCATACAGATACTCAAAACGGAAAGGCTTGTGCAGAGACAGTTGTCTCATCATCTGTATTCCCCTTTGTCCTTTTATAGGAGAACTCTAAATTTCAGGTAGAATTATGGCCACCTGGAATAAAGACCATTTCCTAGTCTCTCTTGCAACTAGATGTAGCCATACAACTAAATTCTGCCTAAGAAGACATAAACCAAAGGATGTGTGCAACTTTGAGAAACTATCAAAGGGAGGAGGCATGTCTTTCTTGGCCCCTTCCTCCTTCCTGCTGGCTAGAAAAAGGCTATGATGGCCTGAGCTGGTAAAGTCATACCAGATCACAAAGAGTAAGCCGCGTATTGAAGATGGTGGGGCAGCAAGCTAGCAAGAGAGCCTGGGTCTCTAACGACATGGACCTGTCATTATCAGCCCTGGACTAATTATCCCTGGACCTCATTTATATAAGAGAGAAACAAACATCTATCTTATTTAAGCCACGGTTACTTCAGGCTTCCCATCACTCAGAGCTGAATCTAATCCTAACAGATTTACAGTTTAAGAGTGACTGACACAAAAGGCTATCAGTGCACGCATCCACCATAGCAGATTACACACCAAAATGTTAACAGTGATCATTCCAGGTGGTGAGACTACAGGGGATTTTTGTTTTCTTCTTTATATCTTTCAATTATGTTCTGAAAAAAAATCTTTTACACATTTATTTTGAGAAAAGCATTTTAAAAATTCAAGCAAAGAAACAAGTTTTCTTTTATTTAGTCCCTCTGAAGAACTCTAACAGTTTAGTGAGACTGATTTCTTTTTAAAAGAAACCATGTTGCCTTTGCCCAGCAGCCTCCCACTGAATCGCAGCAGCTCCTGCAGCCCAGAAATAGGTTTTCCCAGGCTGAATTTCTAAGGTCCTCTCAAGAACCTTACACAGAGATGGTAATCCCACAGGCAGTTGGCCAGTCCTCTGCTGAGTTGCTATTTATAGATGGGTGACATAGTTAAGTCAACAATTTCATCCCTGGAAACTTTCAGGCCAACAATATGTTGAGTTAAAGAAACCCGACACAAATGAGAACATACATGGATGCATAACTTGATAAGAACTCATCAAACTGTATGCACATTTGAAATTTATGCTAGTTTTCTTGAATGAAAATTATATCTCCCCTGTCTCCCCGAAAAATACCCGGAGAATGGTATTACACTTTCTACTGAATTATCTATATTCAACCTGTTGATGTGACTGAGAATATTCTATGCATTTCTGGGTTCTGCAGGAATGAGACTCCCCCAACTCTTTCTTAATAAAGATAAAAGTCAAGGAATTCACTGTCTCTCTCTCGCCTTTTCCCATCTGGGCATTCTTTTCACATGGCGCCCATCAACAGGTTCCACTGATTCTACAAACCCTTTCACCTTCTGATGTATTTATGAGTTCTGTTACAGCTTATGAAGTCCTCGTACAGTGCTTAGAAAAATCTTGTCCTAAGTAGGTAATTCTGACTTTGCATTTGCTTTGATGCATTTGCTAAGCTCCCTAATGCTTCTTGTTTTGATTATATTTCACTTTTCAAAAATATTTTCTGTAACTGCAATAAATCATACTTGATTTCGCATTCCAAAGTTTTTCTTAAGTGTGTAAAAGACAGTTCTTATAACTCCTCTGTCCTAGATTTCCAAAAGGATGAATTTAAAGGCTCCAGGTGTTTAAAAATTCTTCCTTTAAATCGCTAAACTTTGGGGCCGGCCCGGTGGCACAGCAGTTAAGTTCGCATGTTCTGCTTTGGTGGCCCGGGGTGTGCCAGTTCGGATCCTGGGTGCGGACATGACACCGCTTGGCACGCCACGGTGTGGTAGGTGTCCCACATATAAAGTAGAGGAAGATGGGCACGGATGTTAGCTCAGGGCCAGTCTTCCTCAGCAAAAAGAGGAGGGTTGGCAGCAGATGTTAGCCCAGGGCTAATCTTCCTCAAAAAAAAAAAAAAAAGAATTGCTAAATTTCCTTGAAACTTTTTCTTAAAAACATATCCTTATTCTGTTACTGTCCAAACCACTAAGTCTTGTATTCAAAGTCCACCTCTGTGGCTTCAGTCTACCTTTTTAACTTTCACTCCTAATACACTCAACAAGGCCACCCCTGGCCCCAACTGCAGTGATCTAGTGCTCCAGTGACACGCACAAATCTTTCAGATGTTAATAACATACATAATGAAAATGTTGATATTCTGAAGTAACGAATTAGGAAGATGTGAGAGGACAGAAATGTGTCCATTTTTGCACACACTACTAGAGAGCACTATAAAACGAAAAATACATAATGTGTACATGCACATTTTTGGGGAAAGTGAACATCTCCCTTCCAAATCTTTTTTTAAACCACTTTATTGAGGTATGATTGACACGTAAAAAGCTGTTTCTATTTAATGTATATAACTTGATGAGTTTGGGGATAAGTACACACCCATGAAACCATCACCACCATCAAGGCCACAAACACATCCACTACAACTCAAAACTTTCTTCTCACTCCCTTTACTGTTATTATTATTTTGTAAGTGTGTGTGTGCGCGCGATGTAAGAACACTCAACATAATACAAATCCTTTTTAATTTAACTGTTCCTTCTTCCTGGAATGAGACACAATGCTCCTCCACTGACATATTTGTCAGCCAAGGCACTTTTCAAAGCCAGCTTGGATTTTATTTCTCTAGGAAACTTTGATTCTCTGGTTGGAATTTATCTTTCATAATCCTAATCTTACATACTTCACTATTGCCTTTATCATGGTTTATCACTAAAACTACACAAACTCAGTCACATACATAAATAGTGTACACAGCATACTGTACCTACGGTGTGTTAAACAGTGAGTTACTGATAAGTAGGATCTATGTCTTATTCATCTTTAGTATGTCCCACAAGACTGAGGAGGTTTTGTACAGGATAGGTATTTAGTAACACTTTTGGATTGTATAGCCAAACAATGGATGTGTGCTATTCCTTCTCCTATCTGTTAGTTTTAACTATGATATAGTCGTTCATCAACAGTTTCTTCCTATTGGATGTACATAGCTTGAATCGAATACAGCTTAAAATAAATAAGCCACCTCCTAGGGCTCTCAACCCCTTTTTGTTTCTACGGAGATTTTTTTGGTGTGGTAATTATGTTTATTTTAACAGACTGATTTGTTTACATCTCTTGCCTTTATCAGGCCTGTCTTCTAAGTACAGAGAGAGAAACTATTTCTGGCTGTTCTGTTTTCCACAGAAACCCTGCAATTTTCTTTTAAGGTCATAGAAGTCTTTTACTTCTATAAACCTGCTATGCACCATCTAAGACTTTAAGTTATAAAAACCATTGTTTTCTTGAAAGTCTGGAAATGGCTTGCAAGGTATAATTAACTGCCTAGAACAAACAACACAACACAAATAGACCTTCCCCTTTGAAAAAAACTTAGTGTTGGGCTATGTGAAAGAATCTCACTTTATTAGTGACTAAAAAATTTTAGAGCAAGAAAGCGGGTAGCTATAGCATGTAAATTAAAATATACAAAAATTTCAAGCCCAAAGTCAATATAACAGTAACATGTTGAGTTCCAGCAGCATGTCCACTCAAGTCAGAAACAGAACAGAGATGCCGACCACCACCACTCTTATTCCAAACTATTCTGGAAGTATAAGCCAACATAAGTACACCACAGAAAAAAACTCAGGTTTAGAAAAATAATCTGCAGGGCCGGTGCAGTGGCGCAGCGGCTAAGTGTGCACATTCTGCTTCTCAGCGGCCCAGGGTTTGCCGGTTCGGATCCTGGGTGCCGACATGGCACCTCTTGGCAAAAGCCATGGTGTGGTAGGCGTCCCACATACAAAGTAGAGGAAGATGGGCACGAATGTTAGCTCAGGGCAGTCTTCCTCAGCAAAAAGAGGAGGATTGGCAGTAGTTAGCTCAGGGTTAATCTTCCTCAAAAAAAAAAAAAAAAAACAAAAATAAAAAAATAATCTGCAAAGCTATACACCTGGAAAGCCCAAGAGAATCAAGTAGAAAAACTACTAAAAATTAAAATAAGAAAATCTGACAGTGGTCTTTATAGAGAATACAAAAAAAATACCCTCCTTATAAGTAAACTATATAGGAAAAGATTCCAATTACAGTAACAGTCAAAAAGATAAAGATATGTTTAAAAAAAGGAAATAAAGGAAAAGACAATTCTTATTCTGAGATAGACTCAATGATATGTTGAAAGAAATGTCAACTCTCTCCTTAAATTTTGTAAATTTAATCTGATTCCAATAAAAATATAAAAAGCATTTTACTGGGAACTAATAATTCTAAATTTTATATGAAAAAATAAATGTTTGAGAACAGTCTGGAAAATTCTGAAGTGAAGAGCAGCGACCGGGAATGAGTACTACAAGATATTAAATACACTCTACAGCTGCATAAGGTAAAATCGTTTAGTACCATAATATTAATAGATCAAGTGGGATAGAAGAGAGTTGAGGAGGAAATGGAAATACAGATGATTTTTTTCTTTTGCCAAGTGGTGCCATGTCCGCACCTGGGATCCAAACTGGTGAACCCCGGGCCGCTGAGAAGCAGAACGTGTGCACTTAACCGCTGTGCCACTGGGCCGGCCCCAAAATACAGATGATTTTATAAACAAAGGAAAAGAAGTTCCACAGTTTACACATAATGAAAAAAGTATAACGACACATGGCACCGCTCATCAGGCCACACTGAGGTGGCATCCCAAATAGCACAACCACACCCACAACTCGAATCTACAACTATGTACTGGGGCACTTTGAGGAGAAGAGGAAGAAAAAAATGATTTTCAAAACAGTTGGGAGGGATGTAGGTGGGGGTGACGGAACTATACCTTCCAGCCTAACAGCCATATTTCTAAACTTATCCTTTAGATAATGAAAATACAAAGTGTCTGTTAGAAAAAAATATTTTTTAAAATATTTGAAAGGAGCACTGAAAAAAGATCAGCAACAGATGTCAGCTCAGGTGCCAATCTTTTAAAAAAAAGGATGGAGGGTCCCGCCCCATGGCCGAGTGGTTAAGTTCACGCGCTCCACTTCAGCGGCCCAGGGTTTTGCCACTTCGGATCCTGGGTACAGACGTGGCACCGCTCAACAAGCCATGCTGAGGCGGCATCCCATATGCCACAACTAGAAGGACCCACAACTAAAAATACAGAACTATGTACCGGGGAGCTTTGAGGAGAAAAAGGAAAAATAAAATCTTAAAAAAAAAAAAAGGATGGAAATTCTGACATGCTACAACATGGATGAACCCTGAAGATACTATGCTAAGTGACTTCTGGAGATGGATGTGGCGATGGTTACACAACAATGTGAATGAACTTAATGCCACTGAACTGTACACTTAAAAATGGTTAAAATAGTAAATTTTTTTTTTTTTTGAGGAGGATTAGCCCTGAGCTAACATCTGCCAATCCTCCTCTTTTTGCTGAGGAAGACTGGCCCTGAGCTAACATCCGTGCTCATCTTCCTCTACTTTATATGTGGGACGCCTACCACAGCATGGTGTGCCAAGCGGTGCCATGTCCGCCCCAGGGATCTGAACCGGCGAACCCGAAGCGGAACGTGTACACTTAACCGCTGTGCCACTGGGCCGGCCCAAAATAGCAAATTTTACGTTGTGTGTATTTTACTGCAATTTAAAAAAAAATGTAATGCACAAATAGAAAATCTGAAGCGACCTACAGCAAGTAAAGAAATTCAATTAGTCAATTAAAAATCTTTCCACAAAGAAAAGCTCAGGCTCAGATGACTTCATTTATGAATTCTATCAAACATTTACAGAAGAAACAATACCAATTTTTCACACACTCTTCCAGAAGATAGAGGAGGGGATATTTCCCAGCTCATTCCATGAGAACGATATTACTCTGATACCAAAGCCAGACAAAGATATCACAAGAAAACTACAGACCAATATCTCCTGTGAATATACATGCAAAAATCCTCAACAAAATATTAGCAAGCCAAATTGAGCAACATATATAAAGGATTATATATCATGACTAAGTGAGAATTATCCCTGGAATGCAAGATTGATTTAACATTCAAAATTCAATTAAGGTAATACGCCATATTAATATAATAAAGGTCAAAAACCATATTATCACCTTGATACCCAAAGGAAAAGCATTTGATAAACTCCAAGATCCATTCATGATAAAAAAGCTCAACAGACTAGGGATAGAAGGGAACATCCTCAACTTGATAAAGGGCATCTACGAAAAACCTATAGCTCACATCATATTCAGTAATGAAAGACTGAATGCTTTCCCCTTAAGATCAGAAGGGGGAAAAGACGGGCAAGGATGTCTGTTCACACTTCTATTCAATACTGTACTGAAGGTTCTAGCCAGTGCAATCATGCAAGAGAAAGAAATGAAAACATGGAGATATTAGAAATAAAAACTTATGTTCACACAATAGTAACAGCTCCAAAGTAGAAACTATCCAAATGTCTATCAACTGGTACATGGATAAACAAAATGTGGTATATTCATGGAGTGGAATATTATTGACAACTACATGCTACAACATGGATGAACCTCAAAAGCATTATGCTAAGTGAAAGAACTCAGATACAAAAGATCACATACTGCATAAATCAACGTACATGAAATGACCAGAAAGGGCAAATCTACAAGACACAGAAAGTAGATTAGTGTTGCCTGAGCCTGGAGGTAGTAATAGGGATTGACTGCTAATGGGCACAAGGGATCTTTTCTGGAGTGACAGAAATATTCTAAAACTAAATTCTGGTGATTGTTGTACAACTCTGTAAATTCACTAAAAGTCATTGCATTGCACCCCTTAAATGTGTGAATTTTGTGGTATGTAAATTAGACCTCAATAAAGCTGTTTAAAAAGCATTAAAGATAACCATTATAATAATAATATCCTTTACATCATTAATACTACTGCTTGTTTACCTATATTTCCACATGTGGAAAAAATATGGGAAGGAAGACATTAAATTAGAACATCTAATTATGCCTTCCTCTATTTTACTGGAATAGAAAAATGGAGAAATACTGTATTTAGGAAAAGAGAATCTCTGCTGAGGTCATAAATCTGAGGAATGGATTATGCAAGACCTTTTATTATTCAGCTCCCTCCACCCCTCCATAAACATGAGTGATGAAAAATAAACTGTACCTTAAGGGCAAAAAGGGTGTTAGTTTTGCAATTCCTGTTAAAGAATTGCTTTCTTGAACATCATCTATCTGATTATCTATCCTTGGGAGAGCTAAAGTTCATTTAGTTGTGCTTACAATAAATTTAAATGTTTCAGACCTTTAAGGCATTTCCTTCAGATATATGGTCAATCGGGGACAATTTAAACTTGCTGTTTTTCTCACAGTAAAGTTCCCACCACACAGTTCTCAGTCTTGATCACTGAGCGCCTTGGGGCTTTCAAGCTGACGCCTTTCTCCTACAGTCTTTCCTATTCCCCTTCATCCTTTCTGTTCACATTCTTGCCTTTTCTCAAGATCTCTGCAAATTCTGGCACCTGCCTCTTCCTTAGCCCTTCCTGGCACATCAGCTCTTAGCTTCATCTCACTGGTCATCCCTTTTCTGGGGGACATGAGGGATCTCCTCTGCCATTTATGCACAGTTGGCCCAGTGGCCTCTCTAATCTGCTTGATCCCATAATACTGTCATCTTAATTACTATACCCGTGCATCAGCATTTTCAAAGCTTTAAATTCTTTAACAAAGCTTTAAATTCTTTAAAAAATTCCTTTGAAAGATTCTTATGACACCACTTTTTATTCTGAAATTTGTTTTTTCTGGTACATCTTCCCACATCCATATATCACTACCGTAAGGATGTTTTACGAAATATGGCTGAAGTCTAAGAGTTAAGAGGGTGTGAGGATTGATGACAGAAGAAAGTTACATTAGTAAGACACATAGTAAGAGTAAAGAAACAGATGGTATTGTTGGCAAGGGTGGGGAAGTGAATTCTCACACACTACTGGTAGAAGGGTAAACTAGTGGGCAAGTTGGCCATACCTGTTAAAATTTTAAGAAGGCATATTCTTGGACACAACTAGTCATGTGCTGTGTAACGATGTTTTTTGGTCAACAACAGACCGCATAAACAATGGTGGTCCCATAAGATTAGTACCATATAGCCTATGTTTGTAGTAGGCTATACCACCTAGGTTTGTGTAAGTACACTCCATGATGTTTGCACAATGATGAAATTATCTAACAATGCATCTCTCAGAACATATCCCTGTTGTTAAGTGATGTATGACTGTACATTTTTTGACCATGACATTAAAAAAATACTTGAGTCAGTGCCCAAGAACATCTCCACATCAGGAAGTTCACTGTAATATTGTTTAAACTGCACAGTAAGCCTGCTAGACTTCATGTTCCATAAAGGCAGGGAGTAAATCTATTTTGTTCACTGCAATTTACAAGTACTGTGAGCAATGCCTAGCACAGACGAGGTAGGTGTTCAGGAAGATTTGTTGAATGAATAAATGAATGCTGATGAAGATCTGAGGGGCAGTTTATGCCTGGATCTCTCCTGGCATTTTGCAAGCCAGGAGCAAATTTTCCATTTGGAATGCTAGGTTTTACTGAGTTCCACAGCCATGCTGCACTCTTGGCCCTTGCTTGTCAAGTATACTTTGCTGATTATCAGAGTAAATGGCAGAGGGATTTGAGTCCTCAGAACAAACCCGTCACAAAAGAAGTGTGCTACTGCAGTTATAAGCAACAGCAACGTGCTGTCATGCTTGTATTGTGTGAGATAAATATATATATGTATATGTATTCTTTTTTCCCAATTCAAAGACTATTACCAAAAAAAAATCTAACATTGATATACTTTTTTTGCCTTGGTAAGTATAAAAGATTTAATCTTCAGGGTAACAATTAGGACTTTGAAATGCTCAAAAGTACAATATCCATTTTTACCTTGGAACGCTACAGAACAAGATATGTGACCTAGCCTTACGTCACACATCTCTTTTCAGAGCATGAGGAAACTGTTCAAAAGGGAAAAAAAGCCTATCACACTGAGGTGGTGATAAAACATGACCTTTACAAAGCTTTAACTGGTATTACATCATAAAGACACACGAGGGCACTCTAATCAACCAGCAAAGAGAAACAGAAAAAAGTGAAATCAGGCTGACATTTTAACAATCGCACTGCAATAGGTGAATTAAGCACTGGAAAAATTGTGAATGTTTGTAATTTATAGCAAGAGATTTTCTGTTCTTGATCCAAATTCTAAGAAGCCAAAAGGATCCTACAATTCTGTAGATTGAAAAAATCCATCACTCTCAGATCCAAGGTGAGGATTAACCACACCCCTTTGGAATGATTTATTAAATTGACCTTGGGGCAGGATTTGTCCCTTTCAAGCAAAGATCTTCTACATCATCTACAATTCCACTTTGTGTTTTACTTGTCCTTCACAAGAAGTCCATGAATCCCTTTCTTTGCTCCATCTGTTTTCCTAGGAGAAGTGGTGAGTTAAAAGTTTGAGCCTTCTCCCAAAAGCCATAGTAATGAAACAGCATTTTGTACAAAGAAGCATAGACTACTGAAGAATAGCCTCATGGCCTTCTTGAGTTCTTAAATTTGTAAATACAACTACAGCACATAATTTCCTCTATCAAATTCAAAAAGTATAGCATAACAAGCATTTTACGACCTTTCTTTCAGACTTTTAACAAGAGAGCAACAATAACTGCAGAGAGCCACAGACTGTGAGGCAATCAGGTTCATTCACTAAAGATTAGCATTAATCTTAAAGTCACATTCAAATTGGAGCCTCAGTAAAATCACAAATAATTCCTTGTCATCGATCTCAGGGGTCAAACCTAATAGTTAAAATGGAAAGTATTAAAACTTTGAATGCCAAGGGTACACTGCGATTGCATAATAAATCTTTGTTGACTGAATAAACTAGGGATTCTCTCTATCTCTGGAACTATCTATAGGAAGTATGATACACGCTGCACTCTTGAACTGCTTCTTACTATTTTATTCACTTTAATCTTCATCTATTTGAGAGATAACCTGGCATACCCCAGGCCCTGTGCGAGGTGCTGGAGTCCCTGCAGACTCTTAAGGAAGGAATCTTGGGTTCAGGCCTTGGCTCTACCACTTTTTTTCATCTGTGTAACTTTGAGCCACTTCACCTCCCTGAGGTTCAAATTTTCTATCTGTAGTGGGAATACCATCACCTAGATCAAAGGATTAAGTGAGACACTAAATAGCAAGTACCTAGCATAGTGCCTGGCACACAGAAATTGCTCCCTAAAAGATAGCAATCATTCCTTTTTATTCCAATGGTTATGGCTTATTGTAATTTTTTTTTTTGAGGAAGATTAGCTCTGAGCTAACATCTGCTGCTAATCCTCTTTTTTTTTTTTTCTTGCTGAGGAAGACTGGCCCTGAGCTAACATCCATACCCATCTTCCTCTATTTTATATGCGGGACGCCTGTCACAGCATGGCTTGATAAGCAGTACGTAGGGCTGCGCTTGGGATCTGAACTGGCGAACCCCAGGCTCCTAAAGCAGAACATGCGAACTTAACCACTGCAGCACCGGGCAGGCCCCTAGTGTAATGTTTTAATTCACCCCTTAATCGATTCTCAATGATATTCACAGATTTTGATAATCCTTCAGCAATTATTTATTTGACTACTCTTTAGTGGCATCACACTATATGTCAGGCCCTAGGAATAGAGAGTCTACAGGAGGGACAACAGACATGAAACCATTAATTACAAGGGCTACAAAAAGGAAGTATGCCATGGAAGCATATAACAGGGTCACCTAATTCAAGGAGACTTTGAAGAAGTGCTATTTGAAGAGAGAAATCTGAAATATATGAAGAAATAGGCAGGCAAAAAAATGTTGCAGGCAATGGAACATATTTTTAAAAAGTCCTAAAAGCAAAAGAGAGCAGGGTGAGTTCAAGGTAGTGGAAGATGTGCAATATAACTGGAACAAAGAGAGCAAGGGAGATGAAGGCTAGACATGAGCCTGCAGAGGGGGGCAGGGCCACATTCTGCAGGACCAAGTAAGCCAAGTTAAGAATTGTAAGACTTTATCCTAAGGGCAAAAGAAGCTACTGAGGATTTTATGAAACTCTGCAGTTTTAAACAACTTCTGGGATGCACAGTAGAGAATGCATTGGAGAGGGTCTCTGAATGCAGGGAGACCAGTCAGAAGGTCTTGTTGACTTCCAAGCGTCACATGAAAAGAGCCCCTACAAAGGCAGTATTAGTGGGACTGGAGAGAAACAGATCTGTTCAAGAACAGAAGTAGAATCAATAAGATATGGTCACAGATTGTACATGGGAAGGGTATTTTAGGAAGTTACAATCTCAAAAACAAGAATGTGCAGGGGCCAGCCCTGTGGCAGAGTGGTTAAGTTCCTGCGCTCTGCTTCGGCAGCCCAGGGTTTCACTGGTTCAGATCCTGGGCACGGACATGGCAGCGCTCATCAGGCCATACTGAGGAGGCGTCCCACATGCCACAACTAGAAGGACCCACAACTAGAAATACACAACTATGTACCAGGGGGCTTTGGGGAGAAAAAGGAAAAATAAAATCTTCAAAAAAAAAGTGCTAAAAACCAATTTATTTCTGCGTTTCATGACTATAAACGTAAAACATGGCTTACTACATATTCCTGAAACAGTACACAAAGTTAAAAATTTTAGGCCATGGGAGGATTTATTCCAACTCTATGGGAGGCATGAGACACAAAAGAAGTCTGACTTATTGAGTGTCAGTGTTTTTGAAACCACTTTGCTATGATGATAGAAATTCTGCATTATATATCATCTATCACCTACTAAATGAGTTTTAGCATGTAATACATAGATTGAAAGTAAGGAGGGAGGGAGTATAGATAGAACACTTCCTCTTCCTCTGAGGCATCTTTTGCTTCTTAAAGGAAAAAATAAGTTTCTACTTTTTTCCCTTCTATGTTTTCACATCTCTAAATAAATTACACAGGAGGATTTTATGAGCAAACCAAAGTATATGTAAAGTAAGCCCTGGCTCTCTGATACCCTCAGCAAATGAGCTGTTATGAAAAACACTGTCACTCACTTGCCTACCTTCTCACGTAGCACACCAAATATAACATCTTTTTTTTTTTTTGAGGAAAATTAGCCCTGAGCTAACATCTGCTGCCACTCCTCCTCTTTTTGCTGAGGAAGACTGGCCCTGAGCTAACATCTGTGCCTGTCTTCCTCTACTTTACATGTGGGACGCCTACCACAGCATGGCTTTTGCCAAGCGGTGCCATGTCCACACCCGGGATTCCAACCGGGAACCCTTGGCCTCCGAAGCAGAACATGGGAAATTAACCGCTATGCCACCGGGTGGGTCCCTAACTTATCCTTTATTGAGGACCTATGGTCTGTGTTCCAAGCCAAGCTCTTCTGCTTCTCTAAGCTGAACCCTCTTCATGAATGGCCCTAGTCTACTCCTCCGTCTTAACAGTTCAACAGTCCCTTTCCAGGAAGCTGTCTCCGACTCCTCCCACCCCCCAGTCATCATCCTCAATCCCCTAAACCCTGAACATGCCTTTCTTTTACCATGAAAACAGCAAATTATAATTTTGGCTTACTTTTCTATCTTCTGCATTAGATTGCATGCTTCTTTAGGGCAAGGGCAGTGATTTTCAACTCTGCATTCTTAAATGTTTTGCATTCTGACCTAGAATCAAACTGACATTCTCAAGGTTTACTGATCTGTACCCTATCCCTTACATAAACTGCTTTAAATGGGGACAGTTTTGGAGTTGAATTTACTTTTAATACTTTCTCTGACTTTGCAGAAAACAGCTGACACTTTGCAGAGTATATGCTTGTAGCATGTATGTGTGCTCTGGAAAAGCATATTCAAATAACTAAGAAAACAAACCTTTTGTTTTTGTATAAAAATTACAGGAACTATGGGGCCAACCAGGTGGCTAGTGCTTAAGTTTGTGCACTCTGCTTCAGCAGCCTGGGGTTCCCATGTTGGATCCCGGGTGTGGAGCTACACACCACTCCTCAGCCATGCTGTGGCAGTGTCCCACATACAATACAGAGGAAGACTGGCACAGATACTAGTTCAGAGCCAATCTTCCTCAGCACGCGCGCACACACACACAGACACATTACAGGAAGTAAAGCTTGACAATATGTGGCTACAGGAACACAGATTTTAAAAGGTTGAGAAATAGCATCTCACACCTGCTTTTCTACTCTCTGAATTATACTATTACTAATCCCACACAGTTGGAATAAACTAGTTATATCTGTGTGCACGAGAGTAAAATGACTCAAAATAAAGGTTGGAGAAGCTTTTCTATAAGCGAAGTCTTTGAATTTTGTGATGCAAAGACCTCTGCACGCATATAGTATGCTCCATCTATCCTTGGCTCATGCACTCCCTACAGCCCTAGACTTCCTCTCCCCCAATCTTACACAGGGTTTAAGGCTCAAATCCTCCAAGATCACACCCTGAGCTCCTTCTCTGAATTCCAAGGGCGTTTAGGAGTCTACAGAAGAAAATTTAATAAGTGATAAGTCTCTGCTAAATTATTTTCTAGTCTCTGCTCATATTTAACGTAAGCCTTCTCAACAACGGTAGAGAGAAACGCTAATCAAGTGCCAATCGCGCGGAAAGAACTTATTCTAACACTCACGTGGCAGCTGAGAAACACACAAGTCAAACATAGTTCAAGTCCAACCTTAGTTCGTAGGTGAAGAAATTGACAGTCAGCCTCTTAGCTAACCAAACGATGCGCCAAAGGATGAATCAGATCTCCTGGCAATTGTGTGTAGGGTGCAGTGGGAGGTGGGATTCAAACCTCAACAACAAATAGCAGCTTTCCTCAGTCCACCCCACTTTATAGTTTCCTAACTGCCACCTCTCCTCCACGACGGTTCCCTTCTCAAAGTGAAAACGACGAAGTCCAAAAGGATATGGCAATACCTTTGCCCTCTAACCTAGGAGCAGAGACTTACCAGTTTCATATTGGACTTTTGGTTGTTCAACACCAGTCACTCGACTCCCTCATACCCAGAAAGCGTCTTCCGGTTCAATCTCTGCCACCGGCCCGCCGAGAGCATCGTGGGACATGCAGTCTTTCCTCCCTACGCCCCCTTCCCGGGGCATCATGGGAAGTGTAGTCATGTCTGCAAGCATCATGGGACCTGTGGTCATCGTTCCTTTTCCTCTCTTTCCTCTCTAAAGGCCGCCTCCGTCAGCTCAAATTCTTCCCCGCCGCAAATTCATCCTCCCTCTCCACCCCAGCATGATATCATGTCCCCCTTCTGAGCCTGGGACCCATGGTATTCTGGGATGTGTAGTTCCCACAGCTCTGGCGCCCCTTTCTCCTCCTCCCTGTGGGAAGGCGGATGGGCGCGGGACTTATCGGGAGCTGTAGTTCCCTGGGGTCTCTGGACGCCGACTCTCGCGCTTTTACTCAAGGGAGGCAGGAACTACAACTCCCAGGGCTGCCCGGCTGCAGCAGGTGGGAACGGGGCTGTTGATATCAATATGGCGGTTGTCAGCCAGACAAAGACAGTCAGTCTGATGTGATTGAGACAAGGGAGGTTTTCAGGGGGAGACTGGGAGATAGGGGCCTCCCCTCCCCCTTCTCCTCTTCCTGCGCCGGCCTCAACCCCTCCCCAGGCCCCTCCCGACGGGCGCCCCACGCGGAAGACACCCCTCCCCCTCCCGTTTTCCCCTCCTCCCTACCTCAGCCCTTCGTACTGGGACGTTGGGGAGGGGGCTGTGCCGGGCGGAGAGAACTCAGCAAGGATTCTGAGGTGAGTCGAGCGGTTTTGAAGCCGGACTACCTCAAATCTCTTTCCTCGCTTCTTTCTCTTCACTTTTTTTTTTTGGAGGGGTTTTTGGAAGAAAGTGAGTGGGCTGGGGATGGGTCTCTTAAGCGGCCCGATTGAGAGGAGGGAGGAAGCGGGGGTCGTCCTAGTGAGTAACACGGACGGAGGGTCTGGGGTGGGGCAGTTTGTGGGGGGCGGTAATTGAAAGGCGTCGGCTGCTCCCCAACTCTTTTCTCCTGGTTTCCTCCACTATGGGCGAAAGGTTTGACTCCTGGAGGTGGGGTCTCCTGTTTGGAGTTTGGGAAACTGTGAGGTGAATTTGAGGTGTGTGGGTTTGTTTGGGGTGTATAACTGTGTGCTAAACTGTGTGACGTGTACTTGTGTGATGTGTTAGTTTTGAATAAATGTCTGTAGATAGGAAGTTAGATAGCTGGAGTCACAGCTTTTAACTGGGCCTGGGCAGAGAAGTGTGCTTGAGGTCCGGGTGCCGGACCTTTGGGCTGGCGACGGTGGTGCGGGGTAGCCGGGGTGAGCAACTCGTCTGTGTCCCACTGCCCGCTCACACTCCTCTGCCCCGCCCCCGCCCCGGACAGATCTCCACCCCAAACTCCGGGCAGGAGAATGGTAGGGATGAGGTGGTGTGGAGATGGATTTTTGCATCCTTAAGTCGGTAGATAGGGGGGAAAGGAAAAGTGTTCTTAATATTTTATTCCGGAACCGTGTGTTGGTTACACTATTGGGGCTACTTTGAAAGACGTCCTCCACCCACCCTCACCCCGAAACAGTAGGTAGAGGTATCTCGATGTCTCGTGTTAAATAGATTAAACATTACTTAAGATTCGGGGGCGTACGGCAGGGGTCTGGAGTGCTGACATGTGTATGTGTCTCAGTGTGTCTACTAAAGACAGAATGACTGTTGTGTATGTTGAGATAGGGCGACTTATTTTCGTAGTAGGAAAAACTGTGGGAAAATATTGGGGCGGGGGAGTAGCTGAAAGGCGCATCTTGTATTTTTCTTCTACCCCACCCTGTTCTGTCTCGTCTGAAAGCTGGAATGGAAGAGTGAGGGAGCATTGGGTGAGTGTAGAGGAGAATGCCGTTGGCGGTAAAGATACTATACTATGTAAAGTTGAATAGTATAAAGTGATTGCTGTTTTTATTTGCCCTAAAGCTTTAAAAAGCCTTATGTATCATATTGGGTAGATTGATGTCACTAGTTTATTTCTCCGTGATCCTGCAGGTATAGAAACCTCTGCCTTCCCTCCCTACCTTCCTTCCTTTCTTCCCTTCTCCCTTCCTTCAGTTCTTCCTTTCTTTCTTGGCGTGGTAGATTTCTCTTCCTGGATGGACATATGCCTCCTGTGCCTGTTTATTTAGTTTGTGCTAATATGGTTGCATTTTTTGTGGTTTTACTATAAAATCCATCGCTGGATGAAAAGGATTTGCATTTATTTTTATTTTGCATGTATGTCTCAGGTAATTATCACGAATCAGGATTGCAGTGCTTTGCATTAAACTTATTTTGAAATTGCATAACTAAGTTATTAGATCTAGTTGAATTATGTTTATAAGGTCAAGTTTGGGAAATCTGAATTCTGTTTTTTTTCTCAAGTTTCAGTTAAAGTTATAAGGGGAACAGGATTGCAACATCTCTTGTTTCTCACAGTCTTTAATATTTAATAATATTACACCAGGAGAATTTAAGATCATGTATTTTGTACTTTCTTCATTCTGAAATATGTTTTTCAATAACCCTTTTTCTGTGACAGTTTTGTAGCGTAATGGACTTTAAATAACTGAAGAAAGTGGCATAATATCTCTTTCAACTATTGAGAATTTAATGTATTTACATATTTGGCTCCAAACTTATCAATTCTTGAACCTATCAGTAAAGGACCTTGGATTCCATGAAAATTGAAAGTCATGTAGATACCGTGTGTAATTTTATGATATGTTTTATAACCTTTGATTTGAAATTTCTGTAGTTGGTCAATCACTCAGACAAGCTGACTATAAGCATGAGGTAGCATATATATTTAGATTGACCTGATTAAAAAAAAATTGTTGTCTTCTAAATCTCAAATTTAGAATATAGAATATGTTGGTACAAAGCTGAGCCTTTAGTTTGTTGTAGACTAGGATTTCCACAATTATTTGTTTTAACCTTCTATGTTGACTTGAAACATTACTTTGCAAAAACTAGAGAAGAATCCTATGTAACTATGGAATAGAGTGGGGGTTTTTTTTGCTGAAAGATATTCTGTTAGACCTAGAGAGTTTTAAAGTGTTCAATACTTATTTGAGAAATAAAAAACTAAAATTCTGTTACAAGTTGGAAACCCACCAACCCTTCCCTCACCCACCCTTAACTCAGATTTTTTTGTTTGTTTCTTCTGTGGAAATGCAAAGTTACTTACTGAAAAAAGCTTCCATTAAACTTTTTCTGACTAGTAGTCTGGTTGAAATCATTAAAAGTAAACGAAATGTATTCCTTGCATTCTTTGAGGGTGATTCTGTTGCATTTTAAGCACTGAGCATTAAAATGATGTAAAGCCTTCACTGCAGGTTAAAGCATAAAACATTCACAGCATGTGGACGTCATATGGTTTACAAAAAAAGTAGAAAATCAGGGCACTGGTGCCTGTCCAGCTTAAAATTTCATCCTGTAACTGTGAAAGACATTTATTTTAATATGATTGCTTCTAAAAATGATTCCTGTATTATGAGAAGTTGAAAATCCAAGCAGTTTTTAACCAATCTGTTGTTAGTTTAGTGTACTGCGTATAGTGAGTACCGTGGTTGCAAAGTGTGCATCAAGGAGCCTTTAGGGGTCAGCTTTATGTTGAATGTCTTTGGTGAGGCTTCACTTACACTGCTGTACAAACAGATTTAGTCGTCTTAGCGCAAATCCTTAGTTGAAGCATCACTAATAGAAACTTAATAGCTCAGTATTGGTAAGTTATAAAATATATTGGAACAAATCTCTCATTGTTTCATCATTTAAAAAAATAGAAGTAACCAGGGCTGGCCCCGTGGCCGAGTGGTTAAGTTTGCTCGCTCCGCTGCAGGCGGCCCAGTGTTTCGTTGGTTCGAATCCTGGGCGCGGACATGGCACTGCTCATCAAACCACGCTGAGGCAGCATCCCACATACCACAACTAGAAGAACCCACAACGAAGAATATACAACTATGTACCGGGGGCTTTGGGGAGAAAAAGGAAAAAAATAAAATCTTTAAAAAAAAAAATAGAAGTAACCAATTGATGGCAATTTTTGTGTCAAGTATTGAGTGGAATGGAATTGCTTGTTTCAGTAGATGTTGAACACATTGGGAATATTTATGTTTCATTTGTTCATTTTGGGTCTTTTGTGTATTATATTCAGTCCATTCCACTTTTAATGTTTCAGACAGCTTCCCTGTTTCCTGTAAAACCATGTTTACTTTTTCTGTTCATTTCTTTGCAGCTCTTCCTTCTATTATGTTTATATTCAGATTTTTAATCTTGAATTATTTCTCCCGGGAATTAGAAATTTATCATAGGATGTCATTTTTCATAAATTAAAGTTGGCGTACCACTCAACTTTTTAAAAACTTGAACATTGTAGATAAACTTATAAGTGCTGAATGAAAATGTGTTGGGTTTGTTTGTTTTATGAACCTGCTTATTTAGGTTTTTTGGCTTCCAGAATTAATTTTATAGCTCTCTTTGCTATTTTGCTAGGTTTTTCTGTTAACTGTTGGCTTTTACTTCTCAATTTACTAGAACTTTAACTTATGAAAAAGTTGTTATAAGTAGAAATCACAGATTGTCTAGAGTGTCATATATGTACATTTACATGTGCACTCACATAGAAAGTGCCTTTATGTTTGTTTATATCTGAAATTGGTAAGTATCTGTGAAACATACAACCTGTAAAAAAGAAATCTGAACCACAAATAGGAGGAAACTCTCAACAGTGGCTCAAACTAGAAACCAGAGAACCACCATCACATTTTACACTGTTATTTTAACAGATTGTGCCAAAATCTGTTTCTCTCAAAATGGAAGCTATTGGTATTGAAATTTTTCTCAAAATAATATTGAGTAATAGGAGACTGAGATTCCTAGGTGCAGCTGTCCACCCAGATGACCCTTACTGGTCTTAGAGCCCATCATAAGTACAGAGTAAAGATTTTTCCAAGTGATTATTTGATGTAAAACTTTCAGTTAGAGTCTACTTAACCATAATCTGGTGCCTCAGATAACTTGTTTTTCTTGATCTTAGATGAAACAAGTTGGATATTTACTATAACATTGTCTTGGACATTTTCCAAGAGCATTTAGTTACTGGAAGGCTCTGGCTTTAGCATAGTTTTACCCCTACAGTGGTACTAGGGTTGATGTTACAGTAAGTTTTTCCAGTGGTTATTGTAATTCTAATGCAGCATTTTACAAATCCTTGACTTGGGCTGTAAGGATAGTGTTTTTGTGTTTTTTACTGTTACAAACAAAAGGAGAAAAAAGAACAATGGTTGATTTAGCTTTGAAGTTATGAGTTATTTTACCTTTTTTGAATTTAAAAACAGGTGTCCACAGATCCCTCCTTTTCAGTGATAAAGTGATTGTAGTCTATTGGAGCGACGATTATGACAAGAATGTTTACTAAATTACGCATATTCTCTGTAGCTTCTCTGTCCATCTTACATTCTTTGAGGGTCTGCATGTGGTTTATCAAAAAACATTTTAATAGCTCTCTTTACTCTATGCATATTAAACAATTAGTGTGGAGTTGCCAAGCGACAGTAGTTTTAATGTATGTAGTCACGTTTTTCAAAGAGGGGAAAGTCAAATGCTGAGGCTGTTGCTGAAATGAGGATAACAACACTTAACCTATCTGCTTTCAGATTTTGTTTAAGTAGTAGTATGATTAAAATGTGAAGCTGTCGGGTTGGGCCTATTCAGTCAAGACTTGGAATCATCCACACTCTCCCATCCAGTCATGAAGTTAGGTTGATTTTACGTACTTTGTGTCTATCTATTCACTTCTTTTCATTCTGTTCCTATTCCCTTTATTCAGGCCTTCATCATTTTTCTCTTGCCAAATCTTAACAAATCTTCCTGCTTTCAGTTTTTTCCTTAGTCATTACTCACTCTTACCCTAGAGATCTTGCTAAAATAAAATGAGAATTTCATTGTCAGCCATACTTTGTCAGTAATCTTCAGTGGTCCCTAGCCTTTCAGATAAATCGAAACTGTCATTCTACCTGTGTCCAAATCCTGACTCTGCCACTTACTAGGTAAGCGCCTTGGGCAAGTCATTTAATCTGTCTGCGTCTCAATTTCCCCATCTATAGAATGGGAATAAATAATCCTTCATAGGATTTTTTTTGTTTTTTTTTGAGGAAGATTAGCTCTGAGCTAACTACTGCCAGTCCTCCTCTTTTTACTGAGGAAGCCTGGCCCTGAGCTCACATCCGTGCCCATCTTCCTCTACTTTATATGTGGGATGCCTGCCACAGCATGGCATGCCAAGCGGTGCCCTGGCCGCACCTGGGATCCGAACCGGACGAACCCCGGGCCGCCAAGAAGCGGAATGTGCGAACTTAACTGCTGCGCCACCAGGCCAGCTCCAATCCTTCATAGGATTATTGTGAGCCCTTAGGATGCTGTTAAGTCCTTAGAATGCTTCTAACATATAATAAACATGAACTATTATAATTATATTATGTCAGATATTTTATGTTCTGGTTCTTGCCTTATATTTTATTATTACCAATCCCAGACCCTATACCTTAGGCATGCCAAACTACTAGTAGGCCAAACAAGCACTCTTTAGCATAGATGGGGGGGCTGGGTATTACTGTATGAGGGTTATAGTTGGTAGTAGTGTCTTCAAAAGTAAAGAATTGGGGCCAGCCCCGTGGCTAGTGGTTAAGTTCGTACACTCCACTTCGGTGGCCCAGGGTTTGACCCGTTCAGATCCTGGGCATGGACATGGCACCACTCATCAGATCATGCGGAGGCAGCGGCCCACGTAGCACAGCCAGAGGCGCTCGCAACTAGAATATACAACTATGTACTGGGGGGCTTTGGGGAGAAGAAGAAGAAGAAGAAGAAGAAGATTGGCACCTGATGTTAGCTCAGGTGCCAGTCTTAAAAAAAAAAAAGTAAAGAATTAATTGTGAACTTCAAAGAGTATTGCTGTATAGAGAATGATAGTATATTCTGTTGTTCTGGCTTCTATTTTTTTCTCCCAAAATAAAAAGTAATAATAGATTATTGCCTAATTCAGTATGTAATTTAAAATTTCACTTTCCTAGCCCTGTTAATACATTTTTAGGTTTCTAACCTAGATTTCACTTGCTAATATGACTTTTCTTATCTTCTCACCTAACTTCGTTAAAGACTTAGTAACTTTGCGTAGTTTCTTTCACTTTTTTTCCTCAAGTCAGAATTCTTGCTCCATTTCAGGTAATGTGGTTTTTTTACATTACTATTGGGACAATTGAATAGTTGTATTATATGATCTGAAAGCCACTTTAGACAAATGTCTATTTTGTTTACATACTGATGTTTATACTTGAGATTGGGTGGCTAGTTTATTTCTACTGCTTTAGTTGGTTTTCCATATGGTGATTTATATCTGTGTCTCGTTTCTCCCTAGGAAGAAAAAGAGTTCCTTGTTTTTACCAAACTGAGCCTCACCAGGATAAATCTTACCTAAAACTATTGTATAGAGGTAGCAGAGTGATAGCTAAGGTATCAGTCCACACTTAAGAATGTAATTTTTGTAGGAGGCTATATTATGACTATAGTTTGCAACCACTGGTTTAGCCAGTCTTCTCCATCGTGGAACATAGTTGTTCATTTTGGAGAACTTGAAAGTAGCTATTCTGAATATTATCTTTATTTGGTTGAAATTCCATTTTGTGGACTCAAAGATAACCTATGTTTAGTTTTACATAGCAGCAGTTTAGAACCACTCAGGACAAGAGTAGTTGTACACTCTATTGTCTGAGGAAGACCTCTCTGGAAAAATGGCATGATCTTATTAATTTGGAATACTGTATCATGCTTTTCAATAAATTGTCATTTTCCTCTGAAGGTGGTAGATCTAAGGTTAACTATAAATTTCTTTGAGATTTTTTTTTCCCTCAAAAAAAATTCCTTCCTTTAGATAAAGTATAATAATTTTTAAAAAATATATTGCTTATATTTCAGTGCAACACAGGCATCAACCGACCTGGTCTTCTTCCCTAAAATAAGCGTTATTTAATGAGCACAAGTTATTAGTTACTTCAATTTTAAGTTCCTTTTTTTTTCTTTTTTTCTTTTATTCTCTTCCCCAAAGCCACCTGGTACGTAGTTGTGGATTCTAGTTGTGAGTGCCTCTGGTTGTGCTATGTGGGATGCTGCCTCAATGTGGCCTGATGAGCGGTGCCATGTGCGCCCCAGGATCTGGACTGGTGAAACCCTGGGCCGCTGAAGCGGAGCGCGTAAACTTAACCAGTGGGCCACGGGGCGGGCCCCTTAAGTTCCATTTTCTGGAATAGAATGTCTTAGTTAACAGTATGTCAACTAAGTGCCTTCACCCTGTTATTGACTGTGTAAGTTTGTGTGTATTACCTGGGTAGGTCTCAGTTTTCTAGTCTGCTAAACAAGGTATTTAGGTTAATTTTTTTATATATGGTAGTTTCGTTATCATTAATTAAACTATTAAGTTGTTTGCTTATTTATTTACTTTTAATTTTGAAATAATTATAGATTCACAGGAAGTTGCAAAAATAGTAGAGAGGGCCCTGTCCCTTTCACCCAGTTTCCCCAATGGTTGCATCTTTCATAACTTTAGTACAATATTAAAAACCAGGAAATTAACAGTGGTACAGTGTGTATGTATAGTTCTATACCATTTTATCACATGTGTGGATTCTGTAACCACCACTGTAGTCACGATATAGAACTATTCTGTTACCATAGAGATTGAATAATTCCCTCCTTATTCATAAATTCTATTATCAATATAACTAAGGAGAAAGATATCAATATTGGATCAGTAATTTCACTTTTTTGCCTTTTTTAGAGTTCAGAAATTCTTTTGGCACATCTTGAAAGTTTTTATGGAAAAGTCCAATTAAACTTTCTTGTTAGGAGAATTTAAAAATTGGCAAGCTGTACTTAATTGAAGGTTTATAGTGTTAGTAGCTATTAAACTTTTTTAGTAAAAGTTAACAATAACATTGGAAATTTCTGTAAGTGAAATGTCTAAGATTTAAATGAATTCAAGGCTTAAGTGATATATTTCTTGCCAGAGAGGAAGTATGCTAGAATCTGTATTAGATAACCAAAATTAGTATTATTCTGACAGTTTGGTCTCTGACAATGTTGAAGCAAACTTGTCAGATTGATTGTGAGCTCATGTCATAATTTTATTTTGGATTTGTTGTAAGGTAACTCTCTTCAGAAACTGTTTTCAGAGAGGAAAAAGGGGTTCTAGATATAATTGTTAGACTAGATACAAGAAAGGACCATTAGGTTAAAGGCTAGTTACAGGGCTGGCCTTTGCCTCCCCTTTATCAGCTGTATGAGTTATAAAGCCTGTCTTCAAAGATAAGGCTATTAATCCAACATACTCCTGATTATTACAGACATCAAACAACAAAGGTCTGCTTTAAACAGGCTAACAAAATATTTTCAAATATGTTAACAGAAAATATATATCATGTAGTTTTTGTCTCCTCTGGGTTTGAGACTTTTTTTAATCAACACTGACAATTTGCTTTGAAAACATCAATTCAATTTTAATTTGTTGCATTGACAAGAATATGATAAATATTGGTGGTATTTCCTGATAAGTCAGATTCGTGTTTAGAGAACTTTTTGGCTACCTGAGATTTTACTTTCTTCCTGGTACAGTTTTTTTTTTTCTCTTTGGACTTATCTGTTGACAGCTTTTTATTTATCTTGGTGTACCTTCTTAAAAAAAAATAGTGCTTTAATTAGGCATTATTTGGCTTCAGAGAGAGGTTGTTGTAGGGATCCAGCTATTGTGGGTTGATAAAGAACAACTAGACCTTGTGCAAATGGGAGAACTGTCAAGAATCTGAGAAGCTAGTCTCTCTGCCTTTCGTTCTGGGGATGTATGGTTTCTTGTCTTGCCTTCTTTCTGTATCTGCTTCATCGACCTTTCTCTCTTCTCTCTTCTACTTCTATTTGCTTTGCTATAGTTTTTCCTAGTTTCTGCTTCTCCATAACTTTGACTTGCCAGTGGATCTGGTTTGCCATGGTGCTCACTTGAACTGCTCTTTCTTTTCTCTTAAAGCGTCACTCTTAGTTGTGGCAGTGTGTTTCTTTTCGTTCAGTTGGCAAGAGAGAAATCTGAATGTATTGCAAGACCATAACTTATATGACTTTCCCTATTCCATGACCCTGTAGGGGGTAGGACACAGGGAGAAGTCACCTTTTGTATAAGGTTATGCTTTTGGGTGCTCTGCATGAAGAGGATTCTCTTGTAGGAGTTGAAGAGGACACTCAGTTAAGCATGTCAAGTCTATCAGTGCATGTTTAGGTACTCTGTGGGATACAAAGATGAATTGGATTTAATCCTTTTCTTCAAGGATCAAGTAATTTGCAGGAAATGGCAAAAGTCTCCTACTGTTAGCTTTTTATCTTAGTCACCTCAGGCAAACCAGAAAGATGACAAAGTAGGACTATAGCATTAGCCAGGATTAAGGAAAGAGAACATAGGTAACACTAGAGATGTGGATGTTCTGTCTCTACAATTTGAGTTATAGATCTCCTAAAGCGTAAAAGTACCCAGAAGCCATTCTTTCAGGATCCTAGTTGCTGCTATCAAGGAGCATCCCAGGCCGAATAGAGAGGCTCTTTTTTCATTTCTGCCTCATATCAAGTAGACAACCTTTTGGCCACCATTTCTCCTATTGTTGGTGTCAAGAGACATCTTAGAAGAACTCACTCCTTTGCTATTCTGGAAACTGGAACATTCTCACAGACACTGTCTATATAGTGACAACTATTCTCTTAGAAAATATCTTTCATCCTTGATAGATGTTTGTGGCAAATCAGGACAAAGACAGGACATTTGTGCCTTCTTATTTTAGAGACAATAAACAGAAATTCAGAGGGTGAGTCTGTGGTAGTGAACATCTCTTTCAATACAGATTTGGCAACATAAGAATTGACGTATTGGGTCAGTCCAGTGTCCAGTCAACACTATGTGTTATATTCAGTAGAAGCTCCGTGATGTCAGGGAAAGGAACCAGAATGTTTTTTTTCTCTTGGTATTGGAGTTGATATGGATTTCAGGGCTAAAGATGCCAAAGCCAAGTCTTGATTATGTTACCAAACCAAGACTGAGATTTTAGAAATGAGCACAAGTGAAGCATAGGCAACAAAAGAACCTAGAAGATCTGAGTCGAGATTACAAAGCCACAGGAGAGATACACGGTTGGGCAGTCATAGAGTTCTAACACTCAGCTCCAGCAGAGGAAGGCAGTGCATCTCAACTATTGTGCAAAAGAATTGCCTGGAAAAAGTATTACATTTTTAGTTTCCTGAACTCCACCCCCCAAAATCCTAGAATCTTAGATGGGCCCAGAAATATGTGTCCTTCAGAAGCATACCAGGTAATTCTAATAATGTAGTCCTCAGAACATTTGGAAAATGCATAGGCATAGGATTATACCTATTGAGAACCTACTATGTGCTTGGTTCTATGATAGTGTGCTTGGTAATCTTAACTACCTGTTTGTAACTTGGAATGTTTCCTCCCTAACATGTGCCTGCCTTATGTTAAACCTGACTGTCCATCCTCTATAATTGCTAGTGCCACTAAATTGTGCCATGGGATATGTTTTCATTAAGCATGGCTGTTTTTCTAGATGTTATATTTAATGATTAGTATTGTGCACCGAACACCTAGTCTTTTATGGTTATATCATCAGTTCGTTTTCTTAAACTTTTCTATGTTTACGTACCAACTCTTAAGGCAGTCCTCCCTGCCCCTTTTGTCAGTAAGTTCTCCTTTATTCTAGTTTTCTGGATCTATTAAGCAAGTTTTGTTTTTTTTTTTCACCATATGAGCTTCGGTATATCAACCATCTTTTGAAATTTTGCCCTCACAAATTAATTCTTCACCTTTTCTTTCGGTCTGTCATAATTCTTCTCAGAGTCTTAGTTAATCCTAAAATATTGAGCTGATTGACAGCACGGACTTTGAAGCCAGACTGTCTAGCTACGTGCAAATCTGACCTCGACAATTTACTCTGTACCTTTGTGTAAACCTTGCTGTGTCTCAGTTTCTCTGTCTATAAATTTGAGATAAATAATAGTACCCATATCATAGGATTGTTGTGAGCGTATTAGGCAATATTTCTAAAGTGCTTTGCACAGATTAAGGCACACCTTATTATCTTATTATTAGTTGGCCTCTGCTTGTGTTTCTAAGGTATTTACTCTCCTCCTAAATCATTAGAATTCTCATATCTTGCAAGTAAAAAAAGCTAACTTTTTTTTGAGGAAGTTTAGCCCTGAGCTAACATCTGCTGCCAGTTCTCCTCTTTTTGCTGAGGAAGACTGGCCCTGAACTAACATCTGTGCCCATCTTCCTCTACTTTTTTTTTTTATTAAGATTATGATAGTTTACGACCTTGTGAAATTTCAGTTGTACATTATTGTTAGTCATGTTGTAGGTACACCACTTCACCCTTTGTGCCCTTCTCCCACCCCCACCTTTCCTCTGGTAACCACCGATCAGTTCTCCTTGTCTATATGTTAACTTCCACCTGTGAGTGGAGTCATACAGAGTTCGTCTTTCTCTGTCTGGCTTATTTTACTTAACATAATACCCTCAAAGTCCATCCATGTTGTTGTGAATGGGACGGTTTTGTCCTTTTTTATGGCTGAGTAGTATTCCATTGTATATATATTACCATATCTTCTTTATCCAATCATCAGTTGCTGGGCACTTAGGTTGGTTCCACGTCTTGGCTATTGTAAATAACGCTGCGATGAACATAGGGGTGCACGGGACTCTCGGAATTGCTGATTTCAGGTTCTTAGGATAGATACCCAGTAGTGGGATGGCTGGGTCATAAGTTATTTCTATTTTTAACTTTTTGAGAAATCTCCGTACTGTTTTCCATAGTGGCTGCACCAGTTTGCATTCCCACCAACAGTGTATGAGGGTTCCTTTTTCTCCACAACCTCTCCAACATTTGTCACTCTTGGTTTTGGATATTTTTGCCATTCTAACAGGTGTAAGGTGATATCTTAGTGTAGTTTTGATTTGCATTTCCCTGATGATTAGTGATGATGAGCACCTTTTCATGTGTCTATTGGCCATCCTTATTTCTTCTTTGGAGAAATGTCTGTTCATGTCCCCTGCCCATTTTTTGATCAGGTTGTTTGATTTTTTGTTGTTGAGCTGTGTGAGTTCTTTATATATTATGGAGATTAACCCTTTGTCGGAGAAGTAACTTGTAAATATTTTTTCCCAATTAGTGGGCTGTTTTTTTGTTTCAATCCTGTTTTCCCTTGCCTTGAAGAAGCTCTTTAATCTGATGAAGTCCCATTTGTTTATTCTTTCATTGTTTCCCTCGTCTGAGGAGTTATGGTGTCCGAAAAGATTCTTTTGAAACTGATGTCAAAGAGTGTACTGCCTATATTCTCTTCTAGAAGGCTTATTGTTTCAGGCCTAATCTTTAGGTCTTTGATCCATTTTGAGTTTATGTTTGTGAATGGTGAAAAAGAATGGTCAATTTTCATTCTTTTACATGTGGGTGTCCAGTTATCCCAGCACCATTTGTTGAAGAGACTTTCTTTTCTCCATTGTAGTCCCTCAGCTCCTTTGTCGAAGATTAGCTGTCCATAGATGTGTGGTTTTATTTCTGGGCTTTCAATTCTGTTCCATTGATCTGTGCACCTGTTTTTGTACCAGTACCATGCTGTTTTTATTGTGATAGCTTTGTAGTATGTTTTGAAGTCAGGGATTGTGATGCCTCCTGCTTTGTTCTTTTTTCTCAGGATTGCTTTAGCAATTCGGGGTCTTTTCTTGCCCCATATGAATTTTAGGATTCTTTGTTCAATTTCTGTGAAGAATGACATTGGGATTCTGACTGGGATAGCGTTGAATCTGTAGATTGCTTTAGGTAGTATGGACATTTTAACTATGTTTATTCTTCCAATCCATGTACATGGAATGTCTTTCCATCTCTTTATGTCGTCATCAATTTCTTTCAAAAAAGTCTTGTAGTTTTCGTTGTATAGATCTTTCACTTCCTTGGTTAAATTTATCCCAAGGTATTTTATTCTTTTTGTTGCGATTGTGAATGGGATTGAGTTCTTGAGTTCTTTTTCTGTTAGTTCATTGTTAGTGTATAGAAATGCTACTGATTTACGTATGTTGATTTTATACCCTGCAACTTTGCTGTAGCTGTTGATTGTTTCTAATAGTTTTTCTATGGATTCTTTGGGGTTTTCTATATATAAGATCATGTCGTCTGCAAACAGCAAGAGTTTTACTTCTTCATTGCCTATTTGGATTCCTTTTATTTCTTTTTCCTGCCGAATTGCTCTGGCCAACACCTCCAGTACTATGTTGAATAGGAGTGGTGAAAGTGAGCACCCTTGTCTTGTTCCTGTTCTCAGAGGGATGGCTTTCAGTTTTTGTCCGTTGAGTATGATGTTGGCTGTGGGTTTGTCATATATGGCCTTTATTATGTTGAGATACTTTCCTTCCATACCCATTTTGGGTTTTTATCATAAATGGATGTTGGATCTTGTCGAATGCTTTCTCTGCATCTATTGAGAAGATCATGTGGTTTTTGTTTCTCATTTTGTTAACATAGTGTACCACGTTGATTGACTTGCGGATGTTGAACCATCCCTGTGTCCCTGGTATAAATCCCTCTTGATCGTAGTGTATAATCTTTTTGATGTATTGCTGTATTTGGTTTTCCAGAATTTTGTTGAGGATTTTTGCATCTATGTTCATCAGTGATATTGGCCTGTAGTTTTCCTTCTTTGTGTTGTCCTTCTCAGGTTTGGGGATCAGAGTGATGTTGGCTTCATAGAATGTGTTAGGGAGTGCTCCATCTTCCTCAATTTTCTGGAATAGTTTGAGAAGGATAGGTATTAAATCTTTGAATGTTTGGTAGAATTCTCCAGAGAAGCCGCGTGGTCCTGGACTCTTATTTTTGGGGAGGTTTTTGATTACTGTTTCTATTTCTTTACTTGTGATTGGTCTATTCAGATTCTCTATTTCTTCCTGATTCAGTTTGGGGAGGTTGTAAGAGTCTAGGAATTTATCCATTTCTTCTAAGTTGTTCAATTTGTTGCCATATAGTTTTTCATAGTATTCTCTTATGATCCCTTGTAGTTCTTTGGTATCCATTGTGATTTCTTCTCTCTCATTCCTAATTTTATTTATGTGAGACTTCTCTCTTTTTTTCTTAGTGAGTCTGGCTAAGGGTTTGTCGATTTTAATTTTTTCGAAGAACCAACTCTTTGTTTCATTGATCCTTTCTACTGTCTTTTTTATTTCAATATCGTTTATTTCTGCTCTAATTTTTATTATTTCCCTCCTTCTACTGACTTTGGGCTTTGTTCTTCTTTTTCTAAGTCTGTTAGGTGTTGTTTGAGGTTGCATATGTGAGATTTTTCTTGTTTATTAAGGTGAGCCTGTATTGCAATGAATTTCCCTCTTAAGACTGCTTTTGCTGCATCCCAAATGAGTTGGTATGGCATGTTTTCATTTTCATTTGTCTCCAGGTAATATTTGATTTCTTCTTTAATTTCTTCAATAATCCATTGTTTCTTCAGTAGCATATTGTTTAGTCTCCACATTTTTGCCCCTTTCCCAGCTTTATTCTTATAGTTGATTTCTAGTTTCATAGCATTGTGATCAGAAGAGATGCTTTATATTATTTCAACCCTCTTGAGTTTATTGATACTTGCTTTGTTTGGTCTATTCTTGAGAATGTTCCATGTGCACTTGAGAAGAATGTGTAACCTGCTGTTTTTAGATGAAGTGTTCTATATATATGTATTAAGTCCATCTGGTCTAATTTTTCATTTAATTCTATAATTTCCTTGTTGGTTTTCTGTCTGGATGATCTATCCACTGGTGTTAATGGGGTGTTGAGGTCCCCTACTATTATTGTATTGTTGTTGATGTCTCCTTTTAGTTCTGTTAAGAGTTGCTTTACAAATTTTGGTGCTCCTGTCTTGGGTGCGTATATATTTATAAGTGTTATGTCTTCTTGGTGGAGTGTCCCTTTTATCATTATATGCTGCCCCTCTTTGTTTTTCGTTATCTGTTTTGCTTTAATGTCTCCTTTGTCTGATATTAGTATAGCGACACCTGCTTTCCTTTGTTCATTATTAGCTTGGAGTATTGTCTTCCATCCCTTCACTCTGAGTCTGTGTTTGTCTTTGGGGCTGAGGTGTGTTTCCTGGAGGCAGCATATTGTTGGGTCTTGTTCTTTGATCCATCCTGCCACTCTGTGTCTTTTGATTGGAGAGTTCAATCCATTTACATTTAGAGTGATTACTGAAATGTGTGGGCCTCCCACTGCCATTTTATCTCTTGTTTTCCAGTTCTCTTGCATTTCCTCTGTTTCTCGTCCCATGATTTTTGGATTACTAATTCAGGTATGTAAATTTCTGTATTGGGTTTCTTCTGTGTAATTTGTGTCTTTATTCTTGTTATTTGTTTAGTGGTTACCAGGTGGTTTCTATAAAACATCTCATAGATGAGATAGTCCATTTTCTGGTAGCCTCTTATTTCCTTGAATTAAAATGTTCCATTCCTTTTCTCTTCCCCTTTTAGGTTGTTGTTGTCAGATTTTTTTTTTCCCTCTTCTTTCTTGTGTTGTGAGTTTGTGGTTAAAATGACAGGGTTATATTTATTCTTGGTGTTTCCCTTCCTTTTATCTTTAATGTTTTATTTAACTTTTGCTAACCTGTTCTGATGGAGAGCTGCTACTTTCTGTTATTGTCCTTCTACTTATCTCCTTTGCCCTTGGTTTTGTAACTCCTTTCCTTTTTTTGATTTTTCAGGTATGAGGGTTTTCCTGAGCATTTCTTGAAGAGGAGGTGTTGTGGCAATGAACTCCCTTAACTTTTGTTTATCTGGGAAAGTTTTTATTTCTCCATCGTATTTGAAGGATATTTTCGCTGGGTAGAGTATTCTTGGCTGCAGGTTTTTGTCCTTCAGAGTTTTGAATATATCATTCCACTCTCTTCTAGCTGGTAAAGTTTCTGCTGAGAAATCTGCTGATAGCCTTATAGGGGTTCCTTTGTAGGTTATTTTCTTCTGCCTGGCTGCCCTTAGTATTTTCTCTTTGTCGTTTACTTTTGCTAGCTTCACTACTATATGCCTTGGGGTTGGTCTTCTTACACTGATAAAGTTTGGAGATCTATTGGCTTCTGTCCGATGAAGTTCCATCTCTCTCCCCACGTTTGGGAAGTTCTCGGCCATTATTTCTTTGAACAGGCTTTCTGCCCCCTTCTCCTTCTCTTCTCCCTCTGGTATACCTATAATCCTCATGTTGCATCCCCTAATTGAGTCGGATAATTCTCGGAGAGTTTCTGCATTTCTTTTTAGTCTTAGTTCTCTCTCCTCCTCTGCCTGCAGCATTTCTATATTCCTATCCTCCAAATTGCTAATTCCGTCCTCCATATTATCGGCCCTACTGTTCAGAGAGTCCAGATTTTTCTTAATCTCCTCCATTGTGTTCTTCATTTCCAGTATTTCTGTTTGGTTCTTCTTTATAGTATCAAGCTCTTTTGTGACATAGCTCCTGAATTCGTTGAGTTGTCTATCTGTATTCTCTTTTAACTCATTGAGTTTTTTAATAATGGCTGTTTTGAAGTCATCGTCATTTAGGTCATAGATTTCATTGTCTTTGCGATTGTTTTCTGGGTATTTGTCGTTTTCCTTCTGTTCTGGAGATTTAATATATTTTTTCATACTGCTTGATGGCGTAGATTTGTGCCTCCGCATAGAAATAGAGTTTAGTTACTGCTTCCACTGGTTTCTACTGGTGTTGGGGGGGAGCAGCTATTTAGACTGCAACAACCAGGAACCCTGTCAGCTGTTGCTAACTGGACCTGGGCCCCTCCTCGTAGTCACAGTGGTCCTGTGGGGTCCCTCTTCAGCTGTGGGGGCAGTCGCAAGGGGGCTTCAGGCTGCTGGTGCCTACTGTTGCAGACCACCTAGACGTGCTCCCTCCTTAGGGTCTGCAGCGGTGTTATGGGCTTTCCCAGCCGCCGGGAGCAGGATCACCCATATTTGCAGCTCTGTCACTGTTGGAGCCTACAAAATCTCACTTGTCCACTATAGGTCACAGCAGAGCTATGGGTATCTTTTGCAGTCTGTGGTTAGCTCACCTAGCTATGCTACTTGTGCCCCAGGGCCTTCCAGCCTTGTGATTGCTGAGTGGGGCCTCTCTACTAGTGCTTTGCAGAGGCTTTCGCTGAGGCTGCTGTGAGACTGTAGAGTTTCCCCCTGGGCCATGGACCCGGGCCGCTGGAACTCCACCCAGCCCCAGACCACTCCCACGGGATCTCTGAGAGCCGCTTGCCCTGTCTAGGGGATAGCTGGAGTCTGTGAGTCCGGCAGCAGCTGGTGGGCTGCTGCTATGCCCGGGGTCCTCCTCTTAGGGACCCTCCCAGCGTTCTGAATGCTGGGTGGGGCCTCTCCGCTAATGGCGAGTAGAAGCTTTCCCTGCCGCTGGTGTGGGACCCTGGAGTTTCCCCCTGGGCTTAGGTGTAATCGCGGGGGGCTTAGGTAGGGCTGTAGTCACCTGTTTCCACCGTTGCTCCTCCAGTGTGTGCACACTCCTGCCCTTGGTGTGTGGCGATGCTATGGGGGAGTCCACTGGAAGAAAGCCGCTTGCAGGTACTAGGCTGTTCGGGGGTTGGAGAGTTTTCACCTATCTCCACCTCCTCCCAGGGGGAGGTCCGTCCGCCTTCCGATGTATCGTAGCATGGGTCTCGCAGGCATCCTGAGACGCTGTATGGATATCCTTTGTTAAGCGATGAATGTCCAATTAGTTGTAGATTCGAAGGGAGAGAGACAAAGAAGACTACTCACTCCACCATCTTGGTGATGTCCTCCTTCCTCTACTTTTATATGTGGGATGCCTGCCACAGCATGGCTTGCCAAGCAGTGCGTAGGTCCACACCTGGGATCTGAACCGGTGAACCCCGGGCTGCCGAAGCGGAATGTGTAAACTTAACCACTGTGTCACCGGGCTGGCCCCTAGCTAAGTAATTTTTTATTGGTTGATTTGTTTTTTTCTCAGTTATTCTTTTGTAGGCCTTAGTTCCATTTCATGCAAATGCCTGTTTCCTCTTAGTTAAAATTTTTTCTATCCCAGTCTTCTTTCTTCCATCATCCTTTTCCTTTCTTGTTAAAATTTATCTCTGTCCTTGGAGTTCCTAGATTTAAAACCTTTAAATCACCCTTTTAGTACTTTACTGTTCCTACTTCTCTCCCTTCTCCCCTACTTAATTCACCAGCAGTGTTCTGCTGATTCTTTCACCATCACATCTCTTGGATCATTCTCTTCCTTTTTACATTTATAGTTGCCATCCTTATCACTTCTTGCTGAGATGATTGCAGCAGTAAAACTGGCCTTCCTGCCTCTTCCCTACTCAATTCCATTGTGCACAGTGCTGTTAGGATAATTTTCATCAAACGCTTTTCATCAAGTCATTCAAGAAGTTACTGTACCTCAGTTCAAATTGTGTTATATTTCAGTTTTTAATCACTGTGCTTTTTACAGGTTCTCTAACATTTTCTTTCCTCCCTTACTAGCATCCTATTTTCTTATTCCTAAAGATGTTTTCTCTGTTCCATTCAAGTAAATTACCTTTCTTCTTGCTGTATGTTTTCAGCCTTTATTTCTTGGTATTTGCTGCTTTCCCTACTTAATGTGTTTGTACATCCTTATCTTGCCACTTAAAACCTTAATCAAACCCATTTAAAGCCTTCTCTGAGGAGACATTTTTCAGTGAATTGTGTTTCACTTGGACCAGTCATTTACTTCATATATAAGCTGCACTTATGCATTCAGTTACTAGTATATATAATTTTTTTGTATTTACTTTGTAAGGTACATCATATTTTAAGTATTTCAGTTTTTATTTCATGTGTCTGAATTGGACTCCTGGTTGAAGTATAAGGTCCTTGAGTGTCCTATTGGCTTAGCCTTCTCTGCATTCCCCCCCCCCTTTAATTTTCATAGTTTATTTATTACTTCTTGTTTGTCAACCAATATTGATTACATATTATGTGAGTAAGATGTAGGCCTAGAGATTAGGAAGCTCACAGTTTGGTTTTGATAGGATCACAAAGAGAACTTGACTCTGAGTTATTTTTGTTTCAGTAATTTTTCTCATCCACCCTCAAAATAGTAATTAACACCAGATAGATTGCTGTGTCTAAGTTTCTCTGTCAAATACTTTTGCCTATAGAATGCTAGTACCAATGACAGTGGTTAAGAAAAGTCAGAGTAGATGACAGGTAGGAATTTTAGATTCACTGTCTTCTCTGGATAAACTCAGTTTTTCCCTCTTTTTACCAGGACAGCAGGAGATCTAGGGACTTAAAAATTGCGATTATAAAGTCATTATGTAGGAAAGAATCCAAGCAATAAAGAAGTATATATAAACTAACAAGTGTAGCTGCCCCCTCCTCTTCCCAATACATTCTACCTCAGTGTTCTGTCTATTGCTTGTAACAAACTACCCCAAAACTTAGTAGCTTAAAACAACATAATCATTTTATTATTCTCTCTGGGAGTTCTGGGGGTTGGCTCAGTTAAGTGATTCTCACTTGGGATCTCTCATCTGGAGTTTTCTAAAGGCTAGTTCACTCATATCTGATGCCCATGTTGGGAGAACTCAAACAGCTGAAGGCTGGGATGATTGTGGCTTCTTAGGCACCTCTCTCTGTCTCTGTGTGGACTCTCCAGTATGGTGGCTTCAGGATAGCTAGACTTCTTAGATGGTACCTCAGGGCTCCAAAGACGGTGTCCCAAAAGAGAAAGAAAGCCAGACATATCACTGTTTATCATCTTGCCTTGGATCCACACAGTGTTACTTCTTCTGCATTCTCTTTATTGAGGCAGTTGTGCTGGCCTTCCCAGGTTCAAGAGCAGGGAACACAGATTCTGACTCTACCTGTTGATAGAAGGAGTGACAAGGTTCTAGAAGAGCATGTATGAAGGTAATATTGTTGTGGCAGTTATGGAAAATACAACCCACAAAGGATAAATGCTCTTAATAATTTGGTTTACTGTCAGATCTTTTTCTTTGCATGTAGAAATCATATTCCCAAATGGCTACTTATATAATTGTATCATACTCCAACTTATATTTTTATTTAACAATATATAATGGTGTGAGTACATAAACGCTCACCTTATTTTTTTTTCATCAAGCCACTTTTTATTTTTAAAGTTTGGCACCTGAGCTAACATCTTTTGCCAATCTTCCTTTTTTTCCTTCTCCCCAAAGCCCCCCAGTACATAGTTGTATATTCTAATTGTGAGTGCCTCTGGTTGTGCTACGTGGGATGCCACCTCAGCATGGCCTGATGACTGGTGCCATGTCCATGTCCAGGATCCAAACCAGTGAAACCCCGGGCCGCTGAAGCAGAGCATGGGAACTTAACCACTTGGCTACAGGATTGGCCTCCATGCCATGTTTTTAATTTAATTTTTGCTGTGAAAGATTAACCCTGAGCTAACATCTGTTGCCAATCTTTCTCTTTTTTTTTTTCCCCTCCCAAAAGCCCCAGTACATAGTTGTATATTCTAGTTGTAAGTCCTTCTAGTTCTTCTATGTGAGTCGCCACCACAGCATGGCTACTGACAGATGAGTGGTGTGGTTCCACACCCGGGAACCAAACCCAGGCTGCTGAAAAAACAGAGCACGCTGAACTTTAACCATTAGGCCATCATGGCTGGCTCTCACCTTTTCTTTTGAACATCATAAATGAGTGAATCATAATTTGCTATAGCCATTCACCCAACAGTCGACATTTAAGCTTTCTGGAGTTTACACATAGGAACCTCTCTTGACTGGTGTTGGATGGACCTTCAGTAAATGTTGCAGTAAATAGGACTATGTAGTCATGCGATAATAAGCTTTCTCCTTATGCTGCTCTTCCAACCATCTGGAAATTGTTTCTTAAATTTCTTTTTTTCCCTTTGCTGCTTTTTTGTTCTCCTCCCCTTGCTCTGACCTATTCAGTAATTCTGTGCTTCAGTCTTGATCACAGAAAAGATTGGAAGAAATGGAAATATCGTCACTTATAAAGTAAAGCTATCTTATTTGGCACTTTACCAGTTCAAGGATTGTTTTTTTCTTTCTTCCTGTTAAGTATAGAAAAGCCATCATAAATGACTTAATGTGAGCTAATAGTTGATCAATTAATCACAAAAATTGGTTATAGTAAAAATCATTAAAAACTGATTAGTTAAACATTTTACTTTAATGAAAATATATAAAGATACATGTATTCATCAACTGTTTGATACAGGACAGTGGTTTTCACTTGGGATGATTTTACCCCGTGGGTAAATTTGGCAATGTTTGGAGACATTTTTGATTGTGACAACTGGATGGGGTGCTGCTGTTACCATCTAGTGAATATTAGAGAAGCCAGGGATGTTGCTAAACATATTTCAATTTACAGGACAGTATTGCTGGCCCCCAAAAACAGAATTCTCCAGTCCAAAATGTCTGTTGTGCTGGGGGTCAGCAAACCCTGATCTAGGGCCAAGACCTTTTCTTGGTGTGTGAATCTACAGATTGGCACTCTGCATCATATTTCTAGGCATACACCATATCTATAATCTATTATTTGTGATTTAAAGTTTTGATTTCTTTAAATTGAAGAGAGACCTTGAAGATAATTATTAATCTGTTGTCTTAATATTTTATTATTTTCCCCAAGTCTTTTACAGTAGTCTCATTCATACCCAAGTCAATAGCATTTTCTTTTTTAAAGTAAATCATCTATTATATCAAAATATTCCATCTATTTTTCAGCATAATTTTATTTTTTTTGATGAGGAGATTGGCCCTGAGCTAACATCTATTGCCAGTCTTCTTTTTTTTCCCTCTCCAAAGCCCCAGTACATAGTTGTACATCCTAGTTTTAGGTCATTCTGTTCCTCTCTGTGGGATGCCACCACACCATGGCTTGATGAGCAGTGCATAGGTCCCTACCCAGGATCCAAACCAGTGAACCCCAGGCTGCCGATGTGGAGCGCACAAACTTAACCACTTGGCCATGAGGCTGGCCCTCAACTTGATTTTCATAGAAACAATTCATCATACTAATATTTTGTTGGTTTAGATAATATATAACTAAATTCCACAATTGCAAGAACAACTGATACACCAGTGAGGGAACAAACCAACCTACTCTTGGTTGGCACACAGTATCAGATAGTAGCCTATAGCATCTCATGTCAGTTTTAGGAGAAGAAACTAGAAGGCATCAGTTGATTGTGATGATTGGTTGAGTGGGGTTGGCTAAGAACTTCTATATGAGCAATAAGGAACTGAAGAATTTTTTTGTTATTTAAAAGTATTATCCTCAAAATAAGTTCATTGAAAATTATTTCTTAAATAAGTGAACAAGCCAAACATACACACACACAGCAAAAACAGATTAAAAAAACTCTATAAACATAAGATAGTTATATTACAATTGAATTTTGTCTTGCTCCAAATTGGTAGAATTTGTGAGGATATCATGGAGGAGAAAGGACAGGGGGGATGCCAGTGGTGGCCTTTGAAAGAGAATAATGGTCTTTACTCTTGATTTACATGCTTTGGTGATAGGATTTTAGCAATCTTTGGGTGTTTGGGATAATCAGGAAGCCCTTTCTATCTGTTACTAAAGTTATTAAATTATTTTGCTAGGTTCCAGTCTCTCTAATGCAATATATTTAATCATATTTTTTTGTGCTTCAAAGACTACTACCAGCTGGCCCTATCCTATTTAACAACTCTCTTTTCTCTTTAAGCCATTTTGTGCTCTTCATTTTTTTTTTTAAAGATTGGCACCTGAGCTAACAACTGTTGCCAGTCTTTTTTTTTTTTTCTGCTTTATCTCCCCAAATTCTCCCAGTACATAGTTGTATATCTTAGTTGCAGGTCCTTCTAATTGTGGCCTGTGGGATGCTGCCTCAACGTGGCCTGATGAGCAGTGCCATGTCCGTACCCAGGATTCGAAACGGTGAAACCCTGGGCCGCTGCAGCGGAGCACGCGAACTTAACAACTCGGCCATGGGGCCGGCCCCACAACTCTCTGTTTTAAGCAGGCTAACTTCCATGATTGGCCTCTGTGTTTCTGGATTACTTTCATCTGGACCTTTGCATATTAAAACTCAGCAGCCAGTCTCGTGCCTTTTACCAAAACATTTCTTATACTTCTTTAAAATACTGAAACTCAGCATCTCAGTTTTCACTAGTTAATTAAAAACTTGATTCTAACACATTTCTGTTAATGCCCATGGGGGGTTGTCTGCCCACAGCAAGACGTTCCAGTAGTCAAGAGGCAAGGTGATAGCAGAGGAAGGACTTTATTACAGCTTGCTAGCAAGGGGGAGGATGGCAGACTAACATCTGAAAGAACCATCTTACAGAACAAGGACTACAGGCCAGGTATACAGGGGGCTGGTCTCCAGATTGGGGAGGCATCTGGTCTCCAGATGGGGGCATCCATCTGATCTCTGGGTGGGGGCAGACATCTGGTCTTAGTTCCTGATAGTCTTTTGTTTTACCGGATATGTATCAGAGATGGAGGGGGAGGTGTCATCACCTTTTACCCTGATCTTTCAGTTGTCCTTGTTGATGGCTGTCAGCATAGACTCTCTGCCTAGGGGTCATCGCATTCCTAAGGAACTCAGAAGAACAAAGTTATCAATTTATAGCAGCTGGGAGGAGCCATAAAATCTACAGAGCATGTCTGGCTTAGTTAATCAGAGGTCATTCAAGGTTACAGTATGGTTTCTTTTCTACATTATGACTTCCCTTATGTCAACTTTGTGTTGAGCTGGTATCATTTCCAGTCTTTGTATCACTAGCATACTTTTTCAGCTTTGATTATGTGAATTTTCAGAATATCTGCATAATTTTGGCTACGTGAACTTGCACAAGCTAGTTGCCTAATAAAAATGGTGTTATTTAGAATTTAATCAGAGATTAATCAGAGAAATCCAGAAACTGGCATTTTAGGTATCCAGATGAATTATATAGTAACCAACACCCACTGGGAAATACGACCTGAAAGATGGTTAATCTTCTTAGAGCTAGATGATGAAGCTGAATTAGCATAGATTGTTAAAGTTGTTATTTACTATTTTTATAGTTGTTGTGGGAAAATGTTAGCTCTTTTTCCCTCTACTTTCTGCTAATGATCGTGATCTTTATCTAGAGAAACTGTAGGAGGATGAGATTACTTAAACCAGCATGACTTGGGTTAACTCTTAGTTAATGAGAGTTTTAAAAATAATCGTTCCTTCCCTTCAAGCTTACATAAAAACAAAATTCACTGTATAAAAGTTATCTGTATATTTATGTAGTTTTCTTACATGACATTTATAAAATGTATTACATTTATAAAATACCCAGTATCTTAACTTCTTGAACGTTGCATATCCATTTCTTTTCCTTTTTCAAGCATAGTGGCATAAGTAGAGATTTTTAGGAAAAACTTTTTGAAAATGATAGTTTTGAATGGATTATCAAACTAATAATTCCAAACTGATCAAGATAGTAAATTTTAAGTCAAATCTATTTTAAATGTTATCAGAATTATTTGAAAAATAATTAAGTGGGATTTTTGGGGGGAAAATGAATTTCTTTTAAAGAAAGATTATTTTCTAAATGAACCATATATGTAGGGTTCAAGTTAGAAGAGGCACAGTAAACATTTTAAAGTAGTTTATTGCATGTGTGTGGTGATGACATTTTGTTACTGAACCAAAAGTGGGTTTCCCTCCTGGCAGAGTTCCTCCTGACGAGTTAAATTAGACTCTCCACGAGAAGTAGTTGTCACACAAAGTAGGTATATTTGCAGCAAATAGGAGGCACGTGGAATCGTTTCCAAAGTTGTGATGTCCCTGAACAAAGGGAAGCAGGGGCCTTTTATTTCGGGTGGGAAATGAGTATTCGAAAGTGAGAAGTGGGTAAAACATGCTTCCACATACACTGCAGCTTTTGGTAATAATAAGGCCTAAGCTCCTTCCAGAAAGAGATCTTAGCATTAAAAATGAAGCAGAGGTCATAGGCCTGCTCTTGCGGTAAGGCTTGGTCTGGTTCAGGGTGGTTGGTGATCGCATCTCTTAAATAGTTAAATGCTTCCGAACCCACCCTTGAGTTTCTTGGGGCAATTAGTCCCTGGCAGTTTTGCATTAAGCTGTAGAATACTTGAAAGGAAGGGACCAGAAATAATCTGGTTTATCCCTTTTGTTCAATAAGGAAATAAGGGGAGAAAGCTGTTCTTGTCTGAAGTTTTATTGCCAGGGTAGAACCTCAGGTCACTTACCTCCTTGTTTCACACTTTCTCCACTGCCCTATTTGTTACCAAGGGCAACTGAAACTTTCCAAGTCCTTGTGCTCAAATTCTGTGAATTTGTGTTGGACACTTAGGAGATTTGAATAACTTTCTTTTTATAGACAGATCTAGGTTCAGTTTCTCTCTCTTCTGTGTTCATTATTACTTTATTGTATAGTACACATATCTAAACAGTCTCATCTAGGTAGTGTAAAAATGATTTGTGCAGTCATTGATTTGTTATATGCCTCTGCACCTGACTGTGTGTTTTAGGAGGCCTAAAGGCTGCCCACATCTCTCTGGGATCTTAGGCAGCTTCTCTTCTACCTTTATCCTGAGTCTTCAGGCATTTGCTGACTCTTACATTATGAAGCTCCTCTTCTAGAGATCTATTGAGTAATATATGTTTGCTTGGTCATTGTATTGCCTGATTTAATTCATTGACACACATTTGGGACATCATGTTGTATAATGGGTAGATATTGTTTTATACTGATTTAAATATCATTTTTCCAGATGAACATAGGAACATGCTGTTTGGTTTGGTTTGTGCTTTTATTTTAAAATGAGAATAGAATTTGCTTGCCTTGTTTTGATTTACAGGACCTTTCCTTGGACCATAGTTTATCTGAGTTCAAAGACTAGCTTTATTTTTCTTCAAATTTAAACCTGTTTTTTTAGTTGACAGGGAAGAAGAATGACATTAAGTAAGTATATATCGTTAGAATTGTTGTCTTTTAATTATAAACTTGAAAATATATTTATAAAAACAGAAAACTAGATGAACATCTATTAAAATCTGGGTTATGCAGAAGACCTTAAAATTTGGCATTGATAAATACACTACCACAGTAGTGGGAGCATTGGAAACATGTTTTTAAAAAATTAGTTTGACCTACACTTCTGGGTATCATGGTCAATTGTAGAATAGTGGAAGAGCCCTGTGAATAGCTTCCTCAAGCTATCAGTGGCAACACATTGTTTTTTAAGTTTCTAATCATTGGCTGACTGATTCTTCTGTAAAATGCGGTAAAAATGAATGACTAGAAAAATTAAATTAAAAAAATGTAACCAAAGAAATATAGGATAAAAGTGCAAATATTTTATTATCAGATTCAGTAGATACAGTATTACTTTGTCAAATTACTATTGACCTTTCTAAACACATACAGTCATCCCTTAGTATCCACGGGGGATTGGTGTCAGGACGACTTCCCCCCTGCCATGGATATCAAAATTCATGAATGCTCAAGTCTCTTATATGACATGGTATAGTATTTGTATATAACCTACACACATCCTCCTGTATTCTTTAAATCATCTCTAGATTGCTTATAATACCTCATAGAATGTAAATGCTATGTAAATAGTTGTTATACTGTATTGTTTAGAGAATAATGACAAGAGAAGAAAGTTTATGCATGTTTAGCACAGACTCAACCATGGTAGGCCTTTCATCCACAGATGCGGAACCCACAGGCGGATACAAAGGGCTGACTGTATTCTCAACTTCTGTAATTACCTAGTCATGGTAATGACTGGTCATACAGTGACAGTGCAGATAGATAGGTGTTAGTCTGCAGACCACAGTTTGAGAACTACTGTTCTGGAATATATAAATGTCCCAAAGCTGTGTATTAGGAATCATTCCTGGCTAGGAAGCTCTTTTTTACAGCAAGTACTGCTCCTGAAACAATATACAGGTAACTGACCTACTAGAATGCTGAGTAGCCTCCTATGAAAACCAAAAAATAAGACATAGGAACTTAAAACCACAGTTTTATTGAGGTGTGATTTTTTTTTAAAGATTTTATTTTTCCTTGTTCTCCCCAAAGCTCCCCAGTACATAGTTGTGTATATTTTTAGTTGTGGGTCTGTCTGGTTGTGGCATGTGGGATGCCACCCCAGCATGGCCTGATGAGTGGTGCCACGTCTGTGCCCAGGATCCGAACTGGAGAAACCCTGGGCTGCCAAGGCAGAGCGGGTGAACTTAACCACTTGGTCACGGGGCCAGCCCCCAGTCATTTCAAACTTCTTAATGAGAGAACTCCTACTTCAAGACACTCAAGTGTTTCCCATCTTAAAAAGAAAAAGAAAACAAAAGCTCCCTCAATCTCACTTTCCCGTCCCAGTTCAGCCATATATAGCTCTTCTCTTCAGACAATATTGACTGCTCTCACCTCTGTTTCCTGACCTTTCATGGACTCCTCAATTCAGTAGAATCTGGTGTATACTCTCACTAATCTCCAAAACTGTTTTCCACAGTGTAACTAAAATCCATGGATAAATTTCAGTCTTCCAGTTGATATCTCAACAGTTTTTATCAATGATCATGCCTCTTTTTTTGAAACACTTTATGCCTTGACATCTTTGATAACTCTGTCTTTTGGCTTTTCTTCTTAATCCCTTGGAGGCTTTCTCTTGCTCTGTAAATTCTTCAAGTTCCTCAAAGGTCTGCTACAGGCCCTATTTTCTATCAGTACACACTTCCTAGGCAAGCTCATATATTCCCATAGCCTCGGTTACCACTTGATAGATTAGCCCAGACCTCTCATTTGAGCTCCAGAGAGCACTTTATATCCAACTAGCCATTTGTTCTTGGATGTCTCAAAGGGATCTCAAAATCAACATTTCTAAAAGTTTTTTCTTTTAGAAACACATTCAAGTTTTCTCTTCTTCTAGTATTGCTTATTGCTTGAAATGACACCACCAAATCAAATATCTCTTCAAGCCAGAACCCCGGAGATTATCCCTGACTCTTCTATTTCCTTCCTGCCACATTTTCTAGAATTCTGTTTACTAGAAATATCTCCCCAAATTCACCAGTTCTCTCACTTCATCCTGTAGTCACCCTGATCCAAGCCATGGTCAATGATAGCCTAGAACGATTGCTGTAAAACCTTCTAATAACACTCCCTGGTGCTGGTCTTGCCCTCTTTCCCACAGGATAGTCAGATGGATAGTGTTACTCCCTAAATCTTTCAATGATAAACCCTTGCCCTTAGGATCAAGTCTAAGCTATTTGGTATGCATTATAAGGCTCTGCAACATATTTGCACCCACTTATCTCTAGAATTTTTTATTTTTACTTTTCTTCTTGCATTTGATATTCCAGCTATACTGAACTTCTTTCAGTTTCTCAGTTGGGCAAACTTCTTGCCTCAGTTATCCCACATGCCATTTAAGTAGGACACTTTTCCCTCCCACTTTTATTTTACTGTCCCATTTTCCCACTCTTCAACCTGGCAATACCAACTAATTCTTCTTGTTTCAATTTTAATATAATTCCCTAGATTATGTTAGGTCGTTCTCTTACTTGCATCTGGAATACTCTGTACTTTCCCTATAACAATAGTCATTACAATTTATTGTACTCATTTGTCTTTCTTGGACTACAAACTGTATAGGGGCAAGAACCATGCTTAGAGATACACATGCACACCCACCCCGCATTCCTTCATAGGTCCCAGCATAGTGCTTGACCCATAGTAAATGTTCAATAACTATATGTTAAATGAATAAGAGACTCTTTATTTAAAGAGAGAAAGCCTTCTTGTAAATCAGTAGAACCACTTGAGATAGGTGAGTTTAAAGTCCTACACATAGATTAATCTGTTTAAAAATACCTAGAATTTTATAAACCTATATTGTTGAAGTGGATATTAGAAAAATATTGGAACTTATTTGGTAAAATCTATGTTTAGGAACTTAAGATGAAATTGTAATTGTGGGATCAAATATGTAACCTACCTACTAAAGAATGATCAATGGGAAATTTAACATTAATTAAAAGTTTAAAAAATTAATTCTGATGAAAATCATCTTTTCCCACTTGGTGGAAAGACACTGTTTTGCAGGGAAGGCAAATATCTGAGCACATGCCTTCACTCCTCTCCTTTATCATGCCAAACATCTGTATCAAGTTCAGCCTAGCATCCTTTGAACCACAGCACTAGAGACAGCCATGACAGGTGGTGTAGTAGTGAAACCTGTTCGATATCCCTAGAAAGTGATCAGTAGTGTTTGAATTAATAAATGAATATGGGGTTTTCATTTCAGTAAGAATTTCTTTTTTGTCTATTCTTATTTCAGTAAGAACCTAATTATTTGCTTAGAATTTATTCTACTTTATTTGAAAACAATGTTATACTTCAAATAGCTATAATGGAAATGAAGTGCTTTATAAAAGCCAGTGAGTGCATTATAAACATACAAATAGACTGAAAGAACTACAAAGAAAATTTCTACGGAACATATTTTTACTTAAAAGTGGCAATAGAAGAAATACTGCTGGATTAGCGTATGAGTTAGGATACTTTAAGTTGCAAAATTACAAGATCTACAGAAGCTAACTTAAATTATAGAAGGAGTTTATTCATTTATGTGTCTGAAAAATCCAGTCAGGGCAGACTTTGGGCAAGAGTTGATCCAGAGACTCCAGGTTGTCATCAAGAATCTTTTTTGGTGTTGTGGTGTTTGTCTTTGCATTCTCAATTTCCTAGAGCAGCTCTGTCCGAAAGAAATAGAATACGAGTCACATTTTTAAATTTAAACATTCTAGTAACTATGTTTAAAGAAGTAAGAAAAAACAGACGACAATTTTAATAATATCTTTCATTTAACTCTGTATGTCCAAAATACTGCCATTTCAACATGTAATCAGTACAAAAATTATTAATGAGATATTTTACATTCTTTTTCATGCTAAGTCTTTAAAATCATTATATATTCTACACTTAGAACACCTCTCACTTGGGATTAACCACCACTTCAAGGACTCAGTAACAACACATGACTGGTGTCTCCTGTAGTAGACAACATGTTTTTTTTTTTTTGAGGAAGATTAGCCCTGAGCTAACTACTGCCAATCCTCCTCTTTTTGCTGAGGAAGACTGGCCCTGAGCTAACATCCATGACCATCTTCCTCTACGTTGTATGTGGGACGCCTACCACAGCATGGCTTGCCAGTGGTGCCATGTCCGCATCCGGGATCTGAACCGGCGAACCCCGGGCCACTGAGAAGCGGAACGTGGGAACTTAACCACTGTGCCACTGGGCTGGCCCCAACAACACGGTTTTAAAGTTTCTGCCTTATCTTAACGTTGCCTCTCTCCATTTCCTCAAGTTGGTCACCTGCAGTCAGTGAAACCAGCCAGGCCTGGAGTTTTCTCTGTCGGGGTATTGTTAAACTCTGAGCTCAATTTCTTTAATAGCTGTTGGACTATTCAGGTTATTTCTTTTAGTAGTGTATATATTCAAGGAGTTGGTCTATCTTATCTAAGTTGCTGAATTTCTGGACATAGAGTTGTTTTTACTTTATTCTTTTAATCTCTCTAGGGTTTCTAGTGATGTCCTCTCTATCATTATGAAAAAACCATAACTGTTGAAGTGTTTGTGCTTCATTTGAGTGTATAAACATCCTTTTACCACCAGCAGACCAAGCTTAAATGCTTCCAATCTTTAACTTAGTATTAAGTGTCTAAAAGTAGTAGAATCAAGGTGGTTCAGAAACAGTCATTTTCTGGGACGTGAGTTCCCAGATACATAACAAATAACTAAAAAAAGATCTGCTGATGCTGTTTATGATATGTTACAAAGTCATTTTAAGTGCCTGAATTCAGTGAAGACTCCTGAAGTCATAATCCAGTTTTAAACAGCAGGAGCTTCTTTTGAAGACATTATCCAAACATTGTAGCAACTTTTAAAGCATTTCTTTATATTGTCAATTCTAAATTGAAAAATTAAGTAAATTGAAATATAAGAAAGTTATTTTTCTTAGCCAGTGTACCAACAAAGAAGTGACAGACACAATGTTGTCAATGTTCAATGTTCAATGTTCCTGTCATAGCCAAGTTTCTTTTTATGGTGGAGGACTAATCCTGGTAGTGGATAGATGCAAAAGAATGATGTAGGATATCCACAGTGTGAATGACCTGTTTATAATTCTGGGTGTCAAAGTAATACACACACCTGTTTAATTTTATTTCAACCAAAATCATGTCCTTGAAAGGTAGTAAATAATTTGAATTTTTATATTCCAAATTTTGTTGCAGGTGCCCTAAAGGAGAACAGGTAAAGCTAAAAAAAACTCATTTTAAATTCTTTTGTAAAATGAATACTCAAAGATCACTGTTAGAAAAATTGTCTTTGGTTATCTTTTTTAAAGTTCAAAGGTAACTGTAAATATGAATTTTATTTAGGTGAAAGGTAACATTACCTTAATATAAAAATGAAAACCCTAGTCAAAAAGGTCTTTCAAATGTTAAATATTGTAAAGAACAAGCAAAGTGTTTTTTCAATAGCTAGGCTTAGAGATGTATTGCATACAAAATTGGCTTATGAATAAACAGTTATGTTTAGTTGAACAAATATAGCATTTTAAAAATATTTCTTTCAGGATTTAACATTAGCCAGGAAAACTTGACAATAGCTCTAGTTTCAAATCTGTATGTTACCCTTTTATTTATATTGTTTATTCAGTAATTCATCAAATCTCTATTAAGTTCCTACTATGAACAAAGCACTGTGGTGGTGCTTGGAATACAGTTGTGACAAAGACAGATTTGGTCATACCTAACTAATAAGCCTTTCATATTTACTGATAAATTAAAACCCTATGCAATATCTGCTTAAAATTTGAATATATTATCAATTTCATTATTATGAGAATTTTTTGTGTTCAAATTCAACATTAGCTGATGTGATATACACACATTTAGTTATACATATTTATTCACACCCATACATATATACATACATGTATTGTCATGTTTGGAACATAAGTAGCAGAGCACAGTGGTTAACAGGATAGACTCTGGAATTAAGTTATCTGAGTTTAAATTCTGGAACTGCTACTTAACAGGCTGTGTGATCTTTAACAAGTTAATAGTGTCACCTGCCTCTTAGTGTTGGATTAAATGAGTTACTCGGTGGGGCCAGCCCCGTGGCCGAGTGGTTAAGTTAGCGTGCTCCGCTGCGGCGGCCCAGGATTTCCCTGGTTCGGATCCTGGGCGCGAACATGGCACTGCTCATCAGGCCATGGTGAGGTGGCGTCCCACATGCCACACCTAGAAGGACCCACAACTAAAATATACAACTGTATACTGGAGGGATTTGGGGAGAAAGATAAAAAGTAGGGGAAAAAAAAAAGATTGGCAATGGTTGTTAGCTTAGGTGCCAATCTTTAAAAAATAAATAAATAAATAAAAATAAATGAGTTACTTAGTGTAAAAGCACATGGATTTAGTATCTGTTAAATACTTAGGGCTCTGTTAGTGTTATCAATTACTGTGTTGACTAATACCTGCATTTTGTCAGAAAATAAGTGATTTTGTTTATTAATTTAAAAAAATTAGAACAAAGCCTGTGAAATCTCTACTAGCTGTAAACGGCCTATTTCCTATGTTAACTGTCGTAGTTACGTTTGTTTGGACTTTTTTCTCCTATTTTGACTTGACAAGCTCTTTCTACATCCATCTCATAGTCCAGAACTACATTATATGGCCACTTCTACTATCAAGGGTGTCTCGTGACTCCCATTGCCACCACGAACAACATCAGAGTTTTGTTAGTAAGGAATAAAGGAAAAAAGATTTTGAACAAGCAATTAGCAATGTCCTCTATAGTCGCTTTTTGAAGAATCATTTTTCTCTTGTTTTTATAGCTCATGACAGGAATTTCCTTTCTAAGCAAAACAGTAAAGGATTGATACAAAATAAGAGTGTTGGAAATAATTTAATATTTTTATAATTATATTGTGTACCATATACCATTTTTATGTACCCTTTAAATGACATAGTGATGTTATAATCAAAGGTTGGTAGTTACTTTTTTATAGATAGTAGATGACCTTGACTCCAATGAAATTTTAATTTAGGCTCTCTTTTCTAGAGAGAGAGGATGGTCTAAGTACATCCTTCCTTTGTACTTGAAATATGTGTAAGGGACTAAGTTATTTTGGCACTTCTTGAAATTTATCTCATCACTGTTTTGTGCTGACGTAATGGAAAAGATGTAACTGTGAAGATATTGTATGGTTAGATTATCTTTAGTGATTCTACATAAGCATGTATTCACTTATCAATACTGCCCTCACACTCAAATATTTCTTCAAAGAAATCAATGAACAAACATTTAGTGAGCACTTAGAATGCTAGAGACTGTGCTTAGGTTTTAGAAAAAAATAATATGAATGAAACACAGTCCCAACCTTTTAAGGTTTACTGTCAGATGAAGGAGAGAGGAATGTAAATGAAGTAAGCAGTGTGATTATTGCCATAATGGAAATATGCCCAAGGTGGGATAAGAAAAGAGAAGGAAAGCTTAACTCTGCTTTGATTTTTGAGAAGAGAGTCTCAGAAAAGGCTTCATCTATCTTTTGAGAAACTGGAAGTTCTATAAAATAATGAGTGGATGAAATAATGGTGGAGAACCTAAGGTAGATGAAATCGTTAACTTAAGTGGAGATTTATTTTATTTCACTTCCTATCCTGAGTTAAAGAATAACTTAGTCTTAGATAAACTAAACATAGAAGAAAACTGTGGATTCTAATTTAATTTATAACAAGTGGTTCTGAATGCCTATAACATTGTGATGACAAAAAAACCCTTTACAATGAACATTTTGTAAACATTTAGATCATATTTAAACCAAATATATTTCCATAGTTCCTTTGTCATCATTTGATGTTGCAATGGTGGATTATGACCTTTCATTCTTAGTTTGTCACACGGTGAATACTGCTGTATAAAGGAAACCTGTAAAGGTTCTGGAAAGATTTTATTATATTTCTCTACCTGTGGGTAAAATAGGCATTCACAGATAATACTAATAATGCAGTGAAGCATTAGTAAATCTGGTTGACCAAATGAAGCAACATGGTTAGGAGTTACTTTAATGATGACTTTGATAACTGGATATGTTTCATTCATTATTCAGTGTTATAACTGCACAATTACTCAAAGATATATACCTCATTTGATATAGAGAGCATGTACCATAATAAATAAAACATGCTTATAGTTAATTTTAAAAGACATATATGGAGCTTATAAAAATAAAATAATGTATTATTTTTTGTATTCTAGGACTACTAAATAAGTAAAAAGCAAACCTCTATCTTTAGGTAGCTTACCATTTGTGGAGGTAGAGAAGACCTCCACAAAACTGCTAGTGATCTAGGCAATATATACCAAAGTGTTGAATTGCAACTAAATCAACAAATGAGAGGTACATAAGAAGCTAAGCATAAAGGGAATACTTAGAAGAGGAGTAAAAGAGAAGAGAAATAATTATGAACTAAAGTCTTCAAAAAAAGCTTCAGGGAAGAGGCTGGAACTAATCTTAGCCTTGAAATAATAGAGCATTACTTTGGTGGGCTTTATGTCTGAGTTCTGCTTTTTTCAAGCACTTTATCTATGCAAAGGCAAATCTATGCTTTGGGAAATCAGACAAATCATTCTTTTGTTTAAAGGAATCTTTGTGGCTTATCAGTAGTTGTTAACCTGGGTACCATTGAAATCTACAAATTATGAATTCTATACGTAGACACAGACACACACACAATTTTCATGTAATTTCAAGCAGTTCTCAGACCTCTGGTTAAGAACTCATCAGGCATTAGTCCTTCAGTTTTTTTCTTAAATTGTTCTTAATCTATGATGGAGACTTTGAACCCATAAAGTTGTGTTTGAAGAGGAGTGACAATATATTACTGCTAATAGATTCTATCACCTACCACTATGAAATCTCATTTATGCAGAGTGTGTTTCAGTAGCAACTGCACTTTTCTGGAATAATAATAATTTATAGTCTATAAAGTGATGCTGTGCACCCAATCTCGTTTTACATATGGAGTAATCGTGTATAAAGGCTTGTAGGTAGGCAAGCATTATCCCTTTCTTGTTCTTATTGTTTTTTTTTTAATTCTGGTAAATACACATAACATAAAATTGACCATTTTCACCATTTTAATGCATATAATTCAGTCACATGAAGTACATTCACAATGTTGTGCAACCATCACCACTGTCTCATTCCAGAACTTTTTCATCACTTCAGAAGGAAACCCTGTACCTGTTAAGTAGTCACTCTCAATTCTCCGTTCCCCTTAGCCCCTGGCGAGGACTGATCTACTTTCAGTCTCCATGGATTTGCCTGTTCTGGACATTTCATATAGATGGAATCGTACACTATATGGCCTTTTTTGTCTGGCGTATTTCACTTAGCATGTTTTCAAGGTTCATCCATGTTGTAGCATGAATCAATATTTCATTCCTTTTCATAGCTGAATGATATTTCATTATATGGGTATGCCACATTTTGTTTATCCATTCATCAGTTGATAAACATTTGGGTTGTTTTTCCTTTTGTCTGTTATGAATAATGCTAGTATGAACATTTATTTACGAATTTTTGTTTGAACACCCGTTTTCAGTTCTTTTGAGTTTGAACCTAGCAGTCAAATTTCTGGGTTGTGTGGTAATTCTATGTTTAACTTCTTGAGGAACCACCAAACTGATTACACAGTGACTGTGCCATTTTACGTTCCCACTAACAATGTAGAAGGGTTCCAATTTCTCCACATCTTCATTAACACTTATTTTTCATTTTTAAAAAATTCTAGACATGGTAGTGGGTAGAAAGTGGTATCTTGTGGTTTTGATTTGTATTTCCCTAATGACTAATATTATTGAGCATCTTTTCATGCGCTTGTTGGTCGTTTATATATCTTCTTGGGAGAAATATCTGTGCGAGTCCTTTGCCCATTTTTATATTTGGTTGTTTGTTTTTTTGTCATTGAGTTTTAGGAGTTCTTTATATATGTTCTGCATATTAATCCCTTATCAGATATTTGATTTGCAAGTATATTTTCCCATTTCATTCTTGTGATAGTATCCTACACAGAAGTTTTTAATTTTGTTGAAGTTCAGTTTACCTATTGTTTTCTTTTGTTGCCTGTGCTTTTGGTGTCATACCCAAGAAATCCTTGCCAAATCCAATGTCATAAAGATTTTCCCGTATGTTTTCCTCTAAGAGTTTTGTAGTTTTAGCACTTGTACATTTAGATATTTGATCCGTTTTAAGATAATTTTTGTTTATGATGTTCCTTTTTTTGATAGTTGAAGAAAGTGAAGTTCAGTGAAGTCATGGATCACATGTAAATAAGACAACAGATCATCTGCCCTATTAGTGATTTTTCTTCTAGAACATGAGTTGATAGACTACAGCCCACAGGCCAAATCTGATTTACCAACTGTTTTTGTGTAGCCCACAAGCTAATAATGATTTTAAATTTTGAAATTTAAAAGTTTTAATAGTTGAGAAAAGTCAACAGAAGATAATATTTTGTAACATGTGAAAATGTCGTTGTCCACAAATAAAGTTTTGATGGAACACAGCCATGCTCATTTGTTTATGTGTTCTTAATAGCCGCAGAGTGTGTCAGGTGTTTGGTATCAGTAACTAAGAACTGAGCCCTTGAGTAATACCTAGAAGACAGAATAAGCCAGAATTTATATTTGTTTGAACTGGTTTGCAGAGAAGACTTTTTCCCTCCAGGTTGTTCTTAATCCTAGTTTTGTTCTTTTTTAAACTAGAGCTGTGTACTGTTTAATCCTTTCATTTGCTTCTTTATTGGCAAACAGTATATTTATTGCCTGCTTTCATCTATGTGGTGGTGATGGGAAAAATACTTTGAAAGCATGTGGAATTCTATAGGTGAAAATTTCATGTGTTTCTTAGTAAAGTACTTTAGGTAAAGCACCTTGACCTGGTCAGAAATATTGACTCAGCCTTGAAGGTTTGACTAAAAGCACCTATAATCCTAACAATCCTTTGTGAAAATTTCTCTCATTGTTTTACAGAAGTCATCTATACTATTTCTTCCTCGTTATGTTGCCTCTTTTTTTGTCTTTTTAATGAGAGGCATCTTTTATTTCAAAGAAATCTTTGCCTTTGATCCTTATAAAGTCAATTTTTCCATATTTTTAACATAAATATAATTTTAAAAGTAAGCTACATGTAGCTAAAGGCTTTTCTCTCAACTGTTATTTTTGGTGGCCTTGAATCTACTACTTTCATCTTATGTATGATAAATGAAAGCTTGGAAGCAGTTAAATGCTAGCTTGCAGATAGTAAAAATGGTTATTTGCTCAAATAAAGTATAAACATTTCATCACCTTTAGTTTTTTGATATTGATTTATTTGGTTGTAATAAAATGAATCTGAATTTGTTACTTGCCTCCTAAAAAATTTGGTGAAACCCTTAAAGAATTTGTATTTTTTTTTTTTTTTATTGAGGAAGATTAGCCCTGAGTTAACATCCATGCCAATCTTCCTCTACTTTATATGTGGGATGCCTACCAGAGCATGGCTTGCCAAGCAGTACCATGTCCACACTCGGGATCTGAACCGGCGAACCCTGGGCAGCCAAAACAGAATGTGCATCACAAGGCTGGCCTAAGAATTTATATTTAAATATGAAAGAATTTTGTGATTTTATTGGTGATTTTACACATCTACCTACCCCATCCCCACAGATACATACACATTCATTTAAAAAGTTGATGGATTGAATATATTAAATTTCTGATGTTTGAATTTTACCTTTGAGTTTGAGAGAATACCTCTGTCATAAAATTATAATGCTTCTAGCATGACTTATTTCACATCTAGTTTAAGAGGCATTCAGTTTAATTCTTCATCTACTGGAGTAGACATTGTAAATATGAATTCACTCCATTTTAATTTTTTAATAGCAATTTTTACGAGGCAGAGACAGTCTTTAATCAGATAACCCATACGAGAAATATGAAATTGCTACTGAAACAACTACTGTAAAGAACTACTACTATCATAAACAACTATAAAGAAGAGTTGCATAGTACTATGCGTAACAGTTTGATATAGTCTGGGAAGTCACTGAAGACTTCCCTTGAGCTGAGATCTGAAGGATGAGTAGAAGTTAACCATTCTATAGGAGGAGAGAAAATCATTTGAAGCAGAAACCTTGTAGCTTGGAGTTTGATGAGAATAAGGATCAGCCAGTATGATTAGAGGCAAAAAGAAAATCTGATGGCTGTATTACAAAGTGAGGCTAGAAGGGTAGGATGGGGTCAGATGACCCATGGTCTTTTGTAACATGTCTTAAGGAAATTGGTCTTTATCCTAAGAGCAAGTGTTTTAAGCAAGCTGAAGGGTATGTTTTGAAAAATCTTACTCTGGTTGCTCTGTAAAGAATGATTGTGGGAAAGGAAATGAGGCAGGATGAATATGGACTGATCAAATAAAGGTACTGGAAGCCTTCACTTGGATGATAGTGGTGGTTATTAGGATGGCAGTTGGTGGAGATAAGTGACAAATTCCAGAAATATTTAGGCGATTAAATTGACAAGACTTTGAATAGGGGAGTGAGAGAGTGTAGAGTGTCAATGATAACTTCAGGTTCTGACTTTTACAGCCATCATGGAGGGTATTACCATTTACAGTAGTCTCCCCTTATCTGTGATGGATACTTTCCAAGCTCCCTAGGGGATGCCTGAAACCGTGGATAGTAACCGAACCCTATATATACTATGTTTTTTTCCTCTACATACGTATTTGAGGTGCAACAGCAAAACTGGCACACATTTCTTTTTTCTTCTTCACAAGTTCACAGGTTACTGTAGATCTTAGAAACCTCAGCATACAGTTTTTTTTCTTCCCTTGTTAAATGAAGAACTTTCACCTTTTTGCTTAAAGCAAGCAGTTTACAGCTTTTCTTTGGCATATCCAAATTGCCAGCATCACTACTCTTGCGCTTTGGGGTCATTATTAAGTAAAATAAGGGTTCCTTGAACACAAGCATTGCAATACCACGACAGTTGATCTGATAACTGAGATGGCTACTAAGTGACTAATGGGTGGGTAGCATATACTGAGTGGATTCACTGGACAAAGGGTTGAGTCATGTCCCCGGCAGGATGGAGCAGGATAACTCGAGATTTCATAACCCTACTCAGAATGGCAAGCAATTTAAAACTTACTAATTGTTTATTTCTGTAATTTTCCATTTAGTAACTGAAACCATGGAAAGCGAAACTGTGGCTAAGGTGGGGACTGCTATACTGAAATAGGACAGTTGTTTTTATTTGGCTTATTTGTTTAGGATGGGAAGATTGGGGAGTGGGGAACATGCATGCATTCCCTTTGGACCTGTTTGAGTTTCCGTGTGCTGTTGGACATTTATGTCTGGAACTCGGAGGAGCGATCTGAGATAGGGTGAGGTGCACCTGACTACCCATTTTACAGTGAAATACTGCTGTCCCCTGCCTCACACACTCTTGATTCTTCCTACTGTGCTTTTTTTCCTCTCACAGCATTTATTTTCTAACATTCTATGTTGTCGTATGTCATGTGATACATACATATGTCATGTATTGTCTATGTTTATTGTATAATGTTTCTATCCTCCCCCAAGTCCTAACAGGTAAGCTCTGGGAGGGCAAGAATTTTTGTCTGTTCACTGTGTCTCCCATGTGGAGAACAGTGCCTGGCACTTAGTAGGCCTTCCATAAGTATTTGTTGAATGTTAAATGAATGAATGAAGGAAGTGAGATAGGGAGTGTAGGGTTAGCTTGAGATAGGAAGAAGGATATTCCACTGTTTTTAAGAGATAGGAAGAAATAACAGGATGGATGCAGTTTTGTGGGTATGTTTTTGCATTTCATATTGGAAAGATGTTGAAGTTCTTGCCTGGTAGTTATTTTCTCTAAAGTTGGAGAAAAGGTCATCATCTCACAGCAAGAGAGAAGAGTGTTGGTCAGAGAATCAAGGAAACTGGAGAAGATTTGCAATAGCGTGGTGGAGTGTGGAAGAATGCGTTAACTAGAGAAATGTAGGCTTGTTCGATTACGTGGAGGGCTCCTTTGTGATCAGTAATGATGAGTTAGTAATGAAACCAACTTGCCCTTTGGAGGACTTACTCTAGTTGTTACTTAACTGCTCAGATGCAGTCATACATGGAGAAAGTGGATAATAATAGGATATCTGAGTTAATAATTTTGGTGGAAGAGCAGTTTGAATGATGATTAGGGTCCAAGGTTTTACCTTGGCAATGGATGGCTCAGGTAGTGTGGAGAGTATCACTGGAGGTGAGCTGAGGGCACACTGTTAGGAAAGTAGTTAAGTTGGATCTGAGAGTTATCTAGGATGATGACAAGGCTTAGGGACAAAACACCCACCGAAAAACAAAACAAAAAAAACAACAAAACAGAAAAAGGATTAGGGGTAGGAGGCTGTAAGCTGGGTGCCAAAGACTTAGGTAGATGAGGAGAGAATGACTGAGAGGTTAAGAAATGACAGCAGTAAGGAGGGGAGAGATGGTAATATAGCTGAGGGGGCCTGAGCATCAAAGAAATGGGTTGTTTTGTTTATTTGTTTTTTAATATGATGGTAGAAGAGTAATTTCTGGAGGTTACATTGGGACGGGGGAACCCATTTTCCTCCCCTGGCCCTAAGGTAACTGCCATGTGAGGAAAAAAACAACAAAAAGAAAATACACACACAAAAGTAGCCTCCAGGTGAATGGGCTATAAGGATTGTATTCAGGGGAGAGCCAGCTTTGTTTTAAAGTAAGGAGATGCAATCAGACAAAAGTGGAAAGATAAAATTTACTGGTTATTGCTGAAGACGACGTCAGAGGCACGTTGGAATGGGTTGGAAGGTGGAGAGGCATAGATAGAGTGAATTGGTGGGAAAGTACAGAGTATTCTGGGGATAGACTTTTAACAACATAGATGAAAGGCATTGTGGTCTTAGTTTCAGCTGTCTTTTTTTTTAATTGAAGTGAAATTTACATGACAAATTAATCATTTTAAAGTGTACAATTCAGTGGCATTGAGTGTGTTTACAATGTTGTACAGCTATCACCCCTATGTAGTTCCAAAACATTTCCATCATTCCCAAAGGAGACCCCATACCCATGAGGCAGTCACTCTCTATTCATCCCTCCCACATCAGCAATCTTTTTGAGGATCGCAGGCTCTGGGCCTAATGGCAGAGAAACATGTCTCACTTGGCTAGGTGGTGGTGGAATTAGAACACTCTCATCGGAATGTGTGTTAGAGACTCTAGAAACTGGATGTGCTGCTGTTGCTTCAAGCTCACATATTTCTGAAACCAGACTCTTTATTACTAAAAACAGTTCCTCGCCCATCATTCTCCTGATAATTTAGGTCTAATCCCTAGTAGCCTTTTTACCTTCTTCCATGGTTATCACCATCGTCTTGTAAATTTCTTCCTTTCTGTTCCCACTGCTATCACTTTAACCTGGATCCTTATTAACTTATGTCTTAACTTTCATAACAAGTCTCCCTGTCTCCAGTTTCTTTCTTCTCTGATGAATGGAGTAGACCATCTTAGATACTGCTGCTATCTATTTATAACCTGATACTCAGGTGCCCTCTACAATCCACCCTTTCTCATATGGTTGTTTTGGTGATCAGATGGGATAATAAAGTGAAATATTGTACAAATATCAAGTATTAGTATATTTATTAGACTTCCTCCTTTTCTCTCACTGTTACCTTCACCCAGCCTCGTGTTTCAGTCAAACTGGTCTAGTCGGTATCCTTGAGCGTACTTTTTGTTTTTTTCTCTGTTGGCATTTTTGTTATAGCAATTCCACTCGCCTGTAATGCTCTTCTCCCTTTCTTTCCATTTATCTAATTCCTGAGTTCTTTATGAAGTCTTCATTTATTTGAGTCTCAGTGATCATTCACTTATTTGAATCATTTGGAACATGTATTGTTTGTGCCACTCATTTGGCATTAGGATAGTCTCCCTTAAATTATTGTTTGTTTGTTTTTAACTGTATCTTAATTATCTTGACAATTATGTTGTAAAAGTTTTGAAGGTAGGGAACATGTCATCCAGCACCTAGCTGGGAAGTTTGAATATAAATTATTGGCAAATGATTTATGATTATGATAAAATATGGTATTGAGAGAGTCACCAGAAATCCATTTAGGAAATATTTGGTTACCCTTTCTCCCGAACCCCCTTTTTTGTTTGTTTTTTGTTAGTACATTGATTTTCAGCATGATATTTTAACTAAGAGTGATTCTTTCCGTTGAACTTGATATTAATTTGTAATTTCATTTCAGGTGAGGAGATTTAAGGCTAGTTAGATTATTTTTCAATACCTAATATATTCTATATAGTTCAAAGTTAACAAATGTAAGAAGTTATATAGTGACAGTTGGAAGGTCTCTATTTGTCCCTCACTCACCAAGTTTCCTCCTACACCACTTCTTATGTTAACACTGTTTTTATTTCATTTTATTTTATTTTATTTTTTTAAAGATTTTATTTTTTTTCCTTTTTCTCCTCAAAGCCCCCCGGTACATAGTTGTATATTCTTAGTTGTGAGTCCTTCTAGTTGTGGCATGTGGGACGCCATCTCAGCGTGGCTTGATGAGTGGTGCCATGTCCCACGCCCAGGATTTGAACCGATGAAACACTGGGACACCTGCAGCGAAGCGTGCGAACTTAAACCGCTCGGCCACGGGGACGGCCCCTACACTGTTTTTAGATTGTTGTATATCCTTCTGGAATTTCTCTATGTAAATATATATGCTTATTTTTACTTCCTTTTTCAGTGAGGGTCGCACATTGATGTATGTATGCTTTTCATCATCTAATTTGACAATTATATAATGGAAATTTTTTCATATCAGTATGTAGAGAACTTCCTCATTCTTACTTACATTTGCAACGTATTGCATTGTGTGGATGTATTACACTTTAAGTGGTCCCATATTGCTCATTACATTAAGATTTGGCCAGGATGAAGATAGCACCACATTCTTTTATAATCGTGCTTTTAATTACTTGAAAGAGCCATAACCAAGGTGACACTAATAGAAGAAATAACAGTGACCATCAAATTTGTGTTTTCATGGCATTGCAGATTTAAATGAAAGTCAAGAAAAATCATGTGTGTTGAATGCTTGCCAGATACTGGAGAACTGTTTATTCTCAGAAGTTAACAACTTTTTAGAAATGAAAATCTTTGAATCTGACATATGTGTCTAAAATACGAATTTCTCTTTTTGCTAGTGAAAAATAATAACATACAAGTTTTGTCGATCATATTAACTGGTTTCATGAATTGCTTCAGGAAATTGGTTTGAGTTGAGTCATGAGAAACTCTGATAGAAAAAGTGGAGTGAATCCCCAGCTGGGTCCCAAGTAATTAAAAGCTCCAAATAAGCAGTATTATTTTAAATGGCAGGGCCATAGTGGGCAAGATGTGGAGACCAGAAGTTTTTAATTGTGTGTTAGGTGATCCCTTGAGAGGATCTAGCTAGTTCTCTGTGATTGATGTGCAAACTAAGTTTCTGAAAATGGCAAAAAAGAGGGAAACCAGAGGCAGGAAAGGAAGGAAGGATGCAACAGAGAGAAAGAACTAAGATGGTAAGCACTGAGGTGACAAAAAGAAATTTAGTAGGTGAGCATAAAGCAGAAAACAGAAGAAAAATCAGATAAACTAGGAATTGTGGGGAAAGTAGAAGGAAACTGAGACGAAGAACTTTCAAGGAGTATACAGGAATTGATACAGATTTTACTTTTTTCTGAAGATATGCACAATACCAAGTACCTAAATATTCCAAAGATCTAGATTACAATATTCTATTTTTTTTAATTTTTTTTTCCCTCCCCAAAGCCCTGGTACATAGTTGTATATTCTAGTTGTAAGTTCTTCTATGTGGGATGCCACCACAGCATGGCTTGATGAGCATTATCTACGTTCCTGCCCAGGATCCCCGGTGAACCCCACGCCACCAAAACTGAGTACACAAACTTAACTGCTATGCCATTGGGCTGGCCCCTAGATTACAATATCCTTATTGAATGAAAGTATATTGACATACTTCAGAAAGATTGTCAGTGATACAGTATTGCTACCATGCAATATTGTTGCTTTAAAGTTAATTCTCAAGCAACCAGAATATTTAGCAAGGACCCATCCCTGATTATTTCAGTTAAATACAATTTACTGTAAATAATTGTTGATGAGATCACAGGAAAGACTTGAAATGATAAGTTCAGTATTGAATTTTCTTACTGAGAGTTGAATCCTGGGTAATGATATTTGGCTTAGCTACTCATACTATCCTTTTTTTCCTTTTTTCACTTAAGTAATTTCATATATTTGCATATAAGTGATTGTCACATTTTTGTGTCCAAAGTAGTAAGTTTCATTTACTGAATTCCTGTGCACCTGGATGCCATTCTGCATCCAACTGCTAACCTGTGTACCAAAAATTATATAATTATGTGAAATTTTATACATACACTTATTTGGTCATTAAATAATATTTAATTACGCTTTATGATTAGTACTGTCTTAAGATATAGGAAAGAAATACAGCTGCTTTGCTGTCCTATGAGCTTACGTAGAGCTCATAAGTCCAGGATGTCACATTCCAGACATCTAGATATTCTCAAAAATCATTTCAGGTTGCAGCATGAAATTTCCCCATACCTAGAAATGTTATCATATTCGGTACATAGTGTTATAAAACTTACACAGTGGGGCCGGCCTGGTGGCACAGTGGTTAAGTTCGCACGTTCCGCTTCTTGGTGGCCCGGGGGTCGCTGGTTCAGATCCTGGGTGCGGACATGGCACCGCTTGGCATGCCATGCTGTGGTAGGCGTCCCACATATAAAGTAGAGGAAGGTGGGCACGGATGTTAGCTCAGGGCCAGTCTTCCTCAGCAAAAAGAGGAGGATTGACAGTAGTTAGCTCAGGGATAATCTTCCTCAAAAAACAAAATAAAAGTTACACAGTAAAACTTTTCAAATGTGTCATCTTTATAGCAGAGTTTTTCAGTGATTTTTTACCTGTATATTGTTGTCACATTCAGTATGTCCCCATGAGGATGGAACACCTCTCGTTACAGAGTCCGTCTGTCTCTCTCTCCGTAATACAGTAGAGATGTTCCTAGTGTTCCCTGTGGGCACAGGTGGAAATCCTTCCTGAGGGGCCAAAATCACTTAGGCTTCTTGACCCAGGAAATAGAATGGCTCCTCTTCTTTCCCAGTAGTATTGGAGAGCTCCCCCAGAATTAATGCTAATTCCTGCTGCTGTCTTTCTTTGAAGAAAGTGCCCTTTGAATATATCACTCACCTCTTATCTTAATAAATAAACAACAATAACAAAAAATAAATCTACCTGTTTTTTAATCAGGTGGATTTCCTGGAGACCCTTTGATTTGATGTATTCTTAGGAGCTTTCTTCTAAGACAACCTAAAAGTGTTGAAACGGTTGCTTTGCTTTTGAGACCCAATGACTAGTAATTTAGACTCTGGTTTTTAAATAAGAAATGTACCAGGAAGTTTTTTGTTTTTTAAAAAAATAGCTAAGCTAGTTGACATTATCTAATGAAGGTACATCTTCTTATCTAAAAAACATGGTGTATAATTGTGATCTCTCTGATTATTGTGATCTGTCTCTCTTCACTATTTTTGATTGAAAGATTGGATATTATTGAAGGAAATTCAGAATTTAGTGATTTTTAAATGAGCTTATTATCAGCAATGTCATTTTCATGTGAAATGAGTTTATACATGATTGGAAAGACCATTCAAAATTACAGAATATATGTCCATGCACAGATCAGTTTAAGAGTAATGTGTAGATGAGTTTCCTAACATTCATATATCTAACATTATAGCAATGGTCTGTAAATGTAACAAAGTTAACTCTTTCACTCTGACTGAAAATTTAGCACTTTGACCTATAGCTAATCTGTTTTTTTTTCTTTCGTTTATTACTCATTTGGTCTTGTTCAATAATCCCAAAGCACTTGGGATTCATATTGCCAATCAGAGTTGAAAGAGAGCCCTGAAATGTAGCAGTTGACAGTCAAGAACCAAACCAGAAAGCCACAATAGCCCTCTGACCCCTCCTCATCCTGATAGTGATTCATCAACTAACAGTAACAGTGCGCCCACCTTTATCTGACCTTGATTTGCAGATGCCTCCTCTATATCAAGACAAGGTAGTATTTTAAAATACCAAAATGCTTGAGTGACTATTTTGCCTAATGTGGCATAATTATTCTGTTGCTTTTCAAAAATTGCAGTATAGGCTGTAGAGAAGGGCTCTCACTCACATACAATGAAAGCACGCTCTTGCTGAACCCGGCTTGCAAGTAGCTATTTAGGAATATCTTCGTATGTCTTTTCATAAGTTTCACTACAGCCATGACAGAATATCTATAACATTCATTCAGTGAAAGAACACAGTGGTGAAACTCTCTTGCTTGTAGTTCTTTAGGAACATCTTCATTAAGACTTTTCAAACATTGCAACATAGGCTGTAGAGAAGGGCTCTCACTTGCATAAAATGAAAGCACGCTGTCCCTGAACCCAGCTTGCAAGTAGCTGTTAGTTCATATGGTCTAGGAAGAAAGCCACTACATAGAGTTTTGTAGTCTCCTTTTCAAGTATCAAAAAGAAGGCAGGTGTGTCCTAGGATGTGGGGAGTGAAAGGCAGAGGCCAAATCTTATACAGCAGTGTAGATCATCATTCAGAATTTAGATTTTATTCTGTGTACACTGGGAAGCCACTGCAGGGTTTTGTTTTTGTTTTTTTTGAGGAAGATTAGCCCTGAGCTAACTACTGCCAATCCTCCTCTTTTTGCTGAGGAAGACTGGCCCTGAGCTAACATCCGTGCCCATCTTCTTCCACTTTATATGTGGGACGCCTACCACAGCATGGCGTGCCAAGCAGTGCCATGTCTGTACCGGGACCTGAACCAGCAAACCCCGGGCCACCAAGAAGCAGAATGTGCGAACTTAACCACTGCGCCACTGGGCCAGCCCCTCTCCTAAACTTTTAAGGAAGAAATAATGCCAGTTCCACATAAGCTCTTTCAGAAAATAGAAAAGAAGAGGAACACTTCTCAACTCATTTTATGAAGCCAGTATTACTCTGATACCGATACAAAGACATGACAGGAAAAGAAATCTGTAAACCAGTATCCCTCAGGAGCATATGCAGAAATTCTTATTAAAATATTAGGAAATCATAAAATAACAAATTGAATCCAACAATATAATGAAAAGTTAATATATCATGACTAGTGTAATATCAAAAAATGTAAGGTTGGTTGAACATTCTAAAATCAATCAATGTGATTCATCACATTAACAGATTAAAATAGAAAAACTATGATCATTTCAGTAGATGCAGAAGAACACCATTCATGATTGAAAAACAAAAAACCAAAACTCAGCAAACTAAGAATAAAAAAGGACTTCCTTGAACTGATAAAGGGTATCTATCAAAAACCTAAAACTAACACCATACTCAATGGTGAGAGACTGAATACTTTCCTCCTATGACTGGGAGCAAAGCGAGAACTTTTGTCCTTACCACTTCTATTCATCAGTGTACTGGAGCTCCTAGCTAGTGCAGTAGGGTAGGAAAATAAACAAAAGGCATATAGACTGGAAAAGAAATAAACAAAACTGTCTTTATTCATAGACAACCTGGTTGTGTTTATAGAAAATCCTAAAGAATCTATTTTTTTTTTAAAGCCCTTAGAACTATTAAGTCAGTTTAGCAAAATCACAGGGTATATGGTCAATATACAGAAATCATTATTCTGTATACCCTTATCTGGTACTAGTAATGAACAAGTGAAAAGTGGAAGTTGAATAACAGTGCCATTTACAGTAACTTCAAAAATTGAAATACTTAAGAATAAATAAATCTGAACAAGACCTGATACTGAGAACCACAAAACACTGCTGAGGGGGCTGGCCCTGTGTCTGAGTGGTTAAGTTCATGGGCTCTGCTTTGGTGGCCCAGGGCTTCGCCGGTTTGGATCCTGGGCATGAACCTAGCAGCGCTCATCAAGCCATGCTAAGACAGTGTCCCATGTGCCACAACTAGAAGGACCCACAACTAAAAATATACAACTATGTACCAGGGGGCTTTGGGGAGAAGAAGGAAAAATAAAATCTTGTAAAAAAAAAAACCCCGAAAACACTGCTGGTATAAATTAAAGAAGGCCTAAATAGACGGAGGTGTATACTATGTTTATGGATCAGAAGACTCAGTAATTTCAAAGTTTCACTTCTCCCCAAATTGATCTATAGCTTCAACACAATCTCAATCAAAACCTTAGGAAGATTTTTTATAGACCTTAATAAACTGTCTGTAATTTCCATGGAAATTCAGAAGACCTACAATAACATTAAAAAAAAATGAAAATGGAAGAATTAACACTATTTGATTTTAAAACTTAAAATAAAGATATAGTAATCAGGACAGTGTGGTATTAGCTTAAGGATAGATCAGTTGAACAGAACAGAGTCTTTGTACACCCACACAATAATGGTCAATTGATTTTTGACAAAGATGCCAAGGCAATTCATTGAGCAAATGGTGCTAGAGGAATTGTGTATCCATATGGGGTGGGATGGAGGGGGTTGGGGAAGCTTGATCCTTATCTCATACCATATTCAGACATTAATTTGAATGGATTAGAGTCCTAAGCCCAAGAGCTGAAACTCATTATAAAATTTCTAGAAGAAACATAGAAGAAAATGTGACTTTGCTAAGGCCGTGTTTCTTAGAGAAGACCCAAAAAGCATGAGTGAAAAGAGAGTGAATATTGATAAATTTTACTTCATCAAAATTTAAAACTTTCTTTCTTTGAAAGACATGATTAAAGAACAATAAGGTCACCTTACAAACAGCCATGCATCCTGAGAAGGGTATAATTTGTGCTAATTTTGCAATCCCTCACTCCAATGTAGTGTGGAAGAAAGAGTGCTAAGTATACAGTTGGGAGTTTCTTTTCTTTTTTGCTGAGGAAGATTGGTCCTAAGCTAACATCTGTTGCCATTCTTCCTCTTCTTGCTTGAGGAAGATTGTCCCAGAGCTAACATCTGTGCCAGTCTTCCTCTATTTTTTTGTATGTAGGATGCTGCCACAGCATGGCTTGATGTTGTGCCATGGGTCCATGCTCAGTATCTGAATTTGCGAACCCTGAGCTGCCTGGGCTGCTATAGCAGAGTGCATGAACTTAACCACTACACCACCAGGCTGGCCCAAATCAGGAACTTCTTTTGTGTAATCCTAACTCTGGCATTTGTCAAAGATACAGTTTACTAAATAACTTAGTGTTTTGTTATGTTCTCTGATCCTTGGTTTTTGTGTGTGTGTGTGTGTGAAATGGTAATATTATGTCTATTATGTAGGATTACCATGGTTGTCAAATAAAAAAACAGATATGAAAAAAATGCATAGAGTGTTATTGCTATTCTTATTTAATGTATGATCATCATTATTACTGTTACTATATATAGTTGATATTTAATTCCTCCCCTTGAAAAATGGTAAGTAAGAAAGGACCTCTCTTTTTCACATAATCAACTATCATTCTCTCTTAAGGGGAGTCTAAAATTTTTAAATGTTTCAATAGCTGTATAAACAGATCTATAAACTTCACTTTATCCTTCTGATCCTTGTTGACCATGGAAATCCAAAGTGGGTGAAGTCACATTTATTTTTTCATTTTCTTTTGAGAGGAGAAGTGCTCACACTGCTGTTGCCTGTGTCCTATAGCTTTATGCCAAGCCAATCCTTTTTACCAGCATTACTTTCATGAACAATTGAAAAAAATTCTCTAGAGATGTAGGGATAAGTAACAATCATATTGTTTATTGTTATATGACTAGATATAACATTATAAATGTATACTATGTGTTATATATTTAGACTGTAATAATAATATAACTAATTGGTCATTAATGTACTTTTTGCCTGAATACTTCCTCCGTATACTTTTTTAGTGTAGTGAGATCCAGCTGTACTTTAAAACAGGTAATTATCCACTGTGAGAAATGAAAGATAGTTAAGTGGTTCCTAAGAACGTATTAGGCACTTTGAGCTAAAAAGAGAATGATTTCATGTCAAATGAGACAAACTCTATTGCTTCACAAATCCACTTGTCTGTGGCACAAAGAAAATGAGTTTTTTAATATCTGAAAGTTAGATTGTAGGGACTGATCTATGACTCATCCATTATAAATTTAAACTTTCTATGTTACAGAGGTTAAGAACCTTTTTTCTATCAAGGACCACTGAACCAGAGGGTTAAAAAGTAACAGCAACTAAGGCCACTTTCCAAAAAAGCCAAATTAAGGGATTTAGGGGCAAGAAAAATAGAAAACATTACCGTCATTCTACTTTTAAGGTACAATATTGTTCTTAGTTTTATATTAAGGTAGATGAGACAGTAGTATTGAAGAGATCAAAAGAAGAGAAAACACTGTTTTCTTCCTTCTGGATTCCTTTTTTCAGTTGTTAGCCCACCGTCTTTTCAGTCACCCAGACTATCTCACTGGGACAGAGTGAGAGAGATGAAGAAGAGGAAGTGTATAAGATTGTCAGTGAGAATGGTATAGCTGAGGTGGAAAGAGATTTATAAACTGGTTCTGGAGATTTTGAAGTGGATGTCAGAATTTTTATACAGATAGCCTAAGTTCTTTGCATTGTGGTTTTGAGTTATCACTGTTTATGGGGCTGGCCGGTGGCGTAGCGGTTAAGTTCACGCACTCCACTTGGGCAGCCTGGGGTTTGCCAGTTTGGATCCCCAGTGCGAACCTGTGCACTGCTCATCAAACCATGCAGTGGCAGGTGTTCCACGTATAAAATAGCAGAAGATGGGCATGGATATTAGCTCAGGGCCAATCTTCCTCAGCAAAAAGAGGATTGGCGGCAGATGTTACTTCAGGGCTGAATTATCCCTGTTATGCATGCTTGTCAAAATTTTCTTCTCATTAGCAGTTAACAATTATTCCTAACCTCTGTTCTTGCCAACTTTATGCCAACTTTAAGGAAAATTATTCTTATATGTATGTTAGGACTTTTATAGAGTACTTGCTATAGGCCAGATAGATTCATAAGCCAAAGGCACCCAGTTCCTTGGATTGGTCTCAGTGTGACATGGAATCTTCTTATTCATGCCTTCCACCCAGTTCTTTGAAGGATCAGTTTCAATGTGGCATGGAATCTTCTTATTCATGGCTTTGAAATTTTCTGTTCTGTAGAAAAAGAAAATCCTATCTGTTTATGAAAATAGAGTAAAGCCCAACACATTTTCTTGAATATCATCTAGTGATTGTATCTTCTGGTGTTGCCAAAATATACACCTTTGAGACTAGAGACCTTACCTTTGTATCTTCCATAATATTTTGGACAAAGTAGAGACTTAATATTTATTAATAGAAGTAAGACTATTATTTGCATCGTTTACACCTCCATGTGTTGCAAAAGGAAAAGATGAATAAATGTGTTTATTTTATAAAGATAAAGAACAGCATAGATTTTCAAAGTATGATCATTAGGAGTTTTCTTTTTTTTTTTTTTGAGGAAGATCAGCCCTGAGCTAACATTAGCTGCCAGTCTTCCTCTTTCTGCTGAGGAAGACTGGCCCTGAGCTCACATCCCTGCCCATCTTCCTCTACTTTATATGTGGGACGCCTGCCACAGCATGGCTTGACGAGTGGTGCCATGTTCGCACCCGGGATCCGAATTGGCGAACCCCGGGCCGCTAAAGCGGAACGTGCGCACTTAACCGCTGCGCCACAGGGCAGGCCCCTCATTAGGAGTTTTCTTGAAGGCAACTCCTGGGAAAAGTTGAAAAATCACTGTAAAAGATTAGAAAGTTCTGTTTGAAGATGAAGCATGTCTCCCCTTACATGTTCGTTTTTGTCCCTTAGAATATTGCACTACTTTGTTTTGTTTGGTCCTCCCTCTCTGCCTGCCCCTTATCCACAGTTGAGCTTTTTATTCCTCAGATAATTAGGTCTCATCGAGGGTGCCTCATTTGAGTTTCTATCTCTCTGTCATTTCCTCTCCCTCTCTCACTGTCTGAGAAGGCCACCTGCCTATTAATATTACCTTCATTTAATTAAAGGTAGGATAACTGGCTATTGCCTCAAATTAGGATAGAATTCTTATGTGTCTAGTATCCCAGGCCTAGTCCCCATATTTCAGGTAAGAAACTTTGATAGCTCGTCCACATCCTGGTGATCAGGAATCTATAATATTAAAAGGAAAGAGCAGTACTGAAATGTGACCTTGCACACAAGTCAACCTCATTCAGCTGGCTTTCTTTATCTGCAAAATTGAAAGAATTAATGTGTGCCCTTGAACCTAATAGATTTGTTGTGAGTATAAAATTAAAGCTTTGTAAGCTACAAGACTTCTGCAACTTTACGATATTATGGGCATGATATTTCTGAAGTACCACTTAGGAAAGGCTACATTAAAATAAAATAGTCACACTCCTATGAAGCAGCAAGAGTTATCTTTTCAGTCTCTTCATTTCTTTATCTATAGTAGCCTCTTTATCCTCTATGTATGGAAATTTAATACACCTCTAAAAGCCTAGGGCAAATGTTATCACCTTTATAAATTCTCTCTTTAATGCCCTAAATTAAGAGTGATATCACCCCCTGGAATTCAGATAATTTGGCAACTTTTTAGTGGACATAGTTCCCTTATTTTTGCTTTCTTTTCAGTCCACCCTCTATTCCCGAGTGAAACATCAAGATATCATAAAACAATAATAAGATTAGAGCAGTAGTCACTCAAACCTTGATATGTCTAAGATCACATGGGGAATCCTGATCTCACCTTTCCAAGTTGGGGGTCAGGCCTTCTGCTTCAAATGCACTGCTCTTCCTTCAATCTCTTGCATTTTACACAGCCGCTTGTACTTTCGGCCTTTTGCACGTGATGTTGCCTTTGCTTAGAATTAGTGTTTTCTTTCTTTGTATGATGCCTATCCTTCAGATCTGAGCTTTATCATTAATTCCTGAGAGAATCCTTTGCTAGCCTATCATTAATTCCTAGTGAGTCCTTTCCTGGGTCAACTCTCCCATATTATATATTCTCACAGCACTGAGTACCCCATCATAGCGCTCACCACAAGTGAAGCTTTGCCATGTATTTGTATAATTATTTAAATGATGACTCACTAAACTGTAAGCTCCATGAGGGTGGAAACTATGTGTGTTCTCTATATGTTCCTGTTGCCTGTATATGCTTATTGCCTATGGTTCCTGGAACAGAGTTGTCACTTAATAAGTATTGAGTGGATAGATGAGTAATAGCCCACAAACGTTACTTTGACAAACATTGGACCAGATGGTCTGGACCCTTACATTCTATCCCTGGTTTACAACTGATTTGTAAGTTTTCTCAGCCTTTCTGTGTCTGCTTTGGTATCTGAAACTGAATGAAAATCTGCCATACATACCTCACAGGGTATTGTGAACATCACATGAGAAATGTAAGTATACTTTGAAAAAGTATAAAGTGCTATTTAAATATAAAGTTACGTTAAATAGCTAGTGATGTAAGTGGAAGGCATTGTCATGGATACAAAGTATAATACATGGACTGTGTTTTGTTATTTATCCTATAAACCAGAGGAGTTGCATTTCGAGATGGAGTTTAATCTCTAGTTCTTGTACATTTGACTTCTTGCTTATTTTAGGAATTCTGTCCCGTACTATCCATTGTTTAGGGTAGTGAATATCATTTATTTCCACTTTGAAAACATATGGACCAAAATTGTCTAAGACTAGCCTCCAGATTCCTTTTTGTGGTCCAGCAAGCTCTGTGGTATTAGTACAAACCCCATCTTTCACAAATGGCTTATTTATGTGTTTATAATTACTTAATACTAGTGCTGTGAGTCATAAAGGGATTATGTATGTTACTTTAACTCTGGAAAAACAGAATAGGAAAACACGAGTTAAATAAATTGAATTGATATTGGTTGTATTTTTGGAATAGGGCAAGATATGCTTAACTTTTAAAACAAACTGTGTATTTGGTTATTCCATAATTTTCTACCACTAGCCTGATAAAATATATTTATGTTCACCACCTCCCTGTTTTCTGTTCCCAATTCTTCCTACCGTCACCCTTTTTCATTCCTCTAATTTTTCTTCTTTTTAACTTCAACATTCTGGGTTGCAGGGGAAAAAAACCTGGCACTTAATCAAGAACATGATCTCATTGCTTTCAATGCCTTAGAAAAGAAACATTTTAAAGCAGTTGAAAGATTCCACTTTGGAAAGTAGGTACTGCATAACTAAGTGTGTTGGTTCCCAGCAGAGCCTTGAGTAACCTCTTTCCAGCCATTCTCATGTTTTTTCTCTTCTACTTCCTGTTCAGTGAGCAATAGCCTGTTTAAAAAAAAAAAAAAATCCGGTAAGACTTTCCTCTTGACTCTCTTGCCAGAGTATTGTTTTCTGTTCTTTCACTCTTCTACATAATACTTTTATATTTTTGTAGCATGATTGTTTCTAGGCTTCATCACCTATCTAGAGATGGAGTATAGCCTTTAGTTCCCTCCTGCTCACACAAGCCCCCAGCCCTCCTCAGAGTTCCTTAAGTATTTCTGGGAGTCATTGAGTGGAATGTAACATGTATTCAGAAACAAGTGAATATTCTTTTCTTACAGTCTCCTTGGGAAGTCCATCCCCCAAGCCACCCCAGTGTCAGGCCTTATCATTGCCGCTGCTACTAGGCCTTCTCTGAGGGTTATTAGCAGTGCCAGGACTGCTGTCTTTAGAGCTTTCAGAACTGCCAGTCTTCCAGGTACCCAGGAGGTGCAGGGCTGAATTAGAGAGCTGCCTCCACCCCCACACCCTCCCCCGCCCCCCAATTCCAAAGCAGCAGTTTGCGCTCACAGTTTCACAGTGTCTCTTGAAAAGGTTTCTTATCTTTTCGATTTACTCTTTTACTCCTTCTGGGCTCAAAACCAGTTCAGAGAGCCAGATGGAAAAAGATACCATGCCATTTCATCCATTGTCCTTATTTCATGTCACTTTCCTTGTGCTCACCCTCTTAACCTCCTCTAGGTTGTCAGACTTCCATGGCTCCCTCCCCAATCCATCAAAGGTGATGACACAGCTTTTGGGAGATAAAAAGTACTTCCTTTAAGATGATTAGAAACTACTGCCTTTGATGCTTCTTCTCAAATAGTTGAAGTCATTTATTTATAATTAGAGTAATTAAAAGGTTAGTTGGAGGCACTATAAAAATCTGAATTTTGGTAAAAAACTTGAGATAATGAGTCCTTGCAGTTACTAGGGAAAGCAAGCCTTGTCCAAGCAGTTCTTGGCTAAGAGCTTTCTGCCTACCTTTGGATTTCTGCATACTCACAAAACTACTTTCTCATCGTAGTTTAGTTATCCAAATAAACTGTCTACGAGAAAGCAGTTATTCTCAATATCAGCCATTACATTGTTTTTCTGATATTCTCCTTAAATCAGTTTTCCTCTAGGATGTGATAACCTTCTGCAAAGATTGGTAGTTCAAGCTTACAAGAGGGCTAGGGAGCTAACATTTCTGAGTGCCTACTTAGGAACATTATTATTCTATCTTATTTAGTCCTCATAGTGACCCCTTTAGGTAGATGTCATTGTCCACAATTCACAGAGGAGGAAACCCGGGCTTAGCAAGATTAAGACATTTGTACAAGATCAAAAGGCTAACAAACTACTAACAAGTAGTAGAACCTGAGATTTTGAACACAAAACAGTCTTGCTTTAAGTCTCTTATTCTTTGTATTATTCTGTCCTACTCCCAGTTTTACATTTTAGAAAGATTACTTTTTAAACTATGTGTGACAAGAATAAGAATGGAGAGCAATTGGAGACTGTGGCTTTAACACAGCAGAAAGAGGTCTCACGTGAGATAGAGAAGGTCTCAGATAAAAGAACCTGCTAAGAAGGGTAATTGACACCACTTGGTTTAGCATATACTTGGTTTTGTTTTAGTTCACCATAAGCAGAGTGGATTTTAACAGCTATAAATTTCAGTTTAAAACGACAACCTATCAATTTTATGTTGACATTATCTAATACTTAGTATTTGGGGATATGGCTTAAAGTATAAGCTCAGAATTTTAAGACTGCATTATTTTCTGCCTTTCATAGGGATTATCTGTAATATGAATGTGCTTGATAGGTATTTTTAAGTCTTTATTTTTCTTGTATATTAACTCATATGAAATAAGTAATAAAGAGCATGGCATACAGACTTAGCACATTTTTAGTGCTGGTTAGACGTAATATAAATGAATTTAAAGCTGATTTGAATCTGGAAATTCTTCCAAAAATTGAAAAAGTCTTACCACCTATAATTAGGTATAAAACTATAGTACAGAGGCTGCTTTTTTTTTTTTTTTTGAGGAAGATTAGCCCTGAGCTAACATCTGCTGCCAATCCTCCTCTTTTGCTGAGGAAGACTGGCCCTGAGCTGACATCCATGCACATCTTCCTCTACTTTATATGTGGGACGCCTGCCACAGCACAGCCTGACAAGCAATGTGCAGGTTTGCGCCTGGGATCTTAACCAGTGAACCCCGGCACACCAAAGGGGAATGTGCAAACTTAACCACTGCACCACCGGACTGGCCCCCAGAGGGTGCTTTTTGAGGGCCAGTTGTATATGGTAGCATATAATAAATAATTTAAAGAATTAATAGTGTATATTTGTGTGGTGCATTATACTTTTATAATTATCATTGTAGTTTCAGAACTCATGAGCTTGTCAGTAGATATCTGAGGAAAATAATTCAGAATAAGGGATCTGAAGTATATGGAGACTAGCAGATAAAGTTATGATTCTGGAGTAGAATATGTGATCTTACTGGGAATGGCCAGGTCATGGGAAACAGAGAGAAACAAAAGAAATGGAGAAAATGAGATGGTTAGTTGCAGCCCCAGATTTTTAAAGACAGGAGTGTGAGAAAGCTGTGTGCTCCCCAACTCAGGAGGAAAGCCTTTTCTCATGACTTGAGATGCTTTTTATGTCTGTTCAGTCAGGCAATACAAAATGTGATGCCCTAAAATAACTATTGTAGACTGTGGGGAAGGTGGAAAATAAAAGAAACTGTTGTCCTGGGGTTGGTTACAGTATTATCGGTATTGGAGTACAATGTGAGTTGGCTTCCTGGAATTTGTTTGACTTCAACTTTTAGTTGTAAAACATTATCTGATTGGTTATCTGCTTATTTTGAATTATATATTAGCATATCCTCCTGAGATATGGGAGGTAAAACATTTCTCCACTTCTCTTGGAATGGAGAGTGTATGAATTCCCTCATCCTCTGCCTTCTTATCTTCTTTATAGCACTCACCTCCTAGTAAATTGACAAGAGGATGCTTCAAAGCTAGTCCTAAGAGTAGTTGATGATGCTTTCTGAGGTACAATTTAATGGATGCTGGGAATGTCCAAAAATAATATCTCTACTAACCTATTGATATTATTAGAAATTCTACCATTAGCAACTCATTCTAAGTTTCCTGTAAAGTTAGGTCATCCCTAGTGAAGCTGTTGATTTAATCCCTATCTAGCTAAGATAATATTTAGCATTTTTTAATAGAAATTTTCAGCTGTGGGTTCCTTTTTGATCTGGCCCTTCCAGTAGCCCCTGCTTCTCTGATTTCGTATTTTAAAATGTTACCCTTTGCTCTTGTAACTCTAGCCACATTATCCTCAGTGCTATTCTTTGAACGTGATAGACAGTTTCTGCCTCAAGGTCTTGATATTGAATGTTCTCTCCTCTATATCTACATGGCTTGCTTCCTAACTTCATTCAAGTCTTTTTGTTTTTTTTTTTTTAAAGATTGGCACTTGAGCTAACATCTGTTGCCAATCTTCTTTTTTTAAATTTTTTGTCTTCTCCTCCCCAAAGCCCCCTGGTACATAGTTGTATATACTAGTTGTAGGTCCTTCTGGTTGTGCTCAAATCTCTACTCTGATTTAACTTTCTCACTGAGGCTTTCCGTGAGCACCCTATTTAAAATTGTAACCCTACCACCCACAATCCCTAAATTATTTCCCAGCTATGTTTTTCTCTGCTGTACTTATCATGATCTAAATATTGTATGTTTGACTTTTTTTTTTAATTTGCTTATCTTCACCACAAGAATGTAAGCTTTATGTGAACAGGGATTTTGCTCTATTTCCTGGTGCCTAATAATATGTGCTCAGTAAATATTTGTGGAAAGCATAAATGAATGAATGCAAGGTCCTGCAGGACTGAAGCATAAAAAGAAGTGCCTATAGGGAAAGTGGATACCAAACAATTATCTCATTGTGTGGTTTTTCTTAAGATGACATTTCCTGAAATATGTTAAATTTTATTTCTCTGCAGCAGGAAATACTTGCCTAGGGCCAATTATGGACAGTGTCTGTTTGCACATTTATAACAACTCTGAACTCTTAACAAAACCTTCAAATGACATGCATTTAAATAGACCCCAAGTTTCTGAATGACTGACTGGAATTTTTGCTTTTATTTATTGGTAAATTAGTATAAGCACTAACCTGGGAGTCATGGTTTCTTGTTTGTATTACCAGATTTTTTTTTCATCTGTAAACTGAGATGATTGGAATACATTGTTAATTTCAATTCTAATTTAATGTAAGATTTTATGACTCACCTTAGTCTAACTTAAAGAAATCGTACTCCAATTCTATAATTATTTCATTTATTAAACGTTGGGAAACTGCTGGGATAGAGGAAATGCAAAATGAGGAAGAAAATATTGGATCTTCCAGACATGCAGAACCACAAGTTTTTGCTCTGATAATTGTTTATCAGTGTATTATATACTCTGCATGGAAAAGAGTAGAGAGGCTTCGAAGCCATATGTATGTTTGAGCAATAGATCAGGGCATGTAGATTGGTTCTCTGAGTAAACTGTTATATTTTAACATCAAAATATTCTGGATGTATGCCAATAGGAATTTTTTTTGTGTTTGTTTTAGTCTGGGATAGTTCCTTTTTTGAATGCTAGTCACACAGACTTTTAAAATCTTTATAATGATGATAGGAGACTCTGCCATTCAAATTGTAAGTTTTCCTGTTGTAGTGAACTCTGGAGAACTGTCATGGGTTAAGCAACATGGAGTTGTTGAACTCCTGAATTCTCAGTCTAGTATTTTTAGCTACCTGAAGGGTGTCATCAGTCCTTACAGAGATTGGCTCCAAGGGCACTGTGGATGTAGATCATAAACCAATGACAAGGATATCTTTTTGGTCCTGGAAACACTCGTATTACCTGACTATCAAGAGCCAAGCCCATTTTTTTCTGTCCTTAGCACTTGCACAGCATTTGTCTTATAGTACGTACTTAATACATGCTGATCAGTTGTCTTAGAAAATGTTCCAATTACATTACTTTTAAATTTAGTAACAGAATCTTTTGGTGTTAATTTTTAGAATTGGAACCCTTAAAATTATCTTATTTGAATGAGGCTTGAAAATAGGCATTTTCTTTCATTTCTTCACTAAACAAGGATTTATTTACTGCTTACAACGTTGCTACCACATTGATAGGAGCTAGAACTACAACAGTTGATCAGAAACAATGCTTTCTCCTAAGAAACTCACATTCTAGGAGAGAGAGAAAGATTTGTTGTACACATTATAATATAGTATAACAGAAATATATTGATGGTACTTTTCTAGCAGAGAGTTTCTAAAAGGATGTTTGCTGTTAATAAGAGTCACTGGGCCAGCCCAGTGACATAGTGGTTAAGTTCGGCAGCCCTGGAGTTCATGGGTTTGGATCCCAGGCAGTGACCTACACCACTCATCAAAGGCATGCTGTGGCTGCGAGCCACATACAAAATAGAGGAAGATCGGCCCAGATGTTAGTTCAGGGCCAATCTTCCTCACCAAAAAAAACTAATAGAGTCACTGAGGCTGGTAGAAAGGAAAGGGAGAGGAAAGCATTCCATTTCAGAAGGGCTAAGAGAATTGCTTGGCTGGGGCAAGTACTTACTATGTAAGATGAATAGAGGTTAGAGAGGCTAGTTTCGGAATATTTATGAGTTGCTTTGATCAATGTCTATTATATGAATTCCCTTGAAGTACGTATATCTTAAGTGCTGTCAAATTTACCTTAATTATAAATAACTAATTAAATTTGTTTTGTTTAAGTAGTCAGCTTGGACTGTTGGTATGGGAAATAATAGAAGATGCTTTGAGTGACATTATGCTCAAATTGTCTTTATGCCTAGACATTGTATTTGACACGAGATATGGCATTGCATTATGAGAGTTCTTTCTTGTCTTCTAAACCAGTAGTTTCCAAGTAGAATTACCTCAGGAGCTGTTTAAAAATATTCTTGGACCCCTTCTCTATGCTTCTAAAAGACATCCAGGTGATTCTGATACATAACAGTTTGAGAACAACTGTCCTAAACTGACATAGAAAGTGTTGCCTGCTACATTTTTGTACTGTAATTCAATCAGAATGGAGTTGGGTCACATGTAACTTAATAGTGACAACCTCGTGGGAGTAGAGCACCCTGAGACTTCCATAGTAGGGAATGCTATAATATAGTATAAACAATAGCTGCTTCATAGATGTTTTGAATTAAAATGAATCAAAAAATGTGAAAACCACAGAGTATGTACAACTACAACTCTTTCAGAAATAATGAAGCCACAGGGAAGTGGCATCTAAAGTGACTATGATAAAAGGTGCCCGTGGTTGTAGTCAAGTACATTTGAGTCGAGTACACATATATAGGCAGAGATGGTAGCTCAGTCTCTGACCTAAGGATAAGTATTCCCTAACATTTCATAGCATAGTTCAATAGAGTTTACCAGTGACCTGCTGTTATTAATAGGGGCATGTGTATTTTTATTTTCAGGTTATATAATTATTTTAGAATGAAAGAAAAGTAGGGAACATTTTGAGAGTAACATCAAAAACCACCACATATCTTATAGTGATCAAAACCTATAATTACCATTATTAGACTACCATAGTAAATTCTAGAGGGTATGTGGCAGTCATGTGGTTCTTCTGATTAATTGTATTTACTGGTAAAGCATCAAGATCATCTAGCAGTGAAATATAGTAGCTTAGAGACTCCTTTACAGAAGCCATAAAGAATATGAATGTTCCACCCTCTTGTATCTATTCATGAGTTAGTTCAACAAATACTATAGTGCCTGTTATGTTGCAGATACTACTTTAGGAGGGGATACAGATATAGACAATAGTGACACAGATAATAGACAAATAAAATAAATATATGTTAAATAGTAATATTTGCTTAGAAGAAAAAAGAAAGCAAAAAACGAAACTTTTGCATTTAAAACAATTGCTGAGTTTAGAGAAGGGAAGCCTGGGGAAAAGGGAAGCCTGGTTTAGTTACATCATAGATGTTTAATCACTGCTTCTTGAATGAGCGTGCAAAAGGCTTTTTTCTGCAAATTTAATACACAGAAAAAAGAACTTTGGAGTAGTGGGAGAAAATAATATAATTTTACGTCCAGGACAGGAGAACTCATAGTTTCCTGTATCCTGCTCTGGTAGACTCTCTACAGAAGTATCCTGTTGAGTTTGGGAACTGCTTTTTGAGAAAAGACAGTCAGGATAATGACAGAGGAGGAAACCATGTCAAACTGGAGTCAAGGCTGGGAATATTTAGCATGGAGACTCTTTGCATAGATCTTGCAGATATTTAAAAGGCTGTCTTGTGGAAGAGAAAAGAGGAAATTTAGTCTTTATTGATTCAGCCATACTAGTAGGTTGAAGTTACAAGAAACAGTTTGAGAATCTATAAAAGGAAGATCTTTCTCAGGAAAACTCCATTAAACTTCCCTGTCACTGGAAATGTAGGAAAAGCTACATGAATATCTATAGGTCTTTAAAGATTTGATAAGTCATATATGTAATAATTGTTTTGGAGTAAAATCTCCATGGTATATGATGTACTTACCTTTAATCATGAATCATAATGGGTAAAACAATATAAACATCATAAATATTTTAGTGGTATATCTGTTGCTCAACTTGCTGCATGATACCTATCATAGTTAAACATTTGCTCCAGAGAAATGATAGAAAATGATATCCCTAATCTTATGTATAGGAGAAAGGTGAGGCCTAAGTAAGTACTTCAACTACAGTTCTAATAAGAAAAGGGAAGTCCATTAGCTGATTGACCTAGGGCAAGTAGTGTCTTGTCTTAATTACCTACCTCAGGGGATTGTGAGATTAAATGACTTTGTATGTGTAAAGCATTTAACCCAGAGAGTATCTGGCCCAGGGAAGTATTCATTAAATAGTGGTAGTAGTTTTATTTACAGTTTTAAGATAATGAAAGATGTTATTTGAGAGATTAGTATTCTAATCTAGATGAGTTTTTAATTCCTAATATCTGTGGTTCTGTTTTTCCCACATGTCATCAACCATTCTTCACAGCAAAGCTCTCCATGTGCCTCTCAAATCACAACTAAATGTGGTAAGGCCTGATTTATCAGGCGTTGTTGAAGAAATGTTTGACATAAGTGAGACACCTTCTGATTAACTTCCTAAAATGTAAACTTTTCTTTTAACCTTTTAAAAACAAATGTATCACATACTTTCCTGCCTTTTTAAAACAAAGATCCTAAACATGACTTTAACTTTTAATGAGTCGGTGTTGTTAATGTGTATATATCTATAATTAAATAGTTGTTTTAATTTATTTTATTTCATTCTTTTCAGACAGCTATCATTTTTTGGTGGTAAAGCCTTTTTATATCTTCCCAACCACTTTCTAAGTTTCTATATCTAATCTACTCTGGATTTGGAAACCAGATATTGAAGCTTACTAAGAATTGTATGTTAAAATGATAAAATGTCTGGAATTTGCTTGAAAATATCCATTGGAACCAGGAAGCAGAGTGGGCGGTTGTTAATTATTCAAGCTGGGTAATGGGTATTTAAGCATCTATTACTCTGCCTTTATATGTTTGCAAATTTTCATAGTAAAAAGTTTTTAAAATCCAACGTTATAAAAAAAGAATTGTATGTTAGATATATGCAGGTCTATGTATATTTATTTCTTAACTTTTATCTTCATAAGGATTCACAGGAAACTTAGTATTTATCTTTGGACAGAAGGACTGAGAGCTAATAAGAGGCACAAACTTCTGGTTATAAAATAAATAAGTCATAGGAATGTGATGTACAGTATAGGGAATATAGTCATTAATATCATAGTAACTTTGTATGGTGACAGATGGTTACTAGACTTGCCGTGTTGATCATTTTGTAGTGTATATAAATGTTGAATCACCTTGTTGTGCACCTGAAACTAGTATAATATTGTATATCAACTATACTTTAAAAAAAAAAGACTGAGAGCTAAAAGGAAGGGATGTTCACTTTTTATTTGTTCTGGTGGAGTTTTAAGACCTTTTTTACCTTCATGTATTATGTTTGTTTATGTATTTATGTGTGTGTGTGTTTTAGATGTTTATCTACTCAGGAAGAAGGTGCATTTCCTCCTCCGTAAATTGAAAGCATCTAATTTAAGGGATTGTGAGGCTTCTGTACCTCTGTACTTTAACACGTTTTTTGTTTTGTTTTAAATAGGTATTTTAGGTGGATAACACTGGGTTCTGTGTGAAGTGCTAAAAGAGCAGTAAAAGGGGCTGTGTAATGGCTGTTTCAGACTTCTGAGAAGTCTCTTTTGGTATCCAAATCTGGGCCTAAGGGTCTCACTAACTGGTGTTTGCAGTGTCCCCTGTCACCTCTCCCTTTGATGACTTGCTTGCCGCCTGTGCTGTAACTAAGCTCTTTACTCTCTCTTATGCTTTGTTTTCTTCCTAAGCCTTAAACTCTTTGTTTCTTATTTCCTTCTTCCTTGATTTAAATATTCTGCCATTTTTGTGTTTACTGTTACTGAGTAAAACAGATACATGCCGAACTGCATAATGTAAATTCAATTGTAAATCACCACTGATGTACTGGATTCACAATTAAGTATTCTCTGAAGGTGGGAGGGTCAATTGGTGTCTCTATGAGAGGCAATTTGACAAAATCTATCTATCATAATTTAAGATGTATATGCTCTGTCATAGCAATTCCACTACTGGGAATTTATCCCAAAGTTATACTCACGTGTGCAAAGATATATGAAGAAACTGTGAATTGTGTTTGGATGGAAGACAAAAAGAGTTTGGGATGGGAGGCAGACTTACCTTTTGTTGTGTCTTTTGAAATTCACCTTTTCCTTTACCTTACGTAGTTACTACTTTTTATATTAAAGGGAGAAACTAGGGTAACAAAAAGCCTTCTTCCCACCTGTGGGTAACACAGCATCTACGGGTTCTTATTCCTAATGAATTTTCTGGGTTATCTTTTTCTTCAAGGGTCAACAATGCTAACAGTAGACTTCTTTATTGCTTAACCTGACTTTGTGTAGAATTTTAACAACCCTAATCCTTTGATAATTGAGTCCATTTCTGATAGTAGAAATTTTTACAATTTTATTGCATAAATGTGTATGCGTATATCTATTGCATCTATGCATTTATCCTTCCTGACCCATGTTCTATACACACACACACATTCTTTACCCCAATTCCATTACCTGTTGACTACCTTTTTTTTCTCCATGGTCATGTTCTTAGATATCTGTATGTACGTATGTATATATGTAGATATACACACTGACATGAGACGCACATTTTAATAAAGGGATTGTTTTTAATTGTAGTTTTTCTTTTTAAACCTGATCGTGTTATACTCATTTGATTGCATTTTGCTTTTTCTACTCAGCACTGCAATGTGCAAATTTCACCAAGTTACCTGATAAAACTTTAATTTATTCTTTTAATGATTGCATTGTGTTAATTGGTCAAAGTATATTGTAATTTATTCAGCCATTCCTGTGTTGATTGAAACGACTCTGTTTATAGAGACAAGAAGTTGGAAAATTAGTGACAATGAACATCCTTGTACATATTATGTATGATTACTTTTATTTCTCTATGATAGATTCCCAGTAGTAGGACTGCCAGTAAAGGTGTAAGTACTTTAAATTTTAATATATGTTGCTAGATTTTTTTCCAGAAGGATGTCATAATTCACATTTAGACCAGTGAAATATGACAGTACCCTTTTGAGGAGAAAGTATCAATCTTTTAAATTTTTCCTAAAGTGATAGCTCATTGTTAAACTAATTGTTATTTCTCTGACTTCTAGTAAGTTTGACTATTTTTTGTAAACTTGGCAAATTAGATCTGCTCTTTCTCTACATGTCAGATATTTTTTTCTGATTTAATTGCTTAGTTTATGGTTTTTTCATCATACGAAATTTTAAACTGACATCTTTTCTTTTAAAATTTCTGCTGTTAAGGATGTTTAGAAGACCTATCATGTCTTCTAAATTTTGTTGTAGAATGTATTGCTGTGATTAATTTTTTACATTTGCCTGTATTTCACCTGGAGTTTATTTTTTATATATAATGTAAGATAAAGATCTAGTTTTTGTTTTTGCTAGATGATAACCCCCAGTATTGTGATAATTGTTTAAAAAATACCCTTTCCTGCTGAAATAAAGTTCAACCTTTGACTTGTACATTTTCTCATATGTGTTGGTATCTATATTTAAGTTCTTTATTCTGTTCCACCTGTATGTGTTTATTCCTATGCCAGTGCCATATTGGTTTGATTACAGTAGTCCCTCTTTATCTGCAGGATATGTTCCAAGACCCCCAACAGATATGCATGAAACCTTGGGTAGTACCGAAATCAAATATGCTATGTTTTTTCTATACATACATACCTATGATAAAGTTTAATTTATAACTTAGGCACAGTAAGACATTAACAACAATATCTAATAATAAAATAGAACAGTGATAATGTACTGTAATAAAAGTTATCATAGATCTTAGCAACTTCAAATAGGATTTTTTTCTTTCCTCATTCAGTCGAGAACTATCACCTCTTCACTTAAGAGGAGGATTTTACAGCTTCTCTTTGACGTATCCAAATTGCCAGCATCGCTACTCCTGTGCTTTGGGGCCATTATTAAGTAAAATAAGGGTTACTTGGACAAAAGCACTGCGATTCCCTTACAGTCAATCTGATATGGAGACAGCTACTAAGTGACTCACAGATAGCACATACAGTATGGCTACTGGACAAAGGGATGATTATGGAACAGGCCAGGGCTGGACGGATCTAGCCGGCACCAGCTTTCATCATGCTGCTCAGAATGGAGGGCAATTTAAAACTTATGAATTTTTTATTTCTGGAATTTTCCATTTAATATTCTGGAACTTTGGTTGACCAAGGGTAACTGAAACCACTGAAAGTGAAACTGTGGATAAGGGGGGACTTCTGAAGTGTCTTTTGAATATATTCTGATATGTGGTTAGTGAAGTTCACTTATGGTTTTCTCCTTTTGTTCAATTTTCTTGGTGGCTCTTAGATTTTCTCCTTTATAACTTAAGATCTTATTTTTAAATAAAAAAATATTTTGGGCTTATTTCTCAATACAGTTATTTATAAATATTGAGGACAAGTTATTACTGTGAATGAAATATTTTTCCTGTTGCTTTTCTAGGTGTTTCTTGCTAAACTAGTGAAAATTTTTAACTTTAAGTGTATTTATCATAGCTCTCCTTTATAATTTATTTTATTAATTTCAGGGTTATTTTTTACTAGAATTGCTTGTGTTTTCTAGGTACAGGCATACCTCGTTTTATTGCACTTCGCTTTATTGCGCTTCGCAGATATTACGTTTTTACAAGACCCTCCACCAGCAAAAAGATTACAACTCGCTGAAGGCTCAGATGATGGTTAGCATTTTTTAGCAATAAAGTATTTTTAAATTAAGGTACGTACGTTGTTTTTTTAGACATAATGCTATTGCACACTTAATAGACTTCAGTATAGTGTAAACATAACTTTTATATGCACTAGGAAACAAAAAAACTCATGTGACTTGCTTTATTGCAATATTTGCTTTATTGTGGTGGTCTGGAACTGAACCTATAGTATGTCCGAGGTATGCCTGTATTCTATCAGACCGTTAGCAAAAATGCATTTTTCTTTTCCATCCTAATATTTATGCCCTAATTTATTTTCCTGTCATATTAGTTTGCTGTCATCTTCAAGTCAGTGTTAAATTATAAAAGGTTTAGAGGACTTCCTGCTCTAATTCCTAATTTTATTCATTTGATTTATTGAATGAGTAATAACATTCATATGGTTAAAATAATAAAAATTTTCTGTGAACCATCTCCTTTCCACCCTTTCCCTAATCTGTCCATTTCCCACCCTATGCTCAAAGTAACCAGTCTTCCACAGATCTTCAAATTTCCATATAGAAACAAGTTCTTTTTTTTTTTTTTAAAGATTTTATTTTTCCTTTTTTCCCCCCAAACCCCCCTGGTCCGTAGTTGTATAGTTTTAGTTGTGGATCCTTCCACTTGTGGCATTTGAGATGCTGCCTCAGCATGGCCTGATGAGTGGTGCCATGTCTGTGCCCAGGATTCAAAGTGGTGAAACCCTGGGCCGCCAAAGCAGAGCACGCAGACTTAACCACTCGGCCACAGGGCCGGCCCTGAAACAAGTTCTTGATATAGATATATACGTATAGACACATACATATGTACTATATATATATATATTGTGTGTGGATACCATCTTAATTTTATTTGAAATGGTTTTAGTATTTTGCTATTTAGGAAACTTGCTGTTGTTCTTTTTCCCCAAAAATGTTTAATTTTTTCCTATTCTTTTCCATAGAGCTTTTATTATAAATGGCTGCTGAATTTTACCAAATTCTTTTTCAACATCTGTTGATATAATCATATGATTTTTTTCTCCTTAATTTGTTGATATATTGAATTAGGTTGATTTCTAAAAAAGAACCACTCGCATTTCTGCAATGAATTATGTATATAGTTTTTGATACGTGGCTAGACTCTATTGTCTAATTTGATTGTTTTTATTTAGAATTTTTACATTTAACTTTTAAATGAAATTGGTTTATGATATGTTTCGTGTACTACCATTATTAGATTTAACATTGAGTTATTCTGACTTCATAAAATGAATTGGAACACTTTCTGTATTTGTCTATGGTCTAATGTTATTAAAATTATATTTTTTTAAAGATTAAGAATCTGCTGAGAACCCAGCTGGTCTTGATGCCTTTTTCTATAGTAGATTTTTAATTACCTTTAATTTATGGTATTTGGTTTTACTCAAGGATTCATTTCTCTTGGGTCAATTTTGGATATTTGTTATTTTAATGGGAAATCATTCTTGTCTTTTTAGGTTTTCAAATGAATTGCCATGAAATTACATCTGTGTTGTCTTAGTTTTGTTTTCTTAGTTCTCTCCTATACTTATGGTTGTATTTCTCTTTTCATTCTGAATCTTGTGAGTTTTCACTCTCAGTCTTTTTTTTTTCACTCCCTTATTAAAAACTCTTGAGTGATTGTCTTTCAAAGAGCTAGCTTTTAGACTTATTTATCCTTTCTCTAACATCTTTACTTTATATTAATACCAAACACTATCTCTTAGTTCCTCTTCTTAGTTTATTTTGACATATTTTGTTATTTTTCTATTTTCTTATCTATTGAGTTCCCCCCCCCCCTTGCCTTTTAAAAATATTGAAAGACTTTAAGGCCATGAGCTTAGTCCCGAATACAAATTTTGCTGGGTCAATTGGGTTTTAATTATCATTCTGTTTTTTTCTTATAGCTTACTATGTAGATCATAATTTCCCTTTTGATTTCCTCTTTGATCCAAAGATTATCTAAAATCACCTTGTAGTTTAAAAGTATGTTTGTACATTTTTCTTAATTTTTTAGATTATATATCTCTGAAATTAGTTAAAACTTTCATTATGACCATGTTTATGATGGATCATGGTACTGGACATAGGAAAAAACATCTGGTCTTTGTTAGAGGGTTACAAGGTATCTTTTGTATCTTTAAAAAATTATGTTTACTGGGGCAGCCCCGTGTTGTAGTGGTTAAGTTTGACCTGCTCCACTTTGGTGGCCTGGGTTTGCAGGTTCTGATCCCAGGCGTGGACCTACACCACTCATCAAGCCATGCTGTGGCAGTGACCCCTATACAAAATAGAGGAAGACTGGCACAAATGTTAGCTCAGGGATAATCTTCCTCAAGAAAAAAAAAGAGGAACATTGGCACCAGATGTTAGCTCAGGGTGAATCTTCCTCAGGAAAAAAAATCATAATTATTGATAATGTAGTTAAATTTCTGATTTTTTCTTCTTTCCAACTGTAGTTATCCATTGTAAAAGATATACTGAAATAACTCAGTATATTTGTTTTTGTTTTTGTTTTTGCTGAGGAAGATTCGCCCTGAGCTAACATCCATCACCAATCTTCCTCTTTTTGCTTGAAGATTTGCCCTGAGCTGACGTCTGTGCTAATCTTCCCATTTTGTATGTGGATCTCTGCCACAGCATGGCCACCGGAAAGTGATGTAGGTCCACACCTGAGAACCAACCCAAGGCCACTGAAGTGGAGCATGCCAAACTTAGCCACTAGGACATGGGGCTGGCCCCAGTATATTTGTATTTTTTATTTTTATTTTTTTTGTGTGAGGAAGACTGGCCCTGAGCTAACATTTGTTGCTAATCTTCCTCTTTCTTTTGCTTGAGGAGGGTTCTTCCTGAGCTAACATTTGTGGCAGTCTTCCTCTATTTTCTTTTTGTACGTGGGACACCACCACAACATGGCTAGAGGAGCTGTGGGTAGGTCCACGCCCAGGATCCGAACCCACGAACCCTGGGCCACTGAAGCAGAGTGCATGAACTTAACCAATATGTCACCAAGCCAACCCCATTTGTATTTTTAAAAATAAAATTATTAAAATTCTAAAAAGCATTGCTTTATTACTTGCTATGTTATTTGGTATATACAGCATATCTTGGTCATAAACTATGTATATTTTCTAATTGTATAATCTTTCTCTTTATCTAAGTACTTTTGACCTTAAAATTATACCTTGGCTGATACATATTTCCCTGCAGTTACCTGAAAACAAAATACTGTTTTCTCCAGAAAGATGCTCATTTTTTCCCCTGATGTCTCCTTGACCTTGAAAAGATGAGACCTTTAGAGTACTTTTATTTTATGCCTCTCTTTCTTTTTCCACTTATCCTCTCCTTCCCGGTCAGATCTCGAGAGTACTTTTACGTCTCCTTACTTCCATCTAACCTGCCTACAACTCTTTTACTTTGAATAAATAACTTAGCACATCTTCTGTAGAAATCCATTAAAATTCTTTTGTGATCTAGTCCTTTTGTTTAAAGAGTCCTTATTTATCATATAAGTTGTACATTCCTAGGCATTCGGTTATTACCTGTGTATTATGTAATATAAACTGAAAGTTTCATTGCTTATAATATTACTCTTTTCATCTTCCCTGTTACCACATCTCTAGTCTGGTTTATTTTTTCTTAGTTAGAACTCTTTCTCAATTATTTTACTCATTTTGGGGACCTGAGAAAATACACTCTCTAAATTCTTGCATATTTGCAATTTTTTTAATATACCAAAATATAAGCTTTGTTAATACAAAATTCTTTTCTCACTGTCATTTATGAATGTTATTCAACTTTCTCTTTTGTTTTTTTAAAGTATAACAGATGAGGAGTCCAGTGAGGAGCTGATCCCATATCTTTTATAGGTTACTTGCTTTTATAGCCGGGAGCTTGAATGTGATCCAGCATCTGTGGCGTTTTATCCCTAATACCATTTAATATGCATTTTCTATTGTTATAATGCTCTCCTTTTTTTATTGTGGTAAAACATACATAATATAAAATTTACCATTTTAACCATTTTTAAGCATACAGTTCAATGGCATTAAGTACATATACATTGTACAACTTCACTGCCATCCATCTCCAGAACTTTTTCATTTTCCCAAACTGAAACTCCATACCGTTAAACAGTAACTCCCCGTTCCCCCTCCTCCAGCCCCTTTCAAGCACCATTTGATTTTCTGTCTCTGAATTTGACAACTCTAAGTACCTCATATAAGTGGAATTATACAATATTTGACCTTTTGTGACTGACTTATTTCGCTTAGTGTAATGTCTTCAAGGTTCATCCATGTTATTATGTCAGAATTTTTTCTTCCTTTTAAAGGCTGAATAATATTTCATTATATGTATATACTACATCTTTTTAATCTATTCATCTATTGATAGTTTGTTTCCACCTTTTGAAAATTGTGACTAATGCTCCTATGAACATGGGTTTACAAATATCTTTTCGAGTCCTTGCTTTCACTTCTTTTGAGTATATACTCAGAAGTGGAATTGTTGGATCTCATAGTAATTCTATGTTTCATTTTTTTGAGGAACCACCATACTGTTTTCCATAACACCTCTACTATTTTACATTTACCAGCAATACACAAAGATTTCATTTTCTCCACATCCTTGCCAATACTTGCTATTTTCTGGTTTTTTGATGATAGCTTCTCTAATGAATGTGATTTTAATACACATTTTTATTTAGTCCTTAAACTTTTTTAAAACATTAAAAAAGAAATGTCAATTAAAAAGAAGAATCTGTCTTCTATGCCAGGAGGGCTCTGTGCCATTGAACCTGAGAGGAGAGAATTTCTATAGCACCTTGTTTGTTTGGTCTTCTGCCCTTAGAATAGTTTGTTTTTATCGACTATTTTAAGCCCATTTATATCTGAAATATAAATAACATAAATTCAGTGATTTGCAGTTACATATGTCTGTGTCAGTGATTTAATCTCAGTTTTCTCATCTGTGAAATGAGGGTCTTTGGTGATTTACTTCCTAGATTGTCTGATTCAGTTGTAGCATGGTCCTCATACTTACAGAATGTGGGTCAGGATTGCTCCAAGGCGTTTACCAGCCCTCCGTAGATTGTGGAAGTCCTCCCTTTCTAGTTTATCTGCTTCTCATACATACATGTTAAAGGCCAGCAGCACAGGTCTACTTATTCCCTAAACATACCTCATAATCTTCTTTAACTGTTCCTTTCCTGGACTCTTTCCTCTGCCGATTCTCACCTCCCTTCACACCTTGGTTTGGTGAAAATCTTACTCTAATCTTCAGATAACAGCTGAGATCTCACTCAAAGTCTTCCCAGTTCTCTGTAACCTAGGTTAATTTCTAAATTGTTACTCTCAAAACTTTGTATTTTTAGTCTTTTCACATTATGCCTTTTATTAGAGAGGTGTTTGTGTGTGTGAGATTTTTATTTCACTCTCCCCCACAGTTTAATAAGCTCCTACACTATTAGGACTGTATCTTACTCATATTATGACCTTATGCCTATGCCAGGGCAAGTAGATAGTTAGTATATTTTAACTAAATTTGAGCAAGAGTGAAAAATGTGTATTGACCAATAGTTTTGTGGCTTGGTATTGCTATTTTGCCTAGGAAATGGAATCAACAAGGTTTTCAGTAGATTTTCTTTGTACTTTATATCTACTTTTTTGGGACAGGTATTTCTTAAGTCAGCAAGAAAATTAACGACAACAGGAGCTTCATTAAAACTACAATTTAGGGTATGCAAATATGAATGATTTCTGACTTTACCCTGTACATTTCACATATATCATTAGTCACTGTTAGACATTTTGGTTTTGCTTAATATAATTCATTGCTGAATGGGTATTTTAATGTGAGAGTTTTTGACATCAACATTTTTAACTTTTGTCTAATTTGTAATCTTAACTTTGAGTTAATGGAAATATTGCTTCTATAGATTGTGGTTTGAAACTGCTAATAAGTTCATTCAGTTATGTGATCTTTAGCTCCTAAACCATGAAAAGTAGATTGCATTTTTTGTTAAGATCTATGTCTGAATTGAAAGTGGTCAAAGTGTCTGAGTGGTGAATAAAGCAGTAGAATGCTAATCAGAAGATAGAAATACTGGACTGACTGACTCCATTAACTTACACTGTGTTCAGTAATCTAAATGCACCGTGGATGGTCATCTCTCTTTTAAATTGGTAGTAATAGCCCCTGCTGCTTGACAGTTTGTGAAGTCCTTCACCACTTAAAAAATGTTTTAACTTCTTGTAGCCCTTTGAAGTAGTTATCTATTAACCTTGTTTGATAACGGCGATTGAGGCTTGGAGAAATTAAGTCACTCAAGATTGGCTGGCAGTAAAATAAGTAACATACTTGGAACTGCACCTGAGAATTTACCCTACAGTTAAGACCTTTAGCTGCAATCATGCTGAGGTGTGTTTTTTATCCATAGGTTTCTATGTAAATGCACTGATATTATCATAAAGCTATCTTGAATATCACTATACTATATGTCTACCATTACATTTTTTAATGTTTCCCTGGGTGGTGTCTATTGACAGATTGAACATCAGGGTATGATTTTCATTACTTTTTCCAAGAGAATAATTTTGAAAGCTCTCAATATAGTATTTTTCTATTTTTAAAATTTTGCTTCAAAACGATGTTTCATTTCAAAATTGCAAAATAATTTTTTAAAACATGATCAGCTGATGTTAATTATTAATATCCTTAAGTTATTTAATTAAAATTTCTATTCAACACTATTCAACACTTGATTAATAAATATTTCTAAATTTTCCTTCTTTATTCTACAGAATGGTAAATAACGCTGATCATCTCTAGAAAGGATATTGCTTAACCTCATGTAAAGTATGCTCAGTTCCTTTCCAGTGGTGTAAGTATCTAGTCCTTTGCTTAATTTTTATCTTCTGAATTGTTTTAATAAAGTTAAGAAATCATTATGATTATGATCTCAAAATGACAGCAGACATTTGTAGAGTTGAAAGAGTTTTTTCATAATCATGTGATAAGGAATGAACTTTCAAATCTATCACCTTTCTCTTTGACCATTTCTCTTTTCAACTTTAAAGTCTGACACTGATTTTCGGTTGAACGTAAAATTACTCTACTTATTTTAAACTGCTTAATAGCCTAGAAACTTGTGAAATACATGGCTAACCATTCAGGAGAGCTCGTGTTAGATTCCTTGTGACAGGCAAAATACTGAAAGCATTTTACCTTAATAATGCTTTTTGTGTGCAAACTTCTAAGCACCTTAGCCATTTTACTTTACCTACTGGGCATAATAATGTAGTCAAGGCTGTTAACTAATGTGGTTGGTAGCCTTTCTTTGGAGTTGGGCAAAACATACAAATTGAGATGGTGTTATTATGTTGAGAGTTTTTTCGTGCTAGGATATGAACTAACCACTAGTTCATATTAAATAGACCTTTGAAAAAAAGTATTGTCGGAATTTCAGATATTAGAGAATCTATTAGCTTATTAAGTGCATCTTTAGAGTCTAATGCAGAGTTCCTTTAGCATAAGTATGTTCTAAAATTTGGTACAGTCTGTGTTTCGATTAAATTCCTTCCATTTGGGGCCGGTCTGGTGGCATGGTGATGAAGTTCATATGCTCCGCTTTGGTGGCCCAGGGTTCACAGGTTTGGATCCCAGCCATGGACCTAGACACTACTCATCAAGCCATGCTGTGGTAGTGTCCCAAATACAAAGTAGAGGAAGATTGGCACAGATTAGCTCAGGAACCATCTTCCTCAAGTGAAAAGAGGAAGATTGGCAACAGATGTTAGCTCAGGGCCAATCTTCCTCACAAATAAATAAACAAATTCCTTCCATTTTAGTTGACAGTTCTATAATGCAGTAAGTAGACATTAAGATAGATTTTCCTTATTATTTAGGTTTTCGTTCAGTTTTTTCCTCCTTATTGACTCTGTCATATATCAAAAAGGCTCTGGAATAGTCTCAAGTGATGTGAACTCAAAGTCATGGCACTTCATCACTTTCAGCCTTAATTTCCCTTTTTTTTCTTTTTATGATTTATTTGCTAATGGCTGTTCTCAATAGTCAGTAGAGTGTAAGCATCATGAGGCCAGGAATTTTTGCTGATTTGTTGCTTGTTGTGTCTTCTCTGCCTTGTACATGGTCTGACAACAGGGGGCACTCAATAAATGTCAGTTGAAAGAATGATTTTTATCTAAGTGGTCTCCAATTCTCTGATTCCACACCTAATTTATATCTCCCTCTATAGATTTACATATTTTTACTTGGATTTTTTCTCTAAACATGTATAAGGTGGCTGCAATTAAATCTCAGTCTTAATCAGTCATAATTTAAAGATAACCATTAAAATGTGATTGGCACATTGGAATATAAATCTTATTTTTCTAGAAGTATTTTTATTATGAGAAGAACATTTTTATATTGTTATCTATTGTCATAGCCTCTATTCTTTTGCTTTAGTCTGTTCTCCTATTGGTTTGAATTATAGAATCATTTTATTATACTGTCAAGCTCAGTTCCCAGTAAATCTTCATTTCTTTACTTATTCTCACTTCTTGTCATTTTCTTACTTTAAGACCGCCACTTCTATGATGATAATAATAATTGTGAAAGAGGGTAATGTGCCATAAATAGTAAGAAGGGCCTGAGTACATCTTTAGTTGATGAATATTATGATTGACTATAGAATGTGTTAAATCATCTTGCAGTAAATATCATGTATGCAAAACAAAACTAACTTATGACTAGGCCATACTTTGCTTAGTCATTCTAGACAAAAAGATAAAGACAGCAGAATCAAGCTGAAGAAAATGCTGTGTTATCCAATAAAATCTTTTTAACTGTTCACGCTTTGCAAGTAAGATAGTAATGTCATTTTTGTGCATGTGATTTCAAGAGTAATCGTTTATACATTCTTTAACCTTCTTTGCTCTATGTGTTTGTAGAATTTAGTTTAAGAAAGAATGTTCTGGACCTCATGCCTTATCCAAGATGGGTTTAGTACATATGCAAGTAGGGATACAATTTATTGTAAAATAGGCTTACTATTATGGTCCAATAGCATGGTCTTTTAAAACATCAGTTTATGAACTGAGTCATAATTCCTGAATTTAATTGTTCTTTTATGCTTTAAACATTGTCTGTGTTATTGCTGTGTCAAGATTCTTCTCACATCACTTTCAATTGTTGGCCTGAGTCTGCATTCAGATTAGTAATTTAAAGTGAAAGATGTTCCTTATCCTGTGAACAGTCCTTTGCTACATGAGAAAATTAATTCAGTTCTTACATGTTATCTCTTTCTGTTATAAAAGAATTGCTGGTATCATGGACTTAGATGACCTTTGTAGGTCACATACTGCCATAATTTCATGATTATGTGCTTAAACTAGGTAAATTATGAGAAATAAAATTTGGAAATGACAGAATGTATGCCTTTGTTTATGTTAATGCACATTGGAATATTATTCTCAATATCCAAGAAAGCTTCTAATCTTGGCGTTTTCTCAGTAAAATATTGTACCTTCAGTGTCATATGCATGATTTGATCCTGCTCCTTATGCCATTATCAATCTACTCTATAATGATTATACATTTCATTCTAGCAATTGTAGATGTTTTTACTTTAGGTATATCTTTTATTAGGGACCTCTTGGTGCAAGGCACAGACATCTAATTTAAACAAAGTGAAGCATAAAGGAAAATTTATGCTGTTAAATAACAATACAACAAGAAAAGCAAGGTTGTAGCAGGAGCTTAGGAATTGCTAGAACGAGGGATATGAACACTGCAGAGCTTTCTCCTTTGCTCTGCAGTACTTGATACATCTGCTGTTTTCTCCTACAAACTAGCTTCTTCAACATGGTGAGGAGTGTACCCAGATTAACATCTTCCCACAACTCAGCGCAGTTACAGTGACCTCCATCTTCCCATTAGTCTAACTTGAATATTTTGAGGAGGGCAAGGCTTAGATTCCTTTTGTGCCCACCCCGTTGGCCAGGAGGTAGAGTATTATTAGTGGCAGCCCCAAGGACGAGTGGTGGGAAACAATGAGACTTTCTAGGCAGACAAAATAATAGGTGCCTTCTATTATCTCCTTTTATGACTTTTGGAATAAAAGTGGTTCCCATCATCAGTGAATCTGAAACGACATGAAATATTACATTGTTTTAGGTACTGTGGACTCTTTAGTTGTGAGAGTTCTACTACAAGCTTTAGGATAGATATGTTTCTTCATCTATTTATATTCTTATATTCATATAATTTATTTTAGTTTTATGCCAATGTACAGAGTGCTACCCCCTACAGAGAGAGTTTTGAAGAGTTATATACAAATTACTATCTGCTCTGATATAAATAGGATAGGAAAATATCATGATTGTTGTTTTTTTGTGTCCATATAATAAAACAGTTCTTGGAGTCTCATATCTAAAGTAAAGTCAGTTTATGAAGTATTTTGAAAGCATAAAGAAGGAAGTGAGCAGTGGACAGGTCTACTTCATTTTCAAGGGGAAAGAATATGCGTGCTCTGCTTTAGTGGCCCAGGGTTTATGGGTTCAGATCCCGGGCGTGGACCTACACACTACTTATCAAGCCATACTGTGGCCACATCCCACATACAAAGTAGAGGAAGATTGGCACAGATGTTAACTCAGTGACAATCTTCCTCAAGCAAAAGGAGGCAGATTGGCAACAGATGTTAGCTCAGGGCCAATCGTCCTCACCAAAAAAAAAAAAAAAAAAAAAAGTAAGGTGGAGGAGTGGCCTGGTGGCGTAGTGGTTAAGTTGGTGCGCTCCGCTTTGGTGGCCCGGGGTTCACCAGTTTGGATCCTGGGAGTGAACCTACATACTGCTTATCAAGCAATGCTCTGGCAGGCATCCCACATATAAAACAGAGGAAGATGGGCACAGATGTTAGCTCAGGGCCAATCTTCCTCAGCAAAAAGAGGAGGAGTGGCAGCAGATGTTAGCTCAGGGCTAATCTTCCTCAGGAAAAAAAAAATATTATATTTATATATATATATAAATAAAATGGGGGTATATTAAGCTAACAAGAAAATTAGTGTAGTACAATTTTAGTAGCCAAATAATTTGGAATAGCTAATAATTGGAAACAGTCCAAGTGTCTAAAATATTCCTACAGTGAAGTACTGCTCTGCAGTAAAAAGGAACAAACTGCTGATACAACATCATAGATGAATCTCAAAAACTTTCTGCTGAGTGAAAGAAGCCTTACACAAAAGAGTACATAGAAATTCCATTTCTATGAAATTCTAGAACAGGCAAAACTAACCTGTGGTGGGAAAAACATCTGAGCAGTGGTTGCCTCTGAGGGAAGGGACAGGATTGACCAGGAAGGGGCATGAGGGAACTTCCTGGAGTGACGGTAATATTCTGTATCTTCATAGGGCTTTGCGTTTCACCGTGCATGCACTTCAAAACTCATGGAATGGTAAACACAAGATTTGGGTATTTTCTTTTATGTAAATTTTACCTCAAAAGAAAAAACCTGAACAAATACTGAACTCTAGTTAATGACATGCACGTGGAAGTATTAAGGAGGAAGTATACAGATGTCTGTAACTGATTTTGAAATGCATCAAAAAATAAGATGAATAGGGGCCAGCCTGGTGGTGCAGCGGTTAAGTTCACACATTTTACTTCAGCGGCCGAGGGTTTGCCAGTTCGGATCCTGGGTGTGGACCTATGCACTGCTTGTCAAGTCGTACTGTGGCAGGCATCTCACATATAAAGTAGAGGAAGATGGGCACAGATGTTAGCTCTTCCTCAGCAAAAACAGGATGATTGGCAGCAGATATTAGTGCAGGGCTATCTTCCTCAAAAAAAAAAAAAAAAGATGAATAGCGAGATGGATGGATAGATATGTTGTAAAGCAAGTAAAATGTTAATGGTAAAATCTAGGTGGTTAGGATATGGGTATTCACACTGTAAATTTCTTTCAACTTTTATGTATGGTTAAAAGTTTTCATTATAAAATTTAGGAATTAAAAAACTTGGCAATCAAGACAATGTAATAATCCTGAAAATACGACTTGTATGATGGATAGCTTACACAAATGAATATTCTAAACAAGCAGAAGATAATATGTATATGTATAAAGCAGATACTGTGGCCCATGGGCTCAAATGGACTGCAGCATGTTATTTTGTCCAAAAAATGTGTTTGTTTTTATTTTTATTGAGCCTGTCTGTAAAACTAGAGCAATTTCACATAAAAATTCTAGATGTCTGCCGGCTTATTTTTTAAAGTATTTGAAAGACAAAACAATCAGTGGTAGAATAGAGAGTCCAAAGGTGGTACAAGTTTATGTGGAAATTTTGTACATATATGATAAATGTGGCATTTCAGATCAGAGAAGAGACATATTACTCAGTATAGTATATTGGACAACCAGCTATCCATTTGGGAAAAAATAAAGCTCAAATCCTTTCACACTCATTAAGTAACTATAAATTCTAGATAGAGCAAACATTTTACATATAAAATAGTATTACTAGAGTACCCAGTCCATCAATAGAGTGGTTTTTAAGTGATTTTTTTTTTTTTTTTGAGGAAGATTAGCACTGAGGTAACATGTGCTGCAACCTTCCTCTTTTTGCTGAGGAAGACTGGCCCGAGCTAACATCCGTGCCCATCTTCCTCTACTTTATACGTGGGATGCCTACCACAGCATGGCTTGCCGAGCATGTGCCATGTCCGCACCCGGAATCCCAACCGGCGAACCCCAGGCCACCGAAGTGGAATGGGTGCACTTAACTGCTGTGCCACCAAGCTGGCTTTTTAAGTGGTTTTAACTGGAGACCTAAAAGAGTAAAAAATGCCTATGTCCCAAATCATATCATTCCAGTAAGCCTTGCCATGTATTGGAAAGCAAAATGATGTATGCTTTTGGAGTCAGTAAGATCTTTGAATCTTTTTTTCTGTTTCTTTTTTTTTTTTCTTTGCTGAGGAAGAGTCACCCTGAGCTAACACCTGTTGCCAATCTTCCTCTTTTTTTGCTTGAGAAAGATTTGCCCTGAGCTAACATCTGTGCCTGTCTTCCTCCATTTTCTATGTGGATCGCTGCTGCAAAATGGCTGCTGACGAGTGGTGCAGGTCCATGCCTGGAGACCGAACCTGGGCCGCCAAAGCGGAGTGCCCAAATTTAACCACTAGACCACCGGGTCGGTCCCTCTTTTTCTACTTCTTAATCAGACTCTTTGCAAGGTATAAAACCACTCTGAGCCTTAGTTTCCTCAACAAATCAATCAATATAAAATTGTTAAAAACTTACCACAGAGAGTTGTGAGGATTAGATGAGATTACATTATATGAAACTCTTCCCCAATACCTGCCTAGAAGTAAATATTCAATACATTTTTAGTATAGAGGGATGAAGAAACCAGTCTCCAACAGCTTAGGGGAACTAGCCCAGAGCAGATGTTTACCTGTAAAGGATGAGAAAATTCCTTTATTTCCATCAGCAAATAATTATTGAGAGCCTACTGCATGCCATGCATCCCATTTGGCACTAAAGCTATAAAAATAAAAATAGGAAAATTACCACTTTAAAAAATCTTAAATAGGAAAATCAGATTTTATAAAAAAGGAATTTTAGTGAGAATTTTTATGATATTTGACAACTCTTTTAAACTTAATATTATTGACTCTGGACATTTTCTGGTGTGCTACAGTATCTTGTGTTAAAGGAAACATAATGTAGAAGGAATTTCCTAAGAAAAATGAATAGTTCAGTTTGGCTGCAAACGCAAAAGATCCATTTCTCAGGATAAGTATTTGACAATGCATTATAGAGATGAAATACAAAATTCCTAAGTGGTGGGTAAAATGGTACTTACTCAGGTTTTTTATGTACCTCTCTTACTTTTCTATTAAATATTTTTGCTGATTATTAGTATTTGCTTGAGCTTAGCTTACCAAATCGTTTGTTTACACTAAATGAAGTTATAGAGCTCCTAGGTCAATTTTGCTGATATTTAGTAAAACAAGATAATACAAACTATTTTTTCAGCAACTTTCCATTAATACTCTAATGTAGAATAATAAATGTGAGGTGGAAAAAATACCTGTGAGCCTAGGCTTAAGACTGTATGCAATCTAATCTGTCATTTTGGTATTATTGCTCTAACTGAAATTTTGGTTCAGATATTTACCAGAATGAGGAAAATGTAAATTGTCTGCCATATGAAATTAGATTTTATGTTGTATCAAATGTCAGTCTGCTAATAAAGTCAATATCTGTACCAGCCCATTGCCATGACAAAAACATTCGAGCATGGAGTAATAATTATTATTGTTATTATAATATAATAATAATGTCTTAATCATTTTTAGTAAAGAAGTTGATGTACAAGTGTTACATCGTCTTCTGAGCATTGTCTGTAGTGATATGTTGTTTGGTAGATGTGGTAAATAAAGGAAATTTTTTTAATCTTTCTTTTTAGTTTGCTGGAAACCATGTCTCACTATACAGATGAACCCAGATTTACCATAGAGCAGATAGATCTGCTTCAGCGCCTTCGACGTACTGGAATGACTAAACATGAAATTCTTCATGCCTTGGAAACTTTGGACCGTCTTGATCAAGAGCATAGTGACAAGTTTGGAAGAAGGTCCAGCTATGGAGGAAGTTCATATGGGAATAGTACCAACAATGTTCCAGCATCTTCCTCTACAGCTACAGCTTCCACACAGACACAGCATTCCGGAATGTCCCCATCACCTAGCAACAGTTATGATACCTCCCCACAGCCTTGCACTACCAATCAAAATGGGAGGGAGAATAATGAGCGATTATCTACATCCAATGGAAAGATGTCACCAACTCGCTACCATGCAAACAGCATGGGTCAGAGGTCATACAGTTTTGAAGCCTCAGAAGAGGACCTAGATGTAGATGATAAAGTAGAGGAATTAATGAGGTTAGTTGCTTTGCTTATTCAGAGTCCCCAAAATGTCTATATTCTTAGATTGGTTTTGAGTAATAAGCTATATTTCAGCTACTTATCTATAAGAACTGTGATTTCTCCCTCACCTCTTTGGAGATGAAAGAAAAAAATTTCTAATTTTATGTTTTTAATTCAAATTTTCTCTTCTTTACTTCAGCCCTTTCTCTTTGCTGCTTGATAAGCCTTTTCCATTTTCTCTGTCAAAGCAAAGGTTTGCCTTCTCTTTATGGGTCTAATTGCTAACGTCTGAATTTTCTGAGTTGTTAACAGATATGTTCTAATCTTTAAATCTATTGTAAGTATCTTTCTTAGGGATAAGATGATTTCATCATGATACAGATTGTGTACACTGTTAATTTTTCCCTCCATCATACCAATCAACAAAATAATTTTGAGCAACTATTATATAAAAAGTAGTGTTCTTAGGAAGGAAAATAGACATGGTTTCTACCCCTAAGAAGCTAAAGCTCTAATTTTAGCAATAGATGCCATATATATATATATATATTATTTTTTAAATGTTATCTATTACAAGATAAGTGTAAGCACTTACAGTTTAAAACACAGAGAAAAGAAGAAGTCCACTTTCAACAGAGGTCCTTAGGAAAGGCTTGACACTGGACCTGGGACACTCTGAGGGCAGCAACCATGTGTTTTGATTGCTGTGTCTCCAGGATCTACAACTGTCCTTGGCACATGGTAGGGGCTTAGTATGTTAAGTGACTGGATAAATTTGAGCTAAACCTTAAAGGATAGGCTCTGTTTTGGAATATAGGAACTCTACTTAAAGTTAAGGGAATATTAAAAGGTGGAAAAGGCAAGGCATGTTTAGTCTTATAAAGATTGCAGATGGGCTAGACTCTCGTAGTAAGAATAGTGTATTATTAGACAGTATAGGTCTTGAAAGATCTGAGTTCCATACAAATAATTTATGTTTAATTTGGTTGGAATTAAGGAGTTTTTACGGTCTGTAGGAAATAGAGATGATAAAAGCATTGTTTTCAGTAATTATCACTACTGTAGTAGGAGGAGAGACTACAGATAGATTAGTTACAGTAGATAATGAAAGAAACTGTAGCAGGAATTTGTCAGAAATAGAATTAAAACCTATAATTATGAGTTATATTTCTTCTTAAAGATTTTAAAACTTGAAGATAATATAATGGTAACTTAATATCGTCATAAGGTCTATCCTATAGTACGCAATGGTGAAAAATCTTTTAAACAAACTGTCCTGCAACTATTTTTAGGGTAGAACTGCCTTATATAGAACTGTAGGCTAAATGGGCTATTGTATCTAGATTCCAATGTAATTCCTGTGATGAATAGTTTCATAGAGCAGCCACAAGACCCTATTATTTAACCTTTTAAAACTTAAAAATAAAGAGATCAATTTGGCTTTGAATTCATTTTCACTTGTTAAAGCAGCTGGCCAAAGTTCAGATGTTCCTTTCGAATTTAACATGTTTAAGAGCGAGAACCATTTGGGCAAATAGAAGTTACTTCAGTCATAGAATTCAGTCATTAAAATATAATAAGATTAGCTTTTAATTATCTTGAGTAGAGAGGATATAAACAAAAATTTATTTCTGAGGATGCTTGCCTGTCTTTTTGTTGTTGCTGCCATTAATCAGTTTCGATATGACTTTTAATATAACAGTTAATTCCCAAACATGTGTTAGACTAACAGGAAGTCTGGGAAAACTTTCTTTTTAACAAAGGCCTGGAAGATTGGCCAGGGTCTGAAAACTTGACTATTAACTCTTAGGTTGTCATAATGATATACTTCAACTGTGTTCTTAAAGAGAAAACCTATTTAGCAATGATTAGGATTTGTAGTTAAATCCCACAGTTAGACACATTCAAGTTTCTTGCACACATTCAAGTTTCTCTGTTAAATAGATACATGTTTGTACATTGTTATCAGTGATTTACATATTGCCACCTGTTATATAGTTAGGACATTTTATCTTCTTCCTTTTCTTTGCTTCTTTCTTAGAACTGCTATCTTGGTGTCCTCTAATCATCTTGGGGTCTCATTGAATCTTCTGGCTGTGCCCTCAGCCACACCTGCACTACTCCTCTATGCACACCTCTCGTTTTTCTCAAGTTGCAGATAGCAACAATCCTTGGGTCGGAGGGAGAAGTTTATTGCATGACTGTTCTCACTTTTAATCATTACAGCCATGCTGTATGTGAGGTGGAGCAGAGAAATTGAGATTCACAAAAATTAAATAATTGGCCCAAGAAAACTTAAATATTAAGTCACAGAGCTTGAATTCTAACCCGTGTCTTTTTTACCAATGTGTTGCTGCTATCTGTTGCCTCTGTAAATAAATTTTTCATGTCTGTAAATTTCAATAAGATTTTAGGAATGGTGGTTAATGTAACTCAACACAAAGTGTGAATGCCTTAATGGGCTTATCCTTTCCCCCCAACATGATGTTTGCCACTTCAAATCAATCACTTACTAACCAAATGAATTTTTATTTGGTAGATTGTCAGAGAAATTCTTGAGCAGTGGATCTTTCTGAGTATCCTATGTTCACACAGGGCTATCCTGCCCTTGCTGATCACTGAACACTATGATGATATTATAGTGGGTTGGATTTGGTGATCTCTAGTTGGGGAAAATGGTACCTGAATGCCTTCTTGCTTCCTTTTCTATGTATATCATATGTAATTCACCTCTTGCATGGTCACATTCCCTAACCACTCAACCATAAGATATATTTTTCAAATCTTATAACCCACTGAGTCCACAATCTTAACTCCTAACAATTTCAAGGTACACAAAGGAGAGTTTTGGTGCTGTTTTATTGTTTCGTTTTGTTTGTTTGTTTGTTTTGGTTGAACTTGATTAGGTTATAACTATACACCTGATCAACTTAAGAAAGAATCAGAAAGAAACTGCTACTTTTTCCATTTTTTAATTGATCAGGGTAAAAAAGAGAAAGGGAAACTAGAATGTGAATTCTCAACAAATTATTGAATATAATATTTTAGGAAGGACTTTAAAGCCAAGAGCTGGAATGAAGACTCATTTTACATGTTAATATTTTTTAAATACATCTATTAATATATATATTTATATATAGGTATATATGTACATCTGCTAATAGCATACATCTATTAAAGTACCTCTTCTATTGTGTATATATTGTAAAATAACAGTTGAAATTAGGCTTATCAGAATTAGTAAACAATGCTGTATATTAAAGATGTTATTCTTAACTACCCATGTACTAAATTTTATGAGTATGTTACTTAGTATTTTATACAAGATTCTGAGACTTTCTTCTGAGTTGGTTATGTATATGCCTAACAATGGGTTATTTACTTGTATAGGAAGGTATTTATGTTCTATAGGTCAAAATATTGTTATGTTGTTTATACATATAGAGTAGCTTTTCTTTTAAAGTTATCCTTTAAATTTTTAAATTATGCTTTATCTTCATGGGTAGATATTGAAGGGAGAAAGTTTTTATTCAAACGTGAAAGAATTTGTATATAATTATATTTTTCCACCTGTGAAATAGTCTTAGTAGGCATTACTCTATCACTGGAAGTCTTTGAGATGGCTACCTTTAAGAGGTCCTAAAGAATGTGGAGTGTATATCAACCAAGAGAATACAGAAGATCTTAAAAACATACCACTTTTAAACATGTAGTCTTTAATATCCTGTGTTCCAGAAAAGGAAGCATTGCTATTTCAAGCTGGCATAAATAACTGTTTTCCATTCTGATTTGGGAAGCTTAAACATATTTGAGATTAAGAATTTAGAGCTGTTTTATAAATTATCTAGATCAGGTTTTCCATTTTACAACCTTTTATCTTTCAACTACAGATTTGTTCATTCATTGAACAAATTAAGCTCTATTATACGCAATCCCCATGATGAATAAGACACAATCTTTGTGCTAAAGGACTTCACAGGCTAGTAGGAGAGACAAGACCAGATCAGGAACAACTGTAATACAGAATAACATGTAATGTATTAGCATGTGAGTAGTATAATTGAAATGGTAAAGTTAGCTATTGGAAGAAAAGATCTTTTTTAACTCTGTGAGCTAAAAAGAAGCTAAAGAAGGGAGAGCTTCTCTGAATAGATAACAATTAAATTGTGTCTTGAAAAAGACTGATTCCACAAAGAGGCATTACTGATTAATTCATCCAGATATTAAGAAAGGTCTGTAGATAAAAATGGAAAGTTTAGTAAGTTATAAAAATAAGGGCAGTGGAGGGTGGAAAGGAAGAATTTTATCCTCATGTGGAAGTCACCCAGATAGATGGATGAATCCAGCATGGCTGTGATTTGGAAAAGGCAGTAGGAGGAGATCACATGGACTTTAAGTGGTTAGATGCAAATAGAGTGGTAGCTTATCTTGGAAGTCAGCTATGGAGTCAAAGAAAGTCAGCCTATGCTTCACTTTAACTCCATAAGACTTGAGGAGTAGAAATTATGGATGTGAGATTTTATAAAAGAAGGCAGGAAAAAGGAATTCATTCTCTTTAAAGAGGATGTCAGATTTCAGATGAAGAGAGAAAGTAAGAAGATGAGAGAATTAGATTTGGTGTAAAATGAAGGAGTTTTCACACCAAGAAACAGGTGATTTCACAGGCTACAAGGCTGGGACAGTAGCAGAGGCCGGTCACTGAAGAGGTCAATAAGGGGGAACATGTGAAAGTTTAAAGAACAAAGTTAACTCAGTAGAATGGAAGTCTTTGAAATACGTAAGAGAATTGGACACAGCGAAAGTTGAATGCTGTTGCTATTTTGAAAATACCTAGAGAAACCAACTAAATGACATATCACTGCTTGTGTCTAAATTCACTATAGAAATCTTTTATGTTGCCTGGAAGTACCTGATACAGATGTTAATTTCAATCTTGTATAGTTATAGCAGATCATTCTTTTCTTCTTTTCCTGAGATTCTTTCTGGGGTTTTATAAAATAATAGTCATTTATGTAATGCTTTTACAGGTTAAGAAATTTTTACATTGAAGAATTTTTTGTTTTATATGTTATACACACACATTTAATATTAAATTTATTTAAATTTAATTTCACTGCTTGGAGAGAAATTTTAAAAGCCTTATTACGGAGGTGTTAATGTTCTCATTTTACCAGATGATGAAACTAAGGTCCAGCTTTATTAAGTGACTTTCCCAAGCACACCCTTATCTTTTAAGTCTTAGGCTTTTATTCAATTTGGAAAAGCTTCTCTCTGGTAAAGTGTTGAGTAAAGAGGTATGTGTTTTTTTTTCTTTTTAAAGATTGGCACCTGGGCTAACAACTGTTGCCAATCTTCCTTTTTTTTTTTAAGCACCGGCACCTGGGCTAACAACTGTTGCCAGTCTTTTTTTTTTTTTTTTTCTGCGTTATCTGCCCCAACCCCCCCTGTACGCAGTTGTATATCTTAGTTGCATGTCCTTCTAGTTGTGGGTTGTGGGACGCCACCTCAACGTGGCCTGACGAGCGGTGCCATGTCCGCGCCCAGGATCCGAACCCTGGGCCGCCGCAGCGGAGCGCGCAAACTTAACCACTCGGCCATGGAGCCGGCCCCTATTTTTCTTTTAATTCATGGTGGGTACTAAAAATACAGGCTATGAGAGGGTCACTGAATTGCTGCTATTTTGCAGACTTTTGGGGGTTCTTTTTGTCTTGCTGCAGTCCTTGATAATGTTATACTGCAAGACTGTGAATAATTCACAAACTGGATATTTCCTATTGGGATAATTGACTGTTATCTCCTCTTTATGATTTGGCGTCTACTCCAGGTGAATTTGATTTAAAGTAAGTTAATTTAAATTCCAATTTAAATCAGTAGTCAAGAAAATACCATTTAATCATTTTCTTGACGAAAGCACATCATTTTTTATTTAGCCTTAAAAAAATTCTCTTCAAGTCAGTTTTCAGTTTCCTAGAAGGACATTCTATAAATTGAAATGCAATGCTTTATTTAAATTTTTTCAGATTAATTTTGCAGCTGTATCAGAAACTAAATGACTTTGTTGTTTTATTTACATAAGCCAATTGAAGTAGATACTGCTGAAGTTCTCTCTTGTTCAACTAAGTATTGATGAATATTTGCGAGCTGTTTGGTCTGCATTACCTGTATTTTACTCAGCAGTTTATTATTTTGTTTGACTTTAAAATGTGTTTGTGCCTTTTCTTTCAGATACACAATTTTAAAAATAAAATGAGAATGCATATTTTTCAAAGAAATATTTCAAATGTAAACAAGCATTTTGGAAGGAATTTAGTCAGTATCTAGATCAGAATCTAGATCAATATGAGAAATTTTAAGTTTTGGATTAGGCAGCTGACTATTTTCTTCCTTTAGGAATCTTTTTGAGTAGGATTTCCAAGCAGTAGATTAAGAAGATACTGTAGAGCTCCAGATTGGAAGCTGTCTCTTCTTTCACTTCTCATCTCTTTTCTATTCCTAAAAGGGAGCATGAAATCTACCAATAGCATGTATGGCCCCTCCTCATCAAGGGGTAAAATATCTGCTCTAAGTTAAATCACAGCTGGTTCTTTTTGGATAGGAAACTTTTCTTTCTTTGATCGAAATAATCTATAGAGAGAATTGAGCTCCTGTAAGGAGTTTGTAGTTCATTCACAAAACGATTTGTAAAGATTTCGCGATCCCTTTCTCTCAGATCAGGGGCCAGTAAACTTTTTCTGTAAAGGGCTGGGTGGTAAACGTTTTAGACTTTGTTGACAAAATTCAATACAGAATAATAAAATTATATATAATTTTTAAAATAGAGGCCTACTAATGAGAAGAATAGAATTTTCAGGGCGGGGAAGATAATATTTTGTTTACTTCATGTTAAGTTAGTGTTCCCTGTTATCAAATTAACTGTAAATGTTCATCTGTGAAAACCATTCTTAGTTCATAGGTTGTATAAAAACAGGTTGGAAGCCAGATTTAGCCTGTGGGCCAAGGGTTGCTGACCCCTGTGTTACATTATAAATTACCACTATTCTGCGTTACTTTTGAGCTTGAACAAAAAATCAGTGCTCTATTTATGTAATCCTTTTGGACGTAAACCATTCAAAGAGAAATTGGTCAGTTTTAAGGGCTTGAGTATAATTTTTACTTAAGTTTTCTGTTTATTCTGGTGGAATCTTGCCATTCATTGTCATTCTAGTGAATGTCAAGTCTTGAGAATCTGTTGAGTTTTTAAATAAGTGAAAATTTATGAAGCATCATAGTGGAGGAAAAATTAGGTCTATAATGTATAATCCCAAGGACACAGAATATAGTTTAAAGTATTTTGTGTTACATGTAATAGGAAATTAATAAGTACCTTTTTATGTTAAATTTTATATTCAACCCATCTCACTTAAAATTGTTTTGATTTATACAGGAAGAAGAAGACAAATTAAAAGGCAGAACCTTTCTTAAAATGGCTAATATTTTAGCAGTTGTGAGAATGTTGATGATTTCTATTCCTTTAACAAAGGTTTTAAAATGAACTGAACATTGCTTATGCAGTTGCATAGTTAACATGCAAACCAAAATCTGCTCACAACTTATTTTTGTCGCTGTTGTTGCTTTTTATTTTTCTAGGATTTCTGTCTGTGTAAGATATATTCATTCCCAGTAATGAAACTTTGTATATACCATATGGCAGCCTTGTTCCTAATGTGAATTATACACAGCATGCGATTAACCATCCTCTGGTATGAGACTTATATCTACTGTGGCATTCACTAAAGTGTCTGTCTGGTGGTGTGATGTTTTAGGACTTGAATATTTGGTGTTTCTTGCTTTGTTTTAATTTCATGTTTTCACACAAGCTTGGTCTGTTTACCTTTATTTTTGTGTCCTTTCTTTCTATGTTCTCCCCACCTCTTTGCTTCACCTTTCTTAGCAAAGATGAGGATTTCTACCTTCAACATACATTGTTGGTCTTGTCTTCTGTTTTTGTTAGGAGGGACAGCAGTGTGATAAAAGAGGAAATCAAAGCCTTTCTTGCCAATCGGAGGATTTCCCAAGCAGTTGTTGCACAGGTAACAGGTAAGAGCTGAAGAGCCCTTTATTCTAGAATCATGTCTAGTCTCTGCCTTCTGGTGCAGATGTTGGAATATTGCTTGCATTTCTGCATTGCAGTGCAGATCTGTCAACTTAGGCATAATAATGTATGCCTGTGATTTAAAACCCATTGTCTCTGATATCATGGAACTTCTCCAGTGATTTTTCTTTTACTTGTGCTAATAAATTTTATAGCATTTGTAATAAGCACAAAATTCATTATTTTATGGCTAAAAAAGGGTTCTCTGGTTTTCTTTTAATTGTGACAGAGCTTATGACACATGCACATCCAACTGCTATCTATAGTTCGTATTTTTAAAAGCTTTGCAGTCCTCCAAATCTAATTCCAGATTTTACCAATTAAAAAGTGATTCATAAGAGTAAAAGAAGATGTTTTTTTTTAACCTGGTTTTCTATATGTGAAAGCTTTCCTCAAACCGTTACTGAGAAGATAAGAGTTACCAGTCTTATCTTTGTTCTTTATACCCCATCCCATTACCCACCCCACCACAGCCCTATCCCCAGTGCGTGGTGTATATGTGTCATTCTCTATTCAGATTGCATTTTTTATGAAGTTCTTAAATTGTGGGGAAACATGTCTTTTCTTTGTTAGTATGTAGTCTTCCTTTCTTGGATATCAATGATTTATAAGACCTTAATAAAATCAACAATGCATTAGTCATTAGAGGAACCAGAAACTCTTTCAACATGTTTCAGTTTATACGTCATTGTACGTTGTACAGTCATAGATATGAAAATTAATTTGTTCCTCCCCCTTCTTTTTTTAACATGCACTAGCATCTATGTGACTCTGGGCTTTTTAGCCTCTGTGCCTCAGTTGCTTACCTCTGCAATGAAATTGTTGGATCTGGTCTTCGACAGTATCTTCCAATTTTACAATATTACTTCTGTTCTCTAGACATTGGTACACATGGAAGCTAATTTACCTAAAAGGTTGTTATTGACCTTTAATTTGGTTAAAAATGAAACTTGAGATTTCAGAAGTCTTAAATTTCATCCCAAGAATCTAAGGTCAGCCAATCTTAATACGTGTGTGTGTAATATATAACACTAGTAATGTATTTTTATAAATGACACCCCTGTTCATGGTAAAAGACTATAATTAAAGGCATGTCCTATAGAAATCTTGAACACAAGGATGGTGTTTGAATTTAATTTTTGTAATCCTCAGGTGTTTTTCAATAAGATATTTAAAATAAATTGTTACCTTTATCTTCAAGGATTAAGGTATGGTGATAAGGGCACTTAAGGGCAGATTAATTGGATTTTACCAAAACTTCTGATGTACTCTTTGAAAGATGGAGTCTTGTCTTTCAGGGCTTTTACTTCAGCCCCCAAGATTTGAAGCAGTAGTATCTTCTAGTTCACCAGCCTGAAAAAAATGACAAAATTGTAGTGTTATAGAGCAGCATTATAAAGTTGATTTTGTCCAGGTGAAAATATTTCTGAGTATCTTGAATACCATGAATCTTGAATCATCGTGGACTTTTAAAACCGTAGCTTTTGAAACCCATCTGACATTGATGCAAATTATAATAAATTACCTTTAAAAGGAATTTCTTAGGCATATTTAGGTATACTATGATAGGTTAAATATAGTATATCAAATATTGCCCATTTGGAAAGGGAAACTGAAAGATGTTTTAGAATCTTGCTACTCAAAATGTAGTCCATCAAACAGCAGTATTGGGAAATGTTAGAAATGTAAAGATAGAGAGTACTACCCTAAACCTACTGAATCAGAATTTACATTTTAGCCAGATCCCCAAGTGATCTGAGTTTGAGAAGTACTATTCTAGGAGACTGGTAAGCTTTCCTGACACTAACTTCAATGGATTGGCGTTGTTTAACATTGTCCCACTCAGTCATAGTTATCATGATGCCATCTCCTGTCTGTGGAAACAAGAGTTAAAAATATTTTCCACGTTTATTTTCTGTTATGTCACATGGACCTTTCTTTTGCTACTGTAATCATAGGATTGGGACTGTTAAAAACTTCTTTCCCCATTTCAGTCTCACCCCAATGTGTTCTTCCTCCTCTTCATTCTTAGTCCAAAAGCTTGGGTTCATTTTCCCATGTTCGTATATCTTTGATAATTCTCCATTGTCTGAAAAATGAAACTTCTTATAATCTGACTCCAACCTTCTTTTTATTGCCATAGTCTGTTTAGTATACTCACTAGCTGAATTCAACTACTCGCTGTTTCCAGAATTCTGCTCACTTGGATCCTCGCAAATCGTTGGTTGTACCTAGGATGCCTTTTACCTCCTCACCTCAGCCTTTTGTAAATTCCTTTTTATCAAGATTACCTCAGTTATTGTCCTCATTCTGACTTCTTTGATCACTTTAGCCCATATAGACCTCTCTTTCTTCTGAAATTAATTAACTTCACTACCCTAAGGTAATAAAACTCATTTCAGTTATACATTTTAGAGTAATGTTCTTTAAAAGCAGCAGTCTTTCTTACACATCCTCAAAGAGTCTACCATTATGCGTGCTCTCTGAGGATTTCGTGTTTACCTAGCCGCTTTGTAGTGCTGTCCTGTAGGGTAAAGGGAGTATTGGTGAAGCTAACACAAGCTATGCATGTGAACATTTATCCTGTATGACTTTGTCTAGTGATGTTCCCTCTCCAGAAATAATTATTTATTTGCTCAACAAATGCTGCCTGAATTTCTACCCTTAAGGAACTTGCATTTTTCTTTCATTTGCTTTAATTCAGTTACTTACATAAAGCAGGGAAATGAGGATGATTTATAACCAGATTAGTTCATTGTCGCATTGGCTAACTTACTGAATTCATGTATTTGTCATGTATTATCATGTTACATTTTCACCCAGACCATCTAGCCATCAAGCTAAACTCAGGCGCAGGGCTTTTCATTTTAGAAAAGAGATCCAGCTAGAGAATAGTGAGTTAGAACCAATATAAAGCTTGGCCATCATAATTAGCCCACCTGGGATAGAGTAGCCTGAGTAGGAAGCCTTCTAGGCATCCAGGGCTCACTCACTAGGGTGCCTGATCAGTATATAGGCACATTTTTCTGTCTTTAAACAAATTAGTGAAGTGTATCTTAAAGGCTATCTACCTGATGAAATCTACCCCAAAGTAAAGTTTAGGATGTGGTGCTCCGGAATCTCTGTCCCATAAAGGAGTCACTTAAAGTCAGTTAAGTTCAACTCCAATATGTGAAATAATGAAATAAATCAGCCTTGAGATAAAAATGAGAATGAATGGTGTATAACAAAAGAGAATGCTGAATAAAAAAGTGTAGTGAGGTACAAAATTATAACACATATGCTTGTTCCAGAAACAAATACGGGTTTCTTTTTATAGATTCGGAGGATTTCTATAATAAGATAAACAAGAAGTTCATGGGTGGGGTCTGTATAAATGATGTCCTAATGATAGGAAAAATGACAGTATAAACAGGATATAATAACAGTGCCTGCTGAATTTCCCAGCATGTTATTTGTAGCTTCTTTCACAGAGTCACAGCTGCTCCTACCAAGGGTGAATTTTTACCTCTGTAAGAGGTCGAGCAAGATTCTAAATTCTCCCTAACAATGGTGGGGTGGGGAGCATAGCCTTTGATTTCGTAGTAAACATATGTATTTTATATTCACTTTCAGGGTAAAACATTTTTTTTTTGGCTGTTAGAGTTCTTAAGATATGATTTTCTTTATAAATGATCTCTGGGAAAAATTAGGAGGGCAGAATAAATGAGTAAATGGGCAAGAGCTTGAGTGAGTGCTTTTCAGGAGAAGAAATATACTAATTGGATTTATGTCCACTTAAAAATAAATAAATAAAAGAAGGAAAAAATTAGCATTTCTGAATTTTAAGAAATTTGTCAAAATTTTGTTTTCTTGAATAATAGTAGTATAATAGAAAAGCAACCATGAAGCTTTAGAATACCAAAGTTCTTTTCTTTCTGTCATTACATAGCCTTGTGACCCAGGACAAATCATGGAGCTTCTCTGAGCCTCAGTTTCCTTATTTATAAGATGATGGGCTTTGGTCAATATTTTCTTAGTATTTTTTCTACTTGTCAAATTCTGTTCTGTTTTTAAACTAAGTACATTTAACAAGTGTGTATCTTACCTGTATCTAGTGACTATCATTCCCAAAATGTAAGAATTCCTGTAAAAAGGAAAGCTCTGAACCAGTTTTAGGAATGTTTCAACTATACTCAAATCACTTCCCTTGTTTTATTTATCTTTAAAATGAAGGATAGAAATAACTACATATTCAATTTAATTGTAGTAATTTCTTTACAAAAGTAGGTGTATATTGATCCTCTCCCTAAACAGAGAACTTCAGACCAGATATTAGAAATCAACTAAAGTGTCAATATACCTGTTTTAAAAATAGCTTTCTTTGTTTTTTTTTTTTAAAGATTTTATTTTTTTCCTCTTTCTCCCCAAAGCCCCCTGGTACATAGTTGTATATTCTTCGTTGTGGGTCCTTCTAGTTGTGGCATGTGGGACGCTGCCTCAGCGTGGTTTGATGAGCAGTGCCATGTCCGCGCCCAGGATTCGAACCAACGAAACACTGGGCCGCCTGCAGCGGAGCGCGCGAACTTAACCACTCGGCCACGGGGCCAGCCCCGAAAAATAGCTTTCATTTTTTAGAGAAGTTTTAGGTTCACAGCAAAAGTGAGCAGAAAGTACAGAGATTTCCCATATACTTCCTGCTCTCCCCTCCCCCCACCACACGCACAGCCTCCCCTGCTATCAGCATCTAGCACCAGAGTGGTACATTTGTTATAAACCTATGTTGACACATCATTATCACTCAGAGTCCATAGTTTACATTAGGTATAAATGGCTTTGTACATTCCATGGGGTTTTGAAAAATGTATAATGGCAAGTATCCATTGTTTCAGTATCATAAGATGATATTATAGTTTTCACTGCCTAAAAGTCCTCTGTACCCCACCTGTACATCTACCCCCTCGCCCCAAGCCTTGGCTACCACTGATCTTCTTACGGTCTCCATAGTTTTGCCTCTTCTAGAATGTCATCATACAGTATTATAGCCTTTTCAGGTTGGCTTCTTTCATTTAATAATATGCATTTAGTGTTTCTTAATGTCTTTTCATGGCTTGATAGCTCATTTGTTTTTTGGTGAGGAAAATTGTCCCTGAGCTAACATCTCTTCCCAATCTTCCTCTTTTTGCTTGAATAAGATTGTCCCTGAGCTAACATCCATGCCAATCTTCCTCTGTTTTGTATGTGGGAAGCCACCACAGCATGGCTTGATGAGCAGTGTATAGGTCTGTGCCCGAGATCCAAGCCCATGAACCCCAGGCTGCCAAAGCAGAGCATGCGAACTTAACTACTACACCACCGAGTTAGCCCCCCGCTCATTTGTTTTTAGTGCTAAATAATATACCATTGTCTGGATATCCCAGTTTATTTTTCCATTCAGCTACTGAAGAACATCTTGGTTTCTAAGTTTTGGCAATTATGAATAAAGTTACTATAAACAAGTACAGTTTATATCTACGTTAGAAAAGCAATGTTGGTAGGGTGTAAATCACAGACTATGGAATCGTTGTATTATAATACAACCAAATATAATTATCATGCTCATTTAACAAGATTTTATTAATTTCTACCTAATGAATTTTACTAGTTTTATGTAGATCTCCAGTTTGAAGGCTATTATGTGTCTACAGAATGGGTAGATTTCTACATGTGAGATTTAATTTCTGTCTCCAAATTGAAAAGGTTTAGAGTTTTTGTTTCTGTTAGGAGAAAACTTCTTTTCAAATCTTTGAATGGACTTTAGTTACCAACAATATAAGTGGTTTTGCAGAGTATATTTTAGGATTTTTTTCTTGTCCTGCAGCCTCTGGAGAATAAGAACAAATGTTGTCCTGTGGGTCAAAAAATTCTTACTTTTTATCTCATTTTCTTCCATCTTCTGCAATTTGTTGGCAAACTATTTTCTTGTAAACACAACATATAGGATTACTTTTTTTTCCATAGGAAAAAGTCCAGCCTCTATCTGAATACTCACATTTTCTCACTTTGGTGATAGCTAAGTGAAAACTTGGAGTGAAAATAATTTCAGAGGATACTTTTTGTTGTTAAAAAGTCAGTTTTCTACAATTCTTGAAATTCGTTGTCCTACCAGAGATTTCATCATCTGAAATGAACTGTATAGGGCTGTACATTTTTAGTGTTAAAGTTATGAAGGTTGGTTTTAAAGTATAAAGTAAGTTACCTCTTCCACCCATATTTAAAGTAGAAACTATGTTTAAAAAATCTTTTTTCACCATAAGCTTTGACAAAAGTGACCTTAAAAGGTTAGGCACAGTAGTGGTTTTCTCCCCCCTTGGTAATTTTCATTTGTGTTTCTCCCTAATTCTTGTTTCCTAAGATTGTGGAGAAAAGTCTTTACTTAAGGTGTAACATTCCTTTAACAGTTTTATGAAACATTTCTTACCTAACATAAGTTAACTTTTCTTACATTAAAGAAAAATCAGCAGAGATAAATGACAGAAAGAAGTAATACCCTAGTAAGAAAGTCAGAAGGTGTCTGATAAAATAGCAAAACCTAAGGTTTAGCTATAGTCTCTGTGAGTCATTAGGCAATATTATAAATAACTTCCTGCAGAAGGTAGCTCTGAAGGGAGTAAATACCATTTTTTGTAAACTGTAGATATGCTCTTTTATGCATTAAGGAATGAGCCAGTTAACTCCTGAAGTTTACTCAGGGATAAATCTTAAATCAAAGAATTTGGCATCAGTTGCTGAAAATAATTTGTTCTGTCAGGAAGATGTATTAGATTTAGTATTGTGTGGTTATTAACTTAGTTAGGTAAGAAACTGAAGCTTGAACTGACTAAACTAACTAAGCTTGAGGACCTTAATATCTGAGAGGCCTATAAAATTTTGAAACCATTATTGAATTTCTTATGACCTTAAAGAAAGCTTTTAATATCAGCATATGTTGACTTCAGCTAAATTTGACTATATCATTTGATCCTCACAAAATAAACTTCAGGTATGCGGAGGAGATGTATTTTTTTATTTGTTTTTAATCACCTTTATTGAGATAAAATTTGCTTAAGAGTAGAGTTCTCTGAGTTGCACCAAATTTATAGTCATTACCAAAATCAAGATATGGAACATTTTCAGTACTTCAGTGAGTTCTCTCATGCCTCTTTGCAGTCAAATGCCTCTCCCCACTGCAGGTCCCTGGCAACCACTGATCTGCATTCTATCAGTATAGTTTTGTGTTTTCTAGAATGTCATGTGACCAGAATCATACAATACCACCCTTTTTGTGTCTGACTTCTTTCACTTAACAGGATACTTTTGAGATTCATTAATGTTGTTACATGTAATTAGTAGTTTGTAACTTTTAAATGCTGAATACTGGTCCATTGAATGGATATAACAAAATTCCTTTATCCGTTCATCAGTTGATGGACAACTTGAGTTGTTTCCAGGTTTTGGCTATTATGAATTAAGCTGCTATGAATATTTGTCTGTAAGTTTTTGTGTGGATATGTATTTACATTTCTCATACATAGTAATGGAATTGTGGGGTAATTGTTTAGTGTATGTTTAACTTCTTAAGAAACTGCCTGTTTTCCAAAGTGGCTATACCATTTTGCATTCCCACCAGCAATATATGAGATTTCCAGCTGCTTTGCATTCTCTTCAATGCTTAGTATTTGTGCTTCTCTTTAAGTTTAGCCGTTCTACTGTGTATGTAATGGAATCACACTCTAGCTTTATTTTGCATTTTTCTAGTGACTAATTATGTTGAGCATCACCTATCTTCTTAGGTGAAATGTCTATCAGATCTTTTGCCCATTGTTTTTTAATCAGGTAGTTTGCCTTGTTATTGATTACAAGAGTTCTATGTATATTCTGGGTATAAGTCATTAAATATGTGAATATACAGATAGCCTAGTGTGAGGCTTACATTTTCTTTTTCTTGATATTGTCTTTCAAAGAGCAAATGTTTCCAATGTTGATGAAGTTAGATTTATCAGTTTTTTCCTTTATGATTCATGCTCTTTGTTTCATAAGAAAATGTACCTAAATGAAGTCTCAAGGATATTCTTATGTTTTCTCCTAAAAGTTTTATAATTTCAGCTCATACATTTCAGTCTCTGACCAATTCAAGTTAGTTTTTGTATATGTGTGAAGTAAGGGTCAAGACATATTCTTTTTCCATACGGATGTCCAATTGTTGGAGCATCATTCGTTGAAATGGTCAGCTGTAGTCAAGAGACTAGTCTTTTCCCATTCAATTATATTGGCAGCTTTGTCAAAAATCAATTGAATGTGTTCATGTGGGACTATTTCTGGGTTCTCTGTTGTGTTCCAGTTATTTTTATGTCTATCCTTATACCAATTCAAGACTGTAAGTTATTGTAGACTTATAATAAGTCTCCACATCAGAAAGTGTAATTCCTCCTAATTGTTTTTCTTTTTAAAGATCACTGTCAATATTCTAGGTCTTTTGCATTTCCGTACATGTTTTAAAATTAGCTTGTCAAGTTTTACAAAACATATTTTTAGTGAGATTGTGATTGAGATTGTGTTGAATATATAGGTCAATCTAACATTAGGAATTGACATCTTAATCATATTGAATATTCCCATCCATGAACATGGTATATCTCTTCATTGGTTTAAGTCTTCTTTATTTTCTCTCAAAGCTATTAGTAGTTTTCAGTGTACAAGTCTTACACACATTTTCTTAAATTCATCTCTAAATATTATTTTTTGGTACTATTGATACTGTCTTTAATTTCAATTTTCAGTTGTTTGTTTCTTGTGTCATAGAATAATTGATTTTGGTATATTGACCTTCTATTCTGTAACCTTGCTAAATTCATTTATTTGTTCTAGTAGCTTTTTTTGGTAAATTCTTAGGATTTTCTACATGGACAATCATGTGATCTGTGAATAGAGAGAATTCTACTTCTTCCTTTTCAATAGGTATGTCTTTTATTTCTTTTTCTTGCTGTATTGCACTGACTAGAACCACTAGTTAATTGTTGAATATAGTGATGAGAGCAGACATCCTTGCCTTTTCCCAATCCTGAGGAGCAAGCCTTCAGTCTTTCACCATTAAGGATGATCTTAGCTGTAGATTTTTCATAGATGCCCTTTATCAAGATGCCCTTCAAGGGAAGTTTTCTTCTGTTTCTAGTTTCTGAGAATTTTTATCATGAATGGATGTTATACTTTGTCAAATGCTTTTTCTGTATCTATTGAGATGGACCACCTGGTTTTCCTTTTTTAGTCTTGTTAATATGATGAATTACATTGATTGATTTTCAAATGTTTAACCAACCTTGCATTCTGGGAAAACTCCACTGATTTGTTTGATTCAATTTGCTGATATTTTGTTAAGAATTGTTACATCTCTGTTCATGAGGGGTATTGTTCTAGGTTTGTTTTGTTTTTTCTGTTCTTGTAATATCCTGTCTAGTTTTGTTATTGTGATAATGTGGCCTCATAAGACAAGTTGGGAAGTGTTCCCTTCTCTTCTATTTCTAGAAGAATTGTTGTAAAATTGGTATTATTTCTTCCTTCAATATCTTTATTTTGAGACTGTGCTTTTTTTTTTATTATAGTGAATATCTTACACCTAGTCATGACTGACTTACCTAGATCTAAACCTATAGGGTTTGTATCCTATACTGAAGTCAGCAGAATAGAATATAGAATTGCAGAGATTATTGGGCCCTTAATACCTCAAAGGTTGCCAATATTTTTCTACCTGATTTTACCCTTGGCAGAAATACTTTTCTCTTGCAATTTGCCTGAAATAGTAGGATTATAAACTACAAACCAAATTGAGTTTGCTTTAGATACAGCAATAGCCCTTCCTTGTGCCCTAGAGTGCCTGAGTAAAGAACATTGTTTTCACTCACTTAAGCAATGAGATTTTGCTTCCTGTAGTAGTTTTAAAAATATTGAATGACTCCTCTCTAAACCCATTTCCAAGCAGATCTGTGGACACTATCTTGGTTTTGAACACATTGATTTCTAATGTACATGTCCAATATAACATTGCCCCAGGCTTGTTATTGTTCTCGATGAGAAACATAGGAAAGGATTTTTAGAAACATTGTTAATGTGTCTTTGTTTAATGTTTTGAGACTTTAAAGAACTAGAATATGCTATTTTCATAAACGTGGGGTTTTTTTCTCCTTTGACTATTTTACACATAAAGATTGTCTGCTGTGCCTAAGCCTTTCCATTGCTAAATATTTTTTGAAGGACATTTCTTACCAGTTTGCCTTAATTTTTCTAGGACATAAAGAGTGTCTTCTAAATGTTTGAGTGCTTTGTGTTAAAATAATCATCACACATAATAATATTTAGTGAGAACAATATCTCATAAACCATTGTTGCCCATGCCTTTTTCACTTTAACTCAGCTTTATCATTGTGCTAAATACCTACCAGGAAAGCATATAGCCCTTTCAGTGAGTTGTAGATAACTAGGGGCTCTGTTTTTTACTACTGTGCACATGTTAGCTAAACCCTCTTTTTGGAGGATTGTTATGTTTAGCTATAATTTATTTCAACACTTAACAAGTGCTAGATGCTGTGCTAACTGTTTTATATATTTGAGAGGCAGGTGTTAACTTCTTCAGTTACAGATGAGAAAACTGAGGCTAAAGGAGATTCAATCATTTGCCCACAGTCACACGGCTAATTATGTTTGTCTTGTTGCAATGCTAGTGTTCTTGACATAGCATTTCAGTCTATAGAGGCAGTATAGTGGAGTGGTCAAGAGCATGACTTTGAGGCTTCAAAATACAATTTCTTTTTTTTGTTGTTTTTGTTTTTTTGAGGAAGATTAGCCCTGAGCTAACTGCTGCCAATCCTCCTCTTTTTGCTGAGAAAGACTGGCCCTGAGGTATCATCGTGCCTATCCTCCTCTACTTTATATGTGGGACGCCGACCACAGCATGGTGTGCCCAGCAGTGCCATGTCCGCACCCAGGATCCGAACTGGCAAACCCCAGGCCGCTGAAGCGGAATGTGTGCACTTCACCACTGCGCCACCAGCTGGCCCCATCAAAATACAATTTCTGTCACTTATTAGTTATGTAACTTTGGGCAAGTTACTGGATGTTTTAAGCCTCATTTTCCTCTTTTGGAAAGTGAGAATAATAATAATACATACCTAACAGGGTTCTTGAGTAGATTAAATGAGTTAGTTTATGTCAAGTTTCTGGTACATAGTAATTGCCGTAGAAGTTTTTTATTATTATCATTATTAACTATTATACTGCTTAATGTTCAGCCAGCAATTATTTCCCCTTCATCCCTTTCCAGATTGACTTTTATGAAGCTGAGCTTCCTGACACTAAATATGTTAACCATAATGCTTCTAGCCTTTGACCACTTCTAAAAATATATGGCACCCCCATGTTCATTTCAGCATATTTACCATAGCCAAGACTTGAAAATAGCTTAAGTGTCTATTGATGTATGAGTGGATAAAGAAAATGTGCTATATATATATATAGCCATTAAAAAAAAAGGAAATTCTACCATTTGTGACAACATGGATGGACCTTGAGGGCATTATGCTAGGTGAAATAAGTCAGACAGAGAAAAGCAAATACTGTATGATATCATTTATATGTGGAATCTAAAAAAAACCCAAACTCATAGATACAGAGAACAGATTAATGGTTGCCAGAGGTGGGGGGTGGGCAAAATGGGTGAAGAGGGTCAAAAGGTTCAAACTTGCACTTATGAGATAAATAAGTTCTGGGACTGTAATGTACAGCATGGTGACTATAGTTAACAATACTGTGTGACCTATTTGAAAGATGCTAAGAGTAAATCTTAAAAGTACTCATCACCCAAAAAAAGGAGCTATGTATGATGATGGACGTTAACCAAACTTATTGTGGTATCATTTTACAATATATATGTATATCAAATCATTATGTTGTGGTCCTAAAACTAACACAATAAAAAAATAGTTCAAGATAGATCAGTGGATTTTAACGTAACAGAGTCTGAAAAAGTTTAGTGAGTTGATTTCAGATTCAACATCGCAGCTAACCTTTAAAGAATATATCACTTGTCAAGTTTTAGTGTAGTATCCAGAACATCCACAATTATAGGAAAAGCTATTAAAATACTCCTTCCTTTTCCATCTAAAAAAAAAAAAGCTATCTAAATTTCATTTTGACGTTAGCATAGTAAACTTCCTTCACCATGACTAGCCTTCCAAAGTTTGACATGCACAAAATTGCCTAAAAAAATGTTTTTTATATTATTATAGCTAACATCCTGAGCAGAGTTAGGAAGTGAGAAGGAGAAAGTCCAGCTCCCTTTGTGGCAAGATCTTTCTTCTCTGCCCTATAGCTCTCTACCTACCGACCTTGCCAGGATTCTGTCTAGTATCCTCATTTTATTATTCAAAATGAAGGGAAATCAATTGTGATGATGGGTGCACAACTCTTTGAATATACTAAAAACCATCGAATTGTTCTTAAATGGGTGAATTGTGTGGTATGTGAATTATATCTCAAAGCAGTTTTAAAAAGAAGGGAGGGAATAAATGTAAAAATTATTCTAAAATATCTTCTGAATAGAATTAGTTTCCTACAGTAGAATTTAAAGTTTTTCTGTGTATTCTTATTGTTGAAGTAAAAGCCTAATAATTAAACTAAAAATAAAAAAATAAAAATATTTAGATTTACTTTTTATATTAAAAAATATATTCATGTGTTTCAAACTTTAGAAGTATGTAAGGGTAAACAGTGCTAAATTTCTCTCCTGTCTCCGTCTCTCGGCCATAGTCCCCTTCCCAGAAGAGACTAATGTTATCAGTTTCTGCACAGATATTTTATGCATTTATAAGCAAATAAGTATATCTATAGTCTTTTTCTCCTCTTTTGCCAAACAGGTGGTATACTATATACACTATTCTGCACTAAGTTTTTCTAACTTGGATGTTATCCCATATCAGTATATCAGTAAATAGTATTATCACTGGGTTTGTTTTATTTTTGGCAGTTTTATTCTTTTATTGGTACATAACATAATGATGTATCTTGTAGTCAGTCATAGATTTGGTGAAATGGGGTATAAACATTTATGGACATCCTGCTTGGATTGATGGGCACTAACACATACCTTCTCCATCCTGGAGAAGGAAAGAAGTGTCCCTGATAGTGTCTTAGTTATGAATGATTGATCGTGATCTTTGGTTTAAGGGTAACAGTTCTGGAGGAATGAGGCAACAAGAATAGTGGGAATATTCCTGTATAGATGCAATTTACCATAGAAACCTCATACTAATAAACAGTCATTTCCCAGCTCCTCATTCCCCCAGCTCCTGGCAGGTACTCACTTACTTTCTGTCTCTGTAGATTTACGTATAAACATATTTCTGGACATTTCATAAAACTCATACACTATTTGAACTGTTGCGTCTGCCTGCTTTTAGCATAATGTTTTCAAGGTTCGTCCACATTGTAGCATGTATGAGCACTTCATTCCTTTTAATAGCTGAACGATATTCCCTTGTATGGATAAAACCACATTTATGTGTTCATCAGTTGACGGACATTTGGATTATTTCCACTTTTTGGCTATTGTGTGTAATGCTGCTATGAACATTCATATACAAGTGTTTGTGTAGACAAATATTCTTCGATTATACCTAGGAATGGAATTGTGGGTTATATGATAATTCTAGTTTAAGATTTGAGGACTTGTCAAACTTTTTTTACAAACCCACCACAAATGTATGAGGGATCCAGTTGCTTCATATCTTCATGGACACTTGTTATTATTAATTTTTTTTAATTATAGCCATCCTAGTGGTTGTAAAGTGGTATCTTGTGGTTTTGATTTGTATTTCCTTAATGACTAGTGATGTTCAAGCCTCTTTTCATGTGCTTTTTTGCTATTTGCATATCTTCTTGGAGAAATGTCTAGTCAAACCTTTTGCCCATTTTTTTAAATTAAGTTTTTGTCTTTTTACATTGAATTGTAAGAGTTCTTTATATATTCTAGATACCAGTCCCTTGTCATATATAGGGTTTACAAATAGTTTAACGTTCTTGTTAGTTACATTTCAAGCACAGAAGATTTTAATTTTGATGAAGTCTATTTCGTTGTTGTTGTTGCTTTTGGTGTCATAGTTAGGAAACTATTGCCTAATTCAAGGTCACGCAGATTTACATCTATGTTTTCTTCTAAGAGTTTTATAATGCTACCTCTTACATTTAGGTCTCTGATTCATTTTTTAGATAATTTTTGTATGTAGTGTGGGGTAGGAATCCAACATCTTTTTTCTTTTTGTATGTGGATATCTGCTTGTTCCAGCACCGTTTGTTGAAAAGACTATACCTTCCCTATTGAATTTTCTTGTCATTCTTGTAAAAAAATCCATTGCATAAATGTATGGGTTTATTTCTTGATTCTTAATTTTATTCCATTGGTCTATATGTCTATTCTTATGCCAGTACCACACAGTCTTGATTACCATAGTCTGACAGTAAGTTTTGAAATTTGGAAGTGTGAATCCTCCAACTTTATTCTTCTCTTTAAAGATTGTTTTGGGGGGCTGGCCCGGTGGCGCAGTGGTTAAGTTCACACATTCCACTTCTTGGCGGCCCAGGGTTTGCCGGTTCCGATCCCGGGTGCAGACATGGCACTGCTTGGCACACCATGCTGTGGTAGGTGTCCCACATATAGAGTAGAGGAAGGTGAGCATGGATGTTAGCTCAAGGCCAGGCTTCGTCAGCAAAAAGAGGAGGACTGGCAGTAGTTAGCTCAGGGCTAATCTTCCTCAAAAAAAAAAAAAAAGATTGTTTTGGCTATTCTGGGTTCCTTACATTTCCGTAGGAATTTTAGGATCACTTTGTCAATTTATGCAAAAAAGCCAGCCGGAATTTTAATAGGGATTACATTGAATCTGTAGATCAGTTTGGAGAGTATTGTCATTTTAAAAAGATTGTCTTCCAGTCCATAAATACGAGATATCTTTCATTTATTTAACTATTCTTCAATTTCTTTAAACAATGTTTTGTATTTTTTGTTGTACAAGTCTTGCACTACTTTTGTTAGATTTATTCCTAAATATTTTATACTTTTTGACACTATTGTAAGTGTAATTGCTTTCTAAATTTCATTTGTGGATTGTTCATTGCTAGTGGGTAAAAATAAAATTTAATTTTGTATGTTGATCTTGTATCCTGCGACATTGGTGGACACATTTATTCTAATAGTTGTGTGTGTATGTGTGTGTGCATGCGTGCTCATTTGGATTCCTTCAGATTTTCTATATAGAAGATCATGTCAGCTGCAAACAGAAGTAGTTTGACTTCTTCCTTTCCAATCTGGATGCCTTTTCTTTCTTTATTTTGCATTATTGTCCTGGCTAGAACCTCCAGTACTATGTTGAATAGAAGTTGTAAGAGCAAACATCATTGTGTTGTTCCCGATCTCACTGGCAAAGCTCTCAGTCTTTAACTGCTAAGGGTGCTATCAGCTATGGGTGTTTCATAGTTGGTCCTCTATCAAGGTGAGGAAGTTTGCTTCTATTCCTAGTTTGTTGAGTGTTCCATTTCATGAAAGGATGTTGGATTTTGTCAAATTACTTTTTCTGTATCTATTCAAATAGTTCCAGGAGCTTTGTCATTTTTCAATATGGTGTATTACATTGATTGATTTTTCACGCGTTGAATGAACCTTGCTTTCCTGAGATAAATCCCACTTGGTCATGGTGTATAAATTTTTTTATATGTTTTTGGATTCAGTTTGCTAGTATTTTGTTGAGATTTTTACATCTATATTCATAAAGGATATTGATCTCTAGTTTTCTTTTTCTGCAATGTCTTTGTCTGGTTTTGATATCAAGGTAATACTGGCCTCATAAGATGAGTTGGGAAGTGTTTTCTCCTTGTCTGTTTTTTTGGAAGAGTTTGTGAGGAATTGGTGTTAAATATTTTTGAAACACTTGGTAGAAGCTACCAGTGAAGCCATCTGACTTTACTTTGTGGGGAGTTTTTTTTTTTTTTTAGATTTTATTTTTTCCTTTTTTTCCCCAAAGCCCCCAGGTGCATAGTTGTATATCCTTCGTTGTGGGTCCTTCTAGTTGTGGCACGTGGGACGCTGCCTCAGCGTGGCTTGATGAGCAGTGCCATGTCCACGCCCAGGATTCGAACCAACGAAACACTGGGCTGCCTGCAGCGGAGCGCATGAACTTACCACTTGGCCACAGGGCCAGCCTCTGTGGGGAGATTTTTGACTACTAATTCAGTATCTTTACCTGATACAGATCTATTCCAATTTCCTGTTTCTTCTTGAATCACATTCAATAGGTTGTTCTAGGAATTTGTCCATTTCATCTAGGTTATATAATTTGTTGGCATACAGTTCATAGAATTCCCTTAGAATCTTTTTTATTTCTGTAAAGTCAGTAGTAATGTTCTCTCTCTCATTCCTGATTTCAGTAATTGAGTCTTCTCTCAGTTTGCTCTGTCAATCTACCTAAAAGTTTCTCAATTGTGTTGACCTATTCAAAGAACCAATTTATTATTTTGTTGATTTTCTCTATTAACTTTCTATTTTCTATTTCATTTATTTCTCCATTCATATATTATTTCTTTACTTCTGCTTGTCTTGGATTTAGTTTGCTCTTTTTTTTCTAATTTTTAAGGTGGAAGGCTAGATTATTGATTTGAGATCTTTTTTAATAGGCATTTGTAACAATAAATTTTCCTCTAAGCACTTCCTTTGCTTTATCTCAGATGTTTTCGTATATGTATGTGTTTTTTTTTATCATCTCAAAGTATTTTTTAATTTCCCTTGTGATTTCTCCTTTAACTCATTGGTTAGGACTGTGTAGTTTAGTTTTCACGTATTTGTGAATTTCCCAATTTTGATTTTCTGTTACTGATTTCTAATTTAATTCCATTGTGTTTGAAGAACATACTTTGTATGATTTAAAAATTATTGAGACTTGTTTTATGGCCTAACATATGGTATATCCTGGAGAATGTTCCACGTACTCTTGAGAAGAATGTATATTCTGCTGTTGTTGCATAGAATGTTCTATAGATGTTTGTTAGGTTTAGTTGGTTTATAATGTTGTTCAAGTCTTCTGTTTCCTTGTTGATCTTCTGTCTAGTTGTTCTCTTATTGAAGTCTCTAATTATTGTTGTTGAATTGTCTATTTCTCCCTTCAGGTCTATCAATTTTTGTCTTACGTATTTTGGGGCTCTGTTGTTTGACGCATATATATATGTTTTTTATTATGTCTTCCTCATGAATTATCATTATATCAAATATCATTGTATTTATCATTATAAAGTGGCCTTCTTTTATCTTGCATAACAAATTTTGTCTTTAAGTCTATTTTGTCTAACATTAGTATAGCCACTCCTTTTCATTTGGTTACTGTTAACATGGTATATCTTTTTCCATTCTTTTACTTTCAACATATTTGTATCTTTGAATCTAAAATGTATCTCTCATAGATAGGTTAGACAGCATAGAGTTGAATTGTGTTTTTTCTAATCCATTCTGCCAATCTCTGTCTTCTTATTGGAATGTTTAATCCACTTAAATATAATTATGATGAAGCAGAATTTACATCTGCCATTTTGTCATTTGTTTTCTGTCTCGTGTCTGTTTTGTTCCCCTATTGCTCAATTACTTCCTTCCTTTATGTTAAATAGATATTTTCTAGTGTACCAGTTTAAATTCCTTGTCATTCCTTTTATTATATTTTTTTGAGTTATTGCTTTAGTGGTTGCCCTGGGGATTACCATTAACATCTTCATTTATAACAGTCTAGTTCAGATTAATACCAACTTAATTCCAATTGTATAGAAAAACTTTACTCCTTTATAGCTTTATTTCTGACCCCCTCCTTTGTGTCATTATTGTCATACAAATTACATGCTTATACATTATGTGCCCAATCAACTTAGATTTATAATTATTCCCTTATTCAGTTTTCTTTTAAATCAAATAGAGATAAAAGGAGTCACAGCAAAAAATACATTTATACTGTCTTTTATATTTGCTTATGTAGTTACTTTTACTGGTGCTCTTTATTTCTTCATGTGTATTTAAATTACTATTTAGTGTCCTTTCATTCAACCAAAGAAACTCTCTTTAGTATTTCTTGTAGAGCAGGTCTGCTGGCATCAGATTCTCTCTGGTTTTGTTCATGTGGTAGTGTCTTAATATCTTCTTGATTTTGGAAGGATAGCTCTGCTGGATATAGAGTTCTTGTCTGATGCTCTCCCCCCGCCCCAGCACTTTGAATATATCATCTTACTGCCTCCTAACTTCATGGTTTCTGATGAGAAATCAGCTGTTAGTCTTACTGAGCATCCCTTATACATAATGAGTCACTTCTCTCTTGCAGCTTTCAAATGTTCTCTTTGTCTTTGGTTTTCCACAGTTTATGGTGTTTCTAGGTGTGACTTTCTCAGCATTTACCCTGCTTGAAGAAAATTGAGCTTCTTGAATGGGTAGATTAATATTTTCATCAAATTTGGGTATTGTTTTGCCATTATTTTTTTGAGTATTCTTTCTTCACTTTTCTTTCTGTTCCTTCTGGGACTCTCTTTCTGTTTCTCCTAATAGATTATTTCAATTGACATGTCTTCAAGTTAACTGATTATTTCTTCTGCCAGTTCACATTTGATGTTGAGCTCCTTTAGTGAAGTTTTTTGTTTTTGTTTTTTTTAAAGATTTTATTTTTCCTTTTTCTTCCCATAGCTCCCCGGTACATAGTTGCGTATTTTTAGTTGTGGGTCCTTCTAGTTGTGGCATGTGGGATGCTGCCTCAGCATGGCTTGATGAGCGGTGCCATGTCTGTGCCCACGATTTGAACCGGTGAAACCCTGGGCTGCTGAAGAGGAGCACGCAAACTTAACCACTCGGCCACGGGGCCGGGCCTCTGGTGAAGTTTTCATTTTGCTTATTGTACAATTCAACTCCGTAATTTTTATTTAATTCTTTCTTATAATTCCTGTCTCTTTATTGATATTCTGTTTGGAGAGGCATTTTTCTCATACTTTCTTTTAGTTCTTTAGATGTGTTTTCTTTAATTCTTTGGTTATCTTTAAAACAGCTGCTTTAAGTTTTTGTCTAGAAGTCCAGCATCTGGGTTTCTTCAAAGACTTTTCTTATTGACTGCTTCTTTTACTATGTATGTGTCATACTTTCTTGTTTCTTTGCATGGTTCACAAGTTTCATTTTTTAAACTGGATAGTTTAAATGATATAATGTGGAAACTCTGGAAATTAGATTCTTCCCCACTCCTAGATTTCTTGCTATTGCTTTTTGTTGTTGTTGCTCTTGGTTTGTTTAGTGACTTTCCTGAACTAATCCTGTTGAGTCAGTATTCTTTGTGGTGTGTGGCTACTGAAGTCTCTTTTTAGCTTAGTGGTCAGTTAATTATTGGACAGAGATTTCCTTAAAAGCCTGGAACCAATAAGTTTCCCAGCTTTCTTGAGGGGCTCTGTATGTGTTTTGGGGCATGCCTTTAATGCTCAAGCGGGCAATTTATACTTCTTCTTTAGCCTTCACTTTCTCTTTGTGCCATGTCTCAAAGCCACCCAGAGGTGAGAGCTTAGGGCTTTCACTGGTCTTTCCTGTACATGCACATTGTCTTGGTCATGCACATAGACCTAGGCACGTGCACAGACCTGCGCATGCACCTGGCCTTCTGGATTCCTAGAAATATGTCAAAACTTTTCAGAAATCCTCATTGGTATCTCATTCCTCAGCTTTTTGAATATTTTGGTCAGTTCTTTGTTTGTCCCTACTGTTATCACCTCAGGCACCTGCAATGTTAAATGATTGCCATTGATTATTGTCAACAAACTACCTCCCTTCCTTCTCCTCATCCTGGGAAGAGGCTTTTCACACTGAATGAGGACAAGCCTTGCAAATGAGAGTGTCCAGGGAATTGCCAGACAGGTTAAATAGGAATAGTTCTCTTAGAATGGTGTTTAGGGAACTCCAGACCTGTTCTACCCTCTCCAGTGGCTAGTAGGCCACTCCTGGTTTTCACTGTGATTGCAGGAATATTAGTTTTCAAGTCTGTTATAATGCTGGGATGATGAGAATGAGTATGGGTCAAGTTAAAGTGTCATATAGCTGTTCTTACTAAAATGCAGCATATTTTCTTGAATAAGCACTCCGTGGATTATTGCAAGCCTTTGGTTAATTTCCAGAGCTCTGAAAATGTTGATTCTGACCATTTTTGCCAGTGCTTTTATGGTAAAGCAACTTTTGCTCTCATTGCTTTTATGGAGGACTGGCTTTTCAGAGGTTGTTACTCTGTCATTCCCACTGACACCACTCTAATTTAAGAGATTTTGAAGGAATGTGTAAGCCCAAAAATTACCCTTGTAGAGTTCTTCTCAAAGTGTAAACATGGAAGACAAACATATAGGCATACAAGGACTAAGGAATATGGCACCAATAAACCTGTAATGATGAAAACTGCTTGATGGAAAAAATCTTACCAACCCAAAATTAAATTGAACATACAGAATTTAGGCATTAACTGGAAAGGGGACAAGAGGAACCTTTTAGGGAGCATGAAAATAATCTATATCTTGATTTGAGTGATGGTCACATGTGTATACATATGTCAAAACTTATTGAACTACACATTTAAGAGCAGTGCACTTCACTGATGTAAAATATGCCTCAGTTAAAAACAAAGACAAAACTATAGAACTTAGGAATCAAAAAATGTGGAAACTGAATGGTAAATCTTTAATCCTGTTAAATCTAGAACTATGAGTAAACAACTATGGGAATTACGAATCCAGAACGGACGGTAAATGTTGACTATGCAAAAATATCTTACAAATATCAGGAATTAGATAGAAAGGCTGGGAAGGAAGATGGGGAAAGTATAGTATATGTATGTATATTAGTTATTTATTGCTGCATAAAATATACGTCAGACTTTAGCTACTTGAAACCTAAATCTCTTTATTATCTCACTTAAGTTTCTATGGTCGGGAGTCCAGGAACAGCTTAGACAGGTCACTTTGGTTCAGGGTGTCTAGGAGGTTTCAGTCATCAGGAGGCTTAACTAAGGCTAGAGGACTCACTTCCAAGATAGTTCACTTGCATAGCTGTTAGTAGAATGTCTCAGTTCTTTGCCACATGGATTTCTCCATAGATCTGGTTGAGTGGTCTCACAACTTGGCAGCTAGTTCTCCTCAGAACCAACTCTCTCAGAGAGAGAGCAAGGCAGAAGCTGTAATGTCTTTCATGACCTAGCATCAGAAGTCATAGACTATCATTTGTGCCGTATTCCGTTGGTTGCACAGACCAACCCTGAAGCAATGTTGGGGGAATTACACAAATGTAGGAAGACCAAGAGGATCCCACAGTTAGCTCCCACAGCCTGCTAATTTCCTCAGCTTTTTAAGCCAGGAGCCATTACAGCCCACAAGTTAGAAAATAATGCTTCCAACCTCCTAATGTATTTGTATAATCCTTTTTCCTTGCATTAGTGCACTCTTTTAGGAACCTCATTTTCCCTGTAGATTCATTTACTAAACTTGAGTAGATCTTTATTTTCATTCTAGTTTATTATATTTTTCTTGTGTTAAAATCAAATAAAACTAAATTTTATATTTTTAATTTAAAAATTTTGTCTATAGTATGATGTCAGTTTAGTAATTATTTCTGCCTATTCTATGTAGATTCATATGTAGATATGCTTGGAGAGATCTTGTAAAGAGTAGTTATTTCTGAGTGGTAAGAATTTGGATTTTTTTTTTATTAGCTTTCCTCTTTCTTTTTCTACTTTCCTCTGAATTGCTTAGAATTCTTTCTTATAATAAGCATGTACTATGTTTACAAAAAGAAAACCAGACTTTCAAAATAACTTTTATAATAAGAAACATTCTCATCACTATTGATTATGTATAAAATTGGGTGCAACCTTCTTTGGGGGACAATCTGATAGTCTATTACAAACTTAAATGCTGCTCATAGCCTACAAATCAAAAATTCCATTCCTGTGAATTGGCCCCAAAATACTTATTCATATGCACAAAAATATGCTTAGAATATTTATTCTATCATTATTTATAATAGTAAAACATTAGCAACAACTGAAATGTCCAATAATAGGTAAGTGTTTAAGAGGATTAGGGTATATTTATAGTGTAGAATACCATGTGACCATTAGAATGATAAAGATTCATAATGTAACATATGAGAAAATTTCAAGATGGCATGTGAGAAACATGTTACTTGTTATGTATAGAATAACTCCAAATGTGTGTTTTTTTAAAAAAAACAAATTATGTGTATGTATACATATGCACATGTTTATGTATTAAATGCATAGGAAAGAGTCTGGAAGGATTCACACCAAATAAACAAGGATACCTCTAGGATAGGGAATAGAGGGGTTGAGGAGGAAGGACTGTTTTTCCTCTGAATTCTTTGTTAATTATTTTTATGGAGAATGCATGCATGTGTTTTAACTTAAAAATTTTGAGACCTAACTCTGGTTGCACTGTGGAAGGTGAATAGTAGAGATGACTGCAGTTCTCAAGTAGAAAATTGCTTTGAAGAAGCATGTTTCACTTTTTCAACTATGACATGATCTTCTAATTAGAAAGGATCTGATCATGAGGATTTTGTACTTTGTGGATCTTAGGTGGCTTGTTCTTTTCATCAAAGTTATTTCAGTTGTCCAGGTAAAAGAGGCTGAGATTCCAAACTGCAGGAATGAGGATTGGAGAGAACATGAAGAGAATTTTAGAAGACAGAAAGTGATTGGATTTTGTAAGCATGTGAGAGTTGGAGAAAAGAGTAGAGTGAAAGATAAAGTTGAGATGGGGGCACAGAAAGAAGAGCAGATTTAAAGGAAGCAGATAGCGAATTAAATTTTCTATGTTGAAGACCTGTGGGAAATTCTCATGAAGCTATCTAGCAGATAGTTTGTAAGAACAGTCTGATGCTGTGGAAGTCATTGGCATTTAGGTATTTTAAATCATGGTTGTTGATAGTTGAGATGACTAAAGGAAGAGTGTATAGAGTGAGAGAAATGCTTAAAGATGGAACCCTGGAGACACTTAGATGTAAGCAGCTAGCAAAGCAATCCCTGAAGCGGACTGAAAAGTTGTGTTGGAGAGTTGTATCCAACATTCCGAGGACGAAGATGCTATGAGTAGTCAGTAGTGTCACACTCTACAGGAATTGGAAGGAAGAGGAAACATTTAAATTTGTAGTAGTGTTAGGGACTTCCACAAGAATGGGTTGTGGTGGAGAGCCCTCTAGTGGAAGGGAGCATGGCGTTCGAGGAAGTGGAAGGAGCCTAATAGAAGTGAAGCCCAGAAAAGAATGTGAAAGGGGCTTGCAAAAAGGTTTTTTTATCCTTTCAGTGCAATGTGATCACTTTCTTAATGGAAAGAAATTAATTAGGGTTTGTTTTAGTCCCTTAATGTATGAAGGTTATATGTAAATTTTTCTTCTCTTCTGCCTTGTGAAAGGTAGAAAAGAGGTTTTGAGGAGCTAAAACTTGTGGAGAATGACATTTTTTTCAGCTTTGGGAAGTAAGAGGGGAGTAAGGGAAATTTTCTCTCAAGAAGCACCAAAGCCAACAGTAAAGAGAAGCTGCAGGGCCGTTTGACACCTAGCTCAACTGAAGTTCCAAAGGCATGGACCAGCCCCAGAAGAATGAGTTAAGGGAACCTTACCTGTCAGTAAGCTGCTAACTAAGAAAAACCATTGTAAAATGTGTTATTGTACATATTTAATTTTTATACTGCCTCTTCTAGAAAAACTACCTGCTTTATTACTTTGTTTTCTATATTTATTGTATAAAAACTGAGATTAAATTTACAGGGAAGAAGTTCTTCATTTATTTCCTCCTCACACAAAAGACTAGATAGGAGGATATTCTTTATAACTTCTCTTCCTTTGTTTTGTTAAATTGGTAATTATGCATAGAGAAAATTGTGAAAGAACATATTTCAACAATTAACATTGCTTACCTCAGAGTGGAATTGGTGAAAGAAGGCTGAAATTAACTTCTTTTTGCATTTCTTTGTTGTTTAACTTAATTACTGTGTTTATGAAACAACCAATAAAGTATGTAGTGTTTATAGGGAAAGACTAAAAATAAAATAAATTAATACAATTTGTAGGAAGATTAAACAGTCTAGAGATATACAGTGTAGGAAGCATCTGCCACTAAATTCATATTGTGTGTCTTTATATATAAGCTTTTATTACTATACAAATTGGAACGTGGATTATGTAAAGATGTATATATTCTTAAAACTGTATGCTTTTTAATTTGTATCCTGGGCATCATTCCATATTGATATATATCCATTTATTCTTTTAAACACGACATAGAATTTTGAAAACTTTTTGGGGGAAACTTTTTTTTAATTGAAATATAACATATACAAAGAAAAGTATCCAGGTTAATGACTTTTACAAAGTGAAGATGAACATATAACCACCATCCAGATTAAGATGAAGAACAGTGCTGGTCACTATATAAGCCTCCCTCACACTGCCTCCCATTAATTAACCTCCTGTCTCCTAACTGTAGCTAACCACTCTTCTGATGGCCATCTGTGTAGATAAGTTGTGTCTGTTTGTTAACTTTATGTAAATTGAGTCATACAGTTGTGTGTGGCTTTTTTTTTTTTCTTTTTTGGGGGGAAGATTAGCCCTGAGCGAACAGCTGCCAATCCTCCTCTTTTTGCTGAGGAAGACGGGCCCTGAGCTAACATCCGTGCCCATCTTCCTCTACTTTATATGTGGGACACCTACCAGAGCATGGCATTTGCCAAGTGGTGCCATGTCCACACCTGGGATCCAAACCGGCGAACCCTGGGCCGCCCAGAAGTGGAATGTGCGAACTTAACCGCTGTGCCACTGGGCCGGCCCCAATGTGTGGCTTTTTTCTCTGTGTGTCTGACTTTTTTTTGGCCAACATTATTTTGGGGAGATTTATCCATGTGGTTACATATAGCAGTGGTTTATCCTTTTTTCTGTTTGATCTAGTAGTCTATAATAGAATGCATAAATGTCAGAACTTATGCATTCTCCTCTTGATGGATATCTGAGTTGTTTCAAATTGAGGATTCTCATGGATAATGCTCGTGTAAGCCTTCTTGCACATGTCTTTTTAACATGTTTCTATTGAGAATGTACGCATTTCTGTGAGCTACATACCAAGGAAAGAAATTGCTAGGTCATATGGTATGAGTATATTCAGCTTTAGTAAATACTGCCCTGTTGTTTCCCAGTGTGGCCCTGACATTTTACGCTTCCATCAGCAGTAGGAGATTTCCAAATACTCTGTGTCCTTGCCAACACTTGGTATTGATGGCTTTTCGTTTGCTTGGTTTGGGTTTTTTGTTGTTGTTTGCTTTTGATGGCTGTTTTAGAACATTAATTTTAAAAGTCTGCCCAGTATTTTATTATGTGAATAAACTATAATTTAACTAATCTCCTTTTGTTGGGCTTTTGCCCTCTTCCCCCACTGGAGCACAGTCAGAACCTAGATAGCTCTGTTACCTCGTGGGCTCTGTGGTTTGTTTTCTGTGTGATCTGACTGTGTGAGGAAGACTTACTATTCAGAATAACAGAACTGATACATTCTTTTTTTTTCTTAACAGATTTTCCTCAAATTCCTTCTGTGTTTGAGCAGTATAGTACCAAGATATAGATATGAAGAATCTATAAAAAATAGTTTCATTTTGTTCACATGAAAATCAGTTTTGATTTCATCGTGGTAAATGGTTATTTTCTTCAGCCTTGTTTAAAAGTAGTGTGTAAAATGGTATAGTGTCTGAAACTGGACTTCTCGTGACAGCATTGCCAAACACAGGCAGTTTAATTATCCAGAATAATTTGTGTTCTCTTAGTACAAACCTAAAGTGCTAGCTGCTGTCACCTGTATCAAATACACATTTAATCCATTGTAAAACTGTTGTTTTACTTGAGAATTACTTGAGAATGTAATCATTTAGGTTTTGGAAAACTGTTTGAATTTCACGCTTTGAAAGTGAAAGGTGTTTCCAATCAGAGAACCTTGCTTCACAGCCCAACCTTTCTTTTAACAAAACTCCCCTCCCCTATTTCCTCAAATTTTCTTATAACATAGGTTTGGTTTTGTTTTGAGGAAGATTAGCCCTGAGCTAACATCTGCCACCAGTCCTCCTCTTTTTGCTGAGGAAGACTGACCCTGAGCTAACATCCATGCCCATCTTCCTCTACTTTATGTGTGGGACGCCTGCCACAGCATGGCTTGCCAAGCAGTGCCATGTCTGCACCCAGGATCTGAACCGGCGAACCCCAGGCTGCCGAAGCAGAACATGTGAACTTAACTGCTGCGCCACCAGGCCAGCCCCTAACATAGGTTTTTAAAAGGGGCTTGCTCTTAACGAGTTAAATGTGAGCATCAGACCTCCTGGTTCTTCTCATGTTACAGTTGTGATCACTTTATGATAACCACTCTTAATTGTGCATTATAGCTTTAAATAGGTGTTGGCACAGGGGTATCAGTACTACCCAGTTACTGTAAGTAATTCCTTGGAAGAGTTTAGATACTGTTAACCCTCTATGATAGTGGAATGGTCTTTTGCGAAGTACCTTATGGGCAGGTAAAACAGTTTTATCTTTCCTGTTATTCTTTGCTTTTGCCAGTTGTATGTTCAATTATTTATTTTTAGAATAACTATAATGACCTGAAGGAGCATGTGATTCTCAGACTAGTATGTATTAGACATGCTTTTTTACTTTCACGTGTGGAGGTTTTTCACATTTCTAATTCATTGCTGTCAAGAACTACTTAGTAATAGCTGAAGTGTACTGCTTTATAATCTGTTCAAGTTTTTGATAAGTCTATGTGTTATAAGAACATCTTTACCTCTTGAGATTTCTAAGAGGTCATATTGCAGCGTTATTTTAAAAGTCTTCAAGTTCTTAGTTATCTGTACTAATGGTGACAAGTGTGAAAATGCCTAAATGAATTAACAAATAAGGCTTATTGAGAGAGTATTTTCAATGACCTTAGTCTTTTTATCAGTTTCAGTAATGAATAGCAAAACTTGCTGGCTTGAATTTTTTTTTTTTCGTCTTCTTCTCAATATCTGATAAGGTTCTAATATTCTAAACCAGGATTGAGGTGGACATGGTGGTGGTTGAAGGAGCACAAATCTAATCAACTTCTGAAAAATAACTATTACTTAGGAATCTCTTCGTTTATCTCATATTCGTGGACCTGATTTAGAGATTAATGTTAGAGACCACTTTCAAGTCTTGGTTAATAAAATATTTTGACCTTCAATGGATCGTTTCTGAATATATCCTAGCCAGTGTAGTCAGCCTATACAAAGAAGCCCAGTATTAAACAGTTTGCTCAAGTTGCAGCTTCCTTATAGAGCAACACCGAGAATAAAGCACCCAGTAACCTAGAACCAACAGAGCCCTCATTAACTTCCCTGTAGTTTCAATACCCACAACAGCTATTTCTCTTTCTGCGTAGGTATCAGTCAGAGCCGGATCTCTCACTGGCTGTTGCAGCAGGGATCAGACCTGAGTGAACAGAAGAAAAGAGCATTTTATCGATGGTATCAACTGGAGAAGACAAACCCTGGTAAATATCCTTTTTTTTTTTTTTTGCATCTGAAACAAGACAAATGTAATTAATTACTTTATTGAATCCATGTGCTGACTTGTCTTCACTAAGGTAATTTCATACTTTTATTGTTGTTCCTTTAGGCCAAAGAACACTCTTAATTGTAAAACCTAAAAGCTGATTGTACCAATTTTTAGTTTAGTGTCTGAAATTATCTAGTCATTTTCATTCCTTCCCTCAAGGTGCCTCTTTGTTTCTGGGTTATATGTGATTTCAAACCATGGTTTGAAAGAAAGATCACGATTGTCAGTGGCTGACTTTCTTTTCATCAACTATAGGTATACACATAAGATTCCATATCTAGTATTTTTAGTTTTGTTTTTGTTGAAATCTTGGGGCCAGCCTGGTGGCTCGTTGGTTAGGTTCGCAATGTAGGCTTTGCTGGTTCAGATCCTGGGTGTGGACCTACGCACTGCTCGTCTAGCCATGCTGTGGCAGGCGTCCCACATATAAAATAGAGGAAGATGGGACGGATATTAGCTCAGGGTCAGTCTTCCTCAGCAAAAGAGGAGGATTGGCGGCAGATGTTAGCTCAGGGCTGATTTTCCTAAAAAAAAATAATTAATTTAATAAAATCTTGTTTTAGTAATATAAATTTAATGCTTTTATTTAGTTCTTGCTATACCATATCCAATGATCTCTGCTAATGATTTTCTGGTTTTAATTCTAATTACCTGGGTGATGAATGTGTCTTTGGACTTTAGGGTAGAGTTGCTCTGATGACTTCAGGAGCAACAATAGCTTGGAAAGTAGAATGAAATCTTAAGGAAAAAGATCACAAAAAACCTTTGTGTCTGAAGTTGCCAGGCGTAGACAAGATCTATTGCAAACAAGTGGTATATAAAGTAGAATCTGAAGTTGTGTGACAGACTGTCTCAATCTACACGGTACACAGACTGGTGACAGTGAGCCTGATCCCAAGTTTAACCTTGTGATTGAGCTGTCTTCTGTAATACTACAGTATTAAAGTCTTTGCTTACAGACTAAATAACCAATTGGAATATTGCATATTGACTCTTAATAATAGTATCATTGGCTCTTAGATGGAAATAAAGAATGTAAATAAAGACATATTTGTGTGTGTGTGTGTCTGTGGTGAGATTTTTTTTTCAGAGATTGTATTCTCAATCTGAAAGGCACAAAACAGAGCAGACCTCTCTGCAATGAATTTTTTTTTATCTACCCTGCCCCCTAATTTCTATTTTGAAATATTTAAGATGTACAGAAAACTTGAACGACCAGCACAGTGAACACCTGTTTACCCTATTCTTAGATACAATAATTGTTAACATTTTACTGTATTTTCTTTAATCCCTATATAAATAAATGAATAAATTTTAAAATATATATATACGTATATGTATACACACACACACATATTCACTCTCTCTTCAGCATTCATCTCCTGGAAAAAAATGGTAATTGCCTACATAACCACAGTCCCTATTAACATATTTAAGAAAATTAACAGTGATTCCATATCATCTAATATCCAGTCCATATTTGCATTTCTCTAGTTGTTGCGAGAATGTCTTTTGTAGCTTTTTTTTTATTAAGTAGTATCTGGTTTGGGTTGACAAATTGGAATTTGTTGTTATGTCTCTTTAGACTCTTAAATCTAGTCACTCAAACATGAAAATGACAAACTTTTTTTAACCATCTGATCTTACAGAATGTTCCACATTCTGGATTTTTCTGTCTCCTCTTAGTGTCAGTTCACTTATTCCTCTCTAGCCCCTGTATCTCCTGTAAACTGGAAGCTAGGATTAGAAGCTTGATTAGATTGAGGTTAAACATTTTTGGCAAGAATACTTCATTGATTATTTAGGGAGGGCATATACTAATGGCTGCAATTTACTTTGAAATGCATCAAAATAAAATGAATAGGGAGATCGGTAGATATGTGATAAAGTACATAAAATATTAGATGGTATGAGTACATATTTTCACTATAAAATTCTTTTATTGTTGCTGTTATGTTTGAAACTTTTCTCAAAGCATTGGGCTTATGCTTTGTAGGTAAGCTTCAGCTCATATTACCACATATCAAGAGGCATGAAATGTCAGGTTGTAGTGCTATTCATATGCTAAGTTTTGTCATTTGTTAGGGTAGTGACCACCAGATCTTATCTTTGCAGTTTCTAAATAATCTGTAGGACATCATTTTGCCACTGGATGAATATCCTCTTCTACAATAACCTTTGCCAGTGGTCTTAGCATCCATTGATGACTACCTAAATCAGTTATTCCAATGAAGATTGCAAAATGGTGATAATCTAATCAAGCATTCCTTCAACATTTATCAGCTGGCATTTTTTCTGCCAGGAAGAACTTTCATTTTTAGATATTTTTCTAATGATATCTCCATATATAAGCAAAATTCTCAAAATAAGACTCTGTTGCTGCCATTAGTTAAATGTTCTGAAGCAACACAGTTCAGTAGAAATATAATATGAATGATATATGTAATTTTACATTATCTAGTAGCCGCATTTAAAATGTAAGAAGAAATAGTTAAAATTAATTTTAATAATATATTTTATTTAACAAATACATATTAACAGTTCAACATTTAATCAATGCTTTTAATAATTATTGAGGTTTCTTCCTTCCTTCCCTCCTTGCTCCCTCCCTCCCTTTTTGAAATCCAATGTGTATTTTACACTTAAAGCACATATAATTTCCAATCAGCCACGTTTCAAGTACTCAATAGCCACATGTGGCTAGTGGTTACCATATCAGATGACACAGCCTTAGAATATATCATGGTTGAAGCAACACTTCAAACTCAGCTCTAAGCAATCTTTCCAAAGACATCATTTCTCCCATGATTCATAGCAGAGCAAATCAGATGGAGAGGGACAAAAATTTGGCACTTGGTCTGCTTAATAGAGCAGCTTCGGTTGATAGCAAGGGTTTGGCTAGGTAAATAAGCAACTGTGCCCAGGGGTTTCATAAGCCTGTTTACATCCAGCAATTGGCTACCGAGGGGAGCATCAGGGGGATTATCAAGATGTTCCAAAATGTATAGGGCAGAACAGTGAAAAATTTGGAGGACAAACACTAGTCAACTTGTGTCAGGCAATCAGCCTTCCTAAGAGAAGGGATTTTTGTCGCTTGGATTTGACAATTAGCACGATGCCTTGACATATAATCTGATTACAGTTGGTGAGGCTGAATTCCCACCCTGGAATTTCAGGGCTGGGCTCCAGTCCCAGGCAGGGACTAGGATACCAGGAAAATGAATTCACTAGAAACAGGAAGGAGAACTAAGGTCCATCTCTCAGGCTGCAGAAACATTCTTGTAACTGACCTGATAGCACTGCCGACTATGGAATACTACTACTATTGGAATCCTGTTTTAGTACTGGGGTGATATAGTGTTCTTCTGAAGCTGTTTTTTAAAAAATTATTTCTGTTTTTAATGTTATTTTTTAAATATTAAAGATTGTTTAAATATTAAACATTTCTTAAATATTAAATTAATATTTGTTAATTTCTCTTAGAACCAGGGCTAGGTTGACTCATCATCAGGAAGCTGGAGGAAGGTGGAACTAGGGCAGTGAAACAGAAAAATGGGAAAGGACTAACAGCATTCATTCAGCTATTGATTAGGAACTGTTTTCTTTAAGGAGGTAGTACCTCCTTTTAAGAATAAGTTCTCCTAATTATATGTTTGCTTTTCAATGAAGTTACATATCAAGTGTCCTGCTTGTAAGGATTTTCTAATTTTTTAATGTTTATTTTTATTTTGTTTAATTAATTAATTAAATTTTTTGGTGAGGAAGATTTGCTCTGAGCTAACATCTGTTGCCAATCTTCCTCTGTTTTTTTTTTCCTTGAGGAAGATTAGCCCTGAGCTAACATCTGTGCAACTCTCCCTCTGTTTTGTATGTGGGTCGCCGCCACAGCATGGCTTGACAAGTGGTGTAGGTCTGCGCCCAGGATCCGAACCCAAGAACCTGGGCTGCCAAAGTGGAGCATTCCAGACTTAACCACTATGCCATAGGGCCAGCCCAGGACTTTCTATTTTTTTATTTGAAAACCAAATCTATACTGATTCCTGGTTTGTTCTAGTTAAGTTTTCTGTAAGACATAATTTAGTTAGCTGAAGAGAAGAGGATAGGTTCATAATTGTCAATTGGTAGTTTTTGTTGCATCAATAGTAATTGGATGATAGCAATTGAAATTTAATTTTTTAAAGTTTTTCTTTGCATTTTCACCTTTATTAATACAGCTAATATTGTACAGATTTCTTTCTAGATATGTGCAGTTTTTATTTTGCTGACTTTTATCCTTTGATTTTAGCTAAAGAATTATATTGTTTTTTCTTATTCCATGGACACTTTGGAACTACTAATAGGTATGGATAAGATAAACTAAAATTACATTAGCATCTAAGAACAGCTTATCCACTGTTTCTTATAGTACATTAGAATCTTCTTTGCAAGTCATTGCAGAGATGGCTGGAATCCACTTAAATGTCCCTCAGTAGAGAGCTGGTTAAATAAATTGTAGTATAGCTGTACAGTGGAATTCTATGGAGGTTATATAGCTTTTTTTTAAGCTGTTTATATGAATTGAATTTATATGTGGTAGTATCAAATTCATAAGTGAATAAAGTAAGGTACAAAACAGTGGATATAGTATATTGCCATTTATATAGGGGGAATACATACACACACCCACACACACGTATATGCTTATATAAACAGAACATCTTTGGAAGGCTATATTAGGAGCTGACCCAAATGACTGTGGTGTGGGACTAAGAGACTGGGAGTACAGGGGTGGCAGGGAGACTGTTAACTATATGACCTTTCGTGTCTTTGTAAATTTTGTACCATGTACTTATAGTATACCTTTGAAAAATACATATAAAGTGTAATGTAAAGGAGGGAGAGAACGAGGAAGAAAGTAGAGAAGGGAGGGAAGGAGGGAGGCAAAAAAGAAATTAACCTGCCTTGTTAACAGCTTTCACGATACTAAAAACTGAAGAGCCTAGGTTCACACAGTCTACACCTGCTTTTGCGAACGTAAACTCTTTTTTTTTTTTAACGATTGGCGCCTGAGCTAACAACCTTTGCTAATCTTCTTCCTTTTTAATTCTTCTCCCCAAAGCCCCCCAGTACATAGTTGCGTATTCTAGTTGTGAGTGTCTCTGGTTGTGCTGTGTAGGACAACGCCTCAGCGTGGCTTGATGAGCGGTGCCATGTCCACGCCCAGGATCTGAACCTGTGAAATCCTAGGCTCCTGAAGTGGAGTGCAAGAACTTAACCACTTAACCGTGGGGTTGGCCCCATCAGTTCTTTTATTTTATAAATTTTTCTCTGTCCAGGACAAACAGCTTATCAGAAGAAATGTAAATCGTACCATCGTTTTGCATATATTCTGAGCAAAAATGAAAAATTAAGGAAAATTGCGAAGTGAAAAAATGCCTTTTCTCTAAATTTAAGCATTTAGAAAACAATCAAAATGTTTGTACATCCTGTGCCTCTATTCCTGGACTCAGATCACTTCTCTCCATATACTTTGATTGAAATTCTCTTTTTCAACCTCTTCACTCTGGATCCATTTGGATATGGGTTTTCTTTTCCGTCTCTCTTTAAGTGGACTCAGCAAGAAAAATAATAGAGTGGATGTTTAGGTTATTTTTACTGGTAATCTAATAGATATAGATATAGTGTAGTTCTCTGATAAACAGAGCCATCATCAGAATTTCCCAGCATAACCCAAAACCTGCCAAGGTATATGAATAAAATAGGCTGATGGAAACTGATCAAATACCTTTTATCTTGTTTCTTATGAAAAGATTTACAAGAAAATGCCTATTTTTTTTTAAAGAAGTGAATACTAAATTCAGCGTGGTTGACATCAAAAGCCCCTTTATTTAATCAAATTAAGCTCAACAATCTTTTCCCTTGTCTAATTTAAACATTGCTATAGCAGACAGGGTTTGCTGAGTTCCTTTTGGCTCATGGCACTGATTCTGCGTATTTCTAAATTAAACAATTAAATAAAGTTTGCCAAGAGGCTTATGCAGCAAGCCCATGAAGTAAATTTGGAGATGAGAAATAATGCCTTCTTCATTCACTGTTGCAGAGTGTCAGAGCCTCAGGGAAATCATGTGTGACATGAGGGAAGATGAGAAATTACTTTTGGAGAAGCTAGTTTCTGTGAATGAAGTAGTAATGACTGGCTTGTAGTCATTCTTTTATTAGCTGATTGGCAAAGGCTCACCTGGAAGACGTAACCCTGATAAGCAAAAAAATTATCATATGTACAAAGTGAACCTTTACCAAAGTTTTAAAATCTATCAGTAAATTAGGACGAGGTTTTTTTTTTTCCCTTAGGTTTAGACTTGCTAGATAAGTGTGCAAAATTTTGTCTTTTTGTTGTTGTTCGCTAACGTTTATTGTATACTTGCCATGCATCTGGCACTGGGCAAAGCACTTTATATGTATTTCACCTTTACAACATTTAATCCCCAAAATTTTGTCTTAATGGGAGCCCAGATATAATGGGAAAAACCTTCCTGTAAAGAAAATAGGCAACACATTTCCTGTAAGGAAAAAAAAAAACTGAGTTCTTTAGCCAACCCAGAACTACTATTTTTTACTTCACTGGGGTTTCAAGTCTTGTATACGTTGTTCCTACATTCTAGTATCTTTGTATTTTTCTGTTGAAGGCAGTAATTTTGAACCCATTCTTGGGTTATTCATTGCTCTCCATCTGTTTCAACCAAAGCAAGATGAACTAAGGTTTCTAGAACAAATCTGTGTTTATTGGAGTGTTTCCAGAGTGTTTCTTGTGCTATTTTTAAATACTGCTACTTTGAAAAAGGAGCAAGAAAAAAAACCCTCAAAAGTAATGTGATATTATGTTTCAAATTAAATGTTTACAAGTTTGAAATTATTCAGGGTTTTCACCTTCTGTGCATATATTGCTTCGATTTCTTTTAAAGTAACCAGACCAATACTTACTTCTCTCTTTTCTTTTTTTCCCTCCTTCTCTCCCCCCTTTCTTTTCCTTCCTAACCAATTTTATTTCATCTTAATATCTTTTTTATCGAAAATCTGGAGAAAACAAAATATTATAAAGAAGCGTGATTACATTACCAATAAACCCCAATACCAAGAAAGAACCCCTGTTATCAGTTGGTTTATTTCCTTCAACCTCATGATTGAGTTAGGATTCTTTATATTCTTCGTTTTATTTCTTCCCATTTATCATTCGGCTTAACTAAGAAAGCATGCTATGGTTATAGATACGGCCTACTAGTTGGAATTCACTGACCTGTTCCCCATCCTCTACCCAATGAAACCCTGAAACTCTCTATCCTTTTGCCAAAGGAGAGGAGGACCTAGAGCTTTACCCAGTCTGCTTCTACCTCTCTTTTGATCAGCCATGATAGCAGTTAGGCTCTGTTTTGGACCTTTTATCATGGCTGAAGAACAAAATTTGTATAGTCTAACTTAGGCAGATTCCAGAGCCCTTGTTATGCTGTAATTCTTGCTTGCATTCAGAAAAGTACCAAAACAAAGACTTTGAAACCCTCCAACCCAATAGTTCCTTCTTTAGCCTAAACTTTAGCTTTGAATTAGGCCCAGGCCTAATTCCCAAGTTATTTTGACAGAGTGGAATCTTCTTTCTTAAACTGTCTAAAGAAGGGTTTCAGTTTAGAGTTTCACAGTGTGTAGGCCAGGAATTTTTTAAACCAGGGGTCAGCAAACTTCCTGTAAAGGGTTTGATAGTAAATATTTAAAGCTTTGCAGGCCCTGTGGTCTCTGTCACACTACTCAACGCTGCCATTGTAGAGCAAAAAAGAGGCAATGTGTAAATGAATGAGTGTGGCTGTGTTCCAATAAAACATTATTTAAACTATGGCTGCAGGCCATAGTTTGCCACACTTCTTTTTTTTTGTTTTCCTGGCTTGAGGAAGATTAGCCCTGAGCTAACATCTGTGCCAGTCTTCCTCTATTTTGTATGTGTGATGCCTTCACAGTATGGCTGGTGAGTGGAGTAGTTCCGTGCCTGGGATCCTAACCCACAAACCAGGGCCACTGAAGCGGTGCATGTGAAATTTTAACCACTCAGCCATGGGGCCAGCCCCATGCCACACATTTTAAGCCATGAATCTCTAAAGTATTGTATGATGGCACACTCGTCCGTTTGAGGAAGACGTTAAATATTTACTTTAGATCACACACAACAGGAAATCATATATCTATTAAGTGTTTAAACAAAAATGGAAGCTATGAAAATATTCTGAATGATACAAAACACATCGACTGTGAAAGAACAGATTGACAGATTTGACTGCATAAAGATTAAGATCACAAAGCACACCATAAATAAAGATGAATGACAAACTGGAAAAAAAATAGTTGCGATCTATATAACTAGCAATTACTGTGGTTTCTACACACCAATAAAATTAATAACTCAAAAGAAAAGAGGACAAAATATATAAATTCACAAGAAAAGATATATATAATGGTCAGTAAACAGGAAAAGATGCTCATTCTTACTAATAATGAAATCTCTGTATTAAAGGGAATGTTTTTGCCTGCCAAATTTATAAATGTGAATAATTAGTAATACTTAAAATACTCAGTGCATTGGGGAACATGAGGAAATAAACAACTGGAGATGGTTGTGATATCTTACATTAGTTCTATATTATTATGCAACGAATTACCCACAACTTAGCTGCTGAAAACAACAAACACTTATTATCTCACAATTTCTGTGGGTCAGGAATCAGGATGGTTTTGGCTCAGAGTTTCACGAGGTTGTAGTCGAGCTGTCAGCCAGTGCTGCAGTCACTGTGGCTTGACAGTCTACTTCCAGGAAAGCTTCCTTTCAACATTGTGGTTTCAGGTTAGTCATACTTCTTACATGGCAGCTGGCTTCCCCCAGAGTGAGCATCTTAGGAGATGTAGGCAGAAGTTGCAAAGCTTCTTATTACCTAGCCTAGAATTATTTCCATTTTCTGTTGTCAAAATATGTCACAGGACCGGCCCAGATTCAAGGACATGATTACCAGGAGGTGTGACTTACTGTGAAGGTCTGTCTTTGGAACCTGTCCCAGAAAGTTATGCTTAGGAGAGATGAGACTGGCTTGTTCTAAAGTGGTAGCAGTGAAGGTAATACAAATTGGTCTGATTCTAGATATATTTTGAAGATAAAATTGACGGGATTTGCCTATGAATTGGTTATATGGTATGTGGGAGAAACAGAAGTTAAGGATGAATCTGAAGTTTTTGAGCTGAAAAATTTGAAAAATAGAGATGGCATTTACTCAGATAGGAAACACTGAAAGGCAACAGGTTTGGAGACGAAAATCAGGATTGGTTAAAATATTGGGCAACTGTATAAGAGAATGCATATAAAGATACAGCCATTAAAGGGAGATCTACAAATTGATCTGTATGTGCAGAAGTAGAAACACTACCTATGGTATTAATTGCAAGGTACAGTAAATAAAATATGATTCCTTTTATGAAGAAAAAATATATATATTTTTAAAATTTATTTATTTTATTTTTGAGGAAGATTAGCCCTGAGCTAACATCTGCTGCCAATCCTCCTCTTTTTGCTGAGGAAGAGTGGCCCTGAGCTCACATCCGTGCCCATTTTCCTCTACTTTATATGTGGGACGCCTGCCACAGCATGGCTGGACAAGCGGTACATATGTCTGAAGCCAGGATCAGAACCAGCGAACCCCAGGCTGCTGAAGCAGAACATGTGAACTTAACTGCTGCACCACCGGGCTGGCCCCAAGAAACAATATAATTTTTTAATGTGTGCATTATTATACATAATTCAGAGAAGTTCTAAGCTGTCTTTCTAGGGCTATATTGAATTCGGATTTTATTCCATAGGCAAAGGGAACTCTTTGAAGGTTTTTGTCAGCAGAGTGATATATATGATCATAATTATGCTTTGGGAAGACACATTTAACACTGTAAAAAATGGAAGAACAATGGGGAGCCAGGAACTGAACTCTATGAAAGCATACCAAGCTATATTTAAATTCTCTGAAATAAGTCTGTGGAGGTCCGAGACAATGTTACTTTCCTGGTTTTATTCATAGCTTCTAGCCTAGAGCAAGCCATGTGAAAAGGGTTTGATAAATGGTGAATGGATGAATACAGCATCATCACCAGTTTAGGTTATATGAGAAAAGGCTAGTGTGAATTTGTAAAATATCTCAATTATACATTTTTTTCATTGATTTTATTATGTTCAAAGGTTACAGAAAATAGTTTGGCATTAACAGGTAGTAGACCTATGGAGATCTGATTTAGTTAGCAGACTAAAAGCATATCAGATATCGTGTTATTTTCTTTGATGCTCTATTTGACTTTTTTTTAAGCATTTACAATTAGGGTTATTTTAATTCATCTACCTATATACATTCTTTTAAGGCTCCATTTTCTCAACAACAAAAAGTCCTTAGAATGGTAATGAAAGGTTCTAATCATATAAGGTGTATTGTTCAAGATGATTAAAACACTCAAATAAGAATTTCAAGAAGAACTTTTTTAGAGGAAGATACTGTTAAGTTGTCACTGGGCCAAAGACCATACTTCCCTACTCCCCTAAAGAGAGAGGTTTTGGGCTTTGTTTCAAAAACATGACATAAACAAAGATAAAAGACAAATGACACTAAAAGAAAAATGACATTCTAAAATAATGATGGACTTTTTTTTTTAAGATTTTTTAATTTTTTTTCCTTTTTCTCCCCAAAGCCCCCCAGTACATAGTTATATATTCTTCGTTGTGGGTCCTTCTAGTTGTGGCATGTGGGACGCTGCCTCAGCGTGCCCTGATGAGCAGTGCCATGTCCGCGCCCAGGATTCGAACCAACGAAACACTGGGCCACCTGCAGCGGACCGCGGGAACTTAACCACTCAGCCACGGGGCCAGCCCCCCTCTTTTTTTTGTTTTTTTGAGGAAGATTAGCCTTGAGCTAACATCTGCTGCCAATCCTCCTCATTTTGCTGGGGAAGACTGGCTGTGAGCTAACATCCATGCCCATCTTCCTCTACTTTATATGTGGGATGCCTACCACAGCATGGCTTGCCAAGCAGTGCGTAGGACCGAACCCAGGATCCAAACCGGTGAGCCCCGGGCCACCAAAGCAGTACGTGTTAACTTAACTGGTGTGCCACCAGCCCAGCCCCAATGATGAACTTTTTTTTTAAAGATTTTATTTTTCCTTTTTCTCCCCAAAGCACCCCCAGTACATAGTTGTATATGTTTAGTTGTGAGTCCTTGTTGTGGCATGTGGGATGCTGCCTCAGCATGGCTTGATGAGCGGTGCCATGTCCACGCCCAGGACCTGAACCAGTGAAACCCTGGGCTTCCGAAGCAGAGCGCACGAACTTAACCACTCAGCCACTGGCTGGCCCCCCCAGGGATAGACTTTTTAAGGAAGAGCTTTTGTCTCTTTGGATTTTTATTTTGGTCAAACAATTTTTTAAAAATACAGATATCAAATGTATTTGGCTTACAAATTTCAATGGGGGGCAAAAGTTTATTGTTGATTTCATAATTTATTTGTCATCCTGGTTTTAATAAATTGAGAGATATTTGCTAAAATGTCTTGCTTTTTTTCCAGGGGCTACACTAAGTATGAGACCAGCCCCCATTCCAATAGAGGACCCGGAATGGAGACAAACACCTCCCCCAGTCTCAGCCACATCTGGCACCTTCCGATTACGACGAGGGAGTCGATTTACCTGGAGAAAGGAGTGCCTAGCTGTCATGGAAAGGTACATGTCTCCTTTTCCTGTGGGCAATCTCCCAAATTTAGGAAAGAGAGAATCTTTGGATAGATTTGGAAAGTTTTCATTTCAAACAAGTAATTTGGGATCCGAGTTCTATCTCTAAAAGTATTTTGGAGTATTATAAATGGTGTATTGTTGAAATAAGATGATCTTACCATTGAGAATTCATGAAACTGGAGTTAGCATCTATCAATATAATTTAATGATGTCCTCAGTAATTTAAGAAACTTGAGAATTTTGAGTTTAGATCTTTGTATTATATTTTGGAAAATCTCTTTGAAGTCTTATTTTCATCAAAAATATTGAATAATTGTATAGGAGGCCACTGAGATTTAACTTTCTTCAATAAGAAGTATGGCCTAAATGAGCTTAGTCCCAAAGGTTAGAAACACTTGTTTTTGACTTTGATTTTGGTAATTTATTCTCTGACTCTAGCACCTTTACCTGATCCATCGTAGGTACTCAGTACTTTTTAAACTTGAATTCTTGCTTAGCTTCAGTTTTCCCATCTGAAATGGCATAAATTAATTAAAATGATTATGGAATGTTGAGTGTATTTAAGGTGGGTCCTGTAATAGAATTATCATTTTAGTCTCCTACCTATGAGTAATGTTTATAGAATTTTATTTTGATGGAGTTTTATATGCAATAAGATAATAATTTTCCATTAGAAAAGTACTTGTTTCCTCAGATTAAATATAGAGAAAAAGAATATATTAGGCAGAGGTAAAAACAATTGAAGTTTCATATTGAGTGTTCTCAGTAATTTAAATAATAGAAAAGAATGGAATTGAATGTTTAAAACTAGGTTTAACTTCTAAGCTGATCTAGAATACATATTTACATTGAGCCAGCTTCACATTCTTTTTTCTTCAGTTATCTAATCTGACCAGACAATTGGCATACTGAAAAGAACATTTGACTCAGAGTCAGAAGACCTGAAACCTGGTTTTGGCTTTTCCATCAACCAGCCGGGTAACTTTGTTCAGGTCACAAACTCTCAGCTGTAACTTCCTTATCTATAAAATGAAATTCTTCAATAGCCAATGTGAATTAAATGTCATCTAGGACTTTTCCGTCTCTCTTTCTGCCTATTTCCTGATTATTTCTCAACTCGTTAACATCACTACCTGAAGGATGATTTAAAATGTTGAAGTTAAAGCCATGTTTTTGTTCTTGTGATCAAGTTGAAATGAAAAGATTTGCTTAAGGGGAGGGTGTGATCCTGTAGCCAAAATGAGACTATAGCTTGTCTATTGATGTTATCGTCTGTTTCTTTCCTCACTCTCGTTAATATAGATAAGAGTAGAGGCCATTTATTGAATAACAATTCCTTATATGCTTGAGTGGTTAAAGTGAAAGAGATTTGGGCTGGCCCGGTGGCGCAGTGGTTAAGTTTGCAAGTTCCGCTTTGGCGGCCCGGGGTTCACCAATTTGGATCCTGGGTGAGGACATAGCACTGTTTGTCAAGGCATACTGTGGCAGGCGTCCCACATACAAAATAGAGGAAGATGGGCACAGATGTTGGCTCAGGGCCAGTCTTCCTCAGCAAAAAGAGGAGGATTGGCAGCAGTTAGCTCAGGGCTGATCTTCCTCAAAAAAAAAAAAGTGAAAGAGACTTTATTATCCTAAAGATCTGACATTTACAGTCTGCTCTGTTTTTCTCATTTAGAAATTTTGATTATTTAAAGAAATTTCTTCAGAACTTACCATGTAACAGATGTGAATTAAATAATATCTAACTTAAATTATTTGTACTATCGTACATTTTCCTCTGGGTTACAAAATAAGCTTTGGTATTGGTTTCTTGTTGGTGTAAGTTCTAATTGTGCTACTGACTCAGCCATTTAATTTTTTTCGTGAAAATACCAGTATACATGTATCACATAGTGTCAGTGTGGAGAAGGATTAATTTAAAATTGATAACATTAATAATGATAGGTGATAATCCTAACGCATTTTCAAAACTTAACCTGGAAGGGTTTGCAATTCTTTCTCTTTTTCTCCAGGGTATTAAGAACTAGCCACAGAATCACACTGATTAAATTTCAGTTAAAAAGATATTGATCACTTACCTTGTGTAAGGCTCTCATTTAATCTTAATTTTTACTTTTTAACCTTAATATTAATTGTCTTTAGGGGCCGGCCCGGTGGCGCAGCGGTTAAGTGCGCACGTTCCGCTTCTCGGCGGCCCGGGGTTCGCTGGTTCGGATCCCGGGTGCAGACATGGCACTGCTTGGCAGCCATGCTGTGGTAGGCGTCCCACGTATAAACTAGAGGAAGATGGGCACGGATGTTAGCTCAGAGCCAGGCTTCCTCAGCAAAAAGAGGAGGACTGGCAGTAGTTAGCTCAGGGCTAATCTTCCTCAAAAAAAAAAAAATTAATTGTCTTTAATCCAGAAATTGGTTATCTTTGGTTTAATTTTATCTTACCTGTCACAACGAGTAAGAAAGTATATGATTTATTCCAATAGTTGCAAAAATGCAAAAAGCCTTTCAAAGTATTTAATAGCAATAGTACAGAAGGTCACGGTATAATTTCATTCTCTGAAAATGGAACTTTTTATTTTGTAACATAGAATATAAAATTCCCTAGCCTCAGAGCAATGCATGATGTTTTTTCCTAGACTGATGGTGTGAATAAATATATATGCACAGACTATAAAGCCAGCAAACTACTAGCCTTACTCAAATATATTAGTATAAATCAAAAATTATTCCTTTCTTCACACCATACACCAAGATAAATTTCAAGTGAATCAAAAAAGTGAATCCATATGAATAATAGAAGAAAACATGGGTGATTCCTCCATTTCCTGGAAATGGTGAAATTTTCCCCAACTATGACTAAAATCCAAAAGCAATAAGGGAAAGGATTGACAAATATGATTACATAAATTAAAAAAAAGCCTTGATGAGAAAAAATTGTGAGCAAAGTAAAAAACAGAAGAAAAATGGGGAAAAGTATTTGCCACTTATTATCCCTGATATAAAAAGAACTTTTAAAAGAGAAGACCAACAACTCTATCGAGAAATGGACTAAAGAGATCAACAGAAAAACAATGCAAATGGCCATTAAGCATATGAAACAATGTTCAATTTAACTCATAGTAAGAGAAATTAAAATTAAAATTACAGTTACCATTCTTCTCCTATTACATTGGCAAAAATCCAAAAGTTCCACAACATTTTCTTTTGATTCAGCTGTAGAGAAATGAGCAGTCTCATATGTTGCTTGTGAGAATGCAACATAGAATAATTTCCATGGGGAGGAATTTGACAACATCAGGGAAAACTACCTATGAGTTTGCCCTTTGACTCAACATTCCCACTTCTAGAAAATTATCCCAAAGGTACACTGGCAAAAATATGAAAAGATAACAGCCCTGTTTGTGATAATATCAAAATACGAATATAACTGATGTATCTATTGGTAGTGAACTGGGTCAATAAATTATAGTACATCCATATGTTGAATGTTCAGGCTCACACAATGGAGTGCTATGCAGCTGAAAAAAGGAATAAATCTTCATTTTCACAGAATGAAAATCATATTGTGACCTTCTGGACTATTACTATTAAATATTTTGGAAGACTTATTTGCATGTTTGTAACTTTTGGAATGAATACTTCACTTCTGTATACAGTGATCTCCAGGATATAATGTTAAAAAAAAAAGGCAGAGTCAATTATATATAGTAGCTGTAATTTATGTCTTTGCTTGTAACTTGTTTTAAAATGAAAGAGTAAACCATAAAATAAATAAATGGTTACCAATAGGAGAACAGAATAAAACAGATTGGAGGGGCCGAGGATAGAAGCAGACTTCTCAATATCCGTACCTTGTTTTGACATTGTATCCATGTAAATATTTTATGCACTTATAAAACAAAATTAAATTGAAATGGGGGGAGAGGTGATCCTTAAAAAATAACTAAAATGAAACAAACCTATTGTGTATAAGTTGTGACTTAAATTCTTGGGAGCTATATCAAATAGCTTTATAACACAATATTTTCACTATGCTTCCCTGGTGGGATCCTGCTTAGGAATAAAAAGAACTACAAAAGAAATCTTACACTATTTTTACTAAATTTGGTGAAATTAATATTGTTTTCAGGTACTATTTTTATTTGTATAGATACAGATATAGATATAGATAAAACAAGTAATCATATTAATGTTATTAGGAACCAAGGTTTTCAGTGTAAAAGAGATATAAACATAAAATGAAAAGAAATTAAGTAAAACACTATAATCTTGTTTATGTGTGTACATAAAGATAGAAATTTATCTTGAATTTGTTCTTTTAATAACAACCTTACTGAGATACAATTTACCTATTTAAAGTGTACAATTCAGTGCTTTTTAGTGTATTTACAGTTATGCAACCATCACCACAATCAATTTTACCATTTTACCAATTTTGGAACATTGTCTTTTCCTCCAAAACCCTTGCACCATGTAGCAGTTACCCCTTTTTTGCCCTCATCTCCCTCCAACCCTAGATAACCATTAATCTACTTTTATATACAGATTTGCCTGTTCTGGACATTTCATATGAATGGATTCATACAACATCTGACCTTTTGTGACTCACGTCTTTCTCTTAGCATAATGTTTTCAACGTCTATCCATATTGTAGCATATACCAGTATTTCATTCCTTTTTATTGCTAAATAATATTCCTTTGTATGGATATGCCATATTATATTTGTTCGTTCATCAGCTGATGGACATTTGAGGTTGTTTCCAGTTTTTAGCTATTATGAATAATGCTGCCATGAACAAAATTTGTGTACTAGTGGAATTACTGGGTCATATGGTAACTGTGTTCAACCTTTTGAGGAACTGCCAGACTGTTTTCCAAAGCTGATGCAACATTTTACATCCACCCAGCACTGTATGATGGTTCCAGTAACTAACCAACACTTGTTATCTGTCTCCTAGTGTGAAGTAGAATCTCATTGTGGTCTTGGTTTGCATTTCCCTGACCAATGATGTTGAGTATCTTTTCATATACTTATTCGCTATTTGTATATCTTCTTTGCAGAAATGTCTGTCCAGATCCTTTGCCCATTTTTTAAATTGGATTGTCTTTTTATATTGAATTGTAAGATTTCTTTATGTGTTTTAGGTATAAGTCTCTTATCACGTGTATGGTTTGCAAATACTTTCTCCCATGTTATGGGTGGTCTTTTCACATCTTGATGATGACCTTTGTAGCACACAAGTTTAATTTTGATGAAGTTCGTTTTAGTTTTTCATCTGTTTGTGCTTTTATTGTCTTATCTAAGAAGGCTTTGCCTAAATCAAAGTCACCAAGATTTATTCCTGTGTTTTGTCTAAGAGTTTTATACTTTTAACTCTTACATGTAGATCTTTGATCCATTTTGAGCCAATTTTTGTATATGATTTGAAGTAGGGACCCAACAACATTCTTTTGCATGTGGATATCTAGTTGTCCTAGTGCTGTTGAAAAAAACCCTTCTTATCCCATTGATTAGTCTTGGCACCCTCATCAAAAATCAATTTACTATAAATGTGAGGGTGCATTTCTGGACTCTCAGTTCTGTTCTATTGATCTATATGTCTATCCTTATGACATACCACACTGTCATGATTACTGTCGCATTGTAGTAAATTTTGAGATCTGGAGGCATGAATTCTCCACTTTCTTCTTTTTCAAGATTGTTTTAGCTATTCTGAGTCCCTTACATTTCCATATGAATTTTAGGATCAGCTTGTGAATTTCTGCTAAGAAGCCAGCTATAATTTTGATGGGAAAATCCTGTAATCTTGAATTTGAATTATAAATAATAATATGAATTTGTTATATTTTCTCTTGAAAAAAGGGGGGGGTGGTTGGTCTTCCCACCTCTACCTACTCAAAAGGCCTATAGATAATGATCAACCTAGTAGAAATTAGCATGCCTGGGGCCCTGGTTGTGGTCATAAATACCATTAACACCCCTTTGAGAAATGTCTGATTCTAGGTGTAGGACAGGAAATATACATGATGAGACTGGGCATCTTGTAAAAGCATTATAGGTATGTGAGTGATATCAAAAGGACTCAGAAGCTCACTTGAAGAGGCTCCCACTGTCCAAAGAAGGGGACAGTTTGAACATCAGTAATAATACCAATTGTGATAGATTGAAGCACCTCAAACTTATTAAAAATCCATGTGTAATAATGATACTCAAGAAAATTATTGGTCACACCTGGAGAATGTTAGAGAACCAACTAAATATTTGAAAGTAGTAAAAGGAAGAACTGAGCATTTAACCTGCCTTTCACATATGAACATTATCTCTGATTAACCAAAAAGTTTTTCTCTGGTGGAGGATTGCAGCTAATAAATGAAAAAAGAATAATACAAATAGAATATCATCATTTTGCAAACTCCTAATGAAACACTGGATCTGACAATGGTCATTAATAGCTACCAACATCCCCAAAAGACAGACATCAGGCATTATGTACCTTTTGGAGGATGTACACACCACCACCTGTAGCATACGCTTTTCCAACAAAATTGAAGCTGAATCAAATCAAGCCTCTAGATCCAGCTCCAAGTTTATAGGAAATGCAGAACAAAAGTTCTGTTAAACAATACCATGGGGATTCAAATCAACAAAATCCATGATTTGAGAGAGTAATAATTCAGTTTCTTTAAGTGTTGCAAAAAAATCTATTAGCAAGTTAAGGAAATGTGAACACTGGATAAATGATGATTCTTGTTTCAGTTATGATAATGGTTGCTTATATGTAAATGGTGTTACATTTATAAAAATTAGAGTTCTTGGGGCTGGCCCCATGGCCTAGTGGTTAAGTTTGCATGTTCTGCTTTGGCAGCCCAGGTTTTGCCTGTTCGGATTCTGGGTGCGGACGTGGCACCGCTCATCAGGCCGTGCTGAAGCGGCATCCCACATAGCACAACCAGAAGGACCTACAGCTAGAATATATAACTATGTCCTGGGGAGTTTTGGCGGAAGAAGGGAAAAAAAAGAAGATTGACAACAGATGTTAGCTCAGGTGCCAATCTTTAAGAAAAAAAAATTAGAGTTCTTGTCTTTTATAAATATTTACTGAATGCATAATAATGTGATGAAGTGATGTGATGTCTGGGATTTACTTCAAAATAACAGATGACAGAAAGGCAGGGGCAAGGATGTGGATAAAACAAGGGTGGTATCAGTAAGTTGATGATTTCTGTAGCTTGGTGATGTTTATCTGGGGGTTCATGGTACAGTTCTGTGTATTTTTGTATATATATATTATATGTGTGTTAAAAGAGGATCTAAATTTTGGATCAAATCATGTGGAACCATGAGAAATGAAAAATCGTCATATATCACAAAAACTCAACTACACAGTGTTATCTAATAATAACATTTACTTAACAAGTATTTGAGTGTCACTGTAGTAGGCCCCAACAATACAATGGTGGACATAAATAGTTCCTGCCCTCTTGGAGTTTATAATCAGGTTGGAGAGACAGACATTAATCAAATAATCACACAAATCAAGGCTAAATTGCAACTGTAATACGTGTATGAAAGGTACATGGTGCTGTGAGATCTTATAATAGGGGATGTGGTGAGAGTTAATTAGGTCGAAAGGAGAGGAGGAAATGTAGAGGTAGAGGTAGGGAGGAGGTAGAGAGGAGAGGTGTAGTCATCTAGAACTGCACTGTCTGATATGGTGGCCACATGTGGCTGTTTGAATTTAAATTATTTAAAATTAAGTAAAATTTAAAATTCAGTTCCTCAGTCCCGCTAGCCACTTTTCAACTGCCCAGTAGTCATGTATAGCTACCGACTATGGTTTTAGACATCACGGATATGGAACATTTCTGTCATCACAGAAAATTTTACCGGACAGCTCTGATATAGAACAACTATATCTCATTCCCAATAGAAAAAATAATGGTTATATTAGCCTCATAGTGACTTGTTTTTGCTTTTCTCTTTACTCAAAATCTTAAGGCAAACGCAAATAGAAATTTAAAACCAAACCTAAATCCACTGAAATATTTTAGAAGATTTCCTATCCGACTATGACAGAGACATAAATATTTTACTAATTCACATATCAAAATTATTATGCTTCTGCAGCGTTTTCCACACCTAGCCCTGCTTTTCAAAGTACAAGTTTTAATAATTCAGCATTTAAAATGATTGGTCTTTTTTCTCTAATTAACATTCATTTATTGATGCATTCACCTGTTCATCAAACATGTATTTTTACACACTGCATTTGATGGATATGTCTCTTGAGTCTCTTAATTTGTAACAGTTCTTTACACACACACACACACACACACACTTTTTCATACTGTTTGTTGATGAGACCAAGGTATGTGTCCTATTGAATTTCATACATTGTAGATTTGGCCAGTTACATCTTCATAGTATGTGACATGACCACCCCATATTTTCTGTAGACTGGAGTTAGATCTAGAGTGCTGATTAGATTCTGGTTCACTTCTTTTGGCACATAACTGGTGCTTTGTTCTTCCTGTTACATCATATATAGAGGCATATAATGTGTGATTGTCCCATTTTTAGTAACTGTAAGATTAATCAATGAGTCTAGTGTTAGCATCCTGATCCACTTCTTAGAAAGTTCCCCATCTACCAAATAATTTTAGGGCAGTGATTCTTAACCTTGGCTGCATGTTAGGATCACATAGGAGCTTTTAAAAATATCAATGAGACTTTACCAATGACCAGCTGAATCATAATCTCTGGGTGTGGGACCTAGGCAGAGGGATATTTGAAGAGTTCCCAAGTCATTCTGAAGTACAGCCAGAATTGAATACCAGTGTTTTGGCATCCATTGATGATTTTTTTCTAGTCACTTTTTTCATAAGGGGCTGCAAAATGGTTGTATTCCAGTTTTTTCCGCTACTTTTGTATTAATCAGCTAGAATTCTTTTATAAAGAACTATTCTTTCATCAATTCCTTAGTTACCAGGAAATATATTCCCTCATAAACTTTAGGGGGGGCACTAGCATATAAGCAATTATAGAACTGAGGAATAAATGCTCTTATGGAGAGGGATGTGGCAGACCATAGGGTTTTTCATCAGGGGCATGTCTATTTTGAATATGCAGGACCTAGTCATACTATGCATGCTTTAATTAAGTATATGTTGTTCTTAGGGCCCTCAAATCAATTCCAACTCCTAGCTCCCCTGTGTACAGCAGAGCTGAACCCTGCCTGGTCTTTTTGCGCCGTCCTCTCATCTTCTGGCACTGTATCAGACAATGCTTCACTGCTGTTCATAGAGTTTTCATGGTCATTTTTTTCAGAAGTGGTGTCCAGGTCCTTCTTTCTAGTCTTTCTTAGTCTGGAAGCTCTGCTGAAACCTGTCCACCATGGGTGACCCAGTTGGTATTTGAATACTGGTGGAATAGCTTTCAGCATCACAGCAGCATGCAGAATGGGCATGTGGTTCCTTGACCAGGAAATGAACCATGGGCTGCAGCAGTGAAAGTGCTAAATCTTATCCACTAGACCACCAGCACTGACTAATTAAATAAGTACCGTGCTTAATTATACTATAGCTTTGGCATTCAAGCTTTATCATAAAGGAAATTAAACCTGATCAGATTGGTCTATTAGATAATATTAGTGGGAGTATGGAAGATGGGCAAGAAATTAGCCAATCAAATATGAATCTAAACACATACCAGATGCCTAGGGCTAAGGGGAAATAAATGTAAGTTGTAGTATCTGCCCTCATAAATCTTGGGTTTTTTAAAATTTTTATTAAGATTATGATAGTTTACAACCTTGTGAAATTTCAGTTGTACTTTATTGTCAGTCATGTTGTAGGTGCACCACTTCACACTTTGTGCCCACCCCCCATGCCCCTTTTCCCCTGGTAACCACTAATCTGTTCTCTTTGTCTACATGTTTAACTTCCACATATGAGTGGAGTCATACAGAGATTGTCTTTCTCTATCTGGCTTATTTCACTTAACATAATACCCTCAAGGTCCCTCCATGTTGTTGTGAATGGGACAATTTTATCCTTTTTTATGGCTGAGTAGTATTCCATTGTATATATATACCATTTCTTCTTTATCCAATCCTCAGTCGATGGGCACTTAGGTTGCTTCCATGTCTTGGCTATTGTAAATAATGCTGCAGTGAACATAGGGGTGCATGGGACTTGTTGAATTGCTGACTTCAAGTTCTTTGGATAGATACCCAGTAGTGGGATGGCTGGGTCATATGGTATTTCTGTTTTTAATTTTTTGAGAAATCGCCATACTGTTTTCCATAGTGGCTGCACCAGTTTGCATTCCCACCAGCAGTGTGTGAGGGTTCCCTTTTCTCCACAACCTCTCCAACATTTGTTACTTTTTGTTTTGGATATTTTTGCCATTCTAACGGTGTAAGATGATATCTTAGTGTAGTTTTGACTTGCATTTCCCTGATGATCAGTGATGATGAGCATCTTTTCATGTGCCTATTGGCCATCCATCTTCTGGAGAAATGTCTGTTCGTGTCCCCTGCCCATTTTTTGATTAGGTTGTTTGATTTTTTGTTGTTGAGTTGTGTGAGTTCTTTATATATTATGGAGATTAACCCTATGTCAGATATATGACTTGCAAATATTTTTTCCCAGTTGGTTGGTTGTTTTTTTGTTTCAATCCTGTTTTCCCTTATTTTGAAGAAGCTCTTTAGTCTGATGAAGTCCCATTTGTTTATTCTTTCTCTTGTTTCCCTTTTCTGAGAAGACATGGTGTCCGAAAAGATCCTTTTGATACTGATGTCAAAGAGTGTACTGCCTATATTTTCTTCTAGAAGCCTTATGGTTTCAGGTCTGACCTTTAGGTCTTTGATCCATTTTGAATTTATTTTTGTGAATGGTGAAAAAGAATGGTCAATTTTCATTCTTTTACATGTGGGTGTCCAGTTATCCCAGCACCATTTGTTGAAGAGACCTTCTTTCCTCCATTGTATGCCCTCAACTCCTTTGTCGAAGATTAGCTGTCCATAGATGTGTGGTTTTATTTCTGGGCTTTCAATTCTGTTCCATTGATCTGTGCACCTGTTTTTGTACCAGTACCATGCTGTTTTTATTGTGATAGCTTTGTAGTATGTTTTGAAGTCAGGGATTGTGAGGCCTCCTGCTTTGTTCTTTTTTCTCAGGATTGCTTTAGCAATTTGGGCTCTAATGTTGCCCCATATGAATTTTAGGATTCTTTGTTCTATTTCTGTAAAGAATGTCATTAGGATTCTGATTGGGATGGTGTTGAATCTGTAGATTGCTTTAGGTGGTATGGACACTTTAACTATGTTTATTCTTAGAATCCACGGGCATGGAATGTCTTTCCATCTCTTTATGTCGTCATCAGTTTCCTTCAGGAAAGTCTTGTAGTTTTCATTGTATAGGTCTTTCACTTCCCTGGTTAAATTGCCCTCATACATCTTAAGGCAGTAACAGCTTGCATTTGAGTAGGATTTTACAGTTTGTGTATAATTATTGATCTTATTGATAAGTATTTCATATGATTGATCTTATTTGATCTTCACAATTCTGTACTGTAGTTACTTTATTATTTACAGCTTATAAAGAAGAGCCTCAGAGAAAGGAAATGACTGACCCATATGTAACTGGATTGGAGGAGGGACGGATGGAGGCTAGCTAGGAGGCTGTTAGAGTAATCTATGCATGAGAGGATGGGGGTCCAAACTATAATGTCAGAGCAAAGGGACAGAAGATGGATAGAAAGTAATAGATATGAGAGAAAATTTGAGGAAAAAACAACCTAACCTAGTTGTAGATTCAACATAGAGATGACAGAGCATGAAGTGTAAAAGAGAGCTTGGTGATGGTGACAGTACCTGTACCATTAGAAAATAGTTTGACTTGGGGCAAATCATTTACCATCTCTTAACCCCATTTGCCATATTTATAAAAAGAAGAGTTAAGTATTATGATAGAGTAAAAAGTGGATGAGCTTCAGAGTCATACAGACTCAACAGTTTAGTCCTAGTTTCACCTTATGTTAATCTTGGGGAATTTTGGCTTTCTGTAAAATGGAGATGGTCAGTATGAGAAGGGTTGTGAGACAATATATGTAAAGCACATAGTAGAATGTCTTCCTCATAACCAGTGTTGAACAGTGTTCTTTTTCCATCTAAGTTCCTTCCACTTATAGCTTCACTGTGAATTCATTTTGAGATTTCTGTGTTAGGAGATTTTAGTGGCACTAGGAATGGAGATTTAGGAGTCATCAATATATTAGGTACAGTTAAAGCCACGGGTATGAATGAATCCTTGTTCAAGCTATCTCTTCTGTTTCTGCATTTTTGCTTATACTGTATCTGGGTTTTTGCAGCTAAATATGGCTGGAGAAAAACTTAAAACTCTGCTGACTGATCTTATTTTAAATTCATGACCATAAACCTCAAGTGAGTCTTTAATTCTGCCAGACAATCATACTGTACCTTCCTGGTTCATTCTTTCCCACCCTTCTAAACAATTATTTCACACTTTGTTCTCTCTGCAAACTCCCCATCCTCATGTTCATGATGACCTTACTTCCTGTTTTAATGAGGAAAGTGAAGCCCTAGAGGAGAATTCCACAAACTACCCACTTGGTAGCACGTAACAAACACATACTCTGTTTTCCTAGCTCTTACCACCTTCAAAGCACTTCAGTAATATTCCCTAGCATGTATCTTAGTTTCTGGCTTACAGTGGATACTCATTTTATATATATATATATATATATATATATATATATTTTTTTTTTTTTACCTTATTTGCCCTTTTCCACTTCTCTGACCTCAGTACATTGTATATACCACGTATTTGACTTTTTAAATATCCAGTTCCAGAAACATTTGTTGTCACAAAGGACAATATTATATGATTGCATGTATATGAAATATCCGGAATAGGCAAATCTATGGAAACAGAAAGTAGATATGTAGTTGCCTAGAGCTGGGGAGGATAGAGGTATTGGGCGGGGGGTGGGAGGGGGGCCGTGGGGGAGAAGGCTGAGGAGTGTTGGGTTTCTTTCGGGGTGATGAAAATTTCTAAAATTGATTGTGATGGTGCTCACACAACTCTATGAATACACTAAAAACTATTGAATTGTAGACTTTAAATGAGTGAATTTTTTGGTATGTGAATTATATCTCAATAAAGCTGTTTTAAAAAAGAAATATTTATTCATTGTGCTATTAGGAGCTTCACATATATTTATCCTCCACATTTAATCTTTATTGCAGTCCTGGTTTCTCCTTTTTCTAGTGAAGCAATTAAGGCTCTAAGAAGTTGAATAACTTCCCAGGGCCACAAACCTAATAAGTAGCCCAGCCACATATAGACCCTTAGACAATGCTAACCATAGGTTTGAGTTCTCCTTATTAACGAAGAGGAATGTTATTTTTATTTGGATGTACACTGATTGTTTTTAACATACGGGCTTGGCCTTTGTTAACTCTGAAGTCTGAGGCCACTAGATTAATGTGCGTTGCAACCTTTCATTTGCTTAAGAGCATATGGAGATTGTATTGGGGGAAAGATGAAATAAGAATGACAAAATGATTGGTAATTGTTGAAGCTAGATAACAGGTACATGGGGATTCATAGGTTTATTATACTTGTGTAGGTGTGAAATTTTCCATAATTAAAAAAAATTTTGTTACTGTTTAAAGAGAACCTGACTAGTTTTTAATGGATAAAATAGAATTAGATAATTGACTAGTATTTATTTATTCAGTCATTTATTTATAGAGTATCTGCTGTGTGCTAGCACTGAGCTAGGCTTACCTCAAGTAGTTTACATATTCTCAAGGGGAAAAAACATCTGTATCGTATGTCTGAAATATCCGCATGTGCAAATAATGTAAGACTCAAATGTGACTTTATTCAGCAAACCGAACTGTCCCTTTGTTCATTCATTCAGCAAGGTACTTCACTAGGAATGAGGCAAAGTGCTAGGGATGGAGAGAATGGATACATTTTAAGGTGAAAGGAGTAAAAAGGGATGATGAACCTAGTAGACCTGCAAAGTCTTTAGAGTTTATGATCCAAAGTTTTGGAGGCCTTATGGCCCAGAAACAAGGCTTCTAATATACTCTTTCCTTTTTAACCTTTCAGGGATTTGGGCTGGGTATTCTTTTAGCTTTAGACACATATGTGTCTCTGGAGTGTTAGATAGATGAGCAGGACACAAAGGAGAGTGACCTGGCTGTTGCACCTATTTTGGTCTCAGGGGAGAAAGATAGAAGAAACCTTCAAATCTTCTCATATAGGTTTTTCAGCCCAACCGAGCAAGACAGAAAGAGAAGCAACAACTTGGAAAAGGCTTTGACTAGATACGGGAGTAAATTTAAGAGTACATAGCTGTGACAGGTAGAAGTAATAGAATATAATGGTTAAGAAGAGTACCAGCTCTGGAGCCAGATTTATGTCTATAGATTACTTATTACTGTTATTTATCATCAAAGTAGCTGAATGATGAGTCTGTATCTGGATGTGTCAAAGAAAATGAAGACAAAATGAGTACCTCTGTGTGTGTTTATAATTAAAATTATTATGTTTTATTTTTTTATGGAAACAATATGCCTGTAATATGCTTTTTGTTCCTCTTAGATTCTTTTTATGTTCATCTGCACTGAACAATAGAAAACAAAATTATTACTAAAGCCCACAACCCTTGAAATTATAAGGAAAACATTTTTTGTTATTTTTTTAACCTTTGTCTCTAAAACAGCTTTAAAAATTTAACCCAAAGTATTCTCCCCAACAGGCAAAGAATTAGTATTAAAAATTTCAGCTTGAGAATGTCTCCTCCCCCCAAATTTAAGCATCTAAAAATAGTTTTTTAGGATAAAAGTGCCTCTTCATGAACAAAAATAGCATCACGACCACAATACTATAACAAACCAAAATTAAATCATAGCTCTAAATTTGGTGCCACTCCTGTTAACTTGATGTGTCTGAATATATAATCTGAATTAGAGCCATGGGTCTAGTACACAATGCATTTTATAGAAATGTATTCTACGTCCTGGGAGAATCAGCAGAGAAGAGACAAATTGGTTTGTAAAGTGTATTTCTAGAATGTTGCTTGAGGTTTCTGTAATTTAATTCTCTTGGTATTTACTGCATTTTGGAATTCTTCCCAGGACAGTTTATTAGTATTTGGATTTGGGTTTCAGTCTCTTTCCTTTCTCCTTTATACTTTTAATTTTTTTGGTGAATACTTGAACTGTGAAGGTTAAGAAGACCAATAGTTCCAGAAACTAAATTCTATATTTAACTGCAGACTGGGTGTGGTTCAGACAACTGCAATGGAAGCTTGCTAGTGTTTTGCTAGTCATCAAAACCCTGATCTGCAGGGAACATTTCTTTCCTAATCTTCTGACTCTGAAATATGCTAAATTACGATGATATTATGATTTATGGTATACACTTTTGTTTGTGTAAATAAAATAAAGACAAAAGAATCACATAGATTCAAACTTGAAGTGTTCTGGAAGATCTTCTGTGTTCTTCTACAGTAACCTCCAAATGATATTAACCTGCCCTATTTTCATGGCACCACTTCCCATTATTCTTGTATTACCTTTAATTACCACAGTGTGTTTTAAAAAATTTTTACACAGGAAGTCTTCTCCACTTCAGCTCCCATTTCATAAAACCACATTTTAATTCTTTTTCTCATTTTGCTTTATATAGTTTGACTTTCTTAATTAATTACCATAAAAATGGATAAATAAGTTTGCCTACTAAGATTTTTCCCTTTTTTTAAAAAAAAATCCCTCTATCTCTTGAAGAGAATCCTGTTACTTTGTAAAGTGGAAAAAAAATCACCTATTCCTTCCTTAGTGGTATCCTTCTGTATTATTTTGTGTAGTATCTCAATATTATTTGGTATCATTCAAACTATGCAGAAATTCATGGAGTAAGGGACCCTGCTCATTTCAGTAAGATTACGCCTCGCCGGAAAAACACTGGAGCAGAAATGCTTATAAATGCTTTCATAGAGGCTAGCCCCTGGCGCAGCGGTTAACTTCGCACGTTCCGCTTCTTGGCGGCCTGGAGTTCGCCGGTCCGGATCCCGGGTGCAGACGTGGCACCGCTTGGCACGCCATGCTGTGGTAGGCGTCCCACGTATAAAGTAGAGGAAGATGGGCACAGATGTTAGCTCAGGGGCAGTCTTCCTCAGCAAAAAGAGAAGGATTGACAGCAGTTAGCTCAGGGCTAATATACCTCAAAAGGAAAAAAAAAGATTCTAAATAATTTCTTGATTTGTGTGGAGCTTTTGTTTCCTCTTAGACTTTTGTTTCCTCTGACTTTTGATAGGAAAATACTTCCCACTATAGAATTAAATCTTTGGAAAATAATTGCTGCTTAGGATAACAAAATGAATAGACTGACTTCAAAAACAAAATCACTTCCATGATAAGTAAGTTCTATCAGAAGACCAGTTATCTAGGACTATATTTATGTATATTCACATAATCGATCTCAGTACCTTATTTGGCAATCAACTTGTGTTCTGGTCCCTCAATTTCTATGTTTAAATATTATAGTAATGAAATACCTTAAGAGTATACAACTTGAAAACGCAAAGAAATCATCGTTCACCTACCTTTTCTCAGTCTAGTGAGAACTGCTTCCTTATAAAATAAGAAAACTAAAAATGTTCTCTTTGCTTAAATTTGCTTCTCCTGTGTTTCTATTTTATCTCTAAGAGTAAAACTTTAGTACTTAGCAATTGCAAAGAAACTTACATCTCATTTTCTTCTTTGTTATGTTGCTGCTGAATTAAATGGATTAGCTGAAGAAAATATGTTCTTCACATCTAAGACCAAAGAGGCTATGTGTCTGACCAAGATAGTAATTTTGTTTCAATAGGATATTCAGTGAATTTTTTTTTCAACGTTTTTACATTTAACTATGACAGCTTGTTAGCAAACAGCTAAATCAATAATGATGAATCTATTAAGTGGAATGTCAGGATGTGGCCTCTGTAAATTTGAAGAAAAATATGAGTGAAATAATGTTAAGCAATAGAAGAAAAATTGCATTATTACAATAATGTAAAAAGTCATAAACGTATGAAGGTAAAGATTGGGAGAGGTAATAAAACTTCTAAATAAATGATTTGCCCTACATTTTTGTCCATTTCTATGTTACTTTTTGTCTTTTTGTTTGTTTCTGAGAATATAGTAGTTAAGAACACAGATTTTTGGCTTAGAAAGACTGGGGTTCCAGTTCCAACTGTCTTAACTCACCAACTATATATATCCTTGCTATAAAATGACTATGATCATACCTATGTTGTAGGAGTGCTGTGATTTAATACTGCATGACAATGCATGTAAAGTACTAAGCGTGGTATATGTCACACAAAGTAGGTGTTTAATAAATATATCTTTCCTCCTACTAGTCAGTACAAAAATATTAAACAAATAAGAACTTTTAAAAAGGATTCTGGATTTCTTCAAATGTGAATTTTCTGAAAAGAAGGTTTTACTCCAATAGGTCTCAGTCTAGTGGAGGAGTCAGGTTAAAAAAACTTGCAAAAGAGATAGCTACCGATAACTGTAGGACATAGTGTGGTGTGAGGTGACATTTGAGGATCCTATAGAGCAGTATGGTTTTGATGGGTTGGAAAGAGGAAGAAAGGCATTCTTGGCAATGGAAGCAGTATATGCAAAGACACAGAGGCATGAAAAATTAAGTACCTGGAGTGTATCGTCAAGCAGGCAGAAAATGAGGCTGGGGAAGTAGGTGCATCCAGATTATGCAAAAACCCTTGTATTGCCACAGTTGCAACATTTGTCTTTCTGAAAGCAATTGTATTTGCATTCATGCCCAAGGATGGTTGTTCTAATAATTGAAAAAAAATCTCTTAATACATTTTCTAGGTTGTTTGTGCTGCTTTCTTCCTACATATAAAGCATCAATAATAGCTCTTTTATGACAGGGACTCAAATTATTTTGAGGGTGGGGTGGATTTTGTGCCTAATATTTGTGAAACATTCTGGGAATTAAAAAAATTGAAAGTATTTTGGAAAATCTTCTCAGCCTTCCTTTTTAAAGACAAAAGCCTAAATAATATTTCCTTTTCTATGTGTTCAAGGAAATATGTTGAAATTGTAGTCATTTTCAATATTTAAAAAAATCTTTTGATCCATTTTTTCCCTGCTGACTTGTATTAAAGGTAGATTACTATAAAATTATAAAATTCAGTTTTCCTACTGACATCTGTTATAGCAGTGCGTTGTCAGGAAGAAATTTGAGCCATATCTTTAGTGGAATGAATTATTTCACCATCTGTTGAGTAGATTTTACCTGGTACTTCCGTGGTGTAGTTTATGTGCTCCTACAGGCTAGGGTTTGATTATACTCAGCTGGCCTGTAGGCTAACACAGTGCTATGCGTAAACTCTGACATCGGTATGTGTTGCTTGAACTTGATTAAACTGACTATTTAAGAAGACCCTACAACTTTAGCAAAATCAGAAAATGCTATCCCCCTACCTACCCTGCCAGACATATTAGACTCACAGTGTGGGGTAGAGTAATACAGATTTTCTAATTTTGTTAAAGTTGTAAGACCGTCAATTCTATTCAATGATAAATGATAATTTGATGATTTAACGTGATCCAATCAAAATGACTCAAAAACAGCATAAAAATGACTTTCAAATGCTTCAGTGTCATTTTTCCTTAGTCTGATCATTGTACCATTTTTCTTCCCACAAAAATCACTTTGTGGGGGTAGAATGTGTCCTGTAAAATCTAATGTTTGTCCTGGTCTATAATGAATGAGGAGTTAAAATTGACGCACTCTGCCCTCCCTTAGGTTGTCTTGCCATCATTGCAACCCCTGGCAAGCTGGTCTTCCTTTCTCTGTCTTCTGATGTCACTGCTGTTCTAGGATAGAAAATGTTGAAGGAATACACTATAAATTTTGGACTTAATAGATGCTAGAAGTTGAGTTTTAAAGAGTTCATCCACTTTCATACTCCGATGGAATGACTCTGGTAGAACATAATGAACTACACCTCCTGTATCTCTGCAAATAGAAGGAAGTTCTTAACATTTGTCTATAAAGACAGCAGGAGCCTGAACATGACCTCATTTCAATCCATTAGACTATTTGAGGAAAAAAACAACAAAACTTTCCCACTTATTGACAGGTAAAGTTATCCCAATCCATTTCTCATAGCCAGTAAGATGAACTATCCTTAAATGTATTTTAAAGTTGGCAAATTATACTTCCTGGTTCCTTTTTGGTCAAATAGAAATAGCCAAAAGAGAATTTATCACACTGTTTATGAAGCAGATTAAAAATTCTCTCCATTCTTGTATAGAAGATTTGTCAGCAGTTTCATTTTATACAAACAAACTAAAGACCCCTCATTTCTCTAGTTCCTGAGCCAATTAAGCAGGGCAAAAGACCCCATGTTTCTCATACTGTTCTGTGGCCACAGTTTACAAAGAAGTGAAGTATAGTTTCGTAAATATTGGTGTTGTACATAATGAGTCACCAGTAAAGATATGATTCATCTCAGAAGCAGAATTATAAACATCATATAAACATTAATACTGATGCAGACCAACTTATGGACTTACTGAAAAATCTTCACAGAAAACTAGTGAGCTGTTTCTTTTTTAAACTCAATGAATATTTATTGAGCTTTTACTTTGTACCAATCATTGTGATAGATACAGGGGGATACAGTAATTAACAAGACAAATGTGACCCTGGCCCTTATACTAGTGCATTAGGAAATCATTATTGATAGACTAAACATTCACAGCATGTGCCAAGGTTTGCATATGTGTTTGACATTTGAAGATCTCGAATTAGTAGAATATGAACTTGTGGGTAAATACTTTACTTCTGTTTTAGCTGCCTTTTGGTTGAGGAAGCCTGAATGGACTGTGTAATTTCAGTGATAGAAAACATCTAAAAATGGTCTTTATACTTTGAAAACTTGTGTACCATAGAAATACCAATCATAATAGTGCCTCATCCAAATATTCTATTTTATTGGTCCCTACTTTGACATGTCATCCACTAAAAGCCCAGACCAACTTATAGTTCTAACCATTTTGAAACTATCCTATAAGTTCATCTTTCTGGGAATAGAAACCTTAGTTTGTCATCAAAATACCTTCCTCACAACATAACTATACCCCAAATTTCCTCTTTAGAGTCACTGTGAATAATTTATTTAACTTGTATACAATTGGTAAGATAACCTTTCAGCTCTGACAATATTAATGTAAGTAGCATGTTTTTTGTCAAATGTTATCAGAATTAATTTGGCTTTTCTTAAGGCAATTACAGAGTCATTTATCTATATCCTGGGTAGTTTGATTGACTGCCACTAAAAAATATCAACAAACCCAAGAAGCAGAAAGCAAAAAGCTAGGTTTAAGAAAAAGTAGTAAGTACCCCTTAGCACAAGGTATCGTGTTTCTCTCTCTTCAAGGAGATATCAGGATAATCCCCAACCAAATGCACCTCTGATTCTCTGAAGAAGCTATACTCTTGTCTCTAGTTGACTTGCTATTTGTTGAGACCTCCCCCTGGGAGGAAAGTTCTCATTTTAGATACAGACTATATCCTTTTAGCAAGAGCTAGTCTTTTTTCAGAACCATAGTATTGATCATAAGAAAAACCATGCAGGAGACACTGGATTTGTTTTACCAATCCTGTTCTGTTGATCTTCACATTATAGTAAATTGTTGTTCAGTAGTGTCAGACTGGTAAGTGGCCAGTTTATAATTCAGTTTATAATTCAGTGGTTATATTTAAAGATAGGCTCCCTGCCTCAGGACAACTTGTATACCAACTGTTAGAAAACTTAACAATTCCTGATCACCTTACAAATCTGTTTTGTAAACCTACATCCTACCAGGAAAGGCTGACAGCATAGAAAGAGGAAGATACAGCTGCTACCCAGCCAGAGGTGAAGTAAATGCAGCAAGGGGCACACCAGCTTCCATGCCTTGACAGTGTGCTATCTGGTAGACGTGGTTCACTCTCCAGGTACCACAGTTTCCACTGTATGAACTTCACATTATTATCACTCACAGTTAAAGTTTCATTAGGAAACTAGTAAATCCATGGACCAGTAAAACCAAACACTGCCCTCTTGTGCATGTTCTTTTTCTTCCTTATTAAAATAAAATGGAGGGTTGAACAAACATTTAGTGAATTCAGTGGTATTCAGTCAAGAGACATGTTGAAGAGAAATGCCATTCTCAGTTGTTTTTCATTGAGGTTGTTAGTCTCACTGTTTTTGCCCGACAGCTCCAGAAAATTGTTTCCATTCTTCTTTTCATGGCCTTCATAAAAAGACTTGTGACTAAAAGATGTTACATATCTTTGTTCTACAATTGTCACGTAGTAATAGAAGTCACACCAAATCTCTACTATAGTAGGACTTCATTTAGGGCTGCATGCTACTGGACAAGTGATAATCCTGTGTTGTTTTTAAGGCTTAGTGATAGGATAAAGTGTGCTAGAAACTCAGCTCCTAAATTCATTGTTACCTTGGAAACTTGTTTATTAAATAATAAGTAGAGTCTAGTGGCAATTAGTGTGCAGCAAGTAAGTTAAATATTTAAGCATAGAATCTTTGCAATAAAGGACCTTGGGAGATGAAAATTTTATGTTAAGGCACATTTCATACGTGGTATCCATAATTCTGTCAGGTATGGATTTTCCTTTTTTAAAGTGGTAAAGACAGGCATCTCACTATCCCAGTAAGGACTTGGGAGCTTTTTGTGTGTGCGCTAGTGATGCAGGCTCGGTGAACCGAGGAGTCGAAAGAAAGATTTCTTGGACTCTCAAGGTCTGGCAGTAGTGCTCCTTTATTCAGAGAATAGCATGGAGTAGCATGGGGACAGGACCCATGGGCAGTGAAGAGCTGCAGGCATGGGTTGAGGGTAGGGCTAAATTTAAGGCATAGGTGTGTGAGTTATCACTTTACAAGACAAAGGAAAGATTATGTAAAAAAGTCATTAAAATGGTATCAGTGAGGGTGAGGTCTGGTTACTGAGTGGTCCTATAACTTTAGACAAGAATCAGATCGGATCAGGACAGGACTTCCTGATATAGATTGGTATGTAGGGCAGGAGCCTTGGGCTTTTCTCCCTGGGGCAGCCTTGATCCTCATCACTAGTGTCTGAGGAGGTACTACTAATTCTTCCACAATAGATTGACTCCACTCTATACATAGAGTTTAAATGTGTATTATGTTGTTCTCCCAAGGGAAAAAAGGTAGGTCAGTGTTATGGTCGTCTCTGGAGCAATTAGATTTCCTTTCCCCAGAGGAAAAAGCCCCTAGGTGAGATGTAGTTGTGGTCCTGGGGCTGTTATAGGTTTCTTAATGATGCTGTCACATCTTTGCTTCTGAGAACTCTTGTGAAATTTACCAAAGAAGTTTAGTTTAGATGATTCTTTGCATCTTAAAGGATGTCTGAAACAATGCCATTTCGTAGCTGCATAATGACCATTCCTGTGGCCTTTGAGCCAATGAACTGAGTCAGGAAACCTGAGTTCTAGGTTGTGTGACCTTGAGCAGATCAGGTCTCCTCTCTGGCTCCTGATATGCAAAATAATGAGGGTGACTTTTGTAATATTTCCTTCCATCTTAAAGTTCTTTGATTCTTTGTCAGGATCTACTCTGTAGTATATCTAAATCCATGTGCAATGAGTTATGTTAGGGGATTCTATTGCATTTATGAATTAAGATTCCAAAATTCAACTTCTCATATTTGAATCCTTAAATCTGTTCATAAGCCAATACTAATTTTTCCACTTAAAAGTCTTCTCTTTTCCCAGGCTTTTCTATTCTAAAACTTTAAGAAGCTGCAAAGCCATGAAAACAAACGTACATCTTCTTCTATAAAAGGATTCATTTATATTTTAGCTTTCTCTTATAGTCACATGAAGCTTCCAAAAGCCTGATTTGAAGAGAACCTTTATTAAATCTGTAGAATTAAAAATGAACTCTTATTTATAAAAAATACATTAGTGTAGAACATATTTTGTTTGTTGTACTATAGTGTCTTTGCAAAACAAACTTGCTGTGTGTGTGTGTGAGGAAGATCAGCCCTGAGCTAACATCTGTGCCAATCCTCCTCTACTTTGCATGTGGGACGCTGCCACAGCATGGCCTGATGAGCAGTGCACAGGCCTGGGATCTGAACCTGTGAACTCTAGGCGTCTGAAGTGGAGTGCGCAAACCTAACCACTATGCAACCAGGCCAGCCCCCAAAACAAACTTTTAAAGTATAAATTTGTTGCCAAAAGACGTTAAGATAACTAAGGAAAATATATTATTTAAAAACAATCTTATGCAATTTTATCTTGCTCATGCTTTGAGATAGCAAACTTTATTTTCAAATAATGCTATTTTAATTACAAAATTAGTGCATACTTATTATAGAAAATATGGGGAAATGCAAGAAAATATAAAGAAGAATATTAAAGTACCCCTTACCACCACCATCCAGAGCATTTTGGTGTGTTTCTTTTCAGTCATTTTTGTGTGTTATATATATATCTATATATCTTTTTAAACAAAAGAAGGTTATACCATATATATAGTTTTATATGTAATATCATTTATATGCTCTTTAGCCAGCCCTAGTGATCTAATGGCTAAGATTCGGCACTCACACTGCTACAGTTTGGATTTGTTTTCCTGTCAGGGAACCACACCACCTGTCTGTTGGTTGTCATACTGTGGCGACTGTGTTGCTCTGATGCTAAAAGCTATGCCACTGATATTTCAAACCAGCAGGGTCACCCATAGTGGACAGGTTTCAGCAGAGCTTCCAGACTAAGACAGACTAGGAAGAAGGACTTGGCCGCCCACTTCCAAAAAAATTGGCCATGAAAACTCTATGAATATGTGGGGGACTGGAATTGGCCACCCCAAGATATGTCTCTTTGGCATGAGGATTATTTGGGGCTGGTTACTTTTAATAAACTGTAAACAGGAAAGCAACTCTGAAAAGTAGAATTTACTTACCCTTTGTTAAGAGACATTTACATTGTAAAGGAAATCTCCATCTGTAAAGGTGTCTCCCTCTCTGTACCAGGAAGAAGGGTGGATGACCTTATCTCTAGAAACACTTGATAAATCAATGTCTAAGGCAAGGACTTAAATCTGCATGATCTGGTAACCTCCTGTAACTGCCTCCCCTCACCCCCAACATCCTCCTTTGTCTTTAGCTGAGGATGATATTTAATGTGGTGGCTTCAGCCATTTTGGTGAGTTTCTCAGTTTGCCTGAGCCTCTCCCATGTCTACATGTTATAAAGCTTTCTTTAATTTTCTCCTGTTATTCTGTCTCATGTGAATTTAATTCCTTCTCTGGCCAGAAGAACCCACAGTGGGTAGAGGAAATGTCTTCCTCTCCTACAAATAGCAATGGAGCATTGTCTGATATCGCACTGAAAGGTGAGAGGATGGTGCCAAAAGACTGGGCAGGATTGTGTTCTGATGTACACTGAGTTGCTTGGAGTGAAAATTGACTGGACAGCTCTAACAATAGCAAATGCGCTCTTTGAAAACATGATTTTTAATGACTAAATCCGTTTTAAGAATATACTATAATTTATTACGCAGTCCTCTACAGTTAGACAGTTAGGTTGACAACTGTATCTAGTTCAGGTCCTAACTTCATAATTGATTATGTTGCCTGTTTGTAGATAGATACAGGGATGTTGAAAGAGAGAAAAGTATTTTGAAAAGCAGTTATAAAATTAGTCAGAGGTAGATTTTTGTAATATTATGTAACCCAATTTATTTTTATTTGGGGCAGCATTTTTTTATGAGAAAATCTTAATGGTAAACATAAACTATTTAGAAAATGTGATGTATAAAGAAGAAATTAACATTTCCATTCATACATAACTACTGGAAATACTTTGGTACATTTACATTTAGTGTTTCCATCTATCTATCTATTTTAAACATAATTAGAATAACTCACAAATGATTTTGTAACCTGCTTTTTTTCACTGACATTTTCCCATGTCATTAAATACTCTTTGAAAGCATGATTTTTTTTAATGGCTCCTTCTTCTTCAAATGGCTATACCATAATTTATATAACCAGTGTTAATTTATTAGACATTTAAATTCTTCCCAATTTTGCCCTGTTAAATAGTACTGACGTGAACACACTTGTACTTACCTTTTGTCATAAGAATAATGATAGGTTTGGCCAGATTCCCACTACCTTCCTCCAAAAAGCTGAATTTATCCACATCCACATCATAGTGGCCTTGAGTGTACACTGCTCCTGGCACCACAGCCTGCCTTCCATGTGTACTGTCATCGTCTTTTTGATGAGTGAAAATCTGCTTTGTTTTGCCTCTTTGGTAGGTGAAAAGCAGTGTTTTATTTTTGTGTACATTTAAACTTCTCTGATTACTACTGAGGCTGAACATTTTTATAAGTTTATTAATCATTCATATTTCATCTTCTGGTGTTTGTTCTTTTCATTTACCCATTTTTCTATTGTATATTCATGTTTTCTTATTAACTCGTATATTAACTTTTTAGAGAATGAAATCATTAACGCTTTCTGCATTTATTTGAAATTTATTTTACTTTTCATTTGAATGTACATAAACCCAGTGCTTTATTCTTGTGTGACTGCCTTGATTAGTTATGCTTCCTCATTCAGATGTTTTCTTCTAGTGTTTTTTTTTATGGTTATCGTTTTTATATTTAACCTTAATATATTGGGTTCATAAGGTGAGGATCTAATTTGGTCTTATTTCCCAGCTAGCCAATTTTCCCTTCCTCCTTAGATTTAAGATACTTTCTTTCTTGCACTTAAAGTTATTGTATTTGTTTGTTCTATTAATCTCATCATCAGTTCTTGAACCACAGTTTTGATTAATTAATTTATAATTTCATAATATTTGACAAGATGAGGCCCATTCATTACTACTTATTTTCAAAATGATCTTAACCATTTTAATCTCTTTTTCTAAATGACCATTAAAATCATATTGTTCACTCATACCACTCCCACTGAGAGAAAAAGAGAGAAGAAAAAAATGGGTTTTTTTGTTTGTTTTTGTGAGGAAGATTGGCCCTGTGCTAACATCTGTTGCCAGTCTTCCTCTTTTTGCTTGAGGAGGGTTGTCACTGAGCTAACATCTGTGCCAATCTTCCTCTATTTTATGTGGGATGCCGCCACAGCATGGTCTGCATCCCAGGATCTGAACCTGTAAACTCCAGGCCGCCAAAGCAGAGCACATGAACCTAACTACTACACCACTAGGCTGGCCCCAAAATGTGTGTGTTTTTATTTGATTGAAGTGCATTAAACCTAAAAATTCATTTGGGGAGAAATGACACTGTCATATTCTTCATTCTTATCTAGGAATGTGTTATATGCCTCTCCATTTCTTATATCTTTTTTATACCCATCTGCAAATTGAGTAAAATTTTTTGATATATGGTTTCTATATTTTTCTTTAGGTGCTTTTATTTTTAATCCTCATTTTTTTTTTTTTTAAAGATTTTATTTTTTTCCTTTTTCTCCCCAAAGTCCCCCGGTACATAGTTGTACATTCTTCGTTGTGGGTCCTTCTAGTCGTGGCATGTGGGACGCTGCCTCAGCGTGGCCCGATGAGCAGTGCCATGTCCACACCCAGGATTCGAACCGACGAAACACTGGGCCGCCTGCAGCGGAGCGTGCGAACTTAACCACTTGGCCACAGGGCCAGCCCCTTAATCCTCATTTTTCTTGCTCTCATGAATAGGTGACGTTTTTCTCTTACAATTTATTTAATTTCTATTAAGTTGTTAAACTGGTTATTACCGATACTTGAAAGTTTTGATATTTTTGATTGTCTATTTAGTACCCAAACCATCTGATTGATTATTTCTGAAACATTTTCAATTTATCCCTTGGTTTTCTTGGTATAGTATAATATGCAAATGATAATTATTTTTTTCCTCACAGCAACCCTAGGAGGTAGAATTTGTTGATTTCACCATTATGCAAGTGATAATTTTATGGCTCTCCTTCCCAATTTATTCTTTAATTCTGTTTCATGTCTTATTGTACTGACTAAGACTTTCAGAAAAATGTTAAATTGTAGCAAGGGAAGAAATTGTATTGGGGGCCAGCCGGGTGGTGCAGTGGTGAAGTGCACGCGTTCTGCTTCAGCGACCTAGGGTTCACCGGTTTGGATCCTGGGTGTGGACATGGCACCGCTTGGCATGCCATGTTGTGGCAGGCATCCCACATATAAAGCAGAGGAGGATGGGCACAGATGTTAGCTCAAGACTAATCTTCCTCAAAAAAAAAAAGAAATTGTATTGTGGATAGTGGGCTCTATTGCCTTGTTTCTGATTTAATGGGGATGCTGCTAGCATTTTATCATTTTATTATTAATGTACCAGTTATCATTTTCACAATATTTTATTGTGAAAATTTTCAAGCATACGGTAAAGTTGAATTTTACAATTACCACCTAGATTCTACCGTTAACATTTTACTGTACTTTCTTATTATTCATCTCTTACCAGATTTTTTTTCCAAAGATTTTTTTATCCTTTTTCTCCCCAAAGCCTCTGGTACATAGTTGTATAGTTTTAGTTGTGGGTCCCTCTAGTTGTGGCATGTGGGATGCTGCTTCAGCATGGCTTGATGAGCGGTACCATGTCCACGCCCAGGATTCGAACCGGCAAAACCCTGGGCCGCTGTGAACTTAACCACTTGGCCACGGGGCTGGTCCCAGATTTTTTAATATCAATACTTTCTGTTGTATTACAGAAATGTTTATCTTGACTTGGTGTTCCAAGATTTAAAAAGATAACAGTGCACTAATTGCTGAAGTTACAAATGAAGATATGGCAATCTCTTAGTCCCATTTGTTATCAAGTATTAACCAACCTAAAAAATTTCAATACAGATTTGAAATGGGGCTTATTATGAAAACTGTTCAAATGAAGGACAATGTTAAGCATCACAAGAAGGGTAGTAGTCTATGGGGCCAGCCCTGTGTTCAAGTGGTTAAGTTCGTACACTCTGCTTCCATGGCCTGAGGTTTGCGGGTTTGGATCCTGGGTGTGAACCTACACACTGCTCATCAGGCCATGCTGTGGCAGCATCTCACATAGAAGAACTAGAAAGACTTACGACTAGGATATACAGCTATACTGGAGCTTTGGGGAGAAGAGGATAAAAAAGAGGAAGATTGCAGCAGATGTTAGCTCAGGGTCAATCTTCCTCACCAAAAAACAAAAAACCTCCCAAAATCCTTACAGGAGGTAGTTTAAAAAAAAAAAAGAAGAAGAAGGGTAGCAGTCCAACTTAGATTACAAAAGGAAAAATAATGAAAGTTAGAATTTTTTAGTATTTGACTAGACTTTCTAGAGAAGAGAATGCCTCATTCAGCTGACAGACTACTTACTTACAGAAATAGCTGCTTATTCCAATCTACTTTCTAGATGTATTTCTATACTGAAATAAAGTATAACAAGATATGATAGTTGAATCACCTTATCTCTTAAGACCATCCCATTCTTTTTGTACTGACTTGATTTACCCAGCGTATTCGTATCCTAGGGCTGACATAAATTTCCACAAACTGGGTGACTTAAAACAACAGTGTATTCTCTCACAGTTCTAGAGCCAGAATCTGAAATCAGGGTGTCAGCAGAGTCGATTCCCTCGGGAGGCCCTAAGGGAGAAACCCTCCCACACCTCTCTTCTGGCTTCTGGCAGTTGCCAGCAATCCTTGGCATTCCTTGACTTGCAGATATATCACACCAATGTGTGCTTCCATTTCCACGTTGTCTTCTCTGTGTTTCTGTTCTTTTCTGTTTCTTATAAGGGCACTCTCACTGAATTTAGGGCCAGTGTGACCTCATCTCGATCCTTACCATGTTTACATCTGCAAAGATGTAAATTTCCAAATAAGATCCCTTTCTGAGGTTCCTGGTGGACGTGAATTTTCAACCCACTACACTCAGCAACTTCCTTAACAAGTAGTAGTGGAAAGAGCATGGGCCTGGAAGTCAAGAGGCTTGGCTCTGATCCTAAATCTGGGGAAGTTTCTCATCTGTGACTTTGTCATTGTCCCCATTTCTCAAGTGAGGAGGTTGATCAGTGAATAATCTTTCAAGGTCCATAATTGTCTGAAAGTCCACATTAAATGAAGAGTCATAGGCATAGCTGATTTCTAGCTCTGTTCCTTTTGTTTCTCTCTGGCCCCTGATTGCTTCTCAGGGGTATTTTAAGGTATGATTAGTATCAGAGGGCTTTGGCATCTTTGGATAAAATATAGAATATCACTATCCTTGTCTGTAAGTGATCTGAGGGTAGTATTCCTCAGGCCTTTATGGATTAACAAAAGATAGTTGTGGTACTTAGAGGAGGTTTCCCCATTTCTTTCTTCTGTGCCTTCACTCTCTTATTTAAAAACAAACCAAAAAAAAAGTAGAACAAAATTTTTTAATTATTTTGTTTGTTGCTGATGATCATTTAACACATAGATGGTCTCAAATAGGAAATGGGACAATCAGATTCCAAAGTGTTTTAGTTTAATGTTATTCTCTTTCCTGCCCACTGCCCAGTAATTTTACTTAGTGATGAAGAAATGCACACTCGATTGTAGACAGTGGGCAGTGTCTGACAATCCTGAAACCTTATTTTGAATTACTAAAATGGTGAGATTTAAACATCTCTTCAGGAGAGAGAATTACATAAGGGCACAGGACAAAAACAACAACTGTTCATTTACATAGCATTATCCCTTGCTTAGAGAGTCGGTCTCCATCTTCTCTATACGCTCACCCAGACACAAAAGGAGGAATTTTCTGGCTGCAATTTTTATAGACTTCGGTGTTATTGAAATGAAAGTGCTTCAAGGACATTTCCATTTGTTACTAGCTTATGGTTTCTCATCTCATGTAAATTATTTTGCCACTTTTCAGTTTAATTTTTTGCTGTCGTTATCTGGCAAAATGATTGTTGATTTCTCTCAGTGAAGACATTTACTGATAACTCAACTGACAATGTCCTTTGTCTATAAAAGTGGAGTGCCCTTAGGATTTATTTTATCACTTTTTTATTGCTGTCTGTAGATTTCTGTTTACATTGCTTTCCCTTTTTTGTCTTAGAAAATGTCTAGAGCTATAAAGATTCTTATATGGGATAGAAGTATATTTCGAACTCCACAATTCCAGTTCAGAAACAGGTCCCTTTTACAGTCTTAGAGCCAAGTTCTCCTACAACTTATCCACCTGATAACTGTAGAAATATCTATTCTTTCTAAATAATCTAAAGGTTAAAATGCTTGAAGGTGAATAACAATTAGTGTATACTAGTCCTAAGGCTATCTTTTTTAGTGGGGTCGGGAGTGCCTAAACCTGAGAAGTTAGGCTGTGTTGAATTTTTATTAGCATTCTGAAATGTCTCTTGAATCTCACATTTCCTTTCTATTTCCATGCCTGAACCTACTTCAGACCCTTTCCTCAGCTATTGCCACAGCTGCCTAACTGGCTTCTGCCTCTAGTATCACCAGGGATATTGCCCTACAAAAGTAATTTTGATCATATAATACTCCTGTTTAAAAACCTTCACTCCCAGTTGCCTAAGAAGTTAACTGCAATCTCTGTCATATCCTTTAAAATCTGAACCCAATGTTTTTCTTCACTTTGATCCCCAACTACACCATCTCATGTACAGCATATTCCAGCCACACTGAACTCCTTCCCATTCTCAGAACATTTTAAGCTCTTGCATGAGTCCCTTTCTTTGTACGTGTTGCTTCCTCTGCCTCATATTATTTCACTTTACCCGCTCTCTGCTCTTTCTTAAAGACCCTGCATAAATGTTGATTTCTCTCTGCTCCTGTATATTATTTTCATATCACTAATATAGTCCATTTTACAATATTTTATAATGTGTTTTGTTATATAAATACATCTCCCAGTGAACTGGGAATGCACTGGGAAGCTTTGTCTGGTTCATCTTTGCCACTATTTAGCCAATTGCCTGGTATAAGCTAGGACTCAATCAATACTTTTGGGTGATTAAATGAATGCTTAATTAATTATGTCCAAAATCAAAGTCATTAGACCTATTTCCCAACTTCTTTAATAGTCGTTGGTTATATATAGTTCAAAAATAAACACTATACTAATGTAACTGTATTTAGCTATGTCTTAGTCTAAAACCCCTGAATGTACCTAGACAAGGTAGTGTACAATATGGTGAGATCCCAACTGGTTTTCTCCTGAAAGAGATATTCTTGGTTTCACTAAAAGCCTTAACTGAAACCACTATTTTCTATGTTTTCACCTTTATTTCCTTCTTTCATTCATTTATTTCTTCATGTATTCATTTATTCAACCATCTATTAATCAAGCAGTTACTTATTGAGTGTCTTTTACTTGCCAAGCAAACTCCTTGGGCTTAGATAGCTCCTCTTGTGAGTAACTAGATAGAAACTGTAGTTATTGTCTTCTTTTATGCTTCCTTTTTTGCTGAGCAATTGCCATGTCCTCTTTCACAGAGCACATGTGAAAACGACTTAGAGGATTTTAGTTGACATTAAATTCAGATAGGTCAACACAGTCATGTGCCACATAACTACATTTTGGTCAATAATGGACCACATATGTGACGGTAGTCCCGTAAGATTAATACCATATAGCCTAGATGTGTAGTAGGCTATACCACCTAAGTTTATGTAAGTACACTCTACAATTTGCACAACAACGAAATCAAAACAACGCATTTCTCAGAACACATTTCTGTCATTAAGCAACACTTGACTATAACGTGATGTGGTCCTAAGGTGACTATATAATTTTCTGTCCAAAGTAGGATACTTTGGGGGGGAGGTGGTGAAATCTGTTAATAATCCCAGATAACAGCAGCAAACCAAAATATATGATCACCCTATACATAACCCCTATAGTCTAATCAGATTCCATTACTCATTCATTGTCTTCTGTTTTCCAAGCACATCTTAGGTTATTATGCCTTTGTATCTTTGTCTTTACTGTTAACTTTGCCCTTTCTTCTCCAATGCTTGAAATTTGTGTGTTTTTCAGAAGCCCGCCCAATTCACTGAGCTTTCCCAGATCAACCTAGTCCATAGAGATATCTCTCTAACCTGAATTTATTTAGCACATCCTTTATCTACTTAATTAGCAGCTAGATATATTCTGCTCTGTTGCAGTTATGTTACTGTTTTAACTGTTGTTTTGACTCCTTCTATTGTTTTGACTTATTCATATCTTCTTCAACTGAACCACATGTTCTATCGAGGCCTATATTTTGAACTTACATCTCCTCTTTAAGTATACTGCCTTATTCATACTCATGTAATACATATTTTTTGAATATTTTATTTCCATGCCTGCCTTTGTCTTTCCTAAAAAGTCTTCCACTTTACATCAATATTATTGGTCTGTTCCCCTCCACAAAAAAAGCTTTAAGACCATTGAAATTAAAATTTTTAATTATTACATTTTAAACTTAAATATTTACTATGAGGTACCTTAAAATATATCATTTTGTCAGTTTAGGTATACTATTTATCTTGAATTAATTAGTTTTTTGTTTTTGGGGGTTTTTTTGAGGAAAATTAGCCCTGAGCTAACATGTGCTGCCAATGCTCCTCTTTTTGCTGAGAAAGATTGGCCCTCAGCTAACATTCATGCCCGTCTTCCTCTATTTTATATGTGAGATGCCCGCCACAGCATGGCTTGATAAGCAGTTTGTAAGTCTGCATCCGGGATCTGAACCAGTGAACCCCAGGCCACCAAAGCAGAGTGCGCAGAACTTTAACCACTCTGTCATGGGACTAAGCCCTAGACCTGCATTTTTTAATTATGAAAATAATGTCTTCGGGGTCAGTCCTGTGGCTGAGTGGTTAAGTTCGTACATTCTGCTTTGGCGGCCTGGGTTTTCATAGGTTTGGATCCCTGGCGGGGACATGGCACCACTCATCAGGCCATGCTGAGGCTGTGTCCCACATGACACAACCAGAGCACTCACAACTAGAATATACAACTATGTTCTGGGAGGCTTTGGGAAGAAGAAAAAAAAAAAAGCTTGGCAATGGTCGCTAGCTCAGGTGCCAATCTTTAAAAAGAAAAAAATAGATCTTTAACAGAAAAGAAAGAATTGCCAGGCTTAAAGATTTAAAACTATAGTGGATGAATTTTTATGTTCTTGAGCCTTTGATTTAGAAGAAGTTACTGATTTATTTTTACTCTTATCTTCTTTACTTTACAGAGTTAGATCCTAAAAATACAGATTACAAATGAGTTTTAAAACTTTTTAACTCGTCATATATGCTATGAATAACCAAAAATTCTAATTTAGCTTCCCCAAATACTATAGCTTTATTCAGTTAGTCACTAGAATAGCAATCACAATCCTGATATTTTCTAGGTGATCCAAGTACACTTTCCAACCATAAATTTTGTAGAGTTGTATTAATCATTAAACTTGTTTTTAATTGTTTCAATGTTTTCACAAAGTTCTTTTATTAAAAAAGAAATTTATAAAAATAGCGTATGTTTGTTTCAGAAATTCAACACAGAAGTATATAAAGCAGAATGTGAAAACCAATCTTTTCTTTCCAGTTTTATTGAGAAATAATTGACATACATCACTGTATAAGTTTAAGGCATACAGCATGATAGTTTGATTTACATATATTGTGAAATGATTATTGCACTAGGTGCACCTAACATCCATCATCTCATATAGATACCATAAAAAAAAAGAAAAGAAAAAAATTTTCTCCTTCTGATGAGAACTCTTAGGATTTACTCTCTTAACAACCTTCCTGTATATCGTACAGCAGTGTTAACTATAGTCATCATGTTGTACATTATATCCTAGTACTTATTTATCTTTTAACTAGAAATTTGTACCTTTTGGCTACCTTCCCCCAGTTTCCCCTCCCTGCACCTTCTGTCTCTGGTAACCACATGTCTGATCGCTTTTTCTTTGACTTTGGGGGCGTTTGTTTGTTTGTTTTTGAGGAAGATTAGCCCTGAGCTAACATCTACTGCCAATTCTCCTCTTTTTGCTGAGGAAGAGTGGCCCTGAGCTAACATCCCTGCCCATCTTCCTCTACTTTATATGTGGGACACCTGCCACAGGATGGCTTGACAAGCAGTGTGTAGGTCTGCACCTGGGATCTGAATCAGCGAACCCTGGGCCACTGAAGCAGAACGTACAACCTTAACCACTGCGCTACTGGGCTGGCTCTGTTTGTTTTTTTTTTTTAGATTCCACATATAAGTGAGATCATACAGTATTTGCCTTTCTCTGTCTGACATATTTCACTTAGCATAATGCCTTCAAGGTCCACCTATGTTGTTGCAAGTGGTAGAATTTCCTCGTTTTTTATGGCTGAAGAGTATTCCATTGTATATATATACCACAGCTTCTTTATCCATTCACCCATCAGTGGACACACGGGTTGTTTCCATGTCTTGGCTATTATAAATAATGCTGCTGTGAACAAGGGGGTGCAGATATCTTTTTGAGCTAGTATTTTTACTTCCTCTGGATATGTTACCAGAAGTAGAATTGCTGGATCATATGGTAGTTCTATTTTTAATTTTTTGAGGATTCTCCATACTATTTTCCATAGTGGCAGTACTGATTTACAGTCCCACAAATAGTGCACAAGAGTTCTTCTTTTCCATATCCACACGAGCATTTGTTATCTCTTTGTCTTTTTGATGATGGCTGTTTTAACAAGCATGAAGTGATATCTCATTGTGGTTTTGACTTGCATTTCCCTAATGACTAGTGATGTTGAACATCTTTTCCTGTACCTGTTGGCCCTGAGCTAACATCTGTTACCAATCTTCCTCTTTTTCCTTGAGGAAGATTGGCCCTGAGCTAACATCTGTGCCATCTCCCTCTATTTTATGTGGGATGCTGCCACAGCATGGCCTGATAAGTGGTGCTAGGTCCATGCCCAGGATCTGAACCTGAGAACTCTGGACCACCAAAGCAGAACACACGGACCTAACCACTGTGCAACCGGGCCGGCCCCATTGTTTTGATTACTATAGCTTTATAGTATAGCTTGAAATCAGGGACTGTGATGCTTCCTGCCATGTTCTTCTTTTTCACTATTTCTTCAGCTGTTCAGGGTATTTTGTGGTTCCATGTAAATTTTAGGAGTGTTTTTTCTACTTCTGTAAAAGAAAAATGCCATTGGAATCTTGATAGAGATTGCATTGGATCTATAGATGGCTTTTGGTAGGATTGACATTTTAACAATATAAATTCTCCCAATCCATGAATATGGAATACCTTTCCATTTATTTGTGTCTTCTTCAATTTCTTTCATCAATGTCTTACAGTTTTCAGTGTAGAGATCTTTCACCTCCTTGGTTAAATTTATTCCTAAATATTGTATTGTTTTTGATATTATTGTACATGAGATTGATTTCTTTTGCAGAAAATTCATTGTTGGTATATAGAAACACTAGTGATTTTTGTATGTTGATTTTGTGTCCTGCAAATTTATTGAATTCATTGATTAGATCTAATAGTTTTTTTGTCTGAATCTTTAGGATTTTCTATATATAAAATCATGTCATCTGCAAATAGAGACAATTTTACTTCTTCCTTTCCAGTTCAGATACCTTTCATTTCTTTTTCTTGCCTGATTGCTCTAGCGAGGACTTCCAGTACTATGTTGAATAAGAGTGGTGAGAGTGTGTGTGCTTGTCTTGCTCCTGATCTTAGAGGAAAAGCTTTCAACCTTTCACCATTGAGTATGATGTTAGCTGTGGGCCTGTCACATATGGCCTTTATTATGTTGATATATGTTCCTTCTGTGCCTAATTCATTAAACAGTTTTTATCATGAATTGATGTTGGATTTTGTCAAATGTTTTTTCTCCATCTATTGAGAAGATCATATAATTCTGTTCTTTCGGGGCCGGCTTGGTGGTGCAGTGGTTAATTGCGCACGTTCTGCTTCAGTGGCCCAGGGTTTGCCAGTTCAGATCCTGGGTGCAGACATGGCACTGCTTGGAAAGCCATGGTGTGGTAAGTGTCCCACATATAAAGTAAAGGAAGATGGGCATGGATGTTAGCTCAGGGCCAGTCTTCCTCAGCAAAAAAAAAAAAAAAAAAAAAAGAGGAAGATTGGCAGCAGTTGTTAGCTCAGGGCTAATCTTCCTCAAACATAAAAATTAAAATTGAAATTTGAGGGGTAATCTTCCTCAAAAAAAAATCTGTTCTTTCATTCTATTAATGTGATGCATCACATTGATTGATTTGCATATGTTGAACCATCCTTGCATCCGAGGGATAAATTCCACTTGATCATGGTTAATAATTCTTTTAATGTACTGCCGAATTTGGTTTACTAGTATTTTCTTGAGAATTTTTGCATCTGTATTCGTCAGGGATATTGGCCTGTAGTTTTCTTTTCTAGTAGTATCCTTTTTTGGTTTTGGCATCAGGATAATGCTGGCCTCATAAGATGAGTTTGGGAGTGTCCCCTCCTCTTGAATTTTTTGGAAGAAATTCTTCTTAAAATATTTGGTAAAATTCACCAGTGAAGCCATCTGGTCCTGGTCTTTTCTTTGATGGGAGATATTTGATTAGTGATTCAATCTCCTTACTAGTATTTGGTGTATTCAGATTTTCTATTTCTTTTTGATTCAGTCTCGGTAAGTTGTATGTTTCTAAGAATTTTTTCATGTCTTCTAGGTTGCCTAGTTTGTTGGTGTATAGTTATTCGTAGTATCCTCTTATGATCCTTTGTATTTCTGTGGTATCCATTGTAATGTTTCTTTTTTCCATTCATAATTTTGTTGGTTTGGGTCCTCTCTCTTTTTTCCTTGGTTAGTCTAGCTAAGAGTTTGTCAATTTAGTTTATCTTTTCAAAGAATCAAGTCTTAGTTTGGTTAATCTTTTCTTTCTCTTTTTCTTTTCTTTTCTTTTTTTTTTTTTTTTTTTTTTTGGTTCTCTATTTCTGCTCTAATCTTTTTATTTCCTTTCATATGCCAACTTTGGGCTTGGTTTGTTCATCTTTTTCTAGTTCCTTAAGGTGGAGAGTTAGGTGGTTTATTTGGGATCATTCTTGCTTCTTAATGTAGGTGTTTATTGCTATGAACTTCCCTCTTAGACTGTTTTTGCTGCATCCCATAAATTTTGGTGTGTTGCAGTTCCATTTTCATTTGTCTTAAGAAACCTTTTTATTTCCCCTTTAATTGTTTCATTGATGCATTGGTTGTTGAAGAGAGTGTTGTTTAATTTCCATGTGTTCATGAATTTTCCTCTTGTTATTGATTTCTAGTTTCATGCTGTTGTGGTCAGAGAAGATACTTGGTATCTTTTCAGTCTTCTTGAATTTACTACGACTTGTTTTGCGGCCTAACATATGGTCTATCCTAGAAAATGTTTCATGAGCACTTGAGAAGAATATGTGTTCTGCTATTGTTGGATAGAATGTTCTATATATGTCTGTTAGGTCCATTTGGTCTATAGTGTTGTTCAAATCTGCTGTTTCCTTATTGAGTCACTGTGTGGATGAACTATCCGTTGTTGAATATGGGATATTAAAGTCCCTAACTTTTACTGCATTACTGTTTATTTCTTTTAGCTCTGTTAGTTTTTGCTTTATATATTTAGTGCTTTAGGTACCCAGATGTTGGCAGTATAAACATTTGCAGTTGTTATATCTTTTTGATGAACTGACTCCTTTATCATTATGTAATGACATTCTTTATCTCTTTTTACCATTTTTAGTTTAAAATGTCTGTTTGTCTGATATAAGTACAGCTACTCCTGCTTTTTTTTTTTTTTGGTTACCATTTGCTTGAAATGACTTTTTCCATCCCTGCCTGTGCATAGCAATGGAAGCTTCTGTATCTGATACTGGCTTTGCTCTGGGGGTGATCAACTCTGCCCACCCACCTCTTGGCTCAAGTACCACTGGGCCACACAGCTTCCAGGAGTTACCAGCCCTTCTAGTCAGACAGGTCTTTGCAAGGTACACCCCACAGCTGGTAGGGCTGTGACTCGGCTTCTTGCCTGGGTGTGGCAAACCAGGTAAGGCTGGGAAAACGCCTCATTTCAGGATCCAAATCAGGCAGATCTGCACCCCGCCGAGTTCCCTGGTCAGAATGCGCCCCCAAATTGGTTCTTCAGATGAACAAAGCTGCTGGTTGAGACTACTACTTGAGCACTACAGGTATGAACTCAGTCTGCTGAGATCCCTGTGCTGCTTGTTGCAAGCCCCACCACCCTTCTCCATCGATCATAGTCAGATTCTCAGTGACTGAGCCCTGCAGATACACCTGCAGTCCCCGTGGTGCAAGATCAGAGGAGGGGCTCCCACAAAGTGACCCACAGTGCTGGGAGGGTGGGTTAGTTGTCCCCATTGGGTTCTCTTTTCCTACTGGAGGCTCAGGGGAGATCTCTTTGTGTTTTGCTGTGCTGGCCTGGGGGAGGGGCAAGGTGGTCAACATGTAGCCTCTTCTCTTCCCCTCTAATGCAGTCTGTCTTGATCTCTGACGTGCAGGCGGGTGGTTCAGTCTCTCATGTTCTAGGGTTGTATCAGTGGTGTCGTCTCGTTGGTTATTCTTCTTGTGAGGGAGAGTGAAGTCAGGAACACCCTATATCACCATCTTGGTGATGTCACCTGTAAAAATTGATCTTAATTACCACCAATATTTCCCTGTCTTTTGCCCACTCCAGCATTCTTGCTTCCAAGAGATAATCATCATTTGTAACAGTTTAGTATGTATCCTTCGAGACCCTGTTGCAATAACTCTATATCCCTGATTACTAACCGTATATTTACAGTGATAACTCATTTCTTTTGGAAGTCCCTATACTGGGTTGGTGGTGACTTTGTTCATCGTTATTTTCTTGTCAACACTATCATCAATGAGGAGTGCAAATAGGATGAATCAGATTTGCACTTTAACCTCAGTTTGCTTTCATTGTAGTAGGAGAGCTGTATGCAGTGATAACTATAATACAAGATGAAAAAGGTGTAAGAGAGGAACAGATGAAGTGATGTAGGATTTTGGGAGGGAGGAAAATATTTACCTTTGGCCAGGAGGTAACATTTGAACTATATCCTAAAAGACAGACAAGGTTTGGGTTGGGGGAAAGGCAAAAAGCAGATATACTGGCAGGAGAAAGGCACAGAGATGTGGTGAGTTTACAGAGTTATTCCATTTTCCTAGACTGTAGCATGCATATATGGGAGTAGCAGCAGATAAAGATGCAAAGGTAGTTTTGGGGAGAACTCTGAACACCTCTGTAATATCTTTACAAATCTTTGAACAGAATAGTGGCATGACTAGAAATATGCATTAGGAATATTAATCAGACATTAGAGAGGATAGAGTATCAGTCACAAGCGTTGCAATAATTTGGAAGAAGAATTAATGCAATGAGGTGTAGTGACCATAGAGCTGTTGCTGAAACAGGACCTGTAGGTCTTAGCAACTACTGTATTCCATAAGATCTAAGAAGGCTTTGATTGTAAGACACAGTTTTATTTTATGTACCAGTGAGGGGGGAAAAACATTGCCAGTTGATTTTCAGACCACCAATTATAAGATGTATCCTGATTTTAGAGATTATAATAATGGAGAAATGTGCATTATAAAAATCAGTGAAATAGAGTATTTGCGTGGGTACAGTGAAAAGATGGGGTATGCAAAAAAGAAAGGAAACAGTTTAGAAAATGAAAGAAGGCAGGTGAGATCAAAGATACAAATGGAGAAGTGGATCTTGAAGAGGAAGAAATGAATGAGCAATGACTCAGAGAAGTTTAAAAGTTGAGAAGCTAAAAACATTAAGCAAACTCATTAAATAATCTCCATCTTGGTAAAAGAGGAGGCAAGGTCATCTGCAAAAAGAATGACAGTGGTGGGTTTGAGGGCTTGGGACTTAAGAGAGAAAAGGTTTCAGGTGAGTGGAGCATGAAAGATGGAATATTAAAGACGGTTGGTTAGAAAGGACTAAAAGAATTCCCGTCAGAAATGAAGGGCCCAGGGGCCGGCCCCATGGCCAAGTGGTTAAGTTCGTGCACTTTGCTTTGGCGGCCCAGGGTTTTGCCAGTTTGGATCCTGGGTGTGGACATGGCATCGCTTACCAAGCCATGCTGAGGCAGCATCCCACATACCACAACTAGAAGGACCCACAACTAAAAATATACAACTATGTACTGGGACGCTTTGGGGAGAAAAAGGAAAAATAAAATCTTTGAAAAAGAAATGAGGGGCTCAGCTAAGGCTGAAAAGCACAGACTTATAAAGAAACCAATTGGCCCTATCTTATGACTTTGTCCAGGAACAGTTGGTACCCTGAGAAAAAGATGGAAGAAAACACATGGAAGGTACTTTCTCTGCAGGGTAGGAGATTGGCTGGACAGGTATGGTGGAAGGACAGAAAAGCTAAATAATCCCAGTTTCTCCTAAGGGATGGTGTTTATTTGGCTCGCCATGGAGTTCAGGCTAAGAAATGAGAGTTGAGGCCAGAAGAAGAGTAATAGATAAACAGATTTTTTTTTTTTTTAAGTTAGGGAGGTGGTTTTAAAAAGATTCAAGATTAAAATATAAAGAAAGTAAAGAATAAATTAATTTGAAGAGAAGGAGTAGGTCAGTAGAAAGTTGATTGGGGAATTTCAGACTTTAAGATTATGGAATTCTGGGGATTGCGTCTTAAAGAAGTATTATCTTTCTAAAACACAGATCAGAGTCTCTCTGTGTGGCTTGAAAACCTCTATTTCAGGATGAAGTCTTTACTACTTAACAGAACAGACAAGGCTCATCACAAGCTGACCCCATCCTACTTTTCCAGGCTAATATCTTATTTCTTCTTGTGAGGCCCATATTCTTACCACACTGAACTCTTCTCTGTGCCCAGAATCCTCAAGGCTTTTATCTACCTTTTGCCTTTGCACATGCTGCTCCCTTTGCATGAAATGCTCTTCCGCCTTTCTTCTGCCTTGCAAACTCCTGCCCATCTTTAAGACCTAATTAGATGCCACTTGCTCTGCTAAGTCTTTCCAGGCTCCTGCAAACAGTACTGAGCACACCTTCATCTGTTCTCCCACACTACTCTGCCCAGACAGCCTATGGAATTTTACCACAAGTATATTGATTTATATGTCTCTCTCTCCAGTAGATTATAAACTCCTTGAAGTCAGAAACTATCTAATTCTCTTCTTTACCCATAGTGCAAGCACATAATCTTGCTTTTGTTGTCTTTGTTGCTGAATTTTAAATGAATGAATGAACTAATCCAGTGCTTCTCAAACGTTAATGTGCATTTGGATCACCGGGAGATCTTGTAAAATTCAGATTCTGATTTAGTCTGAGGTGGGGTCTGGGATTCTGCCATTCTGACAAACTCCCAGGTGATGCTGGTGCTGCTGGTACATGGAACTAATCCAGAGTGTCTTTGCTCAAGTAAATAACAGAAGATAAATGTCACTAGGAATGTGGAAGTGGAGCAGTTATGGGGACAGTGATTTGGAAAAATCCTCAATATGAACACTGGAGCCCTAAAAATGATAGCAGAAACTCATGTGGGAAGAGATGCTTAAATCATGGAATAAAACAGGAGACCATTGTGGGGGATAGTAGTTGATAAGACTGGGATGACATAGTTCTGTTACTTTTGTTTTAGAAAAGGAAAGACTATTTGGTGATGGCAGCTGCTATGAGTTGTGACTGCAGTGAAGGATGTTCTCCATGGAATGGGCTGAGGGGAAGAGGAGTGGTGATGTCAGAAGTTGGGTTTGAAGGCTTACAAGAAGGGATAGGGGCCTCCAGTGTTTATTCCCAGTAGGATGGCATTTCCACCAATGCAGACAGGTGGGTGAGGGAATAGGAAAGCTGCATTCTAGGGGAAGGGAACCCTCTGAAGAAAGGGGAGGTACTAGAATTTGACAAGGGGTATTTCCTGATCTTAAGTTTCCAGGCTCAAAGCACAAAAATTTTCTTTTTCTTTTTTTAAACTCATAGATGACAGAAAAAGTAGCACTAGTAAGCATTCTGTTTCCACATGCAGTCTTCCGGATCTGATAATGCTAGAGATGGGTTCAGTAAACCTAATTTATTTAAGTATTATTTTACAGAAGTAATATATGCTTTGGAAAAAGGCAAAAATATTTAAGAAATATTTAAATCTCCTCCCACTAACCCTCTTCCCCAACAATCAAGTAATCAATATTTACAGCCTGATGTGTTCTCGTCCAGCTTTTATCCATGAAAATTTATGTACACATAGAAAGGAATTTTTCAAATTGCATAATGGTATTTTCACATGCACATTATTCTGCAGATTGTTTTTCCCACTTAGGAGTATGTCATAAACATCTCTCCAGATCAATGGACGTAGCTCTAACTTATTTTTTTCTTAGTCATTTTTAAATAGCTGTGTATAAATACACATGTACCATAATTTGTTCTGCCATTCTCCTGTTGTTGTACAATTGGGTAATTTCCAGTTTTTGCTACTACAAACAGTATGACACACAAAAAAAGTCCTGTTGTTATCAGTGCCTCAGTAACAGAACCCTGTGATTTCAACCAGCCATACATATCACAAGTAACTTAGATCAAGGACATCTTTTAATGACGCATAGCAGTGGCTAGGCCTGTGTTATCCAATATAGTAGCCACTAGATGCATGTAACTATTTAAAGTTAAATGTGCTAAAATTAGGGGCTGGCCCCATGGCCAAGTGGTTAAGTTCGCATGCTCTGCTTCAGCGGCCCAGGGTTTCGCTGGTTCGGATCCTGGGCGCGGACATGGCACCACTCGTCAGGCCACACTGAGGTGGCGTCCCACATGCCACAACTAGAAGGACCCGCAATTAAAATATACAACTATGTAGTGGGGGGACTTGGGGAGAAAAAGGCAGAAAAAAAATAAAATAAAAATAAATGTGCTAAAATTAAAGCAAATTAAAAATTCACTTTCTCAGTCACATCAGCCTCATTTCAAAGTGCTCAGCAGCCACACGTGAGTAGTGGCTACCCTATTGGACAGTACAGACAGACCGTTTCCATCCTCACAGAAAATTCCATTGGACAGTCTGGACTAGACACTCAAATGTTACATCCTAAATAAGAACATATTTTTCAGTGTGCTAGTGTTTTGATGAGAGCACGTTTTAAAATGTACAAACTTTGTGTCTTCATCGGTTGCCTCTGCAGTTACTTCAATGAGAACCAATACCCAGATGAAGCAAAGAGAGAAGAAATTGCAAATGCTTGCAATGCAGTTATACAGAAGCCAGGTAAGGCAGCAAGCACCGCTTTGCTCTGTGGTGGAGCTCTTGGCTTCACATCATCATTTAGGACTTTAAATCTCTTCCGACTCATCCCTATAGGATGCTCTCAGCTCCATCTGCACCATCCTCCTGTGGACAGTCACTGCCCTGACCTGTTCAAACACTACTTCTTAGGGATGTGATTATGGTACTCCAAATCAAATCTTCACATGGGAAAGTTTCCAAGGAGTGTTCCTGCTTGGGATAGGAGACCTTGAAATTGTTCTTTTAAATATTATAGAGATTTCTTTTTCCAAAAATATAGCATAAATATATCAATTCCAAAATAATTTTAAAGTTTGGAATATTTAAGCAAGGCTTGTTAATGAAAATATTGTTAGGTTTTTTATATGTATATATAATTGTTGTAAATTGTGTAATTCTGTATTCCTATTTGAAGAAAGAATTCTTTTTGGAGTTGGCTTCTATCTCCTTCCCACATTGGGATGACTTCTGTTTAGCTAGGAAAATTTTAGGGTAATCTCTTTCTGAAGTCTTGTTGTTCCTATGCATGTCAACAGAGCCACTTAAACACTTTAAACATGTGTCTTTTCTTCTATGTGCTAAAATATTATTCCACGTTTTATAGTTTTTGTTACCAAAAACCATTCTCAGTTAAGATGATGCTGTTGATCTTCATTTGGCTAGTTAATTTGAATGCCTTAAAGGCTATACACAAATCTATCAATGTTTTGAAATAGTTAAACTGTATTTATTCTCCCTTAGCCAGGGATTCTTAGAAGCCAGACTTCTAGCATTCTAGACTCTACCAACTCGGCTCCAATAATATCTATACCCTTATTTCACACAAGCCAAAGTCCCAGCTCTAAAGCTGTGCAGGAGCTCAAACTCGCCCCGGAAAACACTTTACCCCTCTATCATCAAGGCCTTAACCCGTTTTCTGGTTTCTCCATCCACTGTGGATTAAAAGCGAAACAGAAAAGAACCGGGGAGGAGGGAAAGGTACGGGTGGGTCCTTGTTGGTAAGCATAGTACTATTCATGAGAAGTCATATTTGACAGCAAAGAAGATAATAAATCTAAAATGCAACCTGAATTGTGCTGTGTGTTCCAGCATAGTTACAATAATGGCTGGTCAGAGTGACCTTCAGTCTTCAAGAAAACATGGACAATATCCTCTGTCTTAAGACAGCAGGAATCTAGTTAATGTAAGACGTTAAAGATGTAAGTAAACTTCAGCTGTTTGGAAACGTGATGAAGAATAACATATTCATCTAGAATGAAGCTAATTAAATGAAGCCTTCATGTACTGTCATGTGAACTTTGAACCCTAGCAGACTGACTTTGTGGAATTCTTTAATAATGTATTTAATATTATGTGGCATTCTGAATTGAAGCCTTTTATGTAAATAGTTGCTATTTGTGTATTTATTTATGTGTTTGTTCAATATTAATTTGCGTACATAGTACTAGGTAATGATAAAAAACAAAACAAAACAATTCTCCCTGTATCTGCTATTCTGACAGTAAATGCAATCAAAAGAACTTTTAAAAAACAAAAGTATTTCCCTTTTGGTCTCAGATATAGATCTCTAAATTTTATCGCATGCTTTCACAGGCAAAAAACTGTCAGATCTGGAACGTGTTACGTCTCTGAAAGTATATAATTGGTTTGCTAACAGACGGAAGGAGATCAAGCGGAGAGCCAATATCGGTAATGTATCAGAGAGGCTGCTTTCTTTTTTGAAGTAGTTACGGATATTATGTTTATTTTAGGAGTGACTTCAGTTTAGAACTGCGGGTCTAAATGATCCTAACTTTTAAGCCTAACAAGAATTGCCCTTATGTTTTTCTTCATTGTATTTTTAATAACTCATAGTTAGTGTTATCTACACTAATTGTATTATAATAATAATAGTATTGTTATTTCTGAAACTCAGTGTTCTTAACGCTGTAGAATCTAGAACTCGACCTGGCCCCCGAGCAATGGCTCCTGTGGTGCACATTAAAGATACTTGTAGGGTCTTGGAAAAGGGAGTGTGATACCCCAAGCTTATGGTATCACTGGGCTATGACTTAGATATTAAGAAACATCTGACTAATGGAATGGGATTGAAAGAGTCTTAATAGACAGAAAACAGAGCAAAAAGAGACTTAAAAAAAAGCATTTAAGAAATGTGAACTGAGGTGGGTTTTGAGCTTCTAAAATTGTATTTCATGTATAAACTTACTCCCTCTTCATCAGTACAATTCTCAAATGCTTTATAGAACCCCAAGACAGGAGGGCTGTTTAACTAGTTGGTAAGTATTTATGAAGCACCTAGCAGTCGACTTCTCAAACATAGCTTGCCTACAGCAGGGGCTTCAGAATGGTGCAGCTGAATTCCATCCATCTGCAATTTAAAAGAAACAAAACGTAAAGCCATCTAGGTTCTTATTTAATTACATTTGAATTTCCTCAACACAAAAATTAATTCAGTATTTAGGCCATTATGATAATGTAACAGATAATTTAGGGATCTATTTGCTTTTTTCGAAGAAGCAGCAATCCTGGAGAGTCATGGGATAGATGTACAGAGTCCAGGAGGCCATTCCAACAGTGATGACGTCGACGGAAATGACTACTCAGAGCAGGTGAGCAGCTGAGCAGAGGTTCTTGGTTACAGAGCAGGTGGGATAGTATGACAACTCACTTCTGTGGTGTGTTTTGTCTGGGTGGGGGAGGGGAGGCGATCTAATGTCCCTCCGCTCTGCTCGTGTGTTTAGTTAGATTTTCCTGTAATTTGAAAGGAATGTGGTAAGATTCAGTTGTCCTGCTGAATTTGTGAGAAATCGTTATTCACCCACATGGATTTATTGTCATACAACAGGATACTTGGCAAGTACGCAATGGGGAGGAGGAGGAGGGAAGAAGTTCAGAGGGAGGCAGAGAAGCAGAGAAGGTAGAAGAAGAGAGGAGGATCTGATCCAAACAAGCAAGTTACACCATTCACCACACACACACTCAATGTTTGAGAAATACTAGGGGCTACTGGGTAGCTGTGATCCATGCCTAAACATGTACCGATGCAGCAAACAGTGGAAGGTCCCACCCACTATGGCCCCATTGCAGTGGGAACCCTTGTGCCAAGATGGTTCTTCCAGAGTCTCTGGCACATTGACACACACATCCTCTCATAAATGCATGCCTTCTCACCTCACCCTGACTTACTCTTCATTGCTTGGGGGAAAAAATATATTTAATTGTAGCCACTGGATGGAATAATTCAGTAACTAAGAATGTGGGAACTTTCCCCCCCACCTATCCGTTGACAGATTTCATTAAAATTTTTAAGGGGTTTAAAATTCATTTCCATTTGGAATATGAAGAGAATATATGGTCTCTTCTCCTAGACCCCAGCAGGAAACCTTTGCTCGACAGAATGTTCTGTAAGTCTTTCTAATTGGAAACATTCCTGTTATTTTTCAATCCAGCAATGTAGATGGATCATTTCCATCTTTTTTTCCAGATGCCCTAAGGGCAGCACGTCCCATCCTTTTTTTTCCGAAGGGACTTACCCTTTCCAAAGCTTTTTGATGCAGAGTTCCCTTGAAGATGTGACAGGTGAGAAACTTACCCCTTATTTGTAACACCATCTTCACTGCCTGAGGAACATCCGGCAATGCCAGTTTCCTTCACAGCTTTATTGTTTTAACACTTCGAGCTGTGTGTGGAAGGAGAGCTTCACACTCCCTCTAAATAAGACACCTGCCCCTTCCTCGCCCAGCTGACTTACAGCAGGAGAGGGCCACACGTGTTCTCCCATAGCCATTTCCGGCAGTTACACTTATGTCCTGTTGAATTGAGAGTTTGGGGTTTTTTTTTTTTAGAAAAATGCATTTTTATCTGTAAGATGTTGGTATCTGTAGTTTTGTCTAGTTTTCTCTGTTCAGAAGAGAGATACCATGAATTCTGAAAATCCCTTTGTAAGAGTATCAATCCAGAATTTATGTCCTTCAATGACTAGTGCTATATTTGTTGTAAACCTGGAATGATCCAGGTTTGATTATCATCACCAGCATTCTTTCTGATAGAAGGAATAAAATTCTCAGCAAGAAAACATTTTTAGTGCTTTTTGTTTGTTGAATCATAAAAATGTCAACTGGAAGTCTCTGGACCTATATCCATTCAGTGTCTACTTAAATACATTTCACCTCTACTCTGTCATACGCCCCTCCCCCACTCTTTCCTCCCATGGATGTTCTGCCTTCCCTTGCCCCAGCATGCCTTTCTGTGAGCACGAGAATTTTACCAATCCACTAATAACATTTGTTTCTTATTTCTGCACATCTAGGATGACAGCACTAGCCATAGTGACCACCAAGACCCCATCTCATTAGCTGTGGAAATGGCAGCAGTCAACCACACTATCTTGGCATTGGCCCGACAAGGAGCCAACGAAATCAAGACAGAGGCCCTGGATGACGACTGATCAGGGAGGGTTGAACACAAGAAGTTAACTTAGTTTAGACGTAGCACCTTAGCAGACTTTCCTCGGTCCTTAACATGTGTTCTTACAGTATAACTTGCAGTTTCTTGTATGTCAGTTAGCCGTTAGGGTCTTGTTCTGTGAAGATGGCATGGTGCCCTCAGCCTTTGCATATACTCTCTCAGTATTAATTCCCAGTAAATAATAACCAACCAACCAACCAAACTTCCCTCTCCCAGCCCCTGAGGCTAGAAAATCTTGCTGCTCTGTCTTAGCATTCCAAGAAAGTGCTTCCAGGTATTTAGATAGCCCTTGGTTCTCAAATACTAGGCTACGTGTAAAACCTTGGGTACCTTTAGATTCCTGTAACACTAGTCTGTACTCCTTTTCCTTCCCCAAGACTGACAGGATGCAAGCTGAGGTAGTGTGGTCCAGGATTGACAGACACCATGTGGGGAGTATCCGCAGAGTAAAAGGAACACTAGAATCCCCACCTCAGAGTGGGAATAATTGATTTCCAGCTGCAATAAGCCGTGCCTCACAATAGTCACACTGTGGCTAGATTATACTTCTTTGGGTGCTGTGCTAAGAATGTCAGTGGGTAAACTCGATCTCAGATTTTGGTTGATGTTAACATGCCTGACACAGGCATCCTTTCCTCTCACAAGCTGTGTGTCTTCGTAGATAAAATACTGCCTTCTGCCTTTGGGACCATGAGTAAAACAGACAAAAAAAAAGACAAAAACGAAAGTCATTAAAGAAAAAAAACAACCCAGCTTGAGAGCATTGGAAAAAAACATGAGCTGAATGTCTAATGGATGTTAAGTCCAGTTCTCAGAACCACTATATGTTACGTGGCACAGTACGTGCCTGCCTGGAAAAGTGCTGGAGGTCATCACGGAAGCTGCTTTGCCTCCTGTCTGTGTCCCCTTTCCCTGCTACCAAAAAAGTCTTTCAAGGATGGAGCTAAGGTCAAAAATGAGTGACTGAACTTCCAATCTTTCTATCCATTAACTGAAGCCCCCTCAATATGAGAGGTTGATAGAGGATGTTACAGTGGGATTATGCTGACTGACTATCACAAATGCAAATACTTTCCTAAACAGGAGCAGAAATAAGCAGGGGACATCTGCCATTTATGTGGTGGGTCCGCGAGATACAACGGGATGTGACTGCTTTGGTGTTCTCTTTACTCTGTCCTTGTAGAGGTGTGAAAAGCTGTATTGCTACAGGCAATTTATTTAATAATTGGAAGCCATATTGATAATGGATGTGGTAATATTTGTAAAGTTTAATCTACTTTAAGCAGCAGTAACTAATGGAATTTTTTTCCTTGATCACATATGTAGCACTTTTGTTACTTTTTAAAGATATTTATATTTGATAAATCTTTTTTTCATTTTGAGAATTCAAAATACCAAACAGTGAACTTGCGTTATAAAGTCACCCTGTGATCACCTTGTCATCTAGTAGCAAAATGATGAACTATTCATGCATCAAAGGAAATTGCATCTGCTGGCCTTGTATGAAAATGATCTCTTGGCATCCCGATTAAATGACACACTGTCACTGTGGGTAAGAAGAAACAGCCTTCAATGTAGCAGCATAGGGTGCGTCTGAGAGAGGCACAACTGCTGTATATTTTCTGCCTCATTCCGTCTCTTCTTTCTACGTACAATGAAGCCTTGTTTAAAGGGGAATATGGGGCTGGCTGTTAAGCAGGGCTTCGGTCTTTTTGTCCATTACCTGAAAATGATTTCTAAGATAGAAGGAAGGTGCCATTTCCTTTTCGCCCTACCCCTCCTCCCCCAGCAAATGTATTCAACTTAAAACCACTGAGAGAGAGTGAGACTTACTGACCTTCTTTGTTTTTCCCTTTCTCATTAGCGAGATATTGAATATCCTCCAGTTTTTAGCTGGTCTAACTCCACTTAAGGCGCATGCTGACGAGATCATCTCGTTATCTGTTAATCCTGCTTACATCAGTGTGAGGAAGCCTTTGAGAAGGCATGACAATGCTACCTTATATGGGTCTGTGACTTTAAAGAGCGATAGGCAGGACCTGGGCCTGCTCTTGTCCATGGATTGCAGGGGGAAAATGTATATACTTTTTCCAGCTTCCAAGAGTTGAAGTAAAATGGAGTAGTCTTTTCTGTTTTACTCTATTACTTGAACCAACAAATTCAAGAGTAGCATTTGTTATTCTCAGGAATGATCCCCCCGGTCATTTTCTTCCTTGGTGTGTTTGACTTTTTATTTCAATTAGGAAGATTGTGTTATTTTTCTTTCCTTTTATATTACTTAGGAGAAATATAACATATTGTATCTTTCCATTTTGATGGAATTTTTTCTGCTTATTCTCGGTTGAATCAGAAAGAAAAGGAGAGAGAAAAATACACTGTCTGACAAGCTGCATCCATGATTTATTGTAAGAAGATTATTATAATTGATAGCTTCTTTATGATGCTATCATTACTAGTATCATTTGTTCTTGCTGGTCTTTTATTTTAAAGAAACAGACTCAAACTGTTAAGACAGCTGCAGTTTCTAAAGAAATACAGTAATTGCTAGAGAAGAGCTAAAAGGTTTCATTGTTTTAAGACCTTTAAGGAAGGAAAAAAGCTTCAGAAAATAAAGGAGAGTGAGTGTCCATGAAGGCAGTACCAGGCCCTATCTGGCAATCTGGAAAAAGTGAAAGAACGTATCTACCAATGTATGAGAACATTGTATTGAGTTCAGCAGGAACAGGAGGCAGGGATCTTTCACCCAGAATTCTTCCTGTAATTAAAGAAGACTGCTGGCCTACTCTTAAGACCCACTGCCTTACATAGAACTTTGCTTTTTCACCAAGAGTAAAATTTTAGTTCTTTGGAGCCTACATTTAAATTTACCATTGGTGTTTTGTTTGTCACCAGGTTCTATTTCGCTATCTTGCCCGGGCTACCTTAGTTCTTATAATGGCATATGGAGTTGCCACTGTCTAATTTGTAATATCTTCGCATATTAAATTTTTTTCTTAAACTTTTTCATGTTTGAAAGATGGTGTTAAAATAGAAATCCTAAACTGCTCTCTTCCTGAAGGGAAAATAGCCAGGCTCATTTAAAAAATCCCATTTTGTGCTTTTTTGCTGTTCCGTCCCTCTTCTCTCACTTCATGCTGTACTTTGTTCAGGCCCCAGAGGACTATTTCAGGGGCTGCTCCTTCCTGGGTGAGGAAGACTAAAAGTGTGGGGTGGGGGAATCTTGCCAGCAGTTCATGTAACTTGTCTGTTATTTTTTTAAGACATTTTTGTTGAACTGCTATGGTCGCATGGGTAAACTTCCTACCCTCCTTGAAATAGCCTTACAAAGGGACCTTTGAAAGATGGACCATCCTAATGAGATTTCCGTCAGTCTGTTGATAACCCTGATATCAGATGAAGGCCAGGCAGGGCAATACAGTACACTCTTTTCTGAGACCTTCCAGTGCCAGTCAGTACCAAATAGACATCTTGGTTTATTTCAGTAAAGCTTGTAATGTTGAAGTACCCCTTATGACAGTGTGCTTCACAGTCTTGATCCTTTAAGTAGTTGGTAAGTGTGGTTACCTTCCACCTACCTATGGAGTCTGTACAGTTCCCACACCTTTGTCATTTGGTGGGACAGCCTCTCCCCAGACAGTGCCATGTTCCTTCACAGGAAGAAGATGCTGGAACAGGAAGACCCCTTTAAAGTACCTTTTACTCTAGCTCAGTAGAGGTGACCAGCTACAAAGACATGTGTGCGGAAGCAGCAGCTCATCAGTATTGAAGTGTGCCAGTTCAGTCCTCCAGCTCCTGGTAGATTGATGGTGGCAGGCAGTCCAGTGATCAGCAGTATCTCTCTTGGGGCCAGATATCCAGATATATTTTTACCTCAAAGGGGACAACTCATGAAGAGCTCACTAATACAGTTGTTTCAGTTCTCCCTGTTTGGCCTCTGGCTTTACAAACTTCCCTCTTGGATTCCAGCCATCAGGCACCAAGTGTAAATAACTCATTTGATCAGGAATCTCCAGTCACACCCTCTCGTCTGTGAACAACTCCTCTTCCATTTTCCCCTGGGCTCCAACACCAAGGCCTCATCTTGAGCTGACTTCTTTGCTGGAATGTTTTTATCTTTGACAGCAGGCACAGTAGGTAGGTGTGGTCCACCTCTTCACACAAACACTCCTTCCTGTCTTGCAGCCCATCTTTTTGGACCAGCTACATATTCCACTGACCAGCTACACATCTCTGCCCACAACAGTGGAAATAATCCCTGTTTCATAAATGATCCCTCATCCCTGTCCTAAAAATGTGAATTTTAAGTCCTTACTCTCTCTTTGGTCTTCAGAAGGGTTTGGTTAGAAGCAGTCTTCCCATGTAACTCATGGCTCTGCCTTTTAAAAATTGCTTTTGTCTTTTTTTCAGATAACAACCAGAGTATTTTTTCCTCAATGAGTCTCAAGAGATTCTTAGGCAATAATTTTTCTTGTTATTGATGACTTTGTGCTTGGTAGCACTCCACATTGAACAGTCCTGACCCTTGACATTGTGCGTTGATTTTGTGTGTTAATCTCTGTCTGTGATTTAAATCTTATGTCAGAGAGATGATAGATTTTGTCATTTTGTTGTTATGATTATTAGTAATGTTTTACTACTGTATTCATTGGGGCTGCATTTAGACCAGCCAAATCCATTTATAGCTTTACTGAGCCGGATTTGTTTTTCAAGATTTCCCAAGTGAAAGTTGGGCATGTTGACCAGCTCCTGCTGGTGGTATCTTTGGGGCATAGGTGTGGGGTGGGGGGATCAGTGGGGCAGGGGTAGGAATGACATAAAACATTCCTTTTTGTGCGCTCTCTAAATAGCAAGGATGTTTACTCAGGATTTGGGGATCAATTGTCAGCCATATTGAATTTGGCAAACTGAGCTGCATGCCCTGAAAACCCTCTTACTGTTTCTTAATTTCCATATTATCTAATTTATATTACCTAGTAATACCTAAATTATCCAGTTTAAAGGTATTGCACCATAATGAGAATGGAAGGTTTTCCCCGGGAGGCAACTATGAATGGCCAGGTTATCCAGTAGGAATTTCCCTAATGGTAGTGTGATACAAAGCAGAGGCCCTTTCTTTTTCTGTACTGCAGTCTCCTCCTTATGCTCTTCCTTTTAAAACATGACTGTCACTTAAGAGGAAAGATTTCCTTACCACTCTCAAGAGAACTACCATACTAAGGTGGTGGGAGAGGCTTTTTAAATACATCAAGCCTACAAGTCCATTTTCCGATTACAGAAACTTCTCTCACAAACAGGTTATGTTCAGAAAGGCTGTTCTTAATTCTCTTTATTTATAAGCTAAAAGTGATAAGCTACTGCTCTTGCCATCTTAGAGGGCTGATGCTTGACTCACTGATTTCTGAAGTGCAATTTTGTTCATATCTGTGTACATTCAAAAGCTGGAAGTTTATAAATTGAGAAGTTTCCATATCAGCTTCATTATTCTTTCCTGGTGGTGATGAGAAACAGCAGCAAAAAGAAAGCTAACAATGTGAGAAATCCAGTTTCCTATAACACTGGTTTGCTTTTGTAATCAAGAGAGGAAGAAATACAGGAGAGAAGAGAGGGAAAATTTGGCTGCACCCAAGGACCTCGAGCATGTCCTTGGGACATCCTCGCCTTGAGATTACAAATGTGTGTATCCCTCATCTTCATTTTTAGCATTCATCATATGACACTTGGGCCAAGCAATGAGCAGAACTAAATCTAGCTGATTCCATTCAAGTGAAATGTAACTAGCTTTTTTACACTACTGACAGTTTACCACACACGTTTCACACCCCTTATCTCATTAGCTACCTCCCTAACAACAAACAGAAGGATACATCTGCAGGGGGCTGTGCCTTTCTCTCCTGACGTCCCTTTTATTTGTCAAGTTTTGGGGTTGATTTGCCCCAGTCTGGACAGCAGTATCTTGTCCTCTGGCAGGTGTCTGAGCTCCACAGTGCAGCCCATGTGGGGGCAGCAGTCAGGTATGTGCTGGCACTGTGGCTGCCACATGCTACTCTGAGGAGGGGTGTGTGCACACAGCTTGGCTGGCACTTCAGACATCTTGTGATGCTGGCTCCCTTAACTCCATTTTCATTTTCTCTCTCTTTTAAATAAAAGTGGCTCTATACAGCCATAATTAACTCTCAGATTCACATTGGTGTGCTGTGATCAAATGAAGGTTTGCCTGAATCCTTTCAAACTGTAACCATGGTAATTGAGGGGGGTGGCATAGAATGAATATATAAAAATATAACGACAATTGTTCTGAATGACTGAATGTCCTCCTGACATGTAATTAACTGTTTTAGCAAGATGTAGATTGGCATGGTCATAATTAAAAGGATTTCTGTCCTTTATGTGATTGAAAATGGCAGATCTCCCATTCCCTGTTCCCTTTTAGCACTAATGCTCCCAAGAACATTTGGAACAGCAACTCAGTAAACTGAAATAATGACATGGTGTTCATGTCCCCTCCTAAGTGAAAGGGAAGGATTTGGAGTTATTTCAGCTTCAAAATGGAAGCCTTTGATTATTGCTCCCCATTTGACTTCTAAATTAGTTGAAACCTCTCTCATATCCAATTTCAACCTGCTCCAGCTTTGGCAGAAACTACAGTGAGAATCCCAAACTGAGTCAGCCACTGACAAGGCCTCCACATTCCCCTGTCCCACTTGCTAGCCAGCTGGAGTATTGTGTTGGCCTGACTTGAGGACGTTTACTGCTTAATGAGCTCCCTAGAATTTTATGTTTTTCCTTGGTTACTTGATATTTTTATTACCATCACCATCAGAAAGTATTTATCAAACAGGAACTTACACATTAGTTAAGTAGAGTTTTCCTTATTGAAGCATATGATCTAGAACAGACAACATGACACTAACCCATAAATAAACATACATTTGGGCTTTAAACAGCCATGGGCATAATTGAAATACTGATATTTGCAATGTCCTAAAGTTACTGGAGCAAAAGGACACATGTGAGTTTCTCCCTGGTTTTCTCACATCACTTACATGGCATTTACCGACTTCCCCATGTCAGCAGCCTTTTGTTATCCTGAGTTCTCCCCATCGTTCTGCTGTGTCAGTGGGATTGCCTCCCTAGCCCTTCCAAATCCATGTTCTCTCCTTCTCATTTCTCTTCCTTTGTTTTCCATCCACTATGTCCCATTGAGCATCATATGGTCTTGACACCTCACGTGGTCCCCTGACGGTGCAGTCCACTGTTCTCCCCCAAAGGCCTTAAACTGGATGGGAGCTGCTGTGTCACTATCTAGTCTTTCTCTAGAATATGCTTCATTTTGTTTTTCTGATCACTTACATAAGTCTTTCTTCAGTTATGTGATCAGGAATGAGTCTGCATGAATACCAGCACCCAGCATAGTGCCGAGGGCCCTTCACAAGCTGCTTCATTCATGTAAGGCTCCTAGCTGTGCTGGTGAGCCTTGCCTGGGAGCCCTTTCTTTCTTCAGGCCTGGACACTCAGGATTGGTTAGTAGCCACTAAAGAAAACACAGCTCTTGCTTATGCTCCTGTTTTGCTGCTTACCCTCATACAAATCTTTTTCCCTCTTCACATATCAGAAGGAATCCTAACCCAAATGCTAGTTAAACTTCAGTTCCATGAAAATGCTGCAGTAGCCTGCTGCTTTGTAACTGTTCTCTCTACCCCAAAACATACACATAGAGAATTTGGGGAAAGGTTCTACCTTAGGGTTCTTTTATTTTTGTTCCTTTCAAAATACCTACAATCAAATGTACAGTAGTTGGGCTAGATCAGGGAAAATAATGCCATAAAAGGTTTTTACTCAGTGGTTCTCTTCTTGTAAGATCTGAAGGTAACTTTCAGCCCCCCATCCCTGCACTCCTGCTTGCAGGATACATGTGCAGTCATTGCGACTTTCCTGTGGAATCCTATCCATGTTCTGACAGTTGGAATGATTGTGGATTTTTATGCCCCCCCAAAGGAGAGTATCCTGTCCCTTTTCTTCCCAGCTGCTGAAAGATAACTATCTCCATGAGAATTGAGAAGTTGTCTTAAGATTAGTGATTCTGAGAACTTGACTGGATGAGAATAATTCTCTGATTTGTGAGATATACATTAAAACAGCCAGCAGAACATTCTGATTATCTCCTTACATTCAGAGAAAATAGAATTATCATTGCAGTTAAAACCCTCTAACACAGTCTTCTATTTTAGGGATCAAAGTATTAGATGTGCTGCTTAAGGGATGGTGCTACTTAAAAAGAACTGGAGTTAGCAAGACTTTTCCCTTCCCAGATGTTTCCAGAGGCCAGTTTGGTGATTTAAAAAGCCCTATGTCATATATTCCTTTATCACCAGCATCCCCTGCTAAAAAGAAACAGAAAAGAAAGCTCACCAAAATCGGTGAAAATATAGGCAGTGCTTACCCATGAAATATGTGTTTTTTGGAAGAAAACACCAGAAATAAGTTATTCTTACAAGAAACTAGAGTAAAGATTTCATTCTAAATAATCATACTACTACAAGAGATCGACATTCAGACCTCCGGAGCATTTGAACTTCATGATAATAGCAGCTGACATTTATTGAGTGTGTACTGTGTGCCAGGCACTGTGCTGAGTATTTTTACTGTCTCGTTTATTCTTGAAGATTCACAGGCCCTACTCTGAGCAGAACTACCTTAATGGAGTCAAGTAAAATCTCCAGTCACTTCTTTCATCTTAGTCGGATGTTAATTGGAGAATGGGCCACAGAGTCTGCCCGGCACTGCTGTGAGGGAAATCACTGCATTTAACCTGTTCTGTTTTTTCATGGGATAGTGCTGGGTAATCCCCACTGGCACACTTGCATTGCCCTTATCTTTCTCTGCACTTAATTCCCTCTGACACTGGGCCAGTGTTACCATGATGAGCTAGACACCGCAACATCCCTTCCCCTTGGCTTTCCTCCTTGGTTAGTGATGGTGAGAGAAATGCTCTGAGGCTCAGCAGCCGTGATGCTTGTTTCAAGCCCCCCATCTCTGGGAGGCAAATGTGAAGGTCTTGCCTTTCACTGGGAAGAATGTTATGGCTGTCTTGCCATCTGAGTTCTGAAAGGAACTAGAATTTACTAGCACTCCTTGGGTTTAGTTCCAGTTAGTTGAAGTGGAGCATATTAAAATCTCTCATGCTTCCTGTTTTCTCTCTGTCCAGCTCTTCTATTATATTCTTAGTGCCTGTTACTTGTATGCATCCAGCTTGTGTTTAGAAGTGTTTTGCTAAGCCATTCCACCTCATTCTGCAGTTCCTTCCACCACGGTCATGAGAGGCAGTGGTGTCAGGCCAGAACTTGTGGAGAGTGGAGGCTCTGGAATTCTGCTACTGTGTGAGTGTCTGCCCTGGGCTCTCTGTGGCTCCTCATGAGCCTTAAGTGGCCAGCAAGCAGCAGTGGCATGGAGACAGATCCAGATTTTGGCTCAGCATAAGAGCTTTCTAATACCCACAATCCAGCAAAGGGGCCAGCTGCCTCAGAGTTCAAGTGGCAGCTCAGTGACTGTTGTCAGGGAAATGCGCTCCAAGATGACCTGAGGACTCAACTAACTAAAATTCTGTTCCTCCCTCCCTCCCTCCCTCTCTAGCTCTTTTCTTCTCAAAAGTAAGTGGTTCTCCAAGGGCCAGCTCTGTCACTGTCTCTTCTGATCTGCTCTGTCATGTTCTAGGCGTCCCTGAGGCCGAGAGTGGAAGCCACCCCAGGAGCAAGGCTCCAGGTGGCATGGCCCCGTGAGAAGGTCCACCAGGTTGACTACTTAGGATTGAGAGCCCCTGAAATAGGCACCTTGTTTCATTAGTTGGGTAATGGGGTTTTTGATTATCCATTCCCCACCCGAAACCCCACCCTTATTGTGAAGGGAAGAAGGTATGTGTGCCTTCATTTGGGTATTGACCCAGATTTCACATCTCTAGTGTCGATTGAGTGCCATTGAAATTTCAGAATGGAGACATTAACTCCTCCCTAGGAAGGAGCACGTGACCATCTCTCCTTACCAGTACGCATGGCCAAGATGAGTCACAGAACTTGTGTTGCCTCTATAACTTTTTCACCTGCCCATCACTTTCAATCAAATCTTAATCTCAGTGTTGTTTTCTGGCTTTCTTTGAGCACAGAAACCTCTCCCTTTTTCTGTTTTACTGGAACGAAGAGCCCAGCATAAACTTGTGAGGGTCATTTTTCCACTTCATCATTCATTGAAGGTATTAAATGGGAAACAGGACGACATTAGTGCTGTATTAATGTAAACAGCAGCCACTGTAGCGATATTACGTTGAACTCTTAATTCTATGCCAGATTCATGGTGGGGGGGGGCGGTACATAATTAGTAGGGTGGGTTGAATGAAGGTGAGAGAGCTCAGCTGTGGGCTCCTTTCAAGAGCATTATTGTTAGTTATTATTTGCCTTGAAAACCACATTTCAATATGTTAGAAGCAGTGAACCCCTTAATCATGCATCTCTGAAAATGGGCACCATGAAACCTAAACCAAAGTTACTGGGGGCAGGGCACAGGGAGAGCTGCTCTTTTCAAGCATTGGCAGCTCTGGCGAGGCTTCTCTTTATTGCTCACTGCTTCTACCACAACACTCCTCTCAGAAGGGCCTCTTCTTTTCCTAGTAGCTTTTCCTCACACTGATAGTAGAAAGCAAGTCCGCACAGCCTGCCCCTCCCCCTAGTCCTGTCGCTGTGAGTCTAGAGCAGGCCATCCCGACTTTCCCCACACCTGCTCTCGGCCCCATCCATTCCTGGTCTGCAGAACCCGGAAAGAGAAAGGCCTCTGCTGGGCCCAGCCCGTTTCTTGAGATTCACCCAGGCTGCAAGGTGGGACGCTGTCCCTGCCAGAAGATGCCAAGAACATCATAGTTGCCTCCCCTGGAAGAGCCCACAGCCTTCTCTCATTCCCCATGGGCTCCCCCCTTCCATGGCCATGGTCACGTTGGGTATGCAGTACCTTCCAAGCATAAATTTCCATTTATGTTTTTTAAGTGCCTAAGCAAGTTACAGACCTCTGGAACCTGCCAGGGAGTCAGCCTGTGCCCCGCCCCCTTCCTCTCCCCACTCTGCACTTAGCCCTCAGGGGCAGGCCTGGTTGGCTGCCCCTCTCCAGGGTCCCCGAGTTCTGCAGGCAGAACAGCTGCAAGGACAAGCACATGGGGCAAGATGGTCATTGCCCTGGCAGGCTGGCTTGGTCACTCCCCTGTGCTGCTTTTCTTGGGGTCTTTCTGGTGATGGGGTTATGGTCTTGGTTCACAGAGAATGTTATGGAGCCTGCTTAGCGAAGTCTAGCTACTGAGTGAAGAAGACAGGAGAGCAAGACAGCCTCAGAGCAGAATTCCATCTGTCTTTGTCAGCAGCTGGAAAGTACATGCAGGTCCAAGAGGGCCGAGTCGGATAATCATAGTTAAGAACTGACCATCCATTTGCCGTCATTAGTCACTGGAACCCCGGCTGCCTCCTCTTCCTCTCTTCCTAGAGTTGTGGGATCAGGGTGTCTGCTCACAAGGACTCAGAAAGGCCATCATCCATAGGGAGTGAAGCAAGATCGAACGTGCGTCTTTGAAAATGAGTGTGAGATTATTTGTTTGCTTCTTTTTTAAAGTAATTTAAGTCTGACCTGAATTTGGGGCCTTCCTTACGTGGTGGGTGTACAGTGGATTATTCTGTGACCGCACTCTGTTTGTGTCACAGCACTAAGCAGTGCTCAGATGATTTGCTGGTGCATTAGAAGGTTTTGCAAAATGGAACAATCCATACCCAGGCACTTTATTTTCATTAATAATCCAGCATTTTTGTTCAGACAATGTAATAACCCAAGCTGGGCATTCACATTTAACACGTATGGGCAAATTTGCCAGAAGAAGTCTTCTGACTTGGATAGAGAAGGGAGGCGGGTTGATGAAAGTGATGAGGGGAGAACACTGCCATGGTGATGATCAAAGTCAGGCTTTTCTGGAGCGTGTTACGCCAGCCTGGACTCGGGCAGCGCACTGTCACTCCAATCTCCAGATGCTCTTTCCTACAGGTTCTACCAAGAGCTTGTCAGTTACCCCGGGTGTAACTGAAGAGATGAATGTAAGCGAGAGTGCAGCGGACTAGGGAGCAGCCGTGCAGTACAGTTAGAGACAGGAAGAGGCCCAGCTTTTCTCTTCACTGGACTTGAACCTCCAGCAGGCGCAGCGTGCTGGGCAATAATCCCACCACGGAACCATGTGCAGCTTCGTCTCACTGTTCACCATAGGGGTGGGAACTCGCTGGCACAGCAAGTTATAAATTGGAAAGCGAGTTCAACAGTCGTAATCTGATAGATACCAGGGACCAGATGCCTTGGGACTGCCTAAAAGTCTTTAGCATCCACCAAATACTCAAGTATCTGCGACAGGCTGTGTGGGATCCCTCCCACGTGGGTTTGGGGCAGAGCGCCCTCCCTGCCTTGGCCGTCGTGTGTCTTAGTCTTTGTGTTTCCCTTTGGCGTCTCCTGGCCCCTGTCCCCCATCTTGTGCACCATGTGTCCCTGAGGGGAGTCGCACCTGTGTCTGAGTCTGCTGTAAGGTGTTCAGTCTACCTCAAGGGGTCATCATGGTCACCTCCGTCCCATAGCAGTCCTTCTGACATCGCCACACACACTGGAATGTATATCTGCCCTGGCCCTGCCTTTCCCGTCAGTAAACTCCTGACCCCCTTTCCTGTGATCACCACAAACTCCTAGTGCAAATTGGATGCTGCTTTAAATGTGAAAACAATTGTTCAAAAGCTATAAAACCTGAATGAAAGCTAAAGCTGAATTTATAAGCCTTGTTGCATATGAGCCAAAAGTGCAAAAAGCTCTATATAATGAACTAACCTGCCACTCGTATAAATATAAATATATATAAATATATTAAAATCAGACTGTTCTACAAAATTGTGTATTTGTATTTTTGTGTACGTACAATTTTCTGCTAAGCAGAAGGAGGATGTAGTATAGGATGCTGTGAGAAGAGATTTGGTTTAATCCTATTTCTTTGTTACTTATTTTTGTTAACATCAGATGCCTGTCTTCGTCTTATATGTGTATGACACTGTTTGGAAAGCTGCAGTATCTCTCTTCCTTAGGTCCAGAGTCCATTAGAGAACGAAATCTGGGGTTTAGAGAGTTGTCTGGGCCGCCAAACACGGACACGCGGACAAAGCTCCGCCCTGTACTGCCCAGGAGCCACTCATGGTCCTGAGGCGGGACTGAGGGAGGACATGGCCTCTGGGAAGTAAAATCCCACTTCTAGAAATCAGCTTCCAAAACAAAAGATTGTCAGATCTCTCTAACACAGACTCTCCACCGGGAGAGGACGCAGCACCTCTCTGAAGTGAGGAACAGGACCTCTCATCTCTGGGCCAGCAGTTTGCCCAGAAAGCAGCAGGGGGCCCTGCCTGGCTGTATGGAGCGCCCCCCCGCTCGCTCCTTGGCTGTCCCTGGGCTCCATGTCCCTCTTCCGAGTAGTTGCTGCCTTTGTCAGATCAGGTTACCAAAATGCCTCCCCTCTGCTGAGCTGCTGGTGTCGGATCACCCAGGCCTCCAGCCCGAGGTCCCTGAAGCATCTCAGAACCCACTTTCCCGGTGCTAACACACAAGAGGGGGGTAAAGTGGCTGCCAGTAATGGCCAGAAACCAACCATCTGAGAGGCCAGGCTGGAAGACTGCTCCACGTGCCCATGGCAGGGCCCTTCCACCGGCAGCCCGGCCTCGCCCCGAAGCCCACCCACCTCTCAGCCCCAAGGCAGCCCCTCTTGACGTGAACCTTCTCTAGGGAGAGCGATACTGCACCTTCACCTGTGGGACTCATCTTTATAACAATGTGTAATGACTGTAGCAAAAAGCCCTTGTTTCTAGATGTAAATGGTCAAAGAAACAAGTGCTCTATCGTATTGATTAAAATAGTTCAAATGGGTCCTGTATCATTGTATCTCCTATTCTGGATTAGTGCCTTTTGGACAGTAGACTGTTCTGTAATTAAAATGTAGTATACTGCTTTTTTGTACAGTTTTGTTTTAATAAAACTTTTTTTTAATTTGTGTTTATTTTAGTATTGTACCTATTAGAGAATAAAATGTATAACTGAACAAAGACTGGCCGGATTTCTTTGGGTAAGGACAATCGTTTGGGAAGTGCCCTGACACTCACAAAGAGGGGGTGTGTTCTGTTTTGAACATCAGTCCCTTTGTCCTTTAAAAAGGACTAGTGTGCCCAGAGACTGAGGACCCTTGAACAGGGTCAATGTGACAGTGAACCAGTGCATGGCGGAGAGGGGTGCCAGGCTCAGGAGAGCCCCAGAATGCATCCACTCTGATTCCCACCTGCGCTCTGTCTCGGGGCTGCCCCCGATTCTCTTAGACCCCAGAGAGCTTGCCCACCCAGTGGTCCCCTTAACTGCGGGCACCAGCTTTCCTTCTCACCTCCCACCATCTTGCCACATCCTGGCAGCTTCTCTACCACTAGGACCACTGTGGAAACTCCACGCACCTTCACTCTCCCACTCCAGGCCACATCTACCTCATTTTCTTAAAAAAGCCATGTTTCTTGGGGCTTCACCTTTAGCAGTGAAAAACAAAATGAAAGAACACCGAAGCTTCATTATTTGTGTTTCTCTAAGTCATCTAATCCTTGGGATCAAATTCTTAAGCAGGACTCTAGGACAAGGTGCCTAACTCCCTTCTGAGAAGATTCAGGTCGATTGACTTTCCCGTTCTCAGAGAAAACCTGAGAAGTAAATGGTCTGTTTTCCCCTCCTCATTGTACATAATTAGGGAAGACTATGCAAAATTTGAAGCTGCCCCTAAACCCTGTCTAAGTCGCCGAGTGGAGATGGGCAGGAGATGGGGGGTGGGATACCGAGGACCGTGCCCATGCTCCTCTATTTGGGCCAAAATTGCTCTTTCTGGTTCCATCCTTCACGCCCCGCCTAGAAGTCTTCCCGGCCTGCCCAGCAACACTGCCCCCTCCGCCTTCATCTCCTCTGAGGCTCCCAAACACACTTGCCTGAAGCTCCTCAACCCCTAAAGCCTCCGGGGCCCCTCCTGCGGGCACCCCGCGCTCCAGATCCGCCTGATTGTGTGGCTCATCAGGACTGCTAGTCTGCAGTGTACGCCACACCAGGCCCAGCCAGGACAGGTACACAAATGTGCACTGACTCAATGAGTGAGCGAACTAAATGTGATGGAGCCACTAGAGCCCATTTTGGGATCTGAGCAACCGTAAAAACCCCACAGCTTCACGCAAAGATCTCATTGAGTTGCAAGAGAGTAAGCAGCAGCTCGAGAAATGAGACGTGTCCTAGAGGCTGCTAGATCGATTCTACATTCAGACTCCCGCCTCAGAGCAGGGCAGCTCCTGGCTGCCAAATTTCTGTCATGATTTGGCAGTGCTTATCTCTGAGAACAACTCTTTGGCACTTATGAATATAAACAAGTCCTGCTAAGATGTGCTCTGACTGATGGCCACCTCCAATCAGCCCTCTGAGTGGCTGCGGCCCTGCATTGGTAAGTGCACCTTCTATCAGACGAAGGCTGAGTGATTCACTGACACAGGGAAGAAAACAGCTTTACGCAGGGCCATCAGCGAGTCAGTGCCCTTGTGGACACAGCGCACTCGGCTGCCTGCCTCCCTCACTGGAGCTGGGCTGTCTGCTGTGACCATGAGGAGGCCTGCTTATCTTCCCAGGTCAGGGGGCCTGGGCCCCCCAACCCCAGTGCTGTTGCGAACCTGTGCTGGACCACAGCTGGGCACCACATCTTGAGGATGTTGGCCTCATGGGCAAGCAGGGCCCAACAAATAACATCGAGCCCCACAGTCTGCAGGGATGTGACGGGCCCTGTCAGCATCCACAGCTATAGTCCTCCTCCTGTAAACACCTTGTTGCAGAACCTTCGAGGGTCAACCTATCTGTGCAGAAGTCCTCCACTCCCCAGTCGGGGGTTCTGGCGTGGGGCCAGTCATGCAGGTCAAGATCGACAGTGGAGCCATGGCCTTAAGAGCTGGGACAGCCTTGCTCCAGAGAAGTCATCCACCCTTTCACCCCAGGCCAACTGTCTCCCTGTTAGCCTGGAAGCTCCAATGATCTTGGGTCTAGGGCGATCAGAAAATTTCTATTGGTTTTTGGCTCATGTAAGAAGTCTCAACTAAGGAGTATAAAACTGGCCATGGGACTAACAGGGCCTCCCCAGTTCTCTAGTACAAGTCACAAAGAGCGCAGGGCTGGGCAGGTATGCTCGGGGGACCTGCTGCTCCCCTGAACCTCCCTCTTAGTCTAGAAGCCTCTATCTTGAAAAGCCCACCTCACTCACTCAGAACCAGGCCACCCCTTGCCCTGTGGGACAATCTAGACTGAGGCCAAACACTTCTGCAGCAGAGTGGGGAGGGGAAAGCAACAAGACTGACTTCAGACGTAGGCAAGAAATCATCTGGTTTTATTTAGAAGCTGCTGGTCATATGACGGAAAGGCATATATGGTACAAAATTACAGAGATTTAGTTCATTATACAATACAAATCATTAAGTCTTTACAATTCATTACAGAGTCTTTGGATTTTTTTAACTCCCATTTCATGTGTAGCAAATCAATATACTCCCCCGATCAAAGTCTCTTCTTCATATGTGAACCCATCATATTCACAGAACTCCGCACAGAAGGAAGACGTTCCAAGACTCCCCCAACACGATTAGTGTCAGCAGCCGGGCAGAAGGCACAACGGACTTCTCTGAAAGAAAGACGCATGTGGGGAGAATCGAGGCAGCGTCTTCGGCGTAAAACACAGGCTGCAGTCCTGGTCCCCAGAGGTAAGGCACGACAGACAGGTGGCCGCCCTGGGAGCTGACGGCCCTGAGAGACGTGGGCCCACAGGCGGCCAAGCGGGGCTAATCTTAGCCAGGAAAATAAATACCCATGAACTTCTAGTCATTTCACATACAGGGAACTTCAAGCCAAGAGGAGAAAATGAAAGGAAGTAACGGGACCTAAACGCCTGCGACGCCTTTCAAACTCCTCAACAGCCCTTTCACAGCTCAAGTCTCTCACTAAACACACAAGGCCCTTCACGCTGGCCACGTTTTCTTGCCGGCCAGAGAGGTCCTGCTCCCTCTGGCCGGGCTGGGCATCTGGGACAGCCAGACCCCACTGCCCGTGAAGCCCCCTGGGGTTTGGGGCCAGCAGTGACTGTGCTTGGGCAGAGTGGGAGGCAGAGGCGCAGGAGGGTCCCTGCCTGGTCTCTGCCATAGGCCTGGGGGTGCTCATGTGGTGCCCAGAGCCAGACTGTACTGCGGAGGCACACTCCCCTGGCCCCAGCGTCCACGTGGCCCATCCCCTCCTGCTGCCAGACCAAATCCCAGAGCTGGGAACCTACTACAAGTCCCAGCTTGATTCCTAATGCTGACACTTCATCTAAAATTAGGCCTGTTTATTAGTAGGGTGAGACGAGAAGACAGATGAAATGGAGCCCCTCCCTCGACCTCCTACCCTCACAGGATTCTCGAGCCCGCATCTTAGGCCCAACACATACCAGGTTGTGGGGAGTGCCTGGGCTCATGGCTTTAGTGACCTCGTCTACTACATGTCACTGCTTTTCCAGTCACAGGTTAACATTAGTCTGCGCGGAGAAGCCAGGGTAAAAACAGTGACACTGGGGGCCGGCCCGGTGGCACAGCGGTTAAGTGCGCACGTTCCGCTACTCGGCGGCCTGGGGTTCACCGGTTTGGATCCTGGGTGTGGACATGGCACCGCTTGGCAAACGCCATGCTGTGGTAGGTGTCCCACATATAAAGTAGAGGAAGATGGGCACGGATGTTAGCTCAGGGCCAGTCTTCCTCAGCAAAAAGAGGAGGGTTGGCAGCAGTTAGCTCAGTGCTAATCTTCCTCAAAAAAAAAAAAAAAAAACAGTGACACTGGAGCAGGGCAGGCTTCCTTCAAAGACACTAGAAAAAGCAGAGGTGGAGAGCAGTCAAGCGACACCATGAGCCTCCTGCGGCACCCTACTTGACCGTCATGACCCGTCACACGCTGGCCCTGAAGTGATGTGCAGGGTGTGGAGGAAGAAGACAGGAAGGTCAAGACTGCAACCCCTGTGCCCTTGCAAGGATCCAGCACGGCTCCCACCCCCTACTGTCCTTCCAGAACTGCCGTTCCTGCCCTCCTGGGTCCCAGGATGTCCATGGGGCCAGAGCTGGGTCAGGAGGGCAGGGTCAAGTGCGCCGTGTTCTGATAGCGATGCTGAAGGACGAGGATGCCCAGGTGGCCAGGCGAGCCTCCCCTAGCCCAGGACAGGCCCACGTGTTGACCTCCCAGGCACAGCTCACCAAGAACACCAATGGGACAAACATATCTCGCACCACCAGGATGGCCCCAAATGCGGGCCCCAAACACACTTCACTGTAAGAAAACCCGGGCAAGCCGAGAGCTCCCGTTATGAAGGGCAGCGACAGCACTCTCCTCCCAGGAGACCCGGCTCCCTCCCCACACACCAAGCCGCCTGCCAAAGCTCAAAGCTCTGAGCGCACCCTGAGGACACAGGACATGCTGCTTCTGGGGGGAGCTGCTGGGACCCAGGGGTGGCAGGGCTGCGGGGAATCTCAGGCAGAAACGAGGAAGATTTGAACAGCAGGCCCAGGGGAGACAGTGAAGCCGTGCTGGGCCGCCTGAGGGGGAGGATGAGAGAGAGGGGAAGAGAGGAAGGGGGTCCCGCCAGACCTCCTGGGGCAATGACCTCCTGGGACAACAGCTGAAGGATCACTCCCAGCTCATCAGGAGTTCCACTGCAGTCTATTCTATTCTAATTGAGCCAAACGACAGAAAGAGAGCAGGACACCCCTGTCCTGGTTGCTGACACCACCTTACAGGGCACATGGGCCCCAACAAGTGCTTCGGGACGTAAATGAAGATCAGGAACACCCACACCACCTTTCTCCAAAGAGCCCCTGGCCAGGTCACCTGAGCTGCTCCCCTCGAAGAAGGGGTGGTGCTGGTACCTGAGGAGGGGACCAAACTGACGATGGGGGAGGAGAGAAAACCTTCTAAGGGAAAGCAGCCTTTCAGGAGAACGTCTGTGCTGGGGAGGAGGGTGAGAGTAGAAGCAGAGCAGACTGACAGCACTTAATTCAGGGACGCACGCCCGGCAGGTGCTCCCCAAAACGCCAGCCCAAGACAGGAAGGAACACAAAGCAGCGCCCGCCTGAGGGGGGCCCGCGCCCACGCCGCCCTGCGGGAAGGAGTTGGGCCTCCTGGCCGGCCCTCTCAGGGCCACCCACCAACAAGGCACCTCCCTCCTGGGCCAGGGCTGCCCGTGGGCAGGGACAGACACGAGGGCAGCGCCGTCTGCTCCCCTGCGGGGCCCTGTGCCGGTGGGCACTGCAGAGGCGGCCTCGGGGCTGCTGTAAACGGGAGATGATCACGGAGCTTCCCTACGTTTCAGCTGTTCTCTGTGAGAAGACCCTTCCAGCTCCCAAACTGGGCCTCTCCGCTGAACTAAAGCCACATGTAAGAGGCTGTGCTCCGCATCTCGCAGCCTGTCCCCTCGCCCGCGGACACGGCAGACTCGCAGCTCCAGGGTGAGAGGGTGGCCAGGCCAGCCCGAGCTAAGTGGCAGCGACCCATTCCAGCCGCAGTCTGTTGGCCCAGGCGGGGCAGCCCGTGGGAGGCGATGAACAGAAGCTAGGGTGGCACCGGCCCCCCAGCCCCCGGGTGGGAGCGAGCGCAGGCCGTGTGGCCCCGGGGACTCTGCCTCCCCGGCCGGCCGCAGGCCCCACGCAGCCCATGGGGGCAGGGAACCTGGCATCACCCCTCCTGAGGGGCTGCAAATCCCTAGAGAACCAGAGATTTCTCAAAATAACTGCTTTCTGGATGTCGTTTTTGAGTCTAAACATGAGGAGTAAAAAGAGGCAGCGAGAGTGCTGTGTGCAAATCCTAGCGCAGGGCTGGGGGGTCCTCCCGGCTCCGGGCTCTTGAGGTGACAGGCAGCAGGGGCGGCGCACTTGCAGCAGGAGGTCACCAGGCTGCTTACCGCCTGCGGAAAGACCACAGCCCTGGCCCCGGACTGAGTCCCACCCGCAGCCCTGTCTCTGCCCCCCAGCACCGCCCACAGCACCCGGCTGCCACCAGGCCCCAAATCCCCCGACGGAGCCCGGCAGGAGGGGCTCCGGGACCAGCCAGGCCCTGGCAGGAGGTGGCGATGCTCTGGGGTGTCTCAGGCTGGCCAGCCTGTGCTCTCTAGGCCGGCCTGGTCTGTGGCTCTCCAAGGGTCCAAGAGACAAACAGGGGGGCGGCCACAGGGCCGGCAAGGGGCTCTTGCTCCAGGGCCCACCTGGCAAGCCGCAGGCCCCTGGGCATAGAACTACCAATAAGTTACACTGGTCTAAGGACCCCCAGAAACCAAAACTGCACCAGATAAGGTCGTGATGCTCTGACTTTGCCATCAAGGCCAGAAGCACAAGGCAATTCTCCAAATTTTCACTGTCACCTTAGAATAAGGCCACTTGTGTATCTGCACCAAAGAAACCTAAAGGGGTGTCATCCTCTGGCCCCTCTAGGAAGCTCCGCCCGAGGCGGGAGGTGGGCAGCTCCCAAGTGGCTGCAGAGGTGCAACGTGCAAGGCAGGCCATGGGCACTCACACCCGGGCACACGATTGTGGCTCGCAAACAATTCCGAATTTTGAAAAAATAAATATAAATAAATATATTCCAAGCATTCTGGTAAGGGAATAAGTGGCAAAGAGGAAGAATTTTCCAGGTATAAAGATGCTGAAACACCCAGGGAGAAATGTCTGAGACACCCTGTGGAAAGGAAGAGGGAAAGGTGGGGAGTCAGGCCCAGGGCCCCTCGGGCACACAGGCCATCGTGCCAGAAGCCTCAGGAGGCTGGCCAGGCACGGACGGCCGCAGGACTGTGGGGACTTGGGGCGAGGGGGGGGAGGGCCGAGAGGGGTGGTGGGAGGCTGAGGAGCAGCCAGGACTTGGGGCGGGAGCAGGGTCTAGGCACCAGCCGGGGCGGAGAGAGGACAGCCTGCCCCTGAGGGAAGGGAAGGCACGGGTTAGGATTATGTTTTAAATTAAGAGGTTAATGGGGTCACCAGAGCAGAAGACAGAGCAACACCGCCAGGTGGGAACAGCCCAGGCCGCAGGGCACCCCGCTCCCCATGCCCAGGGCCACTCTGGGTTCCTGGAGCTCCACAGCCGCCACCTGCCGTGAAGCCGCCTGGTTGTCCGGGCAGAGGAAGAAACAGAGCTTCCAGAGGCCTCGGAGAAGCAGCGAGGCCCTCAGCCCTGCAGCGTCTAAGCATTGTGGGCCCTGCTCCCCGGGGGAGGGGGTCTGAGGCGACAAGGCCCACTTTGCTCCGACCCAGGGCTGTGGGCAGCAAGGCTCGGCAGCACCGCCACCGCGTCAGTGTTGCCGGCCCGGGAGGACGCCACCAGGGAGGGTGCGGTGGGCGCGGCTTAGCTGGCCCAGGACTTGCGGTTCTCGGGGTTCCTGTGGCTCCGGTCGGCCCGGAGTGTCGCGGGGCCCTCGGCCTTGGCCAAGGCTGCCGTCAGGGAGGCCAGGTTGCTGGCGGAGCCGGAGAGGGTGCTGCTCCTGCGGGGCTCGGGGGCGCCCTGCAGCCTGAGGCCTGCGCTGCGCCGGCGGCCCGCGCCCCCCGCCCTGCGCACGCGGCCCGGCCTCACCAGCAGCCCGTAGCCGGGGTTGCACCTGAAGTACTGCTTCCCTCCGATGGAGCCGTCGTTCTTACCTGGGGGAAAGGAAAAGCTGACGTAGAGGCGGCTCCCAGGCTGCTCCCGCCCCCACGGGCCCTCCCACAGGAGCCCCGTGTGCCACACGGCCCCGAACCGGGCTCACCACGGAACGCCGAGGCCAGCCCGGGCAACCGTCCCCTGGGCAGCACGCAGTGGTCACCGGGGACAGACCCCCCACCCCGCCACCCCCGACTCCCCAGCGGCCTCAGGCGTGAGGTCGAAGACATGCTGGCCCTGCCATTTCTGACACCCAGGTGCAGAAAGCCACCAAAGCAGAGCTGGCACTGCCCCCACCCACCCTGGGGCACAGATCATTTTCAGTCTGGATGGTCGAAATGTAAATCTAGGATGGATGGCATTGGTAGAGTGATTATTTTTCCTAAATCTATTAGATGAAAACTGGCAAATTACCAAATTGTAGCTAGTCAGAGGTCATACAATGTGTCAAGATGGAGTGAAGAAGTTTCCTTTGTAAAAGTGAATAGAAAATGCTTTAAGGTGAAGGATGAGGACACAATGCTCACGTTGGGGGGAGACTGAACAAAGGGACCGCCCTGACCCCTAAATGTCACCATCCAGTGGTGATGGGCTGGTGGGGAACACGATCTTTGTTGCAAAAAGCATCATGAATTTTCTACACTCCCTGTCCGCACGTTCGCCTGCCCCTCTCTTCACCCCCTCCAAACACGCCCCGCCTCCACCAGCTCCTCTCGGGGTCAACCAGGGTTACCCGGGGCCACCTCTCAAAGCATTTAACAGCTGATCTCTCCCGCTCTCCAGCCACCGCTGTCCCTCGGCTCCTGGGACACCCACCTCCTTCCCAGTCTCACCCTCAGCCCTGCTCTCCCCTTGGGGGCTCACCCGCCCCAGCCTACACTCCGTGAGCCCTGACGCCTCTTCGCCATGAGCCTGGCCCTCTCCGCCATCTCACCTCCACCAGAGCGTCCAGCCCACACCCCCACCCCACCTGTCCCACACCCAGCTCTGTGGTCTCCTGCCCGCCTGCCCGCGCCCTCACCTGCTCTCGAGGCTTGTCCACAGCACCGTCGTGACCCTGTCCTCAGGCCCCTTTCAGGTATCTGCCTGACTCCTTTCCTCCCTCAATCTGGGGGCCTCACTGTCATATCTTTCCTGACGCTGGCCACCTCTTACCACCTCCACTGCCACCACTCACCCCCCTCCTGGGCATCCTCAGCAGCCTTCTAAGTGGCCTCCTGTCCCCACACTTCATCCCAAGTCTACTCTCCTAAAACAAAGTCATCTTTTTAAGCCCTCCAGTGGTTTCCTATCATCTTTACCCTTCGTGACCGGCCACCACGCCTCTCCAGCCTCCTCGGCCAGCCTTCCTGCTCCCCCTGCATGTGGCACATGTGTCCCTGTGCAGGCGGGACCTTTGGGGGCTTGGCCGGTGATGCTGCCCCCAGCCCAGCTTCTTCCTTCCGTCACTCGTGCCTTTGCTTCCCTCAATATTATCTAAAACGTTGCCCACATCCACCATCTTTTCCCCACTAATCCAATTTTCTTCATAGTGCTTATTACTATCAGATTTTATTTGTTTGTTGACTTGGTACCTGTCTCCCCTCTGAAATGAAAGTCCAGGGAACCCAGGGGCTGTTTTGCTCACCAAGTGTCCTCAGGACCCCAGATGCAGGGGGAACGCAGCAGGTCCTTGATAGCTATCTGCCGAGGAATTCATCTATTTGCTAATCCCCTTTAATTCTTGAGTTCAACTGCAAATATAAACTTCTTTCCCAATTCTCCTTCGCATCCAGCAGAAATGGAATTTAAAAAATATTCCAGCCTGTGCTACATTAATCTTCTAGAAGCACTTCCAATTTATGACATTCTTTGCCAAAATTATTTTTAAAGATAGCGAGTGACTTCACAGCTGAGCTGAGGGGCCCAGAGACAGTCACTGCGGGGAAGGCTCCGCGGTTCACAGAGCCCCCGCCGCCCCCCGACTTCACTCTGTCTCGACCAAGGAGAGCTCCCATGCCTCCACCCCTCCACCCCCAGCTAACCCAGCAGGCCACACACAAGCCCCCCACGATCCCGTCTCCATGGCTCCCACCCCGACCCTCACACACCGCTGGTGGGAAGGGAGGATGGAACCCAGTCTGGCCGTCCTCAGAATCTTAACACACAGTTCCCTCCTGGGTCTCCGCTCAAGGGGAGTGAAAACACGTGTCTACACAAAATCTTATACACGAACATCCCCAGCAGCATTATTCACAACAGACAAAAAGTGGAAACAACCCATGCGTTCGTCAGCTGAGAAACAGACGGACACTACGCAGGGCAGCCATACAGAGGGGCCTTCTTCGGCTGCAAAAAGGAATGCAGGCTCGCAAAGGCTACGACTGGAGAAACCTAGGAAACGTCACACCAGGAGAACGAAGCCAGGCACAGGGGCCACGCACTGTGTGACGCCATTTATATGAGAGTCCAGATTAGGACATTTCCTAGAAACTGAGAGGGACGGAGCAGACTGACGGTTCCCAGGGCCTGGGGAGGGGCTGTGCCCCTGCTGGGGGACTTGGAGCTTCTCTTCTGCTCTGAAGCTACCTCTGGTGATGGCTGCACAGCTCTGTAAATACACTAAGAACCACTGCACTGTGCACTTCACACAGGCGGACTTTATGGCATGTAAATTGCATCACAATAAAGCTGTTTAAAAAAAAACATCTGAAGGACACAGTATTTCCTTAAGACATGCCCTCAGTTCTTCTGAAAAGGATGATCTATTGCTTTTAAGACGCGCCATTCTAAGCGAGGCTTTACGGGCTGGCGAGCCTGCCACCACGATCCCACCTAGATCGCCCGTCTCCTGTTCTCGACCCGCGGGCCAAGGAGCCTCGGGATGTCTTGGGAACAAGTGAGCCACCCGAGCAGGTGCACGGGCACCAGCGCTTGTAACCTGAGCAAGCTCGGCAGATACGGCTGCTGTCCTTGTTCAAATGCACAGGCTCCTGTGACTAAAAACCTGGCATTTAAAGTCATTACCAAATTTAGAGTAGCTTTCAATTAATGTCTTAGGTTTCTGAAAAATTTCTGGAGGTTAAAAAAAAGAGAACCTGACTCTTAAAATGCTTAGGAAACTCTTATCTAGTGAAAATTCCTGATATTGAAGAGCGGCGACCCAGAGACTCAGAGGTCACACGGTGTGCCCCAGAGCACACCTCTGAGCAGTGCGGGGCCAGCTGCAGCTCCAGCAGACCTCAGAGGCCACGGCAAGTCGCCTCCAGAGCCCGCACTCACCTGAAGGTAAGTCCAGCTCCACGCCGACCCACGTGCCCTCCTGAAAGTCCGTCGGCCCGATGTACCTCACGATGCCCGTTTTGTTGGTGCCCACGGTAACGTATTCTCCCTCCTTGAGCCACTCGGGGACTTCGCTGGCTTCTTCAGAATCTGAGGAGACTTCTGGCTTTCCCAGGGCCTGTCCCCCAGAGCTGCCGCTGCCCGGCCCCCCAGGGACCAGGGGGTCCTCCTCAGCACCAGAGGGGCAGCCAGGCTCTCCGCCGAGCATGCGCGTGAACGACTTCAGCTCCGAGGTCCTCACCTTCCGGATTCTGAACGGAGATGCTGGGGCAGGCGCCTGAGGCAGGAGATCAGAAGGCAGCTGTGGTTTGCAGACATCCAGCTCCAAGCCAGTGGCCGGCTTCGCCTGGTCCTGGGGTCTTTCTGGCTGCTGGGTGGCAGAGGAAACTTCTCCACTCTGCTGGCTGGGTGATTCGTTCTGGGGGGCAGAGGTGGGAAGACAAGTTGGAGAAGCGCTGGCTTCCTTGTTTGGCTTCTCCCAGGAACCTGCTTCCTTAGCCTCGGATGCACCACTGCTGCCGCCCCGAGCATTCTGCTTCGCCGGGCTGGGCAGTGACGGAAGGCTGATCTGAGCCTCCACCTGGGCAGAAAGACTGTCTGTGCTGGCTGTTGCAGGTGGAAGCGGGAGCTCGGCCTCCGGGCTGTCCTGGCAGAGGGCAGGAGGGGGCGAGCCGGGCGTCTGCCCGCCAGCCTGGGCAGCGGCATCCAGGCCAGGGATGAGTGCATCAGACAGCGTGGCGGTGGAAACACTGTGGGAAAAGTACCCGCTGGAGGCCTCGCTCAGGGGGCTGGGCGGCCCCTCCTGAGTGTCCGGGGCCTGGGTGTTGGCAGGGATGGCCTGCTGGGGAGGTGCTTTGGTTGGTCTGTCGCAGATCTTCGCCACAGGGGCCGTCTGCACAGCCCCGTCAGGAGCCGCGCTAATCTGCACGCCCTCTTGGTGAGCCTGTAGCTGGAAAGGGGGAAGCGTAACTGGTTAGGATGCAAAAGTGAGATAGACTTTGTTGTTGGCTGAAACATCACAGCTTCGATGGTAACAGAGTGTTGCCGGGCAGTAGGGCAGACCTGGTTCCAGCATCAGTTCCACCACCTGCGTCCACGGGACCTGGCATCTCACACAGCAAATGCTGAGGGGCCGACTCCGCCCCAGCAGGTTCCACACTGTGCACCCCGCTGAGAGCTGAGCCAGCCCTTCCATCTCCCCACCTTACATACAAATCAGATTCTAACAGCTGCCTGCGATGCTGTGATTTATAAAGAGAAAGAGACTTTTGGCCTTCATCCTGTTTCTGGTACGGACCTCCTAAAACCCTTGAAATTTTCCACGTGTTAAAAGCAATAAAGGTGTCTTGATATTCCTAAGGAGCCCCTTCCAACAATACCTGAGTTTATGCTGATGAGGTGACTATTGGACTGCACCTAAGGATGGGGGGCTGGCTGCCAGGGGAATGAACCTTGTGACTAGAGGGCTGGAACTTTCCATCCCAATCCCAACCTCCGGGGAGGAGAAAGGGGCTGGAGGTTGAACCAATCACCAATGGCCAATGATTTAATCAATCACACCTACGTAATGAACCCAAAAGAACGGGCTTCTGGGAGCCTGTGGGTTGGAGAACACGTGGGGATTCAGGGAGGGTGGCACAGGTGGAGGACAGGGAAGCTTCGTGCCCCTTCCTGCATACCTTTCCTGTGCGCTTCTTCCATCTGCTGTTCCTGAGCCATATCCTTTTCTACTAACTGGTAATCTAGTAAGTAAACGGTTTCTCTGAGTTCTGTGAGCCACTCTAGCAAATGAGTCAAACCCAAGGAGGGGATCATGGGAACCTCCAACCTAGAGCCGGCTGGTCAGAAGCACAGGTGACAGCCCAGACTTGAGATTAGTGGGTAAGGTGGGGGCAGTCTTGTGAGACTAAGCACTTAACCTGTGGGGTCTGCCGCTATCCCCGGGTAGACAGTGTTAGAACCGAGTTGAACTGTATGACACCCAGCTGCTGTCGGACAATCGCCTGGTGGTGTGGAAACAATGCATAAGCAACTGCCACACAGGGTTGCTGTGGGACGACAGGCAGGCGAAGGCCCTCACCACAGAGCGCAGCACCCAGCAGGCGCACACTAAAATCGCGATTCCCTCATTCCCCCTAGAATGCCCCACCTCCCTGCACTCAGGCTTAGAGCTCCGCTCCTGTGGAAACAGACCCCTCCCCACCCCGACTTCACAGAGACCAAGAATCTCTAGAGGCCAGAAGAGCACTGTTCTCCCACAAAATTGAAATGATGATCTCACTGGAGGATCGGACAGGGCTAGAGCACAGCTTCACAGGCTCAGGCAGAAGTGACCCTCGGGCCTGCGGGCTGACTGGCCATTCCTGGCTGGGGCTCAGAGGAAGGAAGAGGGGACAGTGGCTGCCTGCAGGCCATGCCCTTTCTCTGAGAGGCTATCTTTCCGGCTGCTGCTGAAGGCTGGTCCCATGTCACGGGTCAGGGGCCCTCTGATCCTGGCAGACACAGGCCAAGCAGCAGCCAGCCCCGCAGTGAGGAGCAGCTGAGCAAGGATGGAGCCCAGCGGCTGGCCTCTCCCTCTCACGTCACTGTCTGAGTCACGCTGGCAGACACACACAGAGCCCCATCTCATGGGGGATGACGACAGCCACTGTCCATCCAAAGTCTGCTGTTTCTGAGGGGCCTGTAAGGTGCTCTTTCGCTGACAACTTAAGCCATCTTAAGCTTATCTTTCTATTCCGATTCACAATGACAGGGGAAAAGAGGCGGCAGGAATGGGGAGTGGGGCAGATGTGGTGAAGAGGGGTGTTCAGAAAAAGAAATATGTTCTCCAATATTTACGGAAAGATTATTTATATTACAGGAATGGCCATTTTCCATTTGAAATGCAGGATTTATTTGAACTGGGAAACAGCTGAGATCTATAAGTCTCTTACAGTTACTTGGCTGAACTCAGCAGTTTGATAAATCATGCATTTTCACGTGAATTGTCATTTACATTCCTGTCTCTGGGGGCCTTCCTTTCCCCCCTAGGCACACTTTCAGGGTACGAAATTAACGGCGCCTCTTGAGATTAACAGCCCATTTTTGTGATGGATCTCTAGGCTGCAAAATTTACTAAATCCAATAGATCAATAACTGTCACCAGCATAAATACTCTAAAAGATTAGGCAATCCTTCAATCATTTTTTTTGCAAGTTGTACATGTATTATTTATTCTTTTCTATTTTATTTTTAATATCACTGACCAGGAAGGGAAGAAAACACAAACAAAACTACAAGAGACTAGAATCTGAATGATAATTAAGGTCCCAAAAGAGTATGTGTTCCCTATTCCCCCGCGGGATGAGACCCCATCATGCCAGATCGACAGCAGCCTGCTAAGGGCCAGCTAGGTCCTGTCCAGAGCAGGGAACGGTCCAGTGACAGTGCCTTAGGTTTCCCTGGTATTAGGCCATTTGCTTCCATATGAATCCTTTGATGTAGGCCAGGAAGTATGATCACGTTCATTTTACAACATGGCCCAGAGAGGTTACAGGCTTCAGCCAGAGCCTCCAGTAAGTGACAAACCAGGGATCAGAGATCAGATCCACAGTGACGACAAAGAAGAGAACAAAGGTGGCAGAAGGCAACCCCTGATCGCAGTGTTCCTTCCTGCTGAGCCCGAGCGCAGCCTCCGATTCCTTCCATTAGCGCCTGGCAGGCAGCTGCTCCCACTTGACTGGAGTAGACATGTGAGTAGAAACCTATTTGCCGTCCTCGGGGTAGACCCTTACCATTAACATTTCCAGAGTCTGCTGGGAGAGCCTAGACTTGAGGAAACCACCACAATGAGCAGCACAGCTGCCCTGAGCTGCGGACACAGTGGCAGGTCGAGGGTCCTCACCAGTTAGGGACTTGGTCCCATCCTGTCCCATTGGCCGTGGGGCCCCAGTCCTGCCTCAGCAAAATCATCAACACTACTCGGAGGCGACAGCAGGGGCCCACAGATCTATCTTCAGTTACATTTGTGAACACCAAGGATGTCCTGGAAAAGGGCCTTTTAGACAGGAGTGAATTCATGGAGGTCTGAATTTCCTTTCCAATTATGTGGCCTTTTTGTTATTGTTTTAATAAATAAAATTTTCCTGTGAAGATAGAGCATTTCCTAAGAGAATGAATGCACAGTGGGAGAAAACAGCTTTGCTATTCATAAGATGAGAAGTGCTGTTCATCTGCGGGAGATCATAAGAGACTATTTTCTCCCCAGCTTAGCATTAGTCTTTTCACGCTGATATCATGAATCAGAATAAAATGTAAAACCGAGAATTAAGCAAACACTTAGAATAAGGAGATTGTTCTGTTTATAGAAATCGCCTTTGCCTAGCAGTGGGCTATTAACGCAGCAGACTACATTAGCAGTCAAGCACCTAAAAGTTTAGCAATCATATGATTAACACGCTGAAAATAGAAAAGTGTAACAAGGAAAATAGAGAGGGAGAAGACAGTGACCTACATGGTAGTTAATTATCAAAACGGGAACGCTAAAATAAAAAAGCCACGGGTGCAGACCCAACAATTATAGCATTGGGGCCACCCCCACATGTGGGGCAGCCACCTGCCAAGGCGCCACCCCAGCCCGACTAACTCACCTCCGCCATCCTGATCGGCCCGACATCTGGGAGGGCAGACTGCACCAGGATTCGGGGCACCGGCTGAGAAAACAAGGCGGGGTGGGGTTGGGGGGAGGTGCGGCGTAAGGAATCAAGAGAAGCAAAAGAGACAAAACCAGAGGAGGTTTTAATTGAACAGGCTGGAGAGTCCATCAGGAGGACCTACCTGAAGCGAACTTTTACAACTTCCAAGAATTCTAACAAGTCGCTACCCATTAAGCATGCCAAGGGCTGGGTCATCACACATATAAGGAAATGTGAGAAATAAGGACCACAGCAAGCGGCTCAGCCCCAACTGGCAACGCAAGACACACGCCGAACCCAGTAACGGATATGTGGCTGCTGACGCTCTCAGGCGCTCTCTCCACTCATGCAGGGCACACGTCACTCAAGGGCTGTGTTTCTACCTACAAGCATTACGGGACTTTACAGAGAGAAGTGGTCAGGACAGGAAAGATGGGGAAAGGCTTCAGACGGGAGGCAGAATACAAACCAAGCCTTGATGCCAGGGAACACTCGTGGTGCAGCAGGAGGACTGTGAGTGTAGTCCCAGGAAGCGAGGAGGGAGAAAGCCGGTCTGGCTCAGGTACAAGACAGAGCAGGAGGGATCTACGGACAGAGGCTCTAGCATCTGAAGCTAACTGACTCAGAAAATGACAAGGACCACCAGAGATGCCTGAGCAAACAAAGCAGGAGACTGATCTAGTGGGGAAGGAAAAGACGGAGAAATATCTCAGGACTAAGGTGGGCAAATCACTAATGAGACTCTAGGCACAGAGCAGGTTTGAATTAATGGGTGCTAAAACATCACAAGAAAGGACATCGTTACTTATGGATGCATGGTTCAAGGAGCAATAAAGAAGAGTAAAAACATGATTGGCACCAGGATAAGGAGAAGGGATGTCAGGAGAAGGAGCTGGTAACTGTGAAGGAGAGGAAATCAGAAATTCATTCAGTAGTTGCTGAGTTTACGATGGCAGCGGGACATGGAAGCAGAGGTGATTATCTTGAAGAAATCAGGAATCCACTTCTGCCTTTGTTCCCTCAACCAACCTCTGGCCCCTTCCCAGCTCTCCTGCTCCAGTGCAGGAGTCTGGACCTCGCCTCAGAATGCTCAGCTCTAAGAGGGCTCCCTCCTGGCAGAACAAACACCCCTCGTCCTGTCTCACAGGAGTCAACATTGGGTGTCAGAGCTGGTTTCTGCACAGTACGAGTGTCTTTTCTCTTTTTGGGTCCACAAGGAAAAGCAGCTGGTCACTGATCTATTGTCTAATCTAAATTGCCTAGAGAAGTAAATCCCGCATCTTTCCATTTCCCTTCTTCTGGTCCTAAGCACTCCAGGTCCTCCCACTTCCCACAGCATATCTGGGTGCCAAAGGCTTCCATGCCATCAAGGCCCTCTGCACAGCCTGCAGGCACTAAGGCTGGACAGCCAAAGTCTTGCTTCCTACTGGGCAGCCCACACTCTTAACTGAAGAGACAAGAGCCCACCTGGAACAAGATGGCACACTTAAGGGCATGTGAACCTGAGTTCACAGCACCAAATCACTGCGTTTTGGCAAAGGGGACTACTATAACCAATTATGACTTGGGACGGCCCTTGGGAGAAAAGTGCTAAAACGGATTAATTCTGCTGAAGGTGAGGGAACAGCAAAAGGATTTGAGGAAAGGCACAGAGGAGAGGAGATTAAGTAGAAGGTGGAGCTAAATAGAACAAGGACCTAGGGATGAACTAAAGGAATATACACTTCACTCTGCAAACACTGGGGGCTTACCAGGGCTTTGAGGCCAGGGAGAGCTGGCATCGCAAGTGTGTTTAAGAAAGACAATGTGAGTGGCCAACGGAACAGAGTGAGGGAGGACACCCTGGTGGCAGCAAGGCCATTGCACACCATGAGGGCCTGAATGACAAGACCCTCCAGCCTCTCCCTCAATTCTTTGACCAGGAAAGAGTCTCTCGCCTCCACTCCCACGACACAGTCCTCCTTCCCTCTCTTACAGCACCTCCCCAGTTCCTCTCACAGGAGCTCTCTCCTTCCCTTCTCTGCGTCAACCCCATGAGAGTGCAGTTATTTTCAAGCAAGTACCCTCCACTCTGCCTTAGAGTCTTTGAAGGCAGGGGCTGCTTATCTTTATTTCCATTTTTCCCATTGAATCTGAAGTGCCCCCCAAATGCAAAGAGGTTCACAGCATATTTCTTAGTAAAGACAGAAAATAGTTTCTTAAGCTCAAACTCCAAAATACTTACATTCTTTAGATTTTACTTAAAACAGACAAGATTGGGGTGAAATTTCCCCTTAAAGCATAAAAATGTAAAAATCCCACCAAGGATGGAACCATAACCACGCAGGATGAAACCTCTTCTAAGATGACGTGACTCCTGCCTTCCTAAACAGAGCGTGGAAACGTAATTCACACTTTCTCTATGACTCAGAGTAATTAGAAAAATCCAGTAAATGCTTAAAACAATGTTTGCTAAAATGAATTAAAGGCCCAGCTTGACTCTGACACCATGCTGGAATCCAGTAGACCCACAGGCTTCCTGGTGCCACAGCCCCTGGGCCCTGACATCATGGCTCCAGGCTACTAAGCTGAAGACCTCATGTCTACTGCTCACAGGTTTCCTGTCACTGTCACTGACTCTCAATGACCACGTCCTGATGATCAGGCAACATTCTGCTTCATAAAGATGTCCACCATGACTCCCACCATTCAGATAAAGTGCAAACCAGTGATAATTAAACACATCTGAAATGGCTAAAAATGGTGTCAAAACAAGGTTAGATCAGGTGTGAGTGGGTCCTGAGTGTAATGTCAAGTACTTTGACCACACCTACTTCTCCAGTTCACACAGCAGTAGCTTCGTGGCGCCTCCCTCCATGGGGTGCTAGCTAGTGGTGGCTGCCAGATATCAACTCCGTACAAGTGAGGACCACAGGTAGATACTTCTCCGACAGAGGATGTTTCAAAGGTACACACTAAGGAGTGTGGGGGTATACAAGACTGGCCATGTGTTAATTTTTATTGAAGCTAGTGATGAGCTATAGTATTCTCTCTACTCCTGTATATTTCAAATTTTTCCATAATCCTGCCCTCCATGAAGATAACTGGAGCTCTGATCCAATGTCTCAGTTCAGTTCAACAAAGACTTAGATCTCACAGTGCACAAAGCATTGCAAAAAGCGCTCCAGAGAACTCAAAAGTCAGAAAGACGCGGGCTTTGCTCTCAAAAGATTGGCAATCTAGTTGGGGGAAGGACATGTATGCAAACAATTAAAACATCAAGGAAAATGATAGATATTAGAATGGAAGTATCCAAAGCAGAGAAGATTCAGAGGAGGAGGGATCACAAACGGAACAGGCCTAGAATGCCTTCACAAGGGCTGCTCTTTGAGACAGGTCTTGATTGAGCGGCCTCTCCCAGGGCAGAGGGACCCCTCACACATGAAGAGAGGCATGAGAAAGGCAGCAGCCCTTGGTGTCTGATGTGTCCCCTCTACTCACATCTCTACCCCAGGAAAAGCCTCTCAATCTTCCAGAAGGTCTTGGGGAAGAGAGAATGAGCTAGACTGACCAGCACTGGGCAGAGGGAAGGAAGGTTAGGGCCGAGTGGAGGAGGTCTTGGGAGCTTATGGTTGATTTTCACAGGCATTAAGGAGCTATCAAAGGTTACTGAATGAAGCAGTGATAAGAACTATGCTGACAGAAGATTAATCCTTAAATAGGGGAGATACTAAACTTGGAGAGACCAATTAAGAAGTTGTTTCAATGGTTCAGTGGAGAGCTAATAAGAGCCTTAACTTGGATGGTAAGAGGAAAAGGAAATAGAAACGAAAATCTAGAGATATCAAGGAGACTACCAAACACTTGGAAACAACTGGCTGTGGAAGCTGAGGAAAGAGTCAAAGGCGATGCTCAGGGAGTACGGATGATAGGGAGAAAAGTAATGGTGGTATTAGCGAAACAGCATGAGCGTGTGTGTGTGTGTGCGCGCACCTGTGCCTGTGCATACCTGCAGGCGGAAGGGGGGATACCTAGCTTTCTATATTTGGCAATGGCTTGTGATGAATTCAGCAACCTTAGTCAGGGTATCAGAAATACCTGCAAAGTGCAGTGAAATCTTAAGTGTGCCATTTGTCCTTTACACATAACAGCTCAAATTTCCAAATATGCATTGTTTGCATTTTAATGCTCTTTCACATATCCCCTGTGCAGACAGTTGCTTCCTATTTCAGGAGCTCAAAACATTTCAGATCATAAGTTCATTAATCCTTACGACACATCTGGTAACTATTAATAAAAATGACTGCAAAGTATTTCACAGCTATAAATATTAAGCAGAAGTCCCATGCGGCAAACGAATATAAGCATAATTATCTGCGTTTCACACTGCAGAAACCAAGGCTCAGAGGCTTTACCTAATGGTTAAACACGCATAGAGACAGAAGTGGAAAAGGAGTGAGTTCTCAAGCGCCAGCTGAACCTGCAGTCCCGCTGTCCACTAAGCACTGCTGAAGCTGAAGAGATGAGTCGGTCACGGGCAAGGGAACTGCTTAGACGTGTTTGAGGGAAAAGATGACGGTCACTTCTCATAGCCTATCTTGTCGTTATTTAACTCTGGCTTTCACAGGCCACATGAATGAAAACAGGGCAGAATAGCTCAGAAGTTCATCACGAGGCATAAAAGCTATGGTTGGAGACCCCGCTGCCTAGAAGAATAAAGTTTAATTCGTTGGCATGACGTAAAGACGACCCCCCACATGAGGGTGCACCCTCTCCCTGCTTCTTAGATGAACCCACTCTCAACTCCTTGAATGCGCTGCTTTGCCAGGGCCTGCCTCACGCTGTTCCTTCCCCCTAGGGAATCACGTTCCACCTGGTGAATACTTGTGCATTTTTGAGTCTCAGCTCAAGCATGATCTACTCTTCCTGAAACTGCAGGCAGAAACACTCACTGCGCTCGCTGCACACCCCCAGACACACACACAACTCCAGCACCTACATCATCATCCTACTGATCCAGGGACACGTCTCTAAGGGAGCTCCTCTAAACCAAGCTCTGACAGCGAGGGATTATGTCTCATTCATCTCTGTGTTCCCAAACATAAAACGGTAACTTAATGCTTGTTGAGTGAATAAACAAATAAAATAAGTGAATGAATGAATTACTTAAGTGACGTGACAAAAGCTAAATTGTACAGTTATATAGAATTTGGGAAAAAATAGACATTCTGAAATTTGGGCCTAGGGATAGGTAGAGGGGAGAAGAGATATCAGTTGAAGCAAAAAATAATCACTGTGTTCAGAAACAATGAATTTTCTGATGCATTTTTTCTTGTTTGAAAATGAACCTTTCCTAATAATCACCCCTTACTTTGAATTTGATAAATTCTTAAATGTCATTTCCTAATGGTTCCTAAGTTAATATGATCTTCTAAGTCTTTTTTTTTTAACTCTAATCAATCATTTAAGTCCAAGCATAAGAATATGCAACAAGATGTGTAAGATTTACTGTTGCTATAAATAACCAGTAGCCAACCTTTGATTTTCATGTTGCTGAAGTGAGAAGAATATAAGAAACAAAACCAATCGGGACAGTGCACATAAACAAAATATTTCCCAGTCTTCGGATATGTTCTCATAAAAGTAATCAACAATGGATAAAATCAGACACATCCCCATTACCTGAAGATCAAGACTCAGCAATAACCTAATCAACATAAACATATTTTTTGAAGGTTACGCTAATCAGAGGCAGTGTGGTTAGACTGGAAGAATGGGGAGTGGAAAGTCCAGCAGGGCTGGCAGTAAGCACCCAGCACTGGTCCAAAGGCAGGTGCTTGAGCATCCCTCATCTGACACCTTCAGGAACTGGTCCAGACAGCCAGCTCCCGATGCTCATGGAGCAGCCTTATGATTTATCCGCCGGCTTTCCAGGGTGATCTGGACAAGAGTGCGCTAGCTGTGATGACACCAGCACTTCTATTCCTCTGGCAGTCGTATTTCTTATTTTAAATGAGTAACTCAGCATGCTAATTGACCCATTAGTCCCTTGTGTAAACCTCATCACCTCTGGGGTTGCACATTTGGAAGGTGGTGATCAGTCCACATGAATTCTCTAAAAAATGCCACCCAGAGAGGCTGATGGGTGGCCACAAGTTAGCGCCAGGAGAGACATTGTTACCCTACCTCCCACATGTTCCTTTCAATCAGTGACATTAAAGTATTGATGTGTCAAGCACGGGAAGGTGACTTCACTTTTCCGACCAATATTACCATCCCTCATGAAGTTTTTATATTCACGTGAATAAATTTCTCCAGTTTTATCCTCTTCAAACCCACCCTCTAAACTGCAGTCAGAGGAGCATCCTGAAGTACAAATTTGCCCAGGTCACTCTCCTGCTTTAAAGCAGTCAATGATTCCTCATTGCCCATAGACATTCTTTTTAGAAAGGAATGGGCAAGAAAAGGAAATATGGATAGGTCCTACTCAGTGCATTTCCACAGCTTCCAGTCCCTCCTTTGAATGCTTTACAGATTCTTTTATTGTACAAATACAATCACTTGCTGTTTGTATTCAAATCCAGTGAAATCTCCTCAGATCACAATTGTGCACTAAATTTTGCCTCCTGAATATAAATCTCAGTTCTGCCACTTACCAGGCTCTGTAACCCTGGACCAGGTGCTTAACCATCCAGAGTACCATTCTCCCCAACGTCTAATCAGGATCTAACATCTCTAACTCTGCACCGTTCACCAGGGCAGCCGCCAGCCACAGGCACTGCTGAGCATTTGAAATGCAGCCAGTGTAACTGAGGAAGTCAGTTTTTTTATTTTACTTAATTTTAATTAATAATATGTAAATTTAGAAATTAAAGTGGCTTTAAGTATGTCTGGAATAGGTTGGGCATGTGGATCTATTTTTTCAACTTCATGAACTCTAAATGCAGATCAAGTATTTCCGATGAAAATTTAGTACCCAAATTGAGATGTGCTAGAAATGTAAAATACACACCTGATTTCAAGGACTGTAGAGAGAAAAAGATGGAAATACCTAAGTTTTTTACATTGATTACATATTGACATGATAATATTATGAATATACTAAGTAAATTATACTATTAAAATTAATTTGACCTGACTCTTTTTGCTTTTTTAAATGTGGCTACTAGAAAATTGAAAATGACACACATGGCTCACGGACAGCACTGATCTGACTCAGCACTGTGGCTGAGCCGACATGTACAAAACTCCTGCACACAGGAAGGACATTCCTAAGTATCACAGTTATCCTGATCACTGGGCTTTCTTGAGTTGTCTTGCAAGATGTTTCTAGGTTGGCTTACTATAAGCACATTTTTAAACAATCAACTATTATATCTCATCTAAAACTCGAAAGTTTATACTCGTGTTTATCAGTTCCAAAGCCATTCAGGATACAACATTAATTCTATTTTCTTTAGAGCAAAGAACCTTAGAGTTTATTAATTTACTTATTCACAAACATGTAGCAGGTGCCTCCTATATTTAAAGATCATCCCAGGAGCTGGGAATACAGTGTGAGCAACACCAGACACAGCCCCTATGCTCCTCAGAAACACGCACTCAGGGTCTAACACCCGAGATTTCTATTTAATTTTAATTACACAAAACAATTAAAAGGACCATTTTTTCTCTCAATAAGTAAACTATTTTATCAGCAGATAAAAGTGAATGAAGACCATCCAAGTAGACTTTTTATTTCACTCTAAGTGTTAGTTCAACTTATTCGAGGCACTACATATAGAAAATTTTAAATACTAATATTTCTGTAATTGTCAGAAAAGACAGTTTCTTATTTTCAGGATTTAGCTAGTTTACTTTTTAAACTTCTACATGATAGTTGCTAAAACTTATTTAAATATTTATGTGAAAAAAATGATTTAATTTTTTTTAAAAAGGATGTAATATTCACTTCATCCAAAATAACGTTTATTAGTTTTTCAAGTGTAAAGAATGAAGGATATTTACTTAAAACATAGAATATCTGTTCATCTAAAAACTTAAAAATAGGGTCTATATCTAGACTGTTACCAACTTGGTATGCCCTGAAAGCTAAGAACGGTTTTTACACTTTTAAATTGTTGAGACAAGAGAATACTTTGTGACATGTAAAAATTAAATGAAATTCAAATTTCAGGGTTATGAATAAAGTTTTACTGGAACACAACTAGACTCATTTCTTTGTATTGTCTGTGGCTCGTTTTGACAGGACAGTAGAGCCTGCAAAGCCTAAAACAACACCATCTGGCCCTTTAGAAAGAGAGCCTGCCACGCCCTGGTGTGGAGAATCAGACAACAGCACACAAGGCCGATTTCTGAAGAATGGCCGGCAGCCTGAGGTCTTGTCCATCGACCTCTATGCCATCTCGGAAACTATCTTATCTTCATTATTTTTCAGATTAGCTACAAACCTGATTCTGAAGACAACTTTGTCAACTTAGGATCTCTGTCAAGACAGTATCCATACATTTCTGGGGCAAAGAGAGACAGCAGAAAGTCATGATTCTGTAAAACTAAAAGAGAGAGAAGAGTCTCCTATCAGGGGGCCAGCCCAGTAGCGTAGTGGTTAAGTTTGTGTGCTCTGCTTTGGCGGCCTGGGGTTTGCAGGTTCAGATCCTGGGCATGGACCTACACACCACCGATGGCGACCATGCTGTGGCGGCATCCCACACACAAAAATAGAGGAAGACTGGCACAGATGTTGGCTCAGCAACAATCTTCCTCAAGCAAAAGGAGGAAGATAGGCAACAGATGTTAGCTCAGGGCCAAGCTTCCTCACCAAAAAAAACCCCTGTCTCCTAACAGTAGTAAGGATGCCCAAGAATTTATCCTTAAAGCAACTGAACAGAAATCACCTGCCTTGAAATTTTTTTAAAAAGTCTGTACTCCAGAAGGCCTGTGCAAACTTCCCTTCATTAACTCAAGAACAAGTGAACGTAGCCTACTGTATCCAAATATATTTATTATGTATGGTACTAAATGACAGGAAAACATGCTCATATACATTATTATTATTTTTCTTTTGGTGAAGAAGAATGGCCCTCAGCTAACATCTGTGCCAATCTTCCTCTCTTTTATATATGGGACACCACCACAGCATCACTTGATGAGTGGTGTGGCTCCAGGCCAGGGATCTGAACCCACAAGCCCAGGCTGCTGAAGTGGTGCACACCAAACTTAACCACTATGCCACCGGGCTGGCCCTACATTATTTTTTAAAGAACTCGAACAATTAAGCAAAACTGAAGGCTAGCAAACAAAATATAGGTCCTTTTTCTTATTTTAGTTAGTTAGAATGATGAACCCTTAATCAAGACACAAGGACAAGCATTTATATGGTTCCTCCCATCAAGAGATCCCAAGTATGAGTACCCTAAAACAGCATCTTTGTGGCAAGGGAAGAACTAGTTGCTGGTTTGTTTGTTCTCATTTTATATGTGGAAGGATCGCTGACAGGAAAGATGGCGTAACTACACAAGCATCTTTTCAATTAGCACCAGAGATCAGCAGGGTGCTGCTCTCTCCTCAAGGCTTTGTCCATCTACCACCCTGGAAGCTGTGTTGAAATTGGAGAAAACACCCCTGTGGTTGACAAGACAGTCCTAAGCAATGTGCAGGACACTGAGAAGGGGCAGACAGTAAAACAAGGATGGGCGGGAAATGTGACTGTGCTTTTGATGGTGGAAATTAAATCTAAGCGTTAACTCTTTAACTCCCTAGATGAACCAAAGAGGCCATTTGGAATCCCCAAGTTTGAAGTACATAAATAGCTTCATCTGAACACAAATTTCTTGATACATGAAAAAAGCTATTATGCCAAATTAATTCAATCTAACTAATTAGAGAGCAGGAAGTTCTTTCAATTATTTTATGTGCTGTCTGAGAAACACACTTGAATATGAGTACAGATTTCATTAATTGCAGTTCATTATTTTCCAGATTAGTTACTAAACTTGCATCAGAAGGTCAAAGATAGCAATTTTGTCAGCTGCCACCTCTGTCAGTTCAGTATCTCTGCACTTCTGGAACTCAGTCAGAAACTGATTTCAAACAAAAACAAATCTCCATAAAAATGAGAAATATAAGTCTTTATGAATATGTTCAAACGAAAGGACTTTGTAAAATATTAAGAATCATTGTTTTTAAATCTTCAGAATAAACTGCTAACTTCTACCTTACAAGAAAAGATCCACGAATCTTTTCAAATATTGAAATATAATGCAAAAAAAAAAGCATCTTGATCTGAGAACATGCTGATTCCAAAGAATAAGTTAATAAACATTAATCTTTTCACTAGAGTCTCACACCATGGTTATTTGTGTCTCTGCATGAGGGAGGGAACTGAACATTCTTGTTTGAAAATGTCAAGGACACTCTGATTAAAAGTACCTTTTTGATAATAATCATTCCTTCATTACGCAACTTCTGCCTCTCTTCCACTTAATCTAACAATGAAAATATGAGGAATGACTGGTAGAAACAGGACCTATTCCATTCCTTGGTTCTTACTTGGACTATTTTTATATTCTCAAAATCTTCTTATTTTTTAAAAATAGAAGTGACAGAAATCCCAGGGTTTCCTTCCCAAGTACCCTGCTATCGATAAATCACTCTACTCATTCACAGCGGCTACCATTCTCTGCGTTAATTTCATTCTGCCGTCCTGTGCCCTTCATCCACGCGTTAGTGGAGCCACCCTCACACAATGCTTCTGTGCCTCTGGTGTTGGTATCCCTGAATGCTCATACAGTCAGCTCTCTCAGTCATTGTTTGGCCAAGCTATAAATAGCTCCTTTAATCCCTCCTCATAAATCATTCCTGATGTTCTTCTCTGAAATAATTCCAATTGGTCAATGGCTTTCTGGTAGTGACACAACCAGAACCAAGTGCAATAATCTGAGTGTAGGCTAATAAAGCCCTGGAGAGCCCAGGGGCGGTGTCTAGGTAGGTTAGCGTGAGCTCCCTCATTACTGTGACTATTTCAGAAGAGGAGTTTAAGTCTTCAAACAAATCTGGGACAGAAACATAAAAAGAAGGAAGTTTTAACGTCCTTCACTATAGTTATGTGGGAAATGGAGAGAGAAATGGCTTTAAAAATGACGGAAAGAGAAGGCTGGGAGTGAGGCAGAAATAAGAGTGTGCCATCATAGATGGTATGTTTGGTTACCATGCACTGTCTCTGTTGAGCCCCAAACCATTCTGCGATTTTTGTTTTGGTTTTTGTGGTATTTCACATCAAATCTTAGGCAAAGTTACTATCTATTTATTGTCTCTACATCTCACGCAATATTAACATCAATATTTGTCCCTCCCTATAGTGTAGAAATGATCCAGATTCCTTTAGGCATATGCAGTGATTTCTATTTTTGTGGGTTCTATCTTTGATGTTATTCTAAAATCTATAAGTTTTTTAGTCTGATATTGATTAACAACTATTTATAAAGGCCATTGAAATCAGTGTACTAACAAGGCACCAGCAGCAAATAAAAAACAATCAAAATAGGAACCAGTTTCAGGTATTCATGTATTACTTTAGGCTACTGGTAAGTCGTACGATTAGCTTCCTCACACAGAGCTATGGCGGAGCCAGGCCGCCGCAAACAGGGTGGTTTGGGAATACTCATCAGCATGAATTTTGTTTTAAGCTTACTAAACTGGTGATACTGAGGAAAGCCATGGACGTGGTGTCCCTTTATTTCCCTAATGTATCTAACAAAGTCTCCCATGGTCTCTCTCACAGAGAGGGGGAGAAAAGTGGATTGGAGATGGTAGTTACTGAATACGGAGAGCTGAGTGTGTTGATCTGTCACTCTGTGACTTCAGGAATGATCTCTAGTTGCATATGACAGGATCTCTCTTAGGCTCTATAACGTTCAATATTTTGCTTGTGACTCAAATGCAGCCAGACTATGCCCTTAAAAATTCTACAGGTGATAGCTAGAATGAATATATATATTTTTTTCTTTTTTTTTTTTTAAGGAAGATTAGCACTGAGCTAACATCTGCTGCCAATCCTCCTCTTTTTGCTGAGGAAGACTGGCCCTGAGCTAACACCTGTGCCCATCATCCTCTACTTTATACGTAGGATGCCTGCCACAGAATGGCATGACAAGCGGTGCATTAGGTCTGCACCGAGGATTCGAACCAGCAAACTCTGGGCTGCTGAAGTAGAACATGAACTTAACCTCTTTGCCACTCGGGATAATTACTCAAAAAATATCTCGATAACAGTAGCACTATTTTCAAGCACAGGGATTACTGTATCCCTTCTGGGCTCCCCACTTTGAGCAAGATCCTGGTAAGACAACTGAGGGACGACGGAGCATCTACTCTCTGAGATGCAGCTGACTAATCTCTGGCTGCTCCGTCTGGAGAAGGCCTAGGAGGAGACAGAGCCTCCTCCCTCCCTTTAACTCCTGGGTAACAGCAGAGAAAACTCTGAGGCAAAGACTGACCTTTTTCCTGGAGGACACAGAGGTTCCACAAGGAGGGGTAGGATAGATTATCAAAAAAAGAAAGAACCTCAACTTTCAAGCATCAAATCTGATTTCCAAGTGAATGGAATGCCATTATAGTGAAGATTACTATTTAAAAAATTGAGGAACACTAAAGGAGTCTAATCGATACAGCATTGCTCTTGTAGCTGTTATTCTGAAATTCTGTTGGCACTAAAATGCTCTATTTCCAAGGATGAAACACCACTCAGGTGGCAACAATTTAAAGCACATTTAAAGTGGCCCTAGTAAAGGAGACCTCTATATTGATATTGTCATTTAAAATTATAATTTACTTCTCTTCGAGCTTTAGGAAAGATAGTCAGTAAAAATGAGATAGACACAAGCATCTTTGATCAACTAAATCCAAAATGATAAGCTCAAGTTTTTCCTCCCTTTAGGAATAGTTCTTTAGTGGACCTTGCATCAATCTAGGAAAGAAAGTTCATAAATACGTCTCGGTATTTCACATTCCCACTCAGATGTGATTTTCTCTCCTCTAAACTGTAAACATAGTCCTTTATACCACTATATGACACTTGGTACATACAAATTATCTAATACTACAATCTGTATCTAATACTATGATACTATACACATATACACATATGTCAACAGTCAACCAATATACATTTTGTATCAACTATGCCCGTGCCCTCAGGGATTACATTCCAGAGGGGAGAAAATCCATAAACATTAACTTTAACAATGTCTCCCACTGAAAAGATCAAACATGGTAATATAGTGTATTGTATGGTAGAGGCTGTTGTTTTGGTTTGGCTGGTCAAGGCCACTCTAAACTCATTTTCCCGTACAGTGGCCTTTCTTGACCATGGTAGTTGGAGGTCACTCTACTAGAGACCTATTAGCTATGCAAAGACTTTGGGAAAGAGCATTCCAGTAGAAGGAGAGGCAAGTGCAAAAACTCTTGAGATCAAAATGAGCTTCATGTGTCCATGAGATTAAAAAAAAAAGGCGAAGGGGCTGGCCCAGTGGCATAGTGGTTAAGTTTGCACACTCCGCTTGTCAGCCCGGGGTTCATGGGTTCGGATCCTGAGCGTGGACATACACACCACTCATCAAGCCATGTTGTGGTGGCATCCCACATACAAAATAGAGGAAGACTGTTAAGTGATGTTAGCTCAGGGCTGATCTTCCTCACCACTCCCCTCTCTCCCCTCAAAAAAAAAGGCCAAGATGGCTTAGTATGGTGAAGAGAGGAAAACAAAGGGAAATAAAGATTAAAGGGAACCAGATCATACAGCGCACTATAAGCCACAGTAAGGAATTTAATTTTATTCAGTTTCAGTGAGAAGCAGCAACAGGTTACAAGCCATGAACTAATGTAAGGCTTGGGAAGATCACTGGCTACTTTGTAAATGACAGACTTTGTGAGGCAAAAGTGCCTGACACACCCATTGGTAGGCTGCTGCAACAGCCAGGGCGAGACGATGGTGGCATGGATAAGTGATCAGTCATGGAGACGCTAGAAGTCACTGCGTTGGAAGTAGTATCTACAAAATTTTACTGATGGACTATTTGAGAGGTATAAGCAGCCAGGCGGACATTTGTGCTATACACTGAGGTGGGCACGTATTTACGTAAGTATTTTGTGTGTTGGGAGTAAACACACAGGCTTGCAAGCTGGAAACTAACAGTAATGTTCTGGACTTGTAAAATGTGAATGCCTAATTGATATACAAGTGGAAAAGCAGAATGGGTAATTCACTCCACAAGGCCAGAGCTCAGGGGCCAAGTCTGTGCTGTAGAAGGAAATGTGAGCCCTGTCAATGCACAAATAAAGCTACAGATTTACCACGAAGTTACCATGAGATTACCAAGAAAACAGGGCCCAGGATGGAGTTCCGGGGCACCTGAATATTAGCAACCTGATGGAATAAACAGTCCCAGAAAAGGCGCTGGAGAAAGCCTGAGCAGTCAGCAGGAGGAGAGCCAGCACACGCCGCAGCGCTGAAGCCAGAGACAGCGTGTTCAAGCACGACGTCAAGTCATCCGAGGACTGAGATGGTGCCGGCAAGACGCAGCTCCCTGCTGACCTTCGGAGAAGGCCCTTCAGTAGGGTGGGGGTTTTGCGAACCACTCAGAACCTTTCAGTTCCACTACTGGGCATCTCCATTCAGGCCAGTTTTGTGTTTATGAAATATGAAACATTTGGGACCACTTTCTACAATACTTTTGTTCATATATACTCAAAAAAGGTAAACGATGAACAAATATTGCTTAAGATATCTTCAAAATATTTCAAGATTACCTCTCTTAAACTGGACATTATAAATTGCAGTTAACTGCCAATCACTAGATTTCTTTCTAACACATTATTGTTCCTCTCATAGCCACAAGAACCAATCATTTACTGGGAAAACAGTGAACACAATTTCTTATTGTAGTAGGTGATTTGACTTGCTACGTCAAAAACTCAAAGCAGCTTTAAAAGAACAACTATAATTATAGCAGTCTGATTCAGTAACTCCTAATGCCATTCCAATTTCCTTTAACTTATGTAACTCTGTCTTCACCAAATAGTAATTAAAAACTGTGGTTATCAAACTATAATGTGAATAAGAATCACCCTGATACTTAGAAATGTAGATTATAAGGTGTCCCCAGGTGGGGTATGGGTTATGAGGTCACGCTGGTTTTTTTTCAAGTTACCTTTTTTAAAAGCTATCTTGGAATTCTGATAGACAGTGCATGAATCATACTTTGCGAAACAATATAGAAATTTAGAACAGAATAACGTATACAACAACAAACCCTTGGAAAAATCATTTTTACCTACCCCAACCCCTGGCAAGTATTAGACTTACTATTTCTCTCATGGTCACAGAGTTATTTTGATAACTGTCAAGCACCTGTTACGTGCGTAGTTAAATTAAGTTTAAACATTTCTAAAATTTTGATGTTTAATTTTTTCACCCAATATGTGTACATGTATGCTTATGGATATGCTTATATAATTCTGGATTGAAAAAATTATATAATTTTGTAAGGCAGAGCAGGCTCACAAAACTAATATCACCCCTGAATATGCATTCATAAACCTAGAAAATTATTTGAAATAGTTAAGGTCTCAGATAAGGACTCACTTGCGTTTCCGCAACTTGAATGTTTAAGCAAATGTAGAGAAGCTGATGTCAAAAGATCTATTTCAACAACTGAACTTGCACTATATGTGTTTTGAATGAGTATAAATAAACACTCATTTATCATTTCCTGCTGAATTCACACCTACATAAGGCTAGAAGTTGCATTTCTGACAGGCATCCCATTCACCATCACATAAAGCAGTTTCCTGATTTTTTGGAAAACCCTTTAATATTTTCTGTAAAACTTATTCTAAGGCTGGGTAGAGGGTTTTAAGAAAAAGGGGAAATAAGTGATCACTTTTAATATTTTAAGTGAAAGAACAGGTAAACCACAGTAGAGGAAAAAGGATGGGAGGGAAGGACACTAATGATATAAAATTGTTTGAAGTAAGAAATGAAATCAAGAATTAAAAATAGAATTACATTTTCTGTTTGGCAAGACACAAACAACACTAAGTGCACTTCATAAATTTTACCATTGTTGCTCTAAGTGTTATTACCATAAATCACATTAGTAGCGTACTTGGCATTTTTAAAAGCAAAAAGGATTGAGAGTGTCAATAAGTTTAAACAGCTCTGTTATCTGCGAAGAGAGTGGAAGAGAAATTATCACAAGCTTTTACTAGGCCTAAAAGCCCAGTTCTAGCCCCCATCACTGCTATCCCTCTGCCTCCCACTGCACGACACAGAGCATCACTTTGCCACAATCTATGAGAAAAATGCTCATTGCTGCTCTCCCAACGCTTGTACCTGATGTGCGAGGGGAGACAGCTGTTTGCCCCTTTTCTCGTCACGCACAGGGAAGAGAGACTTCAGCAGCTTCGGCATCTGTGGCACAAAGGATTTTACCGGATTCAAGTAGGAGGCCGCCAGGCTACCAAGTCCTGTCAACAATATTGAAAGGAAAAAAGAGAAGACAAAAACAATTACATAGACATTTTCTTTACTGTAAATTTTCCAAACGTCATTTGTAAGCAAATCTAACAATATAAACCAAAAAAGTACCCGTAAAAAAAGTAATATTAGAAAAACATAGTATTATTACAGTTACCCTCACACACAATGGTGTTTCCTTTTCCAATTAAATAGTGACAATTGGGGTACCTCCAGAATGTTCTAATATCCCTTGTTCCTATTAGTATCTGAAGGGTAATCCAACCCCAGTGCCTGTCACTACCTGGTTCAAATACTAACTGCTGTCCTAGAATAAAATGGGGTTTTTCATTTTTAAATCACATAGCCGATGACAAAAGTATAGCTCCCCATCTAGACTTTAAACTCTTCGAAGTCAGAGACTATGTCTTATTTAATTTTAATTTTTCATGCTATTTCCTGAATGAAGATGATGAAACTGAACTTTGAGGAAAAAAATGGTGTTTGAGTTGTTTTTACAAGAAAGAATAAATGCTCTGAACCAACCATGTTCTTACCTGCTCTTAATTACCAAAGGCTGGGAGCAGACATGCAAACAATGCCTATGATATAAGGAGAGTTCTTTACCCTTAGTGAATAAAACTAAATTTTGTTTTTTGAGGAAGATTGGCTCTGAGCTAACATCCATGCCCCTCTTCCCCTATTTTACATGTGGAACTCCTGCCACAGCATGGCTGGATAAGCAGTGCATAAATCCGTGCCTGGGATCCGAACTGGTCAGCCCCTGGCCACTAAAGCTGAGCGCATGAACTTAACTGCTTATGCCACTGGGCCGGCCCCTAAAACTAAATTTTTAGGAAAATCTAATCCAAGTTATAAATGGTAAAACACTGTATCCTCATAACATTTTTAAAAGAACAAGCAAGTCAACTTGAGGACTTTGTATGAGACTGCCTGAAGAGAAGCTCACAACCACCCGCATACCTCTGCTCTACTCCTGAAATGGCTCCAAGTTCCCTGGTAATACAGTTGGTACATGGACCTATACAGGCGTAAGGTTTCTATATTTTACATAAAGTAGTACAATACTAACCTTAAGTAAATTATGAAAAGGTAAGAATATTTTATAATCATAAGAGTAATCACTAAAAAGTAAAGCAAAGAGAAAGCTATAATGCTAAGAGATAAATTAAAACTAAGTTCAAAAAAGCCAAATAATTTACAAGGCAAAAATAGGGAACAGAGAAACAAAAAAAGAGGAGACAAACAGAAAACAAAGTAAGTTTAAGATGAACAGAGAGCCAGAAGATAGAATCATCTAAATGCTGACAAAAAAAATGAGGATCAATCTAGAGTTCTACATGCAGTTAAACTAACATTCCAGAGTGAGGGTGACCCCTCATTAAATAAAGATCTAGCCAATAATCATCCAAAGGCTGCACATATCACAAAAGGAGAAACAAGCAGACACGATGCATCTCCGAGGGAGGTACACAGAACTACCCATTCCTTTATCCCACCCCTACCGCTCCCTGGAATTAGCCTGAACCTCATCAAGGCTACAGCGCTAACTACCAATTTACAGGAAATACAGGGACAGAGAATCACGTTAAACAACCTCATGGGGACATAACCAGCAAAAATAAGAACATACAGAGTCTACTGTACAAACACCTGGTCGCTTCAACAAATACAAGGCAATGGAGAAAAGACATAAAGAGGAGCACAGAGATTAAACAGACTTAAGACACAATCAACTAAGCACAATGTATGAACCTTACTTGGATTTCCACTCAACTAAAATACGTTTTTGATCTAATTGGGAAAATCTAAACACTGACTAGATGTTTGATGATATTTAGGAATTATTTTAATTTTTCTTAGGAGTGAAATGTTATTGTGGGTATTGCTTTACAGATACCTGTACAAATATTTACAGATGAAGTAATATCTGAGATTTGCTTCAAAATAATCATCAAAGGGTGTGGAGAAGTAATAGGAGTATAGACAAATAAGACTGGTGCAGAACTGATCATCTTGAAATCAGGAGGGGGTACGTGAGGGCACCTCATGTTATTCTTTCTACTTTTGTACACTTGATATTTTCCATAGCAAAAAGATTCTTCAAAATGAGAGCAAAGTAAAAACTTCAGCATATAAAAGAAATAAAGAGTTTGTCACTAAAAAACAACTGTTAAAAGCATTAATGATGGATATAATTCAGTAAAAAAGAAACTCAAGTCAGTAGAATGGAGCAGGGTGCAAGGAGCAATGATGAGGAAAGCAAAGTGGTAAATATATAAATCAAGTAAGCACTGATTATAACTCAAAAAAAAAGAAATTTACAGAATTTTAAAACAAGGTGGTACTGTATGACCCAGTAATTTCACTCCTAGGTACTTACTCAAGAGAAACGTTCACAAAAGGCCTTATACAAAAACAAGTTTTATTCATAGTGGCCAAAAACTGGAAACAAACCAAATGTCCATAAACAGGAGAACTAATTAAAAATTGGGACAAATTCAACTGTGAAATATTTCTCAGCAATAAAAAAGAATAAACTTCTGATGCATGCCACAGCATGGATAACTTGAACAGACACGCTAAGCAAAAGAGGCCAAACACAAACGGTACACATTGTATGATTCCACCTATATGAAACTGAACAGACAGAACAGGCAAAACTAATCTGAAATCAGAATACTGGCTGACTGTGGGGAGGAACTGGAGCCATATAAATTTTCTATTTCTTGACTGGGGGGTAAGTTATATGGGTAAATATGGTTGTCAAAACTTATTAAATATGACGCATAGTCAAGAAAAAAGCAGCCAATAGAAACAGACCCAAGTACAATGGTGAAACCCAAGCAAGATAAACACTAAGAAAACTATACCTAAGTACATCATCATTCAACTATAAAAAATTTTAAAAAAGGAAAAATTTTGAAAGCAAATCAAGTCAACAAAGACAGATTCCATGTGGGGAAGTGACACGAATGAAGGCTACATCCTCCTCAGAAAAGAGTGAGTCTGAAAGACAGTGTACCATCTTTGAAGTGCTGAAAGAAACTATCAATCAAAACTCTCCATCTAGTGAAAACACCCTTTAAAAAAAAGGGAGAAATAAAGAGGGCAACTCTCAAAAGGGGAGAGCATTCTTCTCGAGGAGAAAAGCACAATAAGAAATAATATAGGATATTCTTTGGGCTAAAGAAAAACAATATTGGATGAATATCAGATCTTCTGGAAGGGTTGAAGAGTGCCATAAATAATAAATATGAAGAAAAATATAAAAGATTATCTATAGTCTCTTAATTTCCTTGAAAGACAAATGGCTGTTTTAAACAAAAAGAATAACATTGTAAAATGGGGTCATAACATCTGTAAAAGTAAAAGATATACGGGCCAGCCTGGTGGCACAACGGCTAAGTGCGCACATTCCACTTGGGTGGCCTGGGGTTCACCGGTTCAGATCCCAGGTGCGGACATGGCGCTGCTTGGCAAGCCACGCTGTGGCAGGCGTCCCACATATAAAGTAGAGGAAAATGGGCACAGATGTTAGCTCAGGGCCAGTCTTCCTCAGCAAAAAGAGGATTGGCAGCAGATATTAGCTCAGGGCTAATCTTCCTCAAAAACAAAAAAAGTAAAAAGTAAAAAAAAAAGATACAATGACAATACAAAATAAGGGCGAGGGTGGGGGAGACAGGTAAATGGAATTACACTGTTGCTAGGTTCTTATAACGTATGCATGGAAAGTGATATATTAATTCTAAGTAGACTATGATAAGTTAAGGATACATACTAGAATCCTTAAGCAAAGACTTTAATAAACAAATAAATACAGGTATACCGAAAAGCCAAAAGAGAAAATAAAACCAAATGCTAAAAAATATTTTTCAATTAACCCAAAAGAAGGTAAAAAAGAAGTTACAGTGAAAAAAAATAAGAAAGCCAAACAGAAACCAATAGCAACAGAGCAGACATCACAACATTAGATGTAAAAGAACTAAACATGCCAATTAAAAGGCAGAAACTGTCAGACTAGAGTGAAAAAAAAAAGCTAGACCTAACCATATGCTGTCTACCTACAAGACAATCACTTTTAATTTAAAGACAAATATAGGCTAAAATTTAAAAGACTGAGAAAAAGATACCCCAAGCAAACAATAAGCAAAAGAAAGTTGATGCAGCTATATTAATATCAAGCAAGACAGATTTGAAACTAAGAGCATTACCAAAGTCATAAAGGGACATTTCTTACGGAGAAATATCACTTCATCAGGAAAACAGGACAATCCTAAATGTGTATATACCTAGTAACAGTCTTAAATGAACGACATAAAAACTGATATAACTAAAGAGAAAATAGGCGATTTTCACAATCATATTTGGAGATCCAATGCCCTCTCTCAGTGATTGATAGAACAAACGGAAAAAACACAAACAGCAAGGATACAGAAGATTTGAACAAGGGTATCAACCACCTGACTTAACTGATACATACAGAACTGTATGCCCCAAACAGAAGAGACCTTCTTTTCAAGTGCGCATAGAATGTTCACCAAGATAGAATATAGTCTCAAAAAGTTTCAAAAGATTGAAATGTTAAGGTCTGTTCTCTGATCATAATGAAATTAACAAATCAGTAAGAAGAAGATTCCCCCAAATATATGAAAATGAATTAACATGCTACCCAATAACCCATGAGTCAAAGAAGAAATCAGAGAGAAATCAGAAAATATTGTGAATAGAATGATAATGAAAGCACAACAGGTCAAAATTTGTGAAATGCAGAAAGAAATAACAGAAATCAATGAAACAGAAAAAAAACCAAATGTTGGTTCTGTGGGAAGACTAAGAAAACTGATAAAGCTGTCTCAAAAGTACTCAAGAAAAACAGAAAGAAAACAAAAATTAGCTATATCAGAATAGAAAGAAGGAATATCACAACAGATCCTATAAACATTAAAAGGGCAATAAGGAAACATTGTAACATGATGAAAATTAACAATTTAGATGAAATAGAACATTTTCTGAAAAACATAACCTATGAAAACTGACTCATAAGGAAATACAAAAAAGTTAAATAATCCTATATTAAAGAAATTGAAGTCACAATTCAAAATCTTCCCATAGAGACAATTCCAGGCCCAGACAGTGTCACTGGTGAATCCTGTAAAATATTTATGGAAGAAGTAATACCATGCTTACATAAACTGTTTCAGAAAAAAAAACGATGAGGAAATACGTCCCAAGTCATTTTATGAGGCCAACAAAATCATGATACCAAAACCCAACAAAGACATCATGATGAGAAAAGTACAGATTATTCATCGCAAGAACACCGACACAAAAATCCTTACCAAAATAACAGCAAATGCAAACAAGCAAAGATAAAGGATAACACACCATGAGCAAGTGGTATTTACCACAGGAATGTAAGATAAATTTAACATTCAAACACCAGTGTTACTCAACGTGTTAAGACAAGAAAGAGAAAGACTCAGGTGGGCATTAACTAGTAGGATAGTGATTACCTGGTAGGAAATTCTGATTTCAACTATTTCTGGAAGATGCTGAAATTTCATGACAGTGATTGACGAATGAAGATATAACTTACCTGGGTCAGGAGAATGGTTATTTTGGGGAGAAACAGGGAGGGATGGGGCAACTGGAGCTACTCCTCTGGAAACTGAAGCTTGTGATACATCCTGTTGACTTTCCCACCGGCCCTATTACAGACAAAATCAGTAACTTCGATTCACATCAATCAACAAAAAAATCTAAACATACTTAAGAAAAAACTGTTAATACATTCCTAAAGCTTTATTACCTTTATAGGACATGGTAAATTTGATTACTTAAGGAATTTTCCTCTTGTACTTTCCATCTTCTTTATAGTATTAATTTCCCTAATAATACCTCACATTTGCCTATCCCCTCCAGTTTAGAAGTTACAGTCACCTCACTTCCATCCTAACATTCTTTTTACTATACATCATGTTGCTTCCCACAAAATTTGGATATATTAAGACATTTCTTTTGAAATCCTCCCCTACACTCTGCTTCTCGGGCTGTTTCTGCTTTTCTGCCGCAAGATGTACTTTTTGACTTCATATTCTCAACTGAAACCCAGGAACAACTCTAACATCATCGAGCATCTCTTCTCTCCTCTCCAGGAGTGCATCTTTCCATCCATTCACACATTCTCATGAAAGTAAAAATTCTAGAACGGTAAATTACCAAGCCTCTCATTTTTAATAGAGGCTAAAGATAAGTTCCAGTTAAGCCCAAATCATCAAGTAATTACAAGTTCCCAATAATGGAAGTCTCTAAATGAACAAGTCTTACTGTACTCTCAACTTATTTTGTAAATTCCCATTAAAAAGATTTCATTGGATAATACAAGAACAATTCCAGTCAGCTGATAGATTGAATTGCCATTCTAAAGCTTGTGGTGAGGCATAAATATGGTGACAACATCAAGGCACTTTCAACATCAGTCCCATCTAAGAAAGAAATAAACCCCACAAAATGTTACAAGTACAAAAACCGATAATGGAGATGAGATGCAAATTTTTTAAATGCTTTTAGCTCCCTTTTGATCCTCTGATAATCACTCTGACTTCTTTTTCACTAGAGTTAAATAATGGTATTTTATACTAGTTTAAGCCAGTGTTCCACGGACGAGCAACCCGAACAATTAACTCGAGTTTTCATTAAGCGCCTGCAAAGCGAGTCCTTCACTTCTCCTGCGGATGGACTGAGGAGGGAAGGCCTCTTAGGTTTCAGATACGTATTGGAAACATATCTGCTTTTAGCAGCAACCTAAGTACTGATCATAAAATCAATAAGCCCTAAGTGATCTGGATCCTGTTCACCTTAGAGAACACTGCTTTTCCCTAGGAACTCTCCCAGCACTTGACGTTTAAAACAATGCTATGATGTTTAGCATTAGGAAGCGAGGAAACAAAACAGACATGAAGAGATGATGAGGGAAACCATGCACTCTGAAATACTTCACCGTAGGAAGATTTGTGTTACTATGAATCACACGCTGATTGACATACTTTAATGTTTCGTTAATGTTTTTTGCATTACATGTAATTGCCTGTCTGGGAAGCTGCAGCATTGTGTACTCTGAGACATCACAATCAGGTGGCCGAACACAAAGGTCAACATTCTTCGGAGCCTCTCAGAGGAAGAAAAGCCTCGTGCTTGGTTCACCAAGTTAAGCTCATGCAAGCTTGTTTTGAAGACAACTCCCCTAACTTGAGGTAAATCTATTTTCACGTTTTAGATTTTTCTTCATTGTTTGGCAGCTGACACAGTGGCACTATGTCCCTTAGGAAAACTAAGTAGCCAATTTGGAGTCAGCACCTTGGCTGTTTGGTGTATAATGGTCCAATGACAAATAATCTAGATGTCACATCTTCCCCAAGGCACAGTCGGGGCTCCGCTAGCTTCCCAGAGAATTTTTCCCAGCTGGCTATCACACACACCATGTTACTACCAAAACAGAATGGAAGCAATAACTGTTACTCTCTCATATATTCAAATATCTCACGTGGGAACATTTGAAAGGACGAAAGTTCTCACATACCACCTTAGCCATACTGCTAGCCCTATCAGATAATAAAAAATGGAGACACATTGACTTCATCCATCTACCTCGAGCACCATCTTAACCTTGAGGAATCTCATACGCGAACTGTTCCCAGGTCTCACCAACCAGAGACAGGAACACAGAGTATCTCAAATCGCTCTGGGATAGAATGGGCTCTGCTTCAGAGGGAACAACAAATTTGGATGTTAAACCGGGTGCAACACTCCTCCTCCTCTTTCTGACACCCACAGATCTCTGGGAAACACTCCACTGAAATCACTCACTACATTCTTTTCTCCTGCAATACATGTCCATTCTCTCTTGCCAGAAACAAAACCTGTGGTTCAGGGTCTAGCTACACACTGCCCCGCAGGGACAAGGTAATTAGTGTCTTTCTAATAAATTTTATATGCTTGACTCAGCTGTTCCAGAGTTATTCTCCCTTTACTGAAATTTTGGGGAAGAAACACAGAATGCATCCCAGGTAAAAGTACCTCAGAGGGAGATGAATTCAGGACAATGAAGAAAAACGACTTGGCCAGACTCTGCATCTTTCTGGTCTCTTAGGAGCTCAGCTCTCAAAGTGAAAGAACGTGCTTTTTTTTAAAAACTTTTACCACAGTAATCCCCACCACCTGGAATCTAAAAAGATCAATGTGTAATCTGTTTCTAACACTCTGCATTGTCTATCAAACTTCAGCATCAGCCAAGAGGAGGAGATACAAGAGGGAAAGCTCCAGCTTCATTTTGGATCCCTAAACTAGCTTCATACTTATTAGGGGCTATTTGTGCTAAGAGACTGAATTCAAAGAAATAAAATCCTATCTGAGATACCAATTATTCTTAGTGAGCACCAGGCTTCAAGGCAAACGGAACAGAGAAAAACACAGGAAGCTCTGGGTTGCCCTGAGAACGTGGTTTGGTTCCTCTCGTGCACCTTCAGTATTCCTGTTACAGCTCTTCTGCCAGACACAAATTCTTTGGGTTTTCCAAAAAGAGGTCTGTTTTTGATCAGGAAAGTGACAAAGAGGTAAACAAAGAGAAGTGCCAGTGACATTCCAGGTCCAAAGGTGGCTCCTAATGCAACTAAAGAAGAAGTGACTCATATCTGGCACCAGCCTGCACCAGTGCCACACTCAACAACTGCAGTGTTCAGGAAAGTGATGTAGTCAAAACACACAATTCAGTTTTGTTAAGTGAATATTCATTTAGGCTTTCTGTTACTTTTAATTACATCAAAAACTCCTATCAGAAGATGACAAACATACTATCTTACCAACTTATTAAAAAATATAATTCTATATAAAAGGCTTTAGAAATACCCAATATTTTTATGTTGACAGTGTTCCTTGCATTGCAAAAGATCTCAATGCACAGCCAATTTTCAGATGGAAAAACACAATCTACTGAAATTAATTCTGCACCTAAATATGAATCCATCTTCATAAACTGGTCATAAAAAGTTTGCTACATTTTCATTGTGTCTATAAAAAAATTTCCTTACAATAATGATAAAATATCCAGTAACAGTAAATAGCAACATCACTGCGATTAGGGATATTTTATATTTTTAATTGAAAAGCTTATCAAGAGTGACTTCTTTTAGGCCCTAAGGTGAATTTAAAAGTTGGGAGTAATTAATCAAATTCAATTTATCTTTTTAAGATTAATTAATTCATCAATTCAATCTTGGTGGAGCTCAGCAAAACGATTCCAACTTTAATATGTAGCGAGCATCAATAAATAAGAGCATGCAAAATATGGCTGGCCGAATTCCAGGTGTTACAGGCCAAACTGTGAGACTGTTTCAGGGCCTTACCACTTCCCCTCCCCTCCCCGAGAGCCCTAACCCTATCAAACTCTCTGGTCCTGCCTCCCTGCCACACCTTTTAGTGTCACTTTGCTCCCAACTGACTAATCTTTGCCATGATATTAACTAAAAATTAGGAGGGAAAGGGAGACTCGAATCTACTCTGTGGCCTCTCACTGCTTCTAAACATTGTTTCAACTAAGCGGATTGCTCCACTATTACACAGGGGAGGCACAGCACGTCACATGCTGATTGTGCAATCCAGCTCAGAGGGGCAGACGCACAGATTAACGGAACAGAGAACCCAGAAATAGGCCCACACAAGTGTGCAAGGTAGATGGAACTAATGTAACTGTAATTTTCAATTATTTTAAAACACATTTTATAGCATTTTAAGCATCATCAAATCCAGGTTAAAATTATATTTCTGACTTGACTTTCTTGTATATTAAATACTTTCATGTAAAAAACTAAGATGGTCCTGCTGAGTTCTGTGGTGTCAAGGGAGTGCCAAAGCACTTCTGCTGTTTTCTTTGCTCCTCTCCTTTCCCAGGCTTGAGAAAAGAACCTTACAGGTTCTCAAACACTTATCTGTATTATTCGCTTAATACGAATTAATTCCTTGCATTCCAGAGCCTTCTAAATTCACTAAGATGCGTTAATTCCCGGTCTCTTTTGACAGATACTTTTACAGTCTTCCCAGGTACATTTGAAAGGAATGATATACTGACTACCGGTGTTATTTTTACAAAAGGGTAAGAGCCAAAAAATTAGTACAGTGTCAAATTTAGTCATCTTATAAAAACTACATTTAAAAAGGCATCTTATCTCAAGGTAAAAGCAAGCATGATAAGTTTTAGATAGTAGGATAGTACTTGTATCCCACTCATTAGGAAAACCTAATGGATTAATTACCTCTCCCTGGGTCTCTGAAAACTGAAGAATGCAGGAAGTCTCCAAAAGAAAAGAAAAAAATAACATGAGTCTTTCTGATTTCCAAAACAATTTCTTCAGTAATTTCTCCTTAAGGACTTTGTGTGCAAACTGTTACAGATAAAGCAACTGGAGACCTTCTCAAACTGCTACATACAAGAGAACAAGAACTTCTAGCTACTTAGAAAAACAAAGAACAAAATTTTTAAATTTTAATTTAATTTTTTAAATAGGTAATTTATTCACAGGATCCAAAACCCAAATAGTATAAAAAGGCACACAACACAGTGAGACGTTTCCTACCACTACCTCTCCCTGCTCAGCTCCCCACACACTCCCACCATCTCACCAGGCAGATAAGTAATGGCATCAGCTTCTCATATATCCTTACAGGGTTTCTTATGCATGTGTAAGCAAACCTATAAAGAGCCACACCCGCTTCTCTCTTCTCCCCTCCTTTTATAGTACAAAAGGTAGCACACAGTTCTGCATTTCCTTTTTTTTTTTTTTTTTTGCACTGAGGAAGATTAGCCCTGAGCTAACATCTGTTGCCAATCTTCCTCTTTTTTAATAACTTGAAGAAGATTAGTCCTGAGCTAACAACATCTGTGCCAATCTTCCTCCACTTTATATTTGGGTTGCTGGCACAGCATGGCTGACAAATGGTGTAGGTCCATGCCTGGGATCTGAACCCATGAACCCAGGCCACCAAGTGGAGTGCATCAAATTTAACCAATACACCATGGGGCCAGGCCCTGCACTTCATTTTTAATCACTAAGTATATCCTGGTGATCTTTCCACATTAGTACCAGGAAGGGTTCCCATTACTTTTAAAGCTGCACAGTATCCCATTTATTTGGTATGTGTGCACACACGTGTGTGGTAAATGTTCTTAACCAGACCAAACCAACAGACATTTAGTTTGTTTCCAATCTCCTGCCATTATAAACAGTGTCCCAGTGGGCATCCTTGTACACATGTCAGTTCACACGTACATAAGCAGTGCCACTGTGTAAAGGGGGTTAATAGGATTTGGATAATTAGTATGTTAATTAGTTTAAACACTACCCAATCCTGAGGAATTCTATTACAGGGGGCGCTAATAACACATTTTAAATTCAAGACAATGCCATATTTGAATGTTTTTCACTGTTTCATTTAAAAGGTCACAGGGAGAACCTCTGTTCCTTGCTGCTATTGGTGGTGGTGGGGGGGGGGGGTTCTTCCATTACTAAGAAAATATAATTTTAAGAATGTTTATTTTCCCTAAAAATCTTTTAGGATGCTCTGCTTTGGATGATACAACTACTGAGGGGACCCTTTTCTGAAAACAGAGGAGCCGCTCTGTACTCCCTACTAATGTGAGCCTGGACTCAAATCCTCTTTGCACAGTATTCTTTTTGCTTTGTTTTTTAGCATCACAGTTATAATCTTCCATTACCTGAATTTCCTTACTCATTAAACAGGTCCATCCATAAAAATCTGTCTTAGAACAGTTTTCCTCTACCTTTCTTCTAAAGAAAAGCAAAAGGTCTCTAATATTGATATGTGGACATTCATTTAACATGCTGATCGGGACACAAGCAAGAAGTCAAGTGACGCCCACGGTGATGGTGACGAGACGCTGACTAAAGCCCAGCTATACCTGGTGACCTTTCAGGGCCCACGGGTGTCAAGAGTTCATAAGAAGATAAAATGACAGGTCCATGGCTGAATGGGGAGCAAAGTTAGTAATGGCAGGCTGGCACCTTCTGTTTTCCCCTACAAAACTTCCACTGTTTGTTGGGGGGTGGGGACTGCTGTGGTTGGGGAGGGGCGTGGGAAGACAAATTTTGAGGAAGATTGCAAACTGCTGCAATGGGAGAAAAGGGTATTTAACTTTTCTGAGGTATATGACAGCAACTCAAAATACACACAGAAACAAAGTGGAGAGACCCACATCCTTCTTGCTGTGATGGCCCCATGACATCAGTAAAATCTGAGAGGGTGGAAATCAGACTTTCCTCATCTTTGCTAAGATACCCAGGGACCCCAAGAAATCAAGATGACTAAAAAAGGGGAGGTTCTGGCAGAGTAGCAAAAATGCATAATGTTTTATTTATTTATTTAATATGACATATCCTGCTAACTTCTCCCCAAGCCTCCAGTGAAATTGCCCTGGGAAAGGTCTTCAATAAGCTCTTTACTGTCACATCCAAAATAGCCCTCATCTTTCAGTCTCTGAAGCATCTGGAAGGAGTCCTTCTTCAAACACCTTTCTCTCCCAGTTTCCAAGCTACTCTCCCTCCCAGGTCTTCTCTCCTTTCTGAGGACGCCTTCTCAGTCACTTTGGCCAGCTTCTCCTTCCGCACTTGCCCCAAAGTATTATCATCATGCCCTCACAGCTTTGCCTTCATGATCCAGTCCCTCACACTGTTTGAACTATGCTCTGAGCTCCGAAATCTGTCTTCAGCCCAGGCTTCCAGATTCTTGAACTGGCACAGATATCTTATGTCAAAAACCAAACCAAGTCATTTTCTTGCAGAGACCTGCCCTCCTACAGTTCACCTCTCTATAAAGTCATCCAGAAACCCTAATGTCACCCTAGTCTCCTCCGGCTCAACCTCATTCTTCACGTCCACAGAGTTCTAGAGATTCTATGTCCTTAATATATCTTCAATCTCTTCCTCCCCCTCCCCACTGCTGAATCTTCTTACCTACCTGATCTCTCTATCCTCTGATTAAAAGTTTTTTCACACTTTTATAATGATAACTGTATACATTTGTACTGTATACATTGATCTAATGTAATTTTACAGACCACAGCCAGGAACACACGCGGGGTTTAGATGGACTGTAAAGAAACTTTCTAACTTGAATTTAACCGTCTTACTGCCCTGTTACTCCTTCGGTGATACCCAACTCCCCCATTACTCTTTGGGTCATAACAACAGAACTTCTAAAATAAGGCCCCATTTTCTGGGTCCTATCCCACAATACGCCCTCCACCTTACTCATGCTGCATGTACTGTCATGAACACAGCAAGTTTTTTCATCCCTCCAGCTTTTGCTCATGCTGTGGCTTCACCTCCTTCCCTGCCTTGAGTGGACATATCGTCTTTCAGCATGAAGCGTATGGTAGGTTATCGCCTCTCTGCAGCCTCTCTTGATCCCTGGACAATGCCTCTGAAAGTGCCCAGTCCCTCCTTAGGGCTCCTGCTCTACCAGTCACACTTCTATTAGAGCACCCATGTTCCTTGATTCTACTTATTTTCTGTAGGTGAAGCACAATCATTTTCTTTCACGTAGAAACTATTATTTTCTATGTTTTCTCCATTTAAACATAAGGAAACAGGAGGGAGATAGAAAAGCTGAAGAAATTTTGGCCACTTCCTTCAAGGAACTTACAATCTAATTGAGAATTTGGGTTAGACGTATTTCCAAAAAAACACAGAAAGTCATGATTTTTTAAATTAATATATTCTCCTTAAAATATTTCATTTATTTACATTTAAAAATAATGACACAATCAATTTTCAAAAAATTCTGCTTCGTTCAGGTAATCGCAACCTATGCTATGCTTATCAAGAGCTACTCAAACCTATCACGGGGCCAGTGCAAAGCCTTAGCCCACTTGCAGAGACATGGTAGGCGATCAGTAAATCGATGCGCTGGAAAGCAATTTACAAGTCTATAGACATTGATCGGCAGGTAGATAGACATATACAGATAAATAGCTACATCTCTCATCTTTAAGATCTAGGTTACTAATAGTTTGCCTGAAATAATACAGATATTTATACATACATGTATACACACACACACATATATATATATATATATATATATCTGTATTATTTCAGGCAAACTACTAATAACCTGATCTTAAAAGTGAGTCTAATTATTCATCAACTTCACTGTTCTTTTTCTTAAATATTTATAAGGAAAATTTCAAACATATGCAAAAATAGAGTATAGAATACTTAACAATAAAGAGTAGTATAATGAATCCCACTCAGCTTTAATAATTATCATTAAGTAGCCAATCTTCTTTTATCTGTACCCCTAACTCCTCCCCCTGGATTATTTTGAAACAACTCCCCGATAGCAGACCATTTTACACGACACCATTCACTTTTAACCTCCTTAAGGGTTAGGATAGCAAGATACACACCATGTTGCCCACAGCTGACAGGACCAACCTCTGACCAGGTTCCTCAAAAAACATCAGGCACAAAACTTTGATACATGACATCTAGTTACAACAGTTTTGAGCACGATCCCTTTAAGTAAATAATAATGAATTATCTATGCTTAAAACATTGTTACATTGGCGAAATCAATATTAACAAGTAAATAAATTCCAGCTAACAAAACTTCTGTTCCCTTATTTTTCTTTCTTTTAACAAATGATATTAACTTCTTATTCCTCATACATTTCAATCATTATGTCAATATTTTACCACTAAAAATCTGATTCAAAGTTCCTTTTCTGACACAAACAGGAAGAATGTTTTAAACAGAAAAATGAACTTTAGCAACAAAATTGGTTTTTAATCCCTACAAAGTAGAGTAATAAGCAGTTCTAGTAAATCTTCTTCTAACTGGAAAGAAACAAACTCCAAACACTTTCCAATAAATTTCCCATGGCACAGCAGAGGAGGAGAAATTCTGGCATGCCAAACCAGCATGCGATATCTGAGCGGAGGAAAGCTGAACGGGAAATGGGTCTGAGACTGACAGAAGATAGTTACGAACACTTACCTTGTTGCTGCCTAGACTGTAGGATGGAATAAGATCTTGTCGGCTACTGGACAACTGAAGAAGAAATAAAGAGGGGGATTAGTCCTTTGTGCGTGAAAGGACATAAATCTATGGTCCTGAAAACACAGGACTTTGGAAACCAAATCAACAGAATGTTTAAGGTGAATGGTAGCAGAGAGGTTGTCAAGATCAAAGTTGCAAACTAGACTTAGTGGCCTTTGGGACACTGCTAGGCACTTTTTTTTTTTTTTTTTTTTTTTGAGGAAGATTAGCCCTCAGCTAACATCTGCTGCCAATCCTCCTCTTTTGGCTGAGGAAGACTGGCCCTGAGCTAACATCCGTGCCCATCTTCCTCTACTTTATATGTGGGATGCCTGCCACAGATGGCTTGATAAGCGGTGCGTACGTCTGCGCCTGGGATCAAACTGGCGAACCCCTGGTCCCCGAAGTGGAGTGTGCAAACTTAACCACTGCACCACTGGGCCAGCCCCGGCACAATTATTTTTTTAAAAAATCTAATTGGTTATCCACAATTTTAAGATAGGAGGTCTATAAAGATCAGATCCAGTTTACACTGAGGCAACCGGCAGGGCCTGAGACAGAGCTGTTTCATTTGTTTCTCTCTTCTATTTACAGGACACCAGCTCACTGCTATTTTACGGAGTCCGGATCTTAGGACTCCTTTCTCTGGGTATTCATAGCAAATGTATACACACAACCTATTTTTAACCATAGGATTCCAAATACCAAATCTCTGCATAAATCAGTACATTTTAATACATCATCTTCTAAAGGAATGAGAAGATATTTACCTTGAATTACAGTGATATTTCTTAATGTCTGAGAATGTTCCCAGTCTTTCAGTCTCAGATCAACTGTGATGTCATCCAGTCTCTCAGGGGCCACGTGTCCCCTCCAGTTTATGTCCTTCCTACCTCTCACTGCCGTCTCTCACACACTAAGGCTAAGGGCCAGCTGCTCTTTATTACAATGCTTGTACCATGGTTTTTCTTGGTGTAAAATTCAGACAAAGGTGTAATATTTCTCATATCCACATCTCTAACAAAGTAAGTAAGGAGAGAGAAATCGCAGGGCAAATAGCATATTTCTTTTTGAAGAATTACCTGTATGCTTAATACGCACATAAATTATATCTATGTTTTAAAAAATAACAACAATAAACTTAAGACACTGTTAGGAAACAAACCTATTCTACTCATTTATACGACCCTGGATGGCCTGTAAGCAACTGAGTTTGTAAACATAATCCAGACTTCTCAACTTAAAAGTAATTCAGTTAAGCCCAGAAAATTCAAATGGCCTGCTCTAGGCCCTTGGCTAGTTTTGCTTTAGTTCAACACTCACTCACTGAGCCCCTGCAGTCTCTGTGCTGGACACTGCTGATAGAAAGACAAATGAGAACACGAGAGAGGTATCTGAGTGGACACTTCCCCTGTAACATTAGTAAGGACAGCGACAGAGGTACTGGGTGGAGAACGGGGGCACTTAAATCAGTTCAGAGAGGGAAATGATACCCGAGATGAGATTTAAAGGGTGCAAAAGGATTATCCAAGGAGAGAGGAGGAGGAGAGAGATGCCCGGCAGAGCACAGCAGGGGGCTCCATGGACTCACTCTGTTCACGTTAGGAGAGCTAATGCTCCTCCTATTCAGCTTCCCTTTTCCCGTCAGCTGTTCCTTCACTGCAACTTCCTGCAGTCAGAAGATACGCACAGGAAAAATACACATTAGAGACACCCCCCCAAAGCATACTGTCTGAAGCAGGCTTTGAGAGCTACCGTCCACACACAGACATTCGTAGTTCTTTAAATAATAGCTGCTACTTCATAGGACAGAATGACCCAGTTGCAGTCACTGTGGAATACTCGAAGTTGATTACACAGCTGACAGGTCACCTGCAGCATTCTTTCCTTTATCTACTGATGGCCCCCCTGGCTGGCTGGAAGGTAGTCCCCGGAGAAAGACACTGAAGATTAGACCTTTCACTTTTATTTTTTATTAGTGTCTTTGGTTAAAAAAAAAGTCTCAATATTGCTAAGTAAAGTGAGGTTTAGGTTTCTCTGAGGACTAGGTTTACTGCTGGCATTTTCATTATCCCTTCTAGAGATCCACTCTAAGCGCTAGCAGGCATGTCCAGCAAAGTAAAGAAGGGCCCATTCTGCCTCATGACCATCTATTTCTTCAGCGAGAGTATTACCCAGTTTCAAGAAATTTTTTTTCACTTTTTTTTTTTTTTTTTTTAAGATTTTATTTTTTTTCCTTTTTCTCCCCAAAGCCCCCCGGTACATAGTTGTGTATTCTTCGTTGTGGGTCCTTCTAGTTGTGGCATGTGGGACGCTGCCTCAGCGTGGTCTGATGAGCAGTGCCATGTCCGCGCCCAGGATTCGAACTAACGAAACACTGGGCCGCCTGCAGCGGAGCGCACGAACTTAACCACTCGGCCACGGGGCCAGCCCCCAGTTTCAAGAAATTTTTAAATAATTCTTTAACCAGCAAGAGTTAAATATTTTCTTCCACTACCTCAAGGCAACCAGACACCACTTAAGTGTCTTGGAAAAAGTAACCTTCCCAACGTAGCTTCCGCATCTTCCAAGACTTAAGCGGCAAGACTAATCTAAGCTAACACGCTCCAGTTAAACAGATGGTTCAAAAGTTCAGACGGAACAACACTGTGAATTGCAGACAGTCACACCCAGAAGCAGTCTGGGTGAGCACCGCTGTGTCCAGCTCTGAGGGCTGACCTGGCGAAGACGATCCAGAGTGAGGAGATTCTCCACAGCCAGCACGCTTCGGAGGTATTTTTCAATATAAGCCTCTGAGTCAGCAGAAGCCGTGTTTTCAACATTAGCTGCCATTCTTGCTAATGTTTCTCGCTCCTCTACTCCCTGGGCATCCTGGAGAATGAAAAGTTGTACATTAAAATTAAGTACATTGCAGAGGAAAACATTATAAAAGCTTCTTGATCTATACAAAGACACACCCACAGCGTACTGAACTAACAAACGGGATGTATTACAAAATCCCATTTTAAAATCAGCATTTGGAACTCAAATGCATTTTTCCACAGAAATCATGGTATAAATGGTGGTTAGGTTAACTTGAAAGGCTAGTTAAACACAGCATAGCTGAAACACAGCACATTCTCAACAAAACTGTCTCTACTCTATTTCCATTGCAAACAAAAACATTACCTGTTAGAAAAGATTTGGTGGGGTACCTGAACCCATAACAGTTCTTCAGGAACCTATCTTGAAGGCCAGAGAGAGGAATGAGCGGCCTGAGCGACAGCCAGATAAGGGGATACGGGTGGAATTATAACAACCCCAGTAGGAGGCAGACGCAGGTACAGAGAGTAAGAGGGGAAAGAAGTGCTCGCTCGCTTTCAACCTTTTTGCTGAGAAGCCTAGCACAGGCTACATATTCAAACTGTGGCAGCTTCTAAACTGGTCTCAATCCTCAACTCTGGAGCGGCAGAAGCCAAAGGCTCGGAGCCACCCAAGAAGAGAAGTAGCTAGGCAAGGCCGCACTCACAGTGCTGTCCCTTGGAGCCCACGACTGCTCCCCTGCCATGGGCTGGCCATGCACATAAATGGGAGAGTCACAAGTCAGGGAGGAACTCTGTGAATGTATTTTAATTATTTCAAGCAAACTTGGTTCATAACAAATTACTCTTCTCAGGGAAAACCAGATACTTTAGTTACTTGTGCATTTATCATAATAATGTCAAAAACTACAAAACATATATCCATATGCCACTGAACCTTAAAAGGCCATCAATTTCAAGAAGAAACATTATTTTACATACCACTAAGGAGAAAAAAAACTCTGCCAATTAATTTTAAGATATCGTCAATTATAAGACACATTCTCACTTCAAAAGTATTTTTAAAAATTTAAATTTAATTTTAAATTAAATTTAAATTTAAAGGGAAAACTTGCATTTTAAAGAAATGTATATACCCATGTTACCCACATCCCTATCAAGATATAAAACTTAGACAGTTCACTTATGGCCTTCACAGTAACCCTACTCCTCCCCCAGGGCAAGATAACTTCCTTCGCCATAGATTAGTTTCACCTGTTTCAGAATTGTGCACAAACAGAATCATACTCTTTTGTGTCCAGCTTTGCTCACCATAACAATTTTGAGATTCAGTCAGAGAGTTCACTTCATTGTACAGCTGAGGGATACTCCACAGTATGGATATACTACAATCTGTTTATCCATTCACCCACTGATGGATGTTTGGGATGTTTCCAGTTTGGGGTTATTTTAAATTAAACTGCTACGAATATTCTTATGCAAGTTTTTAAGGACATACACTTTTATTTCTCTTGGGTAAGCACCAGAAAGTGGAATTACTGGGCCATGGGGTAGGTGTATTTTTAACTTTATAATCAACTGCCAAATAGTTTTCTAAAGTGACTGTATCATTCTATACTCCCACTAGCAATGAAAGCGTTCTAGTTGTTAAAAAAAGAAAGAAAAGGAAAGAAAGGCCAAAACTGTCTCTTGTTGCTCTCTGGCCCACGACCGCTGACTTCTTTTGCCACCAAGCCCTCATAGCTTCTGTAGTCTGGAACACAAAGAACTTTTGGGGGCTTTTCATGATGAAACCTAGCTCCTTAAGGGATCTTTTAATTTTGTTTTTAAATAAAAAATAAAGTGTACTCCTTACACTATAAACTTTAAGCCTCACTTTTCCTTTTTCTTCATCATCAGGATTTGATAATGTGAAACTAACACTTGCTAACTTAGACGTTTAGCTAATTATTAACAGGTCGCTCAGTCACATGAGGCTACACGTTTATCTTTCAGCTGATTCCCCCACATTTCTTCCCTTTGAAAACCATATGACCTGAAGAATAAAAGCACTTTTAAAGAGGATAAGAAAACTCTAAATGGGAGGGGAGGAGAGGAGGGAAGATGAAAAGACAAAAGGAAAAACTGGATAGTTCACAATAGCTGTCATTGTGTCTCAACTGCATTCAAACCATTTATAGAGTTAAGATCTGAAACAACTAGAAAAACACATAAAACATTCAGATACAGAGAATAAACTAAGTCTCTAGCTAAACATGCAAGTACATATACGAAGAGTAATTTATTACAGACCCTAGATTTTACAGCTAGTCTAACTCTGAAAACAGGCATAATTTTTCAATGTTCAGCAGGTTCCAAATTAAATAAACAGTTAATATTTACTATGTAAGTCTAACACTTTGAAGATCCAGGAAAGAACAAATTATTTGACATTATTTGAGAGGAAAAAGTGTTTTACAATACAAGACATCTAAAACAAGGCCTAAGTACTGTGTAGTCTTTTTACTCTTCTAAAACCTCGTCTCCACATTAAAATATATATCGTCCACCCATTGTTCAAATACTCAACAGAATCACTCAATAAATACTGAGCCCGCAAACAAAGAGAATAATGCTGACGCTGACGGTGTGGTTAGGAGGGAGCAGCCACTCCCAAGGCCCACATTCCCATTCTCCACCCCAGGAAAGCGGTCTGTGCCTCCTCATTCACTCCCCGACTTTGGATGGTGAGTGTGGCAGAAGGAACTGCTCTTCTTTCTTTTTTTCATAGAGTTCTTTTCTTAGAACCCTCACTTCTCCTACCCATGTAAGGAAGGCCTCGCTTACCAGCTGTGCCAATGACCAGGTGACTAAATCTGTCTAAACCGGGGATTAAGTATGAGGAAGCAAACATAAGCTACGTCCTCCAGCAGGCTTCTGTCAGAGGGATTTTAAACTCCATTTATTTAATTCCTGTGAATATCTCAATTAGTTCAGAAAGAGAAATAATAACTATAACAATAATAGTAATTAAAATTTATTTTTAGCATGGACACAACAATTTGTATATGCTGTCTCATTTAATCCTTAAAAACAACCCTGTACAGGAGGTATCGCTAACCCATTTGACAAATGAAAAATTTAAGCTCAAATAACTTACCCAAGTTCACGTCACTAAGAGGTGACAGAAACAAGATTTCTGTTGATTCCAAAATGAAACCCTGAATCTCTATGTTACGCTATGTTGCCTCCCTTCAAGGATTACAACATTGTTATCTTGTGTCTTCTTCTATGAGTAAAAAGGTGTTGATTTGCTTTTCAAAAGTTCATCTTTAACAAAATACTAAAAGCAGAACCTTTAAAAGCACAAGTGCATTTTACTATGAATCAAGTTAAAATTAGGAACGACGTCTACAAACCTATGGCATTTCCCTAAATACACATTTTTATTTAATACGTATTTCTTTGGTAGGGACTTTTCAGGGAGTTGGCTCTATTTATATGTTTCTTTTTAGTAAATTCAAATTTCATATGATCCTTCTTACCTCTGGAATATTGGAGACAATTTCAAAAGTCACTCCACAGCCAGGAATAGAACTTCGATGTGACATCTTTTTTATGAGACTCTGAGCAAAACCCTAGAGAAAAACAAAATAGAAGATATGGTTTCCCACCTCAAAAACTGACAGGTTTTTTGATTGTTTGTCTTTTTTGGTGAGAAAGATTTGCCCTGAGATAACATCTATTGCCAATCTTCCTCTTTTTTTGGCTTGAGGAAGATTAGCCCTGAGCTAACAACACCTGTGCCAATCTTCCTCTACTTTGTATGCAGGACGCCTCTACAGCATAGCTGATGAGTGGAGTAGGTCCATGCCCGGGATCCGAACTCATGAACCCAGGCCACTGAAGCGGAGCACAAGGAACTTGAACCACTTGGCCACGGGACTGGCCCCAAAAACTGAGTTTTCTTTAACAAAGAGACAGCATAAAGCTTGCTGCATTCACTCCAACCAAAAAGAAACAGAGCATATTTCCAATAGAAGCAAGATGAAATCAAAATCACTAAATACAGGTTCCTCAACTTCCTCTTAGTGCACAAAACCAATTAGATACCTGCCATGGGACAGGTCCTATATGCAATATATGAAAAGTACAGACCCTAAACTCTGGAAAGCAATGCTAGATATCTGGTTCAACTCTGCTTAAAGGCCACAGAAATAAGCCTGTTGACTTCTACACAATAAAATGACCTTCCAATGAAGATGTAAGCAAGGACTGTTGACTCTTACACTTTTTTTTTTTTTTCAGCACGATGGACATCTTGCACCATGAATATTGACAAGTTCAGGCATTAAATTCTTGACCAAAGCAGGATCGTTATGAAGAATGATTTAAGAGTGCATGGTCATTGTTTATGCTGACTGCGCTCTTTGCACAGTTAAGAATTGAACTGTTGAATTAATGCATAGATGACTCATTTGAAGATGCTGCTAAGACTGAACATCCTGTAGAGGTTGAAGAGAGCAGGGATGAGGGCAGAATGCAATTGGTGAATAAAGATAAGAAGAAGAGAGAACATTAAACTGATGCTGAACCTTTTCCCCCGTGCAAAAGGGAAGTAGGAAATATGTGAAAACTCCCAAAGAAAATAGAAAACTCAAGGTGTTTGGTCTTAGAAGTACATATTCTCACATTCTTACGTACTAATTTCTTTCCTATTCAGTGACCTTTAGTTAATTTTTTAAAAGATTTTACCCTCTTAGAATGCAAAGAAACACATTTCATCCCTTTGCTCTCTCACTGTTAGCCTGGCAAGGTGAGCCACTGCAGTTCTGTCAAAGCACAGCTGCAGGTGGCGGGGGCAGGTCTGGGCGCTGTTCTTATCTTACTTTTTTGTTTTCTTTTTGTATGGAATTATAAAGCTGACATGCATGTATTAGGGTCAGAAGGAAGTCCCTGTTCTTGCTATAAATAAGCAATTTTTAGGAATAAAATATCTGAAAATGGGAGGGAAACTGGCATACCCTACAATACTATCATTTCATTCAGTATCAGTCAGATATTATCAAATCATTTCAACCCGGGGAAAAATGCAGCAACTCCTTGTCCCTACAATAAAAAATAAATTTAACTGCTGCGCCACTGTGCCAGCCCCAAAAAATAAATTTAAAACAAAACCAAAAAAAAGACAAAAAACAGAAGAAACCTGGTGACCCCACAGTGCACCCCTTCTGTTAAGGACTCTGTGGGGCTGGCAGCTGCACCAGGTCAGTCTCAGCGCCCGGCAGCCACAATCTCTAGTTCTAAAACGGCAGGTAACTCTTCAAAATGCTCCCCAAGAGCAACGTGGCTTTTTCAGTCTCTTAAAGACTTCCGAGAAAAAAGTGAATAGGAGACACACCATCCACATCTATAGCTAACCCGATGACCTGGATTTTATTGATGTTGGATTGCCAAGTTAAAGAGCTGCAATTTTAACAGCATTACCGCCAGTCTTCATTTCAAAGATTGATATCAGTGTGACATTTAGAACTAAAGATTAATTTTTAAGGGTGGAGATTACATCTAGGACTCTGTCAACCATGACTCTGCTCTTTTAAATGAAAAGATTTATTTTCATCTGTCCTGGTTTTAGTCTGCGTATTGAGAAGACCTCACAAAAGTGAGCATGGATTGTTAAAAAGAACCCCTAGAATCAACCTCCTAAATCCTCTGTCCGCAAAGCCTTTAAGAGAAACAGTTCATATTCTTACCCAGAAGTTTTCTACCAAACTCATCCATATGTCACAAGGTCCTTCAGAATCTAGCTGCAACTATGCTGACAGCGCCGCCTGGGCGTCTGTAGCACACCCTCCACACCATGTTGCTCACGCCCCAAGCCCGCCACGCCCTTTCCTTCCTCACCACCTCTGCACGTGGATTTCCTCCTCCCCACCGAGCAGCCAACTCCTCCTTCTCTGTCAGCCAAACTCCCCATCTACAAAGGAGCTGCTCACATGCCACCCTGCTCTCTGCAGCCTCCCCGGACTTCCTTGGTCTGAATTCTACACTCTCCCGCCTGCAACCTTCCAGCACTTGGTGGACACCTGCATCACAGCACTATCACAATAAGAAGAGATGCCTGTTTAGACATCTACACATGCCAGTGGACACTGGCCCTTCAAGGATGCAGACTATTTCTTATTTTTACCCCAAAGCTTGACAGAGTATACTGTCCAAATATATAAATCAATGAATTAGCAGAGATGACTGAAAGGAAAGAAAGGCATGGAAAGCGAAGGGTAAGCAGCACAAACAACAGCTACGCCGCAGGAAATCTTCTCATCTTGTAGGACCCAGACAAAAAAGCAAAAACAGTGAACTTCACCTTGACAGGGCTCTGTGGCACCCAAAAGAATGGCTGTAATTTGTGAATGTGTAATAAAAAAGATTCAGTGTAAGAATTTAATACTGTCTAGGAGGAAGTCAGGATGACACGTTCTGGGATGAAAGCAGCCAGTCTGGATAGGAGGGCAGAGCAACCATTCCACGGCCCTGCCCTCGTGCTGGACCTCAAGTTGGTTAAAGTCATTTCTTCAACTAGGATTAATGACTCACCTGCCGGCCGTGAACATTGACACAGATTCGTTTGCGTAAGACCAGCTGCATGTCAGCCGGATGGCTGAGCTGGACCGTCACCCGCACAATGAGAAACACTCGCTCTTCCGCAGGTGTGCCCTTACTGAGCTGAGGACAACTGTGCACTGCAGAGTCCCAAGAGGCTTCTGCTTTCACCTGCAGAGAAGACAGAAAGAACATGCTTCCATCACCCCTAAAAGCCAAATCGCTCACAAGGAAACATCCTGCCTTAGGCTGGGAGCCGGACATCCAGTCACGAGTGCTGTTCTACTGGGAGAAGTGCCCTGAAGGACTGTGGAATATGAAGATGTGGCCTCACCCGCCTAGCCCGGGAGTACAGTGCATAATGTTCCTGGCTGGCTGGCTTTAAAATTTTTTTATTTTGAAAAATGCACAAACATAAAGAAAACTTGCAAATTCAGTACAATGAACTCCTGTACATCTTTCATCTAGATTCATCAACTGTTAACATTTTGCCACTTTTCCTTTCTCTTTCTCTTACTCACAACACATACACAGATTTCTTTTTTTTTCTTGCAGAACCGCTTCAGAGTAAGTTACAGACATATAACTCTACATTCCTAAATACTTCAGCAAGTATCTTCTAAGAGCAAGGACATCCTCTGACCTAACCAAAGGACCATTATAATGTTTAGGAAATTTAACATCATCGTAAGACTATTATATAATATAGAGTCCATATTCACATTTTCAATTGTTCCAATCCAGGATCACAATTCACATTTAGTTGTCATGTCCTTTTAGTCTGCTTTAATCTGGAATGGTGCCCCTGCGTTTCTTCATCACTCATGACACCAACTTATTAAAGAAAGTGCAGGCCTGCTGTTTTACAGAATAGACCACAATTGGGTATGTCTGATTGTTTCCCCACTATGAGATTCAAGTTTTACATCCATTTTTTTTTGCCAAGGAAGATTTGCCCTAAGCTAACATCTGTTGTCAATCTTCCTCTTTTTGCTTGAAGAAGATTTGCCTTCAGCTAACATCTGTGCCAATCTTCCTCTATCTTGCATGTATGTTGCTGCCACAGCAAGACCACCAACGAGTGGTGTAGGTCCATGCCTGAGAAGCGAACCCAGGCTGCCCAAGTGGAGCATGCCAAAGTCAACCACTAGGCCATGGGGCCAGCTCCCAAGTTTTGCATTTTAGGAATACCATTAAGTGACGATGTGTCCTTCAAAGTACCACATCAGTTTTCCTTCTTTAAAATATTTTACAATTTTTCCAATATTCTCAAAATTAGAAAATAAGCTCCTATTTTATACCCATTTGCTCAGAATCAAACGTTATCAAGTTTGCCACACTGGCTTCATCTATTCTTTTTTTCCCTTTTTAAAAGGTTTTACTAAAGAACTTCAAAGCAAATCCCAAACACTGTATCATTTTACCTCTGTGTACTTCAGTGGCATTTCCCTAGAGAGTGGACCCCGCTGACCTGAACTATGAGTCCCAACAGAGGTCCTTTACCTGGAAAGGAAGTAAAACTGCGAATGGACATAATCTGATGGTCCACTTCTTCTGGAAGTGGTTCCATTCTTTCTGGAAGTCCTAATGAAAGGTTTTCATTTATATGTCTTGAGAAATGTAAGCACTGAAATGATTACCTTGCTGATTGTTTCAAAAGGCTTATGGAAAGGTTACCGAAACTACTTTCCATCCAATCTTCCCCCGTTATGCTTTGTTTACCTCTCCATCATGATGTTTTACAATCTGCAGTTCAAAGAACTCGTCCTCTTCTTCCCCAGTAAGGGTAGCGTCCCATCCACCAGCTTCGGGGTCATCAAGATTATCCTGAGAGCTGAAATCATCAGCTAAAAGCAAAGAAGTTCCAATAAATAGGAAGGTCACTTTAAAGTACAACCTCTACCAGCTAAATTTCAATGTACTTAGTATTAAATTCTTCTGCCTCAAATTTCACTTGCTTTTGGCTCTAAAATCTTGCATGACACAGACGATGGCCATTAAACAGTTCACAGACCTTAGAGAAGGAAAGTGCCTCAAGAAATCATCTTATCCAATCTCCTACCTTTATGCCCTTATTTTACACGGAAGGCAACTGAAGCCTAGATACCCAAAAGGTTACTCAAGATCAGTCCACACATGTTAATGATAAGATTACAATCCAAATTCCCTATCTTTTAGTCCACTAAAGAAACAAGAAGTGAGAGAGATTCCAATTTTCTGACAATTAAGTTCAACAAAAGAACCAACTGGCTGCATGTGCTAGAGTTGCCCCATGGCCCTTTGGTTGTTCAGTTGCAAGCCTGGCCCTCCCAACTCCCTATCCATCTAAAGCTAGTAAATAGGAATCAAAAGTATCTCTTCCAGGGGCTGGCCTGGTGGCGCAGTGGTTAAGTGTGCACGTTCTGTTTCAGCGGCCTGGGGTTCACCGGTTCGGATCCCAGGTGTGGACATAGCACCGCGTGGCAAGCCATGCTGTGGTAGGCGTCCCACATATAAAGTAGTGGAAGATGGGCACGGATGTTAGCCCAGAGCCAGTCTTCCTCAGTACAAAAAAAAAAAGAGGAGGATTGGCAGCAGATGTTAGCTCAGGGCTAATCTTCCTCAAAAAAAAAAAAAAAGTTTCTCTTCTAGTATGTCGGCTAGGGTGGACTAATAATAGGCTTAAGGCTAAAGAAGGCTCTGATCATGTCTTGGAACATCCATACTAACAGGTCTTCTTTCAGCTCACTCTCTTCCACTTTCTTACCCTCCTAGACACACACACACACACACACACACAAACACACAAGCACTGCACCTACCTAGCAACCTAACATAAGAATAGAGCAGAGTCACCTTCAGTCTCCAAAGCTCAAGAGAACAACAAGGTAGGACAGAGTACTGTGGCAATGCATTAAAACCCGATCAGGTGGACAGACAGCGGGAGTGGCTAAGAATTCTTCTCTAACTCTGTGTGCATACAAAAATCTTCCAGATGTCTAACTAAGCCAAGTGGCACAAGAAGCTAAATACCTCAGATGTTATAGCTCACTTTTAGCCAGGTGGAAGAAAATCATTGAGGACACGCAAACTTGTCATTTAGGAGAGTTAATTTTAATACAGAGTTCTTCTACAGATGTTTTAGGAATTTAACTGCTGACTTTTAACTTATTTTTAGCTCTTTAATCTACCTTTTCATTTTTATTTTCCCTCCTTAGACAGAGTATATGTAAAACGTAGCCACATCCAAAATATTTTACAGGAGGGGAAAAAAGTCAGGAAAAAGTGACAGTTATTAAAAAAATAGGCAATGCAGGGATAAATGGCACAAGAACTCACAGAAAAAGTGAGAAATTCATTCAGTAATGCTAAGAAAACACCAGATAAAAGAAAACCTGCTACATAAGCATCACTAGTTATCAGTCGTTTCCAGAGAGAAGTCTTTCCCTAACAAAGAAGGAAATATTTTACCTGCAGGAAAACATTACTACCATCCTAAACTGATGGGAGAACAAAGTATCCACACAGCACCATGAGTCAAAGAATGAAATGTGAGCACATATCATGATGAAACATAACTTTACTCTTATAAACATATTATTCTTAACAGAAAACTCATTCTTTGCAAGGATCAGAGTCCTTTGGCACACATAAAATGGATCCTAACCTAAGGCTTACAGAATTGCTTGACTGCATACTTTGCTAGAATCTAAGTGTTACTTGGACACTAATTTGTCAGAGGTAAGCCTCCAGAAGGCGCCTCCTAACTTACCATTTAAGTCAAGGAATATAACAGGAATGTGTGTTTCCATCCCAGGAATGGGGGTCCTAAAACATAAAGAACAAATGGCATCTCAAATAAAGCAGACTTTCTCCGCACATGTACTGTGAGACACAGCCTTAATAAACATTCGGATCTATGACAGGTCAAGCCCGCAACAACTGTGGGCATCGGGTTTGCTACAGTTTCACATTAGAGAGGCCACAAAGACTTAACTGTAACGACTGCCTCTCTTCACCACTGCCCTCGTGCATAATTATCACACACTCTGACGCTGGAATTCAGTCTGCTAAGACCCATATACCTGTTCATAATTGAAGCTCCCTTGTTTAGACTTACTTTCTTATAAAATTACATACCTAAGAGCCCCATATGGCATAATGTACTATTTGTACTTTCTCTAAAGTGGCACAGAACATTTGCTGACAGCACAGTTTAAGTCAGCACCAAAACCAAAAATTCCTGGACACGCAATTTTATTATGACCAAGTGGTCTTTTAAGGGAACGACCCAAGAAATTAACATATTAACCATTTTTTTTAAATGCTAAGTACAGTGGTACTAAATATTGATTTAGATTCTCAGAAATCTTAATCACTTGGGCCAATAACAATATTATTGCCTAAAACAGAATTTTAGGCCATAGTTATTCTAACTCATGAAAATAATTTAACGCTTCCTCTAATTCAAACAACACTTTCCCATATGCTATGAGAAGTGTGCCATGAAGTGAAGCCTAGGCAAGATTAACAGAGAAAGCAGGCGGCTTAGGGAGCATTTAGAACTTCAGAAGACACAGGGCAGCACTCATACCATTCTGCTGGAGCCCCTGGGATCCCGCTGCCAGCAGAGGGCACCATCACCGCGTTCCTCTCCTCAGTCAGAGTCAATCTCATCTCTAGAAGCTGAGCTTCACGGTCAGCATCATCCTCTGTTTTATCTAGAACATCAGAAATGAGGATCAAATACAGATCCTTCACTTGCTATTTACACTTTGTCCTGCATGCTGACAGGACAATTTCAGTTACTGAGGGTTCACTAGGAACTTATTACTTCCCTAATTAATGAGAAAAAATTCATGATAAAAAACTAACTATAAGCTAGAGAGGTTGGTGTACGTTTCAGAGAGGCCATCTTCAGTTCACAGAAGGCCTACAGTGGAACAGCACTTGAATCATTTCTTCCAGAGTCAGAGGATTCAAGTGCTTTTGGACAAGAAATCAAAAATGTTAGTACCCTTCCTTGAGTTATTTTTGAGACACAACTATGTTAACAACTTTACGTTCTATGTTTTCTCTTTATTGGGGAGGGGACCTAGGCAAAGACATTATTACAACTGTTCTTTTGAAAGGATATGATACAAATAAGTAACATTCCTTTGCTCCTATCATCCCCATTATTGATGTGTTCATATACTTTTAATTTATGTGGCTGCAAATAGGGATTAATTACGCACTGATTTGGGAGTAGCGAAACATTCAACCTGCTTTTCCTACCATGTTTACTGACAAGCTTTTGCAATTGTTGATCTAAGTACTCTTGACGTTTGGTTAACGCATTTAGCCATTTTCTACGTAGTCTCTCTAAATCCCGATCCTGGAAGAAAACAAGGGAAATTCTAGTGAATATAAGGTCAAGACAACATATCTGAAACCAATGCTCTATCTTACCTTACCCTAATATGCTTTGAAAATGTAAAGTATTATACACTAACATCTTTATTACTACCACTAGTTGACTCCAACCATTATTCAGAACAGGAACTTTCAGAAATGAAAGCATAACTGTTCCAGAGTAAGACAGTTTCTGAAAGGGCATTCTCTGATACCCAGGATAAGTTTCATTTCTATTGGCTCAAGGGGCAGAACTCCAAGCACTCGCAACTAAGATCTTTCACAGGGTCTCTTTGATGGATAAAAATCACAAACAATCATCTTCAAATTTACATCCCTTAGAACCATCATAAGATTCTTCAGATTTCTTAACTATAGCCTTCAACACGTTTCACTAGTCTCTGCAACAACACGACATGCTTCTCTACCTTGTATCTGAAGGTTCTTTTTGAGGCGGGTGGGATGCGAGAGGGAGCAGGGGGTATTATCAACAGACTAACAGTTCTACCAGTCAACACCTGACTGTACACCAATCTGACCTCATTTCCTTCTGTAATAAAGTTACAAGACTGGGTAGATCAGTGGAATGCTGCAGATAGAGTGTGTGTCTGGATTTCACTAAAGCACTTAACCAAATAGCTCGTGACATTCTTGCGGACAAGATGGAGAAATGTGCAATGGATCTGCTTGAATATAATCATAAACAACTGAAACATCACGTCTAAAGAACAGTGATTAATGGACTAATGTCAGCTTAAAAGAAGTCTCTATTGTTGTGCCATAGGACTCTGTATTTAACCCTATCTGATACATTTTTATCAGTGACTTATAGGAAGGCAGACATTTTTATCAAATTAGAATGATGCAAAACCAGGAGAGTGACTACAGTGGATGACATAATCAGGATCCACAGAGCTGAGACAGTTCTAAAACAATGACTAACACAATAAAACTTAAGAGACATAAGCAAAATCTTGCAGGAGATTAGGAAAGGGGGGGAAACCAAAAGCAAACCTAGATGACTCCAGGAAGTGAGGAAGGGAGACCTGGCTTAAAAATATGGAAAACACCTAGGGGGCTCGGCTTGACTGAAGCTCAGTGTGAGACGGCTCTTACACGGGAGAGGGCGGGCGAGACCCTTCAAGGAGAGAAAAAGTGCCAGGAAGAAGATCTGGAGAAATGGATCGGTAGGGAACCTGGAAGGGGTGCTCCAGGTTTGGGAAAGGACAACAGTCACAAATGATTTCCTACACTAAACAGAGTTTACTTTATAGTCTACGAAACACTCATTGTTAATTTGAGAGAAAGCAATATTTGAACCCAAATTAATTGTGTAATTATTAAGCAACAGTATAGCAAGACTCAGGAATGAGTAGTTAAGTCATACTTTAATCAAGCTTATTTGATGAGGCTAACACGTGTCTAATTACCTGGTAGCTGTCCATGTCCTCCTCTTCCTCCTAAAATAAAATATATATTATGCAGAACCAAAATAATTATCCAAGAATCAAGCCACACTAAATATCTGAATCTTTTCCCACACTTTATATTTCCTACTTTAATGAATATACTATTTCATCTCCCACCTACCCTCAGCCTCACTCTTGGTCTTACAGTTTTCAGGAAGTTGGAGTAAAACCTTGAGCTTCTTCTCATAGTATAGTGAAGAACATTCATTTGACCTTTTCGAGAACCAGTACAATACTTTGCCTGCTGGGTTTATAGTCCCACTCCCCAGGGGAAATCAAACACCTGCTGGCAAAGAGTCTTTACAAGCCAGCAGGGGGTTTCTGCAGAGAGGGTGGGTGATGGGGGAGGTAATCACTAGTTGGCACTGAGGAGCTTCTGAAGACTGAGAGGTTTAACCCTCAGTTTGCCAGGTACCAGGGCAAAACCAACAGTTGGTGCAGTGATTCCATAAAAATGCAATACACTAAGAAAGACACCAAAGGAAAACAAAAAGAAATACTGAAAGAATTGTTTGTGGAAGGCAGTTTTCTGACGGGTTCCACAAGACTCTCTTGTCTGCTTCGGTCTTTCAACAAGAACACAATAGGCAGAGGAACTTACATGGAAGAGCTCATGCATCTTGGGGGATCTGAGCGGTCTAACTTTGATACATCCAATGCCAACAGACAATATACATTCTTCCATCAATGGTAACGTCCCAGATTCCTGCACAGACTTCACTTCCACTTGGACTCGCCGGGACTGCCCCTGTATCACAGACAATTTTAAGAGTTTCTTTAAATCAGTTTGAATTCCAAAAATTTGGTTTAGAGAGACCCCTACAGGCTGATGTTGAGAAAAACGTTTAACTTTGGACACATCTCACTGTATCTTAAATGTTAAGTAGTAAAATACAAATTGAAAAACTAATCAGGAAAAATTACTTATTTACTTTTTAAGTAAATATAAAGACATAGAACAAATATATGGCTTACATATTTTTCCAAGAAAAAGAAAACATTCTAACAAAGGTAACACAAAAAGCTGGATAATAAAAAATGCTCAACTTACTAATAACCAAATAAATACAAATTAAAATAAGCATGATACACCTGTTTTCACTTACTAAACTAGGAATTATCTTCTAAAAAGGCAATTCCCAATATTGCCCAAAGTTTATGAAACAGCCAATTACATACACTGTTGGTGGGAATATAAATTGGTACGACCTCTCTGCAGGGCAATTTGCCTTAAAGATGTAAGTATCCTTTGACCCAGCAATCCAACTTTCTAGGAATCTTTCTAGACAAATAATAATACATACACACAAAATGTCTTAAAGCAATGTTAAGAACACAAAAAATTACATGCAAATTAAATGTATAATATTGATAACTGCTTACACTGCAATATTAGTCATTAAAATATTACTGTAGAACAACACACATGATATATTCTGAACCCAGAATATATAGTATGATCTACTTTTAAAAACAAGCAATTAGAGTTAGAAATAAAAATAATTACTACTATGCTGAATTCACTGCTCCAGTTCCAAAATAAAATAATTTTAAACCAAACTGTAAAATGAATTGATCAGAGAGAAGCTGTTCCCTCTTAAGCAGATTCTCAGAATAAATACTATGTGACTTTGAATATTTACAATGAAATAACATTTTCAAAGAAAATTCACAGTATTTCCAACTTACTGACTTCAAAGTTGGTTTATTAATTTTAGGAATGTAAAATAGAATTTGAAAAGTAAAATTTGAATATACAATTTCAAGTCAGTTACACTTCCTCTCTTCCATCAGATTTTAACTCCCAAGAGCCCTATATTACCAGGAAAATCAACTTAGGCAATGATTGATCCTATCAAGCTGGATTTGAAGAGATGGGTTACAGATGTCTTTTGATTTAATATTTTCCAAGGACTATCTATCATTTATTTCATAGAACGAGTACCTCAGAAAACATTTTAATTGTCTAAAATAGTTTAGTCATTCCAGTTAGCTACATTTTGTTTGTTTACTTTGCCTAAGACGGAAAATGACCTATTCTGAATGCATGCCCAAATGTGAAGGGTTACGTACATATGCTCTGGGGGAGGATTCCAGAGAAGGAAAGGGAAGAAAAGGAGGGAAAAGACCCAGCAACGGCTTAATGTTTCATAGAAAAGCTTTGAACAAGGATACTTTAACTGTAAGATTCAACTTCTTGTAACTGCTGATACTTGACTATTGTTTAACTACAAAGCCAGCAGTTTCATATGGTTAACCTAATCGGCCTTCCTCTGCCACTCTCCTGTTCAAGAACAACAGGTCCCAATTTTGGAATCTATTAAATTCAAATGAGCCTAGCATCGGAGGCCCTCTAGGAACCAGCTGCCACATGCTTCTATAATCTCCTCTATAACTGTTTTCCAGCTCTTCCTACATTTTACTTTCTACCCAAAGTTACCTAATCCCAATCTCTGTATCTTTATTCTTGCCATTCATATATGAAAAAACCTTTCCAGCCTTTACATGATTCTTTCAGCATCCAGGTCAAGAGTATTGTCAAAAGTATGACAAATATTTAAATATTCAATTTACACTAAAGCACAGAAAATTATCTGGCTTTGCCTTTCAAGAGATGAATTACTAAGGCAACCAAAGAAGATATAAATAGTTTTAACAGATGTTCAGAAAAAGATGTTCTTCACACCCTTAAGAGTCCTATCTTATGTATATATCTCATACTATAATTTAAACTAATTTCCTTTTGCTTTCAGATCTTTGTCCATACAAGAATGAATTTGCTAAAATTCATTTGCGGGGGTCAGAGAACAAGGGCTTATCACCTTCCTCTTCCTAAAACATTCAGAAACTTAAATACTTAAGCAAAATTTTTTTAAAACTGTTTTCAATATTTTGCTTTGAATGATTTCAACATTCATCTTCTAGAGCTAGTCTAATATTTTATTACTGTTCTAAAGTATGGAAACTACTATAGTATATAATAGTCTACCAAACGTTGAATTAATGTAAGGTATTACAAAAAAGAGTATTTCCAAATCTTATATGTAAATTCTATTAAGATATTCTCTCTCATCTTTAGTTGGCAGTGCAGCCACTTTACAGATCACAATCAGCCTAGGGTTGAGTGACAATTCCCACATAGTTGCTGTATTGATTTCTGGGAGGTATTCACACCTACCTACCTACATTTACTAAACACCTCCTGTGGTATCGTAGAAAGATACTTGGTCTTTGTCCTCAGTTCCTGGCACAGAGCTCCTGAAACTCTTGAAACAATGAGGTAAGTGAGTGATTAACAGTGACAGGCGCATCTTTTAATGACACGACTTTTAATCTGTTGACTCTCGGCAGGCCCTTAGATAGCTTCAGGTTGGGGGCTGATCATCAGAAAAGACCCAGGCTTGATTAGAAGTTTGGAACTTTCAGCCCCACCCCAAAACCTTAGGGAGAGAGGAGAGAGGAGCTGGAGATTAAGTGAATCACCCATGGCCAATGTTTTCATCAATCATGACCACATAAGGGAACATCCATAAAAACCTACAAATGATGGGGTTTGGGGAGGTTCCTGGTTGGTGAACAAATCGAGGTGCTGGGAGGGTGACACACCCCGCCCGAGAGGACACGGAAGCTCCTCACCCCTTGTCCCATACCTTGCCCTACGCATGTCTTCCATTTGGCTATTCCTGAGTTGTATTCTTTATAATAAACTGGTAACAGTAAATGAAGGGCCTTCCTGAGTTTTGAGAGTCATTCTAGCAAATTATCAAACCTGAGGAGGAGAATTGCGGGAACCCCTAACTTTGGAGCCAAGTCGGACAGAAGTATGGGTAACCTGGGGACTCGATACTTGCAACTGGCGTCTGAAGCAAGGGGAGTCTTGTGCCTAAGTCTGAGCCTGTAAACCTGTGGAGTCTGGAGCTCACTCTGGGTGGTTAGGGTCCAAACTGAATTGAATTGTAGGACACCTAGCTGGTGTGTCTGCAGAGAATTAAAGAATTAGTTGGTGTCAGCAGGAAAAAACACATCTCACCTCCCAGCACCAAGCACTGTGCTTCACATACTTATAATCTCTCTAACACTCACGCTAATCCTGCGAAGCTGTGTTATCATCACCTCCACTTCACACCTGAGAAAAGGCTCTGAGACGCTATTGAGCTTGTTCACGGATGGATGGGTAGGCCGTGGGAGAGCCAGAAATGAACCCCTAGCATGTTAGACTCTGAAGTGTTTGTTCTGTCTGCCGTGTGACATAGCTTCTGCTTGTTTTTATAAATATTCTGGTTTTTTGGTTTTTTTTTTTTTAAAGATTGGCACCTGAGCTAACAACTGTTGTCAATCTTCTTTTTCTTCCCCTCCTTTTTCTCCCCAAATGCCCCCAGCAGAGAGTTGTATATTTTAGTTGTGGGTCCTGCTAGTTGTGGCATGTGGGACGCCGCCTCAACGTGGCCTCATGAGCAGTGCCAGGTCTGCGCTGAGGATCTGAACCAGTGAAACCCTGGGCCGCTGAAGCAAAGCACGAGAACTTAACCACCCAGCCACGGGGCCTGCCCCTATAAATATTCTTTAAAAAAAATTTTTTTATTGAGGTGACATTGGTTTATAACATTACATAAATTTCAGGTGTATATAAATATTCTAATGCTGCTTGATATGTTTGTTTTATTTCCTACAGTTCAATTCTGAATTCTTTAAAACTTACCTTTTTCTTACTTAAACCTAACAGAAGCTCGTTTTAAAATATTATAAATAGCAATACTTTGAAAATGAAGGAAAATACACGTGAAGTAAGGACAATTTTAATACAAGAAATGGACTTGACCAGTCTAGATTTCATTATCATTGACATTTCTGCTAAAAGGAATCCAACATTAAGCTTTACAGTGCCAAAGAATTAAATGTTAACATTAAGAACGATAACATTCACAATTTTGTTACCTGCCGGAGTTGGAAGATTCCTCCTGTTGGCACATCCTTAGCAGAAATTACTTCAACAGGGCAGTATTCACCATTCTCGTTCTGCTCCAAGATTTGAACCCAGAATTCCACTTTCCTGGTGACTTCACTCCATCTAGGAAATAGTTGAAATTCTTGGAAAATCACACATTTCTATTTCAATACAGGGGGTGTAGGATACTGCACATGAGAATTAACAATGATAATGACCTCCAAACACAGTAACTCGGTAGAATGATTTGTAGTTCAATGAGTAATATATAAGCACATACTAGCAAATATAGTTAAAAGCAAAATTAAACTTAATACCAGAACTAGAAATAGCTCCTTTATTTAGTTCAAAAAGGTATGATAATTAAAAATCTATTTCAAAGTGGTTATTCAAAACTTTAAACATTATAATCAAACATACAGAAGCAAGTACAGTGATTCTCTTTTTCATAGATAAAGGGAGTGCTGAATGCTTTAGTGGCTTGACAAGTATCTTTGCTCAGGTCAGTAAGAAAACCAAGAAAAATATCTCAACGCCTAATTTAGTATTTGCTAAAACGTTCTAAATGCAAAAAAGGAAAATCTGGTTCTCATCTATAACTAGATGAAAGATAAAAATATATGCTCTCTCAGTCATTTCCTTTTCTCTCTTCTTTTTAAAATCCTGGTCAACAAATAAGCCTGCCTCCTTCATCACTGAGGCCACTTGACAAGCTCTCTGAGCTAAAGACAAAATCAGTAAACCCGAATTCTAGAGTGTATCTTGATCCATTCTCTCTCCATCTGATTAATTAGAAGTAATTCATAATGATAGGCAATTTATTCTCCAAAAACTCATGTTATTCTTTACACTTAACTTCCTATATATTTGCCTTTCTTCCTTCACTCTTCAAGGTTCGCTCCCCTAAGGAGCTTCAGCTGTGCTATTAACATCCTGGCAACACCACCATGTACCCCTGGAACAGGAAGGCTCAGGAAGGGGTCACCTCTACAAACAGCAGGATCAATTTCTCGCAATTTTTAAAAATTATAAATGGTATCAAATGAATATCTAAGATTCACCTGTCCCGAAGACTACGTGTTTTTGCTTGGATAATCCCCAGATCCCACAGGGCTGGGTTTTTCCGAGGATCATTCATCTTGTGTCCATATACTTCAATTGCCAATGCCCCTTCTGAAAGATGCTCGATAAAGTCTTCAGTGATATTAACAGAAAACTCCTGAAAGAAAATAATTACAGAAGAGGAAAAATTTTCTAGCAACTTTAGGATTATTTATAGCTGACATCACATATTTACCTCATCATGGGGAGGAAAAATTGAAAAGAATGTTTTAGTTATAGAACAAGCCTGTCATCTAACACCCACAATGAATGCTCAGATGGTCTAAGGTTCTCGATTTTAAAAATAACTATAACTCTGATTTTTAAAAAACTTTTCACCTTGAAAACGTATTGTGAAAGACCAACATGGTATTCTATTGTGTTAGCTATTTTTAAAAGTATGAATAGTGGGACCAGCCCGGTGGCACAGCGGTTAAGTTTGCACATTCCGGTTCGGTGACCCAGGGTTCGCTGGTTTGGATCCCGGGTACGGACATGGTGCCACTTGGCAAGCCATGCTGTGGTAGGCGTCCCACGTATAAAGTAGAGGAAGATGGACATGGATGTTAGCTCAGGGCCAGTCTCCCTCAGCAAAAAGAGCAGGATTGGCAGATGTTAGCTCAGGGCTAATCGTCCTCAAAAAAAAAAGTATAAATAGTTACATTAAGAATTACAACAATGGATCAAGCCCTGATGGCCTAGTGGTTAAAGTTCAGCACTCTCAGTGCTTCAGTGGCCTGGGTTCAGTTCCCGGTCGTGGAACCATGCCACTTGTCTGTCAGTAGCCACACTGTGGTGGCAACTCACAGAGAAGAGCAGAAGGACTTACAACGAGAATATACAACCATGTACTGGGGCTTTGGGGAGGACAAAAAAAAGAGGAAGACTGACAACAGATGTTAGCCAAGGGCGAATCTTTTCCAGCAAAAAAGAAAAAAAACACACCACATGCTTCCTTGCTTGCTGAAAGAAGGAAGGGACAAAAGTTAAAAAAAAAAAAAAAGAAAGAAAGAAAGAAAAGAATTACAACAATGTTCTACGATGCCCTGACATAAAAGTTATTATATGCAATAAGGTAGCAGTGTGTTGGGAAAACAATTTTTCCCAGTTTTTAGGAAGCTATCTATCTCCACTAATAGAAGAAAACAGAAATGAGTAATGATCATCAGTGCAAAAAAATCACCTAATTTTAAAAAATTCTCCCAACCTGTCCATCAATACAAGATAGAGCTAAAACAGCATTTTGCAATAATTTGGATTAAGCTCTAAAACAGTTTCTTTTAACAAATCATAGAATCTCTGCTCTCTTTCTCTCCCTCTCTCTCAATATTTTAACACACTAAAGATATTTGTTTTAAACAGATTAGAAAGAGACCTCTCTCTTGAAAAAAATGAGACGAATCAAGCGTGGTATAGTAGAAAAAAAGAATCCAGAATCTGACATTCTTGGTCTTGCTAGTTACTAGCCATAGGCGAACTGACCTCTTTGAACTGTTTTTTTTCAGCTGCAAAAAAGCACTATCATCAAATCCAATTGTGGTAAAGAGCAAATGGAAGAACAACAGAAAGGTTTAGCAGAGCACTAGGCGCTCAACAAAGTCAGTTCTTGTCTCTTTTCTGTCTTCACTTTCTCTAAAACACTATTTTCTTAACCTTTTCAGATGACAATTTCTCCAGTAATCTAACCCAAAACATAGAGTCCTTATGGAGTACACATATATCCATACACACTGTCATACAAAAGTCAACTTTTGATTGTAGAGGAGTTAAAGGCATTGACACTAGTTTTTCTTTTTTTCCTCAGCTATACTGGGATATAATTGACATACTGTGTAAGTTTAAGGTGTATAAAGTGTTGACAACACTACTTTTGACTCCAACCCCACTGTAAGAAACTCTGATCCAAGACATATATATGGATATCAACTTATTCAACAAAATAATGTTCATTTTTTTGTTTTGTTTTTACCTGAGTAATTAAAAACTGACCAGGTCTGGAAGACAAACTTACATTGCAATGATCAAAGACCACCATGCAATGAGGTTCCTTGCTGACAGCAGAGGATGAGGTATCCACTTCGGGTGCAACAATGACTGGCTCCTGCTGATCCCAGAAGTTGTATTTGCAGAATACAAAGTGGGACAGATGCTGTGGCAACCCAGTGGCTTGGAGTATTTTAACCTGAAGGAAAAGAAGGCTCTGTCTGATTTTAACTCAGAAAGTTCCAAGAAGTACTCTGAGTCAGACATATGGGCTCCAGTCCTGACTCTGTCACTTACTGTTGGTTTATGTTGACCAAATCCTATTCATTCTGGGCTGTATTTCTGAATGTGTAAGACACTGACAACAACTGTTATATTTAGCGAGAGGTTCATTCAGGGTAGCACAACCTTGACTGTAAAGGTGAATATTTTAAAGCATTTACAAGCTGATGAAGAACATTAGCTTCTTATGATATCATCATCATTACCATCATACTATAATAATAATAATAAACTCAGAAGAAAAAAGTTCTCAAACATCAACACCACTCAATGATACGAACTTGGCTAACTACGGACATGCTATAAGAACACAAGATTGTTAGGAATGATGAACGAAGAACAAAATCAGTGTATGTGCCAATAAGCAATAAATATGCAGGGAAGAACAAAAACATTGATATTTTAAAGTATAAAAAGGAACAAAGCTCTCAAGTAGAATGTTACATGCTACTAGAGCATTTTTTCCAGAAAACTTTAAAATCATCAGGAATGTATATACTTTGAAGATCTGGACGGATGAATGGAGGAGATTAAAGATGGTGAATATTGCCCATTCTCTGCCCCAACATTTACTGAATGCCTTCTCCATGCAGATTTAGGGAAGAGAGGCGAAGCAGAGGAAATGTACCCTGGATTGTAGGAGTATAGGGTTTTGTGATAACAACGCGTGATTAGAAATATGTGTCTAATCAGACCAAATGCCCCAGAAGAAATGTCTATACTAGATATCAAAGCAGCCAAACATTCTAAATATTTCTTTTGGCAGGGAGCGTCAGGTTGATTTTTAAGCTGGCGTTTTTGTGATAAGTTATAATATTCTAAAACTCCTCCAGCTATGAAGGAAATTTAATCCTAAAATTAATTAAGCTAAACTAAATTCTGATTTTATAATTGACGAGGCTGAATTTCACATGACCAAGCGCTGATCATTTATTATATTCTTCACCTGGTCACTTCCTGCATATTGTATGATGTACTCTACTTCCAGTAAATAAATTTAACGAAAGTAGATCTGAAGATGCAGCAGGAGTTGATGTAGCTCAGCAACCACAAATACAATAGCCTCAATGTTTCAGGAAGCATTAATAAGGACACAGAAAATCACGCAGATGACTTTACTTTCTTCTATACCATGCACAGATGGGAACTCATTATTATTATTATTATTCTTTTTGCTGAGGAAGATTCACCCTGAGCTAACATCCGCTGGCAATCTTCTCTTTTCGTATGTGAACCACTGCCACAGCACGGCCACTGACAGGCAAGTGGTGTAGGTTCGTGCCCAGGAACGGAACCTGGGCTGCCACAGTGGAGCACGCCAAACTTAACCACTAGGCCACTGGGGCTGGCCCTATTATTCATTTTCTCTTATGATCCAACAAAAGTTTGAAACATCTAGATAGGAATTCCCTGAGAGGCTATGAAAGACAGATTGACTTACATTTTATTTGCCCAAGCCAAATAGAGCGATCAATATTCAGCAATTAATTTTTCATTATGTTTTAGAAACCATCACTTTTTCATTAAGTGTTTAACAATGCTTATCATAATCTCTGAGGTGAGGCAATATCGTATTTGGGAAGATTACAAGATTGTGGAGTACACAGATCTAAATAAAAATCTCTGCCACTTATTAGCTTCTGTTTTTGAATGAATTACTTTAATTCTTAGTTTTCTCCTGTGTAAAACAGGACAGCTACCTAACGATACTGGTGTGAAGACCAACCACACCAGTGAAATGAATGAAAACACTACCAGGCACTGAGTGGACAGATGTTCAATACATACTTCTTTGTAACTGAATTCCATCTGAAAGCCAATTTTTTCCTTAGAAATTAATCTCAGTTTTAAGGTTAAAATCAACAAGGAAGCAAGATTTCATAAGCTGGACTCTTCCCTACAGGCAGCGTCTCAGGAATGAGACTGCCAGGAATGAAGAACATCAGGAACGAGGAATATCTTGCTATCTAGAACAAAGGGGGTTTTTTGTTTTTGTTTTTTTTTTGAGCTTTTACATACAGAAACCAAAATCACCACAAGGTGTCAGAATATCACAGACTTCAACTTGCCACTACTCAATATACTAGAGCCCAGGAATATCAGAAGACATTAATGTTGTTTGGGGTTTTAAAATACACTAACTTTATTTAAAGTAATTGAAAATACTAATATGTTAATATGCATGTAATTATTTTATCACAGAAAAATAAATCCAGACTTTAATGGGCCAGCAACACCCATCATCCACAATATCTTAAGTGTTCCCAGGCTGGTTTCATTTGTTTTTTCCACCAATGTTTTGTTTATCATCATATAGTTTGTCTCCCTCCTTTTACACAAAGGGCTATTGCACACTCAGAATACGGTATGTAAAAACCACTTTCCACTGAAAGGAATCGGTTCCTTGGAGACATGACTGATCCCAGGTCTGGGACAGGAAATGTAGAGGACGAGACCAGGATGTTCATCACACCAGAAAGCAAGAAAGCCACCACAATCTAGGAGCGCTAGGGCTGTGTCAGAACGACTCAAGAGCCAGCTGAAGATGGGAGCATTTGAACTTCAACATAAGTAACAAATACAATGGATCGAAACATATCAAACATTTAAATCCAAGAGATCACAATGATATCAAGACTAAACAAAATCTCACTGGTCACTTTTGGATATTAGTAGGAAAATCAATTCATTATTTTGAAAATTAGAAATAAAGGGAGAGAATGGAGCATTTACCTTGCCTTTCCTATACAAACTTTATCTCTGAATAACAAAACGTTGATAATGGAAGATTCTCTGTATAGAAGAATTCTAGCTAACAAATGAAGGGAAGACAGAATTATAGTATCACTCTTTTCTAACTCCTAAATGAAATATCTAGGTAATAATCAATGATTGCTAACATCCCCAAAAGAGAAGCAGACACAGTGCGCCTTCTGATGGAAGAACACATCACCAGCTATAAAGCATCCCTGCTACTCCTCCTCCCCCATGTACCATCTTTATATCTAACCACCAGTTTAGAGCAAATATATCTTAACATGTTAAATAACACCAATCAGAAAAATCCAGACTGAGAAAATACAACAACCCAGATTCTACAATCAACAAATTGTATGGTAAGAGAGAATGAAAACCAGAGTGTGTGCATGCAAGAGAGCATGCATGCATGAGGGAGAGTGAGAGAGTGAGTGTGCGCGCACGTGAGCACAAGCACAAGTGTCAGAACCCAAGACAATCAAGGAAATTGACTGGATATTTCATGACATTAAGAAGGTATTACAGGCCAGCCCTGGTGGCCTAGTAGTTAAGTGCAGCATGCTCCACTTTGGTGGCCTAGGTTCGGTTCCCAGGAGCAGACCTACACCTCTCTGTTAGCAGCTATGCTGTTCTGGTGGCCCACATACTAAAAAACAGAGGAAGACTGGCATGGATGTTAGCTTAGGGTGAATCTTCCCCAGCAAAAAAAAAAAAAGTATTGCTTTTTGATTATGATATTATAGTTATGTTCGGGTTTTTTTGGTACTCTTCTTTTGGAGATACATACTAACCTATTTATAGATGAAATATGATGTCCAAGGGGAGGGGAGAGCATAGAAACGGCTTGAGTGTATGAATGAAACAAGATGAATTGATGATTGTCAAAGGAGGGTGAATGGGGATCAAGAACACTTTTCGCACTACATTTATATATGTTTGATACATTCATTTAAAAAATCTTAAGACATTTTAGACAAATTTTTTTTTAAAAAAAGCTCACATTACCCAGGATATACTACTTTTTTCAGTAATAAAGATAAATTTCCCACTTGAGACGGTATCTTTGTACCTTACTTTACTAAATGGTGAACTTTCACACAGTTGATCTTTCACGCAGTTGCATTTACTAGTCTATAAGCTTTAACATGGGCCATTATGGAGTCATCAAGCTTATGTCTCCATCTTTGAAAATCACATAACCTCAAAAAGGAAATGTTCCGAAATCAAGTAAGATACAATAAATATTAATCTTTCAGTAAATTGAGAATTTGCCCCCCCACATACTGAAGTAACTGACTTAAACAACCAAGGCCTTCTTAATATGTGCAAAGACCTACAGAGAGTGGCCCAACTCTACCAGCTTTAGCTTCCCCATATCTTGCAGCTAATGCCTAACTTACTCCTTTCAACATCAACTTCAACTCTAGAAATCCTTACTGAGACACAGGACTGGACCTAGAATGGATTATGAAAGGAGAGTTAAGTTTAGGCTTCCTTCACTTCACCTTTTGATGGCCTCCTTCTCCTTCATACACTGTTCCTATGCCCCTTTCTGACTTCTCTTCCTCAAAAACCTTTTAATTGATTCCTACAGTGATTCTCAAGCAATGGCACACTGGCCCACTACAGTATGTCTGGAAACGTATGAGAGGATTTTTTCACTATCATAATAAGTGACAGAGGTGGAACCACCAACACTGATGGGGTAGGAATCCAAGAATGTAATGACCTACCTAACCTCGACCTAGCAATTACCTGTGAAAATACCACAGCACCCACGGATAAAGAGTTTTACATAACACACTCTCCTTCAAATAAACTCTGAGTCTCATTTTTCCAGACATTTTCCTCAGACCTTACTATCCGAATTCATTAATTACCTCTCCTCTGTGTTCCAGAACATCTCTTGTCTACCTCTCTCAGATCATTTGGGTCACACAATATTGGAGTCTTCTGTTCACTTGTGTGTCCCCTATACAGACACACTCTACATAGGAGAGAGGAATCCTGTCTTATTCATCTTTATATTCCCAGCACCCGGCACAATGTCTGACAGATAACACTCAACACAGTTCATGAATGGCATGCGGGTGAAGAGCAGAAAGAAAAGCGTTTGGGATTAGGGCATGAAGGAATAGCATAAGCAAAGGCACATGGGTGAAGAGGAACAAAGAATGTGTGGAAAAACAGTGTGAAGAGTAACCCATGGCAGGAGCTTAGGAATAGGACCATGCTGGAATAAATGTCCAGCAGCAGCAGGAATCAAGAGGCCCAATAGAAGGAGGAAATTTGTGTTAAAAAAATGGGCTTCTCTGTAGAGAAGTTGAGATAAAATTAATTCATACAGTTTTGGAGCTGAACAGACCAGAGAAAAAGGCAACTTATCCAAGACTTCACAGAGGAAGGCACTGGAAGTACCTGCCTACGTCAGGATATATGATGAAATATGCTCTCTAGAATATCAAATAATGAAAACTTATTTAGAGACAGATATTTTCAAAATTTGAAAAAGAACACAACATTTATCATCTAAATACTCACAGTCCTCAAAATCAGCCACACTTCTACTAATTCTAAATGAAACTGGGACTTACCATGCATACCAGCTTGTTCTCCTGGGTTTCCTTATCACAGGAGATCTCTGTGGCATCGTCACCTCCGGCAATTCTTTCCCCAACATCACCACTGATTCGCATCACCTCTACATGCAGCCGACCTGCCACCTAGAATGTTGCGGGGAAAACCAGATACTTTTTCCAGATTTTGCTCTTTCTCTCTTTCAGAGTCAAGTGGTTAGGTTAATGGTATACGAGAATTTAGAAGCTTAGGCGCTAATGTTACTTTCCCTCAAAGTACTTGGAATAATTACCGTAAAGCAGTATGGAAACACAGGTATTAAAAATACACACAAATATCACTTGTCATTATTGATGAAAAATAGTAACAACAACATCACCATTCTACTATTTCTTAAACCGTTCTCTGCAGGATACAAGATATGAAGAGAAAACTAACCTCTCCTTTCTGGTTCACAATGGGAACCGCATATTGTAACTTCACATCATAGAAGAGGGACTCAAGGAAGACATTAGCCACGCCAATGAGACTATGATTCTCCTGTTCATCATAGAATGGATCAGCTCGCTTGAAGTAAGACCGTATTACCTTTAAAGCGATTCAGAACATAAAACTTCAGAAAATCACTTAAACAAATTCAATCTACCATTTTTTGACACACTCTAATAAAGTCATTAACCTTAGCTGAAGTATAGCACTGTATTATATACACACACACACAGACATACACACTCACTCTTCCTCATTCCCATTTAGAGTGATGGTCAGCATCCTACACCCATGAGAGAGCAATTCCAATACCACGTCATTACTTTTATCATTTCTTCTCCTTTACATGGAAATCTTGCCACAGAAATAGAACAACAACATACATTGACTAGAAAAGGGGAAGAAGAGTATATGAAAGTACTCTTCATTTTTCATTCCTATCTATTCCACTTGTTCCTACCAAATCATTAGACATACTGCTGCCAACAAGAGCGATCTCCTTACAGGACAGTGGTTTGCTTTTTTGTATTTGCTTTTTATGTTGTTTTATTTCTAAGTTGAAAGAGGTGAGGACTATAGAAGAAAATGAAAAAAAAAAAACTTAAAAAAAAAATGTCATCTAACTATAAGAAGTCATTTTTACTGATGACAATGAGAAAAAATAAACATTTCTACAAAACAAGAGACTAAGGAAGTAAACAACTGTAAGTAGAAACAGGACCAGCAGTGTTGAAAATATGTAAAATTATACATAATACTTATATCTATTTTACATATGTACAAGTACACAGCTGACTTCAATGAGAAAACCTGCAATCTGAGGAGAGAGTATCAGAGTATAGATCTATGGCATCCACTTTAGGATCAAAACACCTTTAAAAGTGTTCCTTATAGTATAAATATTAAGGTACCGCTGATGTTCAATTCAAAAAACAGGTATTGTAGGTTTATTATTTCCAAGGTTAAATGTGCTGAGAAATGGGGAGAGAGACAATAAGGCATGGTGTCGGTCCTAAATAAATTCACAGTCCTGTACAGGAGACAGAAGCCAGAATGGAATGTAGAAGATTCTACTAGAAATGCAGAGAACACAAAAAGAGAGGAAAAAAGAAGATGCCAGAAAAATAGGTTATTAAAATTATTGATTAGCAGAACAATTTAGAGGATTAAAATAAATATTATTCTAGAAACAGGATTACTATTTTGGAAAAATGAACAATTCTTCCCTGAAATGGGTAGGTTCATTCCTGCTTGATTCCTTCTGTAAGTACAAAGTGAGTAATTTTTTTCAAATAACTTACTGGGGTATCCTCGTCACACTCCTTCCACTCCTGATAAAGGTCTCTCATATCCAACAACCTGTTGTCCAGTTTTTCCAAAGACCAAATCTGCTTTCCTTTTCCTTTTCTTCTCACCTGGATGGCGGGCTCACTAAGAAGAGAGCCTCGCTGTAAAGACAGTCAGAGTGACCACGTGAAACACAAAGACAGCCACCACAGAGGCCACCCCTGAACACGCTATACCCAGCAGGCAAATGTCATCAACCGAAAGTAAAACTGCCATCATTTTTTATTCTGTTAACCAGAAAGCCTCCCAGAAATCTTACAAGCTTAATTATAATGCCTTTATATCCAACTGCAATCAAAATTTAAATTTATACTTAAATTTAACAATTATACTTAAAATTTAAATTTTGATTGCAGTTGAATGTAAATTTAAATTTAGAATCCAAAAGACTAGACCATGTTTAATGGGAAGTCAAAAATACTTTACTCAGGCCATCATATGACCAGAGAACGTCAGTGGGCAGAAAGAGTCATAAGCACTGAATGGTAAGGGAAACTTTGCTGGGATAGACGGTTAAGAAACCATCTTTTACCTTTCATAAGTTTCAACTTTTAGTCATACTTTTCATGGTTTAATCTCAACAGTTTTGCCTTAAAAAGAAAATTCTATACAATATGAAATAAAATCCAGTTCAAAGAGAAAAAAAACGCTTCAATTTTTAAAATTTTTTGACTAAGTAGTATCTTAATGTGGTACAAAACACAAAGTGTTTAAAAGAGTAAACTGGGAAAAGTATCACACTTATTGGGAGGCAACAAATGATATCAATTTCCAAATATACATAGTTTGAATTTAAAATCAAAACAATATAGAACTAGACAGAAAAGCTGGTTGTACAACATTGTGACTGTACTAAATGTCACTGAATTGTTCACCTTACAACTGTTAATTTTGCTATGTGAATTTCACCTCAAGAAAAAATCGTATTCACTGAAGTTTTTCCAGTTTATAAAAGCAATGTGTTATGTTAATGTAGAAAAAAATTTAAACTTCCTAAAACCATAAAGTAGAAAATAAAATGCCCCTGTACACCTCCTCCAGAGAGATGCATCCATCAGTTAGCTGATCAATTTAGATTTACTGGATAAATTTCTCAACTGTTCTGACAGGCCCACTAAGAACTTGAGAGAATCGTGAAATACACCAATGTTGTTTTAATATCTTGCCTATAATCATTTCCAAATAAAAAGAATTTACATAATGAAACAAAGATTTTATAATTCTGAAGGTCAAAAATTACCCTTCTCTCACATACTGTAAAGACTCTTCTACCTTATACTCAGCCAGCTAGGGAATAAACACAAAGATTTCGTTAGCGATCTGCAGGAAGTGGCTGTTCAGGGAGAGAAGGTTAGAACTGGGGTTAACAGCAACGAGCAACACGCTGCAGCATCATGACTTGGCTGTCCTGCAAACAACTACAACAGGGGTTGGAAAAACAGGAAAAAAAGCAATTTCTGCCCTTAAAAAAAAATCAGCAGAGAGAGGTGAGTACAAGACCAGGAGTAAGGACCAGAATAAACAACAACGTTCACAGCATGGACAGGACATTAAGCGAAATAAGAGTTTCAAGTACAAAAAAAAAAAGGTATGTTGGAAAAAAGAGTGCAAAATCCAGCTGGAGTCAGGAAACTATCTCCTTAGGAAATATTTCCTTGTCCAGCTCCTCTGGCTGAAATCTGAAAATACTAATCTATTAAATCAATAATAGAGTAGATTAGTAGCTGTCTGTTAACAACGGCTGCTTCAACTCCAAGACTCACTCATCTGTGCGTCATCTCTACCAGCAATACAAACAGCCCCATGAACACAATGTCAGGTGTCTGGGGCAGACAGATGCGCAAAGTGACGTGAGTCCCTTCTAGGTGTTGGCCTGGCTGCCCTGAGGCAGCACTGCTCCTTCCAACAAAGCACAAGCCAGGATACACAGAAAAGGGCTACGGTCATGCTTAATGAGGAAAATATGTTCACATTTCTGTTTTTTCAATTCAAACACTACAGAATGGTCTTCTCAGTCTTCCAGAAGAAGCTGAGCCCTGAACCCTGTGCCTAAGATTGGCTTTCCTCTACTGTTATGTGTCTGTGCGTCCCATTGCAACCATGGTTTGCCCTACAAAATACCTTTGTTAGTTGGTAAAAATACCAAAGAGCAAAATAAAGTTCTAAGTGGGTAAAATCTTTCAAACAACACACAGAATATACATCGAAAGACAATTCTCCATAAAGTAAACACTGCATCATGTTCACAACACTTTTATTACTAAAAACACTACGCATGATATTTGCCAAGTATCTATTCTGTGCAAAACACTGACCTTGATACTATGATGCCATAGAAGAAGGAAAGATGTGGTCTTTGCTATCAAATCAGAACACCTAAGAAGGATACATTAAAACTGCTGTGTCCACTGCCACAGAAGAAACACAGCACAAGCACCCTCAAAATATTTATCTGAATACAAAATTCTACCTAATCCATCAAAAATTAAGTATGAATATGATCAAGAGCTAGAAAAGAACCTAAGTAAGAAAATAAAGCAACTGAATGGCAAGGAGAGAAGATACTGATGGGACTTTCCCCCTACATTTTATTAAGCTTATTACATTATATCAAAAAGAGACTTGTGATCTTAAATATACACATGAAACAACTAATGAACAGTTATGCAGAGCAACCTATTAGCAAACAGAAAATAACATGTATAAGTAGAATAAACATCTGACTTGGGGGAAGGGGACTGTAGAGTGGTACAGAATGAAGGGAAAACCACTTTGGGAAGATTCATCAGGAAAGACTTCTCAGAAACAATTTAAACAGATTTGAAGAAAGGGAGTTGAGCGAAATCCATTGGTAGGGCTGAGGGGCATGGAGAGGATATTTCTAGTGGATAAAGGACACATATGCAACAAAGGCAGAGGATTAAAAGTCAATTCTACTCGAGAGAGGAGGACAAGTATGGAAGGATCTAGACTGCAGAGGGTGTAGATAGGGATGAGGGCAGACCCACTGGTGTTTAACTGACACTGGTGACAGAGAAAGCAGTTTATCCAATGATAACTTTGGTTTTCCCTTAACGGCAATCTCACCTTCCTGTTGGCATCAAGGCTGGAGGCTGGAATCTGCAGAGTTACTTTATACTCTGTTCTTTTATCCAGTTCTTCTGCAATGTAACTAGCTTCTCTCACCAGCAGGTTGGCTTTAACAATTTGCTCCCTCAGCCTCATTAGGCTGTTATTCAGTGTTGCTTCTCTTTAAAAAAAAAAAAAAGAGAGAGGGGATAATCATCAAGCAGCACATCAGAATATTATATAGTACATAACACGTTAATGCCAAACTGCAAACCAAGCTTTACAACCATCTTTGGCACACAGGGAATACATTACCGACACTGACCCATGCACGCGCTTGTATCTGGGCTACATTATCAGCACTAGCACACGCTTGTGTGACAAGCTGGCCGTCCATTAGGGCAGTGCTTGGCAAACTTGGCTGTGTACACAATCACCTGGGGATCTTGATAAACTGAAGATTTTGACTCAGTAGGTCTGGAGTGGGGCCTGAAATGCTACATTTCTATCAATTTCCAGGTGACAGAGACGCTGTCTATCTGTAGACCAAACTCTGCATAGCAAGAGGTTAGTTAAGTACCCATGGATAAGGCATTTTAGTGCAACGCTAATTAGCCCGGATGGAGATCAAACTTGCAATCTGAATCTTATTAGCACCATGCTTTACCTACCTGAGCTAATCAGTCCAGATAACCACCTTTTTTTCCTTTTTTAAAAAGCATCTACCCAAGCTTCAGAACCTAAAGTATAATATAATGATAAAGTATGACTTCTAAGTATAAATACTTGTTTATTCAAATCCAAAAGCCATACAAACAAAAAATGGGGCAGCACCTAACATGGGCAGCTTTAAATAAAGCAATATAAATGAACAATTCTCATTTTTTCAAAAGTGAAAAAAAAGACAATGCCAAGTGGTTCCTGGCTATGATGCTCTTCTTTTCCTACAATTCTTTTTAAAGTAATGTCTAGATTTTTCCTTTCTGTATCTTACCAAGGAGGGCTCGAGGCGCTGAGCACATGCTCCGCTTGTGACAGAGGCCCTGTGCACCACCTACCTCTCTTCGGCCCACTGTCTCAATCGCTGCTGGGCGCTGGGTGAGTGGAAAGAAAATCTGTCCATGGAGCGAGAGTTTTGCTTCTCAGGAGACAGCCTTCTTCGAAGCTGCTCCAATTCGTGTTCGTACATAAGCCTCTGGCGCTCCAAGGCAGAGCGCTTCTCCTCTTCATGCTGCTGTTCCAGGCTGTTCAGTATTGACTGCATTGGATCTAAACAAGTTTTATTTTAAAAATTAAATAATGAACAACGGTAACTGTACAACATGATATACATCAAATTCTACGTTATGCTGTTTGTCATCGTAATTAATAAAATAAGATTCTTAAACAGAGTTTGGAATAACTTAGCTTTCTTTGCTTCCAATTGTTTAACATATTATCTATTCTATTAAATGCTAAGCTGTCTTCAACAGAGAAAGAGCAGGTCTATTATACGTTCTACGCATAATGGTTAATGCTCCAGAAATCCACTACAATAATGAGCCAGTGGCAATCAAGTTTCAAACCTGAGAAATTCTACCAATGAGTACAAAGTTTACAGTGATTTCTCTATCAAGGTAGAAAGAATGAAAGTTTTTATAAATACAATAAATTAAAGTCAAAGACACAAAAGAATATAATAGAGAGAACAAAACCATAACGATTTCCTTTTTCACTAACATCTAGAAAGTCTTAGTTGTAAATATTTTTAACACTCCACCATCTTTAAAAGATTTAAAATGCACAACAGATCTGCCCACCGTTATTGCCCAGAGCCTTCATGGTAACCTCCATCTGTGCATATTCATAATTGAAGTTGATTTCACTGGACACCTCACTGGAGGAGTCTCCGTCTACATCCAGCTGCTCAGAACTGGTATCATTCTTCATGGAGGTGTCCTGTTCCTCATCTTCTCGATCTGCTTTCTTTTTCTTCTTAGGCAAATTCAGTCTTGGGGGAAAGAAAGAACCTTATTTTTCAAATAAAGATATGCACATATTCATTCCATTCATTGAATACGGACATTTGCTGGATGCCAAGAGTTTATATCCTAGTGGTAGAAATAAAACACACATGTGTGTGCAAACAATTACAACACAGAGAGTGACACAAGGCCCTGAGACTGTTACAAGCTAGGTATGAAAGAAAAGCTGAGGACCACTTCAGACTGGAATAATAATGGAATGGATGACAGAGAGAAGTCATCTGAGCCAAGCCTTAAAGGATAAGGAGAAAGCAGGGCATTAGGGCAGAGGGAAGAGCATGAGAAAAGACGTGGAGATGGAAACTCCCCTAGTCTCTGGAGAAATTGAGTACAACAACATGGGGACAAACAACATTTGTATAGCAGAAGTTCTAAGAAATATTGGTGGAAAGATCAACTTAAAAAACTATGAAGGCTCTGAATACTAAGCCAAGCAATTTACACTCAATTTAGTTTGGGAAGGAAAAACATGAAAAATATTTCCCATACACTTTGGTACCCCTCTACCCTTTCTTCAATAATCAAAATATCAACTGGCCTACAAGCAAAAGATCTCCATTAAATATAAGAAAACTCAGTTTGATATGAGAAGCACAGTGACCAGCGACAGGAAGAAGAATAGACCAGGATTTTAATTTTATACTATATCCAGCCCACCTTTCCTTGCCAACACAACATCAACTGTGTATGGCAAATAATGTATGCAGTCCAGGTCAGAGATTTTCTCAGCCTCCTTGAAGCTAAGAGGCAAATTCTAGAGGCCGGTCCCGTGGCCAAATGGTTAAGTTTGCATGCTCGACTTTGGCAGCCCAGGGTTTTGCCAGTTCAGATCCTGGACAGGGACCCAGCACGGCTCATCAGGCCATGCTGAGGCGGTGTCCCACATAGCAGGACCAGAAGGACCTACAACTGGAATACAGAACCATGTACTTGGGGGCTTTGGGGAGAAGAAGAACAAGAAAAAGAAAGATTGGCAACAGATGTTACCTCAGGGCCAATCTTTAAAAAAAATAAGAGGCAAATTCTAGCAAATGAGACATAAGTGGAATGTTGCTGGGGACTCTGGGAAGACTTCTGCTTTTTCAGTCAAGAGAATAGTCAGGGCTAGTACCACCACACTTCAACCTTTTCTTCACGTGTGCCTTAATGCTGCTTTGATGCCTTGAGTGGCATGGCCACCTTTAGACCATAAGCAAATGCCAAGACAATGACAAGACTTCTGCCACGACATTTTTGAGAGGCTTAGCCAATGCCAACAACCATCTTCTTTCGAATTTCCTATTTTGTCAGAGAAATAAACCATCTGTTTAAGCCACTACAGTCAAGTTTACCACTACCTGCAACTGAAAGCATTCCTAAATGAAATATGAACCTTATTTTATGGATAAAGAAACTAAAATCACTGCTGTTTCCCGTGAAAATAAACAAATATACAGATAAGCATGTCAGAAAAAAATTAATGAATTCTTATATCAGATGACAAAATAATCATCTTTCATTGAAAAAGTAAAACATATCTAAGTGAACTCAGCATTTTTCCTGAGTGTATTCTTCATATGTCCCTCTGTCTCATACCATATAGTGAACAAACATATACATAATAAATAAATACACATATAGTAAATGAACATACATACACAAAACAATGTATAATTTTTATGGAGTTTTTACCTTCTACTTTTTAATATTACTTTCTAATATATGTTCTTCTATTTCAGAGAATAATTTTCAGCAATCTCTCTCTTACCTGAAGAAGTGGTTGTTTCCCCACAATATCCTGTCCCCATGGTGTAGCTGTACGGGACTGCACACAGAAGAGCCGTTTACAAACGTTCTGTGGCGACAAGAGGTCACACATGTAAATAATGATCACCATATCTTCTCCTTTAACCTTTAATTTTCCAATACATAGAGATCTAATTACTAGGAAAAACAAAATAATCAATTCCCCAAAATAAAACCTGCCCTTGGAGAATTTTACTTGTATTTACTTCTTTGCTGATTTATCTAAAATGCTTATGGTACTAAATATAATAGATTATTATCCTCTATTTTTCAAAGTTCTAAATTTGTTATATAGCATATTAAGCAATAAATATGGAACCACTACAGCCAGTAATAAAAAGATAGTAGTAGTATACATTGCAACTAAAACAAGCATGTCCCACCTGTATGGATAAAAAGAGCCAATCGACCAACTAGACTCTAGAAATATCTACAGATATCAGTACATGAGACCTATGTTAAATACTTCTGTAACTCCTTATAACACAGAAAAATGTCTATATCCTACCAATATGTAGAAGATTTATCAAGTCCACCTGACTGCATATCTTGACAATGGAGTTCAAGAGAAGACAGGATGGGTAGAAGGATATTAAGGAAGAATCCAGAGGGTCAGGAAAGAAATAGAAAATTATGCATACCACTATAAGACAGATTCCTAGGCTACCACTATCATCACGCCTCTCCGCTGCTGAATGAGTCATTTGTTAAGATGTAAAGTTTAAGTTTTTTAACTTGACACTAAAGGTCCTACAAAAGGAAGCCCTCTTTATCTCCTCCTTCTCCCCTTCTAGTGAAACTCTCAACTTCTGCAAAAAAACTGGCTTCTGTTCTGTCCATTAAACAGGACTGACTTCCTCCAAAGCCAAGCTCACACCAGCCCTCCAACCTGGAATAAGGTTCCCATTCTTCTCCACCCCCGAGTCTCATTCAGCTCTCCAAGTCCAGTTTGGTTTCTACTCCCTCTGTAAACACTGCTCATCACTCCAGCCTATAGTAACTTTGTTTCTTTAAATTCCTGAAGCACTCACCCGGCTTTATAACACAGGTTATTTTTTATCTATGTGCATACACTCAAAATCTTACTCCCTATCTAGAATTCACTCATCATATGGGTTTTTAAACACTAAAAGTAATTGGTTTTTATACTCCTATGCTCTGATTATTCTAAACACAAGCTCAAAAAATACAGTTTTGACAAGACAGAACCTACTAAAATTAGCATATTTTAGCCTTTATGACACAAATTCCTTAAATACAATGAGAAGTTTAATTAAAAGCAAACATATAGGCTTACGTTTGAAAGGTGCAGCAATTAAACCATAATTAGTAAATAAAAGCATGAATATAATAATTGCCCCCAAAGTGTGGTCTGCGTGGGGTCCCCAAAATCAAAGTTATTTTCAGAATAACATTAACAGGTTCCCTGCCCTTTTCCACTGTGTTGACAGTTGTGTTGGTGGTGAGTGAAACTGCTGGGGCTCTAACACAAATCAGGGCAGTGGCATCAAACATTACCAGCAGTCACCAGATTATTCACTGCCATGCACTCATAATTAAAAAAGAAAAAAAACATATTCCATTTGAGAACACCCTTGACAAAGCAGTAAAAATTATTACTTTCATTAAATCTTAAGCCTTAAGTACACAATTTTTTAAATATTTCAGGTGACAGGATAAGTAAACGAAAAGCACTGTGTTAGTGCGTACCAAAGTATGATGAGTGTCTTGAGCAAAAGATATATACAAAGTGGTTTTTCAGACTTGTGTAGTTGGCAGACACTCTCGAAAATGAACAAAACCAGCCTATTACTTCAAGGAAAAGAAATGAGAGTATTTATTGCCAATTGTAAATTTCAAGCTTTACAAGTGAAAATTAGAGTTTTGGAAAACTCGCGTCAATGTCCTCCAACCAAAGACCACCAGAAACATTTCTGAAGCTGAACAAGCTGGGTTTATTACTGGTGCAGAGGGAGAAGACACACCACGGAAAGCACGGGGTGTTTCAGTAAGGGGCTGCTGGAAGGATTTGCTGCAGGATTTGGGCTTTAACTGGACAACCTAGGAGAGGGGCTAAGGAAGAGAGGGTTCTGGATATACAGGATGGTGTCAGAAAGCAGGAGTGATTCTACAATTGGGTATTTCAAAACTCTTATCTATAGAAGGGAGACTAGAACAAGGATAAAGTTGTAATCAGTGAAGTAGCTGTCAACCACATTGGCCAAGAGAGGGTGTTTGGTATATCGTGTATGGCACAGTAACCTGTTTTTGCCTGCTTTGCCTTATTTTATCACAGCCTCAGAGTAGCCTTGTCTGAGGCTGGTATTCTGCGATATTATTTATGCCTAAAGGAGAACAGCATGGCCTGGCTGGGAGTGCCAGGCCAGCTTCTGCTCTCTTTTCCTTTCTCACTTGTATCCTTACCATGAGTTTGACAGCTTCCTAATACTTAAAGACTTTATGAATGAAACCAGTGATGCTACTAGTGATTTTTTGATATCATATAGTCAACATTTGGAAGATCAGTATAAATCAGTTAACGATCATCTATAATAGGTATTAACAGTTATATAACAGCTTTACAGCGTAAGGAAACAAACTGACAAACATTTAATTTATATAATATTATGACCATTCATTCATTACTTTTTGAGCACTTACATACTATTCTTATATTACATGCTAGGGATAGAGAACAAAAAAAAAAAGGTCCTGTCCTCAAGGAATTCAAAGTCCAATGGGATGATAAAGGTTAACAGCCCACAAGAATACAACTTAAAGTATTAACATAACGGGAAGCATAACGCTCACTGGAATATATACCAGGGGCCCTTAATTTAGACCCAGCAGGGAACTCTCCAAAGTAGATAATAACAGAGCTTAACCTTGACGGTCAAACAGAACTCCTTGCTGGTCAAAGGACTGGCAGATGCAAAGTAACAGGAGACAAACAGGAAAGATATAAGTGATTCTTTACCAAAAACAGTGAAAGCCATCTGGCTGTATGGTGAGTGAACCAGGAAAAAAATTAAGGTGCCAGCAGGGGTTCCAATCAAGATTTCATGAGGGCCTTATTTAAATATGGCCACAGCAGTGGGTATAGAGAGGAAGGGATAGTTTAAGAGATAATAAAAAGTTAAATATAAAGGTCTTAGTAACTAACTGGATATCTTCATTAAGTGAACTTAAAAGCATTTAAGCAAACTTAAAAGCAAATAAAGGCTAAACGTCCTATATACCATCCTCAACTAGTGTACTTTCTTCCTCTGAAGAATTATGGTGACATTAACACTAATTAAAGTCCATTACCTGGTATTCTTTTGAGGAGTCAGCATAACCTGGCCTTCTGATGTGATGTCTATAATACAATGTTCAGGGAGAATTCCCATTCCACATAGTTGGATATCCTGGGAATTTGCTGAACCTATCAATGTATGTTCCTACAAAAGAAGAAAACTTACTGATTAATATTGTATTCTTACATGTACACAAACTGAAACCATCTACTCTGAGCCCTCATATGTTAATCCATTACTGTAGCTAAAAGATTTTTAAAGCAAATGGAATAGTAAAGGAAATTTCTACAGAATAAAATTCATTCTACAAGTTACATTTCCTTATAAGGAACAAGCACTGAATTGTTATATCTTTTAAACCTAAAACTATAGCTTTATATTAATTTCTATACTATATTCATCATTTTTCATTGCAATCTTGATTCCAAATATTTCATACAACTCTCAGAGCACAAGCCATGTGCCAATAATGTACCAAAAGTATTAGTCTGAAAACTATAGTTACTTAATTTGTACATCACTTACCTGCTCTCAGTCAAGATGAGCCAACTACAAAGACAAAAAGCTATTTAAATATAAGGAGTTTGAAAAGACTAAAACTAATTTTATGAGTCACATGGTCTCCCTAAACCTCAGAAAAGACAGGATAGATGTGTTCTTCCTTACCATAGACCCCCAATTGCTCAATTCTCTAAACCCCAGTCACCAGCCTCACTTTTTGGCAGGTAACTGAGAAAACTGACATAAAAATCAAGCTCCCTCTTATGCGCTTCAACATTTGACTGCCCACACATAACTAAATGCTGAAATGACCTTGATGTGTCCCTTGACCACCTTCTCCTTTCATATGCCATGGTCAAGGGTCAGATATGAAATATTTTAGGCTTTACAAGTTATATGCAACTACTCAACTCTGCCCTTGTGGTGTGAAAGCAGCCAGACTATATACAAATGAACAAGTGTAGCTACTTTCCAAATAACTTTATTTATGAACACTGTAATTTGAACTTCATGTAATTTTCATATGTCTAAAATATTACAATTCCTTTTGATTTTTTTTCAACCATTTAAAAAAATGGAAAACCCAGTCTTAGCTCCTGGGCCATATAAAAACAGGCAGGGAGCTAGATTTGGCCTGTGGAAGTAGGTTGCTGACCCCTGACCACGATGACCTCATCCAGCCCCATGGGCTTTAAATACTGTCTACACATAAATTAAACCACAGACCAGGAACTACAGACTTTACTTCCATTATTCTCCCACCTCCACTACCACAGTCACCATTATTTCTTGCCTATGTGGCACAACTTAGATGTCTAATGACATTTCAAAGTGAAAGGGACAAAGCAGAACCTTTGTTTCCCCTGCACCCAATGACTCTATGCCCTTCTCCAATAACAATGGCACTACCACCACCCAGTTAGTCAACGAAAAAGCTTAGATCCTATCCTAGAGTCCTCTCTTTCCCTCACCAGCTACTCCTAGCCCCGTGTCAATCAGGATGTCCTTACAGATTCTGCCTCCAAAACATACAAAGAATCAGCTCACTTTCCCCGCCTCTACTATCACATCTTAGTCTCTTGCTGGGGTGAAAACAAGAGCCTCCTACTATGTCTCCACTTCTACCCCCTTCATCCCCATCCACTCCTACCACAACAGCTGATCATGTGATCTCCCTATTTAAAACCCTCTAGCAGTTTCCCTTTGAACATCTAACGAAGTTCAAATTCTTACCTGGGCTTATAAAACCCTCTGCAATCTGGCCCCTGCCTACCTCTGTTATCCAGGCTCCTACCACTCTCCCTCTCCCGGAACATGATCCAGCCACATTGGCTTTTTATCTTTTCTTTGAGCACACTAGCTGTTCCCTCTGTCAGAAACGTTCTTCCTTTGATCTTGAAATTGGTAGCTTCTTAACATTTCTATCTCAGCTTTTAAGGGCACATCCTCAGAGAGGTGTATCCTGAATCGATAACAAGAAATAGCCACCCATCACTCTCATTTTTAAATTCCTTACATATCACTGACTGTTCGTGGGTTTACTGTCCATCTCTACAGCTAGCATGGAAACTTCAGGAAAGCAAACAGCCTGACCTGCTCACCACGGTAATCCACGCACTTAACAAAGGCCTGGCACGTTTAGGCCTTAAATAAAAATAAAAGAATAATAAATAAACAATAATTTCCCTTAGCATTCCCTTCAGCTCAATGGAAGATGACTCTCTCCTCTTCTTTGCAGGAAACTCGTCTAATTATATTCTGAGTCCCAATTCTTCCCATCTTTTCTGGGATCTCAGTCTCGTAAAAGGCCTCTTCCCTCTAGTATTTTCATTTCCACTTTTCTGGGGGTTTCTTCTCTCAAATACATTGCAGAGGTGTTTCCAAGGAAACAAAGCTCTGGGATCCAGAACTGTCCCATGGAATCCTGTTCAATCCTCAAGTAGTGTATAAAATAGAGAGGACATTCCAGGCAAATGATAGTCCTCACTATAAGCTGAGGCTTCCTGGCCAAACCCACACCTCCATAACCTGGAGCACAGGGCTCGACTAGGTCTAAACTACAAGTAAGGCTTTTCTGACGGTCAGTAGTAGGTCAAAGAATCTATTCCATGCCTATCTCCATTCCTCTCTTTGGTTCTTCCCTCTCTGTCTTACAACACCAACTGCAAGGTGAAGAGAAGTTTAAAAAGGAAAAAAACGTCCGTAGAGAAAAAGGGCCCAAGATCACCTGAAAAAGAAGAAAAAAATCCCCCAAAATTTGCCCTAGGCCACTTCTATGTAGAATCTCTTTCCTCCTCCAGAGAGAAATTCTAGCAGGAGTCTTAATTGTGCCTTTGGAATCCCTTCTATCCTCTGGAGTAGAGGTGGAGAAAGCCTAGAGCCATACCCTAGGTTGGAGTTTGAGTGCAGGACCAGCTCCCACTACCACACTCCAAGATGGCACACAGGTTCACTCCCACATCTTTGCCTTTACTTTTGTTCTCATTGCCTGAAATGTTCTTCTCTTCCCTTCCTCTAAATACAAAGTATCTTTCAACACTTAACTTCTAACTTCATCTTCTACTTGAAGGTTTCACATTAGCCAGCACTGACTTCTCCCTTCTCTGAACTCTGACTACACTGAGAGTCAATACCACAACTTACTATCACACAACTTCTCCCTTACTTAGCTAGCAACCTCTACAGGACTCTTGCATCTTCTCCAACAACAAGCATAGTAAAAATACACGGTGGGTGCTAAACGTCTGTTGATAGACTGAAGTAAAAATTATCAGAGACAAGATATTAACTCAAATATGCAAAGGTTTAATCCAAGTTCTAGAAGGAAAATTTCACTTTTTCGAGAAATACTACACTGATCACCTATTTTGAGCTGGGAACTGAGCCACTAGAGACAAGAGACAGACACGATCCCAATTATAGAGCTTACGTTATAAATGACAACTTAAACCTCTCATTGGAGGTTATAAGGATTCTATTCTGATTTGGATGAGGATTCGCTACAATCTCAAACACTGAGTTCTAAAAGCCTTACTGTTCAATGTTTAAACAAGTCAGACAATAAGCTTTTTGAGAAGGTCTTCCCATTGTGCTCTAAACACGGCAAGAAGAAATTGAGTCTGAGGAAAAAAATAAACATCATAGGTTGATATAGAAGTTTATCTAATGAGTAAATGCTGCGACAGTAAAAAGTAATCAAAATAAGATAATCAGGGATACTTTTTCAGTCTCTGTGATCCATGGGTATAATGACTCTAAAGTATACTACTTTTAGGGAAAACTTTAGCAAATATAAAATACTATATTTAAAAATCTCAGAAGTAATCAAAGGATAGGAATTGCTTTTTATCCTTTCTTCATCCATTTAAATTTAATCTCACTGAAGATGACTAGTTAACTATCCTATGAATTTACTGTACCTGCTTCCTTTATAAGTCAACTCTTTATGTATCTGTTTTGAGAATCTTGCTTTGATCAACTAAGTCCTGAAAGAGAGAGAAAGAGAGACAGAGAAACAGAAGGAGGGAGTGGGGGAGGAAGATGGAGAGAGAGGACGTGTTCATTAGTGCCATATTTCACAGGGCGGCTTTTCCTATCCTACAAGCAGGAAAAGGAGCATATTGGTACAGTCTGTGCAGTCCCTTAACCCTGTCAGACAACTTCTCAAGGAAAAGGTAAGTACGTACCAGGCGCAATAAGCAGAAAAGTATTCGTTACTCTTTACATATTTAAGTAATCAAAATTCTTTAATCGAGAAGTCTCCCTAGCTTAACAGAACCAAGACCCTGAAGACAGCTTTTCTGGAATGGAGGTGAAGAAAGAAAGAAACGTATCTTTCTGTCTTTTACAAATTCCATTACTACACTAGATGAGCCGAACTGCTGCCAACCAAGAACTCCTAACGTGCCACGACTGCGTCTTACTCATCTTGGGTTTCCTGAAGCCCAAGCCACAGCTCCACAAACACTGAGTGGCTGCTGCCCCTGCCATTCTGGCCACCCCAACTGGCGACTACGAACACTGGCAGAGACGACAGGCAGTTTACTCTCCACGGGAGCCATGCTAGAGGACCAACATGTACTTTGAAGCTGCTGCTGAATCCATGGTACAAAGTCTTACCCAGTGCATACATGTATAATTTGTCCCAAATCCTTCAGAATCACCCACTTCCCCAGCCATTGATAGCTGACTTGTGAAAACAGTAAATCCAGAACCACATAAGCAGAGCAGCTCTCCTTAAAGATTTGGTGGATAATTCAAAGGTGTGATTAGAATCATACTATGAGCCCATTTCTGTAATTAAAAAAATGTGTATCAGAATAAATCCATACACATACATATAGGAACAGATCCAGAGGACAGAGATAAAATATTAACTATGAAGTACGGTCATCTCTGGGTGTTAGAATTTGGGTGCTAATCCACCCCTTTTTTTTCTAATAAGTTTTTATAAAACTTTTTAGGAAAAAAAAAGTATATTACTAGCATAAGGTTTTTAAGGTGAGGGGAACAGCTCTTCCCTCTAGAAGCTTGGCTCATCCTGGATGGTGTAAACCTCCAAGTCCACCTCAGAACTCACTTGGCACGAGGGTGCAGGACTGTAAAAATAACTTTGCAAAGAGATCTGAATAATCAATGAGAAAAACTGCAGTTATTCTGTGACCTTTAAAATAGCCTGTAAAAACATTAAGAATTCTCTTACTGTTATAACGTATAGGGAAACGAAAAAATAGAAAAACTGATATTCATTTAGTACACTGTAATTTAGAACATTAGAAACACTGAAATTTAAAGCATTTTATTTCTTTGTTAAAAGCTCATCCAGAGTAATTTGAATAGTGCTTGCCTTCTTCTCAACATGTAACTCAATATGAATACGGAATGTGCTTATTTTCCCTGCCGTGGCAAATTGTCATTCTTCTTCCTAAGATTCCACCATTTTATATCCTTTGTGCTTTCAATGCTGCAAAATATCTCCCAACAGTTCCTTTACCGTGAAGTGTTTTCTGGGATCACTCCCTTTGAGAAACCTTCATTCTTATCATCACAACCACTTTCATTATTTATATTGATAAATTCACCTTCACTGAGCTCCTCTGGCTGTGTATCTAGAAACTCACAAACAGCAGCAGTGTCATCACTTACTAAATCGGGGTAACTGGAATTTGTGTATTTTGGAACCATGCAAAGCAAAGACTGCTTGTATACGAAAATTGAATACCAAATTCTCTTGTGAGTTATGTCCTATCTATGGTTGGGCCACCATACCTTGCCTATGCCAGTTCTAGACAGAACAAATAAATGGAGGACTCTGTTCTTGCAGAAAACTATACAATTTGGAACTAGAAAGAACGTTAGAAATCATTTAATCCAGTGCCCTTATTTTACAGACGGGGTGATGAAAGTCACCCTGAGATGTGAAATCATCTGCCCAGCATCTAGACTGACTTGAGAATTTGAAAGCAAAGAAATAAAAAACGCTCAGCCTCCAAATTCCTCCATCCCACATCATGGTATCACTTTACTGAAGCAAAAACTGTTCTTGGACCGAGACCATCCCTTGAATGTGCTTTGTCATGAATATACTTTTGTAGTGGGGTTAGCTTGGGCACTGAAGAAATCAACACGGCCTCAAACCCTGCCGAAACGGGGCTGACCACACAGTCTGCAACAGAATCCCAACACCTCCACACGAGACAACCAGAAATATTTGGAGTACTCTCCAAAAGTCTTTAAATAGCTTCTTTGTTTAATTTTTCAGTTAAGAAACAGATATGAATCAGGTTTTTTTTCTTCTTGGGTGTATGTGTTTGTGTGTCCCAATTTGAACTTTATCACATCAAAAAGAAAATGAATTCATAGTTCTGAGAAATAAAAAGTGTAGACTATTTAAATCCTATTCTAATATCGCATCTCTCCGAAAGCATATGAATACCTACAGCTGAAATTCTAACACAAAATGCTGCAAACATTTTTGGAAGTACAGTAAGTGACGTGACAACACATCATGGTTTTCAATAGACAAGGATAAAATATATATAAGGTACCACACAGAGTACCGAATGAGAAAATGAAATGTGGAATACTTAAAAAAAAAATTTTTTTTTAATTTTTCCTTCTTCTCCCCAAAGCCCCCCAGTATATGACTGCATATTTTAGTTGTGGGTCCTTCCTGTTGAGGCATGTGGGATGCCACCTCAGCAGGACTTGAGCAGAGAGCCATGTCCGAGCTCAGGATCCGAACCTGTGAAAACCTGGGCCACCAAAGTGGAGCACGTGAACTTAACCACTCGACTACAAGGCCGGCCCCAGGAATATTTTATATTTATATAGTGCTTCTGTTTATAAAGTCCTTCTATATATCAAGTATCATTTAATCTTCATAAGAACCTTGTGGAGGTTGCCAGACAAAGACGACTTCCATTTATAGAGGAAGAACTGTAGACTGGAGGGGGCTCAGGACTTGAGACCAAACGTCTGTTAAGTTGTGGGACTGGACTAGAACACAAGCCACTCTCTCCCACTCTGGTGTTGCTCCCACTGCACCACAATACCTAGAGTGCACACATGACTGTATGGACCAGACACAATTTAACTCACAGCGTCACAAAACATGGTGTAAGACACTTATTAATAAAGAGCTTTATCAAACAACAAAAACATTTATCCCAAGATATCTTTGACAAAAACTGAGAATTAGCCAACGTGTCATGAATTCTTCAGTCTCTCTAGAAATGAAATGACACATCTCTCTAATTTTAAAGCTACTTCCAGATTTACTAGCTCATTATCTTTACTATCCTAGTCACTTCAGTAAAACTCACATGGATAGTTCCTGTACTATGAGGGGGCAAAAACTTTCCTCCCAACATTTATTAACCGCATATTAAGAGTCCATCATATAATTCATTTATGCTCTGGGCTTGACAAAGGCAATTTTGGCAAGCTCCTCATAATCTATGTAGTGTCTCAGGATTCATGCTCATTCTAAAGTTGTCTTTTGTCTTCCTGATATGTCCCACAACTTAGAGGTTTCATGGTATATCACTATTTGGTTTTTTTCTATTCCATACTCTGACCTTCTCAGTCTCTAAGTGACTTAACTCTTTTTTTATAAGTTGATAATCCAAATTTTTAAGTTTTCCTAAGAGTTACTGGAAACACAAATTTCACATCAAGTGGTCCTAAGAACATAACTTTCTTTAAACATTTCCTCTTGCAAGCTAACAAACCACTCAGAAAAAGGTGTGCTTCATATCAATCACAAAAGCTTTAGGCTCCTAACGAATCATTTACTTTTAAAAGTCATTCTTTAAGCTTTAAAGTTATCTACTTAACTCTCTGGTATAAATCATATTAAATAATAGTAGCTAAGCTACCTAATTTCCTGGAAACAATATCGGAATATGATTTTTTAATTTACTAGGTTGAATGACATCAAAGACTGAAAAGAGAAACTGATCCCATAAACCCAAGATTTTTCTACACTTGAGTTTGCACAAATAAAAACCAATTTGCTCATTAGTTTTGAGCATGGTTCTCCAAGTTTAAAAAACCACTAGGAAATATTGTTCTCCTCGGCAGAAAATAGTAGCAAAGCCTATTACTTCACCTTTAAATAGTAAACCAGAAGTTCATTCAGAGCAGGATCAGCATTCAGATTAACAAGGAAACATTTATCATCCCCGACTTTAATTCCAGAAGACTGAAGAGATATTCCAAGGCTCTCAAGCTGTTTCTGTCGCTCCTGTAAATGTATCAGAGAAGTATTAGTTCCACGGCTATTGAGACAGCAAGATATAAAAGATCTTACATTAGAATAATTACTAAATAAGTGTATAATTCAAATATGTTATTTTAGGACAAGGTATTATAGATTACTGCATTTTTTCTCTTTCCAAACTATACAATGTTGTTTTATTTTGTTAATTAAAATATTTTTTATTTTGAAATAAAGCCATCACAGATAGCAACCAACTATACTATTGACTTCTCAATTTTCATTCTTGAAAATATCTAACATCTTGAATTCACCTTTCTCATTTAATTCTGCGTATATGAAACAAATGTAAGTGTGTTTTACTCAACTGTGATCTGTCTAAAAAGCCAAGTTTTTAACATACTCTCTTACATGATATCCTCAGTGACCCCCTCCTCTCCCCTCCAGCAAGCATAAAGGCCAAACTCCCTCAACAGGCCCTTCAATCTGGCCCATTTACTCTCCATCTTCACTTCATGTCACTCCTCCTCTCAAAGCCTGGACCACAGTTACATGGAACATCTTCCAGGTGCCTGAAAGTATCAAGAACGCTCTCTTTAGCTTGAGGGATTTTACAGTGCTCCTTCTGTCTGGTGCATACTTGGACCCACACTTGGTAACTGTTTACTTGACCATTTCTCTGTGAGGGCACGGATCCCACCTATCCACTGTGTGTCCTAGCACCTAGCACCCTGCACACGAGCAATGAGCATCAAAACATCAGTGTTGCGAATTTATCAAAATAAAACTTGCATATGCATTCAAGCACTATTTTCATAAGAATATGAACCTTTCTTTTTTGTGCCTACCTGTCTCTGAATCCCCACAATATATGAATGCATGCACACAGGGAGATACATATGAATCCTGCAACCGACGCTCCCTGATTAAGGTGTATATGAATTGGGGCAGAGTAGGGTGTCTTTGACTACGTATAAATATCTAGTAGTAATGAGTCACAGCCACCAAGGACCTTTGACTGTAAGGAAAGACAAGACAAGCTAAGTCTTTTAACTAAGGCCACACAGTAAGTCTGCAGTGTAACTAAATTATAGCCTCAGAACTTTGTTGCTTCTAGGCATACCATCCTACTTTATATGGCCACCGCAACCCGGTCAATACATCTCACTTAGAAGTATACTATTACAAAAGTAGGGAAGGAGACATTCTGGTTCTGGGCCTTTGAATTAAGTCTGTCTTCTAACAAAAAACACTTTGGGGTTCTTTCAGGAAGTTTTGAGTAGTTTAGCACTAGACATTATGGTTCTCAGCACTCAATTCTAAGAAATTATTATTTTTGATAAAGAACCATGTTCCTAAAATGAAGACAGCAGTTCCAATATATTTTGTGTAGCCCCTTCTGAGGGAAGGCTCTTTTATGTAGGAATCTTGGTGGGTAATTAAAGAATTATTCCAATAATGAGAAGAAACATTCCTCTATAAAAATGTCTTTTTTTTTTTTTGACATTCTACAAATGACATGGGTAGATGCTCATGAACTAACATTAAATGAAAAATGCAGGGTATAAATTAGTATGTCAATTTGTGCACCAAAAAAACTGAAAGAAAGTGCAAAGATATGAACAGTTTTCTCTGGATGACTGCATCACAGTTAAATTTTCTTCATAATAACCTTTCTATATTTTCTATAAATAAATACTACTTTTGTAAAACAACAGTTTCTTCTACTTTACTCTTATGACTCTATTAATTCTCACTACAGAAATAATTCAAAGATCTAGAAGAAATCTGATTATTGTCATCTAGAGGCAAAATTTTAATTGTACAGAAACAAAGGTAAGCCTAAAAAAGAATATATGAATTAACAAAGGTAAAGCCACTCAGAGTAAGGGAAAAGACAGGACTAAAATGAGATAATGTATATAAAACAGCCAGGATATACCTAAATAGCATATGACACATAGTAAACACTCAATAAATGTTTTAAAAGATAAATTAATAAACTAAAATCTTTCTAGCTCCTACTGGTGAAATCTAAAAATCTGAGTCTGACATTCAAAGCCCTCTAGAGGATGGCCAAGCTTACTAATGTTATTTCCAACTACTCCCATACTCCCCAATAATGACTTTCTGACTTTTGCTCAATATTGATTACTGAATATGGAATGTTGCTGAATATAGGTTTGTCCAAGGTCATTGACCAAATCTATACTAGAGGCAGGAATATTAATGAATAATTCTCTAAATTATCAGTGATAGTAAACTATTGTTTTACACTACTTCTTATGTATTTTTCCTGTCACTTGAGATTTTATAATGGTAAAAATACCACAAAATTTTTATCTAAATCAAAAAAATACAATGGTGGAAACTGTCAATTCACCATTATATCTGCCACCAAAAACTATGAAGTTCTTAGTCATCAAAAAAAACGAAAGTTCGCAACATCTAAGAATCAGTTTGTAAAATAAAAAAGTATTGTAGGATAAAACATAGTTATGTTTACTGATACCACTAAATATTACTTCTGATACCAGAGGCTGGTGAACTTTTTCTGTAAGAGGTCAGGTAGTAAATATTTCAGTCGTTCTGGGCCCTGTGGTCTCTGTCACAGCTATTCAACTCTGCTGATGAAGCCATAAATAATACCCAAACAAAGAAGCGTGGCTGTGTTCCCACAAAACTTTATTCATGAAAAGAAGTGGGAGACCAGGTTTTGCCCAAGGGCATAGTTGCCGACCCCTGATCTATCTCAAGGTTTTCATTTCACTTAAGTGTGCATTTCTTAGTGAGAGTATAAAAGATGAAAATAGGAGACAATTTGGTATCAGAGATATGGCCCTGGGCTTAGAAATTAGTCAACCTGAGTTCTGTACATTTACTCAAAAGTATTATTGAGCAAACACTTTTAAAACTAAAAGATGTGGCCTTTTTTCTTGAGAACCTTCCAAATTCATTAGGTAATAAAAGTATAAATGAAAAATTGAATAGTAAAGTACTGCATGATTTAAGGGTCAAATGGCTCCAGATAGCTTCCACTGGAATTAATGGCAGGGACTGGCATACTAGAGCAAGATGTCACAGAGCACACAGGACTTACGAAGAGCCTGGCTGACTTGAAACAGACTCCCAAAAATGATGTAAAAAGTCCTTCAAAAAACAAATCCATTTAACTTAGTTCACCCAGATTTTCCCAGTTATCTGACCATGGACCATTTTTTCCTCAGAAGACTTATTAACAATTTGTGGCTATACTGCCAGAAATACATTTTGGGAAATACTAGTCTGTATCGCAAAGAGGTCAACAGACTAGGTCTTTTCCAGTGAGAGAGGAGAAAGCTCAGCAGCACTACAGCCTAGGGGCTGAGAAAGATAAGATGTTGAATGAGGTGTTGGATAAAATCAGGCATAGTCCTGAAAAGGGACATCTGAGAGAGGGAGAGGATGGCTAGGTAAGGACAGATGCTAAAGATAAGCTCCCACACGCTGCAATCTCATTTAGATCTGCCCTGCTTTGTACCAGCAAAGCAGCCCAAGGACAGCAGCGCTTCAAAGTCAATGTTTTAGTTTTGGAATAGCTCAAAATACTCACACAAATTAGTTCCAAATTGAACAATTACTAGAACGACTTAAAATATATGAAAAGCAAAAGTGAAATATGTAATGAGAAATCAAGTTTATATTCTGGTGTATCCTCTTCTCTGTAATTTGAGGGATATGCTTTAAAATAACCCAGTGCAGGGATATAGATAAAACAAGATCAGTCATATGTTGATCTTTAACGAAACTGGGTGATGGGGACATGTGGGTTTATTATACTCTTCTCTTATTTTTATCTCTTTTGAAAATCACTATAATAAGAAATATTTTAAGAATCTACTTAAATCCTAGTCAGCACTAATATAAATATAACATCCGCTTTATACTACATAATAGTAGTCCTGTCCTACAACATCTGATATATGGATTGATTCTGGACAGCACATTTAAAGATGGAATTTACTGAATAAGTAGCAAGTTTATATATTCCCTAAAACAAAGAATCCTTGAGAATACTAGAGACTTTTAACTTTAGAAAAGGAGGGGAAGAGGCAGAGGCGACTTTAAATGTCTGGCTAGCCACAGGCCCTGTCTGCGCGGCTGTTGAGAAGATTAAATAAAATACCATATTGAGTAGTGCTTAGCATAGGGCCCAACACACAAGGACACCCAATAAATGTTGGCTATTACTGTTTTTATTAGTTTCTGCAGACACACGGGACACTTATTCTCTTAGCTTTGGAAGGCCAATGAGCAGAAATGAAAGAATAAAAGATTTTGATTAAATAGCGACTATTAGAGTTGTCCAATCATGAAAAGACTGCTCGATAGGGCACTAGGCTCCACATTATCATATGCATTTCTAAAACAGAGGCTGAATGACCAACTGACAGGAAAGCCAGAGAGTCTTTTACTACGTAGACACTTGCAAATTTTAGGATTTTCTCCAAATGCTAATGTTCTCACCCTAAAATTTCTCAACTCTATATTAAGTATTCTAAAACTGAGAGGCAGTCACCTCAGATTTAGGTATTTCATATTACTTTTACTGTGTTGTCATATGGAAGCAAGAAGCTCATAGCCTACCATCCATCACTAATAATTTTGTAGCTAGGGCACATTCTTTAGGTCTGCAAAGCACTTAACAGAATTGAGTTTTCAGAGCCAGAGGCGACAAAGTAGTTGTATTTCATTAAAAAAAATTTTATGACCCTAAAAAAGTATTTCCTACATAATAAACAATCGATTGTAATTACATCTTTTTTATCCTTCAAATTAACTTCATAAAGTATAGACTCTTGGATCTAGATTCTTATTAATGGTGCCAGATTTGCCATCTTCAAAGCTAAAAATAAAAAGGAACCAGAAAGGCCATCTTAGTCACACTGCGCAAACTGCCATGAGGTTTCTCTCTCTAATCAGGAAGCACGAACCTGTGCAATCTCCTCAGTTTTCCTTAATTTCTCCTCCCAGGTCACAGTCATTTCCTGGATTAGCTTCTCTGATTCTTCCAGCCGGTCTTTTAGCTCTGGAGATTTCATTGCCTACAAGCAAAATGTTTATTTCATGAAATGTCTGCATGATGCCCTGAAAAAAGCATTAGCTAAATCCAGGACAAAAGTAACAATCTGCCTCGCCTCAGCTCTACAGCTCACTGAGGTCTCTGATCTACCCAAGACCTAACAGTGACTCACTGACGCACAGCCTCCCAACAGCATGGATCCCACAAACTCACTCAGTTATCCAAGGCGGGCCTGAAAGGAAGACAACTACTTCCGCTTCCTTCAACCCATTGTTATTGTGCAGATCTAATTACATTTAAGGAGACGGAGAGTTCAAGCTATCAAGGCTTTTCTTAAATCCCAATAGGTCTTACATCTAGACTCATACACATGACTCATCTAGTCTTTATTGATGACTTCAGGTATTTATGCAAATACACACAGACTAAATTCGTACATGTTACAAACTGGATGGTGTCATTAATACCATGAATACAGAAAGAAAATTTCAAAACATCTTGATGAACTGTAAAATTATTCCTATAAAAACAGGATAAAATTCAACAGGCAAAAATAAGATAACTGGGGTTTTTTCTTTTTTGCAGGGAAAGATTGGCCCTGAGCTAACATCTGTTGCCATCTTCCTCTTTTTTTTGCCCCTCCCCAAAGCCCCAGCGCACAGTTGCATATCCTAGTGGTAAGTCCTTGAGTTCTTCTAAGAGAGCTGCTGCCACAGCATGGCAACTGACAGACAAGCAGTGTGGTTCTGCAACCCGGAAACGGACCCAGGCTGCCAAAGCGGTGTGCCAAACTTCCACTACTAGGCCCTCAGGGCAGGCTCAAGATAATTGTTTTGATCATATATTTTACCAATTTCATACTAGAAAATGAGTTATGAGTAAGAAGAGCAAGATGGTCCCAGCCCCAGGAAAGAGTCTCACAGTGCTGGGAAATTGTGGGAAGAGAAATGCTAAATAAAGCAGAGATCCTGAATCTGATATTTTATTCCACTTTTGACAAGATGATGAGCATTTGGTTGTAGGTTAGAATTGTGTAGGTTTCAAATTCAGTAATGGAACACAAAAACCATACATTATAGAATGTACAAAGGACAGTGGAAATAGAGTACCGTTAAATAGATGGGTACTTCTGCTATAAAATTATTTTTTCCTACAAATATAATTAACCCACAACACAGAAAAACTAGATTATTAAGGTGTGTAAGACCTGCTTAAGATTTCCGTTCTGACTTCAACCTGTGAACAAATGATACAACAAAAATCTGATTCTTCTTCCAATTAGTCTATGCCCACTCTCCACCATTTTCTGCACTAAAATTAAACTATACGGATTTGTTGCAAGTGTCTCTCTCTCTCCCTTATTCTATTATACCTCTTCTCAGATGCCTATACTGTGGCAAGCGACATTTTCTCAATTCCCTTTATTCTCTCTTCCTTTTCAATCCTTTAACATCTGAAAAAACTCCCTAAATTTCAACTATGACAATCTATCTGTCTTCCTTTATTTATTACTCATCTTAAATTTCTCTTCCTAGGGGACTGGCCCCGTTGCCGAGTGGTTAAGTTCATGTGCTCCCCTTCAGCAGCCCAGGGTTTTGCCAGTTTGGATCCGGGGCACGGACATGGCACCGCTTGTCAGGCCGTGCTGAGGCGGCGTCCCACGTAGCACAACCAGAGACATTCACAACTAGAATATACAACTGTGCACTGGGGGGCTTTGGGGAAAAGAAGAAGGAAAATAAAAAAAGAACATAGGCAACAGTTGCTAGCTCAGGTGCCAATCTTTAAAAAAAAAAAAAATTTCTCTTCCTATAGGAAAATCAAAAATTCTAAGTGGGGTACTCATCACTTATGGCGAAGGGGAGGAAAATTAAAGTTCTAGCATTAGTAGATTTTCTCAGACCCCTAAAGCGCCACTTGGCTGTGCCTTATACCTCTGCTTTGGTTAGCTGCTCTCGGAGTTTCTCTACTTCTTCCCGGAGATCTCGGATAATTCGTGCATTAGGATCCTCATTCACCACAGCATGGTTCACGATGTTCTTGGCACGATCTGCATACCGCAGAGTTGAAAGGGTTTCGTCATAGTTATCAGCTGCCGGACTCACAGTTGCTACCATGGCTGTCTTGCTGTTACCCCCAAGACTGTCCTAGAGGAGAAAATTAATTTGGCAGCATTTTAAAGTTGGACAAAAACACCATGAGAAATTTGAAGTCAGAAATGGTGAAACAACATCTCACGGTCAAACACAAATTTAAGGACAAAGCTAGGACTAAAATATAGGTATACTGACTCCCAGGCCCATGTTCTTTCTTCTCTGCCAAGCAGCTTTTCGGCAAAAGAGAGCTTTGGTTTTTGAGAAAAGACAGGGAAATACAATGAAGCCTATATTTATTTCAGTTTAATAAAAATTAATTCTATGTCAATTTATCCACTTTTAACAGAGAACATGATACTGTAAGTCAGCAGACTACTCAGAAGAAAAAAGGATGATTTCTTAAATGCCTACAAAATCTTCCTTAGAGGAACCGAGCACTGGTGATATTACCTGTTATCTGGTCAAAGGTTGATTACCCACAATCTACTCCATAACCACCGCGTACTTGGAGTCTCTGTGAAGCCTGAATAAGGGCTCAGAAAGTATTGCTGTTACAAGCTATCAAGCACCTTGTCAATTTTTAAAACATAAGGTACAACTACAGTCTTAGAAAACAAAAGATATGTTGAACATACTTCATTCTATTCCCTCTGATAGCCCTTCAAAAACCACTAACATCGGTTTCATGTTCTACACAACCACTTCTACAGTTCAGACAAGGGTGCTGAAAAAAAGATACTCATCTTCACTATACTAAAACTGGTAAGATATTGAAACAGGCTCCAACAAATTCAAAAAACTGCTTTCACTTGAGAACATTAAAAATAACTAGATATAATTCAGAATGACAAAACTAGGCTTGGGAAGTCAGGTCTACCCCAACTCCACTTCACCACACCAAGGCTGTGTGTCATCCGCCCGTGGCAGGCAGCCTCTAAGACAGTGCCAGTGTATCATCCCCAGCCCTTGGTGGACAGGACTTGCTGATTTGCCTCTAACAAACAGAACACAGAGGAAGTGATGGCCTGTCACTTCTAAAGTTAGATTATAAAAGGACCGTGGCTTCTGTCGTGGCTGTTTTCTCTTGTTCTGGAAGAAACCACTGCCCTGAGTGAGGTGGCCTCACCCACAGGAGTGAGTTTGGAAGGAGATTTTCTGAAGCCTGCTGACAATCACTTAGGTGAGCAGTTCCAACTCCAGACAAGCCCTGCGATGATGGCAGCCCCAGACGACACTTGACTGCAGCCACAGGAGAGAGCCCAGCTAGAACCACTCAGTTAAGCCGCACCCAGAATCCTGACCCATAGAAACTGTGAGATGATGAATGTCTGTTGTTTCCAGCTGTTACTTTCTGGGGGTCATCTGTTACATTGCAATAGATAACTACTAATACAGTAACATACCATCCCAGGATGAGGAGAATTACCCAAAAGACCAGATTCAATACCCTCTTTCAGTAATAGAATATCACTGAACTATAGATTCTCAAGATTGGAGAGAATATTTAAACAGGCCAGTAATGGGGAATTCATTAGATCACAAGAAAGCCAATTCTACCTCTAGGCAGTATGAACCGCCATAAAATTCTTACTTTTGAAGACACAAAGTTTTCCCACTATCAACATATCTAAACTTTGTTTAAGCAATCTGTGACTTACAGAGTCTTTGTACATAAACTTTACTTTAGTCTTCAGCCTTTTGTGAATTACATTATTACTATCCCTATTTGACAGATGAAAAAACAGAGGTTTGTTCTGACAAAGGAGGTTGAATACCCTGTCTAAAGATCCAGAAGTAGTAAACTAAACATATTCTAGTCCAGTTGTCTTCTGCCTTCCAGTCCAATATCATTTCCACTCCCCTACAACTACCCATAGTCGCACAGTAACAAAATAACACTTGGCAGCACAGAGAGAGCTCAGACCAGAGGAATGAGTAAAGTGAACCTGACACCTTTCCAAATTATTTTGTCCTAGTGCCAAAAACAAAACAATTGCCTAGCTATCGCTAACAGTTCAATATAATCTCAGACAATATGTCTGCTTATTCATCCATTACTGAAAATTTGGTTTTCCACAGAAAACATAGCACAGATAATTACATCTGAAGAAAATACACTTTAACAGATGAAAGGAAGGAAATATAAGTGATTCGGGCTTTCGGAAGCAGAAGCAGTTTCTGTGAGGCCTGTGTGATTGCTTGCTTTACTCTTCACTTCTAGACCCTGCTCTCACATTGTTGGTGCCCAGCTTTGGCAACTTCCAGAAAAACGTCAAGAAGAATCCTATGCACATTAATGAAATTCCAATGATATATACCAAGACCACAGGAATTACATCTCAGATTACAATTCAGTTCACTAGCTGCACCGTGGTGGCGGCTGCCCTTCAAGAACCACTGCACTCTGCAAGCCCACATGAACAGAAAATGCTATTGGGTAAAACGGGATTTGTACCAATGACTATCAAAGGAAAAAAGCATGCACACTGTGCTTCAATATGTGCTGAGAAAAGGAAACCTGGCAAACAACAAATACTTGATATTTGAAAAGCTCTTGCGCATAAGCAACAATACGCTTATATCCAAAAGTGGCCCCATGCCATCAGCAAGAAGGAAACAGCAACAAAAGAACCAGCACTCATTCAGAGACAAAGTATAAAGCTTCTAGTTTACTCTTTAATTGTTTAATTAGGCAAATCAGACGAGCTTTGTTTCAAATGCAGCAACTGCAAAATTAAATGGATGTAGGAAAGAAATTTAATTTTCTAAGTAAGAATTTTTTTAAGCTGAAAGAACTCTTTGAAGTCATCTAACCAAATTATTTCATTTTGCAGATGAGAAAGTGAGACCCAGGAAGACTGACAGACTCGCCAAAGGTCATAATGCTAGTTTAAAGCAGGGCTGAAATTATTCATGCATTCAACTTTACCATCTAGAGGGCAATGCTGGTGAGCAAATACTATACAATAAGAACTCAAGTAGGGCTAAATACAACATGGTCTGGGAAAACAGAGAAAGGGCAGAAAGCCAAGTCTTGAAAGGTTGGGGAAGACTCCCAGGGAAAGTAACATTTGAGACTTAAAGATAAATAAGCATCACCCAGGTAAAGAGGAGGAGGAAGGGAAGGAGGAGGAGAGAGAGAAGAGAGGAAGAAGAATGTTCCAAACAGAGTAAGAGTAAAGTCCTAGCAGTAAGAGTACTCATCACTTTGCTAGACCTGATAAGAACAGGAGCAAGAGATGAACAATGAGAAGGAGAGAGGGGTCAGATTACGAAGGGCCTAGTAAGTCACAAGTCATCAAAGAATCTGGACTTTATTGTAAGGGCCTCTGAAGAGTTACTAAAGAAATTTAAGTTTAAGAAGAGTATTAATTTAGAAAGATATTGCAACCTAACTGTAAAGAATGGAATGGACTGGGGCCAGCCCAGTGGTGTAATGGCTAAGTTCGCACACTTCACTTCGGCAGCCCAGGGTTTGCAGGCTTGGATCCCAGGTGAGGACCTAGCACCACTTATTAAGCCACTGTGGTGGTGTCCCATATAAAATATAGGAAGATTGGCACAGATGTTAGCTCAGTGACAATCTTCCTCAAGCAAAAAGAGGAAGATTGGCAACAGATGTTAGCTCAGGGCCAATCTTCCTCATCAAACAAGAATGGAATGAACTAAGAAAGCTCGAGGGAGATGTTTCAATCATCCAGGTGAGAGATGAAAGTCACTTTCATTAGGTAAGCAGCAGTAAGAACAGAAAAAAGTGGATCAATTCAAAAGATACTCATTGTCAGAGGATTCATTACCAGAAGTTACTCGACATTAAGATACTCAAATTTAGAAGGTTGCATGGTGAAGCAAAAATCGTCTTAATATGAAATGGTTCTCCACTGACTACTTACCAAATGAGTAACCACTCAACCCTCCGTGACAGAAGAACACTCACATCTATCCTCCACCAAATCGCCAAGTGTACTTAGTTTCTCTGACTCTCAGATGTTGTAAACATCAAGAACACAACATAATTACAATGCAAAAAAACTTTGAAAAGAAATACAATACGTAGGAATAAATTTAACCAAGGAGGTGAAAGACCTATACACTAAAAACTATAAGACACTATTGAAAGAAATCAAAGAAAACACAAAGAAATGGAAAGATATTCCGTGCTCATGGATTGGAAGAATTAACATAGTCAAAACGTCCATATTACCTAAAGCAATCTACAGATTCAGTGCAATCCCTATCAAAGTCCCAAGAATATTTTTCACAGAAATAGAATAAAGAATCCTAAAATTTATATGGAACAACAAAAGACCCCAAATAGCCAAGGCAATCCTGAGGAAAAAGAACAAAGCTGGAGGTATCATACTCTCCAAATTCAAAATATACTACAAAGCTGTAGTAATCAAAATAGCATGATACTGGCAGAAAAACAGACACATAGATCAAGTGAACAGAACTGAGAGCCCAGAAATAAACCCACACGTCTACGAACAGCTAATTTTCAACAAATGGTGTTGGGAAAACTGGACGGCCATATGCAAAAGAATAAAAGTAGACTATTATCTTACACCATACACAAAAATTAACTCAAAATGGATTAAAGACTTAAAAGTAAGACCTGAAACTATAAAACTCCTAGAAGAAAATATAGGCAGTAGATTCTTTGACATCAGTCTCAGCAGCATCTTTTCAAATGCCATGTCTCATCAGGCAAGGGAAATAATAGAAAAAATAAACAAATGGGGCTACATCAGACTAAAGAGCTTCTGCAAAACAAAGGAAACCACCAACAAAACAAAAAGGCAACTTACCAATGGGGAGAAAATATTTGCAAATCACGTATCTGATGAGGAGTTAACATCCAAAATATATAAAGAACTTGCAAATCACGTATCTGATGAGGAGTTAACATCCAAAATACATAAAGAACTCACACATACAACAACCACCAAAAAACCCAATTAAAAAATGGGCAGAGGATCTGAACAGATATTTTTCTGAAGAAGATATACAGATGGCCAAAAGGCACATGAAAAGATGTTCAATATCACTAATTACTAGGGAAATGCAAATCAAAACCACAATGAGATATCACCTCAAGCCCGTCAAAATGGCTATGATTAAAAAGACAAGCAATAACAAGTGTTGGAGAGGATGTGGAGAAAATGCAACCCTCAAACACTGCTGGTAGGAATGTAAACTGGTGCAGCCACTATGGAAAACAGGATGGAGATTCCTCAAAATATTAAAAACAGAAACACCATATGATCCAGCTATTCCACTTCTGGGTATTTATCCAAAAAACACAAAAACTCTAATTCAAAAAGACATATGGGGGCCGGTCCCAGGGTTCACTGGTTCAGATCGTGGGCATAGACATGGCAGCACTCATTACGCCATGTTGAGGTAGCGTCCCGCATGCCACAACTAGAAGGACCCACAACTAAGATATACAACTACATCCTGAGGGGATTTGGGGAGGGGAAAAAGAAAAAGAAGAAGATTGGCAACAGTTGTTAGCTCAGGTGCCAATCTTTAAAAAAAAAAAAAAGACATATGTCCCCTACGTTCACTACAGCATTACCCACAGTAGCCAAGGCTTGGAAACAACCTTAGTGCCCATCAGTGGATGAATGGATAAAGAAGATGTGGTGTATATACACAAAGGAATACTACTCAGCCATAAAAAGAGATGGAATCTTGCTATTTGCGACAACATGGATAGACCTTGAGGGTATTACGCTAAGCGGAATAAGTTAGACACAGAAAGCGAAATACCATATGATTTCACTCATGTGTGGAAAATAAAAACAACAAAAAACAAACACATAGACAAGAAAATAGACTGGTGGTTACCAGAGGGGAACAGTGGATCCCAAAGGGGTAAAAGGGCTCATGTACGGTGACAGATGGCAACTAGACTTTTCGTTGTGAACACAATTGTAGTGTTTTAACAGAAGTCAAAATATAATGATGCACACCTGAAATCTATATAAAACAATTTTACCTCAATAAAAAACTATGGTAGTGTCCCACACACAAAATGGAGGAAGACTGACACAGATGTTAGCTCAGCAACAATCTTCCTCAAGCAAAAAGAGGAAAACTGGCAACAGATGTTAGCTCAGGGCAAATCTTCCCCAGGGGGAAAAAAATTAATTAAAAAAAAATTGCAAATCTTATAAAGGATGAGCAATTTCATGAATTTGATGAAAGTTATGTTGGAGAATACTAGAATCATACCAAGTCGAACAAGGATCAGGGAGAGTTAGACTAATTAAGAATTAAAGAAGGAAAAAACAACAGGGACATAAAAGCCACTTCAAAAGAGATGCTTTGTGTATCAATGGATTCCGAGAGGCCTTCAGGAAAACTGTTCAAATCCCAAAATATGCTTTGCTACAACACCCCTACTTATGATCTTGCTGCAAAGTCAAACATGATAAAGAAGGTTATATAGTATTTAAGGAAAAAATACGGCAAAAATCAAAGAAACTATTCATTTCTCTTGCCTAAGAATTAACACAGAGAAGTTACAATTATAACCCAATTTTACTAAACAGAAGATAAAGTGAGCTTTTTAAAAAAGTGTTTGGTTTTGTTCTTCAAGTATTTTCAACAGCTTCTATCAATGTCCGGTATAAGTCAGGTGCTTGCCCTTCTAATGAAAAATAACCTCGATAAGAGCACAGCCTGGCAAAAGACGAGCGCAGCAAAGCCACCCAGGACTCCCATCTTCTTTCTTCACCTACTAGTTCTGCGTCTGCCACCTCATCTGTCAAATGGGAACACCACAGTCTACCTTCCAAGGAATAAATGAGATAATGTATGGGAAGCACTCAGCACAGTACCTGATTCTCCTCAAACAAGTTCTCCTGGCCTCCAGCCTTTGAAATGGCCACTCAATAATGACCTAGGCCATTTTAGCCACATCAATTTATTTAACAAAAGATATTTCCTACTGTTGGTTTAAATGGAGTGAAGTAGCAACACTGAAACAACAGAACAATGAACATTCCGTCTTTTAAACCAGGCATATCCAGGGAATAATCATTAATGATCAGGAAATGTTTCTGTGGCAAGTTTGAGGAAGAAATAAATATCTTATTGAGATTTCTTCTGTAAATTAAGCAAACGAGATTTCAAGGTCAATTACTGACACATGAAGACGAGTACAATTATTTCCCTGGTAGTGAAATGTTTTGTAATATCCCTTTAACTCAAGAGTTATTTAGAATGGTTTTTAATTATCAAATTGTGTTTGTTTATCCTTTTGTTTTAAATTTCTAATTTTATTGCATTTTGACCAAAGGAAGTAATCTACCTGATTTTCTATTGTGGCAAATTTCACTTAATAAAGCATGTCCAAATGGCGTGCAGAGTTTTAGAAAGTAAAGTTGAATACTGGAGACCCTTTATGAGAAAACCCCGTTCCCTTCACAAAAGCAGTTCTCTAAACATGTCGTGGCCTAAGTCAAACGTCGTGTCCTCTAGCGAGCTACGCAGGGGCCTGTCTTTAACTCTCCTTGTATTCTCAATCCCTAGCACAGTGAGGAACAATGTTCAATAGCTTCTTGATCAATGGGAAAATAAGCCATCACAAGACTAAACAGGACTCATAAAATTATTTCTCCATTTAAAAAAAAATAGAAAAGAAGAATGTTATACAGGAAAACTACTTTGTTCCAGGCTGGCCGCTCTATAAGGAGTTAAACTGTCACTAGATTTTATATCCTCTAATTCCCAGCCCAATATCCAATTCACCAAGACTAAAGGGAACCTCGAAGATGAGAGGAAACTTGGAAACAGTCTCTCTTTTCACCAAACTCCTGTTACATGTCATTAATATCTCCCTCATGGAAGCACTAACTCATGTTATAACATTTTGTGTACGAACATTATCTCCCTTACTAGACTCTGAGCAATTAGAGGACAAGGAGTGTCCTACATTTCTTTACATTTTCCTCCTAGCACTTCATACAGTTTTTTTTCTTTCTAATTTCTATTTCTCATTCACATGGTATCAATTAACCAATGAATGACTGTGTGCTCTACTCTGTATCCTCACATAACACCTTTAAGAAGCTGAAAGCAAACTAAAATGATCGTGAGTAACCTTAAAGTCAAACAGAAAAACAAGGTCCAAAATGTCAGTCAAACAAAAGGAGTCTGTGAGAAAGATGGAGCACTCCAGCTGAGTCTGTAAGACAGTGCAAACTCCTTTTCTATGACTCACTCAGCTATCAGATTAGCACTAGGTCGTTTTTCTATTTCCCAAAATCTCAGAGGCAATTATGCGATTCAGTGTGCCCAAAACTCCCACTGCTTCCAGGTTCTGGTGAATCAGGAAGAAATCTATGCTTAATCCATTAAAATTATGATTATCCTATAACAGCCTAATGATTATAATTCTGAACACTGATGGAGGAAATGATAATTGTGAGGGATTAATATTCTACTCTCTAGTCTTACTTTCACCAACCACCAAGAGTATGCCAGGAAAGAAAAAAAAAAACTTACTTTCAGCAGCCAAGTGAGAACTGAATCACGATACGGAACAAATTTATTCTTGTTTTTGCCAGCACTCTGATCTGCTAGTGCTGAGATAACCAGACCGAGGGTTGTGAGGGACCTGCATGGTGCAACAAACAACCATAATAACCATAAAAAACTGAGTATATCAAATGTCACATTTTTGCACAAAGATAGAACATTAAGATGCCTTTGTACCTAGCATGAGAACAGCACTGTTGTCAGCATTTTGCTGCTCAGTTTAAAAATGCGTACACTCTAAAAGCTGATATCTCTCTAATACTACTGCAAGCAAAAACTGCTTAGCTCAATTATTATTTTTCATTTTTGTAAATAAAAATGTGAGCTGTAAATCTTTACATCAAGATAACGACACAAACACCACATATCTTTAAGAAAGGAAGCCACAAACACAATACGATTAATTAAAACATAGTACAAAGCAAAAACATTTTATTTATGTATATATCAACCACTATTCAATAATTGCATAGCATCTGGATGATGGTGTTCTGTGATCTCCAGTAGGTTACTGATGACTTGTACCTCGCCATGTGTCCTTTTGGGAGTGAGAGCCAAAAGGAAAGAAAAGATTCCTGCCCATAGGAGCTAACAATTTAGCTTGAGGTAGAAAATGTAAGCATATGAAGTCATAAAAGGGAGAGCTGTATGCAGCTAGCACCTTGTTGTTTGTTGGGACAGTGACACCCAGGTCAAGATCAACAGGTGGGCTCTGACAGACCTCTTATCTTTATTCTTTTCTTTAGAGTAAACTAGTGGTTCTCAACTGGAGGGTGACTATGCCCCCACAAGGAGCACTGGCCATGTATGGAGATAATGTAGGTTGTCACAATTTGGGGTGGGGGGGAGAGGTGGCAAACACTACTGCCATCTAGTGGGCAGAGGCCAGAGATGCCACTAAACATCCTACACTACACAGGCACCACCTCCTGGGACAAAGAATGATTAGAACCCAAATCTCAACAGAAGTGCTCTTGAGAAACCTCTGACTTGGCTGAGGCTGTGCTCCTCAGCCCCATCAGATATCACAGCAAAACATAAAACAGATGCGGGCCCAGAAAAAAATACATATCGGGAAAAGATTCTAAACTATTTATTCATTATAGCCTTAATCGGTCCAGAATCTTATTCTTTTAATAACCACAGAAGTCCCCTTATTTGGCTGTTAAATCAATAAGGCAATAAAAGCAGGCAACCTTACTTGTTGATGTTGCTGCCCTCCTTCAGCCTGTCACCTGCAGCTCCAGTTTTGGTGGCTCGCTCGCTGCCAGCTAAGTCTATCAAGCTCAGCTTGCCCACTTTCTCTCCGGACGTCTGGAAAGTAAATTGACAAGTACTAATAAACAGTTAAAGAATACAGAAAGCGGTGCTGTCTCTACTGAATGAGTTAATTTTGAAATCCTTTATTAAAGAGTTATTTACTGTTACTTCAAAATTAGTTTGCGCTGCTATAAAACAGGATAAGAAAACTGTACAATCTAGCAGTAGATACACACAAGATTATACACAACTCTACTCATCCAGATAGAGGGAAATTTATCTCAGAAAAAGAGTGCCTCCAAAAATGGGGCATTTTGAAGAGAACTCAATAAAATTTTCAGAGAGAAGTACACAAAAGCACTTATGAAATACAAATTTTAATATAACTTGGAAATATGCTTAAAATTTCGTGAATATTTACCAATCATTCTAAGGGAAAATATTTTCAATTCCTACTGATATAAAAAAAATTAATCTGACTTTTATGTAATAGAAAGATGCCTCAAAAAGTCCACACTTGCTAAAAATTTTTCATATTATTCATATATGATAATTTTACTTTATCAAAAATATTCTATTATGCATTCACACATATAACATATTTTATACTTCAGCAGCAATAGAAGAAATGTGGGAAGCCAATGCCAAAATCTATAGACTGGATCACTTTTAAAACTTTCCTTTAAAATATATATTTCTATTTATTTCCATAAATAAATATGTTGCTAACAAAAGAATATTCAGCTTCCCAAATCAAAAGTACTTTTGGTTAAAAAAAAAAAGTCTTCAGTATGCTTTTGTTTTATGCTGAAAAGGAAATAGGAAACAAAGAACTTTTTGTTGTTACACTAATCTTGCTGTGATGGTAAAAGAAGAAAAATACGATAAAATCCTGCCAAAATACAGCATTTTGCCAGGGTGATTATTTTAGCTTCTGGTATTTGAAATTGACTCACTGATTGGGTGGGCATCATAATAAAACATGCAAAAATTCACACTAAAAGTAAGAGGGAAACACAAATGTGAGTCAACAGAGTTTTCAGTGCATAGAAGCATGTATTTCTCTGGCTCTGTTTACTCTTCACAGATTCAAAACCAAATACTCAAAAAGCTACTCTACAAATCTAGCAATCTTATAGTACAACCCCCCAGTGCAATTTATTCCTTCCAGGACTTAGCTGTTTGGCAGAAGGTAATATTTCAAAAGTTATCTCCACTGCATCAGGTGGAGTATTAACACTGGCTTATACCATTAGCTACCATCGTTTAAAGCTCAAAAAGTCCTTTGGCAGAGACTCTGGACCATCAGCTCGCATAACTTCTGTTCTACCTTCCTTTAGTTGGAGAGGGTGGAGAGCCAAAACCTACATTCCTCAGACTCCTTGCAGCCAGGGTTCAGGATGTGACTTAGGTTCCATCAGTCAGACACACTTGCTCAAGATTTGGAAAGCAAAAGTAAAGCAGAGGCCATTCCCCTGCCCCCTTTTTTGTTTTTCTCTGCTGGGAAGCAGGATGGTAGAAATATGAGGTTTTCTAAGAGCGTCCCAGCATACACTCTCCAGCTTCCAGGGTGCTAACAAGAAAGATGATACGTGTGAAAGGGTCTACTAGCTGCCTTCTTTTGCCCAGTTTGTTCCTTCCAGCAGCTTGGGCTGACTGCTGTGTCCTGGCTACACTTATGCTGTGGGGCGTGCCTGGAACTCACAGCTCACAGCACAGTGGCAGCCTCACAGGCAGCAGTGGCCCTGGTGGATCAGATCTGTGCTGTTCTGGGACTTATTCCTAGAGATTCAGTCTAGAACCCACTCCTCCTTGGCTGTTCCAACAACTCTGTAATCAGCCAAGCCTCTCCATGAAATCTCTTTTCTGTTTACCCAGAGTGGCTTCTGTTTCTTGTCATGAGTCCTAATTGATAAATATGTCTAGCTAGGACTTTCAGTCATCTTATACCTGAAGGGAATAAGATAAACCATGATCCACTTTAGAAATTCAAAAAAGAAAAAAAAAGTCATGCAACTGAACACCTACCCCAGACTTCATGTCGTACAAAGTATGTGTGAGGGTGATTTTGAAGACTGCATGGGATCGGCTGCTCTCTTCGTTCATGTTGGTGGCAGCAACTGTACGAGATTTGTTACCCTCAGACATCAAAGACTCAATATCCTAAGTTGAAACAAGTCATAGACACACATGTCATTATCTGTCTAATAAAATAATAAAACTCTACAAGATTATGAAATGCATTGTAAGTTTCACTACTTAGTCAACCACATTTGGAGTTTACATGTTTTTCAATGAACATTAACTGCCACAGAGTACACCAGCCAATACTGTCTATGAAAACTCAAATAAATCACATTATTTTCTGTACATGCAGAATAAAGTGGCAACATTCAGAATTACAAAAGTTTAGAAGCTATGTGTTAAGTCCCACAAGGTGGACAAGTATGCCATGCCAATCCTCATCTAATCTAGAAATTTTTAAAAATTTAGTTTATTTAATTACAGAAGCAATAGAAGTTAACTGTCAAATCAAATTAGATTACAGTCATGTGCCGCACAATGACGTTTGGGTCAACAACTAATCGTATATATGATGGAGGCCCCATAAGATTAGTATCATATGGGCTGGGTGTGTGGTAGACTATACCATCTAGGTTTGTGTAAGTGCACTCTATGATGTTTGTACAGCGACAAAGTTGCCTAACGACACATTTCTCAGAACGTATCCCCATCATTAAGCAGCGCATGACTGTATACGAATAATCCACAAACAAAAATAATTTGTCTCCCCTTCAAGCTGGCATAGCACTGTATCATCACCTTGGTGTATCTTACCACACCTGTTTTTAAAAATGAGAACATCAAGAGACTAATTTCCTGCACAGATTTACTACTTTGTTGCCATTACTGCTAAAACAGGGACAGCATGAGGCAATAGAAAGATCATGGGATCTTCATTTTTAAAAATGTTATAAGCTCTAAAACACTTACTCAACCAATCTGAATTTTAGTTTCATAAATAAAAATACAGAGCTATAACATCATCTACCTTACAAGGATTTTAATGAGGAACAAGATAGATGACATGTGTGAAACAGCCTACTGGGCAGCTCCTTTTATCCAGCCTCGTCTTTCCACTAGAGGAACCCAACCTTCAGCTAAGCACATTGCAGCACAGCTGAGAGACTACATTTCCCAGACGTCCTTGTGGTTCAGTGCGGCCACACGACTAAGTTTTAGCGAACTGAGAGGTTAAGTATAATACAGGTCACTGGGAATTTTCCATAAAGGGAGTAGGCATGCTCTTACATTTTGGTTCTAAGAGCCTCCTTGAACTATGAGAGTAAGGGCATTACCAGAGAGCTGGCAAGACTCTAGGTCCCTAACAGCATCTTTGGAACCACCATACTAGCCCTCTCACCATTCATTCATTCTTTTATTCATTCAACTGTTCACTCAAATATACACTGAAAGCACCTACTATGTGCCAGGTACAGTTTAAGGTACTGAGGATATGTAATGACCAAAACAGGTAACAATTCATTTTCCAAAGAACTTAAATCCTGTTATATTTTTTCTGTTATACGCAACCAAACCCAATGCTGACACACATAAATAAAAACTTTGAAAATCATAAGATTCTATTTTGCTGTATAAATGAAAAAGAATAATGGTTAAGGAAAAATTCAACATGACAAATAAAAAGACTCAAAGTAAAAATATTAACTGCCAAAAGAGGTATAAGTAGGCACCAGATGAAAATCAACAACAAAAATCACAATTTTCTAGATCCATTCTAAATCCATTTTAGATCCATGAAATCTGATAATCCTGAGGCTTAATGTAAAAGCTTTATCCTATTAGCCTACATTTATTCACTGGTCTCCAGTCTGTTGTCTCATACATAAACTCTGTATTGAGCCTTTTAATTTTTTAAACAAGCAAAATTTTTTTTATACTTTCTAATCTCCTCTGAAATACCAAAAAGAATCCTGATCTCTCTCCAATGTTGCATAAATAAGTTCTCAAATGATCATTATTAAAACAGAGTTACGCATCGCTAAACAACAGGAATAAGTTTTGAGAAATATGTTGCTAGGTCATTTCATCGTCATGCGACTATCATAGAGAGTACTTACACAAACCTAGATAGTATAGCCTACTACACGCTTAGGCTATTTGGTACTAATCTTGTGGGACCACTGTTGTATATGTGGTCCATCACGGACCAAAATGTCGTTAAGCAGTGCATGACTGTAACAACAATATCTAACATTTATATAAGTACTCTAAAGTTTTCAAAGACTTTTCACATGCATTATCCCATTGGATCTCCTCCAGGAAGCCTTCTGGACACCACCTTCCCCAGACACCTACGTATCCATTTAAGAACCCCTTCTCCAAACTATGATGAATCTTGAATATGCATCAGTCACTGAATTTAAAACCATGTTGTTTTACAATATCTTTATAACAACTGTAAGCATCTCGAAAGAACGGACCATCTCATTCATTTTTTACATTCTCAGTACCTAGCACAATGCCTGGCATATGATAGCTGTTCAATAGATGTTTACCAAGTTTACTAATGTTTACTAAATGAAGTATCATTGACCAAATGGCAGAATTGATTAATGAACAAAGGAACAAATGATCCTACCTCATAAGATGGTCAAGACAATAAAACTAATTTCCATTTTAAACATTAGGACAAAGAGACTTGGTGAGGTAGAGTAAATGATCCAGAGTCATATGAGAGTCATACAAAAGGATTAAGTGTCACTAAATCAACACTCTCTGACTTCAGTGTATGTTACATCATAGCGTCTCACTCCACCCCCATTTCCCAACACGCAAAGCCTCACGGACTCACACAAAGCAGAACTGCGAAGTGTGAAAGTAAAAAGAACTATGTGAGTGATTCTCTCATACTAGAAACAGGATTTGAATTCCAACTATTCAACTCATATATTTTATTTCATCAAATCAACTAAATCATGAGCAACTCCATTACTTTATGAACTACTAGGGAAGAAAAAAAGCTGCCATTTATCATTTTAAGATGCAATTGCGAGGCACAGCACAATTTTGGAGCTCATAAAATATGAAAAAATGTGTCTCACAACAGATGAAAAGGAATGCCTTGGAAATATATATACCTTCTCGCAAAATTAAACTATCCTAATAGTCATATACAGTTTTTTAAGTAAAAAATTTTTGTAAAAAGTGATTTATTAAGCGATAATACTATAAGTTTTTCTAATTTCAAAAAAATAATCACCACAAATTAAACCAAAAAAAACCTGCTCCACTGAATTTAGTTTATATAAAGTAAGTTGTTACCTTATAGCTTGTGACAGCCAGTTTAGAAAGTCCATCAACATAGGGTCCCAATACATTGTGCTCTCTGACTTTTAACGTTTGACGGCTTCTGTTCATTAAAAACATAGAAATGATTTTTAAACAATAAGCTGTTTTTTAAAGGACGCAACTGTGCTCCATAAAGTATATGCTGAATTCAACAAAGATCTCAAATAAATAAAACCAACCGACTTGATCTCAGAAGAATTTAAACTAAAATTTAAAATCTTGACTGGCAAGAAAAACTTCATAATGTGATAAAATATCACATTACTCAAAAGGGTACACTGTGGGATGTCTATTTACCACCACAAAGAATGCAGAGTCAAATAAATACAAATAGTCTATTTGTCATATCACAGAATGTGGTACAAAGAGCAGAAATTCAACAAATGTTAACTGTGCAAGAAAGGAAAATTACAGACCAACCTCAATCATGAATAAAGACAGACAGACAAAAGACAACAAACTGTGTCTAATAATGATTTTAAAACTTAAAATTGGGCTTAGCCCAGGACTGCCAGGTTATTTTAACACTAGAAAAAGATTCACAACCTTTACGACGCTGATAGACTAAAGGGGAAAAGAACATACATGATCATGTCAATAAATGCAGAAAAAAGTATTCAATAAAATTAAATACTCATTCATGAATAAAAAATAAACAAACCTCTTAGCACACAACAAATTGATAAACCAAGTAAAGGGCATCCACCAAAAAACTAGAGCATTTAGCACGGTTAATGATATCAACCAAAAAATATTAAAAATATTTGTTGATGATTGTATGACATGTGAATTATATCTCAAAAAAGCTCTTTAAAAATAAAAACACAGGGCTGGCCCCATGGTGTACTGGTTAAGTTTGCCATGCTCCACTTTGGCGGTCTGGGTTCATGGGTTTGGATCCCAAGATCTACACCACTCATCATGCACATACACCACTCGTCAGCCATGCTGTGGCAGTGACCCACATACAAAATAGAGGAAGACTGGCACAGATGTTAGCTCAAAGCTAATCTTCCTCAAACAAAAAAAGAGAAGACTGGTAACAGATGTTAGCTCAGGGCAAATCTTCCTCAGCAAAAAAATTAACAAATAAAAACACTACAATAAAAAGAGGAATATTTGTTGATGGTGAGATTACAAGTGATTCTTATTTTACATAACTTAATATTTTCTAGTGATTTGGAATCTTTTAGTACCCTAGGATGAACCACTAAAAACTTTACTTACTATCATAAAATTGTACATAAAGTAGATATAGAACAAATATTTGACTCAGTTCTGACCTCAGGATACATGCTATTATAACTGAGTTAACTACTGCCAATCCTCCTCTTTTTGCTGAGGAAGACTGGCCCTGAGCTAACATCCATACCCACCTTCTTCTACTTTATACGTGGGACGCCTACGACAGCATGCTTGCCAGGCGGTGCCATGTCCGCACCCGGGATCTGAACTGGCAAACCCCGGGCCACCAAGAAGCAGAACATGCGAACTTAACTGCTGCGCCACTGGGCCGGCCCCTTCCCTTTTTCTTAAAGATAATATATACCATATTACCTCCTGAGTAAGCAACATAATTACATTACTACACATAATATATGCTGAATTAATAAAATTAGTACTTGAATAACAAAACTAAGTTGTCTCAAATAGTCTTTCACTGAAAAAGGACCACTTTCAGGGTTTTTAATCTATTTACTTCAACTCTTCAGAAACACTACAAAAATCCTCAAGTAAATCTTCATGGGAGGACAAGAATAAAAACAGCTAACACTTATTACGCACTTACTCTGTACCAGTCAATGTTCTAGGACCTCAGGTGTGTCATCCCAGTCTATCTTCACAACAGCCCTCTGAGATATTACGTAATCTTATCACTCCCCCTTCTGTACAAATGAGGCCTCGAAAGCATAAGGAACTTGCTCAATAGGTAACAATTAAAGGACCTGGATCCAGAGCTAGGTGATCCAAAGGCCATGCTGTTGATTACTAAACTACACAAAAGACAAACATATAAGAAATTACTGAAGACTATAAACAAATTGAAGATACAGTTCAAGCTATTTCACATACGCACTGTGGAATGCAAACACAAGAATGAAGTCAGCCAAGAATTTCTGGAAAGACTAGGTCTGGGCTGGACCTCTAACAAAGTGCTGGTCTTCACAGAGGGGAAGATGCAAGAACAAGTACTCAAGGCACAGAAAGAGGACAAGGGCACGAGATTCAGCAAGATGTGGGTACCTGAGCCGTAACTTTCCTACCTCTGGCCTCCTTTTGTTCTCTGTTTTGATTGCCTGCATATTGCCCTCCACTCACGCTGGACGGCTGGGTCACTCTCTAAACAAGTGATTTCTTCACACTTCCACACTTTGGCACAGGCTGTCCCCTAAGCCTGAACCGTTCTCACCTAACTTCTCAGCGGACAGACTCCTACTCAACACGAAATTTATCAAGCACCCTCCGAGGAATCTTCCCTTCTCCTCTGGGCAAAGACTCATTCTGATTGAGCATCACTATGAGTCACTGCCTCTAAGACCATCTTTCCTTGATCATCTTCATCCAAACACAACATAATGTCCCTTCATTGTCCTCCACGCTTTCTGTAAACCTCAGCTCATTTGGCTCTTCGAGCTTCTGAATGCTGTTTTTACTCAATAAGCCACAGGCTATGGTTATCATCTGTTCTTTCTCTCCAGTGTTGCACTTCCTTAAAATCCAGACTCGGAGAACTCTGTGTGCAACGAACAGATTTCCTCAGATACCTTATCTTCCTCATTAGGTTCAGCTACAACTGCAGAGTGATAATAGCATTTTTTAGGGCTTTCTAATACTTCTGAGCCACTTTTTCAAAGACTACACTATAAAATGGGACTTTTTTTCTCTAGGAATCCTTAAAATTAACTATTCTAAAGTCCAGGTTTCACAACTCTGATTATGTCTCTCCCTCACTTCACAGACTGCAAACAAACAGCTAAATTCCACCTGAAATTTCTGGATTTTAAATAAATAAATAACCTACTTGATTAAGGATACCAGTTATCCTGATACTAAGTAACTTAATTTTCACTATGTATTTTTTGTTTGTGGCTCTGGATGTATCTGAGAAAGGCAGTATGACCCACACACATGCTGTTCCACTACACTTCCCTGCCCCATCGCAGCCCTGAGTTCAAAAGCCCAGAACTGGCTGCAGGAAGCCACTCAATGTAACTAAGAACAAATCACAATGACGATAACGAGATAAAATCACAGGGACAGCAACTAGATAAATAACTCTCTCCGAGAGTTCAAGATAAAAAATGTCACCTCAGCCAATTTATTAAGTCTGTTTCAGTCCATAATACTAAAACATTCAAGTCTCAAAGTCTTTTACCCTTTTGGATCAAGAAGGTCTCTAACTTTCTCATTATAAATTTCCATATAGGACACTTCTACTTTAAAACTCTGCTCTTCATTTTCCTCTCTCTGAGTCCGTTCAAAGAGTCCACTGCAAAGTCTCGGGATTAATCCAGGTTGGTCAGCTGTGCCCATCATGGTATAAGATTTTCCAGACCCTAAAAAAGGAAATCATAGTGCTGTCTCTTTGAGAAGTTTAAATACATAACCCTCTTTCCATTGCTCAAAATAAATTACTAGCACTTAGCAAAATGCCCAAAATAAAATAAGAAATATACCCAAATATAACAATGAAACTAATAAATACAGAAGCTTTCCCAATGCATATGTAGACGTCAAAAGTAAACCTCCTTTAGAAAGAAAACAAAAATCTTCTTTAACCATCTTCATCCTTAAAAAAAATTACCTAAAACAACTAAAAAATAGTGAGGGCTGAAGAGCTTTCTAAAATTAACTGGGAATATCCATATGATGAATACTATTGTACCTGCTCCCAACCACTAATCATAGCACAAAATATACGTTATCCCTCTGGGCCCCAGAGAAAATTAACTTACTACCCTTTGGCAATAGTGTGGAAACCAAAGAGTAATTTTCTTTTTCTACTATAAAATTATTTTCTCCACTGTACCAAGAATACATATTCATTAAAGAAAATTGAGAAAATGCAGGAAAATAGAAAGGAAAAGTTAAATCACTCACAGTCCTAACTTAAGTAAAATTCTTTTTCCTTTTCAGTAGCAGTGATTTTGTAAACACTCTTTTAATCATACAAGTTGCTGCTTTTGTCAACTGACACTTTAATATTATCATAATATCTAAAACTAATACACCACTTCCTATGTTCCAGGTCGTTTCTAAAAGTTTTCACGTTATCTCACTGTGACAACCCTATAAGGAAAGTCTATAACTATCAACATTTTACAGATAAGGAAACTGAGGTGTAAGTTTCCCGGCTGGTCAGTGGCAGGAGCAGGGTTGGAGCTGGGATAACCCAGCTCAGAGTTCGTGCTCTCATAACCACTACACGTACCGCCTCTTGAAAATATCAGAAGCACTCTTCTATGAAGAATAGTTTTCAACTGGACAAGCTATACAGTATACCCTTAAAAAAGTGACTCTTTCACTTTAAATAGATTTTCTTTCCTGTTGACCACAGAAGAAGTCAGAACACTCCTTATCAATCATAACTGATAAGATGCTAACAATATGTATTCTTTTTAGTATTTTCTCTGTTATGATCCTTAAAGCAAAAAATATATATATTATTTAACATTACCAGTCTGTCCATAGGCAAAGATACATGCATTGTAGCCATCAAAAGCATTCTGAAGAATATTCTCCCCAAGGCATTTGAAAACATCATCTTGACCTAAAAGAGAGAGAGAAGGAGAAAAAGAAAGGATGAAGCCAAAACTACATGTGAACAATCAAAACAAAAATGTACTTTTCTTTTCAGCTTATCTCCAAACAAGATTTTTAAACTTGATGATGCTTCCAAAGCCTTGACTATATACCACTCAGCTAATGCTTTATTCAGTGAGTTTTGGAGTTCAAAACAATCATATATATCAATCCCTCTCCTTTTCCTCAACGATAATTTTTTTTTCATTTGGAAAGATTTGTTTTTTATTTTTTAAACAAACTCGTAAGGCAGAAAATACTGCTCTAGAACAAAATTCCAAGTCTCTTCATAAAAAACACAGTTGTGGTTAAATTCATGGGTGGCTTGTTTTGTTTCTGTCGCCAACTGTTTGGAAGCAGTGGTCTATGGTGACTAGCAGCAGCTCTCCAGGGATTCTCTCTTTCTCAGTGATAACTTTTAATTACAGGGTCTACAATACATACCAGCTGCTTCAGGGAGGAAGATCTTGGAAATCATTCTTCTAGTTTTCGATCATGGACATAAATAATAGGATCAAATGCTCCTCCACAGGCTAAATTAAATATGCCAATAGTCAAACATAACCTTTACAAATCATTCAACCTCTCTGAGGTCTTCAATATTGTGATATTGTTGAGCTATAAGAAATATATTTCGGTTATCTGAATGACTCTCATATACATTTGGTCTTCATCCACAGTTCTTGGCTCAAGTCTCCAGAAACTCCTGGAATTTCCTAAGTGTTGAGAGTGATCAAGGTGTCTTTGGTTATGTTAATGAGGTGACTTTTAGAAAGCAACTAAGGACGGGGGCTGGTTGTCAGGAGAACCAACAGTGATCATAGGGTTGGAACTTTCAGTCCCATCCTCCAACCTCCTAGGAGGGGAGAGGGCCTGGAGGTTGACTCATTCTCCAATGGCCAATGATTAATCAATCAAGCCTATGTAATGAAGCCTCCATAAAAACCCAGAAGGACAGAGTCCAGAGAGCTTCCCAGTCAGTGAAGACGTGGAGGTGCTGGGAGAGTGGCGTGCCTGGAGAGGGCATGGAAGCTCTGCACCCTTTTCCCCACACCTTGCCCTATGTAGCTCTTCCATCTGGCTGTTCCTGAGTTAAAGTCTTTTATAATAAACCGGCAATCTAGTAAGTAAAATGTTTCTCTGAGTTCTGTGAGCCAATCTAGCAAATTAATCAAGCCCAAGAAGGAGGTCGTGGAAACCTCTGATACACAGCCAGTTGGTCAGAAGCACAGGAAACAACCTGGGCTTGGGAATGGTATCTAAAGTGGCAGGGGGAGGGGGCAATTTTGTAGGCCTGAACACTTAACCTATCAAATCTGATGCTATCTCCGGGTAGTTAGTGTCAGAATTGAACTGAAGTGCAGGATACCCAGCTGATGTCCACGGCATTGCTTGGTGCGGGGAGAGAGGAATCCCTCCCTCTCAACAAATTGGATTTGTGATCTGGACACACTTTAAGTATAACATGAAAGAACTGGGCGCTGTTATGTTTGTTATGTTCTGAATGCTATAAATAGTATTCCATTATGCCTCACTTCCTAATTAATTTGCCAGATTAGTACATCATCATGAAATTTCCGATATGGAAGCAATCCTTAAAGTCATCATTGGGCCAGCTAAACCACATTAACCTTAACTTTTTGAAACAGCTGTAGTACAACTGTTTCTCATGACAAAAGCCGATACAATATGACACTCAATATTTAAAAAAAGATTGTTTAGAAATAGGTGTTGTAAGCAGTCAGGAATAAAGGAAATAAAGGGCTGTCACTGTAGTCCTAAACTTGTGAAAAGGGGCTTCAGACAGTCATCATTGAGGACAGTAAGAGAATAACAGAATACCAGAGCACATTAAGAAAGAACATAGTATATTGTTCTCCATTAAAGAGAGAAAACAGAACACTGAAAGCTTAAGTGATTTACTCAAAGTCACAGAGGCAATCAGGAGTAGAGCCTGGACTAAACTCCAGGTTTCCTTTTCTCCTGGCTCTTCTTTTCTTACACAAAGGTGCCTCTCCAGACCACAGCACAGACATCTAAGCAAATCTAAGAGGCTACTGTGTGCTACTGGTCCTATGCAAGGCCTGGGGATGCGTGTGAGTAAGATAACCTCAACCGTGTACCCTATTAACCTAACTTTATCATATTATACCAAGAACAACACACTGTGACTCTCTCATTTCCCAATCAACATAAAAAACTCTAATAGTGGGGCTGGCCCCGGGGACCAGTGGTTAAGTTCACGCACTCTGCTTTGGTGGCCCGGTGTACACCAGTTCGGATCCTGGGTGCTGACCTAGCACCACTTGTCAAGCCATGCTGAGGCGGTGTCCCACATAGAAGAACTAGAAGGACATATAACGAGGATATACAACTATGTATTGGGGCTTTGGGGAGAAAAAAAAACCTCATAGCAAAGACTGGAGGAAGTTCTCTACATAGTTTTTAAAATTACAGAAAATAATACTCTGATACTTTATGGAAAAAATATTAAAACACCTTTTCTGTATTATCAGTAGTTAACAGGATGTTATACTCTTACCTGCATACTTTTCTCTGACAGATTCATCCATAGACCAAAAACAATGATCATATGCAAACACCTGTTGAAAAATAAAAATAATATAGTATGTATTAAGAACAAAACCTTAACGTACCTATAATGTTATAACGATGTCATAACATTGAAAACATTATTTATAATAGTGAAGTAAAGACAAATTACTCTCTTACAATGGAAATGAAATTATTTATGTTCCAGTCTTATTGTACAGTTTGATCTTTTATGTTTACTACTTTCTAAAATATGCACTCTTTTTTTGTGCTCTTCTGACAGTTTTTTTTTTTCATTTTTTGGATTTCATGTTTTATAATTTAGTCTCTTTAAGAATTTTATTTATTTATTAAAGATTGGCCCTGAGTTATCATCTGTTGCCAATTTTTTTTTTTTCCTCTTCTTGTCTCCAAAGGCCCCCAGTACATAGTTGTATATTCTAGTTGTAGGTCCTTCTAGCTCTGCTCTCTGGGACACCGCCTCAGCGTGGCTCAATAGGCGGTGCTAGGTCCGCACCCAGGATCCAAACCAGTGAAACCCGGGGCCTAAATGAAACTGTGTCTTAATTCATTTCAGCTTGCATTTCAAACTCTCCCACTTTTAGAGTTTGTTGCCTTGCTTCCTGATGACAGTTTTCCTCTTGTGCCTTTATACAGTTGTCCCTTGGTATCCGTGGGAGATTGGTTCCAGGGCAGATACCAAAATCCATGCATGCTCAAGTCCCTACAGTCGGCCCTGCCTCTCTGAGAATGCAAAACCCATGGATACAGAGGGCCGACTGTATGTTAGCTTGCCAAGTGCATCCGAATTGAAAGTTTGTATTTTATGGTTTACGTAATTGCTTGTTTTTTTCCTCTCCCTTTGGCCACCTTTACACGACTAGTTACACTGCCACTCACAGGTACTGAAGTCCAGATTTTCATCTCCCCAAAGCCCAATGTCTCTACTCCCTCCTCTTTACAAAGATACGAACTCAATGTTGGTGGCCAAAAACCTTTTTTTAAGCCTTCATTCATGTTAGAGCCTCATCCAAATCAGTTTTCACATGGGAGCTTCTCCAGTCCTCAACTATACATCAAGGTCCCCTTTAATCCGCAAGAGTTGAACTTCCAGTCACCTCTGAGAACCTGTGTCTGATCCCAAAGCCCAGTAAATACGCTGCTTCAGCCCCAGCTTGCTGCTAGCCCCTGAAGTAACCTATGTTGTTTTTTAATATGATGACATGATTTTAATATTTTAACATATTTTACCTCTCCCTGCTATGAGTGTGGAGGTGGCAGGAGAATGTTTCTCTGTGAATTCACAAGACTACGTGGACCAGAGGTCTAAAAGTTAATGTTTTCTTGTTTGAGGAAGATTAGCCCTGAGCTAACTGCTGCCAATCCTCCTCTTTTTGCTGAGGAAGACTGGCCCTGAGCTAACACCCGTGCCCATCTCCCTCTACTTTATATATGGGACGCCTGCCACAGCATGGCTTTGCAAGCGGTACCATGTCCGAACCCGGGATCCAAACTGGCGAACCCCAGGCTGCTGAAGCAGAATGTGCAAACTTAACTGCTGTACCACCGGGCCAGCCCCTAGAAGTTAATTTTTTTAAGAAAGGAAATTAGATTAGGATGGTGAATTAAGTATGCATGCCTATATTCCCCTCCTACCTGAAATTAATTCAAAATGATAGAGGGAGGGAGGGAAAGGACAAAAAGAGGAAAGAAGAGTGGAAAGGAAAGTTTTTGAAAGCAAGATTGCTTGCTTGTACCTGGATCAGAAATTGAGAATCCCTGAAAAACAGCTGCAAAGAGACTAATGGGGAGTATTTTGGGGTAGGAGCCACAGGGAGAACACAGGCCAAAACACTGCAAAAGGAGATGGCTATAAAGCTACGAGCAGTTCTCGGAGTGCACCAGGAGAACTGCTCAACCAGCACGAGAGGACCCTGGGGGCACCCAACAGGAAGACTGGCTAAAAACGCCTTTAAAGCTGGGAAGGATCAGAACACCCATATCTCTGTGCAAAACAGCAGGCAGGGGAGGCACCTGTTCCGTGGGATGGGGCAGTGATGGGGAAGCTGGCCCAGAAAGGCAAGCAGAAGCCCCCTTTCGCAGGAAGAGGGGGAGCCCTGAGCCCAGAAGCCACGCGCCAGCTGCAGTTCTACATTGTACATTACTAACCCTCAACATTTGTCCAAAGCTGAACATGTATTATCAGTAGTGGTGGCTCACTAGGTTAGCAATTCTCCAGCAGCGAAAGGAGGAAAAGAAGAAGGAAGATGCAGGTAGTTCTCAAAGGACTGTGTATCAGAATTTCGGGCAGGGCTGCTGCTTTTCAAACTACATTTGTCAGCCATGGTGAGAATCATTTCAGCAGGGTGAGAATAAAGAAAATGTGAGGCTCAAACTAGGTTTCCTCTGTTCTCGCTTTCAACTCTCCTCTCTTATAATTTTATTTAATTCTATTCTTAACAAGATTAAAGAGAAACCATCCTGATTCTTTTCTTGTAAGCTTAGCTCTCACTTCAACAGTCCCATCACCACATGTGTGGACTTAACAGAGATCAGGCTCTAAATAGCACTCTGCTCTATTATTTTGATTTCTTTCTTTGTTTTAATTTAGGGGTTTCTTGAACGACTCCATTTCTTATTCTCAATTCTAGTAGAGCAGAGCTGACACTAGGTGCTTGGCCCTGATCACAAGACACTGAGCGAGAAGAAGGGAAGAGCCTGGCGGCTGGCAGGTGGGGGCTGGGACTGGAACCCAGCCTCTGGGCCAGCAGTCCGCTCACCGCTAGGCTCTCCACCACCAGGCTAGATGAGCTCTATTCCCCAATTATACGAAAGCATCACAGCCGGGTACAAGGTTGGGAACTAATGAACACTTAGTTCTTATGTATTAACGACAGTAAATGGTCCTCTTAAGTTTTAGCAATTTTGTAAATTATAGGAATCTTCCAGTCAGGGATTTCCTAAAGCAAACAAGCCCTTTTCTTTCCAAATAAACATTTTTCCTTTAAAACTTTGTTTAAAACCACCTTTTTTCAAGTAACAGAGAAAAAACACACATTTTCTGTAACAAAGTCAAATAATATAGAAGCATAGAGTTAAAAATAAAGGTCTCCCATTCACCAAGCGGACCTCTCCCTAGAGGTAACCACTATGTTAACAGTGTGGTGTTGGTCCTTCCATATTTTTTTATGTCAACACATTTTCTCTAAACATTAAGATACAGTTGAATTAAAACATGAATAGTTTTTAAATAGTCATGTAATGTTTCCTCACATCTTTACTGCAATCTCCAGCCTCTATTCTATCAAAAAGAAAAAAAAATGCAGCATATTTTCATAGAAAAGATAAAATAAAATTAGTTTTACATATATAAAGAAATCAGTGCCATATTAAACTATTTTAAAAAGTCATTCAGAGTCCCAAACAACCACATCTATACATATTTTAGCAACAATAGAGAATGGAATTACTATTCAACCACAGACTCTAAAACAAAAGCAAAACTCCAAGAATGCAGATAAAAATCTGAATTTCCTGGAAATGGTCAATTGAAAAATATAGTCCTTGTGCCCACTTTGGCACACCTATAAATTCCTTCAAAGACATAGGAACTGATGGGCCCACTGAAGTTTCTTTAGAATCTAGGCTTCAAGGTAAGATGAAGACACATTTCCTTGAGGAAGCCGTGGGCCGGGACAGGTTTCTGTTGGCGTGGAATGCGTCCCCAGCTGTCTCGGGAGCCACATGGATGAGTCTGCATAGCATGGTGCTAACCACAGTTTGGAACGACCAGTTTCAAGCCAATCCATGGTGAACGCAGAGCACAAAAGGAATCTGTGTTGCAGTTGCCAGGAGACTGGCCAGAATTGGTCAAAATACAAATACAGCTTTTCCATAACCCTCCAGTCCCTCCTGTGCCAATAAACGGCTTCAGATTTATGAATAGGCTGGCAGATGGCATTACTTTTACAAAAGTGACAGACACAAAATATTTTTGAGAAGAAAATTACCAGTACTTCAAAAATACCCACATAAGATCTTCACAAGCATCACATAATAAACCAAATTTCTTACCTTTGGCTGGCTTCTGAGTTCCCAAAAGAGATGTCATCGTTGACATGGAAAAAAAGGGAGAAAGTTTAAAAAGATTTTTTTCAGTTTAGAAGACTCTTTTTGAAAGGTCAAATGATTATAATAAACATCATGTAAACGTTTATTAAGAACACAAAATGGGGCCAACCCTGTGGCCAAGTGGTTAAATTCGCGCACTCCGCTTCAGAGGCCCAGGGTTTCGCTGGTTTGGATCCTGGGCGCAGACATGGCACCGCTCATCAGGCCGTGCTGAGGCAGCATCCCATGTGCCACAACTAGAAGGACCCACAACCAAAATATATACAACTATGTATTGGGGGTATTTAGGGAGAAAAAGCAGAAGAAAAAAAGGAAGATTGGCAACAGATGTTAGCTCAGGTGCCAATCTTTAGGAAAAAAAAAGAACACAAAATATTAACTTTGAAAGCAAATAGCAATTTAAAATAAAGAATAAATTAATATCTATTTACTAGTATGGTAAAGTGCTAATTATAGAAACTAACTTGTATCTCTCAAGTAGAACAAAGATTATCTGAGCACTGGATAATTTTTAAATTTAATATTTCTGCTTCATGCACTTTGCTTATTCTTGTATATGCCTTATACTTAAAAAATTCTTTACTTTTTGTCATCTGATTTCATTTCCAAGTAGTTTCCTCTGCTTTAATACATCAGCAGCTTACTCTCTATCTCTTTAGGTTCTGGCTACGAAAAAAAAAGTTAAAAGAGCAACTAACTTTTTTCCAGTGAATTACTACTTACTGAATTACTCACCTATTACTTACTCTTCTAAGCTTACCCAGGTGCTTCTCACCTCCCTGCCTCCAAAACTGCCGCTCCCTTACATCTCCTTGGGGTACAGGAATATAACCCAATCCAATATAACCTTGACATAGTTTTAAACTTAGAGAAAAGCTGTAAGAACAGCATAAAGAACTCCCTTCACCCAAAGTCACCAAGTGTTAACATTGCCACAGTTGCTATATCATTCTCCCCGTCTCCTCTAGATATATATATATATATACATACACACACATATATATTATCTTTTTAACCATCTGAGAGTAAGTTGCAGACATGCTTCTTCAGTCCTAAATACTTCAGTGTGTAATTGCTAAAACCAATAATGTTCACTTACATAACCACAATACAATATCAAAATCAGAAAATTTAATAATAAAAGAAAGTACTTTTGAAACTGGAGTGAAATAGAACAATAACTAGAGCTTTAGGAATAATTGGTCTCTCTCAGAAAATCAAAGCACCAACTCAAACCTAAAACTTGAAAGGAAACTGTACATGGAAATGCTTCCTTCCAATTGTCGACACATCTTCTTGTCTCTTTGTCTCATAAAAGATTTTCTTCTAAAATAAATTTAATATTTATTCGTATCAAATGATTTCAGGTAAGAATACTAAAACACCAAGGCAGGTCTAGCAAATGAGTGACACTTGTCTAATAGATTTTGGAGTAACAGCCAATGTGCTAACATATAAATGAAAATAATTTCTCTGGAATAAGACAGACAGAAAAATTTCCCGACAAAAAGACGTGTAGAATACTGATAGAGGTTACTGACATATGCTATCATCTTTTTATAGGTCTTTATGAGCAAAGCAGATTCTCATCAATTACAGGCAGCTTACCTATAAACCCAGCTGGAGGTAAGAACAGAACCAGCATGTATGAAATGCCTATGTTAGGCCAGGTACACTGCATGCTACTTCATTTAACTCTCCCAATAACTTTGCAAGATACTATTATTATTCTAGTTTCACAGATGAGAAACTTAAGGCTCAGAACAGTTAAATGACCTGTCCAAGACACAATAACAAGCAGTGATGGATCTGGGATGTAAAACTAGGTCTTCTGACTCCAAGTCCATGTTCTTTCCCTCTCCCACACTGGTCAAAACAGCCTCGTCAAGTTTCTTCTGAAGAATCTATGAGTCATGCATTAACAACTGCTCCTGCTAACTGAAATATTTCCCAATGTATTAATTTCCTCCATTCTAATTATTACCCAATAAAAGGTCACCACTTGGTGCTTGTGCCAGTGTAAGTTTACTTATTCATTATATTTATAAAAACTCCAGACTGTCTTTTCTGAGAGAAAAATAAGGTATTTAGCATGATACTACAAGTTTAAATAAAATATTTTTACATAAATTTCAACTCTTTCTCAGACAACCAACAAATAGGAAATTCAGTAATATTCGGTAATAGCAGAAGAAGAATCCATGGGACTAATCTGAATCCAGAACATAAAAATAAAACCAGAAACAAACCAGTAAATTAATTACAGAGCTAAGTTTCCAGGTAGGGATTCTGGTGCTGCGACAGTAAAGCTCAAATAACCTACAGAGCCATTGGAAACCCAAGGATGTAATTACAGCTCTGTACAAAAATAAATACAGTTAATTAATTAATTAAACAAAATGTTTCAGAGTATAGCTGCAATCCAATGTGGCAATGGCTCTCTTCTCCCAAAATCCCTTATTTAGAAACCTCAGCTATCCAGACCACAGGAGAAATTTAGAAAGCAAAGCAAACCAGCCCCTGACCAATCAAGAGAGACGTCAGAAAGAAAAAGCACGAAAGTCGTAGTTTCTCAGCTGAGTTGAATTACTTTTTGTTGCTGTTGTTTAACTTCATTTTCAAATACTTTCAGACCTACAAAAAGTTCCAAAAGTAGTACAAAGAATTCCTGTGTACCCTTCACCCAGCTTCCCCAAATGTTAATGTCTTATATAACCACAGTTACAATGATCAAAACCAGGAAATTAACCATCAACACAAGATTTATTAAATAATCTAGAGCCAACCTTATAAAAATTTTTTACCAACTGCCCCACTGATGTTCTTTTTCTGGTCCAAGGTCACACACTGCATGCAGCTGCATGTCTCCTCCAATCTGGGACAGTTTGTCTCTTATGACCTTGACACTTGGCCAATTATTTTGAAGAATGTCCCTCAACCTAGGTTTGTCTAATGCTTCCTCATGGCTAAATTCAGGTTATGCATTTTGGCAAGTACGACACAGAAGTGACATGCCCTTCTCACTGCATCACACCAGAAGGTACATGATGATGTCCATGTCCCATCACTGACGATGGTAACTCTGATCACTTGGTTACAGTTGTATCTACTAGGTTTCTCGAGTGTAATATTACTAATTTTTCCTTTGTGCATTTTTCTCCTGGGAGGAGACTTTGAGACTATGTAAATACTGCTTCTCATCACACTTTCACCCACGAATTTTAGCATCCATTGATAAGTCTAGCCTGCAACAATTACTGTTTCTCAAAAGGTGATTGTCTAGTTACTGGAGACATTAACAACCCAGATGAATCAACCTGGACAAATGTGCTTTTTAGGAAGAGGACGACCTGGGAAACAACAAATGATTTGGTTGCATTATTTTGGATAGAACTGTTATCTACGAATAAGCTACTTCCTTCCTTCTTTTTACTGATCTGGTTTAGGGGCCTGAGCTCACTTCTCTTTTAAATAATAAATTACACCATAAAATTAAGTCAAATTATATTCCTAATCTTTAGAATGCCACAATATCAAGAAGAAATTTAGTGATTGATGATTCTATAAGTTAGTGATCTTTGTAAATTTATGATCATGACAAAAAATAAAATCGATATTGGATCCAAAAATAAACCACACAGTATCCTGTAGCGGAAAACACAAAGCAATGTCAATAGAATAACGAGTTACAAATCGATTACTGCTGTCAACTACCAAAATCAAATATTGTATCCAAATATCATCACCACTTTCAATTTTAAAGATTTAAGTTTCTAAAATCTTCACAATTAGAAATATTTAGAATCTGTATTTTAATAAGATCCCACTCCAACCCACTCTATAACAGATGTATACATCACAAAGAGCTTATTGTAATACAACCATACTACGTAATGATATTGTTGCTTTTTCAGACTTAGCTGGCAGTACCAGCAACCAAACAACAATTTGTGTGATGATCGTTATTTTTTCCTTGCCACCCCACCCCCGATGTGCTTTCCATATAAGGAATAAAGCTGACCTGACTAAAAATTTAGACACTATCAGACTCACAAAGGAACCTTGTCAATCTTTGCTTATCTAGCCAATTTTAAAAAGTACAAATATCACTAAAAGCCCTGTTCATTGTTTCCTCGACATTTGGAATACTCCGTTCAATTCTGAAGAATAAATTTTAAAAGCATCATTGATAAGGTGGAGTATTTTAGAGAATAGCATTCAGGACGTAAAGGGTTTGAAAACACTACCACTGAAAGAATAAATCAAAGAACTGGAAATCTGTAGCCTGGAACAGGGAAGACTAAAGACGACATGACGCCATCCTCAGAGTTGAGGGGATTTACACGCTTCGGGGCTGGGGGGTGGGGGAGCAGACTTGCTCTAGATCAGGTCAGAAGCTGAATCCGGTAGGATCTACTGGAGAAAGCTAGAAGAACAGGGATGCCTCTTTAATAAAGAATAATTAGCACTGTTTTAAGAAACAGCCAGCTCCCCATCAGTGGAATTATCTGAAGAGAGAATAGAGAAGCATCTGATGAGGATGCTGTAGAAGGAATGAGAGTTACACTGAATTACTTGTATAATTTTTATTTACAAAAAGAAAATGAACATAAAGCATTCAACAAGTTCTATTTCTTGTCATTTCTGTCAGTGACACTTGCAGACCACCAGTACCTCAGAGGTAACTCAAGTGACAGTTTGAGCGTCATCTCCCATGTCACACTCTTAGAAGATTCCTTCTCTTCAGCAAGCTAGTGTACTTCCTATATTCCACATACCTGCACTCAGATAATGCCACTCCATCTAACAACTCTTGTTTATTCAAGCCCTACCCATGTCAGAAAAGCTCAGATCAAATTCTAGCTCCCTCAGGAATCCTTCCATAAGAACCCTAACCAAAAGTCTTCCTTCCCCAATTCCTATAAGCCAAAACTATCTCTACTGCTCATGTATTATGCATCATTTTGTCATGACAGAAACTTTTTAATATATGGGTCATCTCCCCAGCTAGACTATAAGCTTCTGAAGGACAGGGTGCATCTTTCTGCATTGATCAGTGTCCAACACAAGGCTTTTTGCTTATTCAGGAAATATTTTTTAAGCTCTCTGGGTGAACTGGCCCCTGCCTCTATCTCAACCACATCTTGCACCATCTTCATTTCACCACATGGCCTTTTTCTAATTGGCCCAGTATACCCAGTATTCTGGTCCCAGGGCTTTCATATATGATTTTCTTTCTGCCTTGAAATTTTGAGGCTAACTTCTATTCGTTTGTCATTTCTCAACTTAATTATTATTTCCATACATGTCTCTTTCTTAAATATCCAACCTAATATAGATCCCTTACATTACTCTCAATCACAGTATCTCTGATAGAATAAAAACATTTCCACCACCATCTCTGCTCTCTAAACTCACCCCTCAAAACAATGAAGCAAACAAAAAACAAATCCCACCTTCAATGAAACCAGGAATTAATTATAAATGAAACACATTACATGAAGACAGAAAGTGCACCCACAGAATGTAAGAAGAGGTCAGAAATGGCTGGTGCTGAGTATCGCAGAAGGTGAGGGGAGAGGGAACCTAAAAAAACGAAACAACAGGGGCTGGCCCAGTGGCACAGCAGGTACGTTCGCATGTTCTGCTTTGGCAGCCCAGGGTTCGCCAGTTTGGATCCTGGGTGCGGACATGGCACCACTTGGCAAAAAGCCTTGCTGTGGTAGGCATCCCGCACAAAGTAGAGGAAGATGGGCATGGATGTTAGTTCAGGGCCAGTCTTCCTCAGCAAAAAGAGAAGGATTGACAGTAGTTAGCTCAGGGCTAATCTTCCTCAAAAAAAAAAAAGGAAGAAAGAAAGAACATTCAGGTCACTACCTCTGATATATATTTCTTAGAGAAACTTCTTTAAATCCACAGAAAAGACGGTTTGACAATTCCCTTCTGTTAGAATCTCCCACCTACACAAACTACAACTGGTTGAGAATAGAGGGACGTCCAAAGAATATGGCCACTGAAACACAACTGGCATATTCTACAACCACAAAACTTTAGAAATATGAAAACCCTGGTTTACAAATTCCATAATTTCAAATTACCATATATTGTGATAGCATAATTCAAAGAATACACTATTAACTCAATAATTTGCAAATCACCTGCCTCTTCTTATCAAACACACACGTTTTAATTCATTGTGCATTTTCACTATAAGAAAGTTTAAATCTGGCCAAAGAAAGCCAATATTGATGCACTTGTGGGGTTTTTCTATAAAATACATTTCACATCATATGTTAACAGAGTAATAATATTCATTTTAATAATTACATGTTAACTTCAAGGTATACACAGAGATTAGGATAGATTATTGAAATACTCTTAGACTCCAAGCAAAAAGAAAGCTCTGATAATTTTTACTTCTCTCAGTATTTGTGGTAATCTGTGGTTTCTAATTTTTGAATCTATGTTTCTGTAGTTTTCTTGATTAAATTAATGTGATTGGATTTCTCCTTGATTAGATTGGATTTATTTCGAAAAAGTTTTCACTGAGTATGAAATTAACTAACTCTCCCGTCCCCTTACCCTTTCTAGATGCAGATCTATACTTCAGCATCCATACACTCATACACTCAAGGTCCACAGGCCCAGTATAGCCCACAGCTGTATTTAGTTTAGTCCTCATAGTAGTTACCAAAACTAGAAAATCAGATTTCACGTTAGAATTCTCTTGAAAATTCAGAATATCTGGAAATGCTAGACCTAAATTTCCACACGTGACACTGGCTAGATCTGAACTACTGCTGTCTTCCCCATGGACCTGCCTGACAGGTGGCTGAGTTTTAAATTCACACTATTAAGAAAAAAAGTAGAACAGGGTTTCTTCATACTCAAAGAAAATACAGACTCACAAATTCACACCAAAAAAAGAGGATGTTTCCATATCCAATCCCAAGAACCTAAACCAGAGTGCCATCACAGTCACATCAGGACTACACTACGGATTCTGCCCACCCAATTAAACAATACAATCCCCTTTAATATCCCAACATTTAATCCTGGCTATGAAACCCTAAACAAGGAATCCCAAACTCAAATGTCACTTGCAGCGGTAATATTAGAATTAGCAGCTATGAGACAGAATTAAAGCTAAAGCCCTTGTCTTCACTGCAAGTAGTGGTGGGTCTAGAATTCAGACTTCAGTTGGAAAGCCTGGGGGCCTCAAGGAGAAAAAAAAAAACATAAAAAGCCTGGTGCGTGCATGCTCAAAAATGTTAGATGTCATCATTACTGTGATTTTGACTCATGATTGCAATGTTAACTTGAGGTTTAAGTCAGTAGGTTGAGAAAAACTGAAAATTTCTAGCTCATTATTCTAATTACTCCCAAATCCATTGCTTACCAAAGATCTCCTTAGCGTCCTTCAGTGGAAACCCAGTTTCCAGGCATTCCCCAACTAAATACTTCACTACTTATAAGGGTATCATCTGCTTAGTTAACTGAAGATTGCTGTGTTTATCCTTATCCTGAGATATGGTTTTCGTCTTTGAAATGTCTCCCAAATCCATCCCCGATTTCCCTCTCACATTCACTCTTCCATTCAGTAATATTTACTGATTATCTACTATAAACCAGATGCTAATCTCAGTACTGGAGAAACTACACTGAACAAACAGACAAAAATCCTAGCCCTCTAAGAGCTTAAATTCTATTACAATAGAATGAATGAATGAATGAATATATAATATAGTAAGAGCCATAGGGAAGGAGGATACAGAGTGGAGCTGGGGCTGATAAAACCAGTGTGGTCAGGAGAAGCTTCACAGAATCGTGTTTGCAGAGACCAATGGGCGGCAAGGGAGTTGAGCCATTTGGATAGGGCAGCAGACACAGTGATGCCTGACTTCTTCATCCCCCTCTAGACCTATCTACCACACAGCTTCCCACCTGCACACTCTCTGCCTCCAGGCTCTTCTCTACAATTCTTCACACATCCAGTGTGTATCTAAACCGCACATGTGATCAGGTCATAGTTCTGCCTAAAACCTTTCCCTGGCTCCCTATTCCCTACAAGATAACAATTCAAACTCCACAAGCAAGAAAGGCTCTTCACAATATCACCTCTTCCCACCTGTCCGGCCTCCATCTCCTACCACCCCTCCCCCAATGCCTCGTGCTTTACTCATATTTGGACTTGTTGTGTCCTTTAGGCTTGGTTACGTCTGTACTTCCGGTTACCTGTGTACTTCTGCATCTTGGCCTGGTGATAGCTTCTTGTCCTTCAAAAAACAAAAAGTTACCTTCCCTGTCCCCTTTTAGGAACTTTTAAGTCCCTTAGGTCTCCTTTGCTAAGAAAGTATTGTGGCTGTATCGCCTCCTCTTTGATGGTGAGCTCCCTCAGAGCACAGAGCATGTCCCATTCTTCTTGTTTTCCTAATGCCTGACATACGTAGGCACTCAATAATGTTTGCTGGAATTTACCAAGAGATGACGAACTTGCCTAAATTGTTCAGTTGTTAAGTATCCCCAGGGTCTCTATAATTCTTCTGTTGTTCTGACACTCATCCAAAAAATATTTACTATTAGATATACACAATAATTTGCCTTTTTAACCAGAGATTGGAATTCCATTTATCAACTATTCAGAATACATTTGAATCAAAAGCAAAAAATGCTTCCAGAAATAGAGAAAAACAGAAGCCATGTTTTCCTCCACAGGCAGAGACGAGGGCCTACAGACTTGATATTGTAACTGCAACATAAGCTTATAGACCAGATGAGTTTGGCTCATCTGTCTCCCTCTCACAACCTTACAATTCCGGGAAAGTCTGAAGTGATGGCTTACCAGAACCATCAGTGTTTGCTCGGAGGGACGAAAAGAAGAGAAATGTTAACTAGAAAAGCACAAGTGATTGCAGAATGAGGACAATAAGGCACAAGTCCTTGCCCTGGAGGAGCTTACAATCTAGCAAAATCAGATGTTTGAACCATTAGAAAATCATGTGTTTGCAGTTCATCATGAAAAAGAATCTAAGCCATATCTTCCATCGACATTTTGGGGGGGGGGGGGTCAGGGAAATAAGATATATTTTAGAAAGTTTTTTATAAAAATCAGTTAAAACAATAAAAAGTTCAAACTTTTTGGTGTTCAATCAGCTTATTCCTCAGTATCATAGAATGTTGACTTATCTAGCATATCACCTCCCCAGATTACTGTGTAAAATGGTGCTGTTTAAACACATTTGCATATATACTTATTAACAATGACTCCTGAGGTATAGAGAAGAAGGTAATACTCAAAAATTCACGTGAACAAAATATTGTATTACAGCAACAAAATGATGAAGTTGTTAAATATGCGTGAAAATAATGAGATCTTTGGTTCATGGATGCGCCTCAGTGGGCCTGTGAATTCCTGAATCTTTGGGAGGGAGGCAGGGGCAGAGGAGCCACCTTTAGCAGATTCTCAAAAGAGGCTATAACTCAAAAAAAGGTTAAGAAACAGTGCTGTAGAGATGTTTCCCTCAGAGCTATGGAACTTCACGTCCTAACCCAGTGTTTGGCTTGAGAGACTGAATATACAAACGGACAATGACCAGACCATACACAACACTAGAACCCGCAATCTCTGCCAGCAATTGACCCAGAACAGTCAGGACTTGGTCAATGACGGCCAGCTTCCCAATTTTTGCCCCTGCTTACAATTCAGTACCAACTAGAAAAAGCCAAATATGCTCTCCAAACCAATCCCATATGACACCTGCTTCTACTTACCCAGCCTCCAGCTCCCCATGCCAACAACCTCCACCAGAGCACACCTGAAGTCTTCCTTTTTTGTTTTTTTGTTTTTTTACTATAATGCTTTTGCACTCCCCTGCCTGCCTTTGAGTCTCTGCCAAACACAACTCACAACGGCTGACTCCCTTGCTATAGCAAACTCTGAATAAACAGCCTCTGTTTATTCTCATTTGCGTGGTCTTGGTTTAATTTCCACAGGCTGATTAACTAACATTTTAGATAAGAAATAAGGTAGGCACTGAGGACTGAATTAAATTAAACCCAACAGCAAAATAAGAAAATAACACTACCTTGTGAATTTGTATTTCTATAATAAAGTATCTTCAGAAGAAACTGAAGAGGAATAGCCAAAGAAGGAGAAAAACCAGGTGAGAGTGGCCTCATCAACGACAGAAGGAAGGGGCACAGCAGGATCAAACACTCTTGAGAGAGCAAGCAAACTGAGCGGGCAGAGGCTCCTTGTGATGTGTGTCTCCCAGTGTTGACGGGGACTCAGCCACAACTCATTTACTCTCTGCAGCTCACAGCTGTACAACCTGCTGAAGCCTCGGAAATCCAAGAAATGAGCTCCTTCTACCTTGTGGTGCATCCCATGCAGGCATTAGTCAAATGTCACAAAGGCCAATGAGACAGGAGGTTAACACAGCGGGACCTAGACTGTAGCTCTCAAAGACCAATTCAAAGAGCTGCTTTAATTACACTCCTTGAGCTCATTTCCCCTGTGATTCTGTGAGATGCGTCCTCACTAGAACTCTCCTCTCCAAGCAGAATATAACTCACAAGATACCTTATGTTGCTTCCGTTCCCTTGTACTAATCAACAGGACATGGCACAAGCTTTGGGCAAGTAGCTAGATGATGAGCCTCATGTCCACTCTTGAACTAGCTCCTAGGGCTGAAAAGGATCCAAGGTCAGCACCTAAAGGATCATTATCTACTCTGAGCACCAGGAAGCAGTGGGATCAGTCAGACTACAGCGGATCAAAGAATGAATGAGAAGTGTAATTAAGACAGAGAGCACTGTGTATTTGAAAGTTGCTAAAAGAGTAGATTCTTAAAAGTTCTCATCACAAGACAAAAAAAATTCCTAACTATAGATAGTGATGGATGTTAACCAGACATTGTGGTGAATCAGTTCGCAATATATACAAATATCAAATCATTATGTTGTATACCTGAAACTAATATAATGTGTCAATTATATCTCAATAAAAAGAAAAGAGGGTAATAGACACGAGGGGGATGGAATCTAAAAATAAAAGTTCACAGAAGTGTCATTCTTTCTACTTTTTTTTAATTGCCAAAACCCCCCTGAATTCCAGATACCCTTCCAGAGGACAGTCAGTCCTATAGAGCAACCCCCGACACGGAGGCTATGTGCTTAAATGTTTCTCGTACGGGGACAGCGGCACAGAACTTTGTTCTGATCCTTTTCAGGTGAGGTCACACCCACACACACCCAACACCACTTCCTTCTAGCCTCATTGTCCAAAATAACGACTCCCAGAAAATACCATATTCCCCCCAAATTTATAGGGCTCCACTTTGTTTAGTTTGACAGAAACAAAATGTGTGGCAGATAACATTTGCTTCAGACAAACTAATGAGAACTGAAAAGGAAATATTTGGTCTTAAAATATTTATTAAAAAGAGTTCCTGAGACTTTTTCTTACCATGGTGATTCAAAATAAAATAACATGAATGACCTTTTTCCTTGTCTTTTTCCTTTAATTTCTTGCCAAACTTATTTAACCCCTCTTTTGAATGAGAAATACAGAAAAAAAGTCTTCAGAGAGTTTTCATCAACATATGAGGTACAGGGGCCGGCCCAGAGGCATAGAGGTTAAGTTCGCACATTCTGCTTTGGTGGCCCAAGGTTTGCCGGTTCAGACCCCGGGTGTGGACCTACTCACCACTTGTTAAGCCATGCTGTGGCAGGCTTATAAAATATGAGGAAGATGAGCATAGATGTTAGCTCAGGGCCAGTCTTCCTCAGCAAAAAGAGGAGGATTGGCGGCAGATGTTAGTTCAGGGCTAATCTTTCCTCAAAAAAAAAAAAAAAGAAACTGTAGTGTTTAATAAAAATATTTTAAAAAAAAAATATGAGGTACAAGTAGAGTACAAACAGGTAGGAGTACAAGTGTTCCAGAAAAACAGTATTAATTTTCATTTGCCCTCCAGCAGTTTCCAAACTAAATGCTGCGGGAGGAAGAGTTGTACCAGGTAAAGCTAGACTGCTGGCCGAAGCATGCGCATGTATGTCTGTGTACTTCACAAACGCACCTGGCCCAGAGGAGCAGTGGAGGCCGACGCACAGCCCCTGCTACAATGGCCAAGCGCTAAAGGGGTCACAGTAAAAGAAGGGGCTCAAAGACAAGGCACCGTTTGGTTCTCCCGAAGCTGCGACAGCTCAGAAGGGATGCCCTCTTCTAATCGGCCTGGCCAGAGGGGCCATCTTCTCCTAATTTGCACAAAAGCACCATTTGCTAAAAGAGCCCGGTAGAGCACACGACTTCCAATTACTGTCTGCCATAAGATCAGGAGAAAATGTTTCTCCTCAACATTCAGCAAGCTGGTTAATATAAGTCCAAAATTCTAGCCTTGACTGAGTAACTGGTTCTAACTCTCCTGCCATAAACAAGAAAACTGGACAAAAGATATGAAGCAAATGTTTTCAGACAATGGCTAACAGGCAGTGTAGGATTATGATCTTAGAGATAAGGAAAGCAAGTGAGGCGGGCCCTTTAATTGCCCAGGCTTTCTTCCTAGAGACACTTGGTACATGAACAGGGAATCCAAGCCGGAACACGGTGGCCTACCAAGAGATGACAGCAACTGGAGATCTGTGAAGCTGAGGCAGCTGGAATTTGCTGGCCGGAGAGAAGAAAGCAATCCACAGGAAGAACTCCAGGAATCTGCATGGGGTCCCCTTCTGTCTTTGACTGAATACTAAACTGCAGGTGCAGAAGGAGACTCCAAGAGTCCATAAAAGCTATCCAGGAAAGAAGTACTACTGGAGAAGTAGGTATACACTGAACCATTTCCAGAACTCACACGGGGCTTAGAGATGTGAGTTATAACCAGCCACAGAGGAAAGAACTCTTTTAACACTAGGGTGGCACTTGGTATAGAGCCCAGAGTGGCCAAAATTTATTAAACTCGACCGACAATAAAGGCTACCATGGCCCCAATAACAAAGCTTAAAAACAAGCCAAGATCTAGTTGATCCATAAGTAAAGGACTCACGAGGAGTTTCCAATGTCTCACTCACACCAAGGTGAGGCAACAGCTCATTCAACTTGGACTAGTCTAACCTGGAATCATGTAGATACAAGCTTAGCACAGAACTGCTTTTACGGAATAATAACTGAGCACCAAGCACTATATCAAGTACTTTACATTCACCATCTCTAACATAGTAACCCTCTGAGATAGCATCCTCATTTTACACCTGAGTTAATTAGCACTCAGAAATTAACACAGCTATAGTGGAGGTGGAATTAAGATTCAACCTAGTGTCTGCCTGATCCAAAGTCCACATTCAAACTGCCGGGTGCTATAAAAATGGAGTAAACAGAAGGCACTCAGACAGCAACGTCCCCGTTTCAAGCTCGTGGTGAACAGCACTGATGAATCACAACACTCTTGTTTTCATTAAAAGAAATCTCATCATCTGAGGTACCACTGGAGGGAAACGTGTGGAGAAAAATCATAAGACACTAAAATAATGCTAAGTGTGTCACAGAACAAAGAATTAGAAATAAGATATTTGGAAATTACTTAGAAAGCTCTACAAAGATAAATGTGACAAGATGAACAGACTATTTTCACTGTACACCTCTAAATCAAACTTGAATTTGTATCTTTTAAATCAATGTTAATTACACTATTAACACTAATCTCTTCTCTCAGAAACTAACTTGGATTTATCTACTACATGTCACAGACCCAAATATTCTACCATTGTTCTACTAAAAGCCTGAAATTTGAAGGAAAAGATACCTATTGCTCATTGTACAGCTATGACAGCCTTTCTCTTCTTTTTTTTTGTAAGCAGGAATTGTGTTTGTTCACCATATGCTAACATTTCCCATTAGAAATAAGTTTTACATCACCAAAAATACACCATGCTTCCACCATTTCCATGTTTATAAATAACAGGCAAAGACATAACATGGAAGGCAAAACAAATTATTAAAAGCCTTAGCCATTTTGGAATAAAGAAAAGAGTCAAGATACAGAAAGAGGAAAAATTGAGGCCACCAGCAGGAAGTGGCAACATTTTCCAGCCTAAGAACAAAGCTATAGAGATAGACGTTTTGAGGAACCAAAAATGCCTGGACCAGCAAGAGCCAGAGAGAACCCCAAACAAACCAATGAAATTCCTGTATTAGACGAAAAGGATTCTTTAAATTATACTGCACAGCCACCATTTACAAAGTGTAAAGGTTTCTTTAAGTACTAAATCACAGAAGAGAGAGAGTTCAGTTAAAACCTTGGCTGTTTCTTTTTTTTTTTTTAAGATTTTATTTTTTCCTTTTTCTCCCCAAAGCCCCCGGTACATAGTTGTATATTCTTCGTTGTGGGTCCTTCTAGTTGTGGCATGTGGGACGCTGCCTCAGCGTGGTTTGATGAGCAGTGTCATGTCCGCGCCCAGGATTCGAACCAACGAAACACTGGGCCGCCTGCAGCGGAGCGCGTGGACTTAACCACTCGGCCACGGGGCCAGCCCCAAAACCTTGGCTGTTTCTTAAGAGCTACCAATTCTGATGTCTTTAGAAGATCCAATAGTTTTAAAGATATAAACAACCTAACAATCTTAAACATATGTTTATGTAGTTTTTAAAGTTTTATTGATATAATTTATATACCATAAAATTATCCATTCTAAGTGAATAGTTGAATGACTTTTAGTAATGTATAGAGTTGTGCAGCCCTCACCACAATCTACTTTGAGAACATTTCCATCCCTCCAAAAAGTTCCCTCACGCCTGTCTGCAGCCACTGCCAGGGCCTACCCCCAACCCCAGGCAACCAATGGTCTACTTTCTGGCCCTCATCTTTTCTGGACATTTCATATAAATAGAATTATACAATATGTGGTCTTCCACATCTGGTCTCTTTCACTTCACATGTTTTTGAAGTTCATCCACGTTGTAGCATGTTCTCAGTTCTCTGCTCCTTTTTATTATAGCTGAATTGCAGTTTGGTTATCCATTCACCAGGTGATAGGCATTTGGATTGTTTCCAGCGTGGGGCTATTATGAATAATGCTGCTTGAACATTCAAGAACAAGTCTTTGTGTAGACATTTATTTTTATTTCTCTGTTAGATACCTAACAGAAGAACTGTAAGATCATAGGGTATGTGTATATCTATCTTTTTAGGAATGTTTTCCGAAGTATATGCACCGTTGTGCATTCCCACCAGCGATACGAGAGAGTTCCGGTTGCTCCACATCTTCACCGTCACTGAGCGCTGTCTGTCCTACACAGCTGTGCAAGCAGGCATGAAGCGGCATCTCACTGAGATTTTAATTTGCATTTCCATAATGACCAATGAGGTCGAGAGTCTTTTAAGACATGTTTATATTTCGCTTTATAGAACAGAAACATTCTCACAATCTAGTTTCCATCCATATTTTCAGACTATTAAAAGGATTGACAAACTCATGGTCAAATTTACATTTTTTTTACTCTCATTCATACTTATTTCTCAGTACCATTTCTAACTATTATTTCATTCATTCCTTCTACCTCTTTAAACCACTTCTGAGCTCCTTCACTTTCTTCGTGTAGACAATCATTTTTATTTCCCTTGGACACCTAAGAGTAAAACTGCTGGGTTATATGGTCAGCATATATTTAATTTCACATTTAATACCTGTTTTATGATCCATATGTCCAAAACTGCCCATCTGAAATTCAGGCCAATCTTTTTTGGACCGAACTCAATATGCATAAATTTATTTTAGTAAATTATATTTAATTACTCACGTCCACACTAGGTGACTCAACACACACACCTGAATCATTATGCTAAAGTAATCTTTATTGTATTAAGTCTCAAGTTTCTAACTATTTAAGCATCTATAATCAGATAGTACCTGGACTTAACAGCTAACATCCTCAAGAAGCTTGCAACGCAGTTGATAACAAATCATTAGATATTGTAGATAGTGTCTTCACAGCACGATGCTATGGGGAAAAGTACTCTATACTAGCAGGTAGAAACCCTTCGTTCAGGATGGTTCTGCCTTGCATCAGCTTTGTGAGCCTAGTAGTTACTTAACCTCATCAAACTTCTCTGCTACTTTATAGGTTAGGTGGGGCTACTACCTACATAATCTACTCACACTGCTATGCAATGCCATGTACGTGGGGGGAAGAACATGGCTTGGGAGCTAGGCAGACTAGGGTTCAAATCCAGATTCAATAAATGTACTCTTGCCAGGTCCAAGCACTATTACTGTACGTGCATTCCATGCGTTGTTTTCCTGAATCCTCACAACTCTAAAGGATAGATCCTATAAGTGAGGAAACTGAGGCTCAGGAAGATTAAGTAACTTGCTCAAGGTCAACAATTAAATACTAGATTGGGGTTTCAAACCAAGGCAGAAGCAATACTCTGCTGAAGGGACAAAATCAAAACCAGGGAGGTCTTGTGAGATCATCAATATTGCATTTTCTTTCCAGGCCCAAGTTGCTCAAGTAAATGTTGGATAGTGGCTCTTCCTTCCCTGCATTAGTTTTTCGTGTTTTTTCTTTGGTCCTACTTCCCTCCCCCATGAAGTCTGGTTTCCTGAATAGGCAAACAAACCTGGAGGAAATGTGTTCCAGCCTACCTAAAGCAAAATACATTAATTTTGGTGCAACATGGAGTGGGGTGGGGGCGAAGCGGGGGAGGAGGTATCCTAGAGAAGGAAAAAAACACCTGCATTCTTTGATTATTTCATGTCCCAAGAAATAACCAACTAACTCTTAAAGAAACAGTGCGCCTTCAGAATTTAAGGTGTTCTTCAACTAAGCTAGAAATGTTTTGAAGAAAGCCACAGCAATCTTTGAATGCATTCACTTGACGGACAAAGAAAAAAGCATTGGAAACTTTTGAATGCAAGTTTAGACTTTTGGAAATAAAAAGGTAAACGAGGATATGAATTTATAAATTTAAAACTCAATTTGCACACAACATATCGGTAACCAGTACTGCATATAGGAGGTACACTTGCAAATTAGTTTTGTGCACTCACCTTCACATGTGATCGTGTCTGCAGATAACCAGATGAAATACCCAAATATTAATCAGGATTTCCGTTTCCCAGAAGTGTTAAAACAAGACTTGCCTAAGAAACTTCCTTGTGTAAAACTGGTGGAATTATTTTTTAAACATTAAACAAGTTTAAGTCTGTATTTTTCATATCTTTATTAACAAGAGAAGCTACCTTTCATTACTGTGGGTCAAATACATGGTATACTTTAGCTCTAATCCTGAAACCAACCCTACAATGTAGGTCTTACACTCTCTATTTTATACAGTACTAAGGAAAGAATAGCACAGAGAGATTAAACAATGTGTTCAGGGCAAGGTTTCTGACTCGAACACTATGCTGTTTCTGCTGTAACACTCTGCCTCTCTCTCTCTGGCAAATGACGTGGGAGAACAAGTTAAAGACAACTCTGCCTGTTTCAGGAAGGACTGCTGTTTAAAATGACCTGATTTTGGGTTTTCGTTTGTTGTTTGCTTTTTCCCTTGCCTTCAAACACAGCAGGCAGCATAAGAAAGTGGGATGCAAACTAGGGGAACTTATGTGATGAGTATGTACAGTGGCACAGAGCGAAGCTGTGTGAGCTCCAGAAGCTTGGTTTAAATCTTGTCTGGGAAGGCTACCCTCTCTCCAGCTCCAGCCCAACCTATGCTAACTCCCCAAAAAAAGATGTGGTCTTAAATGAATGGAGAGTGCTGGGGAGAGGATATTTTATTCCTCATTGCTCATGTTTCCACGGGGAACAACTCCAAGTAACACTCCTGATGTCTCTAAGCCCCCCCACTGTGTCCTCCTGAGGAAAGGAAGGGTGAACTATCAAATTGGTGGTGTTCAAGGGAAGGAACTGGGGCCACGGGCTCTGCTCCCCCATTCTACAAGGGAGGCCTGCAATTGTCCAGCTTGCCTATGCCTGGGGAAGTCCGTAATTCAGGGGTGAGAGATCAGGAAACCTACCTGGCCATTTTCTCCAACAGCTCCATCAGTGACCAAGGTGAAATGAGATGAAGACACAGTGGTAGCAAAGAGACTGGGCTCTGGAATCAAATTGCCTGATTCTGAATCCAGGCTCCACTACTTACAATGTGACCTTGGGTAACTAACCTAAGCTCTCCATGCTCCAGTTTTCCTTATCTGTAAAATTTAGATAAGAGAATCTATTTCATAGGACTGCTATGAAGAGCAGAACAGTGCCCGGCACAAGATAAGCACCAGGTGTTAGCGTTTTTATTTTTGATTTGTATCTCTCTAGCTTACTGACCCACGTGACTACCCCAGCTCAGAACTGGGATGGGGAAAAAAGATACTGGGTATGAGCTTCCTAAAATCCCAAAAGAAAGAAAGAACCTCTTTCAAAAGAAAGGAGATGAATGCTTTTTGGCTACGGTGATAATATGGTGCAAATGTCTTATTTTACTTTTCAGTGAACTAGCTTGAAGGACACTCCAGAATAAGAGCTGGTCCAGGGGAGACAAGGCACTAAGGTGCCTAGTTTAAAATCTCCCCAGTCATATTCTACCAACTGGAAATTCATTTGCGATAGCATGGTTTTTCCAGGGCAAGGGCTGTTGGGACACACCCCTCAAGACGGTTCATTATACTTTGCTGTATTAATCAGATCCATCACTCACTAAGAATAAATGTTAAAGTTCGGTGGCTTTTCCTAATACCACCTCTCTCCTCCCCCTCTTTTACAGGTCTCAACTGAACTTGAACTTCTTAAACCTGCTTCCTATCTGAAAGACCCACTGCATCTTGGGACATTATGAGCACAGTTATGTCTTGCTTATTACTGGATGAGACAAGAGAATTACAGCAATTAAGGATGACATATAAGGTTCCCAGAATTCCTTGAATATGTTTCCTTATAAGACACATTATGAACTGCCTACAGGTGCTTCTCAAGCCTGCTGCCTCAACACTAGCTCCTTCATCTGGATGTCTCAGCACCTAAATTTAGACCAGTGCCTGCCAAATTGCAGGCATTCAATGAATGTTTACTGAAATGAGAGACTAGGAGTTAGGTTAACCATGACTACATCCTGTCTAAAATAAAATCTTTCCTTATAAGCCTCTCCTCAAATCTTCAGATACCACTTTTCCTATGTATATTCTTTGTCAACATCTTGTCCTTCGAGTATTGTTACACATTAGACTCTAAACTACCAGTTACATTAAGAAACTATGATCTAAAAATTAAAGAGCCAGAAAATATTAATTATTCTTCACTGAATTCCAAATAACAGTTATATAGGAGCAGGTCTGAAGAGCATCCACCAGACAGGAGGCTCTGAGACAGAGATCTTTGGAGGAAATTAACAGAACGGTATAGCTAAGAATTTGAGAGGAAAAATTTAAGAATATGCTAAAGACAGAATAAAAAAGCAAACAGAACTGCAGGAAACATAAAAAGATATTCAAGTGAGTCATGGCCCAAATAAATATAAAGCAAACAAAAATGTGGTACAATCTGAGGCAACTGATGGAATTTAAGAAAAGAGAATTTATTTAAACTTTATGCTAGAACATACTCCATCAAATAGCCAATGGGTTGTGATAATGAAGCCAGAGAAGGACAAGCAACCCTAACACACTATGTGGTCTGGTGCTGAGTTGGAGACATAGATAAATGGACGGCTGGATGGCTTCAGGCAAGCGGGCAGATGGGTGGGGGATAGATGGATACATACACATATACATATGAAATAATGTCAACCGATGCATAAAGCAAGTGGGTTGTGAAATGGGACAGAAAAAGGAAAGGGCAAGGTCCTCATCTTGGTAAAGAAGGAATGAAGAGATAATATTTAAAGCTGATTTAATAAGAAATACAGGTTTCAATATGTTATGTAAAAACATCATAGAAAAGACTAATGGAAGAAATAAAAATAATATAAAATTCAAACAGTAGCAAAAGAGGTAAAAAGTTTGTACATATAAGCTAAACCTTCTTCAGGGAGTCAGTGAATATATGTCTAAAATTAATAAATCAAGGTATGTGTACACTGCCTAGAGTACTCTTCAAGCTTTTTTGCTCATGTACCCCCCCCAAAAAACCTTGTAACTCCTCATGGATTTTTTTTTTAAGATTTTTTTATTTTTCCTTTTTCTCCCCAAAGCCCCCCAGTACATAGCTGTATATTTTTTTTAGTTGTGAGTCCTTCCAGTTGTGGCATGTGGGATGCCGCCTCAGCGTGGCCTGACGAGTGGTGCTATGGCCACGCCCAGGATTCAAACTGACAAAACCCTGGGCCACCTAGGCAGAACGTGCGAACTTAACCACTCGGCCACAGGGCCAGCCCCTCCTCATAGGTTTTTAAGCTGACATATAAAATTTTCCAAAAATGCGTTTAAATAGCTGCAAAAAAATATAATTTCTGAAATATTGTATTTTAAAATAAAATTCCTTTAAATATATCCATCAGTGTCCAACACAAATTTTTGTAAATTTGGGTAATGACATTTTAGTATTGATACTATCAGTAATTTTTTTAATGGAAAAATTCTTCTTTAATAGTCCGAAATTTTACACTTTACTTTTTTCCCATGAACTATTCCCATTCCATTTTCTGCAAAGTATTTTATCCTAATGTAAAGTCATTTTTTAACCATGCTATCATTTTTGTGGAAAAATGACTATATAAATTAAAATTTTAAATTTCTCTGGTTACTTCAGCATTGAGCTATCAGCACAATTATTAGTAGCACATGACTGATCAGAACAAAACATATTGCAAATTTTGATAAACATAAAAAGTAAAAACTGTATTGGAAAAGCATCTTTTAATGAAATGAATCCACGGAATGAGTATGACTTACTACAGGAATGAGACAGCACAGAGCATTCACTCCATTCCTATTTTATTTTGTACAGAAGTAAAGCTCTGAAAACCTTGGTCAAATATAACGGGGTGGAACTGGAAAGAGGTTGTTTATAGCAACATCACTCAAATCTTTACACTCCTGCCATGATACGTGGCCAAAATGAATCATATAATCATCTAACATCAAATATTATTTTTAATTATCTATAAGCTAATAAACCAATTAGGTCCTCTGAAAGCAAAGCTTTGGAAACTATCTGACATGCAAAAGGAGTTGTAACCCAGATGACAGAGTACTCATTTTCTTGGATGGATGCCAAAGACTTTATCATAACTTATCAAGTTAATTACACCTGCTATTGTTTCACTTAGCGGAACTGTACCTAACCTCTGAAACTCAGGGTTGAGAAAATCAAATTGTGTTAACTTCGCTACACCTTTGACAAAAGAATACTATTTAACAAAATGATTTCATCTTATGATGTGTTTTAAATATTATTTTCCTCAAAACACTGAAGCTGTATATTTAGCGGATTCAATTTACAGAAGTTTGCCTTATAATCTAACTAGAATGTGGCTTTATTATCAAATCTTTGTCTTACATATCTTATCAAATCTTGATTATTTTATCAAAATAATTAGGTAAATCAAACATCTTTTGTACAAAATAACCTGACCTTATTTTTAAATTCAAATAAAAGTTTTAACAGTTATTTCAAGGAGATCTTTATCATGGAATACATTTTGTAAGATAGATGATTAAAAATAATCAAGTAAGGATTTAAATTATACACATCTAGTAATTTAAAATGGATAAAAGACAAAATAGATCAATATGCTGTTTCTCATTAACTGATCTGCAATAATAAACTTTAATGTATAACTAAAACTAGAAGCTATTTACAAAACAAGGAGTCTGATAAAGAGGTGGTATTCCTTGGGTAAATGTGTGTATCAAACTCTGGCATTTGGGTTTTTGAAAATAATTAAATAAGAATGAGAAAGAAGACCATTAACCTTTTTAAACATCAAGATTAGACTTTTCTTATGTATTTAATAACAGAGAAGAGTATACAGCACTGTAAACCACTCTAGCAGTTGGCATAAAATGTTTTTTGTTAACAGGCAGCAAAAAATATTTTACAGCTTGAAACAAGATGAGGACTGATTGTAACTGAAATAAATACTTCATGATATGATTTAATAAAATAAGTTTTATCTACCTTATTGAATTCTTACTGAAAAAGGTACATCAAAAACCTGAAAGAAATGGCATAAAAATTTTATCTGTGCATTTACTCGATGCGTGCTCAAAGAATAATTCCACTTCTCCTGCTCTGGCTGTTTGAAAGTGCACTGCCTTCCAATTAATAGCTTTTCCTGGGGATGAGTATTTAGAATAGAAAAGAATTGCTTCTTTATTTTCCAGCCTGGAAATCTAAAGTTTGATAACTGCAATTAACAACTAAACTTAAACAGATGCTATTTATTAAGAAACAATAGTTTAAATCAGACCATTAGTCTGTCAACATGAAAGTGAAAACTAAAAATATGGAAGTGAAAAATGGGAATGCAGAGAAGAACATATATGAGTGACTATGGGGGTGAAAATTTGAACATTTAGTCTTGACTGACCTGAAAATCCTCACTGCTTTATCGTAGATTAAAAACAAAAGAACAATACTTCTGACCAGAAATATCAGGGAGTTTGAGATAAAGAGGCCTCTCTCCAGAGCCTGTGAAAGTGATGAAAGAACTAGAAGCGTTATGTGGATGAGGAAAACCTGCCCACAGGCTCCTAAGAAATGTCTGTCAAATCAAGGAGGCCACAAACTGAATCTGGACCCAGCCAATTGAGAGCTTTATGACCAGGAACCAATTGACTTGGCCTCTCTGTAAATGGGGAATGTGGATTAGGTATGTTTTATAAACTGCTACTTAGCTCCAATCGTCTCCGATGTGGAGAATTACAAACCCTGGTTATTTATCTACCAGGCAGTCATGTAAGTTCACATTTTTGAATCTGTTTATTAGAGAACTCACAATACTGCCCAGAACCTCTTTTCCGGGCCTATGAAGTCAAGACTTACCAGGGGGTTTGCTGTATTTTACATCAAAGATGAATCAATCCTGCTCCAGATCCTGAAGGTATTGTTAGTCTGCCCTTGACCTAAAACTTTCCCTCCCACTTCTCTCAGTTTTCTCAAACTAGCAAATAGCCAGAAACAATAGTTTAAATCAGACCATTAGTTTGATGCTAGCAAATGAGCCAGATTTTGAATGTTTCCTTTGGTTTTGACTCTGGGCAAGATACTTAATCTCTCCATGCCTGTTTCTCCATTGGTAAAATGCAAATTATAATAGGACTGCTGTGAGGTTAAATAACTTAACGTGTAAAGCGCTTATAACCGTGGCTGGATAATTATGTCACTCACGTGCGGAAGAACCTTCTCTGCGTTCCCCTCCTTCATGTGTGGCTCCATTCTGCCTTTCCGCCTTCCCCCCCACGGTCATGCTATCCTCTGTATCTAAAATATCTTAATTTATGAACCAAACAGAACAAAGCCCTAATCGTATATTCTTCTGTGATGTCTTTTTGACTTAAAGAATTATAGTAATTACAACTTTCATTCTTTCTTCCCACTTTTTTCCAACACCCAGAGCATACATCACTGCATTCACGTTTGTCCAGATCCTCTTATCATATTGTCTTTGTTTTAGACAAGATCCTCTTGTCTTTATTTTAAAATACTTAAGCATAATCCCATAGCTCTTCATAGCTCTCTCCTACAGAACTCTTCACACACTTTTTGTATTCCTTATTTGTACAGTCTCATCATCTCTACTAAATTATGCAAAAAAAGAAAAGGTAATAAATCCAAGTATTAGTTCTAATCCACATGTAGGGAAAATTAGTTAATATCTGATATCCTAATCACGAACATACACTCCAGGGTTGATTAGGTAGCACATGAAAGATTCTAATCAAGAATGTACACTCTAGGGGCCAGCCCCGCCCTAGCTGAGTGGTTAAGTTCGAGTACTTTGCTTCGACAGCCCTGTGTTTCGCCGGTTCGAATCCTTCGCGAAGACATGGCACCACTCATCAAGCCATGCTGAGGCGGCATCCCACATGCCACAACTAGAAGGACCCACAACTGAAAATACACAACTATGTACCAGGGGACTTTGGGTGAAAAAGGAAAAATAAAATCTTTTTTAAAAAATAAATAAATAAAAGAATGCACATTCTAGTGTAGGATTGTTAAACTGGACAGAAAGAATGGGCATCTATAAAGATGAATGGGAAAAAAAGTTACACTTTTATTTTTCACTAATATCTAACTGATCACCCTCAATTATTAAGATAGGTAATAAATTACAGTATTAGTAGTGACTTTGTCACCAATAGAAATCAGATATTTTCATAACACATTATAATTATTGCAAATATTTTGTATTTACATTCATCACAACTTTCAAATCAAAGCAATTATTCCCAACACTACATCGTGTCAGTGATAAAGAAGCACATACTACCGTATCATGTCTTTAAAAATATTTCTGATAACTCTTTCATTATATTTGGTTTCCTTTCTAATCCTTGGCACTTTACATTCTGAAAGATTATTCTGAGAAGGGTCCACAGACTATTATACTGCCAAACAAGTTCATGGCAAAAACAGGTTAAGAATTTCTGCTCTAGAAGCAGGTTTTACATGCCTCCACCTATCTTTCTTCTGATCAACACTACAGGGTTTGTTAATCAGCACAAGGAAGATCAGAAATAATTTTTCGTTGGTAAAATGCATATGTAGGCTGATTAGAAACATTATACAGGTTCCTCCATTCTTGGGAGAACCAAGTGTAAATCTCTCACCAACCTAGCATCCTGCGCCACTGGAGTAGGCAGTCTCGGCCGAGGGCTCTACCCAAACCTGAATCCAGATGCTGTAACAGAAGTCTAACCAGAGAGTAGCGAACCCTGCTACATTTGTCTCAAGGTGCTTGTCTGAGAGCTCTGACTTCATTGAGCTTACAGGAACAGATTGCATGACTTGCGTTGTACCTACCTGCTAATAAATATGTGGCAAATTCCGTCAGAATTTTATGGTAACACAGAATAGTGTGTTATTATGGTAAAGTGTTTATGGAGGAGAAGGGCTGTAAGCTGTCACCCAGCTCTAATCATAGGGGGTTACTAATATCTCATTATAAATGACCAAAATGGCTTAGATCAGTTCATAATACCCCTGCTAGACTCGTAAGCTCCATGAAGCCTGGGACCAAACTTCCTTTTGTTCATCATTGTTTTCTTAGGGTCAACACCATTCTGGCACACATAGAGGACACTCAATGAACAGTTGTTGAATGAATTAATGAATGTAACACAATTGGCTGTGTATGAGTTTCCCTAACTCCAGAATTCAAGTTCCTTAAAAAAAAGAACATGTCGGGGCCGGCCCAGTGGCATTAAATTTGCCAGCTCCGCTTCAGGGGCTAGGGTTCCTGGGTTTGGATCATCAAGCCATGCTATAGCAGCATTCCACATATAAAAAATAGAGGAAGACTGGAACAGATGTTAGCTCAGGGCCAATCTTCTTCACACACACAAAAAAAGCAAAGCATGTCATTTCTATCTTTCCCTTATCAGGCACTTACCAGGGTTGCATATATTAGATAGCAATCAATAATTGTTGAATGCCTATAGTTTTGCTCTAATCTGAATTAATCAATTATATTTTTTCAAGTGTTTAAAGATCAAGAAGAAACTCTTCTGTACAATCTTAGAAGGCAATGAGAAGCAGTCAGCTCATTTGGCTTTGGAGCAATGAGCTCAGGCAGACCTGAGTTCCAATCCCAGCTCTGCCACTTAGTAATCTCTTAGTGATCTCAGGAAGTCATCCAACACCTTCCTGCCTTGCTCCCCTTCTGAAAATTTTCAGATAATCATGGTGCCTATATCTTTTCTTGTAAGCACTTTTATTGTACTTATAAGCAAAACCCTTGCAAAGGATCCAACAGACTATAAGCAATAATAATGCCTATAATAAATGCTATTTATCAATGAGAAGATCCCAAAACTAAATTCCCTATTCACTTCTTGTATTTCCAAGAACTCTGTATTAGCTGTCTCTGCATAACTTACACCTTCCAAGGGTTCGAAGACCTTGACCACTAAGTTCCTTTTACTATGGTAATAACAGCTCTTTGCTCAGAACAAGGAAACCAACTCTGGGCAATATTATGCAAATTGATGCTCTTCAGAGGAAACCCACAACTCCTGAAATAAACATCTCGTAGTTGCTATCTGGAGGGTTAAGAAACTACACTTAGAACTACAGCTTAAGTCACCTAAGACTACTGTCAATTAAAAGCAAAAGGGCATTATTTGTTATTAGTAACATGACATGATAGTTTACTACATGTCTAACCCAGCTAATAAACATTTACTATCTATGTGCCTATGTTGTTTGAAAAAAATATTACTTAAAATACAACATATTTTAATGAATAAAATTTTTATAAAACAAGTTATCAGAATAAATAAATCAAGGAATAACGGCAGCTGCCATTTACTAAGTACAAATGCCAGGCATTTTATATAAATAACTCACCTATGCCCATAGCAATCTTAAAAGATCCATATTATCGTGTTAGCATCTGGATTTTACAGAAAAGGAAACTGAAGCTCAGAGAGGTGATATAAACTTCCAAAGCCACACAGCTGGTAACTAGTACAGCCAGAACTCAAACCCCAGTCTGAATCCTACTTCTCTGATGCCCTCCAACCACCTCTTGCCTTTTCCTACCCTTACAAGCAATGATGATGGTGAAGCAATACTGGCAGCATCTCAATCCTAGCTCCTTTCTAATGCTTATGAGGTTGATAAATTTAAAAATTAATCCACTCTAAGAAGAACAGACCTATCCTCTTCCTAATTTTCAGTTCAGGTCTTCATTATTAGTAGTACTGGGTCAGGCCAAAATAGGTCACATCAACTGACAGTTAGTTTGATACACAAACTAGAGAACCCATTAGTATACAGACCAAAGGCATGCAAAAAGGATGTTCTTAGCATGGATTCCACAGAAACAAAGCCTAAGGCTTATCATGGAGTACAGTTCCAGGGAGGAGGGAGAAGGGGAGCGAGGCATAAGGTGTCAGATTATGTCCACGTGAAGTTGGTCAGGGTCCAGAGTGAGCTGGCAACAGCCAGGGTTGAAAAGTGATCAAAGGCTCTGGGGAGAGTGAGGCCAAGAGTATCTGAAGCGGCACATAAAAGGTGTGTGATACGGTCGATAGACATGAAATCAGAGCCAGAAAACTTAAGTGAAGGTAATGGAAATGCAAGACACAAAGTCCTACCCGGGTCAGTGCCAAGGGCTGACTTAATCTTGAACTGGTCTCTGTCCCAGTATCCTACTTTAAGCATCCTTCCTGACGTCAGTGGATAAAGGCTCGTGTATGGGTTCAGACCTAATAAATCTAACTTTCAGAGAAAGGACTTTCACACAATAGAGTTTTCCTGTGCTATTTATATAACTTAATTAGAATGACTAATATGAAACAGTACCAAATGTGTACACAATGTCTGGTTCCTCCCATTATATTGCAGTTTCCATTCCCCAAAGAACACAGCAGATTGCAAGACTGGACTAGTGACTAAGTGGGAATAATAACTGAACATGCAAAGATTCTGCTTACATATGGGGCTTCTGTTGTGGTAACACTTGATGAGAACAAAGTTGAGCAAGGAAGTTTACTTATTACACATGACCAAAACATCAAGTCACCCAATTTTCTATGCAGAAGTCAAACAAAATAATAAAATGCAATTATAACAACAGTAGCTACTATGCACAGATTCTTATGATGGTTTCCATTACACAGGGTAAAAGTTATTTTTTAAAACACTTGATAATTTTTTAAATGTTTATACCATCTAAAAAATAAAAAGGAAAAGCTTTGCCTTAATGGAGATTTAGATCTATATGTATTATTGCATAAAAGTACTATTAAAAACCCAGTTTGCCAAACAAAGAACTCCAATCAAAACTGCTCATGCATTACAAATTCAACTTCCAAAGAATCTGTAAGTTCCAGCTACATAAAAACAGATATCCTGGGGCTAGCTCCACGGCCCAGTGGTTAAAGTTCCGCACACTCGGCTTGGGTGGCCAGGGTTTGCAGATTCAGATCCCAGGCATGAAACCTGCTCCACTCACCGGCCATGCTGTGGAGCATCCCGCATACAAAGCAGAGGAAGATTGGCATGGATGTTAGCTCAGGCCTAGTCTTCCTCAAGGAAAAACAAGGAAGACTGGGGTCTGGCCCCATGGCCAAGTGGTTAAATTCGCACACTCCAGCTTCGGTAGCCCAGGGTTTCACCAGTTCGGATCCTGGGCGTGGACCTAGCACCGCTCATCAGGCCATGCTGAGGCAGCATCCCATAAAGCACAACAAGAAGGACCTATGACTAGAATATAAAACTATGTGCTGGGGGGCTTTGGGGAGAAGGAAAAAAAGAAGATTGGCAACAGATGTTAGCTCAGGTGCCAATCTATGGGGGGAAAAAAGGAAGACTGCCAGCAGATATTAGCTCAGGGCAATAGCTCAGGACAAATCTTCACACACACACACACAAAAAAAACAGATACCCTGAAATTTGGATTACTATACTTTTGAATAAAAATAAACATAAAATCAGTCTTGCCATCCTTTTCTCCCTCACAGTGGCTACATTTTGCTGACATGTGAAATCTTTACAGTTATATTTTTTAACCTAGGAATATTTTTAAATTTTTTGTTAAGTTACTGCAAACTTTTTGACATACAAATTTACAGCCAAATAATTCCATCCTGTTGACAGCATATTTTTTATTTGTCAAAGGTTTCTTACTTTTTTTCAGGTCAATTTTAATATATACTCCTTTCCTGCCTCTTCTGTCCTTTTCAACATCCTGGTAGACAAAGGAACTTCACATAAGCCACTCAGTGAAGAACAGACCTTTCCCGGAACCCCAGGCCCAGAGGAGCTCCTTCTTGAAAGGCACAGCAGAGACCAAGAGAACCCTCAGAGCTGGCCGTCCTTAGGCACCGAAAACTGCAGCTAAGGTCCAGTGCTCAGAACAGTTAAAATAAGGTCTAGCCTTCTCTTCTCCACATACACTCTTGCAGCACTTTTAGAGCCTGTCCCAGTTCTACACCAGGAAGGAAATCTCACGGGACGTATGCTGAGGACTTTCCACTCTCCTCTTAGGTAACAGAACAATATACCTGACGTTTTTCTATCTAAAAAGTATTGCTTGGGCACCTAACCCTATGCTAGATACTAACACATATAGATACTCTATACCTATAAATCCTTTGAACTATAAGGATAATTAGATAAGATTCAATTCCTAACCCAAAGGGATCTAAAAAATAGATGGAGAAACAAGACAGGTATTTGCAACTGGAGGATAAAAAGATGCGTGTGTCCTGACTATACGTACTGTCCTACTTGGACAGCCGCCCAACTGAACTGGCTCGGGGATTCCCCTGCCCTTGTTACAGCTGTTGGGAATTTCTCTCCATTCTGTCTACCACCCTCTCTATCCCACTACAGCCAAAAGCAAAAGAAATCCTCTTCTCTAGCCATCTCTTGCTTTAACTGTTCTATTAACTCCAATGACATAAAGTGAGGATTCTATAACGATGGGACAGAGTAAGTCAAAGTGGAGAGAGGAAGGAAAAAAGAGTCCCTCCTCGCTCCTCTACTGGGGGCAAGCAATGGGTGACTGATAGATGGAAAGAAGAGGGAGAAAGAGAGACTTCAGGAAGCTGGGGCATAGCACCTTCTTTTCCAGGTTATCCACCCTTCAAAGGGAAGAAGGTAGGATTATTCCATCCCCCTCTGGTCTCCAAGAAACCCAAGTTTTCTTCTCAACAACTGCCCATTCCCTCATCATTCTAGCATCTGAATCTCATTCGAAAGCCCCTCCAAAAATCAAATCACACTGAAATTCCATCTCAGTCTTTCAAATCCTCTTTCCCCTGTTTACGTAAGAAACTCTCCTACCAAGAGCAAGAGAACAATCAGAAGGGCTTAGAACCAACCCTACCCTAAACGGTAGAAGGTTAAATTTCTTGGCATTCTAAGTTGGAACTTTGAATTCATAGAATTATTTGCTTAAAATGTCTGAAATAGTGCTACACACTTCAGAAATACCACGGGTTAAATAAGCTTTTACAGGGGCCTACAGATGGTTTACCTATTATATGATTTTGCTTATAAGTGGAAAACTGATTACATTCTAAAATTTTGGTGAGTATGTCAGACAATTTTAATTAACCTGGGCTAACATATTATCCTTTAGGGTCAGAGGACTTGAAATCAACAACACAAAGAGACTTATGCACCCCTATCTTCACTGTAGCATTGTTCACAATAGCCAAGATGTGGAAGCAACCCAAGTGCCCAGCAACTGACGACTGGATAAAGAAGATGTGGTATATATATACAATGGAATACTACTCAGCCATTAAAAAGAACATAATCACCCCATTTGCAGCCACATGGATGGACCTCGAGGGCATCATGTAAAGCAAAACAAGCCAGACAGAAAAAGACAAACACCGTATGATTTCACTCACGCGGATTATAAGCAAACTTACAGACAAAGAACAATTTAGTGGTTAACAGGAGGAAGCGAGGGAAGGGTGGACACATGGGGGGCAGGGGCACATTTATATGGTGTTTGACAAATATTAACGTGCAACTGAAATTCCACAATGTTATAAACTATTTAGACCACAATAAAAAATTTGTTAAAAAGTTAAAGTTGAGAAACTTATATATTTTATTAATTCATTTAAAAACAGCAACATTTATCATGTTAACATAAATAACATTTTAAGAAAAATAACAGTATTCTCCAAAACAAAAATATATAAATATAAATATATATTTAGTGGAAAGAGTAGCATTGTTTTACATTTTTGCAAATTAATATAATTCATTAAGTTGAACACTTGGTTATTTATAAATAAAGTCATGTCAACAATTATGGAATTCACATGGCTAAACTAAATAAACTAAGAAAAATTGAGCATATAACATCTGCAGAGTGCAGAGGTTGATGGTCTCCAAAGGTAATGTGAACCCCAAACCCAGGTCCGAGGTCAGGAAGGGACATGTTTTGTGACTGAAGTCAACAAGGTCTACACCAAGGGTTGTAAACAGAAAGGTCCAGAGGGGCCAGGCAAATAACATAAATGAGGAAGTCAACCAGCTGGGGACCTGAAGAGCTCATGACCTTGTCCAAGGAGGCAACAAGCCCAGTGTTGCCAGATTTTCAGGTTAAGAAAAGCTGCAAATCTGAATTTTTCTACGAAACCTCCTGATTTTTAAATATTGGAACTGCAAGCCAAACAAAACACATCTTTGGGTAAATGTAGCCTACGGTACGCCAGTTTGCAACATCTATTCTATACATTACAAACAGAATTATTTAATCTTCGGGCAATTCTTTCCAAAAGAAATTTATCCTACAGTATGATCTTAATATTAGATCACTAGGAAACAGCAAACTTAAAATATAATCAATGTGGGGCCAGCCCCGTGGCCAAGTGGTTAAGTTCGCATGCTCTGCTTTGGCAGCCCTGGGTTTCACCAGTTTGGATCCTGGGTGTGGACATGGCACCACTCATCAGGCCATGCTGTGGCAGCATCCCATATAGGACAACTAGAAGGACCTGCAACTAGAATATACAACTGTGTAGTGGGGTGGTCTTTAGGGAGGAGGAGGAGAAGAAGAAAGAGACTGCCAATAGATGTTAGCTCAGGTGCCAATCTTTAAAAAAAAAAAGGTATATATATATGCAAAATCAATGAAACAGCATTGAAACAAATGCTTGTTGTC